>NC_057822.1:39491666-40878333 GCF_910594005.1 Cervus elaphus
TGTCTGTGTCCAAATGTCCTCTTCTTAAAGGACACCGTGTGTGTGTGCACACTCAATCTTGTCTGACTCTCTTCGACCCCGTGGACTGTAGCTTGCCAGGCTCCTCTGTCTATGGGATTTCCCAGGCAAGAATATTGGGAGTCAGTTGCCATTTCCTACTCCAGAGGATCTTTCCGACCCAGGGACCAAACCCGCATCTCCTGTGTTTCCTACATTTGCAGGTGGACTCTTTACCACTGCACCACCTGGGAATCCCTTAAAGGACACCAGTCTTATTGGATTAGGGCCTACAGTAAAGACTTCATTATTTAATTACCTCCTTGAAGTCCTTATATCCAAATACAGCTATATTCTGAGTTACTGGCTAGTTGGGACTTCAACATATAAATTCTGGAGGACAAAATGCAGCCCATAATAGATGACCTGGTCTGCTTAACAAACTGGATTACTTTCACTCAGAGGGAAGTTTATAGCAATACAGGACTTTCTCCAGGAACAAGAAAAGTCTCAAACAAGCAACCTAACCCCACATGTAAAAGAACCAGAAAAAGAAGAACAAATGAAGTCCAAAGTCAACAGGAGGAAGGAAATAAAATAGATTGGAGTGGGAAAAAAATGAAATAGAGACTGAAAAGAGAACAGAATATAAAAAAGAGTGAATACACATAAACATATAACTGATTCGTTGTTGTGCAGCAGAAACTAACCCCATATTGTAAATCAACTATATGCCAATAAAAAAAATTTTTTTTAAGAAAATACAGGCAGTACACTCTTTGACATCTGTCTTCATGTTATCTTTCTGAATGTATCTCCTCAGACAAAGGAAGCAAAAGTAAAAATAAATAAATGGGACTACATCAGACTAGAAAGTTTCTGCACAATATAAGAAACTATTAACAAAATGAAAAGACAGCCTATTGTACAAGAGAAGATATCTGCAAATCATACACTCAATAAGAGATTAGTATCCAAAATATACAAACAACTCATAAAATTCAACAGTGAAAAAACTAATAACCCAATAAAAATATAAGCAAAGGAAACATTTTTCCAAAGAAGACATACAGATGGCTAATAAGCACACGAAAAGTTGTTCACTATCACTGCGTAACACAAATCAACGCAATCAACGCAAACACAATGAGCTATCACCTCATGCCTATGAGAATGACTATTATGAAAAAGGCAAGAATAACAAGTGCTGGCAAGGATATAGGAAAAAAGAAACCCTCACACACTGTTGGTGGGAATGTGAACAGGTGGAAAATACTATGGATATTCCTCAAAAAGTTAAGAACAGAACTACCATATGCTCCAGCTATTCTACTTCTGGGTTTTTATCAAAAGAATACAAAAGCAGTAATGCAAAAAAATATACACACCCATACATTCATGACAACATTATGTACAATAGCCAAGATATAGAGACAACCTAAGTGCCCTTCAACAGATGAATGGATACAAAACATGTGGTGTATACATACTCACAATGAAATACTACTCGTCATGAGAAAGATGAAATCTTGCCATTTATGACAAGACAGATGGACTTTGAAGGTATTATGATAAGTGAAATGTCAGACAGAGAAAGACAAATACCATATGATTTCATTCACATGTAGAATATTTGAAACAAACTAAATAAATAAAGCAAACCAAACAAAAATGAACAAGTAGATACAAAGAACAGAGTGGGGCTAACAGAGGGGAGGAGCAGGAATAGAGCGAAGCATGAAAAGGATAAAGGGGATCAACTGCACTGTGACCAATGGCAACTACGTTTTGGGTGGTGAGCCGGCTATAGTGTATACATGAGTAGAAATCTAATGTGGCACATGTGCAACTTATATAATGTTACAAACCAATGTCACTAATAAAATTTTTTTAAAAAAACAGGATAATTTTATTTTTTTAATTAATTAATTTATTTTAATTGCAGGCTCATTCGTTTACAATATTGTAGTGGGTTTTGCCATACATTGACATGAGTCAGCCATGGGTGTACATGTGTCCCCCATCCTGAACCCCCCTCTCCCCTTCCCATCCCATCCCTCAGGGTCATCCCAGTGCACTGGCTTTGAGTGCCCTGTTTCATGCATTGAACTTGGACTGGTGATCTGTTTCACATCTGGTAATAGCACATGTTTCAGTGCTATTCTTTCAAACCATCCCACCCTTGCCTTCTCCCAAAAGTCCAAAAGTCTGTTCTTTATATCTGTGTCTCTTTTGCACATATAGGATCATCGTTACCATCTTTCTAAATTCCATATATATGCGTTAATATACTGAATTGGTGTTTTTCCTTCTGACTTATTTCACTCTGTATAATAGGCTCCAGTTTCATCCACCTCACTGGGCCTTCTTCTGCATTTTCTTTGTGTGTTAGTTGCTTAGTCAGGTCCGACTCTTTTCAACCCTAAGGGCTATAGCCTGCCAGGCTTCTCTGGCCATGGAGTTCTCCAGGCGAGATTACTGGAGTGGATTGACATTTCCTTCTCCAGAGGATCTTCCAGACTCAGGGATCAAACCCTGGTCTCCTGTATTTTCTTTATACCATTAAAAATAGGACTTCCCTGGTGGCACAGTCCGCCTGCCAATGCAGGGTACACAGGTTTGATCCCTGGTGTGGGAATATTTCACATGCCACGGAGCAGCTAAGCGCGTGCACCCAAGAGCCCATGCGCCGCAACAAGAGAAGCCACCACAATAGAAGCTCAGGCACCACAACCAAGTGTAGCCCCCGCTCACAGCAACTAGAGAAAGCCTACACAAAGCAATGAAGACCCTTGTGCAGGCAAAAATTTTAAACAAATAAATAAAATGAAATAATTGACTAAAATAGCTAAATTGTTTTGTCTCACTTAATGTGAAGAGATGAGCAATCACTAGAATTATGCCCAGCTCCCTTGTAAGCTGAGAGTCCAGTGATCAAAGCAGCAACAGAAGAAGACTCCAGACAGACAGTACAGCCTGAACGCCAGCACATAACTGAATGTCACGAGGTCTCAGGCTGGAAATGATCACACAGGATTTAAATTGGATAAAATGGGTAAAGGGCTTAGCAGAGGTCCTATTACTAGTAGGACTGCAGTTGAAAGCCTTCCTTCTACAGACTCTGGAAACTAGCAAATGCAGCATTGAGCCTATGAGTTAGCAGCATCTGAAAGAACAGAATCCTGAGATGGAGAGCCAAGTTACTCATCATTTCTAGCTCTTTTGGACGCAAACCCAGAAAACATGCCTCAGTTGGCAGCCTCAGCACAAGCCTGAGACCAAAGGCCTGAGTTCTGAAAAGCCAGTGCCTTCCCTCACCCAGATGTGTGCAAGGAATTTCAGCAGTGAGACTAAAGGGCGGACAGCCGGAGAGAAGAGGGTTGGGGCAGGGGTTAGCACTGAGCTACACGACCAGCTAACCTAGGTCAAGAGTCAAGCCTACTGGGTTGGGAAAGATCTCCTGGAGAAGGAAATGGCAACCCCCTCCAGTATTCTTGCCTGGAAAATTCCATGGACAGAGGAGCCTGGCGGGCTACAGTCCAGGGGGTTGCAAAGAGTTGGACCCAACTGAGCACACACACATACATACATACATATATATGGAGAGAAAGAGAATCTGTGTGTGTAAAATTTGGTTATTTACAGTATTTAATCTTACTATCTTGCACTTCAAGTTAATATTCTTCTTAGGTTTCTTTCCTAAATAAAAATTTTTTTCTTTTATATGTTGATGTTTGGCAGATATCAACACAACACTGTAAGGTAATTATCCTTCAACTAAAAACAAATCATTTTTTTAATTTTTATTTTTCTGTTATTAAAAAAAAGAAGAGTCAAAGCAACTCAGAAGCCAACACGACAGCCGGGATGGAAGCCAGGATGGCCTGCCCTGGGCTGCAGTGAAGGCAAATTTGCCTCAGTCTTCTGCAGCCACAGTTCTGAACTCCTTCTCTGATTGATGCACAAAAGGAAAATGGGTCAGGAGCCCTATTCTCCTTCACATGTTGTGTCTTATAAACCCAATTTTGAGTTCAAATCTCCAAACGTGAAGAGCTGAAAAAACACTCAACAGAACACGACTGAAATTCCCCCTCCGAATCCAGTGACTCGGGGTGGGCAGCTTGCCTTCCATCCACCGATGGGTGTTTCAAGATTCTTCAAGAGAAGGGGTTCACTGGTTTTCACTCGCACCAGGGGTTCGATGCTTTCCTGCTCCCCAACCTTTGCTCTGCCACTTTCCCATGTGGAATGTACCTTTCTCCCTCCCACATCTTTCTGTAGCAGACCCTGACACGCCCTGCCCACATGCCTTCAGCAGGCACCTCGACACGCTGAAGGCAGGTGACGAGAAACACCTAAGACTCTTGGCTTTTTTCTACCTCACAGGGGGCAAGCGCAACGTGCTGAAGAGGCACTGCTCCCAGAAACAACCCTTAATCAACAACAGACTGCAGTCAGCGGACGGAACTCCAGTTTTCTCCATTCTCAGTTGGATAACATTCTGGCATGTTCTAGAGAATGAACCCAAGGACTCCCAGGATTTCCTCAGTGGGAATGAGCCCCAGTTGGGCACATGGGAAATCTCTCTTTTAAAGCTCCCACCCCGTCCACATCTCACTCCCTAACTCCCTGAAGGTATTTTCTGGAAATCCTGCCTCAGGATCTGCTACCAGGGGAACTAAACCCAAGACAGCATCCTTTAAGACAAATATTAAATCTCATCTTCCCCATAAAACCTTCCAGCACCAAGGCCTCCCAAGTCACTTCCTATCATATTTAATACAATTTGCATATATTTTATTCTCTGTTGTGGGCTCTTAAGAGAGGAGGAATCTTTTACACAGTCCTGAAACCCCTGGGTTGCTCAGCACAGTATCTTAATGCAAACTAGATGCTCAGTAAACGTGTGCTGGCTGAACAAAGAATAAATCAGTCATATTAATCAGCATGAAAGCCAGGGTTTTTACTTAATCTAGCTGAAACTACATCAATGTAGCTGTTTCCTTCTTTCTTTCTTTTTTATGTTATTTTGTGATTTTGTTTGCTTGTTTGTTTTTTTTCAATTATTTATGTATTAATCTATTTTTGGCTGTGCTGGGTCTTCACTGCTGCACAGGCTTTTCTCTAGCTGCATCGAGCAGGGGGCGGCAACTCTCTGCTCGCGGTGTTGCGGCTTCTCATTGCGGCGGCTTCTCTTGTTGCACAGGGCAGACTCAGCGGTGTGCAGGCTCCAGTCGTTGTGGCATACGGGCTCAGCAGTCACAGTTCCTGGGCTCTAGAGCACAGGCTCAGTAGCTGTGGTGCACAGGCTTAGCTGCTCTGCAGCATGTCGGATCTTTCTGAACCAGGGATCAAAATTGTGTCTCTTGCACTGACAGGCAGATTATTCACCTCTGAGCCACCAGGGAAGCCCGTCTTCTTTTAAAACCATTGCATGAACTACTTTTCATAAGCAAACCACCGTGTGCATGTATTTCTTTAAATCAGCATTTTCTAGCTATTCATCTTAAATCAATTACCCCTGAATCCCCCCACATCAGAACAAAGCCATTATCCTCCCAGGGAGATGGAGCAATAAAGAAGGGTGTCCTCCATACAGATGGCTAACAAACACATGAAAAGATGCTCAACATCACTCATTATCAGAGAAATGCAAATAAAAACTACAATGAGGTACCATCTCACGCCAGTCAGAATGGCTGCTATCAAAAAACCTACAGACAATCAATGCTGGAGAGGGTGCAGAGAAAAGGGAACCCTCTCACACTGTTGGTGGGAATGCAAACTAGTACAGCCACTATGAGAACAGCATGGAGATTCCTTAAAAAACTGGAAACAGAACTGCCATATGACCCAGCAATCCCACTGCTGGGCAAACACACTGAGGAAACCAGAATTGAAAGAGACATGTGTACCCCAATGTTTATCACAGCACTGTTTACAATAGCCAGGACATGGAAGCAACCTAGATGTCCACAGGCAGACGAATAGATAAGAAAGCTGTGGTACATATACATAATGGAATATTACTCACCCACTAAAAAGAATGCATTTGCATCAGTTCTAATGAGGTGGATGAAACTGGAGCCTATTATACAGAGTGAAGTAAGTCAGAAAGAAAAACACCAATACAGTATATTAACACATATAAATGGAATTTAGAAAGATGGTAACAATGACCCTATATGCGAGGCAGCAAAAGAGACAGAGATGTAAAGAACAGTCTTTTGGACTCTGTGGAAGAAGGCGAGGGTGGGATGATTTGAGAGAATAGCATTGAAACATGTATATCATCATATGTGAAACAGATCACCAGCCCAGGTTCGATGCATGAGACAGGGTGCTCAGGGCTGGTGCACTAGGATGACCCAGAGGGATGGGATGGGGAGGGAGGCAGGAGGGGGGTTCAGGATGGGGAACACATGTACACCCATGGCTGATTTGTGTCAATGTATGGCAAAAACCACTACAATATTGTAAAGTAATTAGCCTCCAATTAAAATAAATTCAATAATTTAAAAAAAAAAAGAAGAGACCAAAGACCACACAAGTTGTTCATCCACATCCTTCCCCTGCACTTTCCCTAGAGTGACCATTCACGACAGAACTCTGCTCACGGTGCAGTGTGGAAAGCAAACCACAGATAGCTGATAACTACACATGCATGACTGTTTAGCTTGGTACCTGCTTGACAATCATGATACAGCTTTTAGCATTCCACCCTTCATCCAAAATCAGAGTTGTTTTTGTCAGTTCACTTAGGTGCCATGAAGCAAAGCCCTTACTCTCCAAGCTGCTTTAGGTCCACTCCTCAGTTTTAAGCTACAACCATCCAATATTTATGTCTCACATAGATTTCACCCAACTGGAGCTTTCCTGATTGTTCAAGACAAATGTACAGCAGAGGCTTGTAAGACTCCCTTATTCTCTCACTGGATAGTGTTCTCTCAGGAACAAACTGCTCTCTTACTGCACCTGAGGAATCCTGAGATTTCTTCCCTCTCTGTGCCAGGCAAAGGCCAGAAGGACTGCATGGATTTCACTTTACAATAAACAGGAGAGCATGCTGAAAGCTTCAGCAGCCACATCAGACACAATCAAATGGAAAGTTAAATATCCAGTCAATGACTTACAACTCTTGTCATGCTCTTTAATGGATTTCGGGTAAGCAGCTGGAGAAGGACCAAATGTATTGCAAATAGGTTTTTAACTTTAAAAAAAGTATGTTGTCTGAATTCTCAGTGCTCATTACCTTGAATGCATATCAACCTTGGCCTGTCAAACTGTCCTCAAGTTTTCCCTCAGTCTAACTTTCAGCAAAGTAAAGATCACAGAGTATACTACCCTCATGTACAAAAATGAGAAGAAAAAAAAAAGTACTGACAGAAAACAAAGCAAAGACTTACTGTGCTTTTCTTATTAGATCATGAGTTCCATGAGGTCACTGATTCTTTTTCAATCCTAAAATTCCCCAACACCCAGCCCCATGACTGCCTGGCTGTGGCAATAATAATTAAGCATAAATACAAACATATATTGAATGTGTTAATCAACTCAGGCTGCCATTATAAGATACCATAAAGTGGGTGCTTTAAACAACTAGAGATCTATTTCTCACACTTCTGGAGACTTTCCGAGAACAACATTCTGGCTGATTCAATTCCTGGTGAGGGCTCCCTTCTTGGCTTACAGATGACTACCTTCTTCCTGTGTCCTCAATGGTAGAGAGAGAGAGACAGCAAGCTCTCTGGTGTCTTATTAGATCAAGGCTCCACCATATGACCTCATTCAACCTTAATTACCTCCTTAGAGACTCTGTCTCTAAATACAGTCATGTTTCAGGTGAAGGTTTGAACATAGAAATTTTAGGGGGAATTCAGTCCACAGCATTAAGCATGTCTTTCCAATTAGCAGACGTGTATAAGTACCACACATTATCTCAGTTAGTCCTTATAGCAACACATAGCTTAAAAAGGAAACTAAAGCTTAGGAAGCTAAGCATCCAGCCCCCATGTCTTCCCTGTACTTCAGACTGCTCTATCCACCTACCACGTAGAAACGTCCCAGAGCCCTCAAATCAATGATGTCTACCCTGATTTCACATTCTTTTCTCTTCACCATTTAACCTGTTTGTTCCTTGTGCCCATTTCAACTTGATACCATCTTCTACCCAGTTATGCAATCAAGGTACCCATTAACTTTAAGTCTTTTTTCTGCCTTGTCACCCACATCAAAGCTATCCTAATGATTTTTATCCATCGAAGATTTCTTAAAAGCATTCCCTCTCCATGGCTTTTAGCACTTCTTGAGAATAGAACTTGTGTTTATTCCCCTTACTTCATTTTTCACAGTCTAGGCTATAATAGCTAAGCACTTAAGCATAACATACAAGATCTTCCACGAGCTGAGCTGTCCCTGGGTCTACCTCTCCTGACTTATCTCCCTCTGCATCTTGTAATTTACCAAGAAATTCAACAAAATTTAACTTGCTACACTGCTGCATGGCCCTGTCTCCATAGCATACACTCTCTGCCCTGCCGAGAATACAGTTCTCCATTTTTTCTCTCTCCAATCCATGCCTAACACTTCTCTTCCTCACTAGCACTTGCCTTCCAAGATTTAGTTCAAGCATCACCCTTCCTAAGATGCCTTCCCACACTCTTTCAGCTTGAAGAGCTTCCACTCTTCAGTGCCTCCAGAGCATTCCATGTTTATCACCAGCACAATGAATTTCACACTCCAGTAAAATTATATATTTATCTACTAGCCTCTCCCAAGTAATAAGCTCCTTAAGGCAAGGGCTGCTCAGAGTAGGTGCTCAACTTGATTCCTCTGCATGTTAAATATTAGTGGTAAATAATTTTTGGATGTGTCTACAGACCTCTATACATCCTAAAGGAGATCAGTCCTGGGTGTTCATTGGAAGGACTGATGCTGAAGCTGAAACTCCAATACTTTGGCCACCTCATGTGAAGAGTTGACTCTTTGGAAACAACCTTGATGCTGGGAGGGATTGGGGGCAGGAGGAGAAGGGGACGACAGAGGATGAGAAGGCTGGATGGCATTACTGACTCGATGGGCATGAGTTTGAGCAAACTCCGCGAGTTTGTGATGGACAGGGAGGCCTGGCGTGCTGTGATTCATGGGGTCGCAAAGAGTCAGACACGACTGAGCGACTGAACTGACTGAACTGACTGACTGGCAGACCTCTAAGTACCCTGGACATCCCCATATGATCCTTTCTCAGTCATCTGGGATGCTGTGCTATGGCCAGGATGTTTTAATGTTCAACCACATAGCAATGTTGGTTGCTATCACCAAGGTACAGTCTGATATGACAGCATCCACTGCAGTAAGAGTTAAAGGAACAGAAGATCTAAACAAACTAAAATTAGCTATATCTTGTTACTCAACACAGTCTAAGTATTGGCAAGACAAATCTCTCAGGCAGGCACAGTGCTGACCCAGCATGGTGAAAAGGAACTCAACTAATACTCAGCAGACTCAGAGAAGAAAACCTGCAATATCTGTAACACAGGAAATTCTGAGTTCTGCTGATTCATCCTGACTTAAAGCTGCAATTACACTTGAGTAAGGAGTACCCAAGCTGACTCTGCATTTTTTTTTCTGCAGAGCTCTCAGAATTTGGCACACAAGAAATTTAATAGTTGTTCTTTTAGAGTCTTTTGCAATTTCTCAGATATTGAACTGTGGTCACCTACATTGCAGTGTCTGATAGCATTACGTGGTATCTTTCTGGCAAAAAATGCAGTCTTAGTCAAAATACTGATGAGAGTTTAAGATATTGACTGGAGCTTCTCAAACTACAGAAAACCATGCAGGAATGCTCCTTCACCAAAGAAATATTCGCTGCTGGATCAATTAGAGACTGAAGAGTCCTGCTTAAGGCAACAGCTCTTGCTCATGCTTTGAACAAAGACATCTGGGCAACTGGTTCCAACTTGAGAAATAGCATTTAAATATCAACATAAACACATGCTCAGAGGAAAATCGGGTAAATCTTCATCAGGATCAAAATTGCTAAGAAAGTGTATTAGAGCAAATTAGGAAGCAAAGAACATTCTCAAAATAGGTACTATTTGCAAGTCGTCATTTTCTTTACTCTTCATACAGAAGTCATGTGAACTGCCTACTGAAAGGTAAAGTGGAATTTCTAGACTGAAGTCCAATTATACTTGAGTCAGTAACTTATCATGCTTGCTATATACATATAGTAAAGATTGTAGTTAGCACTTAATTAGCTAGCATCACTTCAAATATTTATCCCATTTAAAATCACATTTAAGTACTCCATTTGAGATTTTTAATACATTAAATGTCTCTTCTTTCAGCAAAAGAAAAGAATTAACTTCAGGCTTTATATTTTTCTTTAGGTTCTATACGACATATAATTAGCTAAAAAATATCAGTTGCTTCAACAACAGGTATTATTTTGACAAAACTATTATCAGGAAGTAGAGTTTTATCGCAATTATTTCTTGACAAGATCATAACTAAATACTTACTTGTTCAATGTGAGGTCAAGAATAAATTTGGAGCCAAACGCTTCAATCTGGAAGCTTGCCTGGGCCAGATGGACAGCCTATGGATTCAAAAAGACAGAAAGAACCTTAGTTTACTTTCATATCTTTAAAGCTGATTATATTGATATCAAGAATGATATTTAATAAGAAGAACATTCTATGGACTGATTCATTTTTTTATGGATCCCTATATAATAATTCATTTCTTTAAAAACAGAACAGGTGTATCATCATGGTTTTACTTGGAAGGCCTAAATATCTGTTCAGCAAGAAACTAATAAAAGTCCTTTAAAAAAGAATCCATCTTGATAAAAATTAAGAGCAGATTCAACTGAACTTTCAAAGTGACTGTGATGAATTATGCAAAAGTCTGACTAATTAAAGCTTGATTTCAGCCTATTTTGTGCACAAAGCTAACCAATTCTTTCTGCACACCTAAATGAAAACTCATGTCAGCGTTCTGCTCTTCATCAGGAATTGGAACTTTCTCTAAATGAATTATCAGCAGAATGTCCCAGTAAAAAAAAAACCTTTCAATTTCAGAAAGCACGTCAAACCAGGCCCTCTGTGACTGAGAGTTTCTGTCCCCTTTTGAAGTCACACATTTACAAATACTGTCCTCATTGTGATTTAACCCAAAATGTAAAGATAATCTCATCTCAACATGAGTCATACATTCTAGGTATTAAAGGGGCTTCCCAGCTGGTGCTAATGGTAAAGAACCCACCTGCCAATGCAGGAAACATAACAGATTTGGGTTCAAGTCCTGGATCGGGAAGATCCCCTGGAGAAGGGCATGGCAACCCACTCCAGTATTCTTGCCTGGAGAATCCCATGGACAGAGAAGCCCGGCGGGTTATGGTCCTAAAGATCAGAATAGCTCACAGAAGCATCTTGAATAATATAAATCAACAAATCAATGAAGTTTTGTTAAAGTATTATCTAAGAAAAGACTCTCCTTTGTCACCCTATCAGGAAAAAAAGAACAAAGATAAATGTAACATAACCCCCTGCCTTGCTCACAAACATTCTTCCTCCAGACTTCATTCTTAAGGCACAGTGGGTGTCCTCTATGAAGTGTTACATGCATAGCAACCAGACACTTTTCACTCCCACTCTCCTCAATGCCACTGCTTGTTCCTCTTGCCTTCCTCCTCCACTTCCCATTATCAAAATCCTACTCTTCCTTCAAGGGCAGACCAATGACATTACTTTCCAGGAAGCCTTCTTCACACACACCTGCTGGGAATGAACTTGAGGCTTCAGGAGCACTGTGCCCTCCCTCCACAGTGATGGATAATCCCATTCCATTATGGATGGTTTGCTTCACAACTGATAGCACAGGGGTCTTGCAAACATCTGTATATTAACGATCCTTCCCCAAAATATATGAACTTTCAACTAATTAACCAAATATTTATAATCAGGACTATTTCACCATGCCAAATCCATAAAATACTATAAGTAAACCATGACTTCAACTTCTTGTCAAGCATAACTGCTGATCTGATAGTCACTCAATAATCAGCAAATAAAATTAAGAGGAAATTAACATATTAAATTTTCAGTACAGAACAATGAGAAGGTGCCTCAATCCCTAATATCATGGGTTATCATGTCAGACCCCACACAACCATGTAGAACAGGGTCATTATCCTTGATTTGAGCTTCCTATATTCAGACAACTCCTTGAGAAATTTCTGCCTTGTCAAGTGTGGTCTCTGTCATCTGCAGCAAAACCTCTATTCACCTAATATAACTATCACAAAGTCTTTCATCTAAATTCATTTTGTAAAAAAAAAAAAAATTCATTTTGTGTCTTGAAGCACTAATTTCTGCATGAAAATTTGTACTTGATGAATAATTTGTATAGGGGAAAATTTTTCATCTCTGGGTCCCAAAAGCTTAAGAAAACAGCTTTTTTTTTTCCTGGGAATAAGACATGGTCCCTTAGGCATACTTTCTCTTAAGAATATTAAATAGTAGAGAAGAGTTCATTAAAGGCACTCTGGCTTAAAAGAGCTGCTAAATGTACTTGTTTGAGCATCTTTATAAACAAGAAGATACTGTGGTAAAAAGAGAATAACTATACATAAAACAAAAACTACACATAGGGACTTCCCTGGTGGTACAGTGGATAAGAATCTGCCTGCCCACGCAGGGGACATGAGTTCAATCCCTGGTCCGAGGAGATTCCACATGCAGCAGAGCACTTAAGCCTACGCACCACAACCACTGAAGCCCACGCGCTCTGGAGCCTGGGCTCCACAACAAGAGAAGCCACCACAGTAAGAAGCCTGTGGATGACAGGGAAGAGTAGCCCCAGCTCACCGCAGCTAGAGAAAGCCTGCGCGCAGCAACAAAGACCAGCACAACCGAAAATAAACAACTTTTTTAGTACTGAAGAAAAAACTACACATAAATTATGACATCAAAACAAATGGTGCAAAACTTCCAAATGAGTATTCCATGGAAAAGTGCTTATAATTCAAGCTTAGATAAATCTCTGTATGTCTGTAACTAATCTACAGAACCTGCCAGTGACCCAGCAAAAGACTGATTTTATAGCAAATAAGCACTGAGACAAGTACAAACCCCAAGAAAACTCTGTTGCAAAATAATGTAGCTGGGTAACAACTGCTCACGTGAATGCGTGTATGTTAGTCGCTCAGTTGTGTCCAACTCTTTGCGACCCCATGGACTGTAGCCCACTAGGCTCCTCTATAACTGCTTACTCCATTTTGAAGAAATTATTGAGAGTCAGACAATTTGATCATTGTTAAGTAAGTTTATACTGAGTCAATGTGGCAAGTTTCAGTTTAACAGAATTTAATGAAAAACCTGGCAAATAATATTAATACTGGGATTTTCCTTTATTTTATTTAGTCCTTATACACACAGGTGTTGAGTCCCACCCTATGTAGAAAGATGGCTGGGACACAGCCCAGGCTCAAGAAAGCAGCATCTGTCAGAGAAGCAGGCAGGGCTCTCAACCTCCACGTGCCTAAGGAGCCACAGGGACCAAGGCTTCAGTGACAAGGTGCAGTGTGAACAAAGTTTTTAAAAGTGAGTAAGAATCCAGCTGCCCGAGGACCTACCATATACAGCACATGGAACTCTGCCCAGTGTTATATGGCAGCCTGGGTGGGAGGGGAGTTTGGGGGAGAATGGATACATTTATTATGTAAGGCTGTGTCCCTTAGCTGTTCACCTCAAACTATCACAACATTGCTTGTTAATCAATATGAAATAAAAAGTACCTATATTTGCCTATATTCAATGTGAGTAGCCAATTCATTGGAAAAGACCCTGATGCTGGGAAAGA
This sequence comes from Cervus elaphus, assembly GCF_910594005.1. NCBI lineage: Eukaryota > Metazoa > Chordata > Mammalia > Artiodactyla > Cervidae > Cervus > Cervus elaphus. Next base: position 39,505,533 of record NC_057822.1, read on the forward strand.
TTGACGGCAGGAGGAGAAGGGGGTGACAGAGGACGAAGATGGTTGAACGGCATCATTGACTCAACGGACATGAGTCTGAGCAAGCTCCAGGAAATAGTGAAGGGCAGGGAAGCCGGACGGCTGCCGTCCATGGGATCGCAAAGAGTCAGAACACAACAGAACAACTGAACAACAACAATAAAAATAAAATTAAATGCTATAGATAAAAAAGATAAAAAGAATCCACCTGCCAGGAGAAGAAAAGATATTCAGGGCCTGGGGGGAAAACAATTATAAAAATAGAGTAAAAAATTAACGTGGAAAACAAACTTTAAAAAAAATTTTAATGAAATCGCCTACAGGAAAATGGCTTTTGGGGGAAACGTCAAACAATGAATCTGAAAAGGTGGGCTGTGGAGCTTTGAGTGACATGCTCAGTGACACGTCTGCTCACATGTACATGTGTACACGTGGCCCGGACAGAGAGCTTTCCTTTAAATGTCCCCACACTTACTGAGCAGAGTGTCTGGCATATGCCATCATCATCATCATCAATACCAACCCTAGGATTCAAACACATTGACAGACTCCTCTTCACAACAAATGAAACAATTAGTACGACGACATCAAAAACATTTCTGTTTCTCCCCAGGAAAAAAAAACTTTATTTCGTTACCTTTATCAAGAAGACTGTTTTAACATCTAAATTCACTTTAATGCTGAGAGGAAGCAAATTTTCCTATAAAATGACTTAAGATTTCCTTAAACATTCATCTTCGTTGCATAGATAGCAAATGGAATTAGTAGGTGCATCTAAAATATCTGTACCCATTTGAAGTAATTTCAATACAGTGGTGTATGTTATTTTTCTCATATTCTCTCTCCTTTGCTATACATTCTGCCTTTGTACACAGAGAACAGATTCTTCTCTAGACCAAAATAAATACCTGACAAATGCTACTTTTCCCTATCATGCTGTTATTTCTGCTCTGTCCTAGATATGATTAAAATGGGCTTTAACTTTTGGAGTCTCTATGCTATTCCACATCAATTGATCATTTTTTCTTCAACAAAATACCATGTGTGTATATATATATATAGTTTTGATAATAGTCAATTTTAAATATGTTTTCAAATCAGGTAAAATGAGTCATTATTGTTTTACAAATTACATTTGTGGATACTATTTATTTTTATTTCATAGTAACCTGATTCTTCCAAAAGATTAAAAAAAAAAATTAGAAGAATAGCCAGGATGGGTAGAAAATTTTTATAATACATGGCCGTATTGCTTATAGCTTATTAAATATTTCCAAGTTATCTGACCAGCACCACTGAAACCCGCTGAAAATATGAAGACTGCCTCAAAGAGCATTGCTCAAAGGAGGACCTGCACAGCGAGGCACGCTCAATAACACAGAACCACAGAAATCTTCAGAGAAGGTGCCTGAACCACCCATCAGGTCATAATGGGTTATTTTCTCCATCAGGATATCTGCTAGACAGATTCAAAGATTAACACTTGTTTTTACAAGCCCGTCACTATAGTAGCACTGTGGAAGAACGCAGGGTTTCAGAGTCAAAGAGCGTCATTTCACGACAAGAATAAGCACAACCCTGGGCTCAGAATTACCACCCTGAAGGACTGAGCGCAGCTGTTGCCTAAGCACTTTGGTATTTTTCTTTTGACTCAGAATCTGGCACAGGGAAATTACAGGAGCCCAGTAAACAAAAACAACTAAACTCAATTATATACACAAACCTCCTTCACTGAAGAACAATTTACACATCTTAACAATGTGCTGTTGTTTTCCTGTGATTTTTTCCTTTTAGTAGATGGCACCTAATAATATTGAGTTGGCCAAAAAGTTTCTTTGGGTCCGTTTGTAACATCTTCTAGAAAAATCCAAACAAACTTTTGAGCCAATTTAATATCATATTAAATACCTTACAAGACCATTAGATTCCTCAGCTAAGACTGGCGTTGCATCTTATCCACCAGTGTTATGCTACTAAGCAATCATAAATATTCAGCTTTAGGTAAGGTACACTATATAAGCTGAAGAGACACAGTGGTTTTCTTGGGACTTACATTCCAGAATAGTTAACTTTAATATGGACATGAAAACAATGGAAAAAGATGACTATCTACTTATAGAAACGAGAAGCAAGTATTTCCAGGATACAGATATTTTCATGCAAAAATGCTTCACACATAACAAGTATTCAATTAGTATTCTGTACTACTTACAAGGACTTGTGAATTCTACAGAGTGTGTGCATAACTGAAACAGAATAGGGGAAACACGCAGTTTACACTTTCTCAAATTCAGAAAACATTACAAGACTGAATTCCGTATTTCAGCATGAAAAGTGAGCAACTTGAATTGCGGTATCTGTGCTATCAATGACAACATTCACTGAGCATGTATTTTACTTTACTATGCTCTATAAGAGACATGGTTAGGGTAACAGAGGAAAATTTAGAAGTTTCCCTGCGCTTAAGATATATTCAGTTTATTTAAGGAGATGCTCATTTAAGTAATGAAGGAAACACATTCAGAGTGGCAGAGCAATAAGACAAGAAAAAGCTTTACAAATCGGGAGCAAAAGACCTGGAAGGTATCAAGCAAGCATGAGCAGACACCGCTGAGATGATTTCAGCTCTGCTTCCTGAAGAGGAGAGCTGTGACTCTAGGAAAGAAGGTGCTTGAGAAACAAAAACTGCTAAAATTAGAGTTAGAAGAAAGATTAATAAAACTGCCTCATTAGACACGATCTCATTAGTAATCAACCGTTCATCTGTCTCATGCTTTCCATTACCCCTTCCAGCAGAAAAGACACTAGGTGGGTTTCCCAGGTGGCACTAGAGATAAACAACCTGCCTGCCAATGCAGGAGACATAAGAGAAGCAGGTTCACTCCCTGGGTCGGGAAGATCGCCTGGAGGAGGACATGGCAACCCACTCCAGCGTTCTTGCCTGGAGAATCCCATGGACAGAGGAGCCTGGCATGCTGCAGCCCATGGGGTCGCAGAGTTGGTCACGACTGAAATGACTTAGCACACACACATGAGACTGTAGGTAAAATTTTTCTTACTTCCTTCTTTGCTATGATAATATTTCTTATTCTGTGTTCATTAAAATACCAAACATAGACGGTGTATGTGTCTTTGTATGCACAGGTGCATAAACTGTAACTTTTTCGAGAATTGTTTTTCCTCCCTCTATCTTCTTGCTCATGGTTTCTTCCCCTACTCTCATGATTTTTTTCATAAGTGCCTTCAAGAGTCCACCCTTTTTTCTTCACAGTGGGAAGAGTTCACAGAATTTCAAAGACTACCTTCTTTTGAGATCCAGGACATTTTATGATATTTCAGAAACAACAACCTTGGAAATACTCCAACTAAGAAGGAAGAGAACCAGAGTGGCTGCTGAAGAAAGATGCTTCACTAGGGAGCCTTGCATCAATCTTGATTGCACAATATGTTTTCCTCTTCACAGAAAAACAGGAGACACAGAATCCGGTGACCCAAATAATTAAATTGTAATAAGAAACAAATTGTCAAGTTTAAATTGAAATCAGTCTGAGGGAAAGGCATCACTTTCTTAAGAATAGATATATGTATATATAACTGAATCACTTCGCTGTATACCTGAAGCTAACACAACACTGTAAATCAGCTATATTCTAATATAAAATTTCTTAAAGAAGTTTTTAAAAAAAGCAAAATGTAAAAGAAAATGTTAAGCAATGTCACTATCAAGAGATTTCCTCATAAGCTGTACAAAATCACAACTTGAGAACTGAACCAATCTAATATTCTACTGAATAAGGCTGTGCAGCAAAGATTTATAATCATAAATAAACAAGAAAATATATTACTTTTCTTTTAGCTCATTCAGGCTTTTGTGTACCTGACTAATCTGGGTTTACCCCACAGCTAAAGAAACATAAAAGTCCATCTTGTGGATTTTTTTCTGTATAATGCAAAACCTCAAATATGGGAACATGTTTTAGGAGTTCTAAAGCGCAAAAGGAAAAAAAAAAGAAACATAAAAAAAAATAAAGTGCAAAAGAAAACATCAATAGATCATTTCAAATTACAATCTTGTTCTAATCCATTATTCTAAGTTTACTCACTGGTGATCACCAATTCAGTCAAGACTCATATATAATAAAAATAATAATGCCCAATATTTCTCATGTTTTAATTGTCTCAGTTATCTAGAATAATATGAAGCTAGTAAGGCAGACTTTTTTATTAGCCTCTTCTAGAAGAAAGACATTTTTATAAAGCACAAAGGAATCAAGTGATATTTTTTGTCCAAGGCTGCACATCAAAGAAAGATCAGGTTCAGTGAGGAAAAGGGCCAAGTTCACGCCAGAAGTCCTTAAGCCTCCAAACCTCAATGTTTCCTGGTCATTAAAATATAAACAATAATAGCTTACCAACAGGATGTATGCAATGATTAAATTATATGATAATGTAACAGAAAGTTCCTAGAAAAGGCTGGTCACAAAGAAAGAGCTCAATAATTTAGAAAGGAGGGGGGTAAAGTAAAAGGAGAAAGAAAAACAGAAAAAGAAAACTATATGACTGTTTTAGAAAGGTTATCAGTCAGCTCAGTCTTAAAAGCTCCCTCCCATTATAGCTGGCCACCTCCTAGAAAATCCAATGTGCACTTAGACTCTGCGAAATTTGCAAATTTTATATCTGTATTGCTAATTACCATCAGGTATTATGTTTTGACCTTGTTCAAGTTGTCGTGTCTTTAAAATAATATGAATCATTTCCCTGAGAAGTGGAACAGCTGCAAATGTTACATGAAGGCAATTTTGCAAATTAAGGTAATCTGTTCAATGTTCTTCCCAAGATTCATTTAAATAGGTAGCTTGTGGGAAAGAATATCACATTTCCTTCTAGCATGTTCCATTTCACAGGATTATTGGTTAACCCATTAACAAACTTGCACTGAACCTCTACCTTGTATGAAGTACCGTGGCAGATGTAAAAGTATAGGGGAATGAGTATTTACACAGTCCATGGAATTCTCCAGGCCAGAACACTGGAGTGGGTAGCCATTCCCTTCTCCAGGGGATCTTCCCGACCCAGGGATCAAACCCAGGTCTCCCAAATTACAGGCAGATTCTTTACTGTCGGAGCCACCAAGGAAGCCCAAAAGTATAGGAGAATGAGTATTTATATCAAAAAGTTCATAGTCTGGTTAGGGAAATGAAATGAGAAGCCAAAAAGAAATATAATACTTTAGTTAAATGATAATAGTAATATTACTTATAAAGACACCACAGATGATGTAACCATGATTGATTACTCAATTTAGTATGAACAAGCATATAGTATACATAGCAAGTGCACTTAAATATGAGGAATGAGAATGTTGAGGTCTAGAGAGAACTAAGAAAAGCTTGTTGGGGAGATCATTCTCAGTATTTAAAGATAGAATTCAGATAGTTCTAGGACTGATTCAACAGGATAAATTTTCAAAGTGTTTCTAAGTGTTTCCTAACAAATAGAGACTTAAGAAACATGCTTTTAAGGTAAAAGACAGGAAGCCTTCCATTCTGGAGGGTTAAACTACAGTTTGGATTGTAGAGTTTAATTGTGAGAATTAAAACATGGTAATTTATTACAAAACAAGGAATACACGAGATCAGTAAGTCAGGTGAACACATACAAGTCCAACAAATACTAAGATATTTTGTTAATTAATCTATCTTTCACCCTTAAACTAGGAAGCAGAAATCCTAGCCTGGACGGATATTACAAAACAATACCAAAACACCACAAAGCACAGACTTTGCACAGGTCATAGCAGATCAGGCTCTCCCTGTGAAAGAAGCAGGACACCGTTTGACCTTGTTCTCTGTGCCAGCCTCGCCAAGGAAGATAGAACGTCTGTTCTGAAAGAAATCTAGCCAACATCCAATTATCCAATCTGATAATACAGAAAAAAAGGACAGCAGGTTGAATTCTAATTTCTGACCAAATCTTTTATAAGAGCGCTCTTCTAAATAAACCAGTTTTAAAAAGAATCCAGTTTCAGCTTTCTCCCTTTTTTTACCTACCCCTCAGTTCGAGGTGTTCTCAAAATAGGATTCAGACAAAAGACAGACACTGGAGAAGAGAGAAAATAGGCATGGATAATCCATCAGATATTTCAGTGAATAAATCATGAGTTATCTCTACTAAAAATGTATTTGCAAAATTCCTCGTGATCAGCCAAAGAAGAGAAGCTACCTCTAATATTATTAGAGGGCTCGAGGGGGTCTTTTAAGCCCTAATGGGTCACATTAAGATTTTCCTTAGTGATCATTTAGCAACCCAAAAGAACTTTGTTAACAATACACTTTCACAGACAAATCATCTATGGACATTTATATGAACTGTCTTCTATACATTTACCTTAGGTGATTAATGTTGGCAGATATTAAATCGACAATGCCAATTCAAGAGAGAGATGAAATCATAAGCCTTAGAGCTCTTGCCATTTGAAAATGAGTAAATCATTACAAGTATCACTACAGCTATATCATTTAGCTTTCACATATTTTCTGAAAGATGAGTGAAAATACAACTCTGACAACAGTTACCAAGGAAGCAGTTTCTTTCTGCTGCCTTCCTGAATAGTAACATTTAATTCGACGCATTAATCTAGTAGCTGTGATTCACCTCATTCTTTTTCCTCGTCAATTTCTACATCACCAAACTATGCATCTCCAAGGAGTGCTTCTCTCGCTGCTGACACTTTCATGATAAAACAAGAACAAATTCTGTCTTTCTAGCAAGAATTACTGAACACCCACTAAATAATTTAAATAAAAGAAGTAGGATATAAGGTTTGGAAAACAAAGAAGAAACAAACACCAAGCTCCATGTTTAATGTCTTTGACTCATATACTTGTTTTTTTTTTAATTTGCTTATTTAACATTAATACTTTCCTAAAAGAAAAAAAAAAATACTTTGAGAGGCAGCTCTCCATGACAAGCCCTACTTTCCTGGGCTTCCCACTCTGGTCCTTGGAATGCTGCCTATGAAGTCCAGGGGACTCAAGTCAACTCAAATATCTATCTTGAGCAAAAGAAGGTTCTTTCACTTGGGTCTTTAAGATGACTACATAAGGATTAATTAAGAATGAATGAGTCTGAAATACAAAATGAGACAGTAATTACACTGCTCACCGAAGCATTATTATATACAACAAACCATAAATTATACAGAGCAAATTCAAATATTAATGTCCATGTCTCCTTCATTTAAAAACTACTGAAAATGTATAATCTAGAGAGGCTAAGCAGACCTGTCCAGGCCAGATTTCTCTTGAGTTACCTTGACTCCACTGATCTTCATTGGTGGGCCTAACACTATTCTTGCCCAGAACTGATTTGTATTGAAATCTCTAGATCAGCTCTGTTATTTCTACTTGAAGAAATGTTTCAGGCTTGAAGAAATGTTTGAACGCTTATGAGTTCATGGCACACACATAGCTATTTGACAACAGTCTTCCTAAGACGTTCTCTGCTTCCCTTAACTACCCTCTGGAAGATGTGTGTCACAAGTTGGACGTTACAACTCAGCTCTGTCTTGTAGAGTAGACAGGTCCTGGGTAGACAGGACCCAGCTCTGTCTACATTTATGGATTAGAAAGAGTTCTGTGTTTTCCAGTTCTCAGTTGTGTCTGGCTCTGTCCTTTCTTCTGATCTTAGTTATGACCGTGGAAGGGTTGCATTATGTCCTTTGGCATGAAAAGAGTTACAAACTGGGGGCCAAACCAAAAATGGATTTTCCCATTTCACAAATAGATGCCATTAGGCTTCAAAAGTCACGCTATTAAATTGTATTCCGGGACAGAGGCTCACAACTGTCGTGTATCATAATACTCAAAACAAGTAACATGGGCACTACACATACCTTACTCAAAGTTAGATGTAGAAAAGCTAATATTGATGCGACCTCATCTTCTCTAACATTCAACTTCAATAGAATTCTCCAAAATGCCAACCACACAGCCTGTAGTCACACAATTTTTAAAACTAGCATTTAGAATACTGACTGCTATGTAGAATATTCTGATTATTTTAGAAAGCAAATGATAGCTCTCCCTATGTCTCCAGAATGTTTTAGGTTCATTAAAGCTCATTTTTATTTCCAAATGAGAACCTATAATTACATGGAACCTTGAAGACATACAAAAATAAAAACAGTACTTTGGAACACATCTATTTCCTCAGATTATATGTGACCTCCTTGGCTTCTACATCACACATGAAATCATTTACCCATTCAACAAATAATTATTGTATCTACCATGTTTCAACCTGGAGCTCCAGTTTCCTTGAGTTTGTATTTTAGAATGTGTTGAGGGGCAATGGAGAGAAATTGAATCAACAAATAAATGTAAAACACATTGGATGGTGATAAATCCTATAGGTAAAAGGAATAAAAAAAGAGGCAAAGGGAGTGTACAGTATGAAGAAGTGACAGTATTAAATAAAGTGGACAGAGAGAACTCTTTGAAAAGGTGCCATTTGAGCAAAGAGTGGGAGGTGAAGGAACAAACCACAAGGATATCTGTGGAAAGAATTCCAGGCAGAGAGAACAGTGGTTGCAAAAGTTCTGAGGCAGGAACATAGTGGGTATGTTAAAGAACTGCAATAAGGCCAGTTTAGATAAAGCAAGGTGTTGTAAGCATTGAAGTTAAAGAAGCAACTGAAGTTAGAGAAGTTCAGCTATATAGGATCTTGTGAGTCCTCTGCCTTTTACGCTTAATGAAACAGGAACTCACTGAGGATTTTGAGCTGAGGAGTCACATGACCTGCCTTCCATTTTTCAAAATTCACTAAGGTTGTTGTATTGACAAAAGACTAAAGGTGAGGGGCCAGGGGAGAAAGCCCAGTTAAGAGGCTGTTGCAATAATCCAGGCAGGAGTTGATGATGGGTTTAACATGGGTAGTAACAGTGGAGTTGATGAGACATGGTCGGATTCTGGGTAGCTAGTGAAAGCAGAGTCAACAAGAGTTACTTACAGATCAGATATGGATTATAAACGAAATAAGGGGACCAAGAAATTTTGGCCTAAATAACCAGAAGGAGTGAGCAATGTATTGAAATGGGGAATGCTGCAGAAGGAAAAAGTGGTAATGAGAATTCAGAACATCTATTTGGAATCTATTAAGTTTGATATGCACATTGTATATCTAAGCAGAGATGTGGAGTTAGCAGTTAGATATAAGCATATAGATATTTCTTTTCATTAACATTTACTGAGTGATGATCAAACAAACAATTGAGCATATGAATGAATGAATGTTGGAGATACAAAAATATTTCAGTATAAGAAGTAATGAGGAGAGTACCATTCAGCAGATAACTTACTGTCTAAAATAATTTGGGCTTAAGTGAGAAAGCTAAGATAACTGGGGAGAAGGGGACGGGGAGAAGGGGACTATAGAAGTCAGTACAAAGCAACTCACTCACTGGGTTATACAATAACATTTTCTGTTACAACAGTACCACTTTGGAATCCAAGTGGTATATAATGCACTACAAATTCCCCCAAAAGAATTTAAGTCCAAGGGCATCATTTTCATATGTCTTGTGTAAATATATATATATGTGTGTGTGTGTTAAAATTACAAAAGAATGATTAGCAAATGAGTACATTAGTTCTTTAACAAACCAAATGAGTTGAAAGTATTAATGTATCTGTATTAAGTATTCTAAAAAAACAATACAATGTTTATCTCTGATTTTCCAAAGCCCACCTCCATATTCTGAAAGTGGTCCTATCTTAATTACTTTTAATATTTCAAACTGGTCACTGCTTTTAGAAATACACTGTCATATATCTCATTTTAGGAATTTTTTAAGGTATACACCTTGTGATTTTAATCTACTGACTGTATCTACAATCTTAGGGGCCTAATCATTTTTTTTACTTGACTTTTCTTCTCTTTATTAACAAGAAACTTTTAGTCCATTTTTTCAATTTGTTATGTCCCTGCAGAATTAAAAGGCACAACCTCTAAATATTTCTCTTTTTCACTTTAATTTTTTAAGCACTTTTTAAGTGTAGTTAATTTACAACGTTGTGTTAACTTCTGGTGTGCAGCAAAGTGATTCAGATCTGTAGGTATATGTATCCGTTTTCAGATTACTTTCCATTATAGGTTATCACAAGACACTGAATATAGTACCTTGTGCTATATAGTAGGTCCTTGTCTTTTATCTATTTTATACACAGTAGTGAAAGTAAAAGTTGCTTAGTCATGTCCGACTCTCTGCAACCCCATGGAATATACCATCCATGGAATTCTCTAGGCCAGAATACTGGAGTGGGTAGCCTTTCCTTTCTCCAGGGATATACAGTAGTGTGTATATGTTAATCCCAAACTCCTAATCTATCTCTCCCTCCCCACCCCCACACTATACCCTCTGGTAACCATAAATTCATTTTCTATGTCTGTGAGTCTATTTCTGTTTTGTAAATAAGTCCATTTATATCATTTTTTTAGATTCCGCATATACGTGATATCATATGGTATTTGTCTTTCTCCATCTGACTTACTTCACTTAATATGATAATCTCGAGGTCCATCCATGTTGCTGCAAATGGCATTACTTCATTCTTTTTTACAGTTAATATTCCACTGTGTATATATCCCACATCTTCTTTATCCATTCATCCGTCAATGAACACTTAGGTTGCTTCCATGTCCTGGCTATTGTAAACAGTGCTGCTATGGAACTTATTGGACTACATGGACCTTTATTTTCTATTTTTTTAAATTGGAGTATAACTGCTTTACAATGTTGTATTAGTCTCTGCTGTACAATGAAGCGAATCAGCTAAATACATTCAGATCCCTCCCTCTTGAGCCTCCATCCCAGACCCCTCCGTCCCATCCCCCCAGGTTATCACAGAGCATGAAGCTCCTCCTGCTTTACAGCCCATTTGGGGTGCATGTATCTTTCTGAATTATAATTTTCTCAGGATATATGCCCAGAATGGAACTGCAGGATCATATGGTAACTATTTTTAGTTTCTCAAGGAACCTTCATACTGTTCTCCATAGTGGCTGCACCATAGGGGCTTAATCTTACATTGCAAGAAATTAAGGTATATCCCACACCTTACTAAATAATGTGGGTTTCTGAAAGTATCTAAGCAATTTGAATTAAAGTTCATATTGCATCTAGGAGTGAAAAGACTTGAGATCATTGTACAAATATCTTTATTCCCACATCTGTTCCTGACTGCTACTTAAATTAGCAAATGATAGGAAGGAGGCTTTTCTTCAATATATTAATACATTTTTAAATCAAAATGCTTATTCTATTTCAATAATGCCAAATAAGAAGCAAAGAAATTTTTACAATTTTATTTTATTTCAGTTATAGCTACTTTAAGTGATTTTTTTTTTTACCTGAAATAAGCAAATAACTGTATCAGGGCAGTATTTAATTAGTCATGACTAGCAAGGGCACAATGTTAAGTGTTACCTGATAAACAGTCCAAAACAAAAACTGCTTATAGAATATGAAATTTTCCCCAAAACAGGACTATAATACATTTAGCACTTTCGTTTTAGCCCCCAAAGAAGTCATTTAAATTTATTTCAAACTCTTCTTTGCCTTCCAAACCAGTTAACACGAAATTAGCCAGTTTCTCACAAAATAGCACTTAAAGAATCTGCAAGAATGTTGAAGTACTTGCAACTGGGCAGCAAAACTAAGTCTCCCAGCTCAGTGAGCAATCAGATTTCTGGAGAAACAGCATATATGTAAAGGGACAGAGGGCTTCCCTGATAGCTCAGCTGGTAAAGAATCTGCCTGCAGGAGGCCCCAGTTCGATTCCTGGGTCGGGAAGATCCACTAGAGAAGGAATAGGCTATCCACTCCAATATTCTTGGGCTTCCCTTGTGGCTCAGCTGGTAAAGAATCTGCCTGCAAGGCAGGAGACCTGGGGTCAATCCCTGGGTTGCAAAGATCCTCTGGTGCAAGGGAAAGGCTACCCAACTGGCCTGGAGAATGCTATGGACTGTACAGTCCATGGGGTCACAAAGAGTTGGACACGACTGAGTGACTTTCAGTTTCAAAGGGACAGAAAGATAATAATTCCCATTTTCTTAACCTGTAGGTGTACAAGTTCTATTACAGGGTCTGCCAACCTTAGCACTACTGACATTTTAGGCTACATACATCTTTGATGTAAGGTGGGGGGAGGGGCTATCCTGTGCATTGTGGTATGTTTGGCAGCCTTCTTGGCCTCCACCCAGGAGATGCCAGTAACATCCCATCCCCATAAGGACATCCAAAAATATCTCCAGACACTGTTAAATGTCCCTCAGGGAATACAAAACTGTCCCTGGTTGAGAACCCCTGATCTATGTGTTCAGGAGAAATGTGAGTTTATATAGATTCCTCTACATGGGCTGTCTTTACACAAAATTTAACTTTAATTTCAAAGCTCATTTTCAACTGAAACCCTTGGAACAAAACAGCAGGAAGCAACTGATACCAACAGAAAAGGGGGGTTTGGTTCTTTCAAAAGTAAAGGTTATCCACCTGGTAAGAAACAAATTCTTAAAACCTTATACCCATAAAAATCCCCCCAAATTAAACTTTAGGTCTAAAACTGTTAAGTGAGCTCACATGTATTCTTCAAAAGCAATGAAGAAAGAAATACTGCAACTATCTATACAGTCCAGAAATGTGATCTTTTAAAAGGATGCTTAATGTGGTTTTTTTTTTCTTTCAAAGTGGCAGCTTATTATTATCTTTTGAAATGTCATTTGGTGACTCAAAAGAAAACAACTGTAATTTAAACAGCAAGAAATGAAGGGGAGTAAGTCTGTATGGGGCCTCTGTTTGGAAGTTACTGAGCTGTCTTTCCATGATTAATGTAATATGCTTTCTCCAGGGGTGTAAAACCTCAGGTTTCAAAATACCATTTATACGCTGGTAGCTTCCACATTTCCACCGCACCCTGGGCTGCCCTTGAGACCAAGGCCAACTCACCCATCAACATACCCGAATGATGACCAACTGTCCGCCTGAAGAGGGCAGGTTCCGTTTCCTCTTAGCCTTCTTTCCTCCCCAGGCTTTCCTATATTGAGAAATAGTAGGCTATTCCCATAGGTGTTGCTAGTGTTAAAGAACCTGCCTGCCAATGCAAGAGACGTAAGAGACGTGGGTTCAATCCCTGGATTGGGAAGATCCTCTGGAGAAGGAAATGGCAACCCACTCCAGCATTGTTACCTAGAAAATCCACAAACTGTGGAGCCTGGTGGGTGTAGCCCATGGGGTTGCAAAGAGTCAGACACTACTGAGCACACATCATATATCCAAAACTCTCAACCTATTCCCCAAGAAAAAGCCTGACAGTCATCTTTGACCCCATTTCTATTACTGCTATAACAAATATCCATAATTTTGTGACTTCTTGTTGTTTAGTCGCTAAGTCATGTCTGACTCTTTTGTGACCCCATGGACTGCAGCCCACTGTCCATGTGATTTCCCAGGCAAGAATACTGGAGTGGGTTGCCATTTCCTTCTCCAGAGGATCTTCCTGACACAGGGATCAAACCCACATCTCTCGTATTGGCAGGTGGATTCTTTACTAATGAGCCACCTGGGAAGCCCAATTTTGTGACTTAAGACAACATAAATAATTACCTTAACACTTCTGGAAGTCTGAAGTCCAAAATCAAAGTCTAGAGCTTAAAGTTAAGGTGTCAGTAGGGCAGTTCCTCCTGGAAGCTCTGGAAGAAAATCTGTTTCCTTACCTTTCTGGCTTCTAGAAGCTACCTTGGCTTGTGGACTGTATACAAATCTTAAAGAAGTCGATTTTAGCAGACCCAACCTGCCTGATAGACCAGATACAGAAATGTTTACACACGGGAGCAACTTCATGGACTGGGGACTCTGAAAGGCTGAACAAGCAGCAGAAAGTCATCAGGAAGTCGAAGTCTTAGAAGAGGAAGCCCTCCTTCCAGGAATGTCTGCCCAAGAGGCAGAGCTCATAGCCTTTAAGAGAACCCTGTACCTTAGAGCTAAATAAAAGATAACCACTTACACTGATTCTAAGTATGCCTTCTCTACTGTGCACACACATAGAGCCACACAGAAGGGCGAATCTACTAACATCTGGAAGAAAAAAAAAAAAAACATGTGGAGGAGATACTGGCCTTACTAGACTCAATTATAATGATGTTAGGAGTAATCATATTGTATTGCCCAGGGCCACCAAAAGACTGATGTTATACAGCTAACGGAAATAATTTGCCTGATCAGGTCACAAAACAGGAAGCCGGAACCAAAAAACCAGATCCTAAGGCCTTAGCACTCATCCCAAGAGTGGACCTATCCCCCTTTAAGTCTCAGTATTCAGATATGGATCTAGAGAAAGCAGATGAAGGGAGATTTCATGATGAACCTTAAGACTTAGATGATCAGTACCAAACAACCAAAGAAGACTGGATTTATAACAAATAAGAACTAGTGCTTATACCTGAGCAGTTAATGAAAAGAGTTATTACTTATCTACATCAAGGAACCCATTATGGAGTGACTTACCCAATCACTGGCTACAATTTACTGCTGGTTCACAAACACACAGGACCAACCAAAAGGTAACACGAAATTGCCTGACCTGGTCAGAAACAATCCAAACTCCAAGCCACCCCCAATAATAAAAGGGGTGCAAAACCAAGGGACAGAACCAGGCAATGACTGGCAAATTGACTTTACCGCCATGCCAAAAGCCATGGGAAATCACACACATTTTCTGATATTTGTAGACACCTTCATGGGTCTTATAAAATTTTGTACATATTGTCTGTCTTGTATACTTAAAAAGGTCTCCCCACTAGCATGATAATTGCCCAAGATGTAAGAGTTCAAGGTGGGACTCAAGAATATTTACAATTAAGTACAAAATAATTTCATTCTTCTCATAAAAATCCACGCCCCTAATCAGCAGGAAGCAGCTAGCGCAGTCGGCACATGATTTCCCTCAAGACTGAGGAATGTATAAAGAAAAAGGGGGAAACCAAAACAGCACTGACGAGCTTAAACTGGCTTTGCTTTCTTGAAGCAAATGGCTGATTATTCAAACCTGGAGTTATTTTACAGACAGAAATGCTGCCACTAGGGCCCTTTTTGAAGGGAGAAGTTCTTGAACAAGGAAACCTTGCTTCCAGAGAGACTGTTTTGAGACCAGGCAATCAGCTTCTGCCAAGTTTGCCCTTAAATTTTGTCCTGAACCCTGGATGGGAGATACAGATTTGAGTCCTGTCTCCTGTCCCCTTGCCTGATGACCTCAAAATAAAGTTCTTTGCTTCCTCCAAAGCCAGAGCCATAGCACTAGCTTCTGTGCACGTCAGGCAGCCAGCTCTGTGACAATCCTCGCATCTCTCCAACCTCTGTTTCTGTGATGATAAGGACCTGTGAGGACACTGCCCACTAAAATATTCAAGGATAAACTCCCCATCTTTAACTTGATCACATCTACAAGGTCTATTTGCCATGTGCAATATTGTGATTTATAAGAAATATATGAATTTGGTCACATGACCAAAAATTTATATATATTTTTTCATCCACAGTTCCTGGTTCACAGCTCCCCAAACCCTGGTAATTTCCTGGGCAATGAGAGCAATAGGAGCATATTTTATCATACCAGTTGGTCTCTATCATTAGTTTTTAAAAGTATTTCAGAGCTGTAAAGGTGTCCTGTTATTCATAGCAAGCCCTTTTTCACCACAACTAAGTTTTTGCTATTGAGATGACTTTTGGAAAGCATCTAAGAATGGGGACTGGTTGCCAGGGGAACCGATCCTGAATAGAGAATTGGAACTTTCAGTTCCACCCTCTGACCTCTGGGAAAGGGAGAGAAACTGGAGGTTCAATGGCCAATGATTTCATCAATCATTCCTATGCAATGAAGTATTCTTAAAAACAAAAAAGGAGATTCAGAGAACTTCCAGTTTGGTGAACACATGGCGATTCGGAGAGAGTGGCGGCTCGGAGAGAGCATGGACGCTCTGCGCCCTTTCCTCGTACCTTGCCTTCTGCATCTCTTCCACCTGGCTGTTCCTTAGTTATCTCCTTTTATGATAAACCAACGATCTAGTAAGCAAAATGTTTCTCTGAGCTCTGAGCTGCTCTAAGCAAATTAATCAAACCCAAGGAGGTCATGGGGGCCTCTTATTTACAGCCGGTCGGTCAGAAGTACAGGTGATAACCAGTGCTTGCAACTGGCATCTGAAATGAGGGTGATTTTATTTACCTATCTCCAGGTAAATAATGTCAGAAATGAATTGCAGTATCAGATACATTGCTGGGTCCTGAGAATTGCTTGCTGCTATGGGAAACCCTCTCCACATGTTAGAATTTAGTGATCAAATCCACCGTTTACCACCACGTATGGTAACATACTCAGTTTCTGGGGATTAGGGTGTGGACATCTTTGGAAGGTTATCATTCTATCAAGACTTTTCTAGCTCACCCATTCCTACATCATCAACAGTCTGGAGGCTCCACCACTAAATATATCTCTAATCAACTTTTGTTGTTGTTGTTCAGTCGCTAAGTCGGGGATCTTGGCAACCTTGGCGACCTCTTCACAACGCCATGGACTGCAGCACGCCAGGCTTCTCTGTCCCTCACCATCTCCCCGAGTTTGCCCAAGTTTGTGTCCATTGAATCAGTGATGCCATCCAACCATTTCATCCTCTGTCACACTCTTCTCCTTCTGTCTTCAATCTTTCCCAGCATCAGAGTCTTTTCCAGTGAGTCAGCTGTTCCATCAGGTGGCCAAAGTATTGGAGCTTCAGCTTCAGCATCAGTCCTTCCAAAGAGTATTCAGGGTTGATTTCCTTTAAGATTGACTGGTTTGATCTCCTTGCTTTCCAAGGGACCCTCAAGAGTCTTCTCCAGCACCACAGTTCAGAAGCAACAATTCTTCGGCTCTCTGCCTTCTTTGAACTACTTTCTTTTAATTCCTCTGCTACCATCTTTGTGCAGGGCCACACAGACTCTGCCCTGGACAACTGTGAGCATCTCCTAACTGATCCCCTTCCTGCAACTCTTATCCCTCTACAGCCCATCTACAAATTCACAGAAGGATCTTCTTAAAATATAAGTCAGATAGTGTTATTTCCTTGTTTAAAACCCATCAGTGGTTAGCCATTATAACCAGGACAAAATTCTAATCAGCACTTCATCTTCTGGTCCCTTCTCACCTTTAAAAAATAACGGAGAAGAAAAAATGCACCTTTTTTCCTCCACAACATTTCTCTCCACCCCTTACCATCAACCTTCCAAAGCCTTGTATGCTGAGCAGCACCTGTTAGCAGCTCATCAAAGGAAGGTACATGTAGTTGAGCTGACCTTCGTGGTTCTCCCCAGAGGCAGAAGACAGTAACTTACCACATAATTCTAAACCTATGCCCTCCCTCTCCAAGTCTGTGTTAACTGTACATTCCTGCTAATGCTACCAGAAAATTTGAAATGTAAGAAATAAAAATCAAGAGGTACACTGGGAAGACCCAGAGGAGTCGGGTGAAGAGGGAGGTGGGAGGGGGGATCGGGATGGGGAATAAGTGTAAATCTATGGCTGATTCATATCAATGTATGACAAAACCCACTGAAATGTTGTGAAGTAATTAGCCTCCAACTAATAAAAAAATTAAAAAAAAAAAAAAAAAAATCAAGAGGTAGAGCAAAGAAAGGAAGAGGCACAACACAGTGTGATAGAGTCTTCACATTTCATAACAGGCAGACAAAAGATAATGTCTTTTGATGGGTTTAAAAATAGTGCAGAGATAAATTATTTAACATTAAGAGAACTAAAAATAAAAATTTAACAGCCCATGGGGAATTATGGGAGAGAGACTTTTCATTTCATTTTTTTTAATGAACTCCAAATTCTTAGACTAAATAAATAAATACAGGAGAGCAGTTACTAACTTTGCACAAATATTTACACAAATTTTGCCCGTGAGGGTGTGCATGTTTATATATGTAAATGGGTCATCAGTTTTTCACCTATTGCAACATTTTTTTCCTCTGATTCCCAGCACGGCTCTTTGGAATTCCCCTACTAGAAACATCCCACCAAGGACTTCTTGCTGATAAATCAAAGGGTGCTGTGACCTCACTAGCAGTCTCTTTGTAGAAAATTGTTCCTTAGGCCCTCTTTTGCCTCCATTTTCCAAAAGTTCTTCCTTCCTGAATTGTCAATTACTTCTGGAGCCAGCTATTCTCACACTTTCAAACAATGACTTCACATTTTATAATTCCTTGTCTTTTTCCAACATGCCAGAAACTCAGGAAGCAACTACTCCACAAACACAGACCTTGTTTGGAATAATGAACAATCCCTAACTCAACCACCAATCTCGGTATGAATACCCAGTCACCTCTCAATGAAGAATATTTCACAGAATTTTAGAATTGATAAAGGACTGCAGAGAACAAACACACCCACATCAAAATAGCCTGAGATATAAAAATGCAAACCACTGGACTCCATACAGAATTACTAACTCAAAATGTTTTCAACAACTTACTCCAGAAAGTTCCAGTGCACACAAAAGTTTGAGATTCCTCATCTAACCCAATCTCCTTATTTTTGAAATGAAGAAAGTTAAATCCAGAGAGGTAAGTGAACTGTCCAAAACTGCCCACCTGATATGCAACCAATTCATTATTCTACTCATACATATTGTGGTATCCCTTTTAAAGAAACCTGGAAGACAAAACATGTATTAGAAAGAAACTATCTCAACATAATAAAGGCTACCTAAGAAAAACCCACAGCTAACATCATACTTTATGGAAGCTTTTTCTCTAAGATCAGGAATAAGAAAAACATGCCACTTTTTGCCACTTCTATTCAACACAGTACTGGAATTCCTAGCCACAACACTTAGACAAGAAAAAGAAACAAATTTCATTGCCTAAGGGGGAAGGCATGAAAATTAAGGGGAAAAGATATAAAATTATCTCTGTTTGCAAATCATCAGTTCAGTTCAGTCACTCACTCACGTCTCCAAAGAAGACAGATGGCTAACAAACACATGAAAAGATGTTCAACATGACTCATTATCAGAGAAACACAAATCAAAACCACAGTGGGTTACCATCTCACACCAGTCAGAATGGCTGCCATCAAAAAGTCTACAAATAGTAAATGCTGGTGAGGGTGTGGAGAAAAGGGAACCCTCTTACACTGTTGGTGGGAATGCAAACTAGTACAGCCGCTATGGAGAACAGTGTGGAGATTCCTTAAAAAACTGGAAATAGAACTGCCATATGACCCAGCAATCCCACTGCCGGGCATACACACCAAGGAAACCAGAACTGAAAGAGACACGTGTACCCCAATGTTCATCGCAGCACTGTTTACAATAGCTAGGACATGGAAGCAACCAAGATGTCCATCGGCAGACGAATGGATAAGAAAGTTGTGGTACATATACACAATGGAATATAACTCAGCTATAAAAAAGAACACATTTGAGTCAGTTCTAATGAGGTGGATGAAACTGGAGCCTATTATACAGAGTGAAGTAAGTCAGAAAGAAAAACACCAATACTGTATATTAACGCATATATATGGAATTTAGAAAGATAGTAACAACAACCCTATATGTGAGACAGTGAAAGAGACACAGATGTAAAGAATAGACTTTTGGATTCTGTGGGAGAAGGTGAGGGTGGGATGATTTGAGAGAATCGCATTGAAACATGTATATTGCCGTATGTGAAATAGATGACCAGTCCAAGTTCGATGCATGAAACAGGGCATTCAGAGCCAGTGAAGTGGGATGACCCAGAGGGATGGGATGGGGAGGGAGGTGGGAGGGAGGGTCAGGATAGAGGATACATGTACACCTATGGCTGATTCATGCCAATGTATGGCAAAAACCACCACAATATTGTAAAGTAATTAGCCTCCAATTAAAATAAATAAATTAAAAAATAATAAAGAAGGAAAAAACCCTATTAGAACTAATTAATGAATTCAGCAAAGTTAAAGAATACAAAAATCAACACACAAAACTTAGTTTCATTTTTATACATTAACAATGAAAAATCTTAAAAGGAAACTAAGTGAACAATTCTATTTACAATAGTATCAAAAAGAATAAGTACTTAGGAATAAACTTAACTAAGCAGGTGAAAGACTCGGACTCTGAACACTAAAACACTGATAAAAAAGAAACTAAACAAAACAGAAATAAATAGAAAGACATCTCATATTCATGGATTGGAAAACATAATACTGTTGAGATATCAATACTACCCAAAGAAATTTACAGATTCAGTGCAATCCTTATTAAAATTCCAATCATATTTTTTGCAGAAATTAAAAAATCTATCCTAAAATTCATATGGAATTTCAAGGGACCCTGAACAGTCAAAGCAGTCTTGAAAAAGAACAAAGCTGAAAGTCTCATAGTTCCTTAGATAGTGAAAGGAAGCCTGGCATGCTGCAATTCATGGGGTCACAAAGAGTTGGACACAACTTAGCAACTGAACAACAACAACAGTAATCAAAGCAATATGATACTGATAGAAAGATAGACATATAGACCAATGGACTAAAGAGCCCAGAAATAAACTCTTGTCAAATGATTTTCAAGGAGAATGCCAAGGCCATTCAATAGGGAAGAGACAGTCTTTTCAATAAACAGTGATGTAAAAAAAAAAAAAAACTTAATAACTACATGCAAAACACTGAAGCTGGATCCTTAACTTACACCATATACAAAAATTATTTTAAAATGAATTGAACGCTTAACCATTAGCCATAAAACTCTTAGAAGAAAATATAGGGGTAAAGCTTAATGACACTGGGTTTTGCGATGGTTTCTTGGCTATGAAACCAAAAGCACAGGCAACAAGAGAAAAAATAGAAAAGTTGAACTTCATTAAAATTAAGAACTAAATTTTAAGAGTAAAAAAATCAGCTCATAAAATAAGAGAAAAATATGTCTGGTAGCAATTGATACCCAGAATATGTAAAGAACTCTTACAACTCAACTAGAAAACAAACAACTCGATTTTAAAATAGGCAAAGGAATGAATAGTCATGTCACCAAGAAAAACATACAAATGGTCAATAAGCAAATGAAAAGGTGTTCAACATTACTAACCATCAGAAAAATGTAAATCAAAACCATAATAAGATTCTACTTCACACAAATTAGGATGGCTGTTATTAAAACAACAACAACAACAATAGAAAACAAGTTTTGATGTGGACATGGAGAAACTGGAATACTTGTGAGTTGCTGGTGGGAATGTAAATAATGATGCTGCTTTGGAAAATGTTATAGTAATTCCTCAAAAAGTTAAAAATAGAACTACCATATGACCTAGAAATTCCACTTCTGGGTATATACCCAAAAGAACTGAACACAGAGACTCAGATATTTCTATATCCATGTTCATGGCAGCATTATTCACATTAGCCAAAGGTAGAACAGTCCAAGTATCTTTCAGCAAATTAATGAATACACAAAATGTGGGGTGTGTGTGTGTGTGTGTGTGTATGAAAAAAGTGAAAGTGTTAGTCACTCAGTTCTGTCCAACTCTTTGCAACCCCATGGACCATAGCCCACCAGGCTCCTACATCCATGGGATTCTCCAGACAAGAATACTGGAGTATTCTCCAGTAGCCATTCTCTACTCCAGGAGATCTTCCCAACCCAGGGATCAAACCTGGGTCTACAGTGGAATATTAATCATCCTTAAAGAGAACAGAAATTCCAATACATACTACAATAGGGATGAACCCTGAAGACATTACGCTAAGTGATATAAGCCAGTCACAAAAAACACAAATACTTTATGATTCTAGTCATATTAGGTATCTAAGACAGATTCACAGAGATAAAAAGTAAGATTCCAGTGGCCAGAGGCCAGGGAAGGGGAGGAATAGGGAATAAATATTTATAGAGCTTCAGTTGGAGCAGACGAAGAACATCATGGAGATGGATGACGCTGATAGTTGCACAATAAAACTCGCGTGCTCAGTCACTCAGCCATGTCCAACTCTTTGAGGTCCCATGGACTGTGGCCCGCCAGGCTCCTCTGTCCATGGGATATTCTAGGCAAGAATACTGGAGTGGGTTGCCATTTCCCTCTTAATACCACAGAATATACACTTAAATGATTAACATGGTAAAGTTTATATCTATTTTGTAACTATAAAGAAGTTTAACTTGCAAAAACAGAACTACTCCTTTTTCTTTCTCTTAAACATTACTCTCCATTTGTTTTATTCATCTAGCAATTAACAAATCTCAGTTTCCAGCAAAACATCTCCAAATACTTCTTTTGAGCAATTTTCTTTTCAAGAGCATCAGCTGATACCCACCATCCACTCCTTGGGAAGTCCAATGGTTACAGTACAATCCATTTCCTTTAGGTCTGATATTAAGAGTCCCCTTCCAAAAATTCTGTGAAGACTCCAGACCTCACAATGAAGCTCCTCTTCTTTGGCCTCAAGCAATCTCCCCAACTACTAAAGAAAGCACTGCTCTTCATGGAAATAAAAACTGTGACACTCATTACTACAGCAATAACCCTTCTCTCATTCAGCCCACTGTTTGCTGATCTCAGAAGCATCATCTATCTTTTTGCAGTAAATAACATAGTATAATCTTGTGAATTATACTATAATTATATTACTATATATACATATACATATTACAGTAATATAATTATAGTATAGTATACTATAGTACAATTATATATTATACCGCTGACACATCAAAGGCATTTTTAAACAGTACAAGGTAATCTTGAACTTGTCACAAGGTCAATAAATATATTTCTGCATTATTCTTGCTCTTATTGTTATAACAAAAAAGGCTCCATTTTAATTCCTTGATCTATGGCTTGAAAACAAAAAATCAAAAAATTTTAATTAAAATGTGAATGCGACAAAGTAGGTTAATCCACTTATTATAATATTTGTAAACCATGAGTGAATGTGATGCTTACGTCTTAGCAATCTTCCTAAGCCGTGTTCCAAACTGGGAAAGGAATACATCAAGGCTGTATATGTCACTGCTTATTTAACTTATATGCAGAGTACATCATGCGAAATGCCGAACTGGATGAAGCGCAAGCGGAATCAAGCTTGCCAGGAGAAATATCAATAACCTCAGATAAGCAGATGACACCACCTTTAGGGCAGAAAGCGAAGAGGAACTAAAAAGCCTCTTAATGAAGGTGAAAGAGGAGAGTGAAAAAGCTGGGTTGAAACTCAACATTCAAAATATGAAGATCATGGCATCTGGTCCCATCACTTCATGGCAAATAGATGGGGAAACAATGGAAACAGTGACAGACTTTATTTTCTTGGGCTCCAAAATGCAGATGGTGACTACAGCCATGAAATTAAAAGACGCTTGCTCCTTGGAAGAAAAGCTATGACAACCTAGACAGCATATTAAAAAGCAGAGACATTACTTTACCGACAAAGGTCTGTCTCATCAAAGCTATGGTTTTTCCAGGAGTCAAGTATGGATATCAGAGTTGGACCACAAAGAAGGCTGAGTGCCAAAGAATTGATGATTTAGAACTGTGGTGTTAGAGAAGACTCTTGAGAGTCCCTTGGACTACAAGGAGATCAAACCAGTCAATCCTAAAGGAAATCAGTCCTGAGTATTCATTGGAAGGACTGATGCTGAAGCTCCAATACTTTGGCCACCTGACCCGAAGAACTGACTCATTGGAAAGAACCCTGATGTTGGGAAAGATTGAAGGAGAAGGGGACGACGGAGGATGAGATGGTTGGATGGCATCACCGACTCAATGGACATGAGTCTGAGCAAGCTCCGGGAGTTGGTGATGGACAGGGAAGCCTGGCGTGCGGAAGTCCATGGGGTCGCAAAGAGGCAGACACAACTGAACGACTGAACTGAAGCTGTGTATATAAAACATATACAGAACTTCCTACTAGCAGTGACTACTTTCTGATTGAGAGAGATAAAAAGTCACTCTGAGCCAGATGGGAAGCCCTTGCAGGTTACTGAGCTGAAGACTGACAGAATCCCAATTAGTATTTAAAAGAATCACTTTGCCTGAAATGTATAAAACAGACTGGAGCCAGACTGACAGGAACTGAACCAAAGTAGGGATTAAGAGGTAGGAAGGAATAATACAAGGTAATGGTAGATTAGACCAGGTTGGCATCAGTGGAGCCAATGAGAAATGGTCAGATTCTAAACAACCCTGAGAAGAGAACCAACAAGATCTGATGGCTTGAAGTTATGTTTAAGAGAAGGGTAACGGCTCTAGGGCTTAGTGGAAGGATGATTTTCCACTAACTCAAATGAGAAGAAAGTGGAAGGGGCAGAATGGGGAAGGAGATATTAGAAGCTAAAGTTCTTCTTTGAACATGTTAAGTTGAAGTCATCTTTTAGATCTCCAAGTGGAGATATGAGATAAATAGCTGGAAATGTAGTCTGGTTATCAAGGAAGATGATGCTGTTTGTGAAATAACTAAAATTCTTAAATGTTACACAACAAACAAGTGCATGACATAAATAAACCAAAGAAGTTCCTAAACGTTTAACACATTAGGGTGTTAAAACATGTCAGGGGAAAGCCAGGAATTCCAGAAAACTAAAATGAAAAAACAACATAAGATCTGACAAGCAGACAGGATAGTTTATAAATACACTATCTGAGTAATAATCCTAAAGTACATCAGCAGATCTTAAAAGGATTAATGTACCAAATAAAAGAATAAAAAGAAAACTACAGACATATTTTACTAGAAATGAAGCAATAATAGTTAACTATTTCCAAAAAAAATGTTTTATGCACCACTGCAAAGCCAAAAATAACAAGACAGTATCATCCCAATGCCCCACTGGTTCTGAAGGGAACGAGTAATTGCTTTTATGCTGCCCAGCAGTGATAAATGCCTCTAACTATGGTCTGAACATTCTACAGAGATGAAAGTCCATTGCATTGTACAGGGCGGACTATAGTAATTAACAGGAGTTCACTAACTATTTTTAGCCATGATTTATAAGAGAAGGGGAGTCAGTATATGAACTCCACTTGGTTAAGGCAGTTAAAAGGCAAAGCTCAAAATTTCACTTCTTGATCATAACATGTTCAGTAATATCATGGGGTCCAAACAAAAACAGAATTGTATTTCTAATATTTTTACCCTGTTAAATGTTTCTGGCTATGAGGACTACATACTATTCCATCTGCTATGATTTTATGACTGTTGACATTCCTTTCCAAAGCCAGAAAACTATCAATGGCAGATGAAAATATTTCTTGGGTTTTGTTTTGTTTGGGGAATTTGGGAGATGAGAGAAGTGTGAATGTCCAATAGGGACAGTTCTAGGGAAATTATCATACGAATGTGTGTTATATATAGTGTTTGGTGCCACACCATATCTATAACTTTGACAATTACATAGATGTTGTTTTTGTGTTTAGTTGCTTAGTCATGTCCAACTCTTTGCAACCCTTTGGACTATAGCCTGCCAGGCTCCACTGTCCATGGGATTTTTCAGACAAGAATACTGGAGCAAGTCGCCATTTCCTCATCTGTGGGATCTTCCTGACTCAGGGATCGAACCTGCACCTCCTGTGTCTGCTGCATTGGCAGGCATGTCATTTACCCACTGAGCCATACACAAACATAAAGACAAATAATTAGGGATTCCAGGTGGCTCAGTGGTAAAGAATCCACCTGCCAAGGCAGGAGACACAGAATGAGCAGGTTCCATCCCTGAGTCTGGAAGATCCCTGGAGAAGGAAATGGCAACCCACTCCAGTATTATTGCCTGGGAAATCCCATGGATAGAAGAGCCTGGCAGGCTACAGTCCATGGGATCGCAAAGAGTCAGACATGACTGAGCAACTGAGCATGCACACATAGACATACAATTAGACACAGAAAACAGTTCACCTTAAAAACTGTGTCAAAATGCTTGATTCCAAGCCTGCCTTGGAGTGTACTAATCACGGCAAAGGTTCAGGGCAAGCTCTTCTATCTGCCAGTCTACAAACGCCCTGTAGACACACTGCAGTCTAGAGGGCAGCAACCTGCAGGGCATCGTCACATCCTTGAGTACTTGGTGATAGCACATGCATGCTCAGTCGTGCCCAGCTCTTTGTGACCCCATGGACTGCAGCCCACCAGGCTCCTCTGTCCATGGGATTTCTCTGGCAAGAATACAGGAAGTGGGTTACCATTTCCTTCTCCAGGGGGTCTTCCCAACCCAGGGGTCAAACCCAAGTCTCCCATGTCTCCTGCATTGACAGGCGGATTCCTTACCAACTGCACTGCCTGGGAAGCCCCCCGTGAGTATTTATTCTTGCATAAATATTCCAGTCTCATCTGAGGTGGATCAGTCGAGCTCACCAGCAACCATAAAACCAGGAAGACTCAAGAGAATCACCCTTCCCACAAATGTCCTCACAATGACTTCTAAGCCCACCTTCTTTTCTAATAAAACAACTGTTTGTCCATAAAAGAGCACAGCTTGGATTCCCTAGTCAGTAATTAACAGATAACATTTACTGAGTACTTCCTACATGCCTGGCACTGTGCAACCACTTTACGTGGGTTGATACCATTTTGACCAAGCATAGCCTCTGGGGTGGGTACTATTATTAAGTCCATGTTATTGACCAAGAAAAAAAAAATCTAGAGCTTAGACAGGCTAAGTAACTTGCCCAAGTCTAAATAGCTGGTATTAGCAGATCTGAAAGACCCTCTGACCCCTGACTCCCCAACCATTCTTCCCCTGCTATGTGGGAAAGGAGTTTAAGATAAGTCAAATAATATCTGACACTCTAAACAGCCTAGTATGAATCATATTTATCCCAAAAATAAATGCCTACACTGAATCATTAAAATGCCAGTTTCCCGGCTTAGGACTGTCTATGTGGAAATAGCATGTCTATGTGGAAACACTAGTTATCACATGCTGGCAAAAGTTTTAAATTGGGTATTAATGGAGAGAAGAAGGCAAACTAACCAGTTCTTAGTAAATTCAGCTCTTTATGAAGATGTGTTTCTTCAGGCTGCATGCACACTACTATATTAAAAATATTTTAAAATATTAAAAAATAAAAGGCTCTCATAGAACAGTCAAATGTCCAACACGTGATTTGGAAACACCCAACAAGAACTCCCTTGTTCGGTAAAGAAGGCAGAAGGAGAATCTGATAGAGGAATAAAGAAATTAAGGAAGATCAATAAGCAAAGGTAAGCAGATAAACAAAAATACTATTAAAATGGCAACAAGATTATTTATCCGGAGTTCATTTAGGGGGGAAAAAAATGTCAAGAAAACCAACTGGTTGCAGAGGAAGACCACGGGTGGTGTTCGTGGCTGTGAACCCTTGGTGTGTGATTAGTTCATGTGCTATGCTGGCCTTGGTCACTCAGTCGTGTCAGACTCTGCCAAGCCATGGACTGTAGCTGCCAGGCTCCTCTGTCCATGGGATTCTCCAGGCAAGAATACTGGAGTGGGCTGCCATGCCCTCCTCCAGGGGATCTGCCCAACCCAGGGATCAAACCCAGATCTCCTGCATTGCAGGTGGATTCTTTACCAGCTGAGCCACCAGGAAAGTCCTGGTTCATAGGCCCTTATTATTGAGATGAAAGGTGTCTAAAAAGGCTGTAAACTTCCCTAGTCAAACCCAAACTCCAGATGTGCTACGATAAGAATGAGGGCCTAAAAGTCTACAGACCAAGGTTCTGATCATTCTGGCCATGCCAATAATTTAAGACCTAGAGTAACTGATCTGGCCCCTTTGGATTCAGTTTTCTCATCTAGAGCACAGAAATAATAATCATCCAGTTAAAAAAAAAAAAAAGAAAACTTGTATTAATGCTCTGAGGACCATGTGAGATTATAGATATGAAAATGCCTCAGTAAAACTGTTCAGGCTCACTGCAAACTGAATTATTATCTGTGTTACTACCGGTGTACCGCAGAGTGAGTGCAGGTTGATTTAACGTTGGAAAAGAGCAAGGAGGCACATGCAGTGGGAAGACTGATCTAAATGTTGCCTGATTTATATTATTAATGGAGCCCATCTGCAACACAACTACTAACTATTGATATTATAGTATTATGGTATTAGCAGGCCTGTTAACAAGCAAAAGACAATACAAAGCACCCAGCTAAGTGATCCAGACTACAACTTGATACAGCAAATTCCTGAACATCCACAGTTAAAAAAAAAAGCAGCAGCAGCAGCACTGGAACAGATACTGGAGTTCAAGCAGATGCTCAAAAATCAACGTCTTCATGGCTCTGGACTGTTTTGTACGATATGTCTTTAGTTATGCTTAGACTTGACTCATACACTTAATCTTTAGCCCCACTGAGGGCAGAAGGAGATGATCCAGAAGTGTGTGATTATCTTGTTCTTCCTATCCACAGAGGGTTTAAAACTTGCCAGAATGACTCCCTCATGTGGACACTGCCATGCAAATAAAAAAGAGATGAATGTCCCCAGATATATAACAACAGATCAAAGCTAAAAGGCAATACGGTCACTGGTTATGGGGTTCCACTTATATTTCTCTGTCCATTGGTTTGTTTAACTTAACTCTCTGTAATTCATGTCTATCAGGAGAAGAGATACTTGAGTTTCTATCCATTCTATGTCTAAATAGAAAGCTTTGAGAACATTTAGCACTGAGGTAGTTCTCGTTGACAAATACTGACCACAATAGATTTGAACATAGATTTTTAATTCATTAATTTGCAATGTTCCAGATGAGGAAAGTAAGTTCTGTCTACTCTTGAGCCCGAGAAGACACCTGTATTACAAAACCTTATCTGAAACATAATTCCCAGTCTGGCTCTGTCCGTACTTTGTAACCAATGATGGAGGACACATGTCTCATTTCCTCTTGAGACACAAAAACTGTATCTTGATTTGCTGTGAATGAACGTAATTGTTTTTAACTTCTCATTATTCTAACTAAAATATGATAACTGAATCCACCCTTTCATAATAGAATTCCTAGCACTGGATTTGATTTAAATTGTACTGAATTTATATAAATTCTAAACACAAAAACTCCTTTGTAAAATTGCAAAATTAAGAGGCTCTGTGTATTGTGAATGAATGAGGTTTCCAGAAAGCTACAGATACCCACGTCATTTGTGAACCGAATACTTTGAATAAAGCCTTATGATTATGTACATTTTTGAAAGGAATAAAATATTTTCATTCTGAAAACATATTCTCTAGAAGCGATTAATTATTCAGATCTTAAAGATAGAGAGGAAGAACCTTCTGAGGCAGGAATTTAACCTGCAAAGTTAGGTATCTGAACCTGAAACAAAAGTCAAGAACACACTGCTGACAGTTTGAGTTATTGCCACTGATCACAAGGGTTTTTCATAACTATCCCCCTTGGGGCTTCTCTGGCTCAGACTGTAAAGAATCTGTCTGCAACCCATAAGACCTGGGTTCGATCCCTGGGTCGGGAAGATCCCCTGAAAAAGGGAATCACTACCCACTCCCGTATTCTTGCCTGGAGAACTCCATGGACAGGGGAGCCTGGTGGGCTACAGTCCACGGGGTGGCAAAGAGTTGGACACAACTGAGCAACTAAGACACATACACGCACACAAGGGTTTTCCATAACTAGACCCAGGGTTTGGATGGATATGAATGGAATCATCTGGACAAAATTAACTCCTGCCATGAACTGACTTTTGGGTTAAAAGAGGCCTGGAGAAATGCTGAAAGGAGAAAAGACCAGCAAATGTGTAGGATTCAGAAGGGCAGTGCAGGGGCGACAGCTCTCTTCCAGAGCACTTCACTTTCTCTTCTTCATCCCACAAGGAAAATTCATCAGCTGAAATCATGCTTGCTGCATGTGGATAAAAGCAGTCATGTGATGCACTAAGTGTTCCAGGAAGATTAATCTGTCAGCAGTGGGGCTGATGGATTGACAGAGAGAGAAAAAGAGAGACAAGAGGCGATGACAAGAACACAATACAGAAGAGGAGGCAAGGATGGATTTGGGGAGAAATGTCAAGACTTAACATGTGACTACTTATAGACAGAAGATGAAGGACAGGAAAGAGTCAACGACGACTCCCAAGGTTCACTCCCCAGCGGCTGAGAAAACAGTGGTACCGCTGAGAAGCAGGAACAAGGCAGTCAGGACAGCTCTGGTCCTGTGTGACTTTACCCTCAGCCTGGGTGATGCCACCAGCCCTGGGCAAAGCCAATGAGCAAATAAACGCGCCTTGTTATTTTATGATTGGCTTCGGAGAGGACAGTTACTTGGCTGACAAAGATCTGTCTAATCAAATCTATGGTTTTTCCAGTAGTCATGTATGGATGTGAGTTGGACCATAAAGAAGGTTGAGCATCAAAGAATTGATGCTTTTGAACTGTGTTGTTGGAGAAGACTCTTGAGAGTCCCTTGGACTGCAAGGAGATCACACTAGTCAATCCTAAAGGAAATCAACTCTGAAAATTCATTGAAAGGACTGACGCTGAAGATGAAGCTCCAGTACTTTGGCCAGTTGATGCGAAGAACTGACTCATTAGAAAAGACCCTGATGCTGGGGAAAACAGAAGGCAGGAGGAGAAGGGGATGACAGAGGACGAGGTGGTTGGATGGCATCACTGACTCAATGGACATGAGTTTGAGCAAGCTCTGGGAAATGGTGAAGGACAGGGAAGCCTGGCATTCTGCATTCCATGGGGTGGCAAAGAGTCGGGCATTACTGAGAGACTGAACACTAACAACAACAAAAGAGAGAACAGTGGCCTATAATCTGTTAACAAAACCTGAGAGTAAGTGAAGACAGCATGACACAGTAGTTACATAGCTATCAGGAAGGCACCAACCCAGGAACAGAAAGAGTGGAAAATATAATGTAGGGACACAGAATGAAGCAAGACTTTGAAGACCATGACTTAACATGGAAAGCACATGTGCTAAGTCACTTCAGTCATGTCCAACTCTTTGCAACCCTAAGGACCATAGCCCACAGACTCCTCTCTCCATGGGATTCTCTAGGCAAGAATACTGGAGTGGGTTACTATGCCTTCCTCTAAGGGATCTTCCCAATCCATGGATCAAACCTTCATCTCCTGCATCTACACTGGGAGGTGGGTTCTTTACCACTAGTGCCACCTGGGAAGTCCTACCATGGAAAACACGGTGGTCGTCAAATCAAATCAGGGTGAAATGATCAAAAATGGTTCAGACTTTGTAGGAGAGAAGAATCAAAGACTAGGGTCCAAACTCAAACTCCTACAGGGGCCCGGCAAGTAACAGGACAGGTAGGTATTTGGCAACAAGGATGGGGTGGGGGGGCACTGAAACAGCACTCACCCACCCCATCTAAAGAGAAGTCACAGTAGGTAGGTTACTCTCACCCAAGACCATAGGCCCAATCTTCCAATTCTCCAAGAGCAACCATCCCACCCACGATTCTCTATCACATGTGCCATTTTATCTTCTTCAAGCACTTGTCAATACCTAAAATCTTTGTGCTGTTTTGCTTCTGTGTTTATAGTCTGTCTCGCCCCACTGGAAGACAAGTTCCCTAAGGAGCCCAGAACTGGCCTTCAATCAATGTTCAACCAGTCACAGGCTCACCTCTGGACTTGTCAGGACTGAACCATTTGACACAAAATAAATCAAAATCCCTGATCTCTTCACAGTCTTCATAGCCTTTCCCCCTGGCCACCTGCCATGCCCAACACAACCAAGTCTTTCTCCAGCCTGGCCTCTGCAAAGGGTAAGACCTGGGTTCAAATCTTGACTCTGTCAGCCATGTACTAGCTGTTTGTCCTTTCTAAAAACACTAATAATAATTCTCAACTGCTGCATCTATAAACACGTACATTACTGGGTTTCTGGAGGAATTAAGTGAGCGTTTTTTTAAGTTGACTCTGAATGCAATGGGCTTCCCTTGTGGTTCATCAGTAAAGAATCCGCCTGCCAATGCAGGAGACACGAGTTTGATCCCTGGGTTGGGAAGCTCCCCTGGAGAAGGAAATGGCAACCTACTCAGTATTCTTGTCTGGGAAATCCCATGGACAGAGAAGCCTGGAGGGCTGCAATCCATGGGGTTGCACCAAAAATTGGACACACCTTGGCAACTAAACAACAACATGAATGTAATAATAACACCTGTTTCTTTTAAATTTCCCACAATTGGATTTCCCCTTCTCACACTCACCTCGCTGCCTCCCCAAGGCCAAAGCTGCTGACTGTGGGCCCCTCTCCACCTCTACCCTCTCTCCATCTCCCGAGAACGTGTCTCCTAGTTGGTCTTTAGGGCCAGCTCCATCATTTCTTCCTGTCTGAGGTTTTCTCTGACTTTCCTGAGTCCCTGCAGCCCTTTCTTCCTACAATTAGCAATACTCCGGCAGGAACCACACACACACCAGCAGCTGCCGTGTTTCTGATGTCCAGCAGGTCAGAGCAGAGGGAGGGACTCAGTAGTTCTCTTCCTCGCTTTTCCCAGAGGCTAGCACAGGGTCTCATTCAAAACAGGCATTAACCAAATGGAACTGAACACCTCACAGATCAGATGTAAATCTGATTGACTGGAAACTATATGAGTGGACACCTTGGGTTCCACCATTGAGAATTAACCAGTTGCAATGACAAAATCTCCCACGCAGTCAGCTCGTGATTATCCACATTAACGGTGAGTGACAGGGACAGGAATAATCTAAGAATTGTTAATAGAAGTATTCTCACAATTTTAGGTAATGTAAGCACAATTTACACAGTGCTAATAACTTGAGAGAGTTGGACAGTGAAGAAAGCTGAGCGCCAAAGAATTGATGCTTTTGAACTGTGGTGTTGGAGAAGACTCTTGAGAGTCCCTTGGACTGCGAGGAGATCCAACAAGTCCATCCTGAAGCAGATCAGTCCTGGGTGTTCATTGGAAGGACTGATGCTGAAGCTGAAACTCCAATACTTTGGCCACCTCATGCAAAGAGTTGACTCGTTGGAAAAGACCCTGATGCTGGGAGTGGTTGGGGGCAGGAAGAGAAGGGGATGACAGAGGATGAGATGGCTGGATGGCATCACCAACTCGATGGGTATGTGTTTGAGTAAACTCCAGGAGTTGGTGATGGACAGGGAGGCCTGGCGTGCTGCAATTCATGGGGTCTCGAGGAGTCGGACACGACTGAGCGACTGAACTGAACTGAACTGAATAACTTGAGACCAAAATTCTGTCTCTGGCTGCTCTGTCACAGTGCCAAAAATACTTAACAGTAACTTCAGGCTCTTTTGAATGTCAATTTAATTATAACATGAAATTTCACAGAAAGCACTGCACTCTTTCTAACACAGGAGTGTTCAACCATCAATTCATTCAACAGATATTTACTGACAGCCTATTATATGCCAGGCATTATAAGGAAAACCATTACAGACCTGAATTCTATGTATTACAATTTGGTAGTCATAGAAAATGTGGGAAGGCCACTGAGGCCAATATCAAAGTCTGTTTTACCAAATAACCTAGTAGTGGTCACACTATCAGTTCTGAGGACACTGTATTTCTTTCTGCTGTCCCACACCCAGAGTGGTGGAGCAGCTGGATTCTGGGTGGTCAGGAAATGTGGAACCAGCCTTGTCCTGAAGCAGAGTAGGCAGATCTCTCCAATAACCATGGAGATCTAAATCCACTTAAACCTTTCTAGTCACCCTGGGGTGGTGGGGATAGGTGTGACGAAAAAACAACTTTTGCTTTTCTTAGTTATTGCTGGGGCATTTTACAGAATGAAAATCCTGCTCACACCCAGGGTCTGGACATTTAGATAAAAATTTAACTTCGGGATTCCCACCAAAAAGTCCCTCTTTGCCTTCCACAGATTCCTTCAAAATAATCACTTAGTGACTAAGACTCAGCACTTTCAAAGCACAGGGGGCCTGAGTTCAATTCCGGTTCAGGGAACTAGATCCTGCATGCTTCAGCTAAGACTTGGTGCAGCCACACAAAAAAATATTAAAATAATAATAATAATAATCACTTACAGGTAAACCTGGGAAAAGTTAGTGACCTCTGACTCAACCACCTTATAAGTGATAGGTGCTTGCTACCCTCTCTATCTTTTGTTTACTGGTGACCTGGGACAATGGACTCTCTTTCCCCACCTCCTTCTCATTCATTGCCCCACAACCCTTTCTGGGAGCTCTAAGTAATAATCTTGTGATTCTACTTCCTTTGCACGGATGTACTGAAACTGTGCTTTCAATCCAAATGACTTAATTGATTACACTTCCCCAGAGTGGGAGCTTGGATGCTGAGGGAGTTACTAGCCAACCGGTGTGGGTGGCTTGAGCCCCCTCATTGAACAGGTCATAATCTGTATGTCCTTAATTCAATACACCAACTCCAACCCCTCAACACAGTAATGAGGGTCATTGCATGTGTGTGAGCTAATTCACTTTAGTAGTGTCTGACTCTTTGCAACCCTATGGACTGTAGCCCACCAGGCTCCTCTGCCCATGGGATTCTCCAGGCAAGAATACTGGGATGGGGTGCCATGCCCTCCTCCAGAGGATATTCCTGACTTGGTGGCTCAGACAGTAAAGAATTTGCCTGCAATGTGGGAGACCCAGGTTCGATCCCTGGGTTAGGAAGATTCCCCTGGAGAAGACCATGGTATCCCATTCCAATATTCTTGCCTGGAGAAGCCCAAGGACAGAGAAGCCCAGTGGGCTACAGGCCACACAGTTGCAAGGAGTCAGACATGGCTGAGCAACTAACACTTTCAACACAGCAGGGAGGATAACAAAAAACTCAGCCAAGGAGATGACTTTCATCTTCCCTCAGACCCTGTGCTGTTCATAAGCTGCCTGTTCCATCCCTTCCCAACTGTAAGAGAAAAGAATCCTAAAAAAGTAGGATTCAAGGCAAGTAATTTTGACTAAAGGCAAGTGTTAGGAAAAGATTTGAAGGGGAGCAGAATATACTATCCCAAAATATGCCTCTTTGGCATAAACATTATTTTAGGCTGGTTATTTTTAAGAAACAGCAGACACAGGAGAAGCTCTGTAAACCAAACAGAAGTTACTCTTTTGTAAGAGACATTTATATGTATAAGAAATCTCTATTTATAAGGTGTTTCCCTGTCCATACCAGAAAGAGGAGGAGGCTCAAAGCCACCAGAAACACTTAATCAGTGTAAAAGGCAACGATTTAAATCCGTATACAATCTTACCCTCATTTACGGTGCTTTTCCTGACAGCCTCCCATCAGTGGCTCCCCAGTCCCCAGTAGCTGGTCTTTAGCAGGACAGTTATTTAAGCTGGTGGCTGGGCCATTTCAAGTTACTCAGTTTTCTTCGGTCTCTCCCATGCACACAGAAGACATACACATTATTAAACACAACTATTAACTATTGATATTATAGTGTTATGGTGTTAAATTTCTATTTTTCTCCTGTTAACCTGTCTTTAATTACAGGGCGTGTCTCAGCCAAGAATCTTGAAAAGTAGAAGAAAAAGTATTTTTCTTCCTCCACAGGTTCATTAACTTTCTCAGAAACAGATCTCATAGGATTATCTATTAATTAATTAATTTATTTATTTATCTAAATGGATTCTTTTCCTTTTCAAATGTTTATCAATAAACTGAATGAATGGTTGATAAAATGCTTGTCTTTAGTAATCATAAAATTCCATTTATGCTTATAAAAGTCTCTACAAGTAAAGAAAAGTCTTGATAAGGCAGCAAAACTATGTTTCCAATTCAGACCCTATTATTTCCACGTGGTGGTAAACTAACTTCCTAGTTAGTTGCAATCCACTCCAGTATTCTTGCCTGGAGAATTCCATGGACAGAGAAGCCTGGCAGGCTACAGTCCATGGGGTCGCAAAGAGTCGGACACGGCTGAGTGACTAACACACTCAGTTAGTAAGAGAAAAATTACAATAAATCATCAGAAAATAATGCTGTCTCTAAAAACACCTGAATTTGGGTAAGTTCCAAAAATCAAGGAATATTACTATTTAGGTCTGAGGTAACCACGTTTCCAGTCCGCCCTGAACCATCTAGGTTTATGCCAATTATCCTGGCATAATTATTAGGTGCACCTATTTTCACTCTCAAAAAATGT
Source organism: Cervus elaphus (assembly GCF_910594005.1). Lineage (NCBI taxonomy): Eukaryota > Metazoa > Chordata > Mammalia > Artiodactyla > Cervidae > Cervus > Cervus elaphus. Next base: position 39,541,675 of record NC_057822.1, read on the forward strand.
CACAGTTTGAACAGTAAGTTACGCAAAGCCCTATCTAGAGATAAAAAGATTCCTAAACAATCATTGAGAGAGAAAACTTAACGCTTTTCAAAAACACTAGTGTTAACAGCAGTGCTTTGCACAGTCTGCTTTTACACTTAGTGATTTTTGAAAGAGTTAACAAACATTTTAACTTTCACAACTGTAAAGTAGTAGCGCCTGGTCAACTCTGAATATTTAGGAAGTAAATACAGAGCTCTGCCTTGCGATCTATATCTGGAAATCTCCCTCTCCACCTCTATCCCCCAATCTAGGGACCCAGGAGAATGGCACAGTGATTCAGCATTTCTAAGGCATTCATTAAAATGTGCTTGAGTGCAATGAAATCAGTGGAGAAAAAGGTGCAAAATATACAGATATTAAAGTCAAACATCCTTTTATAAAAGCAAAAATAAGGAAACTGTATACTTTCTCTCTTACTGAAGCATTTGGAAAGCTGCTGAATTGACATGCATCTCCCATCACTATGATTAGGTAAGTCAGCGAAAGATCTAGCAGAAACCATACGGAACACTGTTTGTCAATGAGTTCAAGAGAAGCTTCAAAACAGAAGCACAAGGGAAATCACAGGACTCAAAGGGAAATTTCAGCGAAACCACCATACAGGAAGAACACTGCTTACACCTGTTCGGGAACACTTCATGGAATCTTGCTGATCTCATTTCTGCATCTCCTGGAAGACAGACCATGTCTTGTTCATCCTTGTTCTCCTTATCTCTTATCTCTGAATCTTTAGCATACCACTTTGCACTTGAGAACAGTGCAACAAATACTTGTTGAGTCAAACTAATAAGGAGAAAAATGCTTTCAAATGTAATTTTTGCATAAACATTTGCTTTGAAGATAGAAGAAACTCAACCACTAAGGGTGGTGGAAATAGAGAGGCAACATCCTTCCAAAAGCAAGTATGTGCTCCACAGTGAGAAATCTACTCCTCTACATGTGTGCACAAGTGCGTGCATGCTAAGCTGCTTCAGTCGTGTCCGACTCTTTGTGACCCTGTGGACCCTATGTAGCCTGCTAGGTTCCTCTGTCCATGGGATTCCAGGCAAGAATACTGAAGCAGGTTGCCATGCCCTCTCCAGGAGATCTTCCCGATCCAGGGATCGAACTTGCATCTCTTTGTCTCCTGCATTGGCAGGTGGGTTCTTTACCACTAGCGCCATCTGGGAAACCCATTCCTCTATATGGTCATGGGTAAAGTTTTAACAACCTCATTAACATAAAACTTCTGATATACTGTAGTCAAACCAAGTCCCACCAAACAAAGCAATCACATAACATTAGGCTAGAAGACAGGAGTCAGTCATAGCCAACAACAGTACCTGAGCTGTTAGGAAAAAAAAAAAAAAAAGTTCCCCTAAAGTTTCCTTCGTCTCACCTCAAGAGAACTTCTTTAAAATAGACTTTCAGGCCGTTATTTTTTTCTTCCTCCAGCACCCTATGCAGAAGGCACTGGTGAGTTTGAGAACTTGTTACCAAACCATAGAAGATCTTACTAATTAGTAGAAAAACCATAAAATTGGCCTCAGTGTCTTTATCAAGAGGAACTTTTTCTTCCTTGAAGACTCACCCACTCCTCCTACCAACAAGACAAATGGGTAGAGAAGATCCAGGAGTGAACCCATCAAGTTACATACAAGCAGCTGGGGAAAGGGCTGTGAGTATAGAGACCCCTGCACCTCAGCTAAGGTGGGGAGCAGTCACTTCACAGCACCGTGAAGCAAAGTTAACTTCTCCAATAACATCTTATATGGAGGAAGCATTTTCTCAGAAACCTGACCTGTAAATATTAAATATTCAGGCCCCTTGAATTTTATATCAGTGGTTTTACATTCATGGAAAGTCATCTGATAGCCTTAAATGTCTAACTCCCCGTTTGGAAAATGGGAATAAATACTGTTACCTATATTTTAGAAAACTAAGGGAAGTAATGATGCAAACCATCTACTTTCCTTAAGTTCCACATGTTTAGAAAATGACTGTTCCTCTCAACTGAACAGGTATAATCTGTAGGCGTTCAGAACCACTTCCCACAAAATGTCACTTTTGCATCAGGATTATTTTGAGCTAAAGGTGCAATCAAGACCCTGAAAGTTCAAAAGAAACCACTGCAACTCCCTTAATGACTCAGAAGAATTTAAATTGAGGATTTTTCCCAGAAAAGATTTATTACCAGAGATAAATTTTAGCTAAGTGGCCCCATCTATATGGCCAGCAAACATCTAATTACCAACCATCCACTCTTTTTATCATCTTATGAATGACCCTCCTGTCCCTGGAAGCCCCAGGGCCCTATGCCATTCCTTAGCCTAAGATGGTATATATGCCTCATTTTATCTTTCCATCTCTGACCCTTTCAGGTATGCAGGGGCCTCAGGCCCTCACATGTATACAAATGAAAGTAAATTTCACTTTCTCTTGTTAATCTAACTCATGTCAATTTAATATTTGGACCAGCTAGAAGAACCTAGAAAGCCAGAAAAACGTTTTCTTCCTCCCTGACAAGTCCAAAGTAAAATATTTAACACAGAAATTCTGTTTTCTGCTGCTAATAAAGAAAAAGGCACTGATAATCCATTATGGAAATCTGCTTGGGGTCCAAAATATTATTAACTCAAATAATGACTAGTAAGCAGGAAAAAAAAGGATCTCTTAAACTCTTTGGATGTTATGCACCTTCATCTTCCACTGAATTCTTTTTTAAAAAAATCAGTGACACTTTCTGAACCAAAGTAAAGCAATTGCTCACAATGAACAAGACAGATAAAGTCTTGAAAGAACTGGTCTCTGAGTTATATAAATTGTTTGTTTATATTCACCCTAATCCTTCAATATGTCATATTATTGACCTACTGAAAATATAACCAAAAAAAAAAAAGTATTGACTAACTAAAGAAAGAGGTTGTTCAAACTTAATGACTCAATTTCTAAGTGAAAGTGTAGATGCGGAATCTATGGCCCAACAGCTTCTTATATATTTTCTGGGTGCAGGCTGAAAGCAGTTTTCATCATGGGAGGTAGAATACTGCACCCTTACATAAAGCCTCACAGATAAAAGTCAGGACTACCAACATATTGGTTTAACTACTGTTCAGTGTTCAATGCACCTAGAAAAATGGACCACATATCAGCTGTTAAACTTATAAGGCCTTAAGAAAATTCCAATTCCAGTTTAGAGTCAGAAAGGAGAGAGAAACAGCAACCCTATCCCAGTAGATTCCAGGTGAATTCCCTTCAGCTTCTCCCCTATCATAATATTAATTGGTTTCCTAATAAAATGCTGCAATAAAATTTGTAAAATCAGATTCTGGCAGAAAATCAAATCAAAGGACAACTCTTCACAGCAGCCACATTGCATACCCAGCCCCTGCCTACCTTGTTATGTTTTTGCTGGTGTCTTGCCTTTGTGTCAAGAACATGGTAAGGGCTCTCCGAGTCTTGGTTGATGTAATATATGAGTCTTGAAGGCAGGGTGATTTCTTTCTGCATTGCATTGCTGGAACTGCTATTACTGCTGCTATTCTGTTGCAATGTGTTGTTTTCATCTGCCAGGACTCCCAATTTTTTTCCTGCAGTTTCACTCCAATAGGGAGCTGGGGTTGGGGGACGGAGGGGGACACAAACATACACAAACACACAAGTACCCTATCAATACATAAGTACTAAAATGCATTTTTTTCCATTAATTGCAAAAACAAAGTTTTCTACTTAAAAGCATGTAAGGAGTAGAGACACAGGAAAGCAAGTTATTGCAACAACGAAATGGCCTGGATAGGGTAACAGCCAATAAGGAATATCCAACAATGTACTGTTTATAGTCTTAAATCTATACTTCTAAATATGGGGGTGGGGGAGAATGGACTTGAAGGTAGGGTCATTAAACAAACATGCTCAGTGGTTCTTGACCCTCTTCTCCACCCCTTCGGCTTCTGCAGAAGCTAAATGGGACTCCAACTAGCAGTATCCCACCTGAGAGCTAAGAACACTCCTAAGATAACTTGAGTGTTGAATTCATGAACACTGAATGTTAATTGATTCATTAAACAAAATGGATAATTCCTTTTTCTTTTAACTTTGAGATGAGCAAAAATCCTTTGCCAGAGAGGGATGCAGAGGCTGGCAGCTTTCCAATTTATTTTCCTGCTATGGCCAGGTTCCTGCTCTCACTGATTTTCCGTCATCAATGTATTGAACATTACATTAATTGTTCATGATAATAACAAGTATTTTGAGAAATCACAAGCCGAAGGTTTAGAGCCCCGAAATTTCCCTCCCCCACCTATAATTCCAACAGCGGTGAATAAACCCTCTAGGCAATCTAAGAAGATACATTAGCACTGTTCTCATCACATCCTCCCGCATTCGCGTTCAGGCTCCACCACCCGAGAAAAAAACTTGCTTCCTCGCTGCATCTCCCGTACACCGGTCTCCCCAAGTTGCACAGAAATCAATTAGGGACCCCGCATCCACTAAATATCTTCCGGCAGTAATTCAGTGACTGCAACAGAAATGGACTTCAAAAAGTGAACTGGAGTGAACGCGGGTTTGGGAATGAGAGGGGTGGACAGGCAGGGAGGCTTGGAAAGGCCGAGCCCTGGACGTGTCCGGAGGGCACGGTCCCGCGCGCCCTTCGCTTTCTTCTGCAGGGCCCCTTGGGCAAGGCAATGCAAAGGGCACCGGGGCCATACCCACCGCTGGGTGCAGCAGCCCCCCAGGCGCGGGGCCGGGACGAGGCGGCGAGTGGAGGCAGCAGGAGAAGGACGAGGAGCAGGCGGCAGGGAGGCGCGCGGGCCAGGGCGCGGATGGGCGCCAGGGCGGCGGAGCCGCCGCGGGGGTCGCCGGAGGCTCGGGCAAGGCTGCAGCCCGCCAGGGGCGGCCGCCGGGAGCTGTTGCCGGGTGGCTTCATGGCTCATAGCTCCCGGGCGCCGCTTGGTGTGGCCAGCGAGAGCGCGGGTCTAGGCTGCAGGGGAGGCTGCGGGCGGAGCCGGTCACGCCGGCTCGTCGCGCATGGTGCGGCCGCGGACAGGGGGTCGAGGCTAGGGGCTGGGCGGCGCCCCCTCCCTCGCTCGCCTCTCAGCCCCTCCCCGGGCGGCCGCTGAAGAGTCCGGGGGTTCCCAGTCGCTCAGCCAACTTGGAGCCTCCCCAGATGCTCCGCCCTCCCTGCGGCGGGCGCGGCAGCTCCAGCGACTGCGGGGGCTGAGGATGCTGAGGCTGCGCGCGGACGCGAGTGGCGCGGGCGTGCGCCCCGCCCTCGAGAGCGCGCCCGGGCGCGGCCCCGCGGCCCGGTGCTGATGCTGGTGCTGGTGCTGATGCTGGTCCCTGGCACGGGACGCACTGCGCATGCTTTATTTTGGGAGAAAAAGAGGGGAGAAAAAAGGCAGCAGAGTGATGCAGCATCAGAGGTGATGGTGGCACCTCCAGAGGTGGGGGCGGGGGAGAGAGGACGCTGGCAGTCAGGGAGGAAAAGAAGAGTGTGGGGATTTCCAGGGCAAAAGGATGTGGAGGAACCACCCACCCAGAGAAATCGACCTGCCTTTTCCACCGCCCCAGACCTTACATACCCGCTCCTAATCCAACCCCTTCCTTCTAGTGTAAAACTTAGGCCAAGCCTTTCCTTCTCAATCCTTTATTTATTTCCTTCCTGCAAATATATATAAAGGATTGCAGCCGGGAAGGTAAAAATAGCGCTGCTCCTCATTCAGCTCGCCGGCAGCGCCGGGGAACGAAGACTGGGAAGCACGCTGGCGCGTGGCGGGCTGGCTGGCCCGAGAACGCCCAGAGGCCTTGCAGAGTCAGACCTCGGGTGCAGGGATGCCCCACCTGGGCCCTCCGTCCTGGCCTCTGTCGCCCGACTAGTGCCCAGGGGCTTTGTGGAAAACAGATGGAGCTCAAAAGTTCAGAAAGGATGGCTGGACGTACTGGGGAAGGATTTAGAAATTCTGGCGGGGAATGAATACGGAGATTAGAAACCGAGCGTGTAGCAGCTATCTTGGGAAATCTAGCATTTGTCAACCCTGTGGGTGGGCATGCATCGGAGAGGACGCATTTCAGATTTTGAGATCTGAAATGACTTCTGTGGAGAAAAAGAGATTTCTCTCTCACTGCTGTAAAAAATACGGAGGAAAAAAATAAATGCCTGAATTGAATGGATTAGCAGCCACTAAATCCCATGGTTTCCGGCTAGGGCCTGTGGCAGATTTCGGCCCCCATAATACAAGCACTCACTTATTCCCCCTCCCGATGACAGTCTGAGTAATAACAATAGGGTTTTTCTCCGTTATGTGTATTTTAAATGGAGATCATAACATCTACTTTGGGGGATCAAGAATTCCACAATTTAAAAAAAAAATGAAAAAAAAAAATGATGTGTAAAATAGATAGCTAGTTAGAAGCCAGTGTATAGCACCGGAAGCTCCACTCAGTTCTCTGTGCTGACCTGGAGGGGTGGGACAGGGGAGCAGTGGGAGGCTCGAGGGGGAAGGGATTTAAGTCTACATATAGCTGATTCATGTCTACAACACTAAAACAACACAGCAAAGCTATTATACTCCAATTAAAATAATAATAATAAAAGAAAATATGTGGGTATATTGCACCATTGGGATGACAGGACTCTGTTGCTGGCTGCCTTCTCCACCTTCACTTAAAAGAGAGGGAAGAGGGGGAGAGAGAGAGATGAGACACACCCTCAGAGACCAGAGATCTCAGAACTGTTAGAGAATTAAACACTAAAATTAGCTCTTCCTCTCTGTATCAGAGGTAGGATAATTTGTTATCACACATCTATTAATGTGAACTTGTAATTGATGCTACCTCCCCCGAATGTGGGCAGCAACAGTTTTCCTTTTGACTCAATTTGTGTCCCTAGAACCTAGCATGATGTTTGTGGCACAGAGAAGGCTCTCAGAAAATATGTCATGAATGACCAGACCAGCCGGTGGTACCCACAGCAGGAGTCACATGGGGCAGCTGATGAAAACACAGTCATGGCCCCACAGTTCCTACTTGCAGCCCAGTGCTCTTGAGGGTATCTCCCTCAAGACAAGCAGGTCCTGGCCAGGTTTTCCCAATTTATATTTGATATATCAATATAATCCTTGGAAAAGGGTTTGGGCCAAAGGAGGTAGACAAGGAATGAGAAGAAAAAAAGGAAATGAAGACAATGGATGCCCAGATGCAAAGTTCTTTAAAAGATATCTCTTGCAACCTCTCAAAGCCTCTTCCAATAAACAAAGCCATGAATCACCCTGGATCAACTGCACACCCACCTGTCAGCAGACGCCATCCCACAGACTTGAGAAATGGAATAAGGACTGAATTCCATTTCTAGTAAGAAGCAGGAGTGTTTGCCAAAAAAAAAAAAAGATGTTGTCTTTTGCACTATAATCCAAAAACTGCATTTATTTACAGAACTTTAATGTTTATAGACTCGACTGGAGGCAAGATAATGTATCAGTAAATGAAACTGAGTCAGAGAAGGAATAAGTCACTCAGAAAAAAATGTCCCAGGAGTTTGACCTTTAAACTATGTATTTAAGGAAAGGTTAAAAACAGAATCAAAGTTCTTTAAGTGGTTAATTTGTTTAATTTAGTAATATCTTCACTAGGTAGTTTGGTAGTTTTATCATTAGAGAGTTTAGTTCTAAACAGTCTCCTCTGGTCTCATAATATTTAGTAATTGTATTCATCACCACCTACTGCTTTGCTCTATATTCATGTCTGTGCATATCATCTCTCCTCTGTCGAAAAACACTGAGACCTAGGCTGCCTCTCAGTCATCCCTGACCTGCGGAGCCTATAGGGTCGACACTTGATAAATGTGTATTGGGTAGAGGAGGCTCTCACAGGTAGGAGGGAGGGATTCAGCAAGCTGAACTGGAATGAAGAGAGAACTGTACCAGAAATCTGAGTGCTGTAATAGCTCCCAGGAGGGACCGTGAAAAAGAATCCACCTGCCAGCGCAGGAGATGCAGGATGCAGGTTCCATCTCTGAGTTGGAACAATCCCCTAGAGAAGCAAACAGCAAGCCACTCCAGTATTCTTGCCTGGAAAATCCCATGGACAGAGGAGCCTGGCAGGCTACAGTCCATGGGTCACAGAGTCAGACATGACTTACCAACTGAGCATACAATAGCTCTGGTTAGACATGCGCGCTGGACCCCAAGAGCAGCAGGCACCACTGGAGTGGCCTGGTCAGTTTGGTAGATGGGGAAAACTGATGCAGTTATAGGGGAAGGCAAGCAGCCAGAAAGTCCACAGGAAGAAAATTACAGCAAGCAATATGGATACTAAAAGAACAGGATGAAAGGTGTGCGCAAACAGTGTCCATGAAAGATAGCCATGCTGCTCCCCAAAAGTGGTGCAGCTAGGCTGGTGAGGGAAGATGCCCAAAGTCCTCTCTCTGCTATCGTCTGCAGCAGGGGCCAGAACCAGACCTGCCTTGAAACCAGCAAGAAAACTGGGCCTGCCCAGGAGCAAGTAAAAGGGTAGAAATATTCGATCTGGAAGGCATCTGTCTCTACAGGGCTGAGATTCTGGTGGAGAAGGCAGGGAAAAAAAAAAAAATCACAGAAGAGGGGCCTTGGAAGATGAAAGCAGGTGAAAAAGTAGGACAATGTAGCAAAGCAGATTCACAAGAGCAATTAGAATGGAAAAAGCATTTGACCAAGAAGCCAAGGTCAAAGACGGCAGGTGGCAAATTGGTGGCTGGTGATGATGTTGAGGAGCGGTCTGGGGGAGGGAGAGCAAAGGAGCAAACGAGGGCCAAAGGGCAGCAGCTCTGACTGAAGAGCTGAGAATTCTGTTACAGCGTCTGCTACAGGAGGTTTCTGGTTCTCTTTTTAGACTGGCTGTGAAGACTGATTTTACAAGTGAGAATTAATGCTTCCAAGGGGAGAAGTGTGATGAGAAAAACAACTTTTTGTTTTTCTGACTTGCTGCCTAGGCGTTTGACAGTATGAAAACCCTGTTCACGCCAGAGTCTGAACATTTAGATGAGGACTCGACCTTCAGATTCCCACCTTAAGCTCGCATTTGCTTTTTCCGCTGTACCTCTTCAAGTAACCACCTAGGATTAAACCAGTAAAAGGTCAGTGACCTCTGCCCCAACCACGTTATAAGGGATCAATGCTTGCCACACTCTCTATCTCCTGCTCATTGGTGACCTGGGACAGAGGACTGTCCTTTCCCCAGCTCATTACTCCCACCACTCCCCCAGCTTCTGGGATCTGTAAGTAGTAAATCTTGTCTCTCTGCTTCCTTTGTGTGGGTTTATTGAAACTGTGCCTTCAATCCAAATGAGTTCATTGATTACACTTTCCCAAAGTGGGAGCTCAGATAAACGAGAGAGAAACCTGTCTGCCCCTGTAAGTGGCTTGTGCCCCTCACCTTTCAGCAGGTCATAATCTGCATGTTCTTAGTTCAGTCCCCCAGCTCCAGCCTCTCAAAACAAGACAATGTACTTCTTGGTAAAAGCCAGAGATGGGTGAGCTCTTTATTGGTACTTTCCACATGGTTCTGGGGTCAGCGAGCACTTTCTCTAGAGATTCATATAGTAAATATTTTAGGCCCTGTGTGCCATATGGTTTCTGATGCATATTCTTGGTATTTTTAATAACCCTTTAAAAATGTAAAAATTACGCAGCCTGCAGGCCCTAGTTTGTCAACCTACCGTTTTTAACTACATATATATATAAAAATGACTTTAGGTTAAATTTTTTCATCAACTGCATTAATATGCCTGTGAGCAGAAAACATGTGCAACAGTATATGGCTCTAACTCCAAAAAAACTAGCTGTTCATTGAACTTTATGATTTGTTTAATCAGCATGTAATTGCTTAATTTTTAATAGACATTCAACAGTTGAAGGGATTCCTAAAGAAAGAAGCATTCCTACATTTTGAGATCATTCCCAGACTCAGAAAACAGAGGGAAATGTCAGAAATCATTTGCCAAAAAAATACAGACACAGAAAACATCCCAGACTTTGCTTTGTTTTGCCATGATGTATTTTCTGGTGAGCAGAGAGATGCTGAAGGAAGGCTACAGCCGTGACACGTCAGAGGATGGACTAACGCACGCAGTGAGAGCCCTTCCCGGAGGCTGTCACCATAGGTGCCCTGAGTATGTGTTCCTCAAACTCAACCCTGAAGAGTAGCTGCAAGACAGCAAGGACACAGCTTCACAGGCAGCTTGCAGATTCATGGAAAATAAGTCTGCAAGTCTGTATTAAATACACATGTTCATTCTGAAGGACGGACTACAGCGGGCCAATTTCAGAAGTCAAGGTGTGACTTACTCTAACCCTACCGGGAAAAGCAAAAGTATTTATTACCAAAACTGCAATGGTCACAGTCATATTTCTAATGGAATAGTTGAACAGGCAAAAATGTTTCCAAGTGTCCAAGCGTGAATACATCTGAATAAAGATAACCACGGGGGACACATAAAATTTAGTTCTTAAAGGATATTATTTCTACTAAATGAAGGTTAAGTATGAATTCCTGACAGAATAAGATACAGCTTTAAAACAGCTGACTTCTCTCCCCACTGCACAAACATTTGACTAGTTTATCCCCGTTTGCTGCATTTACAAGCCATAGTACAAAGGGATAAACAAGCGTGTCGTGATGATTTGTGGTGATAATCTATGCTGTGCAAAACTTGGAAGAATTCTGTTTATTGATAATAATCACCGAGGCAACATGTCACTACTAAACTCCCTCTGGGTCACGGAGCAACTCTTCGAGTTTCTGCAGTAGTAAATTGCCACGTCCTGATTGGGGAAGGAGGTCCTCAACTATCAATACTTTTAGAGACTGTAAGTGAAAGGGTAGAATCCCACCAAAAGAATTAATGTACTAAAGCTAATCTCTCCATTTACATAATAATAATACTTAAGCTCTTTAATAGCATTTGCTTTAAGACTTACTGTGCATTTACACATCACACAGTGCTTTTGCACGGTGCACACTCCTAGTCAGTAGGGTCCAACTCTTTCAACCCCAAGCCTGCCAGGCTCCTCTGCCCCATGGGATTTCCCAAGCAACAATACTGGAATGGGTTGCCATTTCCTTCTGCAGGGGATCTTCCTTACCCAGCGATCAAACCCGTGTTGCATCTCCTGCATTAGAAGGCGAATTCTTTATCACTGTGCACCTGGGAAGCCTTAAAGTGCTTTTATCTATTTTATTATTTTATTTGATCTTCAATTCTGTCACAGAGAGGACAGTAATTACTATTCTTTTTAGGGGCTCCATCTTGGATGCAAGGATATTAAGGACCCCTGGTTTTTGCAGTGATCCTCAATCCTGCCTTTCCGTTCTAGTCACCTGGAAAGCTTTAACAACCTGTTGATGGCTGAGTATTTAGAACCCTCATGAATGGAGTCTAACGTCAGTGTTTTAAAATTTCTCCCAGTTTAATTGAATGTGAAGCAGAGTTAAGATATACTAAGAAGAGGGATTTCCCAAGATCACACACCAGAACAAGATTAACACATCAGAACTTGAATTGGAACCCTGAATTCAACTCCTGCACTGTTCCCAAGGTCTTCTTCCCTATTTCTGCTTTCATAACAAGTTTACCCTGAACAAGGAAAGTTTAAAAAATTAACTTAGTACAATTGCTGCAGGATTTAGGAAAATACAGAATTAGAAAGCATTTGAGCCGAAAGTTATCTTTGAAGACATCTAGGATTTCAAACCCATTGTTGTGGAAACAAAGGCCCAGAGTTTAAGCTTGTTAACCAAGGTCACACCAATCTGTGGCAGAATTGGGGCTGGATTCAGAGTTCCTCTTTCCAGGCTTTCTGTGGCAGAATTGGGGCTGGATTCAGAGTTCCTCTTTCCAGACTTCCCAGTACATTCCATTGTACTTTGTAAATAGTTTGCTTTTATTTTTTTAATTAATTTATTTATTTATTTTACTTTACAACATTGTATTGGTTTTGCCATTCATTGACTTGAATCCACCATGGGTGTATATGTGTTCCCCATCTTGAACCCCCCACCCACCTCCCTCCCCATCCCATTCCTCTGGGTCATCCCAGTGCGCCAGCCCCAAGCATCCTGTATCATGCATCGAACTTGGACTGGTGATTCATTTCACATATGATAATTTACATGTTTCAACACCATTCTCCCATATCATCCCACCCTCGCCCTCTCCCACAGAGTCCAAAAGACTGTTCAATACATCTGTGTCTCTTTTGCTGTCTCACATATAGGGTTATCATTACCATCTTTCTAAATTCCATATATATGAGTTAGTATACTGTATTGGTGTTTTTCTTTCTGGCTTACTTCACTCTGTATAATAGGCTCCAGTTTCATCCACCTCATTAGAACTCATTCAAATGTATTCTTTTTAATGGCTGAGTAATATTCCATTGTGTATATGTACCACAGCTTTCTTATCCATTCATCTGCTGATGGGCATCTAGGTTGCTTCCATGTCCTGGGTATTATAAACAGTGCTGCGATGAACATTGGGGTGCACGTGTCTCTTTCAATTCTGGTTTCCTCGTTGTGTATGCTCAGCAGTGGAATTGCTGGGTCGTATGGCAGTTCTATTTCCAGTTTCTTAAGGAATCTCCACACTGTTCTCCATAGTGGCTGTACTAGTTTGCATTCCCACCAACAGTGTAAGAGGATTCCCTTTTCTCCACACCCTCTGCAGCATTTATTGCTTGTAGACTTTTGGATAGCAGCCATCCTGACTGGCGTGTAATGGTACCTCATTGTGGTTTTTATTTGCATTTCTCTGATAATGAGTGATGTTGATCATCTTTTCATGTGTTTGTTAGCCATCTGTATGTCTTCTTTGGAGAAATGTCTGTTTAGTTCTTTGGCCCACTTTTTGATTGGGTCTTTTATTTTTCTGGAATTGAGCTGCAGGAGTTGCTTGTGTATATTTGAGATTAATTCTTTGTCCATTGCTTCATTTGCTATTATTTTCTCCCATTCTGAAGGTTGTCTTTTCACTTTGCTTACAGTTTCCAATATTTTGCTTTTAAAAAATTGACTTGCAAAAGTCTTGGTCAGCCTGCAATGTAATTCATTTTTGGTCTTCCACTCGGCATTGTTGCATAAAGATAAAGAGAGATAGAAATATGAGGTCTGGGCCCAACAGCGTCAGTTCCACTAAGCCCAGTTCAATAGCATGGAAGCACAATACAGTCTCGTATAGCAGCATGGAGGCAGCTCAATATGGCGGGGGGAGAACTATGGGGCAAGGTCCCACACATCTTTGGAGGTAATCCAACAAAATACAATACCTATCTTTCTCCTATTTCTCTTGTCTTTTGTGTCTCAAATATTTCCAAGGGACAGTTTTCTCATCCAATGAGTTTCTTGTAATACCCTCAGTATATTTTAAGAATTCAACAACTGTAACTTCTTAAATCATAGTTTAGGTAGTACCAAATTTGGTGAGAAACCAAAGAAGAACACAAATAATAACAATAAAAATAAAATAGTGCGTGCATGCTCAGTTGTATCCAACTCTTTGTGACCCTGTGGAATGTAGCCCACCAGGTTCCTTGCTCATGGGACTCTCCAGGCAAGAATACTGGAGTGGCTTGTCACTTTCTCCTCTGGGGAATCTTCCTGACCCAGGGATTGAACCCACTTCTCCGGCGTCTCCTGCATTACAGGTGGACTCTTTACCACTGAGCCACCTGGTAAGCCTCCAAAATAAAATATTAACAATAATAACAAAGAGAAAAAGGAAGAAGAGAAATTTTTATGCAGCACCTAAGATGTGCTAGATACTGTGTTAAGCACTTTAACTGGATGGTCTCGTTAAGTCTTCATGCAATTCTATGAAGAACTACTGTTCTTACTTCCATTTTGACTGATTAGAGAACTGAGGCTTGGGAGAAGTCAGATAATTTATCCAAGGTCATATGACTACTAAGAAGTAGGGCTGGATCAGGAAGTGTGTTTGCCTGACTCCAAAGAATAAACTCTCAAGCACATCATGATGAGTCATAAATACTGTCAGTTTATCAAGTCTAATAATCAGATTCACCAAAAAATAACTAAAATTCAATCCTCTATCCATTTCACATTTAATCAGAAATTAATTTTGTTTGAAACTGGAGCTGAAAAACACCAATGCTGTATAATTTATTTGGCCACAACCTCAAAACAAACACCTGAAACAGTCTTTTCAAAGGACTTATAGCCTTCTGAAATCATGGGACTTGACTACAAATAGAATTTTTATTTTTGTTTTTGCCTGTTTAAAACCATAAACATATTGATCCACACACAGAATTGTTCTGAATTGTGTTACTTACTTCACAGTAGAGATTTTTTGAATCTCTACAGCCATTCTGTATAATTATTTGTATAATTCCAAAACAAAACTTAGCTATGTCCAGATATTTAGTTTCCTAATTAAAATACCATTCCACAAGAGAGGGCCAAGATCCTCACTAGAGAATTTAATTTTTTCTAAATTTCAAATTAACCAACATAGCTACCCATTCAAGTTAGTTTAATTATAATTAGCAACATTTATTAACCTACTCCTATCAAATAATATTATCTTTTGCCAACACATTAACACCTTCAGATTTCTAATGATGTAACAAAGAAAGCTTAAACTCTGATCAGCAGTTATTAAATATTTTTATTCTTTTGTTATTCTGAGGCAAAGGGAATAGCTAATAGCTCCTTAGCTCATACAGCATGCTCTGGTGCAACATTTGTCACTTACTATATTCTGGCACATGAGTTAAAGCTAAAATAGCTATATTATTCCTGTAAGACTGTCATGGAATTAGACTATTCACGTCACAGACATAGACATAGCTTAGAGATAGAAAACGAGTGATAGAGACAATCACTTCTCTGCAAGGAAATGATAAAACTCTAGGCTTCTCCTGAATCCAATTCTAAGACTTTTTTGTTTGCTATTTAAATTATCTGAGGAATAGATTCCATGCTGAAGATGCTCTTGTAAAAAACATGAAGTTTTTCCATGTAATAAAATGTTTGGCTGAACTGAGATAAACTATAAACAAAAATTTTTGAGGCTGTGTGACCTGGCCAAAAAAAACTAAGAATTTCATTATCAACAAGTAAGTTTTGGAAAAAGTAATCTAAACTATTTATATATCTACATAGCTATACATCCCACCTTCAAATATCACAGCACACATAGCATTATTATCCACATCACAGCTGGCAATAACACACACACACACACTCCTGCACACCAACATGGGAGTTAGACTGTGGAGCTGACTCTCCCTTGAATAGAACAACTTTATTTTAAAATGCCAACAAAGCAATATTGATAATCAAATAGAAAATATGATCAAAATTACACCAAACTGTGATGCACAAGTTCTATAAAGCAATTGTGCATGATTCAGGAAAGAGCATTTTGAAAGACCAAAGCTGCTGCCAGATGAGAACAACCTGTGAAGATAAGAACCACATCATCTGGCAAGATAAAGAATGAGAAGGAATATTCTCAAAGAATTTAAAAGCATGAACCGTGTAGATAAGGTGAACATAACCATCCAAATCCTAAAATATTTTAATGAAGGCGAGGCATCTGAAACTTGAGAGAGAAATTTTGAGCAGACAAGTAGTCCCACACATGGACCCCTCTTGGGAAATCCCCACTGCTGAAAACATCCTGAGAAGTAGGTTTCCATGATTATGTCTATATTTCATGGTCTTGCTCCCCCAGCTCACTGTGGCCAATCAAGTTTTTACCTGAGATTTTTAAAAATAATGACTATCTTTTAGAGCAGTTTAAGATTCACAGCTGGAGCAGCGAGCGGCACGGGAGCAGCGAGCGGCCGAGAGGAGCTACCCCGCGTCCAAGGTCAGGAGCAGCGGCTGCGCTTTGCTGCAACAGCTTTGAAGAGATACCCCACATTCAAGGTAAGAGAAACCCCACTAAGATGGTTGGCGCTGAGAGAGGGCATCAGAGGGCAGCCAGAGGGAAACCACAATCACAGAAAACTAGCCAGTCTAATCACATGGACCACAGCCTTGTCTAACTCAGTGAAACTAAGCCATGCTGAGTAGGGTCACCCAAGGCGGACAGGTCATGGTGGAGAGTTCTGACAAAATGTGGTCCACTGGAGAAGGGAATGGCAAGCCACTTCAGTATTCTTGCCTTGAGAACCCCATGAACAGTATAAAAATGCAAAAAGGAAAAAAAAAAATGCAAAAAGGTAGGACACTGAAAGATGACCTCCCCAGGTGGGTAGGTGTCCAATATGCTACTGGAAATCAGTGGAGAAATAACTCCAGAGAGAATGAAAAGACAGAGCCAAAGCAAAAACGACACCCAGTTGAGGATGTGACTGGTGGTAGAATCAAGGTCCGATGCTGTAAAGAGCAATATTGCATAGGAACCTGGAATGTTAGGTCCATGAATCAAGGCAAATTGGAAGTGGTCAAACAGGAGATGGCAAGAGTGAACGTCAACATTCTAGGAATCAGCGAACTAAGATGGACTGGATTGGGTGAATTTAACTCAGATGACCATTATATCTACTAATGTGAGCAGGAATCCCTTAGAAGAAATGGAGTAGCCATCACAGTCAACAGAAGAGTCCAAAATGCAGTACTTGGATGCAATCTCAAAAACGGCAGAATGATCTCTGTTCATTTCCAAGGCAAACCATTCAATATCACGGTAATCCAAGTCTATGCCCTGACTACTAATGCTGAAGAAGCTGAAGTTGAATGGTTCTATGAAGACCTACAGGACCTTGTAGAACTAACACCCAAAAAACATGTTCTTTTCATTACAGGGGACTGGAATGCAAAAGTAGGAAGTCAAGAAACACCTGGAGTAACAGGCAAATTTGGCCTTGGAGTACAGAATGAAGCAGGGCAAAGGCTAATAGAGTTTTGACAAGAGAACACACTGGTCATAGCAAACACCCTCTTCCAACAACACAAGAGAAGACTCTACACATGGACATCACCAGATGGCCAACACTGAAATCAGATTGATTATATTCTTTGCAGCCAAAGATGGAGAAGCTCTATACAGTCAGCAAAAACAAGACAGGGAGCTGACTGTGGCTCAGGTCGTGAACTCTGTATTGCCAAATTCAGAGTTAAATTGAAGAAAGTGGGGGAAATCACTAGACCATTCAGGTATGACCTAAATCAAATCCCTTATGATTATACAGTGGAAGTGAGAAATAGATTTAAGGGACTAGATCTGATAGACAGAGTGCCTGATGAACTATGGACGGAGGTTTGTGACATTGTATAGGAGACGGGGATCAAGACCATCCCCAAGAAAAAGAAATGCAAAAAAGCAAAATGGCTGTCTGAGGAGGCCTTACAAATAGCTGTGAAAAGAAGAGAAGCGAAAAGCAAGGCAGAAAAGAAAAGATATTCCCATTTGAATACAGCGTTCCAAAGAATAGCAAGGAGAGATAAGAAGGCCTTCCTCAGTGATCAGTGCAAAGAAATAGAGGAAAATAATAGAATGGGAAAGACTAGAGATCTCTTCAAGAAAATTAGAGATACCAAGGGAACACTTCATGCAAAGATGGGCACAGTAAAGGACAAAAATGGTGTAGATCTAACAGAAGCAGAAATTATTAAGAAGAGGTGGCGAGAATACACAGAAGAACTGTACAAAAAAGATCTTCACAACCCAGATAATCATGATGGTGTGATCACTCACCTAGAGCCAGACATCTTGGAATGTGAAGTCAAGTGGGCCTTAGGAAGCATCACTATGAGCAAAGCTAGTGGAGGTGATGGAATTCCAGCTGAGCTATTTCAAATCCTGAAAGATGATGCTGTGAAAGTGTGGCACTAAATATGCCAGCAAATTTGGAAAACTCAGCAGTGGCCACAGGACTGGAAAAGGTTCGTTTTCATTCCAATCCCAAAGAAAGGCAATACCAAAGAATGCTCAAGCTACCACACAATTGCACTCATCTCACACACTAGTAAAGTAATGCTGAAAATTCTCCAAGCCAGGCTTCAGCAATACGTGAACCGTGAACTTCCAGATGTTCAAGCTGGTTGTAGAAAAGGCAGAGGAACCAGAGATCAAATTACCAACACGTGCTAGATCATCAAAAAAGCAAGAGAATTCCAGAAAAACATCTATTTCTGCTTTATTGACTATGCCAAAGCCTTTGACTGTGTGGATCACAACAAACGGTGGAAAATTCTTCAAGAGACGGGAATAGCAGACCACCTGACCTGCCACTTGAGAGATCTGTATGCAGGTCAGGAAACAACAGCTAAAACTGGACATGGAACAACACACTGGTTCCAAATCAGGAAAGGAGTACATCAAGGCTATATATTGTCACCCTGCTTATTTAACTTATATACAGAGTACATCATGGGAAACCCCGGGGTGGATGAAGCACAAGCTGGAATCAAGATTGCTGGGAGAAATATCAATAACCTCAGATATGCAGGTGACACCACCCTTATGGCAGAAAGTGAAGAAGAACTAAAGAGCCTCTTGATGAAAGTGAAAGAGGAGAGTGAAAAGTTGGCTTAAAGTTCAATATTCAGAGAGCTAAGATCACGGCATCCAGTCCCATCACTTCATGCCAAATAGATGGGGAAACAGTGGAAACAGTGGCTGACTTTATTCTTTGGGGCTCCAAAATCACTGCAGATGGTGGCTGCAGCCATGAAATTAAAAGACGCTTGCTCCTTGGAAGGAAAGTTATGACCAACTTAGACAGCATATTAAAAAGCAGAAACATTACTTTGCCAACAAAGGTCCATCTAGTCAAAGCTATGGTTTTTCCAGTGGTCATGTATGGATGTGAGAGTTGGACTATAAGGAAAGCTGAGCACCGAAGAATTGATGCTTTTGAACTGTGGTGTTGGAGAAGACTCTTGAGAGTCCCTTGGACTGCAAGGATATCCAACCAGTCCATCCTAAAGGAGATCAGTCCTGGGTGTTCATTGGAAGGACTGACGCTGAAGCTGAAACTCCAATACCTTGGTCACCTGATGAGAAGAGCTGACTCATTTGAAAAGACCCTGATGCTGGGAAAGATTGAGGGCAGGAGGAGAAGGGCACGACAGAGGATGAGATAGTTGGATGGCATCACCGACTCAATGACGTGAGTTTGGGTAAGCTCCAGGAGTTGGTGATAAACAGGGAGGC
Organism: Cervus elaphus; assembly: GCF_910594005.1. Lineage (NCBI taxonomy): Eukaryota > Metazoa > Chordata > Mammalia > Artiodactyla > Cervidae > Cervus > Cervus elaphus. The sequence continues at coordinate 39,560,858 of NC_057822.1, forward strand.
CTGACGTGCTGTGGTCCATGGGGTCACAAAGAGTCAGACACGACTAAGCGACTGAACTGAACTGAAGTTTCACAGCAAAACTGAGATTAAGGTAAAGCAATTTCCCCTGTGCCCTCTACTCCCACAAATACATAGTCTCATACAGCTCAATATAAAAAAAAATCAAACAACCTGATTAAAAAATGGGTAGAAAACCTGATTAGATATTTTTCCAAAGAAGACATTCAGATGGCTAACAGGTGCATGAAAAGATGCTCAACATTGCTGATTATTAGAGGAATGCAAATAAAATCACAGTGAGCTCTCACCTCACACTTGTCAGAATGGCCATCATCAAAAATTTCCAAATAACAAATGTTAGCGAGGATGTGGAGAAAAGGGAATGTTTGTACATTGTTGGTGAGGGGATATGAATTGGTGCAGCCATTATAGAAAATGGTCTGGAGGTTCCTCAAAAAACTGAAAATAGAACTACTATATGATCCAGCAATTTCACACTTTGATGAATATCTGAAGAAAATGAAAACAGTAATTTGAAAAGATCCATGTACCTCAATGTACATAGCAGCACTGTTTACGATAGAAGTGACCCAAGTGTCCATCAACACTTAATAAAGAAGATGAGATTTTGTTGTTGTTCAGTTGCTCAGTCCTGTCTGACTCTTTGCGACCCCATGGACTGAAGATGTGATAGATATATATATGTATAACATATATCACATATATGTGTGTGTATCAGTGTGTCTATGTGTATATATCACATATATACGTATGTGTGTGTATTTGTCTATTCTTGGAAAATAGTCTTATTGCACTAGCCAGGATTTCCGCTGTGTAGAAAAGGAGTGGTGAGAGGGGACGTCCTTGCCTTTTATGGACTTTTCTCAAATCAGACCTAAGAAAAGAGAATAGATCCCTCTCTGGAGATATATGGATCAGCAGCTTTGTTTCACATTCTGAAAAGTCAGAAATGGTGCCCATCCACAATGAGAAGCACTAAGAGGATCCTCACTAAGAAGAATAGAAAATTTGTTTTCCAAATCAAGAAACTTTTGAGAGTGAAGGTAGTGTTATTAATATTTAAACCAAGAGGAGAACTGGCATAAACTGGGATGTCTTGAAAAAACTCAGATGTATGTTCCCCTTAGCTCTTGCTATAAACAGAGAGAACAATGAGAGGAATCATGGCTATTCTTACCTATTTTTTTAATGTATTCAGTATTTCAATATTGCAGAGGCTGGTTTTGAAAAAGACTAATATTCACTTTAATTGCTGTTCAGTTCAGTCCCTCAGTCGTGTCTGACTCTTTGTGACCCCATGGACCACAGCACGTCAGGCCTCCCTGTTTATCACCAACTCCCAGAGTCCAGCCAAACTCATGTCCATTGAGTTGGTGATGCCATCCAACCAATCTCATCCTCTGTCGTTCCCTTCTCCTCCTGCTCTTAATCTTTCCCAGCATTAGGGTCTTTTCAAATGAGTCAGCTCTTCCCATCAGGTGGCCAAAGTATTGAGTTTCAGCTTCAACATCAGTCTTCCCAATGAACACCCAGGACTGATCTCCCTTAGGATGGACTGGTTGGATCTCCTTGCAGTCCAAGGGACTCTCAAGAGTCTTCTCCAACACCACAGTTCAAAAGCATCAATTCTTTGGTGCTCAGCTTTCTTTATAGTCCAACTCTCACATCCATACATGACCACTGGAAAAACCATAGCTTTGACTAGATGGACCTTTGTTGGCAAAGTAATGTTTCTGCTTTTTAATATGCTGTCTAAGTTGGTCATAACTTTCCTTCCAAGGAGCAAGCGTCTTTTAATTTCATGGCTGCAGCCACCATCTGCAGTGATTTTGGAGCCCCAAAGAATAAAGTCAGCCACTGTTTCCACTGTTTCCCCATCTATTTGGCATGAAGTGATGGGACCGGATGACATGATCTTAGTTTTCTGAATGTTGAGCTGTACTAATGTTAATCAAACAATTAATATAGCAAACATTAAAAACAACAGCAATAGCAACAAGACACAGGCATACCATGTTTTGTTGCACTTGGCTTACTGTACCTCACACATGTTGCATTTTTTTACAAATTGAAAGTTCATGGTAACCCTGAGTCAAACAAGTCTATCAGTGCCATTTTTCCAACAGCATTTGCTCACTTCCTCTCTCTCTGTCACATTTTGGTCATTTTCACAATATTTCAAATTTTGTATTATTGTTATATTTGTTATGGTGATCTGTGATCAGTGATTTTTTATGTTATTATCATAATTGTTTGGGAGCACCACAAACATGGCCATAAATGAAAACAAACTTAGTCAATAAATGCTATGTATTCTGACTTCTCCACCGACTGACCATTCCCCTGTCTCTCTCACTCTCCTGGGGTCCCTGAGACACAACAATATTGAAATTAGGCCAATTAGTAATCCTCCAGTGGCTCACTGAGCACTTGTTGTAGTGAAAAGAAGAGTTGCTATCTTTCACTTTAAATCAAAAACTAGAAATGATTATGCTTAACAAGGAAGATACGTTGAGAGCAAGTAAGCCAAGAGTTAGGCTTTTTGTGCCAAAGAATCAGTCAAGTTGTGAATGCAAAGGAAAAGTTCTTGAAAGAACTGATATGCTACTCCAATGAATTCATGAATGATAAGGAAGTATATCTGCTTTATTGCTAATACAGAGAAAGTTTGAGTGGTCTGGATAGAGGATCAAACCAGCCACAACATTTCTTTAAGCCAAAGCCTAATCCAGAGCAAGGCCCTAACTCTCTCTAATTCTATGAGAGCTGTGAAAGATTAGAAAGCTGCAGAAGAGTTTGAAATAAGCAGAGGTTGGTTCATGAGGTTTGAGGGAAGAAGCCATTTTCAGAATAGATTATGTAAAGTATAGCACCAAATGCTGATGTAGAAGCCGCAGCAAGTTATCCAGAAGATCTAAGATAATTAATGAAGGTGGCTACACTAAACAGCAGATTTTCAGTGTAGATGAAACAACTTTATATTGGAATAATATGCCGTCTAGGATTTTCATAGCTAGAGAGGAGAAGTCAATGTCTGGCTTCAAAAAACAGTCTGGCTCCATTTTTTGGAGCTGACGCAGCTGGTAATTTTTACTGAAGTCAATGCTCTTTTACTATTATGAAAATTACAGGGCCTTTAAGAATTATGCTAAATCTACTCTGTGTTCTTTAAGTAGAAGAACAAAACTTGGATGAGAGCACATCTGTTTACAACATGGCTTACTGAATATTTCAGGTCCACTGTTGAAACCCATTGCTCAGGAACAGGATTCCTTTCAAAATATTGCTGCTCATTGACAATGCATCTGCTCACCCAAGAGCTCTGATAGATATGTACAATGCTGCAGATTAATGTTGTTTTTATACCTGACCACACAGCATCCATTCTGCAGCTCATGGATCAAGGAGTAATTTAGACTTTTGAGACTTATTATATAAGCTGTCTGTTTCATAAGGCTATAGCTGCTAGTGACAATGATTCATCTGATGGATTTGGGCAAAGTCAATTTAAAACCTCTGTAAAAGATTCACCATACTAGGTGGTATTAAGAATATACGTGGGAGCCGAGAGTGGGGGTCCCAACCCACCATCCCCGGCAAGATGAGGGGAGGTGGGTGGCGGTCACCGCTGCGGTTTTGCCCTAGTGCTCAGTGGAGATGACCACGGCGCCTCGGCCCAGGGCGTGGCAGGGACGACCCCTGATTCCCGGGGACCACCAGCTGTTCGAGCCCCGCTGGGCCCACGCTCACTGAGGCAGAGGATCGGAAAAGCATGGTCCCAGACGAGGGCCACCGGGCTGGGTGAGGAAGGGTGAGCGAGGGGAAAACAGAAGGAAGGGAAAGTGCGGGTGGCTGTGAGGTGCCATCCGCTTCAGGCGCCGTGTGGGCCTGGCCCGAAGATAAAGCCTGGTGGATCCTTTACAAAAGAAGAATAATATTTATTTCTTAAAGTGTGAAGTTGTACAGGAGTATATAGAATTTAAGTCTTCTCTCAGAAGTTAAAGAAGAAGACAGCCAACCAAAGGTCGTCTGAAATGGTGACTGGCTGATAGTCCCAGGACAAAATTACAGATTACTACTCAAGTGTAAGGCCTCCAGGAAGATGTTTGATTTAAAGGCTTGAGCTGAGTATGATGTGGAATGGGCTGCAAAGGACCCATGTGGCTTCCTTACAACAGTTATTTTGGCTCTCACTCCATTGTTTCTAGCAAGTGCTGTGATGTCTTGGAAATTGGCCAAGATGATTGAGGCCGGAGAAAAGGAGCAAAAGAAGAAACAAAAACGTCAAGAAAATATTGCAAAAGCTAAACGACTGAAAAAAGGTTGAAGGAATGAACAGGCTGTGCATCCAAAGGAAAATTGTTTGGAAAATTATGCATCTTTGAAAGGACCCATTAAGGTTTCTTTTCGGATCTTATAACAGTATTACTAAACAAAGTCTGAGTCTATGGAAGAATCATGTCAGTTCTCACTTGTACTGTAGCAACTTTTCGGCTTCAGTATAGAAGTCTGTTGACAGTTACTGTAAACCGGCATTTATTAAGCTACAAATTCTTATAACTTTCATTTGTCTTTTTGCAGCTTGTGAATGAATATCAGAATGAAAACATTCTGTGAAGAAAAGTGGCTTTAGATTATGAACTCTATTCAAATAATGGCTTAAAATGGGGTCCTGTTTTGGACAAAGGAGATTAAGAATATAGAAACCAGAGTTGTTCTGAGCAGAAAAGCATGCTTTGGCTTAAAAGATACATGGTGTATTAACTACATCTCTTATCATTGTTACTTATTTCTTGGGATAGAATCATTTCTGGTTTCCTCAAAGCAAAATAATATTATTCAATGAGTACCTCTCTATTTTCTGTATTTTTCTCATTTTAGCTTTTGAGATACTGGTAATTACCAGATATTCTGCATTTAAAAAAATCTAATTTTATAAAGAATTTTCTTGTTATCTTGACTATGTAGAATACCATCTACTGGATATAATAATTTTTGTACTTATGAACACTGCCATTTTCTCAAAGATGACTGGAGTAGAGTAATACTACTCAATGATTTAAAGCTTAAGAGTAAAAATGGCAAACCTTGTAGTACCTTGGAACCAGTACTCACTTGTGCTAAGTAGAAATGTGAAGTAGTTAAAATGTCTTATCAGATAATTTGCTGATTATATAGATGCCACTTTTGTTTTTTATTCCATTCTTTGTGTTAATTCATGTGGTAGGGATGTCCTTTACTTTTTGATCAGACAGATGCACGGTGAAAATTAAAATTTCAACTTTCTTTTAAGGAACTTTTAAAGAGTTACAGTTATGTCATATGTCATAAATGGTAAAGAAAGTCTTCACATTTGGAAAAATTTTGTTTGCGTAGTGTTAATTGGGTAAAAAAGGTGTAAATTATGTCAAAATGAGAATGTTATAATTAGAAATAAAGAGATAAAGGATATTTCCTTCAGAAAAAACAAACAAAAAAAAAGAATATTGGTGATCCCTGGGAAGAGCTCAAAATATCAACATTAATAGGAATTTGGAAGAAGTGGACTATAACCATCACGGATAACTCAAGACTACAAACATCAAGGAAGATTCAAGATTTCAACAAAGGAAGTGACTGCAGATGTGGTGGCAATAGCAAGAGAACTAGAATTAGAAGTGGAGCCTAAAGCTGTGACAGAGTTGCTTCAACCTCATGATAAAACTTTAATGGATGAAGAGTTGTTCCTTATGGATGAGCAAAGAAAGTGGAATCTACTCTTGATGAGGCTACTGAAATGACAAAAAAGACAGAATATCACACAAACTTAGTTGATAAAGCAGTGGCAGGGTTTGAGAGGACAGACTCCAATTCTGAAAGAATTTCTTCTGTGGATAAAATGCCATTAAACATCACTGCATGTTACAGCAAAATTGCTCATGAAAGGAAGAATTCATCAATGTGGCAAACTTTATTACTGTCTTATTTTAAGAAATTGCCAGAATATGGAGAAGCCTTAAATGAATATTGCTGTGTAAAAGAAGTCAAAATGAAAATGCTATATACATGGGATGATTTCAACTATATGACATTCTGGGAAAGATAAAACTGTGGAGATATAGCTAATAGATGGGGAAACAATGAAAATAGTGAGAGACTTTATTTTTTGGGCTCAAATCACTGCAGATGGTGAATGCAGCCATGAAATTAAAAGACACTTACTCCTTGGAAGGAAAGTTATGACCAATCTAGACAGCATATTAAAAAGCAGAGACATCGCTTTGTCAACAAAGGTCCGTCTAGTCAAAGCTATGGTTTTTCTAGTAGTCATGTATGGATGTGAGAGTTGAACTATAAAGAAAACTGAGTGCCGAATAATTGATGCTTTTGAAGTGTGGTGTTGGAGAATACTCTTGAGAGTCCCTTGGACTGCGAGGAGATCAAACCAGTCCATCCTAAAGGAAATCAGTCTTGGATATTCATTGGAAGGACTGATGCTGAAGCTGAAACTCCAATACTTTGGCCACCTTATGCAAAGAACTGAGTCATTGGAAAAGACCCTGATGCTGGGAAAGATTGAAGGTGGGAGGAGAAGGGGCTGACAGAGGATGAGATAGTTGGATGGCATTGCTGACTCAATGGACATGAGTTTGAGTCAACTCCTGGAGTTGGTGATGGACAGGCAAACCTGGTTTGCTTCAGTCCAATGGGTCGCAAAGAGTCAGACACAACTGAGCAACAGAACTGATGGATAGATTTAAAAGATCAGTGGTTGTCAGGGGTTTTGGGGAGACAAAGTGGGATGCATTGGTGAGACACAGCAGATTTGTAGGGCTGTGAAACTATTCTGTATGGTGTTATAATAGTGGATATATGTCATGATACCTTTGTCAAAACTGATGGAATATATAACCCAAAGAATGTACTCTATGAAAAAAAAAAAAGAAATTGCCACAAGCACCCCAACCTTCAGCAACCACTGCCCTGATTATTCAGCAGTCTTCAACATTGAGGCAAGATCCTCCATCAGAAAAATTTTTGAGTCACTGAAGGCTCAGATGATGACTAGCATCTTTTAACAGTAAAGTACTTTTAATGAAAGTATGTGCAGTTTTTTTGACATAATGCTATTGAACATGTAATAAACTTACAGGATAGTGGAAACATAATTTTACCTGCACTGGGAAATAAAAAACTTCATGTGACTTGCTTTACTGTAAGTTTGCTTTATTGCAGTGATCTGGAACCAAACCACAGTATCTCCAAGGTCTGCCTGTAGTGCAGTTGACATAGAGCTGGGCTGCCCAGATGCCACTTGAAAAGGGACTTGTCAGCAGAAAGCCCTCAGATGTCAGTTCTCTTAGGGATTCCTTGAGTGGCAGAGAGTAATGCCATTCCCAGGGGTCACACCATCCCCTGGATGATCCACAATAACAATAACTAGCAGGATATAAAAGCCTGTCCATTTTTGCTTGCATTGCCAGCTGTAGCAGATGAAAATACAAGACAGCCAGTTAAATCTGAATTTCAGATAAATAATGAATCATTTTTTAGTAGAAGCATGTCCCATTCGAATTTGCATCTGAAATTCAAATCTGACTATGTGTCCTGTATTTTATCTGACAGCCATAATATTCCCGCATGCAGTAAAGCTCCGATGAGCCATCTGCACTCCAGAACCCTTGGTGGAGTGTGCCAACGCAGCTCTTAGGTCACCTCGCCTTCTCCCTTTGCTTCCCTCCTCCCCCACTCTTCCATGGGGCATTGATCCCAATGCCCTTCCATAAAAAACATCCTGTATGCCAAACTCCATCTTCATGTCTGCTTAGCCAGAGACCCAAACCCACAACAGATGAGACAACCAGCTGCCTTTCACCCAACTTTTGACAAAGGATGATCATAAAAGTAATACCACAAAAGTTCTCCTAAGTCTAAAATGACAAAGGAAAATAATTGCTAAATAAATGTTTAACTGGTGGCTAATTCTTTAAGTCTTAAAAAAACTTATTTAGAATAATATTAATTAATAAAGTTAATAATAATAATAAATTAATAAAATTAATCATTATATTTACATTTTTGCAAGTTGCATTCCTGTCTGTCTCTTTTTTAAAAAAATTGTTCTGTGGTAATTGCTTTTTTTAAATTTTATTTATTTGTATACTTTTGACTGTGCTGGGTCTTCACTGCTGCGTGGGCTTTTCTCTAGTTGCGGAGAGTGGGACCTACTCTTCGTTGCAGTGTACAGGTTTCTCATTATGGTGGCTTCTCTTGTTGCAGAGCACAGGTTCTAGGGCATACAGGCTTCAGCAGTTGTGGCTTCCAGGCTCCAAAGCACAGGCTCAGTAGTTGTGGCACATGGGCTTAGTTGCTCCACAGCATGTGGGATCTTCCCAGACCAGGGATTCAACCTGAGTCATCTGAATTGGCAGGAGGATTCTTTACCACTGACCCAGCAGGGACGCCTTCTTGTCTGTCTCTTGAGAAGATCTTTGAATTTTCATATCTGTTTCTGCTTTTAATTTGCTGTTATTAAATGGTTCAGTTCAGTTCAGTCACTCAGTCATGTCTGACTCTTTGTGACCCCATGGACTGCAGCATGCCAGTCTTCCCTGTCCATCACCAACTCCCAGAGCTAACTCAAACTCACGAGTTGGTGATGCCATTCAACCACCTCATCCTCGGTCATCCCCTTCTCCTCCTCTGATCTTTCCCAGCATCAGGGTCTTTTCAAATGAGTCAGTTCTTCATATCAGGTGGCCAAAGTATTGGAGTTTCAGCTTCAACATCAGTCTTTCCAATGAACACTCAAGACTGATCTCCTTTAGGATGGACTGGTTGGATCTCCTGCAGCCCAAGGGACTCTTAAGAGTCTTCTCCAACACCACAGTTCAAAAGCATCAATATTTCGACGCTCAGCTTTCTTTATGGTCCAACTCTCACATCCATACATGACCACTGGAAAAACCCCAGCTTTGACTAGATGGACCTTTGTTGGCAAAGTAATGTCTCTGTTTTTTAATATGTTGTCTACATTGGTCATAACTTTTCTTCCAAGGAGCAAGCGTCTTTTAATTTCAGTCACCATCTGCAGTGATTCCGGAGCCCCCAAAATTAAAGTCTCTCACTGTTTCCACTGTTTCCCCATCTATTTGGCATGAAGTGATGGGACTGGATGCCATGATCTTAGTTTTCTGAATGTTGAGTTTTAAGCCAACTTTTTCACTTTCCTCTTTCACTTTCATCAAGAGGCTCTTCAGTTCTTCTTCGCTTTCTGCCAGAAGGGTGGTGTCATCTGCATATCTGAAGTTATTGATATTTCTCCCTGGAATCTTGATTCCAGCATGCGCTTCAGGATATGAAAAAATTCAGCCTCACACAATGAGTGCATATGAGTACTTTCATAACCATTTTAGATAATTATGGATTTTTGTCTTTGCTACTAAACTTAAACTACATGAGTGTTGGTTTTCAAAAGGTTAGTTGCAATGTAGAACCTAAAACTCTATCACTGAATATTTTTGTACTCTGTTACATTAAAACACATAGGTCTGTCTTGCACATTTAATTGATGGCTATTTTAACCAGCATATGCACTTTAGATGGATGGTATTTGTGATAGAGTTAGAAAGTTGCCAGACTTTATATAAACTATGCTGTATTTGAGCCTTTGTGTAATCAATATGTATAAACATTCCTTTCCAATTTATTGGACTTACCGTTAATAGATTTTAAAGAGGAAATGCTGGTAGTTTGTTTTGATTTATTTAATATGATTGCATGTTTTAAGTGAAGAAGGCAACCCTCAATTATAACATTCTTTGGGGAGTACACAATCTATTTTGCGGTGATTTGCTATGTTGAAGGGCTGATAAATAATGCATTTTGGCAAAAACCAGGAACTGGTAAGAGCAGCAGAAAGGCAGTGCAGTGCAGTGGTGGGAGCATATAATTCATGATTGAAGGTCTTGTCTCAGTACAGTCTTATGAAGAATTTTAAAAGGGGTAGACATGGAATCACTAGATAAACTCTGACATACTGTAAACTTGTCAATTATCATATTTGGGAATTTACACTTAGTTAAATGTTTATGGTTGATAAAAATTGTTAGAGGAAAGGGACAGACTTGACATACATCTCTGGTATTTGATATTTATGTCATGGAAGAAAATGAGGCTTTACTGTAGCATGAGCCTTGGGGTAGATCCTGGCTGTAGTTGCTGATATCCAGGATACATGTTCTCTTTCATTTTCTGGAACAGCTCCCAGACATGGGGCAACATTTGTGAGTGAAAAACCACCCTCTGAGGTTCCGTGTTGCATATATATAATATATTATAGTGGTTTTATCAATATACACCTTCCTTAGTATCTGAGAGTTCCTTTCCGTTTATCATAATATCAAGTGTTCATCAGTTTATTGGCTCTCTGTTAATAACTATGAAGAAATAAGATACAAGTCATGGTCAGTCAACAAGGTGAGGTAAACAGAAAAGGAACCCACCTGCAGTCCAGTACCAAAATATACATAAAGGTGACGATAGTAATCAGAATCCCTACTTGGCAAAGTTTCTCCTGCACCCACTCTGTAATGCAGATGCTTTGCTTCCTCCCACCCCTGACTGTCCCTCCCCTGCCCTACTGATATCCCCCTTGGCCACCTGGCCTCCTACTGTTTCTGTCCCCTGAGGCCCTTTGAGTCTCTTCCTAGCTTCTCTAGAATCATTTCTGACTTATCTACTTCCTTGTGGATCAGGTTTCCTTGTGCTGACTATGGAGTATGTAACCACTCTGACATGGCTTTAGAGTCACTTCTCAGAAACTAAGCCATGCGAAGCAGTCCAAGGGCTTCACAGGCAGCACCAGTGGTAAAGAACCTGCCTGCCAATGCAGGAGATATAAGAAATGCAGGTTCGATCCTTGGGTCAGGAAGATCCACTGGAGGAGGGTATGCAACCCACTCCAGTATTCTTGCCTGGAGAATACCAAGGACAGAGGAGCCTGGAGGGCTACAGTCCACAAGGGCACAAAGAGTTGGACATGACTGAAGCGACTTAGCACGCATGCAAGCAGTCCAGTAGGCTAGCCAGGAACCATGCAGGGTGCTCTGTGTGGGTGTGTGTTCAGTTGCTAAGTCATGTCCAGCTCTTTGTAACCCCATGGACTATAGCCTACCAGTCTCCTCTATCCATGGGAGTTCCCAGGCAAGAATGGAGTGGGTTGCCATTTCCTCCTCCAGGGGATCTTCCTGACCCAGGGATCGAACCTGCGTCTCTTACATTGGCAGGTGGATTCTTTATCACTTGAGCCATCTAGGGAGCCCAGAGTTTCTGAAACCTTGTTAAGTAGGGACTTGAGAGTACAAGCTGTGACAACGTACCTACAGCAATTGTCCCGAAGAGCCCCCGTCTTCATTGATGATGCAGTGAGAGGGAGAAATAGTACCTCTAGCAAATCTGGTCACGTTCCTCTTTGCTTGGCACCAGGCCTACCTACAGATCCTGTTGGCCATTTCTATGCTTAATACCAGGTGAAAACCTCACATAGTTGTTCCAAAATAAAAGGAAATATTACCAGAACAATGAAGTGAAAAATTATAATAAAAATAGCACATCACAGAAGGAAGCTGATCTTATTTAAAATGAGATAAATTTAGATAAAAATGGCCAAAGACCTTGGAATCAGAGAAGCCATGAGTCAAGAGTTATTGAATCCATCCTCCCTCTTGGTGTAGAGACTCCCTGCACAACAAGGGCTGAAAAGTCAAATGCCTGTATAGGTACCAGCAGGTAATGAAAAAAGCATTTGCCATATAATAAGGAATGGTGGGAATGGTGGTAAACAAGAAAATGCATGTCTTGTTTACATGGGGCAGTTCTTCCATAGCTCAGTCCAGTCGTTGTCTGTGAGTAGGTTTCATGTTGCTAGACCTTTCAATTTTTTAAGAACTGGAAACCCAGATTTTTGGTGATTTTTAAAAATTATTAAATATTATCCACTTATTCAAATGTTTCAAAATATTGCCTGAGGTTGAAGAAAACCTGGACGTGAACCAGACCTGACTCACAGTGGTGACCTTTTCTCCGTGAAAAATCAGACTGATGGTACAATAAACATTTCAACCCCTCTAATCCTGAATGCTTCTCTATTCTGAACCAAAGCTTTCAATATTAGTGTAGCTTCCACGTTATACGACTCTGTTCTCTGGATCAGCACAGGACAATCCTATTCCTGTACTTGCTTTTTGTTCTTGAAAGATGTCTTCCAAAAACAAAATGCCTAAGTTTTTATTACCTCTTTCCTTTTCTAACCCATCCAGTTCCTCTTTGTTCTCCAAACTATCTTTTTCTCTTTAATTTTTTGTTGAGTTGCGCTTTTCTTTAAATTGTCTTCATCTTGCTTTTTCTGAAGTACCTACAGTGACTCTCTATTGCCTTTTATTTCAAGAGCCTTCATGATCTGACCCCTGGTTGCCATATAAACCTCCTACTTTATGTCTCCTGCTCTAACATGTTGTTGTTATTGTTGCCATTCAGTCACTAAGTCGTGTCTGACTCTTTGCGACCCCAGGGACTGCAGCACACGGGGCTTCCCTGTCCTTCACTGTCTCCCTGAATTTGCTCAAACTCATGTCCATTAAGTCAGTGATGCTATCCAACCATTTCATCCTGTCAGCCACTTCTCCTCCTGCCCTCAATCTTTCTCATCATCAGGGTCTTTTCCGATGAGTCGGCTCTTCGCATCAGGTGCCCAAAGTATTCAGCTTCAGCATCAGTCTTACCAATGAATATTCAGTGTTGATTTCCTTTAGGATTGACTAATTCGACCTCCTTGCTGTCGAAGGGACTGTCAAGAGTCTTCCCCAGCACCACAGTTTGAAAGCATCAATTCTTTGGCCCTCAGCCTTTCTTATGGTCCAACTCTCACCTCCATACATGACTAACATGTACATAATGTTATTAGCGGGAAATAATTCCATTCCTAATGTTTCTTTCCAAGGGAGCGGAAGTCTACTGCATTCTGCTCCTGGCTTCTCTCTGTCACTTTTCTGGCTCCACCTTTGGAATACGGAAGTGATTTGTCTGATGAGTAAGTTTGAGGTGAATAAACTGGACTTCATAGATCAGCTTTCCTTTCTCCTACTGGGACTGAGCTACCCACAGAGGACAGAAGTCCTCCATCAGAACAGAATAAGGCTTTGGCCTCTAGTCTTCTTTCGGCTTGCATAGACTCTGGTTAGAGAACTAGGGAGCTTTAATTGGACCCTCTGAAAAATATAACCACCACATTCCCTCTCAACTCTGAAGATTCAGCTCAACTCAGAAATTGCAGTATTGATCATTGTGACTAAAAAGATTAATTCCAGAGAATTTAAGTAACTTGCCCCCAAACTAGTTAGTCAGTAGTAGGCATGAGTTTTATATTGATAACAATAAAGTTCCTTATTTTTTCATTCTAAGTGCAACCATTAGGAGATACTTGATAGAGTTTTCAAAGTAGAAGATTAAGTAAGGCTAAGTTAGAGGAGGATCTCATTAGCATGCAAGGAAAAAAAATCTTTGGCAAAAACATCAGTGAGACTAAAACAGACTCATTGTAAGCCTGAAAAAGACCCCATTCAATTCCATCTTCATAATCTAGTCCACAGTCACTGGTAGACTTGAGGGCAGCAGTTAAACTTTGACATTTTCTGTACCCTCTCCATCCCAAACAACTTTAGCTAAGTCATTTTTCAAATTTAAAGCATTTCTGAAAACAAGATACTATTTAACATAAAGGCAATAAAAAAATATGATGTCTCCTTATTGTCTTGTTCACCTTCAATACGTTTTACCAAGATTCATTTACATTAGTGGCATATGTGGAGAGTTCATCAAAAAAGGACACAACATTCCACACATGGTCAAGGAGACTGTCTTTCCATTGATCTATATGACATGAGCTAGCAACATGGCTGACATTTCCCCTTCTTGGAAGTGAATTTTGCCCCATTACTGAAATTCCTTCCTTGCGCTTCATAAATCTGACAGTGTGAGCCTCAGGAAGTCCAATTATCAAAGTACTGGCTGGCATTACCTCTAGTGGGCTAGAAAATGAGCAGTTCTGTGTTTCCAAGGACTCTGGCTATTTAGAGTGAAAACAGAAAGGACCCCAAGGACCTATAAAAGATGCAAAATTATTCAAACAGTGAAATTTATTTATTTTTTTCTGTTCTTCAGACTACCAACTAAAGAATCTGCCAATCACGTTAGATTTTAATGTGCTGGGAATTAAAGGAATTACTATATATAGCAGCATTTTAGCTGGCAAAGAATTATCAGTTTTAAATTAAGACTTTTTTTTCCAATGAAGCATTTAGTGCCTCAGAGAAACTATTCAGCAAGAAGCCTCCTTCTCCTTATCCCACCCTGAGGCCATAACCCTGGTCACTCTACCATAAACACAAATGTTCATTGATATAGTAGAAGATCCTTTGAAACCCATCCAAACATTCCTCTCCACTCCCTCTACTCATATGTTTCTAAAACTTTTTATTTTTTAATTAGAGGATAAGTGCTTTATAATGTTGTGTTGGATTCTGCCATACAACACCAGGAGTCAGCCATAATTATATATATATATGTGTGTGTGTGTGTGTGTGTGTGTGTGTGTATCCTCTCCCTTTTTATCCTCCTTCCTTCACCCCATCCCATTCCTCTAGGTCATCACAGAGCGTCAGGCTGGCTCCCTGTGTTATATACCAACCACTCACCAGCTATCTGTTTTACACATGATAGTGTATATATGTTAACACTACTTTCTCAATTTGTCTTTTCCTCTCCTTCCCACACTGAGTCCACAAGTCCTTTCTCTATATCTGTATCTCCATGCCTTCCTTTCAATTAGCTTCATCGGTACTATTATTCTAGATTCCATATATGCATGTTAATATATAATACTTGTTTTTCTCTTTCTGACTTACTTCATTCTGTACAACAGGCTCTAGATTCATCCACCACATTATTACTGACTCAAATTCGTTCTTTGTTATGGCTGAGTGATATTCCATTCTATATATACCACGTCTTCTTTACCCATTCATCTGTTAATGAACATGCCTCTAATATTAAGATTAAAAAAATGAACATACAGATAAATAAATATCACAGGCCTATGGAGTAAAATATAAGGAAAGATGGACACAGTCACAGAGGGTCCTAGCTGCTCATCGACTAGCCCATGGCAATCTAATCTCTCTCTTTTCTGGGGACAAAGTAAAACTACATTTCTCAGCCTCCCCTGCAGTTGTGAGAAGCCATATGATTGAGTTCTGGCCAATGGGATGCAGGCAGAAAAAATGAACATCACTTCCAGACAAAAAGTATTTGTCAGCAGATTAACACTTGATGTCACCATTTTGTTAATCCTTTCCCTACCCAGCTAGGACCTGGTACTTGGGACTTTTCTTCTGCTCACTCTGTTTTGAGGAGCTGGAGTTTGTGATGGACAGGGAGGCCTGGCGTGCTGCGATTCATGGGGTCACAAAGAGTCGGACACAACTGAGCGACTGAACTGACTGAACTGAACGGGTGATTGTGTACTAATCCAAGCCTTTGACTTTATTCTCAGTGGCCTTCAGAAGTCTAGAATATGTCGATCCCATCCAGTACTCTGAAACAGGTGGGACAGATATCAGTCTCTCAGACAGCACTACAAAAATGTTGGGATTTTGGACATGTGGCCCAACGCTTTCCCTCCCCAGAGAGAAGCTGGGATTTGGGATTTTTTTCATTCTCTAACTCAGTACTGAGCCAAGACGAAAGGCTATGGTGAGTCCTTGCGTGTTAATCCAAAGAACTGCCTTTGCTTTTAAAAGCTCCCAAGGCAGGGTGTTTACCTGTCAGCGCTCACATTCAGGCAAGGAAGAATCCAGTATGTGGTCTATGCCCACAGAAAAGTCAGAATGTTGGACACCCAGTCTAACCTTTTCTTCCCTTATCCAGGGAGCTGGAAGTTTCCCATCATGTGGCACTCTACCAAAGGGAAGGATTATGGCAAAATGGAGCCTCAAATTCTCCTACCAGCTTCAGGGTGGCTTGATTTGCTCTCTTTAGTGATAGAATCATCTCAACTGATTTCTTGAGGGAAAAACGGGAAAATTGGTCCATGTATTATTGTGGAATCAGTGTGTCCATGGGAGAGAAGATGACAGAAGCCTCCCTGTTCCTTCATCTTGCTCTGCCGTAACTGTTTTTAAGTACACACACATCAGTGGCACTGAAAACATTCACAACGTTTTACTGTGGTCACTGCCATCAATTCACGGATCTTTTCTTCTCATGCGACTGAAACTCTGTACTTATTAAGCAATAATACACCATTCCTCACTCTCCCCTTTTCATACTGTTTGTGGAGTTCTCAAGGCAAGAATACTGAAGTGTATTGGCCATTGAAGGGTTTGCCATTCCCTTCTCCAGTGGACCACGTTTTGTTCCACCTCTCCGTCATGACCCAACCGTCTTGGGTGGCTCTGCATGGCATGGCTCAGAGCTTCATTGAGTTACACAAGGCTGTGACCCATGTGATCATTTTGGTTAGCTTTCTGTGATTGTGGTTTTTCTTCTAGAGGCTAAGGGATTATAGTTTTTGCTTCTTCTTATAGTTCTTGCATCCACCCTGTGATGGATAAGGATAAGAAGTTTGTGCAAGCTTCCTGACGGGCGGGTCTGGCCATGGGATAAACTGGGTCTTGCTCAGTGGGCAGGGCCATGCTCAGCTAATCTTTAATCCAATTGTCTGCTGGTCAGTGGGGCTGTGCTCCCTCTCTGTTAGCTGTTTGGCCTGAAGTGACCCAGTCCTGGAGTCTCTAGGCTCCATAGAAGGGTGACTGGCGACCCCCGAAAGGACTTATGCCAACACGCACCTCCCAGGACTGCTGCTGCTAGTGCCCTGTCCCCATAGCAGGCCACTGCCGGTCCAGGCCTCTGCAGGAGAACTTCAAACACTCACAGGCAGGTCTGGCTCCATTTCCTGTGGAGTCACTGCTCCTTTCCCCTGGGTCCTGGTGCACACAAGGTTTTGTTTGTGCCTTTCAAAAGTCTCTGCTTCCCCCAGTCCTGTGGAAGTTCTGTAATCCAATCCCATTGACCTTCAAAGTCAGATTCCCTGGAGATTCCCAGTCCCTTTGCTGGATCCCCAGGTTGGGAAGTCTAATGTGGGGCCTAGAACTTTTGCAGCAGTGCAAAAACTTCTTTGGTATTTTTGTTCTCCAGTTTGCGGGTCACCTACTTGGTGGGTATGGGATTTTATTTTATCATGATTGTGCCCCTCCTACAGTCTCATTGTGGTTTCTCCTTTGTCCTTGGACACGGGGTACTTTTTTTGGTGGGTTCCAACATCCTCCTGTCAATGGGTGTTCAACAGCTAGTTGTGATTTGGGTGTACTCGCAGGAGGAGGTGAGCGCATGTCCTTCTACTCTGCCATCTTGGCTTCTATGAGCTCTCTGGCACGGCCTGGGCCGGGGGGTTGCATCGGCCCACCCGCAAGGTTCAAACCTGGTGACTGCGGCAGGTGCACTAAAAGTTAATCATCATTTTACCATCTGTAAAATATCAGTGAATTTGACTACTCTAGGTACTTATATAGGTGGAATCACAGGGTATTCGGCCTGTTGTGACTAGCTTATTTCATTAAAATAAGCCCTCCAGGTTCATCTGTGTTGTCACATGTGGTGCATCTTGAGTCTTTGAAAATTATAAGAAAAGCAGAATCTAGACCCAGCAGTGAAAATGACAAAGATATGATTTAACTTACACATTAGAACTGTCAAAAATCCCAAAAACTGACTGTGCCAGGAAACAGAGAAAAAAGAAAGAAGAAGACATGGAATAGGGCTTCCCTGGTAACTCAGTGGTAAAGAATCTGCCTGCCAATGTGGGAGACACAGGCTTGATGCCTGGTCTGGGGGGATCCACGTGCCACGATCCCAGCTAGGCCCACACGCCATAACTATTGAGCCTGTGCTCTAGAGCCTGGGAACCGTGCCTACTGAGCCCACGAATCACAACTACTGAGATCCACGTCTACTGAAGTCTGCAACCACTGTGGTCTGCATGCCCTGGAGCCTGTGCTTCTGTGAGAGGGGCCACCACAGAAGCCTGCGCACTGCAACTGGAGAAAAGCCCACGTGTCAAGAAAGACCCAGCACAGCCAAAAATAAATAAATACATAAGACACAGAATATAGGAAATGGGAGATGTAACAAAAGAGAAAGGGTATGAGAATCCTTAGAATGACGATAAAGAGAGATGCTTGATGACAATGGTCCTTAGACAGAGAGGGGCAACTGGTTCAGATGGAAGAAGGTCAGAGGGCTCTGGGAGACATCTTGTCAAGATCAATTGATAAAAGACATAATACAGCTGAATATAATAAAAAGAGACAGACAACTAGAGGAATGTGGCCTTGGGTTAGTGCTATATGTTATACATAGAAAATAAGCAAATAAATATAAAAAGACAATTATTAAGTCCAAGGAAAGCAAATTTGGACAGAAAAAGAAAAGTTGTCCTAGAATATCAATTATCAGTAGCATTTTATAGCAATAAAAGCATTAACTCCAAATATTAATCTAACCAAAATTATGATATGACTAAATTAGGTCAGATGTATGGGAAGGGTATGTTCTCATTTGCCACAGCAGGAAATCAATAGATTTTGTCTAGGCTCTCATAAAAATATATAGTAATATAAGCATGTTATTTAGGTAATGAAAGTAAATATAAAAAGAATCAGCTAAGATTGTTTAACATATTTGCTTCTGAGAAAGGAGAAATGGAAAAGATAAAAAAGTCAAGACAGAGGCAGTTATTTTTTTTCTTGTAAGAAAACTTTTAGAATTATTTGACTCTTTACATATGTTTAAAACTTCAGTGCAAATTTAAAACTTAATTAAAGACAATAGCCTTACACTTACAAATCATCTTCATCTATACCCACCAACATAATGAGCTCGACGGACAGTGAGTAAATACAGCATTTTGTATTTTGATTGTTATATACAGCCATCTAGGAAAATAGACACATGCATGTTTTTAATTATAAAGTTAACAGGTTCATGACAACTAAAAACAATATGCAATCCTGAATTGATCCTGGACCCAAAGACAGATCTATCTATCTATCACTTTATTGGAATAATTGCCAAAATTAGAATAAGGCCTATATTATAATTAAACAATATTCCATTAATGTTATTTCTTGATTTTGATAATTGTACTATGGTTATGTAAGAGAATTTCTGTCTTCTTTAGAAATATACACTCAACAGTTTAAGGGTAAAGGAACATCTGGTCTACAGTTTATTCTCAAATAGTTCAGAAAAAAATATTTACTTCTATATCTACTTTGCTAAACAGAGAGATTGCTCACAGACTTCGAAAACAAATATAAGGATACGGGGGTGGGGGGAGGGTAAGTGGGTAGGGATAGACTGGGAGTTTGGGACTGACATGTACACATTGCTATATTTAAAATAAAATGCCTTTCCATGAAAAAATACAATAAAATACATTTGCATCCAAAAATAAATAAAAATAGAGAGGCTGATAAAGGGAATGTGGGGAAATGTTAATAATTAGTGAAACTGGGTAAAGGGTATATGGGAGTTCTTTGCACTATTCTTACCACATTTCTATAAACTTAAAATTATTTCAAAATAAGAATAGTAAGAAGGCAATAGATGACAGTAATAAGCTGCTAGAAAGAGCCCAACACATTCACCCTCAGTCCTTATTCAGTTCTCTAATCTTTATATGCTACTCCAATTTCTGTAAATATAGTGGTAAGAATAGTTTAAAAAAAACTCACTTAATTCAGTCGAGATACCATAGGAGCTCAAATATTTAAGTCCATCACCACATTCATTGAAAAACTCTAACAAGAGTTGTGAGGGAAATATTTCCTATTCTCTTTTCTTTAAGCCTAAGTTTTTATCTAATATAGATCAGTTAACATGCATTTCTTTTACTTTAGCCTAGATCTGATCTAATCACTTTAGTCTTTCAAAATGTAGATTGAAAGAGCTAACTGTTTTATTCCCACACTATATCAGTTAGAACTGCATATGGCTTAAAGCACATTGATAAAACCTAGTTTTTCTTATGTGACAAAATGCCCAATGGCAGGCTACTGCTGGCCTTCACCCAGCTCAATGGGCCAGGGCTGGTATTTCTACGATTCTCTTGGTCTGTCCCTCATTCCCAAGAGAGCTGTCACAGTTTCCAAGCATCAGTTTCAAGGCAGGAGGAGAGAGGCAGGAGCAGCACCAACCACATGGCTCCTCTACTTAGCAGTCTTCCTTTCACATCCCACTTAATAGAACTGAGTCATAAGGTCACTGCCGAGGAAGGACGAGGGAGGCTGGCAGAAAGAACAAAGAACAAAGCAGGATTGTCACAATTGGCTTCTTGGACCGTGGGTTTTACTTGGGAATTCTTCCTTCTTAAGACTGAACCCATTACCACCCTGAATAAAACTGGGACTCTGTTAGCAAAGAAGGGAGTAGAAAGACTGGGAAGCAACCAGAAGTGTCTCCCACACCTTCCTCATCCTAGTCATCAGACTACTGGTCACAGTCTAGAAGTCCTGTGTATGCCTGCTAAGTCACTTCAGTCGTGTCTGACTCTTTGCGACTCCATGGACTAGTAGCCCACCAGGCTCCTCTGTCCGTGGGATTCTCCAGGCAAGAATACTGGAGTGGGTTGACATGCCCTCCTCCAGGGGATCTTCCCAACCCAGGGATCAAACCCACATCTCCTACATCTCCTGCACTGGCTGGTGATTCTTTACCACTAGTGCCAACTATTCATTCAAGTAGATGCATATTAAGACCTTCCCGTCAGTTAGAGAGCCTTCCAAGCAGTTTTTAAATTCAAAAGCAATTTTATGAAAGGAATACAGTGGTAAAGAGAAGGTGAGCTGTCAGAACAGTTCTATAACTTATATGTCACACGAATAGTTGGAACCTCTGCAGCTTATTCATCACAGTGCCTGTTGCAGAAAAGTTAGGAGAAATTTTGGAAGCTGATCTGTGGCAATATTTTCAGCCAATATTTTACATTGGCTGAAGAATAGCTTTACTATTCTAGCAAACTATCCAATAATAAGAGCTACAGTGGTTCATGTATCATCGACCATGTTTGCATAATTACACATAATTGCACAATTGTTCTTTGGACTACATTTTCAGGCCTTTAGGCTATAGGAGGAAACTAAAGACGCAGGAGAAAACAAGTTGTGTAGGAAGAACACGTAGCGTGAAAAAGGGAGAAAAGTGACAATCAAAGATGGCTCTAAAGAGCATTCACATACAAGACCATCAGAAGAAGAGGGGAAATGTAATATTTCTAAGATTATTTAATTCCAGTTAATGAAAATATTCTTTTACAGTGTCTAGTATAGTGTTTACCCTATTAAACTTTTTATTTAACTGTATTTTCATTCTCACAATTCCTAATTGTTTTTTATTTGTGACCTATTGATTCTTTTTTTTTTTTTTTTGCGATTTCTTTTTACATACATATTTACATATATTTTAATTTTATTTATTTTCGGCTGTGCTGGATCATCATTGCTTTGCACGAGCTTCCTGTAGTTGCAGCAAGCGAGGTCCACTCTTTGTTGAGCTGTGCAGGCTTCTCATTTTGGGGGCTCCTCTTGTTGCAGAGCACAGACTCTAGGTGAGGGTTTCAGTAACTGTAGCACTCAGGCTCAGGAGTAGTGGCTCACGGGCCCTTGAGCTCAGGCTCAGTGGTCGTGGAGCACAGGCTTAGTTGCTCCATCACATGTGGAATCTTCCTGGACCAGGAATCAAACCTGTGTCCTCTGCACTGGCAGGTGGATTCTTATCCATTGTGCCACCAGGGAAGTCCTGTAATTTCTTACTCTTTTTTTTTTTTTTTGACAATCAGAAACCTATTTCTTTTAATCATTCAATATGTTTCTATTATTTTGCATTTCACTAGGAGTGAACCATCTGACTATTTTGCTCTCTTTTTTAGTGGTAGTTTTCATAATGCTGAATTTGTATTATGGGTTGGTAGGCTAATCCTAGATGGAACAGGTTTATTGCTGTTTTATATTATCTTATTTTCACTCTCTGTGACAATACCTCTCTGTATAAACTATGTGGTTGCCTCCACTCGGCCCCCAGGGAGACCCACCACTCAAGTCCAGAACCAGGTCTTAGACTGAAGGACAGCTCCAAGTGCAGAGTGATGGGGCTATTTTAGATCTAGCTACAGAGCCAAACAAGTCCTGCCGCTGGGCTTGCTCTACTTCCTTCTGCCCCCCCTGCAGGGACTCAGCCACAGCTTCAAGCAGTGATCAGAGCTGTTTCCACCTCCTTTCATGGTCAGGGTGGGCCCACCTGGCCTTGGCCTTTACATGGGGATGCTGGCCCTGGTGCCCCACCGCATGTCAGTCACTTTGGTTTTCTTTCTGCTGCAGAAGTCACTCTCCTAACTGTCTATTTCTGAACCTAGAGCCCAGCAGGCCTATGATGCAGTCCCGGCTTACTGCCGAGTGTTTCCATTCCTGGCACATGAAAATGTTGAGTTATTGTTTGGGTTTTTGTTCCTCATTGCTAGGCCTTTTAGGTTTGGCGCAGAGAGGAAATGTTTAAGGATATGTTCACAGTACCACTTGACGGAGAAGTCTGGAAAGAAACGGAAGTAAGGTGTGACTATAGATAAATCTGTTGGTCAGGAGTCAGAAGTTGAAGAGCATCACAGTGTCCTTAAAGATGGCCTTGTTTCCAAAGACACAAAGATAACCTAACCAAAGGGAACAAGCGTGTCAGCTGAGGAATGAAAAATGCTCAAATGCATATTTATTGTAAGACTAACATAGATACATTCCAAAAAGGAATAGAAGAAAGAGTAAAAAAGCATTGCCAGGACAATCCATGCAATTTTCCCGAGTCCATTCCATCAACCCCATGACCTTACAACCAGAAGAAATGCAATCAAGAGATTAATTATGATACTAGATTCCAAATTTTGTTAAAGAATCCATCACCCCTGTAAACTGTCCTTTTAATTGCATGACTCAGAAATTTTCACTGAGGGTCCACCAGTCTCCAGGGCTTTCTAGGATTCTCTTCTCATTGGTGTTCATTCTGCATATTGAAAATTTCTTAAGTTGCTTTCATATTTATTGCCTTACTCCTACTGTCCAAACGTTGAACTGAGTTTGAACCCCATCAAAGAGCACACGTTCTCTCTTATAACAGTTCTCACTCATTTACAAAAGGCATCTCCCATTGCCCGGGGTATTTCCCCATACCTCCAATTTCCGGCTCATGTCTGTTTCTCTTTCTCCCACCAGATGTCATGTGATTGTTTGTTTCCAGTCCTATGATGTCATCTATGCTGAAGATGCTACTGTTTTAGACTTTGGAGTCTAAAATCGTTTTTAGTCCTAACAATCCTACTTCCTAGGTTAGCGTTTCCTTCTGCCACCACATTTGTACCAGCTGGAGAATCCTTCCATCAGTGTATTTCTGAGCTGAATTTACCACTGGTAACATTTCTCAAGCCATTAGTGGTGCAGGAAAGAGCAATAGGTCTTATCCCATGTATTTCCTAGCTTTCTTTCAGGTCAAGAAGAACACTGCTTTCTCTACCTCTTTTCCTGTAGTTGCTGCTGCTGCTGCTGCTAAGTCGCTTCAGTAGTGTCTGACTCTGTGCGACCCCATAGATGGCAGCCCACCAGGCTCCCCTGTCCCTGGGATTCTCCAGGCAAGAACACTGGAGTGGGTTGCCATTTCCTTCTCCAGTGCATGAAAGTGAAAAGTGAAAGTGAAGTCGCTCAGTCGTGTCCGACTCTTCGCAACCCGTGTACTGCAGCCCACCAGGCTCCTCCGTCCATGGGATCTTCCAGGCAGGAGCACTGGAGTGGGTGCCATTGCCTTCTCCGTTCCTGCAGTAGCACAACCTAATTCCTTACTCTTGTATTCCACTTCCATTTCCCCCTAGAGAATCCCTCTCTCTTTCAGTTAGAGTCAAATTTAGGGGCTTTCCCCCCAAACTTCCACCCCTTCCTAAATTATTCTCATTCCTCCTTTATAACATATAGGGTTACACTGTTTGTCTGATTGATGTCATCATTTTCTTTATGTTCTCTCTCCATTGAATTGCAAGACAAAATATATTTTTAACGCTAGATCTATTCTTGTCCATGTTCCAGACTTGCCACTTGCACATGAAGGTGCTCTTTAGAGCAAGCTTTGATTCTTACCTTTCTCCCTTTCTCACTCTATGTGTTCTTTCTACACAATTTGTTTTTTCTTATAGAACTTCAATTTCCTTCTATAGACTAAAAGGCTGAAAATGGTATTTACAAGAATAAGTGTTCAGTTAAGTATAACTGAAAATAAATTTAGGCATGTATGATCAAAGACTTCATGAACAAAGCTAAAAGATAAGCAAACCTGATTAGGAGACAGTATTTATCATCTTTTAAAGATTATCTTACAGAGTAATAAGAAAAAGATTAATGATATAATAGAAATGCAAACAGAGTCTATGAGCAGATGATTCACAAAAAAATACAAATGGCCATTAAACATATGAAAAGATGCTCAATCTCACTAGTAACCATAGAAATACAAGTTAAAAGAATAATGGCAAACTTCCTATCCATTAGAGTGCCAAAAATGGTTGATTTTCCTCTTGAACTTTTGCAAGGTTTGGGGGAATGAGTACTTTCAGATATTCGCAGTGGGGATACAAATTGGTTCAACCAGTTTGTACTTTTGCTACAACTCATAAGTTCTACACATAGATTTCTATCATAATATGGCCCAGAAACTTATATGAGGGTTCCATGCAGCACTATTTATAATAGAAGAAATTAGTAACGTTTTAATTATCTATCAAATATAAAATAACTAAACAAGTTCAGTTTAGTTCAGTTCAGTCGCTCAGTCATGTCCAACTCTTTGCAACCCCATGAATCGCAGTACACCAGGCCTCCCTGTCCATCACCAACTCCCGGAGTTTACTCAAACTCATGTCCATCGAGTCAGTGATGCCATCCAGCCATCTCATCCTCTGTCACCCCCTTCTCCTCCTGCCCCCAATCCCTCCCAGCATCAGGATCTTTTCCAGTAAGTCAACTCTTCTCATGAGGTGGCCAAAGTATTGGAATTTCAGCTTCAACATCAGTCCTTCCAATGAACACTCAAGACTGATCTCCTTTAAGATGGACTGGTTGGATCTCCTGCAGTCCAAGGGACTCTCAAGAGTCTTCTCCAACACCACAGTTCAAAAGCATCAATTCTTCAGCGCTCAGCTTTCTTTATGGTCCAACTCTCACATCCATACATGACCACTGGAAAAACCCTAGCTTTGACTAGACGGACCTTTGTTGGCAAAGCGATGTCTTTGTTTTTTAATATGCTGTCTACGTTGGTCATAACTTTCCTTCCAAGGAGCAAGCGTCTTTTAATTTCAGTCACCATCTGCAGTGATTCTGGAGCCCCCAAAATTAAAGTCTCTCACTGTTTCCACTGTTTCCCCATCTATTTGGCATGAAGTAATGGGACTGGATGCCATGATCTTAGTTTTCTGAATGTTGAGTTTTAAGCCAACTTTTTCACTTTCCTCTTTCACTTTCATCAAGAGGCTCTTTAGTTCTTCTTCGCTTTCTGCCAGAAGGGTGGTGTCATCTGTATATCTGAAGTTATTGATATTTCTCCCAGCAATCTTTTTTTTTTTCTCCCAGCAATCTTGATTCCAGCTTAACAAGTTAGATTCACAGTATTATACAGCAGTTAAAAGGAGTACACTAAACCAATTTGCATCAACATGGATAAATCATAAAATGTAAATGTTCATTTAAAAAGGCAAACTACAGAATAATATGTGTAATATGTTGGGGGCTCCCAGGTGGCGCAGTGGTGAAGAATTCACCTCCCATCAGTTCAGTCCCTGGGTCGGGAAAATCCCCTGGAGTAGGAAATGGCAAACCTTTCCAGTATTCTTGCCTGGAAAATTCCATGGACAGAGGAGCCCAGTGGACTAATAGGTCACCATTTGTCAAATACACACACACACATGATATTAAAACAATAAAAACTCATAATAGTGATAACCTCCAGGAACAGAGGAAAGGAATATATCACAAATGGGAAGCAGGGTAACATCCAACATTTTAAAGAGCTTACTAAATACGATATAGTGTTCAAGTGTTTTACATAAATTTTTGCATTTTATCCTTAAAACCACTCTATAAGGTAGGTGTTAACAAAATTTCCATTCTCCAGATAAGGAAACTTAGGCACAGACGGGTTAAGTAACTTGCCTAAAGTCGCACAGCCAGTTAATTGGTAGAGTATAACTTAAGCCAAGATAATCTGGCTATCAGTTCAGTTCAGTTCAGTCGCTCAGTTGTGTCTGACTCTTTGCGACCCCATGAATCGCAGCACACCAGGCCTCCCTGTCCATCACCAACTCCCGGAGTTTACTCAAACTCATGCCCATCGAGTCGGTGATGCCATCCAGCCATCTCATTCTCTGTCGTCCCCTTCTCCTCCTGCCCCCAATCCCTCCCAGCATCAGGGTCTTTTCCAATGAATCAACTCTTCTCATGAGGTGGCCAAAGTACTGGAGTTTCAGCTTCAGCATCAGTCCTTCCAATGAACGCCCAGGACTGATCTCCTTTAGGATGGACTGGTTGGATCTCCTTGCAGTCCAAGGGACTCTCCAGAGTCTTCTCCAACACCACAGTTCAAAAGCATCAATTCTTCCATGCTCAGCTTTCTTCACAGTCCAACTCTCACATCCATACATGGCCTCCTTTAATAATGATGCTTGGGATACACATTGGGGGCAATAAGATAGTGCTCCAAGAGGACCTCACAGCAGCTTTAACTGTAGGTTTCTGAGAGTGTATTCAGGAATCACTTATATTATTCAAAGTCAATTCCAAATAGGAAAAGCAATTACTGATACATCTTAGATGGAACCACATCAAAAAGGAAAAGATGAATGAGTGAACAAAGAGAAGGATGGAAAGAAGGACGGGAGAGAGAGAAAAAAGGTGGGGAGGGAGAGAGGAAGTTTTCTCCCATGTGTTTTCCAGCTTGAAGGAATGAATGAAGGGAAAGAGAAAGGTAACAAAAAAGGAGGCAAAAGGACTCTTTATCTGTTTAGTGATGAATTTCATTGTGCTGGCTTATCAGACACGTCTAGTGATCTAATATCTATGCCATTATTAGACTTTATCTTAGCCCATATTGAGAAAAAGGAGATTAAAGGGAAATAAAACCCCTGGATCATGCATGCACTCTCCTGTCCACAAATGCGAACACCACCAGTCAAAAGTTCTCTACAGAGCTCTTTCTTCTGTGAGCTGAGCCCTCCTTTGCCCTTGAAACTAATTCTTAGAGCAATATGACCAGTTCTGTTCCATTAGCCAGAGAGGTTACCTGGCCTGCAGTCATCCTCATTGTTTGGCTCTGATAGAAAGAAAAGACAACTCCAGTGAAATTTCAATTAAATCAAGGAGAGAAAGAAAAGTTTTTCTTAGTACCAAAAGTCATTCATTGTCCCCCAAGACCACCCAGGGAACAGTAGAGCACCTCTGTCTAGGAAGAGCTCTCTTTAATCACCCCAGCTCTATAGGAAGCCAGTTTTCCTAAAAACTCAATCAAAGAAAACCCTGCAATATGAGAACCTCAAAAGGAACTGTGTTTACCCTTCCTTTCAGCATAGAGAAATTTCCAGGCCCTGGCAAAATGCTCTACCTGTGTTCTTGGACTTGACCAATCAATCCAGTGTCTGCTGGCAACCTCTTTGCAGGTGGAGTAGTAACTGAGGGACGTGAGATTTGAGCTCCCCCAAGTGGCGGGTCCCATCACTTCATGGCAAATAGAGGGGTAAACAATGGAAACAGCGACAGACATTTTCTTGAGCTCCAAAATCACTGTGGATGGTGACTGCAGCCGTGAAATTAGAAGATGCTTGCTCCTTGAAAGAAAAGTTATGACAAATCTAGACAGATTATTAAAAAGCAGAGACATTACTTTGCCGACAAAGGTCCATCTAGTCAAAGCTA
This sequence comes from Cervus elaphus, assembly GCF_910594005.1. Taxonomy (NCBI): domain Eukaryota; kingdom Metazoa; phylum Chordata; class Mammalia; order Artiodactyla; family Cervidae; genus Cervus; species Cervus elaphus. Next base: position 39,588,961 of record NC_057822.1, read on the forward strand.
TGGTTTTTCCAGGAGTCGTGTATGGATGTGAGAGTTGGACTAGAAAAGTGAGCACCGAAGAATTGGTGCTTTTGAACTATGGTGTTGGAGAAGACTCTTGAGAGTCCCTTGGACTGCAAGGAAATCAAACCAGTCAGTCCTAAAGGAGATCAACCCTGAATACTCATCAGAAGGACTGATGCTGAAGCTCCAATACTTTGGCCACCTGATGCGAAGAGCTGACTCACTGGAAAAGACCCTGATGTTGGGAAAGATCGAAGGCAGGAGGAGAAGGAGACGACAGAGGACGAGATGGATGGTTAGCCTCACCAACTCAATGGACATAAGTTTGAGCAAGCTCAGGGAGATAGTGAATGACAGGGAAGCCTGGCGTGCTGCAGTCCATGGGGATGCAAAGAGTTGGACACAACTGAGCGACTCGACAACAAAGTGGCTGAAAACTTCTGCTCACCTGGATGGGTAGGCTGCGTTTTTTTCTAGCTATTCTGAACTTCTCAACTCTGTGAGCAATCCATTTATCTTCCTTTGATGTGTTTTTTTATAAGTGTTTTCTGAAATAACATTATTTTGTGATGAGTTCTTATCCTGAAACATTGACTATTGCAGTATTTATGACTGGGGTTAGCCCAGAATTTTTCTCAGTAATAGATTGTACAATCTGCTTATTCTTTTCTGTTTCTTTTTGTCAACCCACATGGCACTATTTATGTGAAATCATTTTTTGAGCCATTTTTTTTTTTATTTTTAGGGCTGTGATACAATTAACTTAGTACCAGATTTTCCAAATATTCTATGACAGAGGAGAAAAATAACTTGTGTGTGTGTGTAACTTACTCTAAAGTAGTTCTCAAAACAAGTCATCTAGACCTATGATTAAGAACAAAATAAGGGCTTTCCTAGTGGCCTGCTGGTTAGGAATCCATCTGCCAATGCAGGGGACACTGGTTCAATCCTGGTCCAGAAAGATCCCACATGCCATGCAGCAACTAATCCCAAATACCACAGTTACTGACCCCACACTCAAGAGTCTATGCTCTGTGACAAGAGAAGCCAATGCAATGAGAAGCCGTTGAATTGCAGCAAACAGTAGCCCCACTCACTGCAACTAGAAAAAGCCAGCGCATAACAGCAAAGACCCAGCACAGCCAAAAATAAATAAAGTAAAATCTTTTTTAAAAAAGAACAAAACAAAACTTGCTGAGTTTGATCCATATTGCAAGCATGCTAAGTCACTTCAGTTGTGTCCAACTCTTTTCAATCCCATGGACCGTAGCCCACCAGACTCCTCTTTCCATGAGATTCTCCAGGCAAGAATACTGCAGTGGGTTGTCATGCCCTTCTCCAGGGGATCTTCCCTACGCAGGGATTGAACCCACATCTCTTATGTCTCCTGAACTGGCTAGTGGAGTCTTTACCACTAGCGCCATCTACATTCCTCACCCCCGTATAACTCAAGAGCACAAAACACAGAGCCCCTTAGCCAAAGCTTGCAGTATTTCCTTCCTCCTCTGTCTTAGGAACTCCTTCCAGATATAGAGCTAGCCTTGAATTTGCCAACTTTTCTTGCTGCAGCAGCATATTTTCTCATTTCAAAAAGAAAAAAGTTCTTTCTCTTAAAGAGTAAAATAGCCAAAGTTAAAAGGCAAACCACAAATTGGGGCAAGACTGCAATGACTGTGATAAAGCACTTATATAAAACTCTGGGAGAAAGATTATAACCTCGATCAAAAAAAGATATAGACGTTATTTCCAAAAGAGGAAACACTAATGAGCAACAAAATTTGCAAATACTTCACCCTCTAAAGAGATCAAAGAAATAAAAATTAAAACAAGATAACATTTTGTCTACATGTTAACAAAGATGTTTGAAATGCTAAAATGAGGCATTCACGTGCAGTAAAGTAGACTTTGGACAACTTATTTTTGAAAACAAGCTGATGGCTTTCAAGTCTTATTCCTCTCCCTTCTGCTGCCCCACATCTGGGCAAGCAGTACAGATGTTCCCTTTTTTCATGCAGATAAGTTCCAACTATATAAGCCCTGGCCCATGCCTGGGAAGCCACGTCTGTAGCCCCACCCACGTCTGTAGCCCCACCCAGTCAGAGCCAAAACCAGTCACATTTCTTCTTCTCTCAAGCCATTTTCAGACATGCCTGTTACTCTTTTCAAAAAGTCTCAAAATGTGAGTGATAAACCTCTTTCTGTCCTCTTGGGGTGTGGGTGTGCGTGTGATCACCAGTCTTGACATCTGAACCAACTGTGGGTAGGTGGTTCATCTCATCTCTACAAAAACCCTACAACTTGAGGTGTTAACTTCACATGGTTAAGACAGTATTTGACAGGTCCTTAAGAGTGTAAAGCTGTGTTTTTCCCCTTTTGTCATCAATAAATATTTCCTAGAGAGATAACAATATAAAATCTGATTCTTTACCTCACTTTCACTCACTAATTTTGACGCCCATTAGTATTAATTATTACTCTAATTTTTGCCAAATGGAGATTTTCTAATATCATCAATGCTTCCACAATTAGTAATTAGCTTTCTATTCAAAGGACTTTCTCTAGCCTTCCTGTTTATTTATTTATCCAGCTTTACTGAGATATAATTGATACATCTCAATTATATAAGACGTTTTTATCCTTTGACCAATTATTTCCATTTCCTCTACTTCCTAGCCCTTGGCAACTACCATATTACTCTGCTTCTGTGAGTTTGACTTTTTTAGATTCCACATGTGAGATCATACAATATTTATCTTTCTCTGACTCGTTTCACTTAGCATAATGTCCTCAAGTTCCATCCATATTGTTGTGAATGGCAGGATTTCCTTTTTTATAACTGAATCATATTCTACTGTGTGTATGTATTCCAGATTTTCTTTATCCATTCATATGTAGATACTTAGGCTGTTTCTATGTCTTAGCAATTGTGAATAATGTTGCAGTGAACATGGGGGGGTGCAGGTATCTCTTCAAGATACTGATTTCATTTCCTTCAGATCTATACCCAGAAGGGAGATTGTTGGTTCATATGGTGATTTTAATTTTAAATTTCAGGAAACTCCATACTGTGTTAATTTACTTTCTTTCCAACAATGTACAAGAGTCCTAATTTCCCTAAGACCTCATCAATACTTGTTATCTCTTGTTTTTGGGTAATAGCTATTCTATCAGGTATGAGGTGATATTTGATTGTGGTATTGATTTACATTTCCCTGATGATTAATGATGTTGAGTATCTTTTCATGAACCTCTTTTGTGTATCTTTGGGGAAATGTCTATCCACTTTTAAATCAACCTATTTGATTTTTTTCCTTTTGAGTTATATGAGTTTCTTACATATTTTGGATATGAACACTTTATCCGATATATGATTTGCAAACACTTTATCCCATCTTGTATGTAGCCTTCTCATTTTGTTGACACTTGCTGGGCAGAAGTTTTTTAGTTTGATATAGACCCACTTGTTTATTTTGGTTTTGTTTTTAGTATCATATCCAAAAAGTTGTTATCAAGACCAGTGTCAAGAAGCCTTTACCCTATACTTTCTCCCAGGAGTTTTTCAGGCCTTACATTTAAGTGTTTAACCCCTTTCAAGTTAAATTTTGTGATTTTGTGAGTGGTATAAGACAGAAATCAAATTTCATTCTTTTGCTTGTGAATTTCTAGTTTTTTCCCAACACTTTATTGAAATAGAGTATCCTTTCCCCTTTGAATTTTCTTGGCTCTTTTGTCAAATATTAGTTGATGGTAAATGTGTGGGTTTTTTTTTCTGAGCTCTCTGTTCTGTTCTATGGTTCCATGTGTCTATTTTTATGCCAGTATCATGCTGTTTTAAATACTATTGCTTTGTGTTTCTGCAGTTGGGACCCCAGCAAGTCAGCCACCTGACTATGAGCTTGTCTTGCCAAAACAGCTCTTCTTGGTCTTCAACAGTACCAAGTTTTCATGATCTCTACCTGGTACACAAGACTCTTATAGAAGCAGTTTTATTTATAGTTTTTCACCATTTTCCAATGTTATGCTGATGCCACACTGCCTTGATTATAGTATCTTTATAAGTTTTGAAATCAAGCATTAAAGCCCCCAAACTTTCTTTTTCTTTTTCAAAGTTTTTGGTTATTCCAAGCCCTTTGAATTTCCATATAAACTGGAAAATCAGACTGTCTTTTGCAACCAAAAAAAAAAAAAAACTGTTGAGATTCATACTGGATTGTAGTTTAGGGAGAATTGGCATCTTAATAATATCTACTATTTTAATTCATGAACGCAGTATATTCCTCCATTTAATTGTCTCTTCTAATTGCATTGTTTCCAGTGAGAAGTCTGTGGTTACCCTTATCTTTCTTCTCCTTTACATATGAATTTTTTCTCTGCCTACTTTTAAGTTTTTTCTATCACTGTGAGAGTTGGACTATAAAGAAAACTGAGTGCTGAAGAACTGATGCTTTTGAAATGTGGTGTTGAAGAAGACTCTTGAGAGTCCCTTGGACAAGAAGGAGATCCAACTTGTCCATCCTAAAGGAAATCAGTCCTGAATATTCTTTGGAAGGACTGATGCTGAAACTGAAACTCCAATACTTTGCCCATGTGATAAGAACTGACTCATTGGAAAAGACCCTAATGCTGGGAAAGATTGAAAGCGGAGGAGAAGGGATGACAGAGGATGAAATGGTTGGATGGCATCACCGACTCAATGGATATGAGTTTGAGTACTCAGGAGTTGGTGATGGACAGGGAAGCCTGGCGTGCTGCAGTCCATGGGGTTGCAAAGAGTCGGACATGACTGAGAGACTGAACTGAACTGAAGGAAAACATTATACTTGGAGTTCATTGAGCTTCTGGGATGTGGATTTAGAGTTTTTATCAAATTTAGAAACTTTTACCCACTATTTATTTGCATCTTTTTCTATCTTCACTTACCTCCTTTAGGATCTCCACTTATATGTGTATTAAGTTGTTTGAACTTTTCCCAAGTTCACTGAAGCTGAGTTCACTTTTTTCAGTCTTTTTTCTTTTTCTCTGTTTCATTTTTTATGGTTTTATTGTTATGCTTTAAAATTTACTAATCTTCCCTTCTGCAGTGACCAATACGCTGTAAATTCCATCCAATGCATTTTTTATTTCAGACTTTTTTGTGGGGGTTGCACCCTGCAGCACATGGGATCTTAGTTCCCTGACTACAGATACAACCCATACCACTGCATTGGAAGCATGGAGTCTTAACCTCTGGACCACTGGGGAAGTCACTTCCAGATACATTTTTAATCTTGAGAAGTTTGTTTGAGTTTTTAAAATCTTTTCATAACTCTCCTTAACTATTCATACTTTAACCTACTGTCTCAAATATATAAAATATAATTACAATATCCAGTTTTGATGTCCTTGTCTACTAATTCTATAACCTATGTTATTTCAGAGTCTATTTCTATTGACCAATTTTTTTCCATTATGGTTCATATTTTTCTACTTCTTTGTATAACTGCTAACTTTTTATAGGATATCAAACACTGTTAATTTTACCTATTAGGTACTGGGTTTTATTTTTTCATATTTATACAAATATTCTTGAGCTTTGTTCTTGGAGTAAAGATACTTAGAAAGATTTCAAATTTTTTGAGGCTTGCTTTTATACTTTTTTATGTGAGACCAGAACAGCTTTTAATCTAAGGACAATTTTGTCCCACTGATGCACAGCCTTATCCTTCTGGTATATAACTCTGACATCCGTAACTCATGCCGTCTATCCACCCTGGCTAGTGGGATTACAGGCTCTTCTAAGCCCTATGTGAATCCCAGTGATTTTTCCTTCTAGTCCTTTTATGCAGTTCTTTCCCCAAACGTCATAATTTCCTGACACTAAGATGCTGTTCAGTACTCAGGTGAAAACTCAAAGGCGATGCTCTTCAGATCTTTAGAGCTCTATTTTTGTGCAGTTGTCTCTTTGCTACTTTTCCCCATGAGTCCCAATTGCTGTGGCCCCACTGGACTCACACTGCCACCTCCTCATAGGCTCCAAGGAAAATCCAGTTCCTAGTCTGTCTTGTCCAAAAGCAAACATTTTCTTAATGACATTTTGATGATGCAAAAAGGAAGAAAGAAAGAAAAAATAAGAAAATAAATACCATTTAAGAAAGAGAATGGGGATTTCCCTGGTGGTACAGTGGATAAGCATTCACCTACCAACATAGAGGACATAGGAGATCCCTGGTCTGGGCAGATCCCACATGCTACGGAGCAACCCACCCCACACGCCATGATTACTGAGTCTGTGCTATAGGGCCTGTGTGCTGCAGCTACTGAAGTCCACACGCCTAGAGCCTGTGCTCTGCAACAAGAGAAGCCACTGCAATGAGAACCTCTGCACCGCAACTACAGAGTAGCCCCCACTTGTCCTAGCAGCAACTAGAGAAAGCCACCCACAGCAATGAAGACCCAGGGCTGCCAGAATAAATAGATAAATGAATTTTTAAATGAAAAGAAAGTGAATGGAAAGGTAGGGAAAGAGAAGTAAAAGAAGTGGCAAAATTGCTTATCGAATTTCTAATAACATTGGAGAAGGCTGATGATGCTTAACATTTTAAAGAATTCAAAAGTGTACATACAATACAGACTCAATTATGAAAACACAAACACACACAGTGGCTCAGATGGTAAAGAATCTGCCTGCAGTGCGGGAGACCCAGTTCAATCCCTGGGTCAAGAAGTTCCCCTGGAGAAGGAAATGGCAACCCATTCCAGTACTCTTGCCTGGAATCCCATGGACACAGGAGCCTGGTGGGCTACAGTCCATGGGGTTGCAAAGAGTCAGATACAACTGAGCGATTTCAAACACACACACACACACACACACACACACACACACAAATCTGGGCCAAGACTAAGATACTTAAAACATTGCCTTTTGGAATAGAATTTTTCTTATCTCTAGTTTTCCTGTATTTTCTATCATTTTAAAAAGCAATAATTAAGTAGCATTTTCATAATAAAGAAGAAAAAATACAACTGAGATAAACTGCATTCACCTTAAAATAAGAAGGAAAATAATGAGAAAAAGAGATCAAAATGTCTCAAATTTTGTGATAATTTTTTAGGTAGAATGCTTCTACAAGTTTTCATATGCAGATTGGAAGGTCCACGTATTTAACTTCCCGAAACATCACCACTCACCACCATTGTCATCACTAAAAATGTAGCCATCGAAGATCTGATCTGTAATCCCAAACAAGATGCACACAATACTAGGTTAAACTGCGTTCTGCCTTAAACACTGACCTGAAGATTCTGCAATGATAGTCAGTGATCAAAGACCCACTGGCATCTGAAATGAATGTCAGAAATCAGGCTCCAGCTCTCCAAATTCTTGACTTACTCTGATTATGCTACAAGTAGGTTTTCAGAGGGGATATTGAACTTGTCTGTAACATTTAAACTCCATAAAAATCAAAGAAAAAGGGAACATTATTTTAAACATCCCCAAGAACAAATAAGTCTGTAGGGGTTACTGCCTCTAGAAACCTAATTCTCTTTGCTGGACTTAGATTTTGCGTGTCCTCCAACCACGCTTCCTCTACCGTCTTGTATTGATGAATTCAGTGTTTGTAGGATTTAAAAAGACTTTGTGTAAAGATAGTTTATCTAAATGAACATAAACAAAATAAAAATAGTCTTTCCCCCCAAAAGCAAACATTTTGCCTCTTTGTTCACTGATTTCCCAGTAAAATTCAGTGCCGCTTCTTCTATGTAAACCTTGGATTTGCCATGGCTAACTCAGTTTTCTGCTATTCTGTTCATACATATTAAAAGACTCAATGACATAATTGGCTTTGCTTTTCACTCAGTTGCTTAGGGCTTATAAAAATAAAACACAAATACCCACAGCTGTTCAAGGCAATCACTCAGCTCTTTGAGAAAAAAATTACAGATACAGGGACACGTGGCCTCAGTCCCAGCACAACATTCAGAATCAAGGGTACAGCAACTGCAGCTGTGTTTTAGGGGGAAAACAGCAAAGTTCCTGGCCTTCTGAGCTAATTATAGTTATAATATGGACACGCAAGATCAAGGGAGTAATGTGTCTTGAATATGACCAACCGATATCCAAAGCCTTTGTCTACGGGAACACCTCGGGATTTCTGATGGTCCAAAGGAGATAGTTCAGCAATCCAGAAAATGAGGCGCTAGCAGCACACTGACTTTTAGTGGTGAGGTTGGTAAAGAATATACCAGGACATGGTCCCAAACCTGATCCAGTCCTAGTTCTCTCTTTGTGGCAGCTCTCAGTCATCTCTTTCCTCTCTACCGTACATGGGATATGTACCCATGTGCACAGTGTATCAGGTACACTGGATCCTGCCTGATCAAGTGTCTTCATCCATAAAGCCAGTGGAAAGGACTCTGAACTCAAAGCAAACATGGTTCCTTTTTTTCAGTTTAGAAATTAACAGCAGGGAAATATTATCTTCCTACCCAAGAAGACCAGTGGTGAGAGTTGGGTATGCTCTGAAGTTATGTCCACATGAGTTTTCAGATGTCCTGGGACTCACAATGTGTGTGGTCTGTGTGCGCATGTGAAGGTGTATAGTTTGTATGATAAGACAAAAATGGAAGGTGGACTAAAAAGAAAGAAAAGTAGAAAAAAATATACCAGGAGATCTACCCCGCCCTTTCTGCAGCTAGCCTAATTACAATAATTTGGCTTTCTAAATACAGTTGAGCAAAGGCATGACGACAGGGGCTTCGCTGGTGGGTCAGAGAGTAAAGAATCTTCCCACCATGTGAGAGAGCCAGGTTGGATCCCTGGGTGGGGAAGACCCCCTGGAGAAGGGAATGGCTACCCAGCATTCTTGCCTGGAGGATTCCATGGACAGAGGACCTGGCAAGCTACAGAGCTGAACACAACTCAGCGACTAGCACATGCACACACACATGAAGACAGAGCAAAGGAAGGTGGCAGGTCAGATGGCTTTGACGGAGAATAACTAAGTGGGTGACACTGTCTGGTTCTGCCCTTAATATCCTCAGGGCCCCCAGTCTAGTAAAGCTTCCAGCTGCTACGCAGAGGATGTGAGACTACAGAAGTCATGACTCTTGCTTCAAACGTGGCTGTCCTAGCTGCCCCCAGTTCCCCTCAGCTGTGGCTACCCCCAGAGCCTGCCTAATGAGCCCTTAAATCTCAGAACTCCTGCACAACAGTTTTCAGCTTTATTTACATTTCTAGCTTCATCACAGAATAGGGTTGGAGCCCCTTTTCCACGTCTCAGTTCTTTTGCCACAGCCCTGTTCATTCTTCGTTGAAGTGGCAAGTGAATCAAATAGCAGCTTAAATCTTGATGCCTTCTTTCTGTCCTAGATTACCATAAAGCCTTTCTAAAAATAATTCAAACATTGATTTGGGGGCTACATTGGCACTGCTCAAACATTTTTTATAGCAGCCCACTTAGCCATATCTGATGCTTAGTGACACCATGGAGCCTCTGCCCATGGAATTTTCCAGCAAGAATGCTGGAAGCCATTTCCTTCTCCAGGGGATTCTCCCAACCCAGGGATCAAACTTGCATTTCCTGCATTGGCAGATTCTTTACCACTGCATCACGTGGGAAGCTCAACCTTCATTCATTCTTAATTTTCAATGGAAAAAGAATTTGAGAATAATCAAGATGATACAAGGAAAAAAATCTAACAAAGGGAAAAGCTAGTGGTAATTTTTCATATGTTAATAAATGTTTATTAAGTGAATGAATATGTGTATAACAATAGAACTCCACTACCAAATCAAGTCAAAACTAGTAATGCACTCATAAAGATCATTTCTTCCAAACTTCAGTTTTTTTGGTGCATCCTCAAATTTTGCACCTGAGGTGAGTGCCTCACTTGCCTTACTCTAGCCTGGGCCTTGTTTAAAACTCAGCAATTTTCTAGGTTCTAGTTTCAATCATACCTAGAAAATCATGTCACTTTCCAATAAGCATGTAAGGAGAATCTTACATCTGCAGATCACTTTCCAATCCATCTGGAGGCTCTTTATGCTCTAGGCCCTTTGCATTTGCTGTTCTTCACCCTGCATTACTCTTCCCATCTTCACATGGTTGGCTGCCTCTCCTCCTTAACAGATTGTCTTATCAGAGAAATCTTCACCAAACTACTTCTAAAATTGGTTTTTTAGTAACTCTCACTTATTATTTGGAACACAAATCTGGTTTCTTCCATAGCACTTTTAAAAGTTGCATTTATTCACTTATTTGCTGAGTTCTTTATCACGGGTACTCCCCAGTCCCAATTACTCTATAAAGGCCAGAGGATAGGGACTTTATCTTGTTCTCAATGTACATTGATTGAATGAGTGAAGAAACTAAGGGAGACTTAGAAACACTCACATAAGCTGGGACCTCCACGGGCAGAAGACTTTCGTTCTGCTTCCTGTTGAACATCTGGAATGCAATCACCTTTCCACTTGCCCCAGCACCCACCAGAGACACAAACTCCTGAAAGTAAATCAGGTGGTGAGCATGGTTTGGGAGATGTGAGATAGATGGGATTCATTTATCATTGAAAACTAGCAAGGGGGTTTGAAAGAAAAAGTACAAGTCAGGGTAGAAGTTGAATGTGTAATGAGAAGGAAGAGTGTTGTGGGCCAGGGCCAAATGGGAGTCTAAACCAGACTTTAAGGGGTCTCCATAGATCCTGTCAACCAGAGAAAACACTGGCCCTGATCAAACTAGAGAGGCCAGAGCACAAATTACCCTAGGCAGTGGCTTCTCCGTGGAGTGCATTCAGGTCTGGCACTAATCAGGTGGAGAACTGATAGCACTAAGGAGCCAGAGGACATGGTGTATGAGTACAAGGACATCCTCCTCTCAATACCAGAAGATTATGTGAGCAAATACACCAAGACACCATCTTGGAGTGAAACAAGAAGGAAGAAGAAAGAGCAAAGACCAATAAGATTAGCTAAATTTTTTTTTCATATTCATAGATTATTTTGTAATACTTTTTGTTTCTCCTTTCAGCAATACTTTTTGGGAGGCCTTTTTGAAGAATTATACAATAAACAAGTAATGAGCTGTTAATATATTAAAAACAGAGGAGGATAATTTTAAAAATGCTATTATCAAAGCTGATCTGATGCTCAATGGAAAAAATGGAGAAGGGACACTATCATTTTGACTCAATATGCTTAACTTTAGGTTTAAATCACTGAACTGGATTAAGTTTATTTTTCTTCTGAAAAGAAGATCACTTCAATTTTGGAGAACTAGGAATCTACCTTTCCTCAACACATTCAAGTGATAGTGTAAGAAAATTAAAAGATTTCACAGCAAATGAATAAAAGAACTCTGATGGGCTATGATTTGGAAACATCAGTCTATATAGCTGATTTGAATACTACCTATTATAGCTTTTTGTCTGGTTCTAGAATGCTTGACTTATAAACTTCTAGAGCTGGGCAATTTCTTAGTAGTCATGTGTTTCAACCTTCCTTATTTTACAAACGAGAAGTGAAAGTGAAAGTCACTCCGTCGTGTCCGACTCTTTGGGACCCCATGGACTATCCAGTCATGGAATTCTCCAGGCCAGAATACTGGAGTGTGTAGCCTTTCCCTTCTCCAGGGATCTTCCTGACCCAGGAATCGAACTGGGGTCTCCTACATTGCAGGTGGATTCTTTACCAACTGAGCTATCATGGAAGCCCCACAAATGAGAAAAGAGATATTATTTGTTCATCCCAGTTTTGTTCCTTTAAGATGCCATCCTTACCTCAAAAGTCTTGCCGGAATTCATATAGAGGTCCCTACTAAGCCACATGGATCCTCCACCTTCACTTGCCCTGCACTCCCATCCTGTTCCAGGCCCTTCCTCTCTAATAATGCTTCATCCAGACTCTTATCCAGTGCATAACTCAGGGCAGTATCTGCCCCTTCAGTGGTTCTGACTGCAGAACCAGATCCATTTCTAAGCAGTTGCTCTCACTATGGCCCTGCGGTAAAACGATCTTATGAGTAGCTTCTAGGTAATCATCTTCCTGGTTTGACCCGACCCTCAAGACCTCACACCAGCATATGCAGCAGTATTCATGCCTGGAGAATCCCAGGGACAGAGGAGCCTGCTGAGCTACAGTCCATAGGGTCACACAGAGTCAGACATGACTGAAACAACTTAGCATGCATGCATGGAAGGCAAGATTCTCAGGTCTGTTCTGACCTTGGCAATGAGAATAACTATATTTTTTATTTTTCCACATCTTGAGCTCTTCAATTAGATCATAGATTCCTTGAAACAAGGGTTATTCATTTTTATATTCTTCCCCATATTATCTAATACAGCTCTTGGCATATAACTAGTGATGAAAATATTGATTAATTGATTTAAATCACTCCCTGGTCACCAGTGCAACCCCACACCATATTCTGAGTGAGAAGAGTAGGCAGCTGCTGGCTTGATATAAATTTAGAGTTTAGGAAATCTCTCCCAACCCAAGGACTGGTTCTGTCTGCCAGGATCCCTAAAATAACCACATTACTCACTCCTTTGAGTCAAGGCCTTGAAAATTCTTGTTAAAATGCAAATGTCATCTGAGAGGGATAACATGAAATTATCAATACCTATTAATAACATAGAATATGATTAGCTTAGCAGAGCATATGAAAGATCCAGAGCAGGGAAAAGCAGGCTTAAGTCAGTCCCCAAATTTAGGACCTGGTGAGATCAGGAACAGCATTTTGGCAATAGGTGGGTATAAATTGAAAAGAACAAGTATCTCAGAAAACTCAAATGAGGTAATAGTAAAAATGCATGATGCAAAAATGTACAAATGATTAGTAGTCATATAATAACTATGTTTAGGGTACACACTCTGTGTCAGGTGGCTTTCTAGGTGCTTTATATATTTTAGCTCACTTTTCATTTCTTCATCTATAAGACAGGTATAATGATTATTCCACATCTTTAGTTGAAGAAACCAGAGAGAGAAACATTAAGTGATTTGCCCAATGTCATGAAACCAGTAACAGGCTAGACCTAGAACAAGCTGTCTGGTTCTAGCGTCTCTATGTTGAACCTCCAAGCCACAGCATTTGATTGCTGTTTTCATGATATGGTGATGATTTTAATCACAGAAAGAGAGTTAATCATTCATTCCTCTTGAACACTCACCTACAATCCACAAGTCTCTCTATGTCTATTCTTTTCCAGTCCACCTGAAATCTAACCCAAGTTCTCTTTATTTCTCTTTCAGGAAGCACTCACTCTCTGCCAAGCACTATTCCAGTATTGCATCTCATTTAAGCCTCAGATAAAATAGTAATGATTTCTACATGAAGAAATTAAGGCACAGAAATGCTCATTACCCTTAAAGTCGTTCTGTAAATATTATCCTGGGATTTAAACACACAAAGGCTAGTCCAGAGCTCTTTCCATATTTCCCCCGTGCTCCCAACCACATGGTTATCCTAACAGTTTCCTAACTTGCTTCCCTTTTGCTTATCTTTCTCCAACTCCGACAGCACAAACCATAAGGCTTCCCCTCCTGGCTCCTAATCTGTCACTCAAGGAAGTGACTACTGTGGCTACTACTTCCTTGCTGCTCCAGGAATAAGTGCCTACGAATATCTAATGGCACAGTTGGCTACATTTTTTAAAAAAAGAAGAAGAAGAAATTAAACATCTCTCCAAGGCCCCAAACAGTTCAACAAAGGGCAACTCAGTGGGGAGAGGGAAGGGTGGAGGGACAAGACAGAGGTTGGGGGTTAAGAGGTACAAGCTACTATGTATAAAATAAATAAGCTACAAGGACACAGGGCTTCCCTGATAGCTCAGCTGGTAAAAAAAAAAAAAAAAACACCTGCAGTGCAGGAAACCTGGGTTCCATCCCTGGGGTGGAAAGATCAACCTGGCAAAGGGAACAGCTACCCACTCCAGTATTCTGGCTTGTAGAATTCAATGGACTGTATAGTCCACAGGATTGCAAAGAGCCAGACATTACTGAGTGACTTTCATTTCCACTTTTCACCTTCACAAGGACATATGGCAAAACACAGGGAATACAACCAATATTTCATAATGAAATACAACCTTTAAAAATTGTGGCTCACTGGGACTTCCCTGGTGGTCCAATGGTTAAGACTCTGTGCTTCCGTTGCTGGTTCGATCCCTAGTTGGGGAAGTTCCATATGCTGCAAGGCACAGCCAAAAAAAGAAATTGTGAATCACTATGTTGTACATCTGCAACTTCTGTAATATTGTATATCAACTACAACTCAATAAAAAAGGGGGAGGAATAATTCAGGAAAATATTTACAGCACATGTAACAAAGGGCTAATTTTCTTCATTCACAAAGAGCTCTTAGAGGTATCTCTCCTCAAAAAGGAAATGTTGGCATGGGATATAAACAGACTAAGTCTATTTTATTGAGCTGGCAAAAAAATTCATTCTGGGTTTTCTGTACCATCTTATGGGGAAACCTGAACAAACTTTTTCACCAACCCAATGAAAGGTCTGCACTTAGAGATAAGAGAGCAGAGTACACCAAAATTGCAACTATTTTCAGAACAACCATCAGTGGAAAAGGCCATAACCTACCAGAAAAGATTTTCTATAACTAAAGATATAAAAAATGAACCACAATCAGACACAAGAAAAACTTCCTGTCTTCCCTTCTCTACCAGAAAGGGCAGATAGACTCTCAATCATTAGAGACAACACTAGACTCTTATCAGCCCAGAGATGGCGCCAGAAAATACTACATAACAAACTTTGCTAAAAACCGCACTTGTCCATTTTTGTTGTTGTTCAGTTGCTCAGTCTTGTCCAATTCTTTGTGACCCCATGGACTGCAGCATGCCAGGCTTCCCTGTCCTTCACTATCACTCAGGGCTTACTCAAACTCTTGTCCATCGAGTCGGTGATGCCATCCAACCATCTCATCTTCTGTTGTCGCCTTCTCTTCCTGCCTTCAATCTTTCTCAGCATCAGGGTCTTTTCCAGTGAGCTGGCTTTTTGCAACAGGTGGCCAGAGTATTAGAGCTTCAGCTTTAGCATCAGTCCTTCCAGTGAATATTCAGGACTGATTTCCTTTAGGATGGACAGGTTGGATCTCCTTGCAGTCCAGGGGACTCTCAAGAGTCTTCTCCAACATCACAGCTCAAAAGCATTAATTCTTTGGTGCCCAGCCTTCTTTATGGTCCAACTCTCACATCCATACACAACTACTGGAAAAACCATAGTTTTGATTAGACAGACCTTTGTCGGAAAAGTAATGTCTCTGCTTTTTTTTTTTTGTCTCTGCTTTTTAATACTCTGTCTAGGTTGGTTAGTTTCCTTTATATATTTATCTTTCCATAATTTGCCATCCCCTAGAAGCTCACGGTGCTTTTCCTTTGTTTTGTCATTACTCTACAAGCTTAGTATTCTTTATTGTGCTCAGTCGCTCAGTCATGTCCGATTCTTTGCGACCCCATGAACTGTGACCCGCCAGGCTCTTCTGTTCATCGTTATTTATTAAGATGCTATAAAAACCTGGCTGACACCTTGATCGTGGACATCCCAGCTTCCAGGACTGTGAGAAATAAATGTTTGTTGTTTTAGCCACCTAGTGTATGGTATTTTACTATAGCAGCCCAAGTAGCCACACAAGTCCCTTCGTACTGGAGTTTTAAATTACTTTGTGAAGGACAGGGAAGCCTGGCATGCTGCAGTCCATGAGGTCACAAAGAATCGGAGATGACCAAGTGACTGAACAACAACAAACAACTTCTTTTCTACTCTTACACTTCTATTGAGGTTCTCATGGTCTTACATGTCTAACAGCCTGTGCCAAGCATGCAAAGCCCTAACTGATCTTTACCAGTACCATTTCTCAGGGTTATCTATAACCTGTGCCAATGAGGCAATGTTTTCCTCTGGGACAAAGAACAGACTTCCTTACGGCTTGCTATAAAACCAGATACAATTGCTTATAATACTATTTATAGTTGATGTTCATCATCAGTGGATTCAGTGTTTCTCTCCTATAACACAACCCACTACATGTGCAAACATCCCTCTGAACCCTGTCTATCACTACTATGGGACTTGGGAAACAGGGACTGACACAAATATGCTGATTAATGCTTCCGCTATTAGCCAGGCTGTGAGTAACACCGCACTTTGTGTCTTATCCAACAACCTTGTGTCTCCCGCCAACATCCAGGAAGCTATAATAATAGGTTATTAGCATGTAAGTAGAGTAAACTCAAATGTACCTGATGGTGGAGCCTCTTCTCCACTTCTACTCCATTGCCCACACATTCTTTTGAAACATTCTTTCTTCCTCCTTTTTCTTCTTTGTTTCTTCTTTTTCTCTTTATCTGATTATCATAGTTTTAAAATTCCTTTTTCCCTACTAACCTCAAAATTATACTTTATGTTTTTATTTTTTTATTATCCTTAGATCATGCTCATGTACCTCCAAAAAAAAAGGTTTGATCAGTGTCTCCTTTCTTCTTCCAAAGTCTACAAAGATTTCAGCATGCTTTAGCACCACTTATACCATCTCTTTTTCCTTGTTACAGTTGCCTTTTAATTTAATTTTGCCTCTTTTTCATTTTCCTCCCCTTTCAATAGTTTTCTTTTTTGTTTGCTGTAAGTAATTGTTCAGGTTTACCATATGTTTACCATTTTGCTCACCATTACTTCTTGCATCCCAATCCTTCCTTTTAGTTTTAATTCCTTTTCTTAAAGCAAAGTATATCCTTAAGTAGTTCTTTTAGCAAAGGTTTGTGACAGGTAAATTCTTTCAGTCACTTTATCTGAAATACCATTATTTCATCCTCACTCTTTAGAGACCGCAATAGCAAATTTTTTCACACTAGCATGCATAAGGATCATCTGGGGGAATTTGCCAAATGCAGATTTTCTTGGGCTCATTTGCGATTCTAGGTTAGTAGTTTTGGAAGGGATGGGACAGGATTAAACTTTTTCAGCCACCAGTTAAAGTGATTCTGATGTAACTATGTCAAAGCCACACTTTGGGAAGAAATAGGACTATAGACAAATGCCGTGGGGAAACTGTTTACTTTGTCTTTTTTACATTTTTTTCCTTACAAAATTTATACATACACATTAAAGGGATATTAGAAAAATAGAAAAATGAGAAAGAAAAAGCCAATTAATTATGTCCAAACACAATTGCTTATAATATGATTATTTACAATTGATGTTCATTATTCACACAATTCACAAGTTGCTCAGTCGTGTCCGACTCTTTGAGACCCCATGGACTGTAGCCTACCAGGCTCTTCTGTCCATGGGACTTTCCAGGCAAGAATACTGGAGTGGGTTGCCATTTCCTTCTCCAGGGGATCTTCCAGACCCAGGGATTGAACCCCAGTCTCCAGCATTGCAGACAGACGGTTTACCGTCTGAGCCACCAGGGAAGCCCAATGTTCATTATTAGTGGATTCCAAATTTGCAAATGCACCTACTCTCTAAAATTTATTTGGAACTCCAAAATCAATACTTGTGGGCATGACACAGCGCTGAAAATTTTGAGCTGTCTACTGGATCTGCACTGGTTCCAGATTAGGCAAGTCACTCTTTGCCTTCTATTTCAGCTCTCCTGCTTAGAAGACCAGAGGATGAAGCCAGTAGGGGGCAGTGTGGTGTAGTGAAAGAAACTCTGGTTCTGAGATCACCTAGATAGGGTTTAAATCTCAACTCTGGTACCTGTCATGGGAGTGTCTCAGGCAAGTCACTTAACACCTCTGAACCTCATGGTTTTCTATGAGAATGATTTGCTTTTAGTATTTAAGATTATGATCTATGTGAGAGATATATATACAAGAACGTGTTTCTCCAAACAACAGTGATTCAGTATCCACTAATTCAGTGTTTCCAGACTTTATGGAATATAAATACCAGTTTGAAAATGGACTGCATTTTTTTCCAGACTTTTTAATATGCTTCAGGTTTTTGCAATATTGCTGTTGAGATCTGTATGATATATATTTCTTACCCAGGTCAGCCTCTCCCATTCTTCATCACCATCTCTATAGCAGTGGTTTCAACCTGGCTGCACATCAAAATCACCTGGGGACCTCTCACAAAATCTTGATGCCCAGACCCCATCTCCAGAGGTTCAGATTCCTAAATGTCAGTTGTTACAAATTGGGCCCCAGGTATCAGTAGCTTTGAAAACTCCTAGATTGTTCCAGAGCAACCTGGAGCAGAACCTCTGTTTCATTTTTTTGGTGAAGAAGCAAATGGTCTCAGTACACCATGGAGCCACCCATTTGGCAGCCCCTGTTCCTAAGGAGTAGTTCTCCCCTATGCCCAGCCCTGCTCTGGCCACGGCCCATCCCTCTGCCCACCAGGGCTTGGACTCACGCCTCGTGTCCTTTCTGGGGCGGTGTTGCTATTTGTGCTGCCGAGTGCATGCATAGGAAGTCGGTGAGCTACTACAGTAGAGAGCTACATGATGTTTCTACTGTGAAAGTGAAAGTCGTTCAGTCGTGTCCAACTCTTGGCGATCCCAGGGACTATACAGTCCATGGAATTCTCCAGGCCAGAATACTGGAGTGGGTAGCCTTTCCCTTCTCCAGGGGATCTTCCCAACGCAGGATCGAATCTAGGTCTCCCACATTGCAGGCGGATTCATTACCAGCTGAGCCACCAGGGAAGCCCAAGAATACTGGAGTGGGTAGCCTCTCCCTTCTCCATTGTTATCGTCCTGACCCAGGAATCGAACCAGGACCTCCTGCATTGCAGGTGGATTCTTTACCAGCTGAGCTACCAGGGAAGCCCCTTTTACTGACCTGCTCTTTAATCTCCCTTCAACAGTACTGCACAAGCCTAAAAGAGAGAACAGGCTTTCTGGAAGGTTGGAGGTAATGGAAGGGAAACACAGAGCAAAGAAAAATGCAAACCAGACACCAGAGACGAGCCTCCACAATTCAAGGAAAAAGAGCCATCACTACCAAAGCAGTCTGTGGGCAGACCCAGACCCCTGCCTTCAGCTCCTTTCTCTCATAAGCAGTCCGTGGGACACTCTCAGGAGAACATCTCCCAAAGTCAGAATAATATCCCAGGAAAGGTGTCTCTACCATTGTAAGGTAAAAACAGGCAGCTTTCTTCCTGATAGATTCAGCAGGTAATCATTGAATCAAATGTATACACACAGAGAGACAAAGAAAATTCTCAGAGTTCAGTCTCATTTCATACCAAGGAGTCAGAGAAACAGTTTCCTAAATGTGAGTTAACATGGCCCTCACATATACCGAAGATAATGTTTTACCTTATTATACAAAACAATCCCAACCTCACCACCCCACAACTGTTTCCTGTATTCCTGCTCACTAATCCTTCCCAGGTTTGTAATTTCTGCATCTTTTTCAAGCGTCTGAGATGGCCACATCTGGCTCCACAAAGAAATAGCAAGGTGTTGAAATCACTTACTTTTCTACTATATCAAATCATTTTCTTAGGTAGGGCATCTATCTCCAAGACTAGGTTTGTCAGTAGTAAAAGGCAACTTGAGGTTTATTATCCTTCCCTACTTCACCCTGGGTGGTTAGGGTGGGGCAGGGTATGCAGAATGAGAAGAGGAAAGAGAAGGTTTCAACTCTTTTTCTGTATTTTATGGTTTTGGATTTTGATACAGTTTTGTATTTTAAGATGTTTACTAAACATTATTGCATAAGCACTGTCCCAGGCTATGAAAGTGAAAGTGTTAATCAGCCATGTCCAGCTTTTTGCAATCCTATAGATGGTAGCCCGCCAGGTTCCTCTGTCCCTGGAATTCTCCAGGCAATAATACTGGAGTGGGTTGCCACCCCTTCTACAGGAGATCTTTGCATGCTATGAAATAGTGTAGTTAAGTACTTTTAGTTGCTGAAAAAAATCTTACTGACCATGGCCTACTTAACTATGTAAATGTATATTAAGTTTGTTTCCAATTTTTATTATCTTAAGCACAAGCTGGAATCAAGATTGCCAGGAGAAATATCAATAACCTCAGATATGCAGATGATACCACCCTTATGGCAGAAAGTGAAGAAGAACTAAAGAGCCTCTTGATGAAAGTGAAAGAAGAGAGTGAAAAAGTTGGCTTAAAGCTCAACATTCAGAAAACTAAGATCATAGCATCCAGTCCCATCACTTCATGGCAGATAGATGGGGAAACAGTGGAAACAGTGGCTGACTTTATTTTTCTGGGCTCCACAATCACTGCAGATGGTGACTACAGCCATGAAATTAAAAGATGCTTGCTCCTTGGAAGAAAAGTTATGAACAACCTAGACAGCATATTAAAAAGCAGAGACATTACTTGGCCAACAAAGGTCTGTCTAGTCAAGGCTATGGTTTTTCTAGTCGTCATGTATCGATATGAGAGTTGGACTGTGAAGAAAGCTGAGCACCGAAGAATTGATGCTTTGAACTGTGGTGTTGGAGAAGACTCTTGAGAGTCTCTTGGACTCTGCAAGGAGATCCAACCAGTCCATCCTAAAAAAAATCAGTCCTGGGTATTAATTGGAAGGACTGATGACTGATGTTGAAGCTGAAACTCCAATACTTTGGCCACCTGATGCGAAGAGCTGACTCGTTGGAAAGGACCCTGATGCTGGGAAAGACTGAGGGCAGGAGGAGAAGGGGACGACAGAGGATGAGATGGTTGAATGGCATCATCGACTCGATGGACATAGGTTTGGATAGACTCCAGGAGTTGGTGATGGACAGGGAGGCCTGGCGTGCTGTGGTTCATGGGGTTGCAAAGAGTCAGACACGACTGAGCGACTGAACTGAAATAATGCTGCATTAAACATCTCTGTATTCAAAACACCTTGCTTAGGACTATCTGCTGAGGATGGATGCTGAAAAATAGAACTGCTGTATCATAAGACAGATATATTTGTTAAATTCTTGATAAATATTGGCAACACTTATCCAAAAGATGTGTACAAGCTTGCATCTCTGCCAGAAAACTGGATGGGAATGATTTTTAAATGATAAATGGCATGATCAGATCTGCATTTTAGAAACATGTCTGGCTTCATGTCTAGGCCTGGTTAGGTGGAGTTTTGGTGATCTAGGTATAGATGGTAGGGGCCTAGTAAAAGCTAGAGGGAAGGCTTCATTAAGTAGACTTAGCCACCAGACAACCAGGATAAAAGTAAGGTCCATATTGGCCTTAGAACCACCATGAATATAACACAAAACTGAAGAGAGCCTGAAGCTATACCACAATTGTGACATGACGCTGTGTCTGCTAGATTTGGTTGGAAATTACTGCAGCATCTGAGGACCCCTGGGCTTCCCAGGTGGTGCTAGTGGTAAAGAACAAGCCTGCCAGTGCACGAGATGTAAGAGATTTGATCCCTGGATCAGGAAGATCCCCTGGAGGAGGGCCCAGCAACCCATTCCAGTATTCTTGCCTGGAGAATTCCGTGGACAGAGGAACCTGGAGGGCTGCGGTCCATGGGGTCACAAAGAGTCTGACATGACCGAGCAGCTTAGCAGCACGCACACAACTGAGGACCCTTGAAGATGTTTTCTATCCACATGAAGTTACTTTGTGCACAAATGCCATCTACATGGATATCAGAGTGGCAAGAAACACACAATCAAGCTTTTATTTTTTTAAATCAAGCTGTTATTTTTTAAAAAACAATTGAAATACTTTCCTTTATTTCTTATTCTTTAAATATGCCATGCTCACTCTCATACTTCTAATTTTCAGGCTGATTTTCCCATGTTCTAGAGAGATTTAATGTCTTTAGAATAAATGTTTCTCAAAGGGTACTTTAGAACCTAAAAATAGTAGCTATAGCACTAGAGTTCCCTTTTACGTCACTAAGAAAGATAATTTTTATAAATCATTTTAAATTGTCCACTTACAACTAACCAGAACTTAAATCTCTTTTTTAAGACAGTAAAACTTGCATTTTAAATTCCATTACACAAAGTATATTGATCTAAAGCTCAGGTCTCAGACATAATAACTCTAACCACTATAGCAACAATTTTAACCAAAAATGATTATCATTATCATTAAAAAATCATCAAAATTATAATAAACATGAAAAGGAGAAGATGCTTATTTCATGTAGCCTAATTTTACTTTCCTTTATATCTTTGAAAATTTTCCTAAAAATTAAAATTTCAAAACTGTCTAGGGGGACAACATGACACAACATTTTTTTCAGGATAAATCTTAGATGTTACTCCATCTATCCATTTATTATGTGTCTGTCTAAATTGGTTCTTGTGTAAGAGATGCTTTTCATAAAAAATGCAAATGATTACTTTTATAAAAAATTCTGGTCCATACACTTAAAATTTTCAGTTTGATTTAAGAATGCACCAAAAGTCATGGAGTGTTGAGCACTTTCAAGAATATAATCAGGTGGGAGGGAAGTTCAAGAGGGAGGAGATATATATAGATATAGATATAGATATAGATATAGATATATAGTCATGACTGACTAGCAACGTTGTGTAGCAGAAATCAACACAACATTGTAAAGCAGTTCAGTTCAGTTCAGTTCAGTTCAGTTGCTCAATCGTGTCCGACTTTGCGACCCCATGGACTGCAGCACACCAGGCTTCCCTGTCCATCACCAACTCCCGGAGCTTGCTCAAACTCGTGTCCATTGAGTCCGTGATGCCATCCAACCATCTCATCTTCTGTCATCCCCTTCTCTTCCTACCTTCAACCTTTCCCAGCATCAGGGTCTTTTCCAGTGATTCAGCTCTTCGCATCAGGTGGGCCAAGTATTGGAGCTTCAGCTTCAGCATCAGCCCTTCCAATTAATATTCAGGACTGATTTCCTTTAGGATTGACGGTTGGCTCTCCTTGCAGTCCAAGAGACTCTCAAGAGTCTTCTCCAACACCACAATTCAAAAGCATCAATTCTTCAGCACTCAGCTTTCTTTATAGTCCAAATCTCACATCCATACATGACCACTAGAAAAACCATAGCCTTGACTAGACGGACCTTTGTTGGCAAAGTAATGTCTCTGCTTTTTAATATGCTATTTAGGTTGTTCATAGCTTTTCTTCCAAGGAGCAACCATATATTAATTTCATGGCTGCAGCCACCATCTGCAGTGACTTTGGAGCCCAAAAAAATAAAGTCTGTCACTGTTTCCACTGTTTCCCCATCAATTTGCCAAGAAGGGATGGGATCAGATGCCATGATCTGAGTTTTCTGAATTTTGAGTTTTAAGCCAACTTTTTCACTTTCCTCTTTCACTTTAATCAAGAGGCTCTTTAGTTCTTCACTTTCTGCCATAAAGTTTGTGTCATCTGCATATCTGAGGTTATTTATATTTCTCCTGGCAATCTTGATTCCAGCTTGTGCTTCTTCCAGCCCAGCATTTTGCATGATGTACTCTGCATATTAGTTAAATAAGCAGAGTGACAATATAAAGCCTTGATGCACTCCTTTCCCAATTTGGAACCAGTCTGTTGTTCCATGTCCAGTTTTAACTGTTGCTTCTTGATCTGCATACAGATTTCTCAGGGGGCAGGTCAGGTGGTTTGGTATTCCCATCTCTTTCAGAATTTTCCACAGTTTGTGGTGATCTACATAGTCAAAGGCTTTGGCATAGTCAATAAAACAGAAATAGATGTTTTTCTGGAACTCCCTTGCTTTTTTGATGATCCAGAGGAGGTTGGCAATTTGATCTCTGGTTCCTCTGCCTTTTCTAAAACCAGCTTGAACATCTGGAAGTTCACGTTTCGAGTATTGTTGAAGCCTGGCTTGGAGAATTTTGAGCATTACTTTGCTAGCTTGTGAGATGAGTGCAATTGTGCAGTAGTTTGAGCATTCTTTGGCATTGCCTTTATTTGGGATTGGAATGAAAACTGACCTTTTCCAGTCCTGTGGCCACTGCTGAGTTTTCCAAATTTGCTGGCATATTGAGTACAGCACTTTCACAGCATCATCTTTCAGGATTTGAAATAGCTCAAGTGGAATTCCATCACCTCCACTAGCTTTGTTGGTAGTGATGCTTCCTAAGGCCCACTTGACTTTGCATTCCAGGATGTTTGGCTCTAGGTGGGTGATCACACTGTGATTATCTGGGTTTGGGTTATGAAGATTTTTTTCTGTATAGTTCTTCTGTGTATTCTTGCCACCTCTTCTTAATATCTCCTGCTTCTGTTAGGTCCATACCATTTCTGTCCTTTATTATGCACATCTTTGCATGAAATGTTGTAAAGCAATTATCTTCCAATAAAAAAATTAAAAAGTAATTATAATAATAAACACTTTGTTGTTACTATTTAGTTACTAAGTTGTGTTTGACTCTTTTGCAACCTGTGGACTATAGCCTGCCAGGTTTCTCTGTCTGTGGGATTTCCAGGAAAGAATATTGGAGTGGGTTGCTATTTCCTTCTCCAGGAGATCTTCCAACCCAGCAATTGAACCCAGGCCCCTTGCATCTCCTACATTGGCAGGCAGGTTCTTTACCACTGAGCCACCAGGGAAGATCATAAATACTTAAAATAGTAGAAATAAGAATACATTCAATATCTTCAACTAATTTTCTGCAGAATATAATTGGCTTTCCTCTAATATCAACTCTGGTTTTAATTACTTAGATGAAGAGAAAGGTTTTTGACTATTCTTTTGACTGTCAAATACCAAGAAGATAATGCTTCATATTGAGCCAAAATAGTGAAACACAAAAACTACTTTGCTCCCCAAAGTACACTAAGTGTCACACTTTACCAGATAGTAATGGGTAATCGCCCAGTAGCCTGTGGAGAAACCTTCACTTAATAAACAGTTTTTTCTAAGATAGGAATAGAAGCAGAAATGGTCAGCTACTATTGAAGACTTGACTACCTATAGTCCTAGAAGTGTGATCTGTCTGCTCCCTGTTATGTTCCTCTTCTAATCCTGTTGCTCTTCTGGAAATTACTGATGCACAAATCACGCATCCTATGAGTCACAACTGCCCACCACTACTCTGTTATCCTTCTTGCTCTCCAGGGCAATCTCAAAATGCATTTCCAAATGAAAATTACTTCGCAATTTAGAATAAAGAGTGAGAAAACTATTGAACAAAAAAAAAAAAACTGGTTTTCTTAGCAATTTTCAACATTTAGCAGAAAGAGTAGATTCAGAAGAAGAAAGATCCAATCTACAGGCTTGTTCTCCAAGACAGTCCTCAGCTCCTCTCTGCTCCCCACACACTCTTCGGCACCCTCCCAGGCTCGAGAGGCCAGCAAGGCCAACAGGTGCTTGGGGGGTTAATGGGCAGTGGGTGGCGGTAGGCCTGAGTTACTGTGTCTGTGAAGCCCTTAGAACAGCACCTGGCACATCATTAGCAGCTGTGCTAGCTATTCTCATCTTCAGGATTATTATCGTTATTAGGCAATGGTGAATCAGTCTTATTCCTTCTCAGTTATTCTGGAACATTCTGGAAATTCTGAGCCAGTGAAGAGGACTCCAGAGTGTCTCACCACAGATAAATGTACAGGGTCCTTAAGTGCCTCTAATCTCCTCCATTGGCCAGGCAGAGCCTCTGGTGGCTTGTGTTTTCTCCTGAGAGGCCATGACGGTTCTCTTGCTGCTTCTGTAGCACCAGGACCATGGCCTCCCCGCTGAGCACAGTGAAGGGACGAATAGCAGGTGCAGCTTCCAGAGCAGCTGCCATGCCCACCCATTGCTGTGTCATCACGATGTCATCACAGGTGATCTCCTCACCAGGATTACAGTCCTTCTATATGCTCATCGGGCTTCCCAGGTGGCTCAATGGTAAAGGATCCACTTGCCAATGCAGGAGATGCAGGAGATGTGGGTTTGATCCCCTAGGGTTAGGAAGGTCCCGTGAAGTAGGAAATGGCAACCCACTTCAGTATTCTTGCTTGGAAAATCCCATGGACAGAGGAGACTGGAAGTTTATAGTCCATGGGGTCACAAAGAGTTGGACATGACTGAGCTACTGAGCATGAACATGATGATTCATTAAAGTGTAGTATGTCTCTTCTTTTATAGGTTATTTTCACTCTGTTTTATTTGTCAAGGTAATTGATGTTTATATAATGACAACTATCTTTCCAATACTACCCTAAATATTGAGTAGAATATAGACAGATAGAAGATAGATAGACAGATAGATAGATGATAGATAAAAGAAAGAAAGGTAGCTGATAGGTAGGAGATTGATAAATCGCATAGTTCCTACTCTCTAAAATCTTACAGTGCTATTGAGGAGCTATTATTCTATAAAATAACTAGATAAATGATACAACACAGTCAACTGTTTGAGTGTGTAATACAAACTACCAATGTTCAAAGTATTCTAATATGAAAGAGATCATTTTGGGGGGCTCCAAAATCACTGCAGATGGTGACTGCAGCCATGAAATTAAAAGATGCTTGCTCCTTGGAAGAGAAGCTATGATAAACTAGACAGCATATTAAAAAACAGAGACACTACTTTGCCAACAAAGTCTAGTCAAAGCTATGGTTTTTCCAGTGGTCGTGTATGGATGTGAGAGTTGGACTATAAAGAAAGCTGAGTGCCAAAGAATTGATGCTTTTAAACTGTGGTGTTGGAGAAGACTCTTGAGAGTCCCTTGGACTGCAAGTAGATCCAACCATCAATCCTAAAGGAAATCAGTCCTGAATATTCATTGGAAGGACTGATGATAAAGCTGAAACTCCAAGACTTTGGCCACTTGATGCAAAGAACTAAGTCATTGGAAAAGACCCTGATGCTGGGAAAGATTGAAGGTGGGAGGAGAAGGGGACGACAGAGGATTAGATGGTTGGATGGCATCACCAATTTGATGGACATGAGTTTGAGCAAGCTCCATGAGATGGACAAGGATTGGCGTGCTGCAGTCCATGGGGTCATAAAGAGTTGGACACAACTGAGTGACTGAACAGAGAAGGAAATGGCAACCCACTCCAGTGTTCTTGCCTGGAGAATCCCAGAGATGGGGGAGCCTGGTGGGCTGCCGTCTATGGGGTCACACAGAGTTGGACATGACTGAAGTGACTTAGCAGCAGCAGCAGCAGCAGAGCGACTGAACTGAAGAGTCAGGGAAGACAACATAAAGTGCTTGGTTGTTACTGAGCTACTATTTGAGAATCAGGTAAAATATTGATTGAAAGAATGGACACAGATGAGTGGGGAAATAGGAAGAGAAAAAAACGACAAAAGTAGGAGAGATTCCACAAACCACTGATTTTGAGCTTGGGAAATTAAAGGGAAGGGAAAGTAAAAAAAACCCCAACCATCTGAAATAAAGAATTTATGCTAAAAAGTAAATGGGGAAATCATTCATTCATGCTTGGCATTGCTGTTAGGCAGAATTCAAGCCAAGTTCTGTGACTAAAGAGAGTCTCTTACAGAAGAATGACAATAATGACAGGCATGGCGGAGGAGGTAAGTCTGGAAGAAGACCTAATAACATCCCCACATACACGCCTGCCCATTCACTCCCATCATCAACCTCCACCACTAAGACTAAAATTATTTTGGAGGTGCTAATTTCGAAGTAACCATGGGAAGTATAAAAGAGAGAGCTGAGGACAAGCCAATGGTGGCAAAACAAAACATACCCTTGAAGAGGAAGAAGCAGGATGTAAGGCTGGGAAACAGGAAGAAAACAAGCATCAAGGGGCATTTGAAGCTATGGCAGGGCCCTCAACATGGCAAGCAGGAAGGAACAGGACAGGAAAATTCCCCACAACAGAAGCAGAGCATATTGAAAGGCTGAGACGTCAGCTGACTTTTGGTTTCCATGTGGTATCCGAAGAGTTGCACGTGTCATATGCTTTTCTGCTCATCAGGCCATCCCAAGCAGTACACTTCCCAGACAGGCCATGTGAGAAGGAATACCCGAAAGACAGTATGGAGTCACAGGGCAAGAACAGTTGGCTGCCTGCAAATAGTTATTCATATCTTCTTCTTTGGTAGAGACCCCAATCTATACTCAAGTACATTACTGCCTGAAATACAGACCGTGTTTCCCAGCCTTCCTTGTAGATAGATACGGCCTGTAGCTAAGTTCCAATGAGGTACAACCCGAAGTGGGTCTATTATAAAGAAACAATCTTGGAAGACTCCTTAAAATAAGCCCCTGATTAGCTTTGTCTTTGGAGAAATGTGAAAAATAACTAAATCCTACTTCAAGGTTGAATGGGACCATACCAGAGGTAGAGACAATCACCATCTCGTTAAATATGGTGCTATAGAAAGTTCTTTGGAGGGAGATATGAATGGTTTGAATAGGCAAAGTGAGAGTAGCATCAATAATAGTGAGCAATTTTATTAGGGAGGTAAATGGCAGAAAGTACTAAGAGAAAACGCTAATATTTGCATATTCTCAGAAATCTTCCAGGGAATGGTTATTACAATAAAGATTTCAGATACCATGTCAAACTAGAATGGCAAAAACTGGAAAGCAAGTGGACCTTTCAGTATCTCGTAAATCATGCCATTTATGTAGGTGACTGACAGATAAAGGGAGGTAAACAAGGGAAACACCTTCAAATCAGCCAAATATTTCATGAGCACTTACATACTAGGCATTCAAAGATGAATAAACGTAAGTCCCACTTTTATGTCCATTTTATACATTTCATCTCATATATCCATCAGATTTTCAATTTGCTTTTTTTTTGTTTGTCTTGGGCAGGGGGAGTGTTGTTTGGGTTTTTTGGCTGTGCTGGATCTTCATTGTGATGCACTAGCTCTCTAGTTGAAGGCCTTTAGTTGCCCTGCAGCATGTGGGATCTTGGTTCCCCAACCGAGGATCGAACCTGCATGCCTTGTATTGAAAACCAGATTCTTAACCAGTGGACCACCAGCGATGTCCTCTCAATTTGTTTTATCCCCAAAGTAGAGGATAGCTTCCAAATCACTACTAAGTAGCTCTTCAATGTGACAAATTATTATAGGTTGGTCTCAACAAATCACAACTGAGCTCCTTTAAGCTCTGAACCTATCACCCCCAGAAACAGAACACTTAATATACCCAAAAGATTACAATTGTGTTTACTGTAAAATAGATACAGGAACTATCTTATTTAACTCTGAATCATAGTCTAGCCACTTTCTATCTCTTCTAAGACAGAGGAAATAACATTCTAACTCCAATTAGCTTAGCAATGAAGATAGTGAATTAAACCGGAACAGTGAACAAGACAGGAAAGACAGATTCAGGAACCTCTCATTTAAATTGAAAATGAGATGTTCAGCTGAGGACAAGGAAGGAAAATTCATGCAAAGACAACACTGGAGTTATGATAGCTCTAATGTGCTGCCATAATCACAAACTTTTAACCCATGATTAATTTAACTATCCACATGAGTCAACTTGCCAGTTATGTCAAAATGAGTTGCCCAAACAATAAATTCTGAAAACAGTTCTAGCAGATGTGAGAACAAGTGAGAAACGGGGTGGAGAGAATGGGGAGGGCGGGGAGATTAGTCAGAGAAAATGGGGCTTGAATGTAAAGCAGAATTCTACTCACCTGCCAATTCACTGGCTTTACTTCAGCCCAATGAACTCTGCAATTCAAAGTACCTCATAAAGAAATAAGTAGTCTAACTTCCTGGAAGACATTGGTTGTTCAGATTTGGGACTAATTATTCATAAAATCAAAACTAGCAATCAGCTACCTGGATAATGTGATTTGAGAGACAAGTCCATTTGCCCCTAAATTTTTGCACTTCTGGCTGGACATAGGACCTGAAATCCTCACTATTATAACCTTCCATTCAATGAAATCATTCTCTGGAAGGTCCCTGAGAAAATGCAAGTATTTGTACTTAATGTCTGGTGAGTGCTTAGTCGCGCATCTCTGACTCTTTGTGACCCTTTGGGCTGTAGCCCACCACGTCAGGCTCCTATGTCCATGGGAGTTTTCAGGCAAGAATCCTGGAGTGGGTTGACATTTCCTTCTCCAAGGAATCTTCCTGACCCAGGGATCGAACCAACATCTCCTGTGTCTCCTGCATGGGAGGCAGATTCTTTCCTGTCATTCTTTACAGGAAGCCTGTGTCTGGTACCTACTGCCAAGCCATCCTGTTACCTTCCTGCCTAGATAACTTTTATCGATCATGACTAGAGTTTTCCAAAATTGCCTGGGCTAATTCTGTGACTAGGCCTGTGGATTCTGGCAAATGACTAAACCAAGAGAATATATGTATTGTTATATATATATGGCTCTTTAAGAGATACTGACATATACCATAAATACTGCATATACTAATATTCAACTTACCATCAAGACTTAACCTCATTGTAAGTCAAGGAGGATCTCTACTTGAAATTTGCTGAGAATAAACTTCCAGTGTTCTCACCAACATACACACAAACAATGAGAACTATGAGAAATGATGGATATGTCAATTAGCTTGATTATGGTAATATTTCACAATATATACATGTTTTAAAACATTATGCTATAGGTACATTTTTATATGTCAATTATATTTCAATAAATCTAGGGGATTTATTGAAATATAAACTGATTGGAATAGACATTTCTCCAAAGAGAAATGACTAATAAGCACTTTAAAAATTCTCTACATCACAAATCATATAGAAATCATGTAGGGAAAAGTAAATCAAATCTAGATACCACTATACACCCATTAGGATGGTTATTTTAAAAAAGAAAATAACAAGTGTTAGTGATAATAAGGAAAAATTGGCCCTTTTCTGGCTAAAATGATGAGATTGCTGAGGGAAATGTTATAGGAATCCCCTAAAAATTAAAAATAGAGCTATCATATGATCCAGCAATTCCACCTCTGGGTATATACCCAAAAGAACTGAAAGTGAGGACTCAAACACATTTTCAAGCAGCATGATTAACAATAGCAAAAGGTGGAAGCAACCCAAGTATCCATCTACGATGCTGTGTATACATTCAATTGTATATACATTCAATAGAATATTACTTAGCCTTTCAAAGAAGGGGAATTCTGACACATGCTATAAGATGGATGAACCTTGAAGACACCATGCTGAGTGAAATAAGCCAGTCACAAAAGGATACTGTATGATTCCAGTGGTATGAGGCTCCTAGAACAGTCAAATCCACAGAGACAGAAAATAGAACTGTGGTTGCTAGGGGGCTGGGGATAGAAGAGAACTGGAATTTATTGTTTAATGGGTATCATGTTTCAGTTGGGGAAGCTGAATATTTTCTGCAGATGGATTGTGGTGGTACCTGCACAACCATGTGAATTTACTTAATGCTCCTGAACTGTACACTCAAAATTGGCTCAAGTGATAAATTTTATGTTATATGTGTTTTACCACAATAAAAAAAAAGTCAGCTACAACAAAACACCACCCACAACTGAAGCTGTCCTCTCACTCAGAACTTCCGCAAAGTAAAGCAGGGCACTGGCCTGGTGCCCAGTTAACTGTAAATTTCCAATTACTTTCAGAGCTTGGCCAAAATACAAGCTATATATAGGGCCACATCAAGATTCTAATGCATTATGTCTGGGGGGGAGTCTGAGCATTTTTTAATATTCCCCTGGTGGTTCCAATATGTAGCTGTGTTTAAAGGCTGCCATTCTACAATTTCACCATAGCAGATTTACAGGCAAGAAAACAGTTATCTGTCTTTTGTTCATAATTGACTCAACTCTACATGGACTGATTTTATATAATGAAACATGGTGATCTTTTTTTTACATCATGCTATATTGACATATAGCAAGAAATTGAATAGTCTGAAAACTTGACTTGGAGACTTATTACTTAAAAAAAGAATTGATGGAATCTTTTAAAATTAAGTTTTTAGGGACTTCCCTGGTGGTCCAGTGGTTAAGACTTTGCCTTCCAGTGTAAGGGCATGGATTCCATCCTTGGCCAGGCAGCTAAGATCGCACATGCCTTGCAACCCAAAAATAAGTCCAAAACATAAAACAGAAGCAATATTGTGACAAATTCATTAAAGACTTTAAAAACTGTTCACATCAAAAAAAAATCCTTTTAAAAAAACCAAGTTTTTAGACACATTTCCCCAATTTCTTCTGTTAACTTTCTGTTGAAATTTCTTAGATGTCCACAGAATACTTTCTAAGCTGGTAGGAAAATGTCACCTCACATGTTATTTTGGAATTGTAAAAAAAAAAATCTGATTATTTGCTTATGGGTATATCACAGTTTATATTTTAAAAGTCAGCTTCCACCTGAAATAATCACTGTCTTTTCAGTGAAAGCACAACATAGTAATTGTATCCCATCTGCATCTACAGATTCATTCATTATTAACAACTTTATGATTTTACATATCAATGAGCATCTTTCTGAAGGCAGGAAATTTTTCTTTATTACATACTAAGTCAACAGTCGAAAGAAATGGGCAATTCTTGATTAAATGCTGACACATGGTATCATGGAAACATTGAACAGAAACTCAAAGACCTGGTATCTAGAATATGTGCCACTCAGGTCTAGTGTTTAGAACTAAGTACTCACTGCCCCAGCGGAACGAAAGAAAGTACTCTCAGTCAAAAGGTTAGGCTTCTTCCCAGGGTCAATCTACATACAATGACTCATGGACCCAGACCTCTTGCCTCAATCCACACATCTCTGAATGCCCATCCCCACTTTAGAGTTTCCTGGCTAAACACATCACAATTCAACCTATTTCTCCCCAGTCCTGCTTTCCTTGTTCCCAAGAGCAAGCTCTAATAAATCACTGGCAACAGAATCAACATATCAGAGTGTGTTTCCATAGAAACCAGACTTGCATCACCTATTCTCTCAACTAGCTCTGTAACCATAGTAAAATCACTTAATCACACTTCCCTCTGTAACTGAAGAATACTTACTGAGCTTGGAACCACTGGAAATCTCCAGTGTCACACTAAACAATGTTCTGCCCTGGCAGAGGAGACCTGGTCCTCAGGACTCACCTGCTGTGACCAAGCTTATTATACATTTTCCAGTCTAATCTTTTGCATCCCACCCACCCTCCTTTAAATGGCAAGAAGGGGAAATTCTATGTCACTACTAGGCACTGTCTTTAAGGTCCATCAATTCCAAAGGAGCCTTTGGCCTTCCACTTGATAGAAAATGTCCTAGGATAGGGGTAGCTTGGGATGATCATGGTTTACCTGGGTTTACACTGACAGACTCATGTGCCAGAAATGTCAAGTCCCAGGCAAATCTGGTCACCATAACAAGGCTCCATGTACCCCTCGGCCCTTGGATTTGCACAATTGATCATCATCCTGGTGACTCTGGCTGCCTGACTGTACACGAGACAGAAGGTAAGTAAGTCCCAAATCACATGTCTAGGTCAGTTCTCTTGCTTATCACAACTGTGCTTGTTAGTTATCCAACTGTGTATCTAATCTTGTCTCCTCAAATAGACTGCAAGTGCCACATGGGCCCAAGGGTCTTGTTCATGGCTGCATCCTTAGTGCTTAGCAGAGTGCCTGGCACACAAGCAGTGGCTAATAAATATTTGTTGGATAAATGAGTGAAGCGGGATGGAAGGAGATGTGTAACACCTGGGATCTACTCAGAGGGTAGACTAAAAGAGTGTAAGTGCAAGTTACTCAGAGTGAAAGTAGATAAATAGGGAGTGAAAGACTAAGTGGGCATTTGACCTTGTCAACACCTTCCTGTATCATATCATTATATTACTGAACTACTGTCAAACTTACAGCTTACTCCAACACTCAGATTTGACACACATTCATAATTTTCTATCAGATCAAATATGTTGTGCCTGGAATATAGTCAGCCCTCCATTTAAAAAATAATAATAAATAAGTGTTGTCTGAATGAATGAGCTGTATCACTATATTTAGGGTGACTATTTCAAACAAGTTCCCTGACAAGGAGCACTTTATCCAGAAGAAATCCTAGCAGATATTTGGTCAAACCTTCTGATTTCTCTCTCAAGGCAACTAACTGCATATCACATCTTAGTTCCCTTCAAGTATCATTATCTATAGATTTCTAGTTTTTTCTAACTGGCTACTACTAAAATAAAGAAAGCCCTTTCATAGCACTTGAAGACACCCCAAAATTCTCCTTTTGTATATCTTCATGACCATAACAAAAATGTTTACAGTATAACTCCTGCCCACATAACTGCTTTTTGATCTTTTTGATGCTTTACCCTGAAACTAACCTGAATTGAAACATACGCTAAAAAAAAATACAGAAACTTCCGTGTTCTGTGAAATTACTAACCAGTAAATGGTATCCACTTTGAACAGCTCACAGAAGCAGAATTCATATTGATAATGACATCTTTTAGATTCTGGTGTAACGATAATTTTGGAACATGAAAATGGATTTTGCCCACATGAGATACCAGAATCGATTTCTGTCCCTGTTCTTTGCTCTTATAAGTGACTTTTATCTTTGGACGACTTAGAGCTCTGTAGAAACTGAACAGCTTCATTTGTCAAGCTGAAAGATTATTTTACCTCATCAACCTATTTAATACCATATAAATATTTATAAAATTGCATTGATGAGTTCACTACTGTAGCTTATAATAAAAACCGTATGAACTAAGTGATATAAATAAATAAGCAAACAAGTCAGACGATAAACAGTTGGTAGATTAAACAAGTCAAAGCTTCTTTGTTTCACGCCTATCTTCACTGCTAAATTATGAAGTTTGCAGGCCATACCTCCACTATCAACGCTTCTTAGCTGAGATGATGGGGTGCTTAAAGCTCCTAGCAGCATTGCACTCGGAACACAAGATGATCTAAGGCAGCTGTTCTCATAGCATGACCCATGGACCACTGGGGATCAGGGATACTCTTCCAGGAAAGTGAAAGTCACTCAGTCATGTCCGACTCTTTGCAACCCCATGGACTGTAGCCTGCCAGCCTCCTCTGTCCACAGAATTCTGCAAGCCAGAATACTAGGGTAGGTAGCTGTTCCCTTCTCCAGGGGATCTTTCCAACTCATGGACTGAACCCAGGTCTCCCACATTGCAGGCAGATTCTTTACCATCTGAGCCACCAGGGAAGCCCACCCTTTCAACCAGTCATAAGATAAAAAAATTAATATTATAATATTACTAAGACATCATTTGAGGGGCTTGCCTCACCAAGTTAACATTTCTATTGATAGCACAAAATGATAGTGATTGAAAGTGCTGGAAAATAAGTACATAATAAAATAGGGGTGCTGTGCCAATGGTTATTATAGTCTTTACCAAAATGTCCTTATTGAGGGGAAAAACAGGTTCATTTAAGAATGCCCTTGATGAATCAGTAAAAATTATTAGTTACAGTCTGTCTGGGTGGTTAGGTACATGTCTTTTAAATATTCCATAAAATGAAATGATAAGTACACAAAAATCTCCTGAGTATTACACCTGAAACTTATGTAATATTGTAAACCAACTCAAGAAAAAATAAATTAAATAAAATTAAAAAGAACTATTGTGCACTAAATTAGAATAGTCTCCAGGAAGAGAATTTGCACAGTTGATGTGTGAACTAGACTTTTTCCTGTAACCTCATTTTTCTTGAAAAAAACAAAAAAGAGCAAGGTATGCTTATTCAGATTTGTATATTTGGCAGACACTTTATTGAAAATAAACAAAATGAACCCTTTAACTTCAAGGAAAACAAGTGACAGTATTGTCACCAATGATAAAATCCAAGCTTTTAAAAAAAAAATGCAAGCTTTTTCGCTTGAAAATTAGAATTTTAGAAAACTGTATCCAACACGGTGAACTTAACAGTTTGCCAATACTTTAAGAACTTTCTGATACAATTAGCAGTAATAAAAATAATTTTTTGATATTGTATAGTATGTGTCAACATTTGGAAGATCTGCATATCTCAGTGAAATGGCATTTTCCCAAATGATCAATGCATAGTAAGTTACAAAATCATGCAAGGGTTAAAGATTCATTCAAAATGCAAAATAGACCAATGGACCTTAAAGTAAAAAAGTATAAAATGATCATTGGCATGATTTTAGATTTCACATTGCAGCTATCCTTTAAGAAAGACCACTTGTCAAGTTTCCATGTAATTTCAAAGACAAATGTGCACAATTACCTGACAAGACTTTTAAAATACTTCATTTTTTCCACTTGACATCTATTTAAGGCCATTTTTTTTCATAGTTCAACCAAAGCCACAGATTGAGTGCAGAAAGAGATATGTTATTTGGCCATAAAAAGGAATGAGGTACTGATGATTGCTACAATAAGGATGAACCTTGAAAACATTATGCCAAACAAAAGAAGCCAGATCAGAGGCCACACATTGCAAGATTCCATTCATATGAAAGGTTCAGAACAAGCAGATCTATTAGATTCATAAAACAGATGAGTGACTGCTAAGGAATGGGGTAAAGGGCATTGGGGAGTTGCTGCTAACAAGTATGGGTTTCTTTTGGGGATGGTGAAAATGTTCTGAAATTAGAGAGTGGTAAAAGTTGTACAACTTTGTGATTATACTAGAAAATCGCTCAATTATTTATTTCTAAAAGGGAACTTTTAGGGTATGTGAATTAAATCTCGACTAAAAATTACATTAAAAAAGAAATTATAAACCTGGTGCATTAGTTTCCTAGGGCTTCTGTAACCACCACAGAATTGTCACTTCAAGTATCAGAAATTTATTCTCACAATTCTAGGGGCCCAGAGTCTGAAATCAAGATGTCGGTAGGGCTGTGGTCCCTCTGGGATTTCTGGGGAGAATTCCTCCTTGTCTCTTCTAGCCTTGACGGCTGCTGGTGTTCCTTGGTCATATTGCTCCAAACTCTGCCTCTGTCTTCATATCACTTTACCGTGTGTGTGTGTGTGTGTGTGTGTGTGTGTGTGTGATCTTCCTCTTTCCTAATAAGGCGCTTGTGAGTTATTATCAATCTACCACACCTGGGGTTATATATAAATAACTGATGTAATATGGCAGCCGTA
The DNA here is from genome assembly GCF_910594005.1 of Cervus elaphus. Taxonomy (NCBI): domain Eukaryota; kingdom Metazoa; phylum Chordata; class Mammalia; order Artiodactyla; family Cervidae; genus Cervus; species Cervus elaphus. The sequence goes on from NC_057822.1 coordinate 39,625,843, forward strand.
GATGTGTGCCACGTGGATTTGCCAGTCAGCTCAAGCTCAGCTCAAGTTAGCTGACAGCCTCCAACTACAACACCTTCAGGATTTGCCACACTCTGCCTGGCAACCCCAAGCCAATGACCGCGCATGGCAGGTGTACAAGGGACTGGTCATCTGCCAACACGGGACCCCTCTACCCACAGTCCTTACACCAGAGCCCTCCACTGAGCTGAGTGAGGGTTAGCCCTGTCCTGCGTAATTCATCTCCCTTCTCCCTCTTCTTACCTGCCCGTTGCTGTTTCTGTTTATATCTCAGAGTCACTCCCATCACTTTCACTGCCAACTTGGACTTGACATCTTCTTCCCAGAGGATTCAAACTCAGTTGATCCTGAGAGTGGTCCAAAACAATGGACAGCAAAAGGGACTTTCAGGATTAGGTTACTCACTGCTCAGCTGCAAACGAGGACCCTGCGCCCCAGTGTCATGGATAGTTCCCAGCAAAAGGTGGTGCCTATTCACTGAACTTTTACCAGTGGTGACCCAGGAGAGTGTTCTGATGCAGGAGACTTCTCTGGCCAGTGCATTAATTCAGGCATTAGCGGGTGAACCATACACCCGCAGGACAATGGAACCAGGACAATGGAACTGGCTGGTTATTACTGTAGGATGTACAGGGGCGATGAGAAACTGAAGCCACTTATTTTAAAACTAAGCATGTGAGACAAAAGACAGCTTCCAAAGAGATGTATCTCCCACAGTTAGAGAACAGACACAGTTGTGGAGCAAATTTAGGATAGCCAACCTTCAAAGACTATGGAATACTCAGCCAAGGCAAGTCTGATTTACTAAGATCAAGGCTCTGGCTAGAAAATACAGGACTTTAAAATATGGGATAAGAATGAATTCTCCCATAAGACTTCGGCTCTGTGGACTAAGCCCTCACAGACTACCTGTCCCTCCCTATGAACACTTAGCATTTCCTCCATGAGGCTCCCTTCTGAGTGAGCACCTCCCCTATGAGAAAGACACTACGGAGATGTCTCCCTCTGCGTGTCAACCAACACCTCATCTCAGAAGCTGTTTCCACCTCCTCATCTATCTGAGCAATAACTAGGGTAAAATCCTTGGAAACATGTTGGAAATAATAACGGAAGAAGAGATTATACCCTAAAGGACTAGCAAGGATTAGCTAGGATATACAGGTAGAAGTCAAAAGACTGGATTTTTGAGTGTGCTTGATCAATTCCCGTACAAGCAAAAGTTTACTGACTTAAGAGACACTGTCTCAGAACACAAGATTTAGCACCCTGGCAAGGACCCAAAGAGATGACAGAAACTCACTGGTAGGGTGACTTTAAACACCTGGAAAAAGCAATGAGCCATGCTAAGTAAATTTAAATGCATGAGTTGCCCTGGAAAGCAGTGGGAAAAAAATCATTTAAAGCCTCAGGGAATTGAACATGCTGGAATGCATATATATGTGGGGCAAGAAGACAACCAGAGAAGAATATTCCACAGGAGAACCGGGAGGACACGCCATTCACAAAGGCCATCAGAAATGCAGTAGGGAGCGCTTAGAACTCATTTACTCACTTAATCTTCACAATGACCTACAAAGGTATGCTATTATCCCTACTTAATATGAGAAATATGACCCTGAGAAAGATTTAATTACTTGCCCCTAGCTATGGAGGTATTCCTTACTGAGCCAGGATTTTAAGCAAACCTTTTGACCCTACACAGGAGCCCCCTGACCTATTTCTGCTCTCTGAGTGCTGGGGCGCTTACAGAGGTAACAGTGCTCCCTGACTTATAGTCAAGTGCTTGCTTGCCTTTGGATTCTGACCTTTCCTAGATTCCTCTGACCCTCTGTTTCTCTTCAATATTGTGACTTAGCTTCTTCAGTCTTGAATCTGAGCCCCATGTCTGTGATTCACTGTTTGATATCTCTTGGTGGGGTGCATAAAGGTAGAGTTTTTAATGTAGGTAAAAAAATTGATTTGGTTTGGACTTGCATAATAATGTAGAAATTAAGCCATAAGACCTAAGAAAAAGAAATACCAAAAAAAAGGAAGTGCAGTAGGGAGAGGAAATGCACCAGTTTCACTAAGAAGCTCAGTGTAGTCCATCTCTGCAGATTAGGGCTGACCACAGGAGAGCCAGTCAGAGGCTCAGAGATAGCAGTGGTGATAATGGGTCCCTGAAATGGTAAAGACCAGGCACATAACTGCCCAGCAAGAGCAGGAGACTGAAAAGATAGGCCTGAGGTCAAGCTTACACAAGACAAGAAGGCATGTGTGAGCTGCATGGGAAAGTAGTCCATACTCCTACTTGCCGTCCTTGGTTGCACAAGTGTTCCTCCTTAGCTTGCCCCTCATGGTGATATGGAGGGTCCCACATGAACAGCTGAATCAAGAGGAGAAAACCTGAGCTAGCTTCACAGATGGACTGGCTCTGAATATTGGTGAGAGCTGAACATAAATGGAAGCTGCATTACGTCCCATCCAGGGGTGACTCTGAAAGACAGTGGTGAGAGAAAAAAATCTTTACAATGACAGGAGCCTCACCTGGCACACCTGATCACTCACGTGTGGAAGGAGAAATGGTCCAAGGAGAGAATATACACAAAATCATAAGCAGCAAAGAATGGCCTGATAGGGACTTCCCTGGTAGTCCAATGGCTAAGACTCCAAGCTCTCAGTGCAGGGGGTTTAGGTTCCATCCCTAGTCAGGGAAATAGATCTCACATGCCAAGACTCAGGGTTTGCATGTCACAGTGAAAGACTGGCACAGCCAAATAATAATTTTTTTAAAAAAAGAATGGCCTGGTAGGCTGGTCAAGGGGTTAAGAGGAAAATTCTGAGTGACTGGAGAAGAGAGTTCTGGAGTAGAGGCAAGTGGATGGACAGATGGTGATGGGTACAGAGTGTAAAAACTTTTATGTCAAATGTTAACGTCCACCAGAAAGCATGCAGGCAATAAGCAACAGCGTAGATAAAATGGTGACATTAGATAGCTTGCATCATTAATCTCTTGAGAACTGGAAAGATGGGCATACAAATAGAGTAACCACCATGTCAGGGATAGACGCTGCACGTGGTCCCAAGAGCAAGAACTTTTACTTACCAAGGCCAATCGAGGTACTGCTATTTCTGAATGTCTAAACTGCCAACAATAGAGACCAATGTTGAACCCATGATTGGGCACTATTTCTTATTGAAACCAACTATTAACAACCACTTGGTGGCCAGTTGACTACTCTGGACCCCGTATGTCCTTGAAAAGCCAGTGATTGGTTCTCTCAAGAATATATACTTCTTTCAAGTAAAGGGAATGTCTTTTCTGCCTCCACTTTTCCTGCTAACATCCCTGATCTGAGGGCTTAGAGGGATTAATCTGCAACCATAAAACCACACACAACATAGCATCCAACCTACCTCACAGCAAAGGAAGTCCAGTAATGAGCTCATGACCATGGCATTCACTGGTCATAATACACACAGTACCATCCAAACACCAATGAGTCTGAAAGAGCAGTGACATGGTTTAATAAGGTGTAAGCTTAAAGGCAAATAGACCACAATAAACCTTGATGAAGGTGTTCTCAAAAATGTGCATGAAAAGGAGGATTTGCACAGCTCAAGGTAAGGATTATGATAACCAAGGAGATACACCTCCTGACTCTAAGAGGAATTCACTGGTCAGCAATCAGGAGTGCAGTTAATTTATCATCTCTAGCGGCAGAATCTTCAGGACCCACTAAGTATTTGAGCTTGGCCCACGAGTCTCTTGGACAACCCTCAGCCAACCACCAAGCCATTGCTACCATGTGGAATTCTTCCATGGGTCACTGGAGCTCCCTTCTGGCTGGCCAAGACTTTATCAGACTGTACCGGTCTGTGACTCTCCCCACCCAACCCTCTTTCTTTCCTCCTTCTCCTTTCATCGCTATCAGACATGTACTACATCTGAAGAATTTTTCTGCCTACTCTCGCTCCCTCCCTATTTCACAGGTATTTTTATTTGACAGGAATGTTTCACAATAAGTCTCTAGTTTCATTTCTAACTCCATCATGTTTTTTCTTGGAATATATGCAATAATTAAATTTTTCTTACCAATTAAATAAAGATAACTTATATTTCCTACCTCACCATTACCCTGCCAGTGGGCCTCTACTTAACACCATGCAGTTTAAGCACTTGTTAATGGCTTCAATATGTACCTATAAAAGTCCACCGAGTGAAAGTCATTCGGTCGTGTCCGACTTTTTGTGACCCCATGAACTGTGGAATTCTCTCTTTTTTTTAGTTCTACCACTTTATTGCTACCAACCCATCTCCCTCCACCTTCATGCGTACATGCTCAGTCATGTAACCCCATGGACTGCAGCCCGCCAGGCTCCTCTGCCCATGGACTTTTCCAGGCAAGAATACTGGAGTAGGTTGCCATTTCCTTCTCCTCCAGGCCAGAATACTGGAGTGGGTAGCCTTTCCTTTCTCCAGGGGATCTTCCTAACCCAGGGATCGAATCCAGGTCTCCCACATTGCAGGCAGATTCTTTACCAGCTGAGCCACAAGGGAAGCCCAAGAATACTGGCGTGGGTAGCCTATCCCTTCTCCAGTGGCTCTTCCTGATCCAGGAATCAAACCAGGGTCTCCTGCACTGCAGGCAGATTCTTTACCAACTGAGCTATCAGGGAAGCCCAAAAAGTCCAGAGTCATTAATTTATTTTTTCAACAATTATGTATTGGATGCTTACTCTGTGCTAGATACAGGCATTGGAAATACAGTATTAAAGAAACCAGAAAAAAAAATCCTTCTCTTCATGGAACTTACATTCTATGGGGTTAGAGAGACAGTGTAATAGACAGACTGCCAAGAATAATCTGTACTATATTGTTCTTCTATCCTCAATAGAATTGCCTTTCACAATATAACACAAAAGTTAGCCTCAGCTTTTTATTATGGAACAATTTAAGAAAAAGCCATATGTTAAATCTCTGCTGCACTTTTTGGTAGAGCAACTAATTATAAAACCAGTTTGTCTACATTAGGAAAAGCACTTATTAAAAATGCACGTAGGCTGTGTTCCAACAGTTTTATTTCTAGGAATTTATCTCAAGAAAATAATCATGAATATTCAAAATCTTTATCCACAGGAATAGTAGTTGCAGAGTTTTTACATATTTGCAAAAAATAAACTGAAAACCATCTAATATAGCTAGAATTATTTAAATAAACGTGTGACCATTCATGCAACGGAGTACAGCAAGACCATTAAAAAGAAATGTTCAGGGACTTCCCTGATGGTCTAGTGGTTAAGACTCCATGCTCCTAATGCAAGGGCACGGGTTCAATCCCTGTCAGGGGACTAAGATCCTGCATGCTGCCCAGCAAGGCCTGAAAAAAAAAAGTACCTTGTTCAAAACTGTGGCAAGAAAAGATGATCACAATGTATTTAGAGGCGAGTGACTATTTTCCAGTAGTCATGTGTGGATGTGAGAGTTGGACTATAGAGAAAGCTGAGCACCAAAGAATTGGTGCTTTTGAACTGTGGTGTTGGAGAAGACTCTTGAAAATCCCTTGGACTGCAAGGAGACCCAACAACTGATGTTGAAGCTGAAACTCCAATACTTTGGCCACCTGACTCGAAGAGCTGACTCATTTGAAAAGACCCTGATGCTGGGAAAGATTGAAGGCAGGAGGAGAAGGGGACGACAGAGGGCGAGATGGTTGGATGGCATCCAACCGACTCAATGGACATGAGTTTGAGTAAACTTCGGGAGTTGGTGATGGACAGGGAGGCTTGGCGTGCTGCGGTCCACGGGTTCGCAAAGAGTCGGACACAACTGAGCAACTGAACTGAACTGAGTGGCAAGAAAACTAGACAAAAAACAATCCTCCGTACACTATTTATAGGATCATCTTATTAAAATGTATCTGGAAAAATATACACCAAAATACCAAAACTGTTATTTCTGGATGATTTTAACTTTGTTTGTCCATAGCTTCAAGTATTTCTACAACAAACAAGGAAATTTATTTTTTCTCTTATCTTTAATTTCTACAAGTTTTGCTTTCATTTTTGTTTTTTGTAAAGAAAATTACTCAACATCTCTGTCTTAAACATCAATAAGTAAATCTGATAAATGGCTTCTAGATAGTTGATATTCTAGAGATAAGTATTTTTTTTCATTTATTTTTATTAGTGGGAGGCTAATTACTTTACAATATTGTAGTGGTTTCTGTCATACATTGACATGAATCAGCCATAAGTATTTTGATAGCCACAGCTCTTTCCCTCATAGCATTGTAGCTGTAAGGGGTGAAAGTGTCCTGTGGCGCCAAATAACCAGCCTAAAGAAAAACTACTACCCAAACACCAGTGTCCCCAGAAGCCTCTGGTCAGGATGCAGAACAGGCACTTAGCTGCTGAGAAATACAATGCTCCTTCAACATTTATTGATTATTGATAATAATAGATCTAACCTCTCTATGTCACAATTTTCTCCCATATAAGAGGTTTTCCCTCTCTCTTACCTCTCCTAGTCAAGAAAAAACACACATATGAACACACACACATGCACGCGCACACACACACTCATAGGATCCTTCAATGGCAAGTTATTAGAGAGGACTTTGTAACAAAATTCAAGGAAAGAAGGAAAAGAACCTCTTATTCATAATAACAAGTCAAAAATTGCTCAGAAAGTGACAAGATTAACTCTTCCTGAATTCCAATGCTATGTGTTTGAATCTTAATATATAATTTATATATTGTTATAAATGTGTATTTTTTTTCAAACAAATTGTAAAGAAAAAAAAGGATGCTGCCACTTCAAGTGTATACCCCTCAGTGAATTCACCCCTCTTCATCCTCAGGACCTTCTACTTAACTTTCAAAATTGGAAAAAAACAAAAAAATTCATGCACCACACCAAAGTTCTGAAAATTAAAAGGTAACTGGGAGAAATAAACAAGATCTAGATTTCAAAGTATATGGGCTGAGTCCTGCAGAGGAGGCAAGGGATGGCCAGGTGAGGGAGAAACACGCCATCCATCTGGGTTGAGAAGACCCCCCCACCAAACAAACAACTTAACCTTAAACCAAAAAGAACTAGGAAAAAAAAGAACAAATAAAACCCAAAGTTAGCAGAAGGAAAGAAATCATAAATATCAGAGGAGAAGTAAACAGAGCCTGAAACAACAAATACTATGTGATATCATATATGTGGAATCTAAAAAATAATACAAATATATGTATCAAAAGAGAAGCAGACTAACAGATTTTTTTTTTTTTTAAAGCGTATGGTTACCAAAGGGGAGAGGAAAATGGGGAGGGATAAATTAGGTGTATGGGATTAATAAATACAAATTTATATATAATAAAATAGATAAGCTGCAGGGACATACCATGTAGCACAGGGAATTATACTCATTACCTTTAATAACCTATAATGAAATGTAATCTGCAAAGATAATCAATATGCTATACATTAACATAATATTGTAAATCATCTTATACTTCAATTAGAATCTCTTCAAATAAACATCTGATGAAGATACAAACTTTTCCTTAGGAAGTCATTTTTGTGCTGTGATAAGATGGGTAACTAAGTAAATCTATATAAATAACACTTCATCCTAGGGCATCAAACCAACACAAGAGAGACTATTCATAATAATGCAAACATAGGAAAACAATCTTTCCAAGATAATCATGAGAAATGCTTTGCAATGGGCCTCAATGTAGAAAGTCGGGGAATTCTTTAATGCCAAAGAGCACTATCTAGATCTAACACAAGGTTTTTTAATGATCTTTTGAAAGCTTAAGAATTATGCTGCAATTCCACAGACTTACTAATACAGAAATTGTCTTTCATTCTTATCAGTAATGAAAGTGATCAACTAGAGACCTATTTAATTGACGTTTGGATCCTGGGCACCCACCATAGGGCTAGGCACATAGTAGGGGGTCTAAGTAATATTTGTTAAATATATGAATAAGTAACTGCCTTATCTATGATCAGTTAGATGATAAATGTAACAGATAAAATATTCACAGTCACAGTTGCCTCTAGGTTGAGCTGTGAAAAAAATGTAACTATTTGTTGATAATTTACTCTATATGAGAGCCCCCATTTCAGATTATTAAACTCTTTTACTCTAAAATAAGAACAAAAATTAGATATCTTCAATCATCACATTTATTCAAATTGACATCACACGACTTTTGTTATGATACACTGAGAAGTCCACAGATTTTCTGCCCCGCCCCACCCCCCACAGAAAAAGCATTATCCAGAAACCCCACACAAACTCAAACTAAGGGACATTCCACGAAGAAACTTGTTTGTACACTTCAAAATGTCAAGTTATAAAATACACAGAAAGGCTGAGGACCTGTTCCATACTGAGGGAAACGAGAATCATGACACTGTGTGGTCCTGAATTAAATCCTGGACCTACAGAGGATGCGTTGGGGCAATCTGTAAAATCCAAGCGAGGCCGGTGGAGTAGAGGGTAATAATCATATCAACATTGGTTTCCTGATTTTGATGAGGTACACTGTGGTTATGTAGGAGAGTAAATTTTTTTTGGCTGCACCAAGCGACAAGCAGAAACTTCGTTCCCTGACTAGGGAATCAAACCCAGACCCCCTCTAGTGGAAGCATGAAGTCTTAACCATCGGACCGGTAGGGAAGTCCCTGTAGGATAGTCATTTTAAACAAGAACTTTCACTATGACAGGTACCATCATCAACACTTCCTGGCTTTATCATACATGTAAGATTAGAAAAATGGGCACCTTGGATATGATTCTCAGTTTAGTTACTTGCAAGCAATTCATAATGAAAGTAATGTGTTGATACTGAAAATGAGAATTCACGAAGCACAATGATAAGAATGCCAAGAAGGGCAGTAAAGAAAATGTGTCAAAAACAGAAGTATAAAGCATTAAAGTATGGAATAAGAGCACTCACAGAGGCAGATATCCAGTTGGTTGTGGATTTGGGGTAGTAATCGAGGATAACAGGTATACAAGGCATAAAGGAACATCTAACCTCACACCTAATAGCTTTCATTATATTTGTCATCAGAAGACCAGTGTTCTGTTTCCAGATTTATCAAAAATTGATTATTAATACTACTCAGCAACTTAAAAAAGAACAAATACTGTTACATGCTATATGAGTAAGCCTTAAAAAACATTACGGGAAATGAAAAAAAGTCAAGACACAAAACACAACATATTATATGATGCCATTTATATGAAAAGTCCAGAAAAAGCTAAACTAAAGACAGACAATAGATTAGGGGTGGCCTGAAATTGCGGATGAGGAAGGGAATGGGGATTACATGTAACCCTCATTTGATTATAGGAAACAACTCATCTTTAATCTTCAAACTGAAGCTCAATGCCTTAATTTTCTCATCGGCTATTTAGTCACAATTACGGTTCCTAACTCAAAAGGGCCTTTTGAAGATCAAATGAGATAACACAGGTCAAAAGTCTAGATGTCTGGTACTTAGTGAGGGCTCAACACGTACATACACATGTCCAGCTTAAAAATTCAGAAAATAAAATGCATGTAGAAAAAAACAATATGCATGTAATAAATGGTAAACATAGAGAAAAGTACAAGTTCATACTTTAAAGATTCAGCATCAAACTGGAGTTCATCCAAATCAAGGTAAATAATTTAAAACACTGGTCTCAAAAAAAATAAATAAATAAAAATAAAACACTGGTCTCCTGATGACAAATAATCAACTCCTTAATCAAGGTAAATAATTTAAAAGACTTTGGGAGAACTTTTAAAATATGTACAATCAACTATAAGAACACATGAAACTCATTAAATATACTGTTATTTCCCTAATATTTGCGGTCTCAATGAAGTATAAGGAAATGTTGAGACTCTTCCTCAACCTTTCATCTTCTTGACATTTTGATGGGTAATCTCCTGAATTTTTTAATTACATGATTTTTCACAGTTTTCCACATTTTTTCAACACATAAAAGTCCTTTACTGAAAATTGGCTTCCAATGACATTTTTACTTTATCAATGTTTTTATATAAGAAGTTTCTTATATGAGACATATGTAAGACTTACATAAAAGTCTCTCTTATATAGGAGAGACTTCTCCTTATATAATCCAATATAATCCTGGACCAAAACTCTAGAAGCCAGTACTGGTGAGGCCACAGGCACTGACATAGACACGCACACTCCTCCACGTTTGCTCATCCTTAAAACATGCGCTGTGGTATTGGGGGCACCAGCTCCTCCCCCAGGCGGGGTCAAATAACGACACAGGCACCGCCTCTGAGCTCAGCCTGTTCGCTGACTCTTTCCACACAGGTATACAAAGTGAAAAACTGCCAACCCACCACTCCACCAGACAAAGAAAAAGTTGTTTAATTTTAATCCTTTGAAATAACTACTTCATCGAATATAACCTATGTATCTTTGGTTGAACTATTTTCTCACCAGCATCAACATTTATATTCCCCTATATTATCTATATGACAATTTATAAAATGAACCTGTTTTCCTTATTCTATCATTCCTTAAGTAGTCCCACATAAAGTTCCTAACATGAAGAGAAAATAGAGGCAAATTTCAATATTTGATAAATTTTATCATGATAATTTGAAAACAAATTTACTCTTTAAATTGCATTATAAAAAATACATTACTCTTCACATTAGTTTTACAAGGAAATATATAATCATTTGAATATTTAAATATAGTTTCTCTTTAGCAAAATCACTGTCACTCAGAGCCTGAGTTACACAAAAATTTAAACACACAAATCCAAAACACACTTTACACATTGTCTACATACTACACAATCTGGAATAATTATAATAAATATTTATGCAAGATACTGAGCAAGGACAAGATTAATAAAATACTCACTATGGCTATCATTTGATTTTTTACTATTAAAATAATTTAATGCATACTTGAATACACACACAAAAAAAAAATCCAATTTTTATCTAATAGTAAAGTAAGCCCAAATAAATTTTGGCAAATTTTGACAAAGAGGCACTCTTGTATCCTACCAAACTCTGAAAGTTATTCACTACTTATTTAATTTAAATTATAACGTTTACAATTTCAAGTTTTCAAGCCTGTCTAAAACAACAATGACTACAGGAACTTAGTAAACATTTCAAAATGCTTTTTAAAATCTCATCAGGACTATTTTATACTTTAAATTTTAGATATAAACCTCTTCTTCTAAAAAAAAAAAAAAGTACTTAGAAGAGTTTCCAATGTGAAAATAGTAGTAAATTTTCTTTAAGTTTTTCATCAGCTGAATTATAAGAACTTTCCTCTCTGCATGATGTAAACACAGTAGATATGATGCATCACAATTACATGGTACATTTTTTTCCATATGATCTCTTGCTTTTAAACTGACACTAAAAGCTTGCAAAATGCCTATGAACAGTACTCAAGGGAATTACATGTCTACTTCATAGGGAAAAAAGACACCAATAACCACAAGTGGAATATTTGTATGAATTAATTGCTTATTTACTTCCTAATCAGAATGACAGTTTTATTTCTAAATTAAAATTGCAGGATTATTCCAAATTAGTAGCTGAGAGTGATATTTTAAGGAAAGAAATTAAAGTATTTGAATATAGGGTAAGTTGAAGTTGCTCTGCAACTAAAAATATAAACATTTGTCCATTTTTAAACCTAATTACTGTTTTAAATTTAGAAGTAAAGAAATTATTTGGAAAACTCAGCAGTGGCCACAGGACTGGAAAACGTCAGTTTTCATTCCAATCCCAAAGAAAGCCAATGCTAGAATGTTCAAACTACCACACAACTGCACTCATCTCACACGCTAGCAAAGTAATGCTCAAAATTCTCCAAGCCAGGTTTCAACAGCATGTGAATCGTGAACTTCCAGATGTTCAAGCTGGATTTAGAAAAGGCAGAGGAACCAGAGATCAAATTGGCAACATCTGTTGAATCATAGAAAAGCAAGAGAGTTCCAGAAAAACATCTACTTCTGATTTATTGACTATGCCAAAGCCTTGGACTGTGTGGATCACTGCAAACTGTGGAAATTTCTGAAAGAGATGGGAATACCAGACCACCTGACCTGCCACCTGAGAAATCAGTACGCTGGTCTAGAAGCAACAGTTAGAACTGGACATAGAACAACAGACTGGTTCCAAATTGGGAAAAGAATATAATCAAGGCTGTATATTGTCACCCTGCTTATTTAACTAATATGCAGAGTACATCATGCAAAATGCCAGGCTGGATGAAGCACAAGCTGGAATCAAGACTGCTGGGAGAAATATCAATAACCTCAGACATGCAGATGACATCATCCTTATGGCAGAAAGCAAAGAAGAACTAAAGAACCTCTTGATGAAAGTGAAAGAGGAGAGTGAAAAAGTTGGCTTAAAGCTCAATATTCAGAAAACTAAGATCATGGCATCTGGTCCCATCACTTCATGCCAAATAGTTGGGGAAACAGTGGAAATAGTGGCTGATTTTATTTTTGGGGGGCTCCAAAATCACTGCAGATGGTGACTGCAGCCATGAAATTAAAAGACGCTTACTCCATGGGAGGAAAGTTATGACCAACCTAGATAGCATATTAAAAAGCAGAGACATTACTTTGCCAACAAAGGTCTGTCTAGTCAAAGCTATGGTTTTTCCAGTGGTCATGTACGGATGTGAGAGTTGGACTACAAAGAAAGCTGAGCACCAAAGAATTGATGCTTTTGAACTGTGGTGTTGGAGAAGACTCTCATGAGTCCCTTGGACTGCAAGGAGATCCAACCAGTTCATCCTAAAGGAAATCAGTCCTGAATATTCATTGGAAGGACTGATACTGAAGCTGAAGCTCCAACACTTTGGCCACCAGGTGGGAAGAACTGACTCATTGGAAGAGACTCTAATGCCGGGAAAGACTGAAGGCGGGAGGAGAAGGAGAAGACAGAGGATGAGATTGTTGAATGGCATCACCAACTCGATGGACATGAGTTTGAGTAAGCTCCGGGAGTTGGTGATGGACAGGACAGCCTGGTGTGCTACAGTCCATGGGGTCGCCAAGAGTCAGACAGGAGTAGAACTGAAAGAAATTATTAATACAACATAACACCATAACATACCCACAGGCTAAATAATGGCCTCTGAAATAAAGCTACATTTAGAAACCAACTGTTACACTGTACTTAATTCTGACTGATCAAGTTTCAATTAAATATGGTTTATACAATATAGAAGCTGAAATTCATGTTTCCCTTTTAGCATCAATGACAGAAAAGGATCCAGTTTCCTTGACTTAGTAGGATAATGAATGAATCTGTACCAGCACAACCAGTGTCCCTGAATAAAAGACCTAAAGATTTTCTGAGTATGTCAGACCTAAACTGCATATCTTGACATCTTTCATCTGAACTACTAAAATCAGTTAGCAAGTTGAAGGCAGGCCAAACCAATGTACAAATACAGCTTTTCACTTGCAAAATGGAACTCCACTTAGGTTATCAGTTTTATTGGTGATAGTGGTTTAGTTGCTAAGTTGTGTTCAACTCTTGCGACCCCATGGACTACAGCCCGCCAGGCTTCTCTGTCCATGGAATTCTCCAGGAAAGAATACTGGAGTGGGCTGCCACTTCCTTCTCCAGGGAATCCTTCCCACCCAGGGACCGAGCCTGGGTCTCCTGCATTGCAGGCAGATTCTTTACCATCTGAGCCACCAGGGAAGCTGGTAGAAAAGCATAATCACAGTAGCAAGATCCTTTCCCCCTTAAGATCTAGTAATGCTAAAGAAAAACCTACAGAGATTGTATATATACAATATGGATGTGTCTAAATGAAGAAAGTTGAAGGCCTGCAGATACAGTTTAAATCAAACAGGAGTCGTCTGTTATGTATTTAAATCACCAGGCAGTTTTTTTAAAACTGGATCAAAGTTAATGAAATCTCATTCTCTGTAACGTTTTTTAAAGAAAGATAAATTGTATTTTATGTGTGATTATTTAGGTTAACCCCACTCAAAAGCTGAGATAATCTATTAGAACTTCTTCTTTTTAATTACCCAGTTAGAATATGATATTGACAACACTACTTTGAAACACACAGAAAATAACTACATATGCATCTGTTCCAATTTTTAAAAAGTAAAAAATAAAATAGTATTTTGTGTTTGCCATATTCATTCTTGCAACGTTATTAAGTTGCTGACATGAGACACAATCATAAAAAATAAATGGGACATGACTGAAGGTATAAAATGGTATATATATTGTGCTAAATTATGTAATATAAATTAAGATGAAGCTCTTCCACAGCAAAGGGACATAGGGCATTTTTAAATTAAAAAAAAAAAAAACCCTAACACTAACTTTAAATGAATATTAAATGTTGGTGGGATTGAAAACTAGTATAGCCACTATGAAGAACAGTGTGGAGATTCCTTAAAAAGCTGGAAATAGAACTGCCATACGACCCAGCAATCCCACTGCTGGGCATACACACCGAGGAAACCAGAACTGAAAGAGACACATGTACCCCAAAGTTCATCGCAGCACTGTTTACAATAGCCAGGACATGGAAGCAACCTAGATGTCCACTGGAAGATGAATGGAGAAGAAAGCTGTGGTACATATACACAATGGAATATTACTCAGCTATTAAAAAGAATGCATTTGAATCACTTCTAATGAGATGGATGAAACTGGAGCATATTATACAGAGCGAAGTAAGTCAGAAAGAAAAACACCAATACAGTATATTAACACATATATATGAAATTTAGAAAGATGGTAACGATGACCCTATATGCGAGACAGCAAAAGAGAAAAAGATGTAAAGAACAGACTGCTGGACTCTGTAGGAGAAGGCGAGGGTGGGATGACTTGAGAGAATAGCACTGAAACATGTATATTAACATATGTGAAACAGATCGCCAGCCCAGGTTCGATGCATGAGGCAGGGTGCTCAGGGCTGGTGCACTGGGATGACCCAGAGGGATGGGATGAGGAGGGAGGTGGGAGGGTGGGTCAGGATGGGGAACACATGTACACCCATGGCTGATTCATGTGAATGTATGGCAAAACCACCACAATATTGTAGAGTAATTAGTCTCCAATTAAAATAAAAATTTTTTTTAATGAATATTAAAAGTCCTGAAAAATAAGGCTATAGCAAAATAGTTGAAGGTTCACTTTTTTCAGCAAAGTTAGGAAAGCTACACTAGGTGGTACACTGGTACCAAATATATTTTCAACTGAAGCACTAAATCTTCAACCAGCCCTTAACAGAAACACCTCTAGTTTACTTCATTACCTCATAATTTGTTAGAGAATCGAGTCCTCATTCTATCTGAATATGATACACCAGAAAACAAACTTCTCAAATCATATGTTCTAATAGGTCTATAAGGCTTTCTCTGTTGTCTTCTAGGGTGTTTTTTATTACCATTCTTCTTACTTCGTGCAGCGCTGGAAGATGTCTGCACAGGTTGCTTAGGAGAACAGCTTGCTATAGCTCGTGACTGCTCTTCAGCTCCTGCCGACAGAACTGAGGAGTTTGAGAGCACATTAGCTGGTTTCTTCACCTTCTTTAACCTACTAACATCAGGTTTTTTCTTCTTAACATGCATCCTAACGGAAGTGCTCCTGCACTGATATTTGTGACGCAAAAAAACAGAGTATTTTGGAATATACTTTTTAATTATATCACTTAGTTTGCTCTGAATCCAAATCGACCGTTTTTCTGAAGCAGTTCTGGTATTTTGCTGGGGAATAACTGATCTACAACCTTTTTTGGGAAAATCTGGCTTATTATTAGCTATTACCTTCCTTCTCTGATTTTTGCTTTTACTTTTCAAAAACCTTTTTCTAAATGATTTCGATGAAGTTTTGGCAACATCACGACTTGAAAAAGTTGATTGGAAATTACATTCTTTTGAAATTTCACTAGAACTGAAAATCCTGGACTTTTCTGGAAACACAGAAGATTCACTGGCCTCCTGTGTCTTTAGTTCATGTCCTGCTGACACTGCCACAAAAGGTACTGAAGCAGAGCTTTGTACATAAGGATCATTATCTCCTGCATTGGAATTTAAGTGGCTAACATGCATTTCAACACAATTATTCCTGTCAGACCCTGGTACTTCTATGTTCAGAGAAGGATCGATTACAATCTGCTTATTCAATGGGTCATAACAATTAAAGGAACTCTGGTTAAATTTGTACTGTATGTTAATATTCCAATTATTTCTACTACCATCCTTCCTTTTAGAGAAGCTGTTGGATTCACCTTTCTTCAACTTAATATTTGAAGAAAGAATATAAATTAAGGTATTTGCTTGCAAAGGCTTCAAAACACTAATACCTGATTCGGGAAATTCATTTTTTTTCACTTTCTCTCTTGATTTCCCGTCATTTTGTAAAAGTAAATGCTTCCTTACTGGAGAGTCTTTCTCTTGTCCACTAATTCTTCTTTTTGTCCCTGGGTGACTTGTGAGATTGGTTTGAGTTCCATGGCTCACTTTTATAGCCTGGCCTTGAGAGGCTTCTCGCCATGTTTGTTCATGATTCCTCTCTGTTGAAGGATAATGATTAGGTTTATCTAAAGCCACTGAAAAGTCATCAATATCTGAAATACCACCCACATTATCATCACAATCTGAGAGAACTTGAAATGATGTGGTGTCCTGATTGAGGTCAGTCCAGGTCATCTTTTTTTCTTCATTCAAAATTTTTTTTTTTATTTTTCTCATCTCACAGTCGCTAACAAAGTAACAGTACAAATGACCTTTCTTAAATTCCTTCACAAGAGCACTCATTTGCACATCATCTTCTTTCATTATCTGAGACCACATTTTCCCCACAAATGAAGGAGGGACGGGAGACAAGTCTTTAGGAAGTAGTTCATGAAGATCATCTTCTATGACCTCCTTTGCTTTTTCCAAGTCCCTTATAGAATCAACCATGGGAACAGAGTCTGAATGGGAATTATTATGGTTTGTTTCTCTCTGGTCAAAAGACATCTTCTTAAATAGGTTGATCTTATTAACAGCTTCTTGAGGCCGGTCATTGCCAGACTGGAGAGAAGGATCACATTGAAAATTCACCCAAGAACCACAAGGTTCACAGATCATACTTTCTAGATCAGTATGTTTTAACTTCAGAAGGTTTTCTTGATCAGGCATTTGATGGATCACCAATCCAGGAGATGCATTGAAATCCATTGTGGAAACACCAGATTCACAGTTCTTATCTTTTAGGCCAATATTTTCTACATCTTTCCAAAGGTTGACTCCTTTGTCGACCTTCTGCTGTTGCTGAGCTACTGGCTGAGAAGTCTCCTCCCACTCAAAGTTTCTTTTCGGACCACTAGATTGACAGCTCTTATCTTTGGAGTCACTATATTTTGCCTTTTTCTTTTCAGATTCTTGCGACTGGTAAGTCACAGACTGATGAGAGGAATCAGTTTGAAAACTCAGTTCAGAAACATAAGGCTCACAGCTTGTCTCTTCCAAAATAATATAGTCTTGCTTTTGCTTTACTACTTTGAAGACCTTTTTGGAATGGGTTTTCACTGATTGAGGAGAGGCTTCACAAACATATCTCAGTTCAGAATCACAAGAGTCACAGTTCTCATCTAGGTCAAAACTTTCTGCATTTATACAGCTGATTTCTTTGACAGTCCTTTGAGGTGAATCAATCGCTGGCTGAAAAGGGACATCAGAATCTGAAATCATTTCACAGTCATCATCACTTGCTGTCAGGTCCACAAACAGCATCTTATCTGTTTCTCTATCTGACTCTTCAAGTTCGTTTATCACTATTTGAAGAGGAACATCAGAATCACACATTATTTCAGAATCCCTAGGTTCACTAACCTCTTCTTGCATGTCAAGATGCTTTTCCATCTGAAGATTTATTTCTTTGCAAACCACTTGAGGTTGGTCAACTCCTAACTGAAGATGAACACCAGAATCACATTTTATTTCAGAAACACTAAGTTCACAGTTCTTATTTTCTAGGTCATTCTGATCCTCCTCTTGCAAGTTTATTTCTTTGACAGCCACAGTAGAATGACCAGCTACAAAGTCAACGTTAGAATCATAACTTACTTCAAAATCACCTAGTTTGTATCTCTTATCTTCCAGGTAAATATGGTCTTCCTCCCAAAGACCTATTTCTTTAACAGCTTTTTTTTGATGCGGGCCAGTCACTGACTGAAGAGGACATTCAGAAACAAAATTTATCTTAGGACCACAAGGGTCATTGCTTTTATCTTCCAAATTGGCTTGTTGCTCTTCCAAATCGTGGTGTGGCTCAACCACTGATTGGAGAGGGGTATTTGAAACAAAAATGATTTCAGAATCATTAGGTTCATAGCTCTTAGCACTCAGACAAACAGGTCCGTCCCTCAGAAGATTCATTTCTGTAACAGCCTCTTGAACTTCATTAGCCACAGATTGAAGAGGTTCATCAGAAACAAGATTTATTTTTGAATCACTAGGTTTGACAACCTTATCTTCCAAGTCAACACGCTCCTTCAGAAAGTTTACCTTCTTAACAACTTCAGTTTGGCTAGCCACTGACTGAAAACGGGCATCAGAGTCAGATACAATTTCAAAATGCTTAGGTTCATCTCTCTTATCTTCCACGTCAACTTCATCCCTCCAAGAGTTTATTTCTTTAACAGTTTGTCTAAGCTGGTTGGCCACTGATTGAAGGGGGTCAACAGAATTAAAACTTACTTCAGAACCACAAGATTGATTGTGCTTATCTTCTAGTTCAGTATGCTTTTGCTCCAAAATAGTTATCTGAGGATGGTCAACTACTGACTGATCCATGAGATCAGAATTCAAACTCATTGCAAAATAACCACTGTCTTGCCTGTTCTTATCTTTCAAGTACACATGATTTTCATTCTTGAGGTTTATTCGTTTAACAGCCACTTTAGGTTGACTAGACACAGATGGAAGAGAAACATCAGAATTATGTATTAATTTATAATCATTAGGTTCATCAACCTTATTCTTCAGGCTCATATCCTCTTCTTTCTGCACATTTGTTTCTTCAACCACTTCCTGAAATTGTTCGGTCAATGGCTGAAGAGGGTCAGCAGAATCAAAATCTACTTTACCATCACTAGATTCATTGTTTGTATCTTCCAAATGAACATGTTTTTCCTTCAAAAGGGCTAGCTGAGGTTGGTCAATGACTGAATGAAGAGAGTTACTAGTATTCAATTTTTTCTCAAAGCCTCTGGGTCCAGTTCTTTCTTCTTCTGGGTCAACATGGTCCTCCTTCAAAACAGTCGTTTGAGGTTTTTCATTCATTGACTGAAGAGGGACACCAGAGTCCAAAATTATTTCAGAACTACTACATTTATCGCTCTTGTTCTCTAGACCAACACGTTCTTCTTTCTGAACACTTATTTCTTTAACAGTTATTTGAGGTTCAGTCATTGAATAATCAGAATCTAAACTTATTTCAGAATCACTATATTCAGCACTTTGACCTTTTAACTTAGCATGCTTTTCTTTTTGAAGCCCTAGTTCTTTCACAATCAATTCTGGTTTATGAGTTACTGATTGAAGAGGGATATCAATATCCAAACTTGTTTCAGAAACTTTTGACTCATTATTCTTATCTGTTAAATTCACATGTTCTTCTTTTTGGTTTATTTCTTTAATAGCTATGGAAAGATGACCAGTCACTAAATGAAAAGTAATACCAGATTTCAAACTGCTTTCAGAAACAATAGGTACATTATCCTTATTTTCTAAGTGTATATTCTCCCTTTTCTGAAGGTTTCCTTCTTTAATAGGCTCTTCAGAGTGTCCAGTCATTGAACGAAAAATATCATAATCAAAAATTTCAGAATCACTAGATTCATTTTCCTTATTTTCTAAGTGTACCCACTCTTCTTTTTCAAGATTTAGGTTTTTAACAGCTTCTTCTGGTTGGTTAATCACTGAGTGAAAAGGGATATAAGAAGCCAAACTTATTTCAGAACGGGTGGGCACATCATCCTTCTCTCCTAAGTGTGTACACGCTTCTTTCTGAACGAATGTTTCTTTAACCACTACTTCAGGTTGATAAGTCCCTGAAAAAAGAGGCACATCAGAATCAAAAGTTATTTCAGAAACATAAGATTCACAACTCTTATTTTCCAGATCAATAGGATCCTCCTCATAAACAGTTACTTGAGATTGGTCAATTACTGAGTGAAGAGGACTATCAGAATAAAAAGTTATTTCAGAACTAATTGATTCAAAGCTCTCATCTTCCAGGTTAACATGCTTACTTATTTCTTCAACATCCAGCTCAGGATACTCAGAAACTGACATAAAAGAAGAATCAGAGTCAAAAGTGGACTCAAAACTGGAACATCCATAGCTCTTAACTTCCATATCAACATTTAATGCTTTCATATTTATTTCACCACTAGCACCTATAGGGTGAGATTCAAAACTGAGATCAGAAATGCCAGACTTAACACTCTTATTCTCCAGGTCAATAGCTACTTCCTGAGCATTCACCTCTTTAACTGCCACTTGAGATTGGGCAGGCACTAACTGAGGATCTGTTTGCATCAGATGGAACTTTATCTCAGGACCATGAAATTCACAGTTCACATCCACAAGGCCATTCTTTTCTTTCTGAAGATTGATATTTTCAACATCCTTCTGAGGTCCATCAGACCTGGTCTCAAGAGAGACATCACAATCAAGATATGCTTTAGCACTACTGGGTTTATAATTCCTGTCTTTCAGAGAGACAAGCCTATCCTCCAGGTTTCTTTCACTGACAGCCACGTGAGGATGGTCAAAGACTGACTGAAGAGAAACGTTACCATCAAAACTTGTTTCAGAACAACTCGATCCATAGTTCTTATCAACCAAGCTCATGTGAACCTCCTTCCGAAGTTCTGTTTCTGTGACGGTCACTGGGAGTTGGCCAGGCATTGACTGAAGCGAGAAAACAGAATCAGCACTTATCTCAGAGCTACTAGATCCATAGCTCATATCAACCAAGCCAACAAGCGCCCCCGTAGGAAGGTTTACTTCTTTCTCAGGCTGTTGGGGGGAGTCATCAGTTGACTGAAGTGAGGCATCACAATCAAAATTCATCTCA
This sequence comes from Cervus elaphus, assembly GCF_910594005.1. Taxonomy (NCBI): domain Eukaryota; kingdom Metazoa; phylum Chordata; class Mammalia; order Artiodactyla; family Cervidae; genus Cervus; species Cervus elaphus. The sequence continues at coordinate 39,646,978 of NC_057822.1, forward strand.
GAATCACTGGATTCATAGCTTTCATCAACCAGCCTAATATGCCTTGCCTTTTGAACACTTCCATCTTTCACTTGAGTTCTGCTGGTAGTCAACTGAAGGGAGTCATCACAATCAGAGCTTATTTCAGAAATATAAGATGTATTATTCTTATATTGCAAATCAGTATGTACTTCCTTTGAAAGGTTAATTTCCTCAGCAGTCCCTTTGGATTGGTCCATCAGTGAATAAAAAGAGGAACTGCCATCAAAACCTACTTCAGAATCTCTTGATTCACAGTTCTTATCTTCTTGGTCAGTTTGCTCCCCCTTCCAAAGGGCCGGTTCAGCCTCTTCACAGTGATCAGATGCTGACTGAAGAGAGCCACCAGCAGACTTCATTTCAGAACTCACTGAGCTCTTCTGTTCCAAAAAGGCTGACTTGTTAAAAACCAAATGCTTTCCTTCCTGGTTATGATCCATATTAGGAAAGAATTTCTCATGGTGCTTTAGAATGTCATCTTCAAAGATTCCTTTATTAGAAGGCATGTCAGTTTTATTCAGGTTGACTACTGGACTTACTGCAAATTTAGAAAGAGATTCCAATTTTAAAGAGTTTTCAGTACCCGCAAATTCATGGACTTTAAAGCCAGTTGACAAAGCTTTAGTCTGAGAATTTACATTTTCCTGTAAGGTCAACTTATCTGAATTTATACGTAACGATTTTCTGTTTAACTCCTCAGGTTTCTGATATGGAACTGAAGAAGTTTCTGGATGGGATGGTAGCATAGGGTTTCTAGAGCCCTTGTCTAGCTGTTTAAGGTATTTGTCAACTTTGTTTGGGTCACATTTGTTAACTGAATCCAAAGGGACTCCAAGTGATAAACCAGTAGTAGTGTCAGCTGTAACTGGTCTTTCATGAGAACTTTCAGGTAAACAACTAACAAGAGCATTAGAAATCGCTAATGAACAGATTACACTTTGTCTGTTATTTGTACTGTGACCAAGACCAACTGGATTAAACTCTTTCATACTGCTCCCAACTTTATGAATGAACTCCAAGGGATGCTGTTGTCCTTTCTCCAGTTTTTGAATAACTGATGGTCGATCTGAAACACTATGTATATATCCCTGAGGCCTAGAATAAAACTTTTCAACGGGTTCAGATGCCTTGGTAGATATCTCTTCTCTGACTCCAGCAGCATCCTCGGTCTTTATTTCAGGACTAAAATCATTATTAGGAACCACTTCTGAAGGTGACACAGTAGTCATATGAAGTCTCTCATTTTGCAGTGATCTAAAAAATAAGGGGAAAAAAATTCCATAAAAATATTTTAATATCCATTTAAGATTTGTCAATGCATAATAAATGCTACATTCTTTCTATCCTGGGCCAGATTCCTAGAACAAAGAGTTTCAAAATAAATTAATTTTGTAACATTTGGCTAAGGACAGAAAGGAAGGTAGAATCATAAAATCAAACAAGTTGGAAATCCCAAAGGATTCTACGAAACCAGCATCACCCTGATGCTATACCAAACAAAGATATCACACATACAAAAAAAATTACAGGTCGGTATCACTTATGCATTGATACACAAACACAAAAATGCTCAACAAAATATTAGAAAATCAAATCCAACAATTCATTAAGTGGATCATACACCACAAACAAGTGGGATTTACCAAGGATGTAAGGATTTTTCAATATCTGCAGAATCAATCACTGTGGTATACCACATTAACGAACTGAAGAATAAAAACCATATGATCATCCCAGTAGATGCAGAAAAAGCTCTTGACAAAATTCAACATTTATTTATGATTTCAAAAAAACTCTCCAGCAAGTAGGCATAAAGGGAACATATCTCAACAAAATAGGCTGTATGTGACAAATCCACAGCTAACATCATACTCAACAGTGAAAAGTCTAAAGCATTTCCTCTAAGACAAGACAAGGATGAACAAGACAAGGATGCCCACTCTCACCATTTTTATTGAACAGTTTTAGAAGTCTTAGTCACAAAAACTAGAGAAGAAAAAGAAACAAAAGGAATCCAAAATGGAAAGGAAGAAGTAAAACTGTCATTGCTTGCAGATGACATGATACTATACAGAGAAAACCTTAAAGATACCACCAAAAAAAAAATTAGCACTCACCAATGAATTGATAAGGTTGCAGGATACAAAATTAATATACAGAAGTCTACTGCATACACTAACAATAAACTATCAGAGAAATTACAGTAACAATCCCATCTATCACCACATCAAAAAGGAATGAAATACCTAGGAATACACCTACCTAAGAAAGCAAAAGATCTGTACTCAGAAAACTGTAAGACACTGATGAAAGAAACTGACAGAGATACAAACAGATGGAAAGATACACTGTGTTCCTGGAAGAATCAATGCTATTAAAATGAACATACTACCCAAGGCAATGTACAGAGTCACTGCAATCCCTATCTAAACACCAAAGGTTTTCTTCACAGAACTAGAACAAATAATTTTAAAAGTTGTATGGAAACACAAAAGACCCTCAACAGCCAAAACAATCTTGAGAAAGAAGAACAGAGTTAAAGGAATCATGCTTTCTAACTTCAGGCTACAGTAATCTAAACAGTATGGTACTGGCACAAAAATAGATACATAGATCAATGAAACAGAACAGTGTTCAGAAATAAACCTACACACTTATGCTCAATCTATGAAAAGTGGAAGTCACTCAGTTGTGTCTGCCTCTTTGGGACCCCATGGACTGTAGCCTGCCAGGTTCCTCTGTCTATGGAATTCTCCAGCCAAGAACACTGGAGTGGGTTGCCATTCCCTTCTCCAGAGGATCTTTCCAACCCAGGGATCGAACCTGGGTCTTCTGCATTGCAGGCAGATTCTTTACCATCTGAGCCACCAGGGAAGCCCAAAGGAGGCAAGATTATACAATGGAGAAAAGACAGTCTCTTTAATAAGTGATGCTTGGAAAACTGAATAGCTAGCTACATGAAAAAGAATGAAATTAAAACTTTCTCTTAACACCATACACAAAAATATACTCAAAATGGATTAAAACCCTAAATGTAAGACCAGATACTATAAAACTCTTAGAGGAAAACATAGGCAAAACACTGACATAAATCACAGCAATATGTTTTTGGATCTATCTCATAGAGCAATGGAAACAAAAGCAAAAATTAACAAACAGGACTTAATTAAACTTTTAAAGCTTTTGCACAACAAAGGATATCATCAACAAAATACAAAGACATCAAGCATACCCAAATTTAGAAAACTTCCTACAAAATAACTGGTCAGTACTCTTCTAAAAAGTGTCAAGGTCTTAAAAGCAGAGACAGACTAAGGAGCTACTCAAGATTATGGGAAAGTACAGAAATGTGACAATTCAATGCACTGAGTGGTCCTGGATGGAATGCTGGTCCCAAAAAAGGACATTAGTAAACACAACTGGCAAAATCTGAATCAGTTCTATAAATAGTATGGTATCATGGTGATTTCATGGATTTGATCACTGTACTGTGGTCATTTTATTTTTCTTATTTATTTTTGGCTGCACTGGGTCTTCCTTGCTAGCATGCAGCCTTTCTCTAGTTTCAGGGAACAGGGCTACTCCTCCTTGAGGGGCAGGGGCTTCTCACTGCTCTGGCTTCTCTTGTGGTTGAGCACAGACTGTAGACCTGCGGGCTTCAGTAGTTGAGGCTCATGGGCTCTAGTTGTGGCACACAGGATTAGGTGCTCCATGCCATGCAGAATCTTCCAAGACCAAGGATCAAACCCGTGACCCTTGCACTGGCAGGCAGATTCTTATCGACTATCACTAGGGAGTCCACTGCGGTTATTTTAGATTTAACATTTGGGGAAGCTAGGTGAATGTTACACAAGAAGAATTCCTTGTACCAGTTTTGCAACTAAATTTTTGTAAGTCTGAAATTATTCTAAAATGCAAAGTTAAAAAATATTTTAATGTCCATAAACTTTAGCCCAAGAGTTCACAGTCTAGAAATCTACTCCACAGAAAGAGTTGCATGACAAATGTATTTGTTGAAGCATTGTTTATATACACTATAAACTGGTAATTTATACTGACCTCAAGATAGGTTAATTCCATCTTTCCACCAGCTAAGAAAACAATTATATTTTTCCTAACTTATCCCCATCATAACTTTTTCCTTATTTGCTAAGTTTTAGGTTGGTGACTTGCAAAGTGTTCAAAAAGTTTATCCTTTATTCTGATGCTAGGATTAAAGTCAACTAATACTGTACAGGTGTGCTAATGATCTATGTTGCTTTATCTTATACAGTGTAGCAGCAATCAGAGTACATAATCTGATTTTCTACCAAAGTTCTTCAACACAGGACATTAACTTTTTAAAATGTTATCAAAATATTTCTTTTTACTAAAACAATCCATATATACTAATAAAAGAGTAAGCTGTCAAGATACTGACAAATTATAAAAATAATCGATTCTATTTTACAGAGTAGCATAGAGTTAGCACATAGTTCCATTAATGTGGGATTAATTTTTACCTTGACTATCCTTACTTGGCTACTATCACCAACTTTTGGTTACTAATCATGTTAAAGTTATGTTTGTTCCCACCTTTTTACCCTGCTTAACCCTGCGACATTCTTGATGATACACAATTATTTACTGGCCTGACTTTTCTTTAGAAAAAGCATACGTAGTCCCTATCTTTTAGAGTGAGATTTTTTTTTACTTAACTTAGGAAAACTTTTTAAACAACTGCAAAGATAAGTTACTAGATAAAGGTTCACTTTATATTCCCTGATTCAAAGATTCACTTTAGGAAATATTAGGATGTTAACACAAACATCTACTGTAATATATAACTAGGTACTAACATTCCCTAGAGAAGGGCATGGCAAAAAAAAAAAAAAAGAAGGGCATGGCAACCCACTCCAGTATTCTTGCCTGGAGAATCCCATGGACAGAGGAGGCTGGTGGGGTTACAGTCCATAGGGTTGAACAGAGTCGGACATGACTGAAGCAACTTAGCACACATGAATATACTAATATTATTTCACTCAGTTACTCTACCTGCTTTCTTGATAATCACATGGGTGGTGCCGCAGTACATCCTGCAAGAAACGTTCCATCAAACTAGCAGCACCCATCCGTTGTCTCTTCTGTGTGATCAAGGATCTGTGATGGTCACTGGATATATGCTAGGAAGTAAAAAGAAAATGAATATTTCTAAATATTCTAATGGGTAAACATACTAATGGGTAATACTCATTAGTAGTGACAGCATCACAATATACATTCATCATACTCCTGGGTAAAAGTATAAATTGATATACCCTTTATATAAAGCAATTCTAAAATACGCATCTGAAAACCATTTAAGGGGAGCGCAAATCAATGCAGAATATTAGAGGACATGGAGCTCACTTCTCCCCATGAACATATCAAAAATACATCTACATGTGAAACAATTCTCACTGAAAACTAACTGGAAATGAGTAAAAGGACTCCTGCACAACCATGGCTGTAAGACAGATAAACAGGAAGGACATGAAGGGAAGAAAAACAAGCAAGTGGTCTGTACCTGTGCTCAGGGGAGGGGATTCAAAGGCAAAGGGAGACCAGTCTCTCTATCAGAAGGGTAAATGACCCATACAACCATTCTGTTTTTCACTTTTAGTACAGTATTCAATAGATTACATGTTACCCAATCATTATAAAATAGGTTTTGCATTAAATGATTTTGCCCAACTGTCGGCTGATGTAAGTATTCCAAGCACTTTTAGGGTAGGCTAGTTAAGTTGTGATGTTCAGTAGGTTAGGTGTGTTAAACGCATTATCAACTTAAGAGACTTAAAAATTATGATCAGGATGTAATCCCACCCTTCTGCCTTGGGGTCTCTATCCTTGCTATCCTGTCCCTCTAACCTAGAAATTCTGCCCCCCAAGATATAAGCAAACCCTATCCCCACATTCCATTCAAATCTCAGCTCAAATGTCACTTCTGTAACCTCACCTGGCCACTCTACCTAAAATCGCACGTTCTTCCCTATTTTATTTTCCTCATATCATTTATCACAATCTGACATACTATGTACTAAATTTATGTGATTACTTATTTTCTGTCTTAGTGCATCAAACTGTAAGCTCCATGAATAAAAGAAACTGATTTTGTTCATAGCCATATCCCTACAAGCCACATCTCCTCATTAACAGAGTCTCAATATGGTCTGTTAAATGAATTTGTGTAAAAGAAGGGAAAGTTACAAGTAGGTCCTTTGTGGTATAACCATAGTAATAGGATCTTCTCACCTGCTCCAGGTTATTATAGAATACACAACAAAAACTGCAATATCCTGATCTGTTCTGCATGTTGAAAAACCAAAGTCAGATGGCTATTGTCCTTGAATACTCAAACTGGAAGGAAAGAAAAATGACAAAAACACAATAATTCCTTACTATCATGAGAAAGATAGCTATGATAACATCATAGAAACAGAAATTCATTCTTGAGTCCTACTCACTAGTATTTCTAATAATTATGAGGATAGGAAAGGCTACCATGAGCTACTGAACCAATCAGTGAGCCTGCAATTAATTGAGACCTTTCTATCTTCTTTCTTTAAATTGAGGAATATTTACTTGATGCACAATGTAAGTTTCAGGTGTACAACATAGCACAATTCACAATTTTTAAAGGCTATATTCCATTCATAGTTATTATAAAATATTGGCTATATTCTGTGTGTTGTACTACATATCCATGTAGCTTATTTATTTTATACATAATTCTTTGTATCTCTTAATTCTCTGCATTTATCTTGCCCCTCTTTTCTTCCCTTTCCACCCTGGTAACCACTAGTTTCTTCTCTGTATCTGCTAGTCTGTTTCTTTTCTGCTATATTCACTAGTTTATTTTTTAGATTCCTCATATATGTGGATATATATGATATCATACAGTATTTGCCTTTCACTGAGACCTATGCAATCTTCTAACAGAACAGTGTCTTGCCAATATTTGAAGCCTAGATGATTACATTTTTACTGATTTCCTGGTAAGTTATTAAGAATTATCAGGAAGTGGTTCACTACTGAATACAGTACTCAATTTATAAAGACAAATTACTATTCCTAAATTATTACTATAGTATACTTACTATACTCTAATGAAACTCATTAATTTTTCCATCATGTTTCTACACAAAATCCCACATCATGTGAACACTCGGTGTCATATATAACATCTTATTCTCTATCATGAGAGTAAAGATACCACGTTTATTTTCTGCTTAATCCACAAAGAGGCAGATTTTAAAGCAATTTATCCAACGAAGTTGCTAAAAAACAAAATAGCAACCAATATAGCCTCTGAAGTAAAAGATATTTCTCTTCTGACAATTACATAAATGAATCATGAAGATTTTTTTCCAACTAGTGGAAATCCAACAAAAATTTCTCTTAATGAGAAACAATAAGAGACAAAGGAATAGTTTATTTGTTAAATAGGAACAGTTTATTTATTAAACAAATAAAGAATAGCTTCCAAGTTTCAACCCTCAAGCCCAAAACTATAATCCTTCAACACATCATAATATAGTGATTTCCAAGCCAGGCTAAATATAAAAATCATCCTCCGAAATTCTGATTTAGTAAATCTGAGAATAAAGCTTAGAATTTAGAATTTTTAAAATTTCCTTACATACTCATTTATACAAAACGTAACAAATTTAAGTAATAAATCCAATACAATATAGCTTTTTGCTGTTTTGTGAAAGTGAAAATAGGATTTTTAAGAATTTCATTAAGATTTTAATTCTAATTATTTTAAACACTCTTAACTGTCAAAAAATATAGAGAGAATGATCCTGTAATATTGAGTATTTCTGATAAGACTGTCTGCAACAGAAAAAGTTTATTCACTAAAATCAGTGTTCAAACATTGAAATCACAACCTTAAACCCAATGAGAATAACAAAACTTCATTAAATCAAAATTCCATATAACATTCACTTACCCATTACTTTTTATTATGAGAAACTTTGACAGTGTCTGACTTCTCACTTATAAGGAAAATAAATCAATTAAATCAGCCTCTGAAATAAAGAATATTAAAGAAATTATTTACTTAAAATTTTATTTCTTCTTTTAATTTACTTATTAACCTGAAGCAACAAAATGGAAGAAATTTTAAGTTGCATTCACAGATATGGCAATTTTCAGGCTGAGATAACTCTAGAGTTTAAACCTAAACTCTGAAAATAGTTAAATAAACTTTTTAGTGCTTTATTTAAAATAATCAAAACATTCATTGAATAAAAGGCAAAATGAAAGTATGAGTCTACCATCTCACACACATGCGCGCAAAATTTAAATTTTTTATATCTTTAACCCTTATGGTAACTCCCAAGGCATTATTACCTGCCATTTCCATCATCTCTAGTGCCATATATATGCCACAATGAAACAGACCTACAATAAACCAAAAGCACCCATTGGCATTTTGAAAAATTCACATGCTAGGACCCCAAAAACATGGAACCAAAATCCCCTGGTAGGAAGCAGGCACATGCATATTACACAAATTTAAAACATTCCAAGACGATTCTGATATAGGTTGAACCAATAACATGTAATTTTTCATGTAGTAACAAAATCCTTAAAGGTACCATTTCTTTGGAGCCTGGGATGACATTAAATGACCAAATGGCTCTTTTTATACAAACTGTGAATTCTATCGGTACCCGGTATTTTTATAAAGTAACGTATCATTTACCTTGAGCAGAAAAGATCAGATATTTCATCAGCTATATTTAGTCCTGGCAAACATCTATAAATCAAAATAAAACTGTTTAACAAAAAAAAAGATAAGCCCTCTAAGTGTCTACCGTTAACCAAATAAACACCCTCAAGTCACAATTTAAGTTTGAAAAGTGACACAATTAAGTTTCCAATAACAGAAGAAAAATACTTAATTTTGAACACAAAGCACTTTACATACTATGACTCACTGAATCCCACATGACCTCTTAAGATGTTCTGGAACAGAGCAACTCTGGGTTCACTGAACCCACCGTCAAACACTTCAGATCTCTGGGTTCTGGGAACAGTAGCTGTAAGAACGCAAAGCACACCTGTGCCTCTGGTAGGGTTAAGAACAAAGAGGCCATCAAACCCAAAATGAACTTCAGGAGAAACTTCTTGAAGAAATATTTATGTGAAATTTAAGTTTGGGTCTTGTACTAACCATGCCAACACTTGGCTCTTGTGTTAGTTTTAGTTTTTAAAAAAATACTGTCAATCCCTACCGGCTATCTATATCAATTGACAATTCAGCCAAATTATCAATTTTTTATTCCTCCATATTGTTATGAGCTAAGTGTTGATCCCCCCTTATTCAGGATCACTGGTTAACAAAAAATTCCAACACTTGGACTCAACACCTGACACCACTGTCTGATCAAGAAATAAACATTTAGCTCCTACCCCAGGCAAAGGTCCATCCATGCTAGGAGGATGAAGGGATAGAAAGAAATATAAGACAAGCTTTCTTGCTCTCAGTAAGTTTAAATGGAACTAAGAAATAAACATAAAAATATGAGGTGGTATCTGAGAAATGTCTAGGCACAAATAATACGTGCAAACGGGTTTAGTTGCAAAATTCAGTTTTAGCTGCAGGAACCAGGATGTCACAGCACATATGGTTTTATAACTGGACATTGGGAACCACACAGAATTTGCTGACACAATTGTCAGGAAGAGATATTCCAAGTATCACAGAGGTAGAAGTAAAAAAGCAAGAAAGCACGAGGTACCTTGGGAGATGGTATGTTGACAAGTTCAGCTGGAGGTACGTTTTCACTTAAGAATTTAAGTGGCATTAGAGCAAGAAAAGTAGACTGAAGTTTGACATAAGAGGATTTAAAAGCAGACCAAAGTTTTAGACCAGGGATCCCCAAACTCTGGGATCTAATGCCTGATTTGAGGTGGAGTTGATGCACTAATAAAAGAAAGAAATCAGTGTACAATAAACGCAGTGTGCTGGAATCATCCCAAAACCATCTCCCTCGCCCCCTTCTTTGTCCGTGGAAAAATTGTCTTCCACGAAACCTGTCCCAAGTGCCAAAAAGTTTGGGGACCCCTGATTTAGACCATATCTTTAGGCAGCATATAAATTTTTTGAAAAGCAGTGTATTCAGAGATGCTTTAAGAAAATTCTAGAACAACAGTTCTTCCCTACTCAAAGATGTTTTTCACAGGATTAGGAATATAGCTTTAAACTATTGAGCACCATTTCCTAGAATACTGAAGAATTAGTTAATACCCAAAACATTTAAGTTCAAAGAGTCAGTATCCCTTGGAGCAAAGACTTAGTCCCATTTATGCTAATAAATTAGGAAAACACACTCAACTTTTTTTAAGAAATGACTTTTATTAATTTTATTATGAAATTTATTGACTCATTTTATTATGAAAGTAAAACAAAATTATAGCACAGTTATAAAAATTGAGAAATAAAGAGCATAGGAACCAGTCATAATCCCACTACCCACCATTCACATTTGCCATATATTCTTGTTCTAAACATGTTTTTACAAAAATGGAATGATACTACCCATTCTATTTTATAGTCTCCTCTCTCTTAACCATATATGATGAATACCTCTATATGATAATATATATAATTCCAAAACAGAATATTTAAAGACTACATACTATTTCTTCTTATCAGTGTAAGATAAAAGTCCTCCTGCCTAACAAGAAAAGACCCAGCAGTTGGTGAGTTAACTTTTTAAAGTCAATAAGATGATTTGTAAAATACATACACATATAACCTTAATATTTTATCCAACTTAAAACATACAAATTAATACACGTTTGATTTAAGGTCAAATGGGCTTTTTTGCTTCATTGAGATCTCTTTGTGGACAAGTCAGCTTGAGTTCCAAGTCTTATTTTTTTCATATTTTCATAAACACATCTGATTTACCCTCAAGGAGTTTCCAAAACCAAGTCCCCCTAAAACTGAGTTCCTCAGATGACTTTTATAATTAACCTCTCTATCCAAAACTTTATTCCCTTTCTTATCCCACCCCTGCTCCCTTTAGGACTGAGGAGTATCAAAGAAAAGGGGGTAGTGAGACCCAGCAGGACCCTGAGGGGCCCTCCCAGGTGCAAAAGCCCCTCCATGTCTCCAATTTCTTGTTTGTAGAAAAAGGCTTTAGTCTCCTAGACCTTCCCTGAGTTCCAAAAAGCAAAGAGGGAAGTGAGAATGCAGAAACAAAGAAAAAGCAGTTAGTCAGTACAGCTTAAACAATATTTCAGTGATAAAACAATTGTAGGGTATATATATATAACTAAGATCCCTCCCACACCCAGGCCACGGATGGATGTAGCTGACTACATGCTACAAGTAGGAAGACTGAAAGTAGGTAGACCAGCTGGAACCAGAAGGTTAATGATTAAGAGTTCTGAGCCATCACCCAATTATCTCACCATGAACCAATCAGAAAAAAGTCCATCAACCCTCATCCCAAATGTTGTCCTTAAAAGACACTTCCTGAAAACCATCAGGGAGTTCGGCTCTTTCGAACACGAACTGCCCTTTCCCTTGCTTGGCAGCCTGCAAATAAACACTGTACTTTCCTTTATGACCTGGTGTCAGGAGACTGGCTTTGCTGGGCAGCAGGCGAGCAGACCCCAGTTCGGTTCGGTAACATTTCCATTTTGGTTCCTCTAAAACAGAATAAGAACTTAAAGACATTTTCAAAACCAAAAGCAGTATTAATGATTAATGCTTAAGAATTTCCCAAACCTTTTACAGTTGTGGTACCCAATTAAGCACTTTTGCAACAGCCTTTTTTTTTTTTTTTTTTTTTTTTTGAGGCCAAAGCATTTATTTTTCATAAAAATAACAATGCTATAAAAAATGACAGTGCTTACACTCTTTTTTCATTGGTTTATGTAACATTTAAAACTGCAAAAACCAATCTGGGGCAGCGAATAAGAGACCTCTGAAGTGCCTGAGATAACTTCAGCAGAACTGACTCAAAACAGAAATAAAGCTGTGCTGTTTTTTTCCCCAGAACTATTTCTTGCATATCTGGGATCTGTACCTACTGCAGAGATAAATAAACACATTGCTGAAATGCCTTGAGTTAGAAGCATACGAGTTTCTCAAGCTATCACACTGAATAAGAACTAAACCCAGAATCCCTGTGAGAAATATTTTTCAATTGCTTGGTAACAGAGACATTAGCTCAATAGCAAATAAGGAAAGACTAGGACTTTTTCTGATGGTCCAGTGGTTAAGACTCTGCGCTCTCAATGCAGGAGGCACAGGTTTGATCCCTGGTAACGAAAGTAAGATCCTACATGACCTACAGAGGGGCCAAAGTAAATAAATTAATAAGTGAAAGTGAAAGTCTCGATCAACTCTTTTTGACCCCGTGGACCATAGAGTCCATGGAATTCTCCAGGACAGAATACTGGAGTGGGTAGCCTTTCCCTTCTCCAGGGGATCTTCTCAACCCAGGGATTAAACCCAGGTCTCACGCAAAGCATTCGGATTCTTTACCAGCTGAGCCACAAGGGAAGTCCAAGAATATTGGAGGGGGTAGCCTATCCCTTCTCCAGGGGATCTTCCTGACCCAGGAATTGAACCAGGGTCTCCTGCATTGTGGGTGGATTCTTTACCAACTGAACTATCAAGGGCATTTGGTCTACCGAACAAGAAAATCTAAAATATTTTTCTAACAATAGGGGAGCAATCACAAAATAATGACCAAATGATATTAAAAGACCATCTTAATTCAGCATATCATTCTTTGTAACATTATTAACTAATTTTCAATTTCCCACTTCTTTGGATTATCTACCTTACAGGGGTCTACCTCTGATGACAAGAATTACCCTGATACCTTTGCTCAGTCTTAATAGATAACTTTTAGTGAATATTTAATCAAATATGTTACAGGCACTAAATCAGCAATTTCACATGCATTACTGCATCTGAATATCAAACACCCTTAAAAGGTTGGTGTTCCAATAACTCCCACATTACAAATCAGGAAGTTCAGAGAGAAGCAATGTCATTCCAATCACACACCAATAACCAGTGTAGCTCCGAATTGGCTCTTGGTCAATCTGAGCAGTTTATGCTCTTAATCTGTGAACTTCTTTCAAAGGCTTTCTCTCTGTATTTTCAGGAATGCTAATTGATTATTTTAATATTACGTGAAAACACGTAATTAAGAATCTAATGTGCTACAAAAAACAAGGTCACATAGACCAAAAAAAGAGAGTAAAACTATTGTTAACCTTAATTGCATCATTGTTCCCATTCTTTTTTCTTTTTTCATTTTTTTCCCCTCCCATTCAGAGATGAGTGCTAACAGTACCTTGGATTAGTGATTTCCAAATTTAATTAGCAGGGCAAACGGGAAGCAATACATTTTATATCACAACCCAGTATACGTAAACACACAAGTACACACCACACACACGTCAGAACAGCTTCACAAAACAATACCTTCATTACATGTAATGAGTTCTGGTATGTCTATGTTATCTTATTTTGGCTTATGAAATTAATTTAGTAGTTATGATCTACTAAAATAATTTCACAATTCACTAATGGTTTGAAAGCTGCCACTTTAAAAAACATTGTCTCAAGTGATTAAACAAAGCAAACAATATTTTATAGAAAATGACTGGTACTCTGAACTCAGTTTACTTCCATCCAACATCCTGGCCACTACTGTGACATTTATTAAGCTTTTTAATAGTTTCTCTGCTAAGGTTAGTAACTGGTCAAGATTGAAGCAGCTTTGGGTCCAAATCAGTGCAAACTGGGAAGGTAATAGAAAGATATTTACACATTAATATAGAAAAAGTCTTTCTTCTATTAAAAAACATCATATTAGCAACCCATTTATGTAACACGAATATGTTTTGTGTCTCAAACAGTTAATAGTGACTCTCTCTTAAGGATAAGGGTGCTATAGCTTTTTTCAACGTCTTTCCCTCCCTGATAGTACATAATTCCTGCAAAAAAAAAAAAAGTAGACAAAATTTCCATTTGAGGGGGCAAATAAAAGTGTTTTAGTTCCGGGAGACCCGGTATCTCTTCAACGCGCTGCCAGAATCATGTTAGGAACTGGCAAGGGCCTTAGGAGCACGTGAAAATGACCGCGTGATTGGACCAGATTGACACAACTGTTGCACGACAATAGTAAAAAACGATCATTAACACAAAAATCTAACGTTTTCAAAACAAATTCTGATCGCCAGAGGCCGGTGAAGGCCTAGATCTGGGGACAGTTGGACACAACGCAGGACACTGGGGGAGAGTGGAGACGGGGATCTGTGGACAGGTGGCTCCGAGTCTCGGCTCCACAGGTGCCTCTGCGCGTCCCCGCGGGTACAAAGCCCTAAATCCGACCTCCACGGGCAGTCCCCTCCCCAGCCCCACCCTCAGGCCTCGGCCGAGAGCCCCTCTGATCAGGGCCCCCGGCAGAAGCACGTGGCAGCCAGTTCACCAGCCTCCACCCACGCCCCAGGCCCCCTGGATCCCCGCCCGGACGCGCCGGCCCGGCTTCCGCGGAAGAAGCATAAGGGGAGTCGGGGCGAGGGGAAGCCGAGGACCTGCGAGGTAGGCGCCGGAGACTGGCGAGCCGTCTGCGCGTCCGTCGGGAAGAAAAAGGCGCCCGGCGGGCGAGGCGAGCATCCCCCATCGCCCGCTCCGAGCCCGCCCGGGTCGCCCGGCCCGCGCCCGCTCCGCCCCACTCCGCCCCGCCGCCGTTCTCACCTCGGTGAAAGATTCCCCCATTCCTTCCCGGCCTGGGGGGAAGGCCGAGGACCTGGGGACTGCGCTCGCTTCTACTTCGGTTCCACCGCGGCGTCCGGACCGCGAGGTTGGCCAGACAGCAGCCGCTGCCCGCCGCCCGCGGAGCCAGAAATCGGAGCCGCCGTCTCTCCCGCCTGCGCGGGAGGACAAGCGGAGCGGGAGCGTCACTCGCAGGTGCCCAGTCCCGCGTCACGACTCAGCCCACGTAGACAGCCCCGGGGAATGTACCCTTGCGGCTCTCATTAAGGTTTGACGTCAAGGAAGGTGCGAGAACGGGGACCCCACTGACGCAGGCGCCGCGGGACCGCCCCCTGCCCACCCCCCGCCCCGGGCGCCGGCGTGCCCCTTCCCCCCCGCCCCGGCGTCCCCTCCCCACATCTTCCGAAGGAACACTTCCTCCGGGGTCAGGGCCCCAGTCTGGAGCTTGGGAGATCAAACCTGTTCTGAACCGAGCGACTAGATTCCCAGCGCAAGGATGGACTTCAAGGTTTTAGCTCTTGAGGACCCGCATAGAACTCGTTTGCCTATTCAAAGCCGCAGAGAAACTGGAGAAAAGAAAATGCAGCCGTTCGAGGTTTATTTGTATATTCTTGCAATGTATACTCAAGGCACCCCTTTATAGGGGAGAAGGCAATGGCACCCCACTCCAGTACTCTTGCCTGGAAAATCCCATGGATGGAGGAGCCTGGTAGGCTGCCGTCCATGGGGTCGCTAGGAGTCGGACACGACTGAGCGACTTCACTTTCAAGCGTTGGAGAAGGAAATGGCAACCCACTGGTGTTCTTGCCTGGAGAATCCCAGGGACGGCGGAGCCCGGTGGGCTGCCGTCTGTGGGGTCGCACAGAGTCGGACACGACTGAAGCGACTTAGTCGTAGTCGTAGTCGTAGTCGTTAGCAGTAGTAGTAGGATGAATCCTAATAATACCTCCGTTGACAAATGAGAAGGAAATGGCAACCCACTCCAGTGTTATTGCCTGGAGAAGCCCATGGACAGAGGAGCGTGGGCTGCGGCCCGGCCCATGGAATCACAAAGAGTCCGACAGGACTGAGCAACTTTCTGTTGACAAATAAGAAAAGTGAGATTTAAAGAAGTTAGGTATTTGGAGACCTGCACTGCGCATGAAAAGGTTATGAAAATTAACCAGAATCCACTTAGTCATACGTACTGCTACTCACTATGAATATAGAGGAGTGAAAAAAACACTATAATTTTGTGTATGAGAGATACAAACCTAAATCAACCACAGTATTGAATATATCATCATAATTTGTGAGGAGGAAAATAATCATACCAAAAATGGAGAGGGCCTTCAATTGGAGAGCGTGTCTTATATAAAAATAACCTTAGCATGAGCTACTCTCTCTTTAGTTGCTGCTATAACTATTACACTTTTTTGGTAAACTCGTGACATTGCACACACACACACACCCGCGCGCTTTTTTTTTCAAGTATTCATTGAAGTGGCGTCCATAGTTTGCTTTCTTTTTGTATTTCTCAGCTCTTGCCTCCCCCACTACATCTTTCACCCGCTTTAAACTGGGATTATTGCAACTATTCGTTTAAAACCCGTTTAGATTTTTTTGACACACCAAAAAGTGCTCCTTTGAGGCAAACCTTTTCCAAATCCTAACCTTGGAAATGATGAAAAAAAAACCTTTACACATTAACCCAGCCACCATAACATGATGTATTTTGCAGATGCTAAGACACACATTTTCCACTGTTTAACATCTCTGAAATTGGGGTGCATTTTACAAACGTCTCAATAGTATTGGCCAGCTGGTTATATTAACCAAGCTGTCGTTCCCTCCATACATAGAAACATACAACAATGCTTTTGCACACACACACACACAAAAACAGTACTGTGTGGAAAATTGCAGCCATCAATAACTGATTCAAAAAGTGATTTAGAAAAGTTGGAAAGTAAAGAAAATTGAGGAACACTATAACCAATTTTACTTACTAGCAGTCCTTCCAGACCAGATTCCGTCTAGTGGCAGTGGGTGCATTTTCAATAGAACTTAATTATTTTTAAGATTAAGCTCAAAAGTAATAATTTCCTCCTAATCCTTTATTAACCCACTATATATATAAACCCACACATTCAGCAAATACTTGTTTAAAAGTTGCTAAGAATCAAAGTTGCAACTGTATGTATTTCACTCCCTCCCTACTCAGGGAGAAAATGTATAATAATATTATATAATATATATACATTATATATATATATGTAATTTCATAATCTTCTTTCTTCAAAGGAAGCAAAAAAGCTGTTCTTCTCTGTCCACAAATACCTGTACTTTGTAAGCTGTGTAAGCTAACATTAGGCTAGTGTCTTAAGGGAGATGGCTACAGGGAAAACCTAGACCTCGTTCCTAAGTCATAAAAGAATTTAGATTCCATCCGTCTAGAGTTTGAATTACGTTTCCCTCAAGTTCTGTTGTTGTGCCTACCTACCTATTTACAGTTAGTTCAGATCATTATGAAGCTTTTAATCATCATGTAAGAATTTAATATACAATTGACCCTCGAACAACACAGATTTGAACTGCTGGAGGTGAGGAGTCAGTATCTCTAACCCCTGCATAATGTCTAAAGTTGGCATATCACCAAATAGCAATACAAACCTATTTCTAAGTAGACTTACAGATTATCCCCCAGAACTGAGGACCAAAAACATTTTCTACTGGTTGCTTTTGCTCGTCAGGAATGGATGTAGGCAAAGGCATAGCAGCAGGGCAAATGACTACACTTTTAACATCACAGCGTTTTCCCCCAAAGCAATTTAAAATTACGTACAGTGAGGTTTAACTTCTCTGTTATAGCCTTCCCATCCTATTTTCTTCCTTCAGTCTAATCAGATCAATTCTATTGCACTTTTACATCCTGCGGAAACACCTGTAATATGCCTTCATACCAAGACAAGGTTGGGACGTATTTGGCATAGTTCACAATAATTCTTGACTAATTTTTACCGTATTCTACTCTTTTCTCTTTTTTCCTTTCTCTTCTTCCCCTCTTTTGCTTCTGTCTGCCCATTTTTCTTTTCCTTCCTTTTTTCTTGCACAGAAACAAGTTGTACTCCTCAAAAACAGTGCTTGCAATTTCAGGCACTGATAATGACTGAAAATGTCATTACTTAACACATGTCCCTTCCTTTAATTCAAATGTCATTGCAAAGCTCATGTTCTCTGGTGTTTTAATTTTAAAAAAAACAATAATTACTCCTGCCTTTTTATATGATGAAGTTATCAATATGAGAACTATATTCTTGAGGTTTTTCCTCTATTTAAACTCCCAGATGATTTCACAGATTGACTTGCAGCAATATAGAAGTATTTCATTGGAATACAGTTGCTATAAGGAAGAATTTAAAGTCTAGTGTGAATTCCATAAGTCCGATTTTTAAAAACTTTCTTAGTGACATTTGACTATTATTTGAAAAAGAGCTCCAGAATATTGTAAGCAACGTATAATAAGTCTAAATTAGAAACAAAGAACTAGGAATATAAAGTTACACGGTAACTGTATTTTCACAATGACACTCAAATGAAACTCAGGATATGAATAGAATCCTCCATGACAGAGCTGAAGTTGTTTTAAACAGGAAAAATGAATGTTTGGAGAGTGAAATGTTTCGCGATGCTTGCTGTGTTCAGGTTTATGAGTCATCTGAATATTTTTTGTTGTTTAAAATATTAGCTAGGGGTTTCTGCGATGGCACAGTAGTAAAGAATCTGCCCGCCAGTGTGGGAGATGCAGGAGGTGGAGTTTAATCCCTCAATGGGGAAGATCCCTCAGAAGAGGAGATGGCAACCTGCTTCAGTCTTCTTGCCTGAAGAATCCCAAGGGCAGAGAAGTTTGGGGGGTTACAGACCAAGGAGTCACAAAGAGTTGAGACACTTAGTGTCAGGGCACTCACACACAGGTCACTGGGCAACTAAGCCTTCTTACCACAAGCTACAGAGCCTGCACACCACCCCCAGTGCCGCAGGAAGATTCCAAATGCTGAAACTTAGATTCGATGCAGCCAAAAGTAAAGAAAGAAAAAAAAATTTTTTTTAGAAAATTTTTAAATAAATATAAAAATGAAATATCAGCTAAATTTAAACGTTGCCGCTCAGCGCGGCAAAAATAAAAATAGACAATAAAGAAATAAAGGGTTTTTTTTTAATAACTATTTCTGTTTCAAGCTGATTTTTTACCAGCTGAACTACGTACGAGTCAGTCAGTTCAGTCGCTCAGTCATGTCCAACTATTAGAGACCACACGGACGGCAGCACCAGTGTTCCCTGTCCATCACCCACTCCCAGAGCTTGCTCAAACTCATGTCCATCGAGTCCGGGATGCCATCCAACCATACCGTCCTCTGTCGTCACCTTCTCCTCCTGCCTTCAATCTTTCCCAGCATCAGTTCCATTCAGTTCAGTGCAGTTGCTCATTTGTGTCCGAATCTTTGTGACCCCATGGACTGCAGCACCAGGCTTCCCTGTCCATCACCAACTCCAAGAGCTTATTCAAACTCATGTCAACCGAGTCGGTGATGCCATCCAACCATCTCATCCTCTGTCATCCCCTTCTCCTCCTGCCTTCAATCTTTCCCAGAATCAGGTTCTTTTCAAAAGAGTCAGTTCTTCACATCAGGTGGCCAAAGTATTAAAGTTTGAGCTTCGGCATCAGTCCTTCCAATAAATATTCAGGATTGATTTCCTTTAGGATTGACTGGTTGGATCTCCTTGCTGTCCGAGGGACTCTCAAGAGTCTTCTCTAACACCACAGTTCAAAAGCATCAATTCTTCGGTGCTCAGCTTTCTTTATGGTCCATCTCTCGCATCCATACCTGACTACTGGAAAAACCGTAGTTTTGACTAGATGACCTTTGTAGGCAAAGTAATGTCTTTGCTTTTTAATATGCTGTCCATGTTGGTCATAACTTTTCTTCCAAGGAGCAAGCGTCTTTTAATTTCATGGCTGCAGTCACCATCTGCAGTGATTTTGGAGCCCCCCAAAATAAAGTCTCTCGCTGTTTCCATTGTTTCCCCACGTATTTGCCATGAAGTGATGGGACCAGACGCCATGATCTTCCTTTTTATGAATGTTGAGTTGTAAGCCAGCTTTTTCACTCTCCTCTTTCGCTTTCATCAAGAGGCTCTTTAGTACTTCTTTGCTTTCTGCCAGAAGGGTGGTATCATCTGCATATCTGAGGTTACTGATATTTCTCCCAGCAGTCTTGATTCCAGCTTGTGCTTCATCCAGCCTGGCATTTCGCATGATACTCTCTGTATAGAAGTTAAATAAGCAGGGTGACAATATACAGCCTTGACATACTCCTTTCCCAATTTGGAACCAGTCTGTTGCTCCATGCCCAGTTCTAACTGTTGCCTCTTGACCTGCATACAGATTTCTCAGGGGGCAGGTCAGGTGGTCTGGTATTCCCATCTCTTTCAGAAATTTCCACAGTTTGTGGTGATCCACACAGTCCAAGGCTTTGGCATAGTCAATAATCAGAAGTAGATGATTTTCTGGAACTCTCTTGCTTTTTCGATGATCCAGGGGAGGTTGGCAATTTGATCTCTGGTTCCTCTGCCTTTTCTAAATCCAGTTTGAACATCTGGAAGTTCACGATTCACGTGCTGCTGAAGCCTGGCTTGGAGAATTTTGAGCATTACTTTACTAGCGTGTGAGATGAGTGCAATTGTGCAGTAGTTTGAACTAGCAGGGAAGCCCCTTAACCAGTATACAGTACAACATTTTTATTTGTAGTCACAATGTTGCCCAGCAGGTCTCTAAAACCTGTTCCATTTTTTGTATCCTTACTGCCAAAACTCTAAGAAATGCTTGAGTGCAACAGAGTCAATTGCATTAACTGTACTATCTTATTTAATGTACTCCTGATCCATTTGTGGACTGTGGGAACCCACTCTCCAGGGTTAACTAAATCAGAGATAAAAAACCTAGTTGTTCAGTCGCTAAGCCGCGTGTCTACTGTTTGCTCAAACTCAAGTCATTTGAATCCAGTCATTTGAATCAGTGTTGCTAACTGCCAGCAAAACTTTGATATGCAAGCAAGCCAATTCTGAGTCCATGCATATTCCCTACCCAGGTGGATTCTTTTATCAGACCTCTACATCTAGGACTCTATCCCCTGCCCTAATCACTGCAGGACTGGGTGTGAGACTCCTGGCATTTGTGTGTGAGGAGATTCTACGCACAAAAGCTAGTGGAGGTGATGGAATTTCAGTTGAGCTATTTCAAGTCCTAACAGATGATGTTGTTAAAGTGCTGCACTCAATATGCCAGCAAATTTGGAAAACTCAGCAGTCACCACAGGACTGGAAAAGGTCAGTTTTCATTCCAATCCCAAAGAAAGGCAATGCCAAAAAATGTTCAGGCTACTGTATAATTGCTCTTATATCACATGCCAGTAAGGTTATGCTCAAAATTCTTCAAGCTAGACTTCAACAGTATGTGAACTGAGAACTTCCTGATGTACAAGCTTGTTTAGAAAAGGCAGAGAAACCAGTCAAATTGCCAACATTTATTAGATCATAGAAAAAACAAGGGAATTTCAGAAAAACATCTACTTCAGCTTCATTGACTACACTAAAGCCTTTGACTATGCATCACAACAAACTGGAAAATTCTTAAAGAGATGGGAATACCAGACCACCTTACCTGCCCCCTGAGAAACCTATATGCAGGTCAAGAAGCAACCATTAGAACTGTACTTGGGACAACTGACTGGTTTAAAATTAGGAAAGGAGTACAGAAACGGTGTATATTGTCACCCTGTTTATTTTAACTTCCATGCAGAGTACATCATGCTAAATGCTGGACTGGATGAAGCATAAGCTGGAATCAACATTGTTGGGAGAAATATCAACGACCTCAGATATGCATATAATATCAATCTAATGGCAGAAATCGAAGAGGAACCAAAGAGCCTGTTAATGAGGGTGATAGAGAAGATTGAAAAAGCCGGCTTAAAACTCAACATTCAAAAAACTAAGATCATGGCATATGGTCCCATCACTTCATGGCAAATAGATGGGGCAAAACTGGATGCAGTGACAGATTTTATTTTCTTGGGCTCCAAAATCACTGCAGATGGTGACTAAAATTACAAGACTTTACTCCTTGGAAGGAAAATTATGACAAACCTAGATAGCATATTAAAAAGCAAAGACATCACTTTGCCATATGCTTTGTATATACTCAAAGCTGTGGTTTTACCAGTAGTTATGTATGGATGTGAGAGTTGGACCAGAAAGAAGACTGAGTGCCAAAGAATTGATACTTTCAAACTGTGGTCCTGGAGAAGACTCTTGAGAGTCCTTGGACAGTAAGGAGACCAAACCAGTCAATGCCAAAGGAAATCAACCCTGAATATGCATTGGAAGTACTGATGCTGAAGGTGAAGCTCTAATACCTTGGCCACTGATGCGAAGAGCTGACTCACTGGAAAAGACCCTGATGCTGGGGAAGACTGAATAAAAAAGGATAAGATGGAGGCAGAGGATGAGATGGTTGGATGGCATCACTGACTCAATGGGCATGAGTTTGAACACACTCCAGGAGATAGTGAAAGATAGGGCAGCCTGCCATGCTGCCGTTCATGGGGTCACAAAGCATCAGACACAACCTAAGCAACTAAACAACAATATTGAAGTATTACATGGTAACTGACAGGTAGCAATAATCCATATGAAAAATGCTTCTTCACTACAGGAGAGATTCCTCTCTGGGCTTCTAGCTTTAGGAGCTATTGTTTTTCACACGGATATTGTCATCAAGCACTTAGCCTGACAACTACTGGCTGTATGTCTTTGGCTAAGCCCGAACCTCAATGTACAAACTTCAGGGTTTGCTAGGGCTTCTATCTCAACTGCAGATTCAGTCTGTTCCTTTTGTCCCCTGAGAAGCAGAGTGCCCCTAACCTGGTTAATAAATCTCTTCCCATTAAAGGGATAGGGCAGTCAGGCATAAGCAAAAAGGAATGTAAAAGTAGTTGGCCATTAATGTTACATATAAGGAGTTCCAGGAAAGTGTGCCCCTGTCTTTTTCCTGATAATGCTCATTACATAGTCTTTATGACTGCTAAGATTTCCATTTCTTTGGGTTAAGACAGAGAAGGTGGCACCAGTGTCTGTAAGAAACTCTATTAAGTGACCTGTGACTTCAATGATCACTCGAGACTTGGCACTAGTTATGTAGATGGACTGTAGATCTCTAGGCAGAGCCTCTTCTGGCCTTGGCCCTATCAGTCTTCTGATTGTGAACCATCAACGACAAGATAACTAAGGGGCCCCTGTAGCTCACTGGTGTCTGGGGCATCTGCTCTGCCAATGCCCTGGCTGTTTGCAAAGGGGGCATCAATCACCATCTTTCTTCCAGTGTCCCATTTGTCCACACTAGGCACACTGATTTAGTCTGGGTACCCGTGGGCCTTGTGGTCTACCATTACCAGAAAGCCTGGCCTCTCCTTTGGTGGCCTCTGAGAGGACTGAGCCATTGCAATCATTTGAGCCTTTTGTTTATCTGTCCACATGTATTCAGCTTTTTCAAGTATATCCAAATTATTGAAAACTAACTAAGCCTATCAGACTAAATCATCTGTAGGGATCTGACAACCAGCAGTTGCCTTTTGAAATTTGTGCCTGATATCCAGGGCAGACTAGGCTATGAAATGCATAGCCTAAAGGGCCTGTCCCTCGAGGGAGGAGGGATCCACATTTGTATTTTTTCGAAAAAGTTTCCACTAATCTTCAGAAAACTTCAGGATTTTCACCTTGTCCCTGTTGGACTTCTTTTTTTTTTTTTTTTTTTTTTGAATTTTTTTTTTTTGAATTTTTTTATTAGTTGGAGGCTAATTACTTCACAACATTTCAGTGGGTTTTGTCATACATTGATATGAATCAGCCATAGATTTACACTTATTCCCCATCCCGATCCCCCCTCCCACCTCCCTCTCCACCCGATTCCTGTTGGACTTCTTTTACTTTCATGTAATTAAAAAGTTTGACTATACGCTTCTTCCTGTCTTCTGAGTGTAGGCTCCTCCCTCCATGGAATTTTCCAGGTAAGAATACTGGAGCGGGTTGCCATTTCCTCTTCCAAGGGATCTTCCCAATCCAGGGGTCGATCGAACCAAGTATCTTGCCTCTCCTTCATTGGCAGGCAGATTCTTTACCACCAGGGCTACTTGGGAAGCCCTCTATCAGTTAATCATATGGTCCCATCTGTCCCTGTCAGTAATTCTGGTAATTTCACTGTGGATCAGCCTCAGGGATGGCGCTATTCCCCACTCAGAAAGACTGCAGTCCCTGTTAGGCTCCAGTTCGCATTTGGCTGGTAGGCTCTGACAGCTAGTATTATACATTGTTTTTCCTCTCGGGGGTAGTAATGAGATAGTAAAAATCTGCAAGTCTCCCCAGGTAAAATCAAAAAGTCTTATTTAACCTGGTAAATTCCTTAGTAAAATGTTTAGGATCCTCAGAAAAACTTCCCAGTGTCTCCCCTCCCAGACTTAGAAAGTGGAAAGGGCGCATGAACTCTTACTGTTCTTGATTCTCATCAAATCTCCCCTCAGAAGCCGGAGTGTACAAGTAGTTGGCTGATGACTTATGCCACTACGGGTGCTAGCTGGGCTGAGATTGGGGTCCCTTGGGTAACTCAGGAGTTCCAGAATATGCTGGTGACCTCTCCTCAGCCTTGGGTACACTTTCCCGTGGGATTTTGGCTTCAACTGGAGCAGCAGTTCTTGCAGAAGCAAGGAGCCTCTGCTGGCGCAATATCTCCTCCAGGAGGGTGGAGAACAGCTCCCACTGGGCAGGCAGCTTTGGCAGAAGCAGCAGCTTCTTCCTGTCGGGGATCTGGTCTTCGCACAGCCCATTCATTGGATCAGCTAAAATGTCCTCGGATTCCTTCCTTAAATTAGCCACCTGGGTTACACATATACTAGACTCCCTTCCAGTTATATTTTACAGAAACAAGGTCATAAAAACTTGAACATAGGATATTTCACCCCATTTTGATTCCCTTCTATGGTATAAATCCAACTGCAATAACAGTATTATAACTTAGAGACCCATTCAGTGGCCACTTTTCTTGGCTCTCTAACTTATGTTGCAGCCAAACCTGGTTATGTAGCCTATTATGCTTTTTTTTCCCTTCAAATCTTGTTGTTCAGGTTTTTTCCAATCCTGGAGTATGCATCCCAGAGGGGTATCAACTGAGAGTGATTGAGTTTGACCCATCACCTGAGGAAATGTCTCTGATTCTGAGTCTCCACAAGCTTTGTTCTCAAGCAATATGATCAAGATTTGCACTTACAAGTATGTAAGTGATAGGATGGTATCGCTTCCAAAGTAGTCTCCTAACCAGATATTAGTGGCCAAGAAATTGCCACAAAGGCGTAGTACAGAAGAGGCCCCCAGTGGTCCTCAGATGACAACCTGGAACCAGTCTAGAAGCAAGTCAGAAATAAAAGGGTTAACATTTTCAAGAGCCAGAGGGAGGAAAAGACTGACATCAGGACCTGGTAGGTCCTCCGTTGGGCGTTCCTAGTAATTAAGGAAAAGTACTCTAAGTAAGTCTTGTAAGCTAGTTCCCTGCCACGTAAACTGACAGAGAAGGATGAATTATTATATCTCGGTGATCATACAGGTCTTTTGGAGTTAAAAGAAATGGAACAGAAACAGCTATAAAGCATAGAAGGAAAACCTCAGAGTAAAGGAGTATAGATTGCTAAATCCTGTAACATCATGTAGCATCTGACTTTATTCCAGACTTGGCAGTTGGATATGCACAGCATCCTTTTGCAAAGTCTTTTTATGTTTCTGTGCTGCTAGGACTTGAACCTGGCCAAAGCAACCCGGGGAGTGAAATTCCTTCCTTTTCATGTACCTTCTGCGAGTCTCCTGAATCAGCGGTAAGATCCCTTCCCCATCTCCACACCCCCATTCTGTGGCAACCCATGCTGACTGCCACCCTTCTTCCAGTTTTCTGTCTTAAATATCCATATCCGTATCATCATTCCCCTGGCCTGTCTGCACCCAATCAGAGACCCAAGCATTTGAGGCTGAAAACTGCAGTCGGCTGTGGCAGAGCATCTTCCTTGATATTCCTGGCATGTGGCGACCCACAACCCTTCTAGGACCTGACTCCAAACTTCGTATCTTACCATGGTCCCGCTGCGGTCGCCACCTGAAACCATTTGGTGTCATTTCCATGGCACCACAGTCCTTTATATCTCAACGCAGAAAGGAATTCAGCAAAAGGCAAAGTGATAGATTAACAAGTGATTTATTAGCAAAGCACCTCTGTAGGGTTCACAAGGATGCAAGCAAGCTTTGCGCTTCCGGAGTTCTCAGTGGGTTACGTTTTTATAATCAAAGGAAGAGAGGGGAGGAAGAGATCTTTTTTGTATTTCTTGAGTAGACATCATGTTTCCTCATCAGCTCCTCCCCCAAGTAAGGCAGGAAAGTTTACTTGTCCCTATATGGTCAAGTCACGACTGTCATAGATAGCACTTTGGAGAAATATTTTCAGGTCTCTGTACAATGAGGGTCTTTCATTTTGAAAAGTCACCTTTCCATAAATGATTGTTCTTTTGTGTGCACAGAGCATGTTTTGGGGTTCATTAACTTGGTGACACCACTGGACGGGATGTAGGTCTTATGCCACCATCTTTTTATTGTTTCAGGGCATTTTTCCTACTCTGTTGCATAGTTTGGTTGTGTGAAATGAAAATATTAGTGGTAAAGAACCTGCCTGCGAATGCAAGAGACATAAGAGACACAGATTCAGTCCCTGGGTCAGGAAGATCCCCTGGAGGAGGGCTTGGAAACCCACTCCAGTATTCTTGCCTAGAGAATCCCATGGACAGAGGAGCCAGGAGGGCTACAGTCTATGGGGTCAAAAAGAGTCAGACATGACTGAAGTGACTTAGCATGCACCTGCCATATTGATAAACAAGAAGTGTCACAACCATCAGTGATTTCCAGCCTCCAAAAGTGAATGAGGGCTCCCAAAACTGCAATCCAGTGGATGCTTCCACTCCCCACAGTGACTGCTGAGGAGCTGAGAGAATGCAAGAAACAAGGTGAATAAGGAAATAGGATTCGCACCACCCACCAGGTAGCTGAGGTGCATATGAAAGGAATGAATTCAGTGAGCCCGGAGGCTTGAATCTTCCCATACACAGGATGCTAAATTCCTTAACTTAATACCTGACCTTTGATGTTTTGACTGCCTGCTCCCTTTGTTGCTTATAGCCTGACTTCCCCTCCTATCTCCCTGGAGCAGTTTTCTCAGAGCTACTGAGATATTGTCTCCTGCACTTGAGTCCTAAACATTACCACCAAATAAAATAACTCTCTACTTTCAGGTTGTGACTATATTTTTTAGTCGACGGTTTCTAAGCAAGTTAGCTTAATGAATTAAGCAAGCCAATCTGGCTTTGATCCTCAGCAATTTGTTCTGCTTTAGGAGTCAAGCAAGCCTGCATTGTTTCAGAATTTTCGCATTACTCCTTTGAGTGATCATTAGTCTTATTGTGGTCCCCCAAAGCCCTCTCTCTATCTCTAGTGGGAGCTTCCCTAATGGGGTTTCTAAACTAACTCTTTGATCATCCTACTCAATCTCTATCACTTTTGGTCCCAGAGACAGAGAGTCATTACACACCACTTTAAGCATCAGCGATCTGAACAAATGCTATGAAACTTGTCTGCCTTGTTGCTATTGTGATTGTCCCCCAGCTCAGTGAGATTTAGGGATTGCATCTTTGGAGACTTAGGCTAACGAAAAGAAGGGGAAGGAGTAACTGGTTCAAGTTAGCCACAAGATTCCCCAAGAGGTGGACCAATTTATAAAAGATTACACGGAAGAAAGGAGTATAATCTATAAAAATACTGAATCACTGTTAGAAACATCTGAAACAAACATGGTATTGTACTGGCTAATGTGGAGGACACACTGGCACGGGACACTTGAAGGAAACAAACTGACCCCTGTTTGGGTTCCAGGCCACCATGGAGGATCGGGTGACACTGGGCAGGTAAAGGGGGGAAGACCTCTGAGCCCTTCTGCGGGTTTCTGACCAATGTGGAAGACTGCGGGGACCTGGGCAAGTTGTGATAAGGGGTTAAGACTGCTGAACCGCTGTGGGGCCTCTGCCATGAGAGATCCGGGCAGGTGGTGGGGTCCCCTGGGCCTATTTTCAGGGGCCCAGCCCCACTTTGGGCTCCTGGCTGTCATGAAGTACCATGGGAAAGTGGGCAGGTGAGGGGGAAGCCTGCCAGGGTCCTCTTCAGGCTTTTGGCCACTGCAGAAAACCAGGCTTAAGGCTGTGGAAAACCCAGCA
Source organism: Cervus elaphus (assembly GCF_910594005.1). Lineage (NCBI taxonomy): Eukaryota > Metazoa > Chordata > Mammalia > Artiodactyla > Cervidae > Cervus > Cervus elaphus. Next base: position 39,675,169 of record NC_057822.1, read on the forward strand.
ACACTGGGAAGGGGAGAGGGTTTGAACTTCTCTGCTCACCTTGGCAGCTGTGGCATCAGTTCAGTTCAGTTGCTCAGTCGTGTCCAACTCTTTGCCACACCATGGACGGCAGCACGCCAGGCCTCCCTGTCCATCACCAACTCCTGAAATTTACTCAAACTCATGTCCATCGAGTCGGTGATGCCATCCAACTATCTCATCCTCTGCCATCCCCTTCTCCTCCTGCCTTCAATCTTTCCCAGCATCAGGGTCTTTTCCAGATGAGTCAACTCTTCGCGTGAGGTGGCCAAAGTATTGGAGTTTCAGCTTCAGCATCAATCCTTCCAATGAACATCCAGGACTGATCTCCTTTAGGATGGACAGGTTGGATCTACTTGCAGTCCAAGGGACTCTCAAGAGTCTTCTCCAACACCACAGTTCAAAAACACCAATTCTTTGGTGCTCAACTTTCTTTATAGTCAGACTCTCACATCCATACATGACTACTGGAAAAAACCATAGCCTTGACTATATGTACCTTTGTTGGCAAAGTAATGTCTCTGCTTTTTAATATGCTGTTTAGGTTGGTCATAACTTTTCTTCCAAGAAGCAAGCATCTTTAATTTCATGGCTGCAGTCACCATCTGCAGTGATTTTGGAGCCCCCCCAAAATAAAGTCTGTACTGTTTCCCCATCTATTTGCCATGGTGATGGGACCAGATGCCATGATCTTAGTTTTCTGAATGTTGAGCTTTAAGCCAACTTTTTCACTCTCCTCTTTCACTTTCATCATGAGGCTCTTTAGTTCTTCTTTTCTTTCTGCCAGAAGGGTGGTGTCATCTGCATATATGAGGTTATTGATATTTCTCCCGGCAATCTTGATTCTAGCTTGTGCTTCATCCAGCCTGGCATTTCTCATGAAGTTCTGTGCATATAAGTTCAATAAGCAGGGTCACACCATCCAGCCTTGACGTACTCCTTTCTCAATTTGGAACCAGTCTGTGGACTGGTTCACGTCCAGTTCTAACTGTTGCTTCCTGACCTGCATACAGATTTCTCAAGAGGCAGGTCAGGTGGTCTGGTATTCCTATCTCTTTCAGAATTTTCCATAGTTTATTGTGATCCATACAGTCAAAAGCTTTGGCATAGTCAATAAAGCAGAAATAAATGTTTTTCTGGAACTCTCTTGCTTTTTGGATAATCCAACGGATGTTGGCAATTTGATATCTGGTTCCCCTCCCTTTTCTAAAACCAGCTTGAACATCTGGAAGTTCACAGTTCACGTATCACTTAAGCCTGACTTGGAGAATTTTGAGCATTACTTTGCTAGTGTGTGAGATGAGTGCAATTGTGTGGTAGTTTGAGCGCTCTTTGGCATTGCCTTTCTTTGGAATTAGAATGAAAGCTGATGCTTTCCAGTCCTGTGGCCACTGCTGAGTTTTCCAAATTTGCTGGCATATTGAGTGCAGCACTTTCATAGCATCATCTTTTAGGATTCGAAATAGCTCAGCTGGAATTCCATCACCTTCACTAGCTTTGTTGGTTGTGATGCTTCCTAAGGCCCACTTGACTTCGCATTCCAGGATGTCTGGCTCTAGGTGAGTGATCATACCATAGTGATTATCTGGGTAGGGAAAATGTTTTTTTGTATAGTTCTTCTGTGTATTCTTGCCACCTCTTCTTAATATCTTCTGCTTCTGTTAGGTCCATACAATTTCTGTCCTTTATTATGCCCATTTTTGCATGAAGTATCCCCTTGGTATCTCTAATTTTCTTGAAGAGATCTCTAGTCTTTCCCTTTCTCTTGTTTTCCTCTATTTCTTTGCACTGATATTTGAGGAAGGCTTTCTTATTGCTCCTTGCTATTTTTTAGAACCCTGTATTCAAATGGGTTTATCTTTCCTTTTCTCCTTTGCTTTGCGCTTCTCTTCTTTTCAAAGCTTTTTGTAAGACCTTCTCAGGCAGCCATTTTGCTTTATTGCATTTTTGTCGGGGATGGTCTTGGACCCTGTCTCCTGTACAATGTCACGAACCTCCGTCCGTAGTTCATCAGGCACTGTATCAGATCTAATCCCTTGAATTTATTTCTCACTTCTACTGTATAATCACAAGGGATTTGATTTAGGTCATACCTGAATGGTCTAGTGGTTTCCCCTACTTTCTTCAATTTAAGTCTGAATTTGACAATAAGGAGTTCCTGATCTGAGACACAGTCCGTTCCCAGTCTTGTTTCTCCTGACTGTGTAGAGCTTCTCCATTTGGTTGCAAAGAATACAATCAATCTGATTTCGGTGTTGACGATCTGGTGATGTCCATGTGTAGTCTTCTCCTGTGTTGTTGGAAGAGAGTTTTTGCCATGACCAGTGCCGCGGCGGCACAGTGCTGAAGCGGCGGCCGCGCTTCGCTGTAGCGGCCATGAGGACTATCCTGCGGCAATCAACAGGTGTTGGTAGAGCCCTCCGAACCCCCGTGCCGGCTCCTGGCCACTGTGGAAAAGCCAGGGGAACTGGGCAGACGTAGGGTAGCCCGCTGAACCCCTCCGCACACACCTGATCGATGCGGAAAATGCTGTGTCACTGGGAAGGTGTAGAGGGAGCCCGCTGAACGCCTGTGTGCGCCCCTGGCCGCGTGGGGACCCCTTGGCACTGGGCCGGGGTGGGAGGAACCTGCTGAAGCCTTCTGCTCTACCTTGGCCACTGGGGGAGATTCTGCAGCACTGGGCAGCTGTGGCGGGTCGGGGGGGATGCCCTTTGAAGCCCTCTGGGCGCTCCTGGCCACTGTAGAAAACCTGTGTCAGTGGTCAGGTTGGTGGCAGTTCTTGAACCCCTGTCTGTACCCGTGATTGCTGTGGAAGATGCTGGGGCACTGGGTCGGTGTTGGGGGAGCTCTTGAACTTCCCTGCACGCCCCTGCATACTGTGGAGGGTGCTCCTGCACTGGGCCGGTGTACTGGGAGCCCTCCGAACCGCTTGTTAGCCCCTAACCTCTGTGGAAAACTCCGTAGCATTCAGCAGGTGTGCTCCTGGCTGCTTTTGGGAAAACCTCCAGCGCTGGCCAGGTTTAGAGGAAGCCCACTGAGCCCCTCTGCCTGCCCCTGGCCACTCTGAAAAGCCCTGCGACATTGGGCAGGGGTGGGCAGAACCCTTGAAGCCGTCTGTGCTCCCCTGGCCACTGTGTAAAGTGGCGGGACACTGGGCGGTCGTGGATGGAGCCCTCTGAACCCCTCTGAACCCCTTGTGTGTTCCCCGTGGCTGTGGATAGCCCCAGGGCACGGGCCATGTGGGAGTGGGACCTGGCTGAGCCCTGCTCCATATACTGGCCCGCGAAGGAGGCCGTGGAGGGCGAGGCACGTGGAGAGGGGTCCTGCCGAGTCCCTGTGTGGGCCCCTGGTGCCCGTGGAGGACAGTGTGTAACTGGTCAGGTTTCCGCGGGGCCTGCGGAGCTGTCTGCAGACTAATCACTGCCATGGAGGACTAGGCGGTGCTGGGCATTTTGGGAGGGACCCCCTCTGAGCCCCACTGCAGGCTTCTGGCCGCTGTGGAGGAACCTACCTCCCTGGCACTTTGAGGGGAGTCTGCAGAGCCCCTATTTGGCCCCCTGGTTGTTGGAAGTAGCATGCAGCACCTACAGGGCCCGTCTTCGGGTTTTTGGCTGCTGTGGAGGCATGTTTGGCACTGGGGGTGCGGGAGGGTGGCCTGCCCAGCCCCTCTGTGAACTCCTGGCTTCAGTGAAAGAAAGTTTGGCGCTTATTTTACCACGGTAATCCCCCGGACAGAGGAGCCTGGTGGGCTGCAGTCCATGAGGTTGCAAAGAGTCAGACATGACTAAGTAACTGAGCACGCACGGGCACGCACACATACACACCCCATCAAAAAGTACTGCCACTGTAGGTTTCTGCAAGAAATGCAGAGCTGGTGGCTGATGAACCCAAGGATCCAAAGAAAGAGCACAGACTGACGCTGCCAACGGAGAGTCCAATAGAAAATCTCCCTTCCTAAAGAGGATGGCTTGCGGCAGTGTAGGGAACGGTTCAAAGGGGCCTTTTGTTGGTCCACAGCCAGTTAGGAACCGGGCCTCACAGCAGGAGATGAGCTGCCGGCAAACAAGGGAAATTTCAACCCCTGCTCCCTCCCTCACATTACTCTCTGAACCGTCATCCCCACTCTGTCGTTCCTGAAAAAATTGTCTTCCATGAAACCGGTCCATAGTGCCAAAAATGTTGGTGATCTCTGGCGTGGAATGTGTCAAAGCGTCAGACTGTGCAGACCAGTTCTGAGCCACATGCGGGAACTGCATATGGAAGGACCCGAAGGTGATTCCTTGCTGGCACAATAGTTGAGAAGCCACCTTCCAATACAGAAGACACAGGTTCAGTTGGGGAATGAAGATTCCACGTGCTGAGGGGCAACTAAGCCTGAGCCACAACTACTGAACCTGCACATTCTAGAGTCAGTGCCCCAAACGAGGAGCCCGTGAGCTGCAGCTTAAAGACACCAAGTAAAAAAACAAGAACAACACCAACAACAAAGACACCAAGTACAGCAACTAAGACCCAAGGTAGCCAAGAAATACATATTAAAAAAAAATAATAATAATAATGCGGCAACGAAAGTTTCCCAGTGCCGCGGCTAAGACCCGATGCTGCCAAAAATAAATCAATACATAAATATTAAAAAGAGAAATGCTCCGAACCCCTGTCCTGGGGGATGGTAGAGCTGAAGTATCACTAGTCAAAGTGTTAGTTGTGTCCGACTCTTCGCGACCCCATGGACTGTAGTCTGCCAGGCTCCTCTGTCCATAGAATTCTCCAGTGGATTCTGGAGTGGATTGCCATTTCCTTCTCCAGGGGATCTTCCCAACCCAGCGATCAAACCCGGGTCTCCCGCACACGGCAGGCAGATTTTTTTCCCCGTCTGAGCCATGCTCTAATTTCACTCATGCCCGACGTTGACACCACGGGTGTCATTGCTGGATTCAATTCTCTCTACCATCTTGCTTCTGGATATTCTGGGCTTGTAATCAAGATAGTGCATTACTGTATCCTATACATTATTGTACAAGTGCACAAAAGCAAACCAGTTGTAGAGGTGCACACCTTAACAGTGTACATCATTGAACATACCGACACACGTTCGTATCCAAAGTTCACAACGTGAAGGGGACTTAACTGTATCAGTTAGGGAACCACAGCCCACCGCTTCACCAGACTCCAAATTCCGAAACTTCGATGTCCTGGACTCCAGTGCGGCGTGCAATTCCACCGCAAGGTGTCGCGGTGTCCCTTATGGTGCAGCCATGAAGAAGACTATTCCATGATGCTTTGTGACACAAAATTCCTCTTCATATTCAAGAAAAAAATCAAGCAAAAGAATTTTACTTGAGGGTTGCTTGCTGGTCCATTGGTTAGGACTCTGTGATCAAATCTGGAAAGTGGGAGGTTTCGGTGAAATTACCAAATTGGATTATAGAAAAAAGTTTGCAGATGAGCCTAGGAGAACATTCAGCAGCCTGACAAGTTATCAGGATCCTCTAATGAGTGTCCTGGTGCAGTCCGCAGGACCAGGAGTGTCTCTGAGAATGCCTAATTTTCTCAGTTCCTTTTTTTCTCACCAGTGGAATCTTCCCCCAAACCAGCACCCCTTAATGAGGGTAAAAACCAGGAACAAATAAGATTCTAACTCATGTACAGAAATACTCAAACATCCAAGATGAAAGCCAAACCAATCCAAAAGGCTCACTTTGATATAGGGCTTCCCTGGTGGCTCAGATGGTAAAGAATCTGCCTGCAAGGCGGGAGGCCTCGGTTCAATCCCTGGATTGGGAAGATCCCCGGGAGGAGGGCATGGCGACCCACTCCAGCATTCTGGCTTGGAGAATCCCATGGACAGAGGAGCCTAGTGGGCTACCGTCCATAGGGTCACAAAGAGCCAGACACGACTGAGAGACTGCACTTTCACTTTGATATAATAGCCTCAGAAGCCTATGCATAAGGAATTTCATCCCATTTTCTTTCCCTTTTACAGGACATGTCTAGTTGAAAGATGGTATTATAAAGAGTCATTAAAGTATAAATGGCTGTTGTTCTCCAGATCCCAAGGAATACTGAAGCTAAGCAGTATTATGATCAATACAATTTTTTTTTTTTAATTTCATGGGAATATAGCTGAAGATCTCCCAGCTTTGCAAGATGCACACTAGGGGACTACAAGATGAAATTGTTTCTGGTCATGGCCAGTATTACTACAGACAGACTGGCAGATCCATATCTGGTCACTTCTAAGGGTAGCAAGTTCCCTAGCACTAGGATGCAAACTTTCCTATCAGCCATTCCAGGCAAAAGTGCAAACAAGCCTCAATCTAGCAGGGAGTTTTCCAATTACCACTTAAGTGGTGCCAGATGGCCAAGGAACTCCTCAACCCAGAAGTAAAAATCCAGTTTAAATGGTGAAACCATGCTACTCAGATTGGGACTTGAACCCACAGTCTTTTAACTGAGATCACACACCTGGAGTCAGGACTTAATGAAGCTCAGGTTCTTGATGTCTCCTCGCAGAAAGAATTCAGTGAGAGGCAACATGATAGGTAAGAAGTAGAATTACTTAGAGAGAAACACACTCCACAGTGTGTGGGCCATCTCAGAAGGTAAGAGTGGTCCTGAAATATGGCATGGTTAGTTTTTACTGGTTGGTAATTTCATACACTAATTAGTGGGAGGATTATTAAAACTATTTTAAGAAAGGGGCAGGAATTTACAGAAATTGGGTCAGCACCCACTTTTTGATCTGTGATGGTTGTCCTCTGCTGCAACTACTGAGCCCAAGTGCAACAGCTAGAGAAAGCCCATGCACTACAACATAGACCCAGTGCAGCCAAAATAAAAAATAAATAAAGTTTGTGCCCTGACCCCTTCCTACCTGTTTCAGAAAGGGTCCCCACTTCCTGTAGGGCTTCCCAGGTGGTTCAATAGTAAAGAATCTACCTGCCTATTGTCAACTACAAATTAGCACTTGCCAAGAGCATTTGCCAGCAACTGGAAAATGACATAAAGGACATTTACCAGCTGCAAAATCTGCGGAGGTTGAACCCTGGGCTGCTGCAGTTGCCACACCCGCTAAGGGGAACTCAGGGTGGAGAGTAAGGCACTCAGCTCCAGGGAAACTGGTGGAACAGGTCTTTAGGTAGTTAGATATTTTCAGGGACTGATTTCATGATCTCAGTCCTTGCATCTCCTCATATCTAGAAAAGCACTAAATCCTTTCAGGGTGACATTAGCTCCTTATGACTAGTAGAAACCCTTTTGTAAAGGGTACTTAATCGCATTGAACTCCCTCTTCACCAAAATCTTATATACTGATCCTCACTGCCTCTTTGGAGCAGTCTCTCAGAGCTATCTGAGGTACTATCTCTTGGTCTGCAGTCCTCATCTTTGCCCCAAACAAAACTTAAGTTACAACTCTCACGCTGTGCATCTTTTTAGTTGATACAGTGCGGGAGACCTGGGTTGGATCCCTGGGTCTGGAAGATCCCCTGGAGGAGGAAATGGCAACTCACTCCAGTATTCTTGCCTGAAAAACCCCATGGGCAGAGGAGCCTGGCAGCCTACAGTTCATGGAGTAACAAAGAGTTGAACACAAATGTGCATGCACCCATGCCCCCTTCCTGTAATAGGAGCCCTCTGCTCAAAATCAGATGACCGGACTTCCCTGGTGGTAAACTGGATAGGAACCGCCTGCCAATGCAGGGGATGTGGGTTCAATCCCTGATCCAGGATGATTCAGCGCAACTAGGCCCATGACCCACAATTAATGAGTCTGAACTGCACAACTAAGCCCAGACACTTAAAACCTGGGCTTCACAACAAGAGAATCCACTGCAATGAGACACCCACCCAGCCCAACAGAGAGCATCCCCCACTTGCTGCAATTAGAGAAAAGAAGCCCATGCAGCAGTGAAGACCCAGAACAGCCAAAAAATAAATGAATAAAATATATATTTTGAAAAATGTCTTTCTTCTCACAACCAACCCCCCAAAGAGGAAAATTCCAATCAAGGAACCCCAGTAGCAAAAAATACCTTGATGTCGCCCCACCTCTTACCAGAAGTGTCTTACACAGCAGGATCTTTTGTTTCCTTCATCAGGGAAGGTGGGAACGGAACGCACACAGGCAGATGCGGGTTCGCGGCAAGTGCTCAGGAAAGTCTGTGAGGCAAACGGGTCCAGGCTTGGCTGGAGAGGATCCAAGTGACGTAACTAGCAAAGAGTCCATGTGCCAAGGGTAAGACACGCACTCAGGTTTGCTCTCCCTCAGTAATCAGCACAATTTTTGTGGAACTAATCTTGGATTCTCTCATGCCGCACAGCAAAGCCAGCTTTCCGGCACCAGACTATGGCGAAGGAAAATATAGCATTGGTTGCAAAATCAAACAGGGAGAAGAGTAGCTCTTTCTCAAAAGACCCAAGTTCCTGTATAGCTCTGGGGGCAACATTTGGGGCAAGGGTTGCAGCACAGGGATTTTCTTCTGATTGGTTGGTGGTGAGGCCACAGCATGACGTTTAGGGAATTTTAATCATCAACCTTCAGGTTCAAATCATTCTGGGCTGTACACACTTAAGTCAGGAGTAGTCATCATCTCCAATTGAACAATTGAAAGCTATGCATCTGATTGTTATGTAAATTTCTTTAGGCGGAACCAGCACTCTGCCTTATCAATGAACATTGTTTAACCTATTACTACTTTTCCTATTTAACTGCTTTTCCTTTATTTCTGCTTTCCCTCATTCGTCAAATTAGTAACTGCTTGAGTGCTTTTGGGAACCAGGGAAAGGCCTAAGAGACTAATGCCTTTTCTTTTTTTTACAAATAAGAAATGGGAGACACGGAAGAGTTTTTATACCTTAGAAGGCCCCACAGCATTCTGCTTGGTTTCCATGCCCCCAATTCTTTGATACTTTTCAATCAAAGAACTGAGTGTTGCAGGAAAGGTGACCCCTTCCAGGGCCTGAGAGTGGGCTCATGTCTAAGACTCAGAAATGAATTGCACAAGGAGACACATGCTGACAAACCAAGAGACTTTATTAGGAGGGGACTCCCAGGTGGAGAACAGCGAGGTAAGGACACCCAGCAAGACTGCTCTGCTATGTGGTTCAAAGTCTTGGGTTTATGGTGATGGGATTAGTTTCTGGGTTGTCAACACCCTAGTGAGTGGCAAGTGACAGTGAGTTGTTTGATTATTTCATTATATGTAACAATGTAATAATAATAGAAATAAAGTGGATAATAAATGTAATGCTCTTAAACCATTCTGAAACCTTCCCTCCACCCCCGCCCTGGTCTGTGAACAAATTGTCTTCCATGAAACTGGTCTCAAGTGCCAAAAAACTTGGGGACTGCTGCTCTATACACTTAACTAAAATTTGAAGTGTCTGGACTATAAAGAAAGCTGAGCAACAAAGAATTGATGCTTTTGAGCTGTGGTGTTGGAGAAGACTCTTGAGAGTCCCTTGGACTGCAAGGAGATCCAACCAGTCTATCCTGAAGGAGATAAGTCCTGGATGTTCATTGGAAGGACTGATGCTGAAGCTGAAACTCCAATACTTTGGCCACCTGATGCGAAGAGCTGACTCATTGGAAAAGACCCTGATGCTGGGAAGGATTGAGGGCAGGAGGAGAAGGGGGTGACAGAGGATGAGATGGTTGGATGGCATCACTGACTCAATGGACATGGGTTTGGGTGGACTCCGGGAGTTGGTGATGGACAGGGAGGCCTGGCGTGCTACGGTTCATGGGGTTGCAGAGTCAGACACAACTGAGCGACTGTAGGGGTGGGGATTGGGCACTTTGCTGAATGGCAGAGATTAGCACAGTCAGCTAAATCTCAATTTAAAAAAAAAAAGGATGTGAAAGACATTTTCTTTCTCAAGGGAGGGTGAAAAATCCCACCATGAATCTAGGGCCTTGAAATGGGACCTAGGGATATATTCCAAAAGCTTGGAAACTATTTAAATTTGGGGAATGGTTGAGAAAAGCGAAGTCACTCAGTCGTGTCCGACTCTGCGACCCCATGGACTGCAGCCTCCCAGGCTCCTCTGTCCATGGGATTTTCCAGGCAAGAGTACTGGAGTGGGTTGCCATTTCCTTCTCCAGGGGATCTTCCCAACTCAGGGATTGAACTCGGGTCTCCTGCACTGCAGGTGGATGTTTTACCCTCTAAGTCACCAAGGAAGCCCAAGAGGCTACTAATTTAGCATAAGTATCAGGAAGAGCACTGTGAGGAGTTCTCTTAAATTGACTTGCCAGAATCCTTGCTAAAACAAGATTTTGCAAAACAAATCCTTGAAGAAAGGGTTCAGGTGAAATGGAATAAAGTGTGGTCAAGTGAGGCATCTTTGTCAATGTATAGATACACACACACACACACATACAGATACATACATACACACATGCCCTACTTTACTGTATGGTCAGACCGCTCAAGATGGCTGTTCTTTGCTCTCTGTACATCCTCTGCCTCACCAGTGCCTGCTTCATCTATACCCTACTCACATGACTGACCTTCCTACATTCTTGCCCCAGGCCACAGTTAGAGATTGTTCTTATCAAAGGGTAGTGATGAGCACACACCTCTGCTGGTTTCCCTGGTAACTAAAGGAAGTCAGTCCTGACTATTCATTGGAAGGACTGATGCTGAAGCTGAAATTCCAATACTTTGGCCACCTGATGCAAAGAACTGACTCCTTGGAAAAGAACCTGATGCTAGCAGAGATTGAAGGCAGGAGGAGAAGGGGACAATAGAGAATGAGATGGTTGGATGGCATTACTGACTCAATGGATTTGAGCAAGCTCTGGGAGTTGGTGATGGACAGGGAAGCCTGGCGTGCTGCAGTCTGTGGTGTTGCAAAGAGTCAGACATGACTGAGCAACTGAACTGAATGAGCTGACGGACATCAATTCCCCTCAAAACTGACAATCTTCCCTTACCCTGGGAATGAAGACTGCCACCATATCCTGCCCACCATCTGCAGCACACCGTGGGATGTTGCTCCAAGACCCTGCCTCAGATATGTAAGTTCCCCCATCCATTAGACCACTGATGCCTCTGTTGCTGACTCTGGGCTCTTTCTTTGGTCTTGAAGCTGAGGAAGTGCAGGCCTTGTAAGCCAGAAGGATATAGCCCAACACTTACTGAGAAAGCAGTATGCTGTAACACGGACCCATCAATTATTTTCTTTTATTTTAATTTAATTTACTTTACTGAAATTATCTTGCTGAATACTCCACATCAGTATATAGAGAAATTCTTTTCTTTATTTTCTCTCTTTTCTTTTCAAATTTCTTTATTTTTTAATCGAAGGATAATTGCTTTACAGAATTTTGTTGTTTTCTGTCCAACCTCAACATGAATCAGCCACAGGTACACACATATCCCCTCCCTTTTGACCCTCCCTCCCATCTCCCCCCATCCCACCCCTCTAGGTTGATACAGAGCCCCTGCCTGAGTTTCCTGAGCCACACCACAAATTCCTGTTGGCTATCTATTTTACATATGGTCATGTGAGTTTCCATGTTACTCTTTCCATACATCTCACCCTCTCCTCCCCTCTCCCCATGTCCATAAGTCTATTCCCTATGTCTGTTTCTCCATTGCTGCTCTGTAAATAAATAATTCAGTACCATTTTTCTAGATTCCGTATATATGCGCTAGAATATGTTACTTATCTTTCTCTTTCTGGCTTACTTCAGTCTGTATGATAGGTTCTAGGTTCACCCACCTTATTAGAACTGACTCAAAGGTGTTCGTTTTTATGGGTGAGTATAGAATGGGAAAGACTAGAGATCTCTTCAAGAAAATTAGAGATACCAAAGGAACACTTCATGCAAAAATGGGCTCAATAAAGGACAGAAATTGTATGGACCTAACAGAAGCAGAAAATATTAAGAAGAGGTAGCAAGATTACACAGAAGAATTGTATGAAAAAAACCTTCAAGACCCAGATAATCATGATGGTGTGATCACTCACCTAGAGCCAGACATCCTGGAATGCGAAGTCAAGTGGGCCTTAAGAAGCATCACTACAAACAAAGCTAGTGGAGGTGATGGAATTCCAGCTGAGCTATTTCAAATCCTAAAAGATGATGCTGTGAAAGTGCTGCACTCGATATGCCAGCAAATTTGGAAAACTCAGCAGTGGCCACAGGACTGGAAAAGGTGAGTTTTCATTCCAATCCCAAAGAAAGGCAATGCCAAAGAATGCTCAAACTACCGCACAATGCACTTATCTCACACACTAGTAGCTGCTGCTGCTGCTCCTGCTAAGTCGCTTCAGTCGTGCCTGACTCTGTGCAACCTCATAGACAGCAGCCCACCAGGCTCCACCGTCCCTGGGATTCTCCAGGCAAGAACACTGGAGTGGGTTGCCATTTCCTTCTCCAATGCACACTAGTAGAGTAATGCTCAAAATTCTCCAAGCCAGGCTTCAGCAATACATGAACCGTGAACTTCCAGATGTTCAAGCTGGTTTTAGAAAAGGCAGAGGAACCAGAGATCAAATTACCAACATCCTCTGGGTCATCAAAAAAGCAAGAGAATTTCCTTTATTTCTGCTTTACTGACTATGCCAAAGCTTTTGACTGTATGGATCACAATAAACTATGGAAAATTCTGAAAGAGATAGGAATACCAGACCACCTGACCTGCCTCTTGAGAAATCTGTATGCAGGTCAGGAAGCAACAGTTAGAACTGGACATGGAACAACAGACTGGTTCCAAATTGGGAAGGGAGTATGTCAAGGCTGGATGGTGTCACCCAGCTTATTTAACTTATATGCACAGAACATCATGAGAAATGCTGAGCTGGATGAAGCACAAGCTGGAATCAAGATTGCCGGAAGAAATATCAATCACCTCAGATATGCAGATGACACCACCCTTATGGCAGAAAGTGAAGAACTAAAGAGCTTCATGATGAAAATGAAAGGAGAGTGAAAAAGTTGGTTTAAAGCTCAACATTCAGAAAACTAAGATCATGGTATCTGGTCCCATCACTTCATGGTCCCATCATGGCAAATAGATGTGCAGACAGTGGAAATAGTGGCAGACTTTATTTTGGGGGGGCTCCAAAATCACTGCAGATGGTGACTGCAGCCATGAAATTACAAGATGCTTACTCCTTGGAAGGAAAATTATGACCAACCTAGACAGCATATTAAAAAGCAAAGACATTACTTTACCAACAAAGGTCCATCTAACAGAGGCTATGGTTTTTCCAGTAGTCATATATGGATGTGAGAGTTGGACTATAAAGAAAGCTGAGCACTGAAGAATTGATGCTTTTGAACTGTGGTGTTGGAGAAGACTCTTGAGAGTCCCTTGGACTGCAAGGAGATCCAACCAGTAAATCCTAAAAGAAGTCAGTCCTGGGTGTTTATTGGAAGGACTGATGTTGAAGCTGAAACTCCAATACTTTGGCCACCTGATGCAAAGAACTGACTCATGTGAAAACACCCTGATTCTGGGAAGGATTGAAGGCAGGAGGAGAAGGGGACGACAGAGGATGAGATGGTTGGTTGGCATCACTGACACAATGGACGTGAATTTGAGTAAACTCCAGGAGATGGTGATGGCCTGTCATGCTGCAGTCCATGGTGTCGCAAAGAGTCAGACATGACTGAGCAACTAAACTGAACTGAATTGAATATTCCATTATGTATATGTACCACAACTTCTTTATCCATTCATCTGTTGATGGACATCTAGGCTGCTTCCATATTCTAGCTATTGTAAACAGTGCTGCAATGAACAATGGGATACATGTGTCTTTTGCAATTTTGGTTTCCTCAGGGTACATGCCTAGGAGTGGGATTGCTGGGTCATATGGTGGTTTTATTCCTAGTTTTTTAAGGAATCTTCATACCATTTTCCATAGTGGCTGTATCAATTTACATTCCCACCAACAGTGCAAGAGCGTTCCATTTCTCCACACCCTCTTCAGCATTTATTTTGTGTTAACTTTTTGATGATGGCCACTCTGACCAGTGTGAGGTGACAACTCATTGTAGTTTTGATTTGCATTTCTCTAATAATGAGCGATGTTGAGCATCTTTTCATGTGTTTGTTAGCCATCTGTATATCTTCTTTGGAGAAATGTCTGTTTAGGTCTTTTTCCCACTTTTTGATTGGGTTGTTTGTTTTTCTGGTGTTGAGTTGTATGAGCTGCTTATATATTTTGGAAATTAATCCTTTGTCAACTGTTTAATTTGCTACTATTTTCTCCCATTCTGAGGGTTGTCTTTTCACCTTGCTTATAGTTTCCTTTGCTGTGCAAAAGCTTTTAAGCTTAATCAGGTACCACTTGTTTACTTCTGTTTTTATTTCCATTACTCTAGGATGTGGGTCATAGAGGATCTTGCTCTGATCTATAACATTGAGTATTCTGACCATATTTTCCTGTAATTTTCCTTTATAGTTTCTGGTCTTACATTTAGGTCTTTTATCCATGTTGAGTTTATCTTTGTGTATGGTGTTAGGAAGTGTTATAGAGAAATTCTTTATTCCTTTCTCACCTGCAGAAGACTCCATTGTATGGAGGTGACATAATCTCTTTGATTTATGTGTGATTCCTATATATACCACAGAATTGAGTTAGCTTGTTTTTTAACGTCCTAAAACAATTTATAACATCAGAATGCAATTGTCGATTTTTACACTATGTCTGTATGACCCTAACTATGAATGACTGCTATAGAAAATGTTTCCTTCCTCCTAAATTAGGCCACTGTTTGGATAAGCAGGACAAAACGCTGGGAAAGCAGTAGTCTTATCTTTTATGTGTTTTGCACACCATTTTGGACACTATGGCTTCACAAAAAATGTCTCATGCCATGGCCAGTAATTTTCAGAGAGGCCTGTCTCCTAAATCCAATGAAAATAAGCTTAAGACAATGTAAATATACATTACCTGGGAGCTGTCTCTGGCATTTTATTGCTTTTTTACAGTTTAACTAAAAAGAATATAATGCTAAAACTGACTGAGCCAATTAAAAAAAAAATTCTCCTCAGTGTGTAAATTGTGACTTCATTTAGGATTTTGGCAATGACAGTTCATCTGAAAGTTTCAGAGTCATCTGTTAATCACATTGGACACTGTAGACTGGGGAGACAATTCTTGTAGATGTTTCCACTGTTCAAGAGCTACTGAGTTCATTCCTGTTCTATGTTGTGATGTGCTGGTTGTATGACCAGCAAACAGGAGTAAAGAAATAGGCAATGATGATCCAACATCTCAGGACCAAGCACAGCTGTGCTTTTTGAATACACATCCTACCTAGATATTGAACCATGACCCAGTCAGTTCAGGATATAATGATGTGATTTCTCTCATAGCCCAGAAACATATCAGGAGATGAAAAATTGTTACCTGATATCCTCTGAGTACAAAGTTACTCCTTCTGAGCTTCCAGTCTCAGGAAGTCTATTGACCCTCCTTTATACCTGGCCTTCTCAATCACTCTTTTTAAAAAAAAAAAAAAAGTTTGCTATTTTTATTTATTTATTTGGCTGTGCCAGGTCTTATTTGCGGCACACGGGATCTCCAGTCTTGGTTACAGCATGTGGGGTCTTTAGTTGCAGTGTGCAGCCTCTTAGTAGAGGCATGTGGGATTCTATTTCCTCGACCAGGGATTGAACCCAGACCCTCTGCAATGGGAGTATAGAGTCTTAGCCACTGGACTATTGGTTGTCTTCTCAACCACTCTTGAGCTGAAATCCTATTGAATACATCAGATGAAAAACAATAATATAAAATGTCAACTGATGAGCTGTAAAAATAATTGTCCTTACTTTCTACTCCAAGGACAAGGCAGAGTTGTCTCGAGCGTGATTCCCTTTGTGATAGCCCCGTAATGTCAGCCACTGTAAATCAAATAGTCACACATACCAGGGACTCTGTTAGGCAAGTCACTTTATGTGCTTGCTTTCTTTCCATTTCATCTTTACAACACTGTCAGGTAACTTCTTGGAGTTTTTTTGTTTGTTTCAAGACAGACTTACTCAGTTTACAATGAGACTTTATTATATTTATAATGATACCTTGAGTAATGAAGTCATCAGCATTTTTCAGGGATTTTAGCATGGTGTTGGCGTATCTGAGTTACTGTTTGATTTGGTAAAATATGATAGCAACAAACTCAAAATAGTAGTGACCCAGACACATAAAGGCTTATATTTCTAATAAACAATGAGTTTGGAGGTAGAAGACTGTTGGCACTTCGTGCCTCAAGAACTCCAAGACTGAGGTCTCTAGAAGTATAGGCTTTTTGTAACAGCTCTCCTGCACTTTTCCTTCCCTTATAGCTCCTAAAGAGCTGCTGAATCTTCAGTCATCTTGTTGACCTTCCAAAGTATACCTCCGCAGCAGAACTAGCTTTCCTTGAAGCCCCAGCCCATGTTTCCTAAATAAATCTTAGTGGTCATTCTCAGCATCTGTGGAAACTGAGACCTTTATCTGAATAGTAGAGCTTTATCGGAATACAACAACAATACTTATTTACTAAATAAAACTGTGGTTCTGATAATAAGAAAGAAGAAAGGAATGGATTTTGCAGAGGTAACTGTGGTCCCCGTCACATAGTGTATGGACAATAAAAGCACTTCATTAACAGATTGTGTAAGTGAAAAGCACCTTGGGCAATTCAGAGCAAGTAATAATATAAACATTTATTGAGACCTTACTCTTTATGTGGCTTTATATATGTCATAGAAAACTCATAACACCATGATATAGATAGTATCATTATCCCCATTCTCCACATGAGAAAATCAGGGCTTAAAGAATTTCAGAAACTTACTTAAAGTCATTCAGCTGGTCACTGGGCAAGAAGATGGAATCAGAAAACCAGGTTTTCCTAATGCCCAATGTTTTTCAGTCAGTATGTTGTGTTCTACTCTTCTAAAACACGTGACTAAACACAAAATTGAGACTTTCTATCCTAGAGAGGAAAGAATTCTAGAACATGTGTGGTTCATGCCTTTCTAAGGACTGGGCTGTTTATCTCAAAGTGCAATGTTAATCAATCTGACTACTTTTTCTCCTAATGAGTAATTTCTTCAGTTCCGCTTCCACGTTCTGTTTTGGCCACAGGGGTCTGGTCTTTACATTGATCACCCTTATGTAGTTTCCTACCATAATAATTTGGGGTGTTTTTTTTTCAGGTAAATTCCTAGTGTGATTTTATTGCAGTATTTTGACAGCTGGTTTGATAGGAAAGAAAATAAAATATTAAGTATGCTTTTTGAATTCAGTTCAGTTCAGTTGCTCAGTCGTGTCCAACTCTGCGACCTCATGAACCACAGCACACCAGGCCTCCCTGTCCATCACCAACTCCCGGAGTCCACCCAAACCCATGTCCATCGAGTCGATGATGCCATCCAACCATCTCATCCTCTGTTGTCCCCTTCTCCTCCTGCCCTCAATCTTTCCCAGCATCATGGTCTTTTCCAATGAGTCAGCTTTTCGCATCAGGTGGCCAAAGTATTGGAGTTTCAGCTTCAACATCAGTCCTTCCAATGAACACCCAAAATTATGCTTTAAAATTCCATAAATTTGCCTTCATTGGAGAGAGTTCATGAATCTAACTGAAGCTAAAAACTTGCAGCTCTGTTGCTAATTAATTCTGGAAGATGATAGAGAAGTTTTCATTTTTCCACTTCAATATGCTTGTAATTCAACATTTCTCCCCACTTTGCTTCCTTTGCTCATAACATTTAAATGGAAAATATTAAATGGCTAAATGGCTTAATAGCTAGGCCCCACCAAATAGCATGTTTGGCATGATTTAACCTTTTCAAAATATAAAGTCTCATTATATTAAATACATCTCACTATTTTAATTATACTGATACAAATATAGTGGATAACATCACATTATTATTTAATTCTAAGAAAAAGTCTTCTAAGTTGTTTGTTGACAGATAATACCAGATTCTATTTGTCTAAAATGCAGCCTGTGCTAAGGTTTTATATTTCATTTTAATATTTCTGAAAATGTGCTCATTTTGGTATCAAGCTTGATAGAACTTTGTGTCAGTATAAGGTATACTGGAAATTACTTTGAAGATAGGTTTGACAGTACTGCAATTTTTGTGTTTCTAGGATGGCAGTAAAATTGCCATCTTTAAAAATGTCTTCAAGAACATCTGTAGATTGTGATATTGTGCAGTCATTTAAAAAGCTTATTTTTGAGTAACCTGTAATGACATGGAAAATGCTCATGGAGTAAGCAAAGTGGGCAGGTTATAAAACTGTAAGTACAATCTAATCTCACATGAAACATTTTTAAAGTAAAGAATTATGCCCAAATTCCAAGGCTTTGATTTCTTGAAATGGTGAGGTTAAAGATGAATTTTCATTTTATGCTCTTTTGTATTTTCTGAATTTTTTATGATAAGCATACTACTCAATTGAAAAAAAATGTTATTATTTTAGAAAATGACTTTGGGTGGGAGTCAGGAGTCAGTCACGACATTGACAGCACAGCCATAAAGCTTAAACTAGCAGCTAATGTCTCATTCCACGGATGTTTCAAGATGAGGACACGAAGCATCTTCAAAGGCTGATAGAAACAGTGGTCTTGGCCTCTTTTTAGCCCCGCCAACAACTCCACCTGGAAGACTGCCTTACCTGGCAAATCAGGCTTCCCCTGTCAGGATCTGCTCATACTGTCCTTTCTGTCCACATGGGCACTGTGCGACGTAGGTTCCCTCACCCCTCGCGTTGCCCTTCCCCATGCTGGTGACTTAGCCAGCGGTCCTCCATTTACCTAAACTGTCAGTTGACATTTCTTTTAAAAATTCACACACACACATGGGAGTTCCCTTGCAGTTCAGTGGTTAAGACCCAGGCCTTTCACTGCTGTGGCCTGGGTTCAATTCCTGGCTGAGAAACTAAGATCCCACAACCATGTGGTGCGGTGGGGAAAAAAAAACACACAACAAAAATGGGAGTTCTTGTTCAATAGGTTTAGAGTTATACATCTGGAAGATTTAAAACGAAAAAAAATTAAATGGAGTACAGAGAACTCCAGGGGCTTTGCTGGTGGCTCCACCGTAGAGAATCTGCCTGCAGGGCAGGAGACTTGGGTTCAAGACTCAGGTTTGATCCCTGGGTCAGGATGATCCTCCGGAGAAGGAAATGACAACCCACTCCAGTATTCTTGCTGGAAAAATTTCATGGACAGAGGAGCCTGGCAAGTTACCATCCATGGGATCACAGGAGTCAGACATGACTTAGCGACTAAACCACAGAGAACTCCAACACAGAATAGATCCAGGGACATAGACACATAAGCCCATGAGGTAACTGAAGGGGATCAGCATAAGCCAACCCAGAATATGCACTTTGGCATAAGGATTATTTTACCTGAAAGCAGTTCAGAAGCAGCAGACACAGGAGGAACTCTCTGCCCTCCCTCTTCCTGCCTAAAAGCAAGGCGTGAATCTTCCACTTGTAAGGCCTCCCATTCCTGCACCAGGAAGAGAATGACTCTTAGTGATGGAGGTGGTGCTGATGAGTCTGCGTAATAAACCTGACTGTCTTCTTGGTCCACTCACGCTGCTGTAACAAACCACAGACTGTGCCTCTGACAAACGGCAGACAAGTGTTTCTCACATTTCTGGAGACTGGGAAACCCAAGATTAAGCTGGCAGCATGGTGGTATTCTGAGGGCCCTTTTCCTGGTTCATAGCTGGCACCTTGCTGTGTCCTCAAAGGCAGAAAGGGCAAGGAAGGTGTTTCTCTGTACCTCTCTTATAAGAGCACTAATCCTACCCATGAGGGTTCTGCTTCCTTACCTAACCACCCCCTAAAGGCCCCCTCTCCTAATACTATCTTAGTGTATGAATGTGGGGGGGACACATTCAGACCATAGCACTTACTAAACAATTCTTAGCTACCAAACATTTTCTACTTAAATTTCCTCAATGTATTATCTCCAAAAGCACAATCACTGGGACTTCCCTGGGGTCCAGTGCCTAAGACTCCATGCTCCCAATGCAGGGACCCTGGGTTCAATCCCTGGTCAGAGAACTAGATCCCACATGCTGTAGCCAAGACTCAGCACAGCCAAATAAATAAATAATTTTTTTTTTTTTAAGTACAGTCACTCACCTTTTTTTGGCCTAGTCAAGTCTCCTTAACTTATTGCCCTTTGTTAAAATGATATATAACTTCCAGGCCTAACTACTTTAGGCTTTCATTTCTTTCCTGTGAGGTCCTTGTGTGCCTGAGAAATAACCTTTCCTCCTATATCTTTTGTCAGTTTAATTCACAGGCCTCACAAAGAAACCTAAGAGGGTAGAGAAAAGTTTTTCCTCTCCAACAGTATCTTGGTGGTCCCTGTGTGGATGGCAAAGGTGTGCTAGTACATTGACACCTGTAACAGACCGATTTTTAGTAATCTCCTCCTCAATATCTCTTGGGACAAGTGGAGAGTCTCTCCCTGTCTCTGTCTCTTGTTTATCCTTACACAGCTAAGAAGATTTTTATTTAACTTAGTCTTTAACAAGTTTTAAAATGGAGCTTCCCTGAAAGCTCAATTGGTAAAGAATCTGCCTGCAATGCAAGAGACCCCTGTTCAATTCCTGGGTCAGGAAGATCCCCTGGAGAAGGGATAGGCTACCCACTCCAACATTCTTGGGCTTCCCTTGTGGCTCAGCTCGTAAAGAATCCGCCTGCGGTGTGGGAGACCTGGGTTCTATCCCTGGGTTGGGAAGATCCCCTGGGGAAGGGAAAGGCTACCCCACTCCAGTATTCTGGCCGGGAGAATTCCATGACTGCATAGTCCATGGGGTCGCAAAGAGTCGGACATGACTGAGTAACTCTCACTTTCACTTCACTTTCCCAGGTACCACTAGTGGTAAAGAACCTGCTTGACAATGAGGAAACATGCGACGTGGCTTCTATCTCCAGGTTGGGAAGATCCCCTGGAGCAGGGAATGTCAACCCACTCCAGTATTCTTGCCTGGTGAATTCCATAGACAGAGTAACCTGACAGGCTACAGTCCATAGGGTCACAAAGAGTCATACATGACTGAGCAACTAACACACACACATACCCCTCAATATGACCAAATTATTTCCAGCAATGTCATGAAATGAAACAAAAAGAAATCTAGGTAGTGAGAATTTTTATTTACTCAACTTTGGCTATATAATTATGCCAGGAAACAAAGTGAGAAATAAATACATAATTATAACACAAAAGGAGAAAAATTGAACTGTTTCTTCAACAGTTTTTATATCGAACAATTTGACTGTAGATCCTTTGTTTACAGTCTGATGTAATAATGAAAGTGAAAGTTGCTCAGTCCTGTCTGACTCTTCGTGACCCCACAGACTATACAGTCATGGAATTCTCCAGGCCAGAATACTGGAGTGGATACTGGAGCCTTTCCCTTCCCCAGGGGATCTTCCCAACCCAGGGATAGAACCCAGGTCTCCCACACTGCAGGCGGATTCTTTACCAGCTGAGCCACAAGGGAAGCCTGAGAATACTGGAGTAGGTAACCTATCCCTTCTCCAGCGGATCTTCCCGGCATAAACTGGGGTCTCCTGCATTGCAGGCGGATTCTTTACCAACTGAGCTATCAGGGAACCCCCAATGTAGTATTTTCTGCAAATAATTGTCCAGAGACAGGGCTCAGGATACATCACCTCAAAGTGTGGCACCTTGCCATATTGAATATTTCGAGCTGAAGGAATTTAAGAAACAGGTTGTCCTTCTGAGCTGCTCCTGAGGCATGAAACCATCATGTGCGTGGTCCTCTTCCTATACTGATGAAAGGGGCATCCTCATCTCTAAGATGCCAGGGGAGTCTGAACAGATGGGACTTGCTGTTTCCCCCAATTTACTGCACTTCGTTCATACTCTTTCTGTCCCATCTAATTTTCTCAAGACTGCGCTGTTCATCAAACCAAGCATAAAAACACTCAGGTTCAACTGCTTCCTCAGGCCTTCATTGTCTTATGAAGTCTCTCAAGTCATGTAAAGCTAAAATTATGTAAATTTGTATGTTTTTTGTTGTTAGTCTGTCTTTTGTTAGTCTGTCTTTTGTTAGAGGGACCTCTTTTGATGGATGGGGTGAAAGATTCTTTTCCCACCCTACATCAACAATTAATTGCTTAATTTTAATAAAACTGATATGTCCGCTGAAGATACAATTTAGGCATCTTTTTTCTTAATGAGTTTATTTATTTACTTCATTTTTGGCTGTGCTGGGTCTTTGTTGCTACACAAGTACTTTCTTTAGTTACGGCCTGTGGGAGCTACTCTTTGTTGCAGTGTTCCGGCTTCTCACTGGGGTGGCTTGTCTCAAAGCCCGGGCTCTAGGGCACGTGGGCTCAGTAATTGTGGCACACAGGCTTAGCTGTCCCTCCAGGAATCCTCCTGGACCAGGGATCCAACAGGGGTCGCCTGCATTGCGAGGCAGATTCTTAACCACTCGACCATCAGGGAAGTCCTAGGCAACTATTCAGTCACATCACTGCTATCCATGCTTTTATTTCTTGAATCAGTCTTTTTTTTTTTTTTTTAAGATTTATTTAGTTAGTTTGTTTTGGCCGTGCTGGTTGTTCACTGCTGTGTGCAGGCTTTCTGTAGCTGCGGAGAGTGGGTCTCTTCCCTGGTTGCGGTTCTTAGGCTTCTCATTGCAGTGGGTTCTCTTATTGCGGGGCATGGGCCCCTAGGGTACAATGGCTTCAGTACTTGCAGCACATGGGCTTGGTAGTTGCGGCCCACGAGCTTAGTTGACCCTCAGCGTGTGGGTTCTTCCCGGACCAGGGATCGTACTCACGTCTCCTGCACTGGCAGGAGCCACCAGGGAAGCCCAAATCAGTCATTTTAAAACAAACAATTTTCTTGAATGATTTTCAATTTTTAAAAAATTATTCAAATTCAGCACAAAAAAAAAGTTATCTCTGGACTAAAATTTACATTTGCCAAAAACAAAAAATAGCACAGCTTGCAGTTCCCCCATGGTTTTACCAATGTACATTTTAAATATAACTAAAAATTCCAAGTGGTTTCATGGAATAAAGAATGTGAAATAGACTGCCCTTTGTGTATCCCCCTTTGCTGACATATAAGCACATATATATAAACACATTGTCTATTAAAGAATAAGTAACAGAACTTAAAATAAGAATAAGTAGCTTTCATATAAAGTACATCACCTATTAAAAAAATAAGGCAATGTACACGTAATAAAAAATATGTATATGTAATTAAAACTCAGAGTAATTGTCATTGAAAAGAGGACACCTTCCAGAGCCCAAGAGTGGGCTCACGTCTAGCACTCGAATGAATTGTCCCAGGAGGTACACGTGCTGACGAAGAAAGAGACTTTAACGGGAAGGGGTGCCTGGGCAGAGAGCAGCAGGGTAAAGACACCAGGAGAACTGCTCTGCCACCTGACTTGCAGTCTTGGGTTTCATGGCGGTGGGGGTTAATTTCCCGGTTGTCTCTGGCCAATCATTCCGACTCAGGGTGCTTCGTGGTGGCTTGTGCATTGCTCAGTTAAGATGGATTCCAATGAGAAGGATTCTGGGGTTGGTAGGACATATGGCCTGGCCTCCCCTCTCTCCTGACCTTTGCCAAATTCTTCTGGTCGGTGGTTGCTTGTTAGTTCTGAGTTCCTTACCAGGAATTCCTGTTGTAAGGTAACTCATGCAAGTCATTACTATTGTTCCTGTCTAGGGCAGACAATTTCTGTCAGTGGTTCCACTAATATAATCTCAGCAATTTTCTAGAACTTAAAGATGTTTTGAGGCAGGGAGTGTTTCATCACCTGTTTAGAATTTCTGGCACACAGTGATCACAAAAAGCCGAAGGGCTTCAGTTGGTTTTATTATTGGGTTGAAATTCCCTAAAGACAGCACTCCATTATTGCCTACATAGGGCAGGTGACTCCCACTGCTCTTCCTTTGTACCTACCACTAGTTAGGCTAGTTAAAGCTGGTTTCATTGATTTAATCATATTTTATAATGCAGTCTAATTTTATGAGGGAAGCTTTGGGGATTCATATTTTTTAAATGACCAAACCTAAAATTCCTTGTGCAATAAAAACGATTGCCCAATGACTTATCTTTCTGTGTACGCAATTGTCCTAAATTGAAGAAACTCAACAGGAAAAGAATTGGAAAGGAACATGAGGGTTTCAAGCCCAAACTCCTAGAAGGTCCACATGAACATGGTCAGTGAGTGAGAAGGCAGGGGAGAAAGGTATCAAAATGAAGAGAAATGCCTGGCTGGAAGTGGCAGGTGACGCTAGGAGCAGCTCCTATTCAGCCTTCCCCAACTGTATCCTTGTGGGACACAGGCCCATAGCTACTCAGCACAGGCCCATAGTTACCCAGCTCTGGCAATTTTTTTCATGAGGAGCTGACAATCTGATGTCTTTGTAATATCCCCTGATTTTTAAATGATGGAAATTAATTCAAACTCTAGAAAAACATTGCGACGCAAACAAAATAGTTCCGCAGCTGCAGTTGGCCCACAGGCTATGAAATTCCTAATAAAAATGCAAGTAGTGATCGAATCAGTTACCAAGGTTGAGAAAATACAATTTATTTTCTGATCTTTTCCTTTCCCCAAATGTGACATTTTAGAAAAATCCAGCTACACTTACATCACATCCATAATCTGCAGTTTAACAAGAAAAGAAGCATAATTACAGTAAATAGTTGGGAGTGGCCTGAACTCCCAGAGCCCTCCTTTCTCTTGAGTCAGGGCCAAGGATGGTGTCACCCAGATGCCTGCGAACTAAGTGATATACACCAGATTTATTTAACTACTGGCAACCACTTTCTTTTTTCTTCATAGGGCAATGAGTTAAAAGATTATTTACCTCCCTTGGTTACAAAAAGAAGAAATATTTCTTCCAAGATTGGGTAGCTGCGGCCAGTTCTCTCAGAGAAATTATTTACCTCAAAGATTCAGAGCACGGAGCCTGGAAGCCTTGGCCCACCCGACTCCTTGCGCTGCACTGCATGGGCGTCTTCTGAGGGGTGAGTGTTGGCTTGGCCCTCCAAAGGTTTCAGGCCCTGAGCCTCTGAGATAGGTAGTTAAGAACAGCATTCTAAGTCTCAGTATGTAGATTTCATTTGAGCTGGTATTTGGCGTATTAAAAGAGGTTTTTTTTTCAAGTAAAAGACAACAGTAGAAGTTGTTCCCCTCATTTCCACAGGTAATTAGAGCTTTGTGTATCTTAATTAAAAAGCTTTATTTTAATTCCTTTGACAGATTTACTAAGTATCCTCAGGCTAGGTTCCTGCAGGGGCCATATAAAATTTAAAGCAAGAATTTGAAGCTGGCTTTGTCTGCTGTGACTGTTAAGAACTGTCTGGTTTAAGTGCATGGAAGCGGCCCTGTATGGCCATGTGGGCATGGCTCCTCGCTGTGACCTCCCGAAGAACTGAGTCTGCTGCTTAAGTCCCAAGGAAAAGCTCACTGTTAACCCAATAAAGGCCTCCAGGTATAATCTCTGACTCTGCCTACCCGAAAGAAACAGGCCTAAGAAGGGCATTTACACTAGGAGATAGTCATCTCCCTATATGACAAGAGGAAAAAACTCAAAAGAAGTGAGATTTTTGCCTTTTTCACAGATAGTTTCTTTTAAAAGAAAATGTCCATCTGCATCATATTGTCTCTTTTCCAGTGGTTATGTTCTGGACCAATTTTTTTTTTTTTTTTTCTGTTTACAAACAACAACAAAAATATTAGAAATGGTCAGTAACAAAAACTAATGTGACCTGTTGCGTTCTCTCAAATGTCTATTTCTGAAATTTCTATCATCAGAGTATTTAGGTCTTTGAGGTAAATTTGCTATTTTATCATCACACAAGAAAGGAAAAGAATAAAGATATTCTTGATCATCTCAAGATATGGGAGACCAAGTTCAGTTCAGTTCAGTTCAGTCACTCAGTTGTATCTGACTCTTTGCGACCCCGTGGACTGCAGCATGCCAGGCCTCCCTGTCCATCACCAACTCCCAGAGTCTACTCATATTTATGTCCATTGAGTTGGTGATGCCATCCAACCATCTCATCCTCTGTGGAGACCAAGTTACTGATCCCAATTTTTTCTGGAGGGGTTGGAGTAAGGAGGAGGGACGGTCATCTTAAAAGCACCCAGTCCATTCTAACCACTAGAACCTCACTTAATACAAAGTGCCTCTTTTAAAAGGTACTCTCTTCAAAAGACTGATTTTCTAAGAGTGAAATTTCAAGTATCAGTGGAGAAAAACTATTTTTAAAGAATGATCCCATTCCCCAAAAACAGTATGATAGAGGCACCGTGTATCTGCCTCTGAGCCCAACTGGCCCTTTAGACTTGCTTATACACACCCACCCCTCTAGAAAGACCCCTAGAAACCCTGACCACAGCAGGCTTCAGAGAACTTGCACTGATTTAGAAAATGCTGGAACTGTCCTGACAGTCTCTTATTTGGCAGAAGTTACTCCTGCCCCTTCCTCCTAGTCACTTGATTCTGGAAACATCTCTTCTTATAGAGCTAAGTGTCTTAATGTTATCGAGTCCAAGCTCGCTCTCCTCAT
The DNA here is from genome assembly GCF_910594005.1 of Cervus elaphus. NCBI lineage: Eukaryota > Metazoa > Chordata > Mammalia > Artiodactyla > Cervidae > Cervus > Cervus elaphus. The sequence goes on from NC_057822.1 coordinate 39,701,753, forward strand.
TGAACAGAGGCCAATAAATCTGAGGGACGAAGTGTTGAGGCTGACTGAGAAAATGGCTGACTGATGTCTCAAAATAACTATCTTGTTGGGGCCTGGATGCCAGGTTCCATTATGGATCAGAGATGGGGGGAGGTCAGGAATCAAAGCAAAAAGACCCTTTGATTCTTGCAATTATCTCCTAGAATGGCAAGCCTCAGGCGGGGAGATACATTAGTTTCTTTTACTTACCGTCATTCATTGGTGGGCCGGGTCAGATTATCTCCCAGTGAGCTAAACAAAGGCACTTTAATTTAAGGGTCAGGCAGAGGGGGCAGGGCTCTCTGAGGCAGGCCACTACGAATGATTATAATAACAGAAACGGCAAAAACAGGGTTAAGGTCAGAGAAACAGATCCCGCAGGGAGCCAAAAATTAACCCTTCCCAGTTACATTAAGAGCTTGGCATTTGGAATCAGAATGCCTAGGACTGAACTCCCAACTCTGCAACTCACAGGAGAGGCTCTCTTAGCAGATCCCCAATGACCTGACTCAGCAGCTTAACCAATGCAGGTAAGTTAATTTCTAGTATACCTGAGCACTTCAGTTTTAACTACTTTTGAATAAAAGATCAAGTATAAGGCAAGCCTTAGGACTTTGAAGCGGAGCTCCTCAGACACAGCACATACAGATTAGGGCTGATTAGGAGAGAGATTTTATTTACTATCCTTGATTTGGGAGGACCAATTTCAAAGCTAAGTAAGCATCTGTCACAACTTTGTTGTTTTAGGTGGTAACTAAAACAAAACTAAAAAGGCTGATCCTTTCCTGGGTTTCAGTGCGATTACTACAGTAAATGCTTGTGAAATGTCATTTCTTTTGTCTGTTTTGCTACCTCATGCTTCACACTCCACTACTAGAAAATAAATCTAAAGCCATGTAAAGTAACCAAAACTTCCTAAAAAAGCTTCTTCTATAAAAGTGTCTTTTATGGATGAAATTGTGCTTTTGTGTGATTATAGAAGACAACAAATAACTCAGTAAATACCAATATAGCTGATGCCAAGGGGTAGGAATTAGTGAGTGGATATCACCTCCATCAGGTATCACCTCCTTCAATGACTCAGATAACATTGACAAGTAATATGCCAAGATTATTAATATTTCTCTAGAATCAAGGACTGGGGGCAAACATGGGAGAGTGTACATACCTAGGGGGCTGAGGGACATTTGTAGTTTGAGAAACCACTCCATCCCCCAATGTTATCCCAGTCTGCGCCCACCCCACTCTTACCAACCTCCCCCCAACAGAGGATTATATTTTTTGATTTTTTTGGACTTCATCTTGTACAGGGGGGGAAATAATTTTCCTTCAACCTTTCAATATACTTGGCTAAATCTGCCACTGCAAATAAAAGAGAGATTAACAGGGGGAAATTTTTAAATTACGTACATACAGAAACCCCACTTCAAAGAAGATTGAAGATAATATTCCATCCTGAACTAAGGAAAAGGATGGGGTCTGCGGCTTAAAGGTGGGGGAAGGCAATTCATGGACTGGTGAAAACAGGAATTGTTTGGTAAACTGAGGTGGCTGGGTCCAGAAGTTAAGTCTCAAATGAAAAAGAGGAATCACTGTCTTCCTGATACCGGCCCCCTTTCTAATGTAAATTTCCTTTACAAATGTAAGATTTCCCTTACAAATGGGTAACTTCTACTCAGTTTTCAGAGCTTTTCCTGAGCTTGAAGTTTCTTAAAATAAAAATCTCAAAATAATTCTTAGTCTTCAACAAGGCACCTTTCAGGGTGACCCATTCTGCTAAGCCCTCACAGCAATCAGATAGAAATTGTGTTTTCTGGCCTCTCACATCTCACAGTGTTCAATTAGCTTGGCTAACGTTTTAAAACCTAGTAATGTTCACATGGACAAGCTGATGTTTGACCTTAAGAAAATCGAGTTAGCGCTACAGATGGAGACGCTAATTGCATCAAGGCTGGCTTCCTAGTGTGAAGTATCAGCCTCCACACATCTCATTCTCTGAGTCCTGCTTCGGGTACACAGATGTGCCCTCATCACAGATAAAATGAGAGATAAGAATCGGATCTTTAACTTCCCCAAAGCCTGGAAAATTCTCACTTAACCCACCTCAATAAGGAAATAAAAATTAAAATATTAATTCATACTTAACTATTGTGTGATTCTGATTCCTCCCACTGAAACCCAGGAAATAAAAATCTCTTTCCTAATGAGCCCTGGGTACATTTGAAGAGCCCTGCTTAAAGATTCTATGGTTCTTTCCATGCCAACGTTGGCATGAACTTTAAATTGACTTTTCGTAAGCAAAAGCCCATCCAGACAAAGGAGGGATTGGTGCCTCCCCCATCGCTGGTTTCCAGCCTGAGGCACTGCAGCCAACAGCAATGATCTCCTTTCAGGGAACAAACCTCTGATACACACGTGTACTTGCTGGGCAGAAGAATTAATCTGTGCAGTGTGTTCGCTGCTTACTTTTCTCCTGGAATACATGATGAATTTTTATGGAGGGTAGAGGAGGAAGGGAAAACCACATTCAAGTGAAACCCTACATCATTCTCCTCTACAGTGGCATTTCAAAAGCCAGATAAAAGCCGAATGAGGCGGCTGGGGAAATTGTCCAACGTAGCTGTTCTGAAAACCACCCTCCATTTCATTCTGGAGCAGGGAAGTTACACCCAGACATCACAAAAGCTTCTCTCCTCACAGAAAATTAACTGGTAAGTGCTCTCTTGTTTTCCTCAGACTGACACGTTTGCAGTGACCTGATGAGGATGACTGCAGATGATTTATTTACAAAGCAGTATTTGGACTCACTACCAGCTGGCAAAAAAGAAAAAGGAAAAGGACTCCTGATAGCTTATGAAACGCTCTCCGTGAAAATTTTTGGCCCTGTCAAAAGTGTTTAGGAAGAGTGGAACAGCTGTGATTAAATCTGAAACTCAGAGAACAGGACAAGGTTGCTGGGGTGGGATGGGGGAGTTGGGAAGGCACAATGAAGAACTTTCAGTCGTTTCATCAGCTTTTACCTAGAAAATTACAGCTCATAAATGCAGTTATGACTCAGAAATGTCTAACATCATTAGTGGAAAGCTCACTGTGGTGAAATCGAGTAGGAGGAAACGGTGCTCTGAAGTGAAAACTGATTTTGCCCTCTTTGGATTACATGGTAGGAGAAAAGTTCTAAATTGAGTTGTAATGTGGCTTGGTTTTCTCCTTTTTAAAATGAATAGCTTGTGGTTCTTCAATACAAACATTTCTTTGTTGCTTCTGCGTTTTTGAAATCTCATTATCAATTGCCTGTTATAGGAATTGGTATCTGGGCTCATCTAATGCAGGAGGATGGTTCACTGAAGGGAGGTATGTAGGAGAAAAGGTTGGGCTAACCCTGGGGAGTCAGATAACTGCACCAATTGCTCTTTGTCAATAGTTTATTCTTTTCCTCCAAATGAAAACTAATGAAAACCAAATGAAAATTTGATAATAGAACTTTGACCATCAGTTACTCTCTTAAGTTGGCCATCCTTCCTTCAAACGAACTCATTTGCCCAAGCTTCCACCAACTTGTTACTAAATTAAGCCACTAGTGTGTTTTGTTTTGTGAAAAAGCCAACAGACATCTCAAATTACCTAGTTCGAGTAATTCTTCTTTTAGTATAATACTCATCATGTTGGCACTTTTTCCAGATACTGAATGATTTTTAAGTTTTTTCACAGATATTATTTATTATTTTATCTAAAATTTAAATTCTTTAGTTTATAAAGAATCCCATACCTTTTCTGTGTTACTTTACCACTAACTGTCATCTCCCTGAGAGACAGTTATTTAACCCAACATTCCCCTCTCAAAGGCTACAGCAGTTGAAGCTAACTCACAGAAGTAATTCTGAAATAAGAAAAGTCTTGTGCTCAAAGACTTTTTTTCTGAATTGTTTACAATTTAAAAAAATTAAAAGCAATCTAAATATCCAGCAGTAGAAAGCTGCTTAAGAGGTGGGTGGGAGGGAGGGGATTATATGTATGTGTGTGTGTGTATATATATATATATATATATATATACACATATCTGATTCACATTGCTATTCAGCAGAAACTAATACAACATTGTAAAGCAATTATACTCCAATCATTAAGAAAATAAAGCTAGTTAAGCTTATATATTATTTCAGTGAAATGTTTAAGTCATTAGGCAATAATAATTTGGAGGAATATGTTGCATTATGGACGAGTGCTCATATTATAATACTGACAATGACTGTAATTATGTAAAAAGTAAATGGAGATGAAAAAATTGAAGAAAATACACAAAATTGAAAACAGCTGTGTTAAGCTAATGGTGAACTGATGATTTATCAGGAAAGAAAAACTTTTCCTCTACCCTCTTAAATTCAGTTTCTGAAGGCTTATTAATTAAACTAATAAATGACAGATGATGGACTTCACAGAAAAATGTCACTCAAAGAGATGGCTGGCATTGGGGGCTGGTACACCATCTTAAAGGGAAGGGAAGAGAAAGAAGGACACTTACAGGAATACAAGTGACTTCTTAAATATCTAAATAAGGAAGGAGGTGGAGAAAGGGCACTTACGGGAAAACAAATGACTTTTGAGAAACATAAATGAGCCTTTAGGAGAATAGATGGGCAACAGGGTAGTTTGCGTGATACTATCTGTTTGGATCTGTTGTGGAGACTTCTCCTCCATGGAAGTTAAGAGCCAACCTTTCCTGGCTGCTCCTGGGGAGGGGGTTTATGACAACTGAGTTCTTTTGGGACCTCACATGCCTTCTGCTCAAGATAATTTTTATGCCACAGTGGCACATGCTGGACCTCTTTAGGTGATATATCCTTTCTTTTTCCCCAAACTTTCTCTCTAATAGTCCATTATTTGTATAATTTTAAAACTTTATAATATTGAAAATTCCCATCTATTTTTTCTTCTTCAGGTCTTTAACCTGAAGATCTGAAAGTGAAACCCTTCAGTCTGGTGGAGGCTCTTCCATTCTAATTCATCCAGTTTCTTTGGTGACTTTAACTTGAGCAAAGGTTTCTGCCCATGAGACGTCTCTTTATTTATTTATTTATTTATTTTTTTGAGCTGTCTTTTTAAAAATGTACTGAAGCATAGTTGACTACCAGCATTGTGTTTAATTTCTGCTCTACAGCACAGTGACTCCGTTATACATACATATATATATATATATATATATATATATATATTCTTTTTCATACTCTTTTCCACCATGTTTTATCACAGCATATTGAATACAGTTCCCTGTGCTATAAAACAAGTAAGACCTTGTGTCTATTCATCCTATGTGTAGTAGTTTGCATCTACTAATCCCAAATTCCCAACCCTTCCTTCCCCCACTCCTACTGCCTCACAAATCTTCTAATGAAAGTAGTAAAAGCCAAGACCACAATAAAACTGATAGTATAAAAATTTTAAAGATAGAAAAAAAGCAAAACTAGCTAAATGCAAATAAATAACACAGCATCCTCTTAAATTGGACAATTTCTAAACATTCTCCAAATCTATGGCTGCATAGCATTGTTAAACTTGCACTTTTGAAATTGCCTGTCACCCCAGACTTTAATCCCAGCTCTGTCTCTGGCTTGTTTTGTGACCTGAGGCTGAGCAAAGTTCCTGGAACTCAGTTTCCTTTAGTCTTAAATAAACCTGATGGGCTAGGTTCCTTCAAGCCCTCCAGTCTCACCTCTTACCCTTTTTCCAACCTCTGCTTATTAAGTCATTGTTCAGTGTGATATATATAATGGAGTCCTTACACAAACAGTGGATACCTAATAAATATTCGGTGAAACAAATTTTTTATTCAGATTCTATGTTTTCATATTCTTCAATTATCGTAGTATGTTCTGATTATTCCATGATACTCAAATAAGATGAAAAATGCTCTTCACTGTTGAAGAAAATAGTGTCAGTAGGAAAAAAGTAAACATGAATCAGGCACACGCTTTTTGCTAGGAATTATGCAGTCCTTCCTTCAGTCTGGGCTTCCCTGGTAGCTCAGCTGGTAAAGAATCCGCCTACAATGCAGGAGACCCTGGTTCGATTCCTCGGTCAGGAAGATCCTCTGGAGAAGGGATAGGCTACCGACTCCAGTATTCCTGGGACTTCCCTGGTGGCTCAGCTGGTAAAGAATCCACCTGCAATGTGGGAGACCTGGGTTCAATCCCTGGGTTGGGAAGATCCCCTGGAGAAAGAAAAGGCTACCCACTCCACTATTCTGGCCTGGAGAATTCCATGGACTGTATAGTCCATGGGGTCGCCAAGAGTCAGACACAACTGAGCAACCTTCACTCACTGAGGTATGGTGTTTAAATTGAAGACGGAAGTAGAGTAGAAAAAGAATTCAGACCCCTCAGTGGTTTAGGAGGACTTTTAGAACACCAAAAATGAGAAACGTTACTGGTATTGCTGGCAAGAATGCAACCACTAGATGACAACATTCAAGGAAGTAATTAATTTAATGAGGTTTAGCATATAAAGAGTTAAATAAAAAGAGGTCATAATCTTCTCTCAGGAAGCATGAAGAAGCAAAGCTTATCCTGTGTTCTTTAAAAGACCTCAAGGATTACTCTCTGAAGCTCTACTTTGGCATTTCTTCTTATGCAAGAAACAAAAAAAAGTTTAAAAACTGTCCATGGTCACCCAGGCCGTCATTTAGTATAATAACCAAATCATTTGGGTGTTAGAGAGGTAGAAAACTTCCCTTCTTACTTTCAAAGTTGTTTGGCTGGTGTAATAATTGAATAAAACTGATTAACAAGAGAAAAACTAATTTCATGTGTACAGGAGTCCATATAATATGAAATTCAAAGCAGTAACCAAGGCAGGCAGCTTGTATACCTTTTAGACAAAGAATAAATTTGTGAAGAATCGATAGGACAAAGAAGTTTGGATTTGGAGTAGTGAATTAGTGAAGAAGTAACAAGTTTTGTTTCTACAGTCTTCTTGGCCCCAAATTGCCTATTTCTGGGGATGAAGGTGCTTTCTACCCTCCTGATATAGGGGGCGTATCTTTCACATAGGAAGCTTATTTCCTGCTTTGGGGACAAAGAAGGGTCAGAGTATCCTTGTGCCAGCTGTTTCTCACATAACTTTAACTCAGAATAATCTATATGCCAAAGTGGCATATTTGAGGGTGGCATATTCTGCCCCCCTTCAGTACAATTCCTCCATTTTTAAATGCTTTATACAGTTGCATATAACAGACCCCAACATTCAACAAAAAGTCATCATTATAAACAGAATAATTACTGAAGTGTTTGAGGAACACTAGGGGGTGCATGAGGGCTTGGGATAAAGGCAGAGTTAATATTAAAAGGAGAGGGCTTTATGAAGAAGGACTTTTGCATGGACTATGCAACCTGGCAGCCCAGAAAAGAGAGAATCCAAGTCAAGTCTAATAATATGTGCTGGGTTCAATTTTCATTTGGACCTAAGGGCATGAAATATAATTTGTATGTGAAATTAGATCATTAGACCTAGTAGAAAGCGCTTATAACATCCTTAATTTTCATAAATCTTTCTCTTCGGCAGTTAATGATAAACCTCTATTTCAGTGGAAAACATATGGTCGTGGAGCATTCCGCTTATTGTGTAACTACAGAGTTGACACGGATTTTTTTTAATGAGGTTGTACTATTTGAAAGGGCTCTTATTTGTCCTTGATGATATTTGACCTAATAAAATGGCAATGTCATATGCTTCAACATAAAATATGGATTATTAATTTAATAGAAAGATATATCTATATTATTTATTTTATTGCATAAATGTTTAATTTGTATATTTTATTCATACACATGATATAGTTGACTATGTCTAACACTAAAACTATACTCCACATACCATAGTTTTGAGGATGGAGAAAGCACTTCCTCCTTCATTCACTAAACTTTTATTGAGTACTTACTATGTTTCCTGCACTCTCTGTTCTGTATTTGAGAGACACAAAGGAGTAAAGCTTTATCTTTATCTTTATCACCTTACCCTTGAGACTTTCAACATTTAGCAAGGGAGATAAACACACAGATGGTTACTACAGAGAGCATGTGTACAAGGATTAAGAAGGAAGTCCCCGAAGTCAGACCCAGAAGTCTTGTCTGGGCTTCACTGCCGGGGTCCAGCCTCGGCAGGATCCAGGGGATACCCTCAGGATGAACGGCGTTGGCGTTGGCGAGAGAGACGTGAGACCAGCCTTGATAGGGCCAAGTCTGCGAGGGAGAGAGAGAGAAAGAGAGAGAGTGAGTGACCAGACGGGGGTGTTTGCAGGGTCTGGCAGAGTCTGGCAGTGGTTTATTTTTTACCGTGGCTTTTATACCCTAAATTAGTACATTTCTAAGGGGAAGATAGTTTAACATTACAGCTTGTTCTTCACGAAACCAGGGTGTTTTCTGTATGCTTCTTTGTTTATGAGGGTCTGGTACATTATCTTCTGGCCTTGGGGCCTATTGACATTTTATGACCTAGGTGAATGCAAAGCTGTTTTCCGTAATCTATTCTTTAATGAACACAGAGGTCAGTCCTTTTGCAGAAGCTATCAGTTAAATTTATCTAAAAGGTTTACCACACAAAGACTCTGCAGCTCCAGTGAGGCAGCCCCTGTTTAGCATTCCTGGTTAAAATTAACAATTCTAAACTCTTATTTTTCTAAATCTTTAACTATAACCACTTTTAGAATAATATTTTAATGTTCTCTGATAGGGCTTCCTCACCCCCGAAGGGCTCTGTGCCTATTAGGGCCTTTATGTGATCAGGTTCTTTATGCTGTTTATGATTAAGGTGCTGTGAGCAGCCATGTGCATTAGTTCGCATTTGCCAAGCAGGCTAGAATGCCAGCAAAGGGGTCTAAATGGAAACACTCCTTTCATCCTGGATAATCTTATAGGATACCACCGTCCAGCGGACATATTAATTAAAGTTCTAAGTTGATTCTGTTTGGAAAGAGATCGGGGAAGGCCTTCTACCCGTGTCACAGAAATTAGGGAGTAGTCTAATATAGCAAGCATCAGAAAGACAGAGATCATCTTTAAGGTGAGCGCCAGGGCAGTTTTTCGAAATCCCTGAAGCCCTGATCTGCCTTGCTTGTCAGGTCTCCTCCTCACGACCTTGTCATGGGTGGGATCTCATGTGCTGGCTCCCAGCACGTCACCACTTTTGCTAATTGCCCAACCTCCCTTAGCCTCATAGAGATAACAGTAGTACCTCACAGGGTTGTCGTGAGAATGAAATGTGAAAATGCAGTTGCTTAGTGTTGTAGTACATGTAACAAGTACTCAGATGTTACCGTATTACTGTGATGTGTTAGATGGTGTCATTTAATTAGGTATGCTTCATTTGCTTCCTTTTGAATGTAGTTAGGTAAACTGTTCTTAATTATAAGCCATACGTTATTGTATGTAATTTGCTCCTGATAATAGTTTAGAGAAAAATCTCATCACCTTTCCCTGTAAGTGGGACTCGTTTTTATTCAAAAACCCTGATCTAATGAAGTGGCTGGACAGATTTAAAACATCCCTAAGGAGTGAGATTCATCATTCTTTTAACACCTTTAAAAAGAAAGAGGACCTGAGAACAAGAACTAATGGATTTGATGGTAATTAAGAGCTGAAATTTCCTTCTCAAACTCACCTTTGCCTTTCAGGCAAATATAAGTATTAGTTGTTGCCAAAATGCCCATGACCGTGAATGCCTTTTCTCAAAAGCCACCAAATATGAGACTACCTTGGTGGCCCAGTGGTTAAGAATCCACCTCGAAATGCATGCGGGGTGGGTTCCATCCCTGATTGGGAAACAGATTCCACATGCTGCAGGGCAACTAAACCAGTGTGGCACAACTACTGAGCCCGCATACTGCAACAAAAGATCCCAAGTGCTGCACGTAAGACCCAGGCAGCCAAGTAAATAAATATTTTTTTAAAAAACCCCACTGAATAGTTTTACTGCCAGCCAATAAATACTTGTGCATGTGCGCTCAATTATGTTCGACTCTTTGTAGCCCTCCAGGTTCCTCTGCCCATGGAATTTTTCAGGCAAGAATACGGGGGTGGGTTGCCATTTTCCTACTCCAGGGGATCTTCCCGACCCAGGGATCAAACCCGCGTCTCTTGTGTGTCCTGGATCGGCAGGTGGATTCTTTACCACTGGTGCCACCTGGGGGGCAAAGGGGGTATGAAGGGACGTGAAACAGTCTCGGGGAGGAGAGAGATTCATCAAATAAACATTCAAATACATAAAAATTCTAAAGGAAGAGTGTAGAGCAGGGACCCTGATTTAGGTTGGGGGATAGATTTGTGGAGAGCAGGAAAAAATTCACTTGGGAAAGTAATATCTAAAAACATAGCTTACCCTTTAGAAGAACTGATGATTTTCTCCCAATTCCAAACCACCAGCAAGTTCAGGAAATGAGTTTAGTCAAATCAATTGTTTGGTTACTTTATGGGAAATACTAAGTCTATAGAAATTGTTTATTGTATTACTCAAATGTATGGATAATACTAAATGTGACTCTCTATTTGATTGTCATTCTGTCCCATACAGGCTTTCATTTCATTAACTATTCAAAATAAGACCATTCTCCTCTAGGGTAATTCTATCATTATCAACACACTCAGACACAAAAGGTATATTTAATTCAGTTTTTTACATTGAACAAACAAGAATATGGAAAACTTTGGAGATAGTAAAATGACTAAATTCTTCCTTGTTTGAGAGAGGTGCCTTGCTCTGGGATGGTATAAGGAGGCATTTCTCCTTGGTTTGCTTTTTCATTTCTAAGAGATTGAATAGGGAAGGAGGAACTTCAGTACATGCCTAACACTGTTTATCTCTTAGGAGGGATCATAATATACCAAACACTATTTAAAAGTGTATTTTCATATCTCCTTACAAATGTATTCTACCCCCCAAAACACAGGAGTGGGTAGAGGAGATGATTGTGAAGAGTATCTCTTCATTTTAACTTTCTATTAGATTATTTATAAGAACATGCACACTCATTTATTTCAGTCTTAATTAAGCAAAAGCTTGATTTGTTAAAGATTAGGTCTATTTTCAAACATTGTCAAATGGAATTTGTACTGAGTAAACGTCAATAATTTTCTAAAAAAGACAACTTCTTCCTTTTTACACTTTTCTCAAGCAGTCAGTAAATAACTCATTCATCAAACTTAAGAGAGCGCCCAAACAGGATTTCTTTGGAAAAGCTCATTTTTTTCTTTTTTATGGGGCTTTTTGTATTTTTGTTTAGCCAGACAATTGATGTATTTTCTAACCAGCTGGATCACAGCAAGTCAGAGATTTCAGCAAGAAGCTCAGTTTACTTCATTCCCATCTTTATCACAAGAAATGAACTCAATCTACATAAATCATTTGACATAAAATAAACAAACTCCTTTAAATAGAATCACAGGATCAAAATGTTCCCCTTTGGAAAGGAAGGAATGAGTGTAATGTAGCTTTACTGTCCCAGCAGGAAACCATTATTTTGTTGCTCCCGTGGTATCTTTCAACTAATGTTTTCTTTCAGGATAAAGCACAAATCCAGAATGTTATCTAAACTAATTACAAATAATATCATCAAATGAGCTCTCTGATTAGAACCAGTGATCATTAAACTAGCTGGAAGCCCAAGAATTTGCTACCTTTCTACAAAACCATATGTTAGTTATGTGAATTATTTCATAGTATACCCTAATAAAAAAAAGTATTAATAAAGTAAGATATAAAAATGATATTGCATATTTCCTGAGCTCTTACTATGATCCAGGCACTGTGCTAGGCACTTATATACATTATCTTGTGTAATTCTTACAACAACCCTAGAGTGGTTTGCTGATGGTATTTCTCCCCAGATCACAGATGAAGAAACTAAAATTTAGTTCAGTTCAGTTCAGTGGTTCAGTCATGTCTGACTCTTTGTGACCCCATGGACTGCAGCACACCAGCCTTCCCTGTCCCTCTCCAATACCCAGAGCTTGCTCAAACTCATGTCCATTGAGTCAGTGATGCCATCCAACCATCTCATCCTCTGTCATCCCCTTCTCCTGCCTTCAAACTTTCCCAGCATCAGGGTCTTTTCCAATGAGTCAGTTCTTCACATCAGGTGGCCAAAGTATTGGAGCTTCAGCTTCAGCATCAGTCCTTCCAATGAATATTCAGGACTGATCTCCTTTAGGATGGACTGGTTTGATCTCCCTGTAGTCCAAGGGACTCTCAAGTGTCTTCTCCAACACCACAGTTTGAAAGCATCAATTCTTCGGCACTCATCTTTCTTTATGGCCCAACTCTCACATCCATACATGACTACTGGAAAAACCATAGCTTTGACTAGATGGACCTTTGTTGGCAAAGTAATGTCTCTGCTCTTTAATATGCTGTCTAGTTTGGTTATAGCTTTTCTTCCAAGGAGCAAGTATCTTTTAAGTTCATGGCTGCAGTCACCATCAGCAGTGATTTTTGAAGCCCCCCCAAAAATAAAGTCTGTTGCTGTTTCCATTGTTTCCCCATCTATTTGCCATGATGTGATGGGACCAGATGCTGTGATCTTCATTTTTTGAATGTTGAGCTGTAAGCCAGCTTTTTCACTCTCTTTCACTTTCAACAAGAGGCTCTTTAGTTCCTCTTCGCTTTCTGCCATAAGGGTGGTATCATCTGTGTATCTGAGGTTATTGATATTTCTTCCAGCAATCTTGATTCCAGCTTGTGCTTCATCCAGCCGGGCACTTCGCATGATGTACTCTGCATATAAGTTAGATAAGCAGGGTGACAGTATACAGCCTTGACGTAGTCCTTTCCCGATTTGGAACCAGTCTGTTGTTCCACGTCTGGCTCTAACTGTTGCTTCTTGGCCTGCATACAGATTTCTCAGGGGGGCAGGTCAGGTGGTCTGGTATTCCCATCTCTTTAATAATTTTCCACACTTTGTTGTGATCGTCACAATCAAAGGCTTTAGCTAGTCAATGAAGCAGAAGTAGATGTTTGTAATAAAAAAAATATGGTACATGTGACCACTGTTATTGATTTGCTGATGTAGAGGAGGAAAAAAGAAAAACATCTTTCTTCTTCTTCTAGATTCTCGGCTGGAGCACCTATAAAAAACACAGGTTAATAGGAGGAAAGCATTCAGATTTTTAAATATAAGTTTCACATGACATAAGAGCCTTCATAAGGAAATGAAGATCTGAGGAAATAGTTAAGTTTGAGTGTTTTTAAGCATACTAGGTTTGATGAAAAATGAAGAGTCATTGAGGAATGTGATAGGACAAAATGAATGTGAACTAAGAGTGGTAAATTGGGGGAAACTTAGCAAGGCTGTTCATTCATATTCTACTCAGCATCCTTCCTTCTTTGGAGATAAAGATGTTCCTTTCCTTAGGGCATAAGGAGGGCACATTTCACTTGAGGATCTCATGTCCTGACTCAGGGGAGGGTCAGAAATCCTTCTTGCACCTGTTGTTCCTCATACTCCTTCAGCTTAAACTATTGCATATGCCACGGTGCCATTATTTGGGGCTAGCAGTAGAACCTCATCAGTATCTATGTTGGATTGAGGGGGGAAACGTGAAGTAGTACCTACAAATACAAAATAGGAAATAGACGTGCACTATTAACAGAGAAGACTGGAGTAATAGATGGCTGTGTGTCTGACACAGAGCTTCACTCCATTACGAAGTTTCCTTCTCACAGCTCCCTGAATCAATAGATATTATTATTATGTTATCCCTACTTTTACAGATGGAGAAACTGCCGCTTAGAGCTTTTGACTGACTTCCCAAGGCCACACAGGTGAGAGACAGAGAGATAGCAGTGGGTGGTAGCAAGAATCCAGATCTTAGTTTTCTGCCCAGGAACTGGACCTGGGATGAAAAACAGGAATCCCAGCCGCTAGTTCACCAGGGGCTAGAGGCTAGAAGCAAAATTCCCCTGGCCCTTGCCCCCATTGAAAAGTGCATTTCTCAAGGAGGCAAAAACTGTAGAAACAGGTACAACGTTTATTTTTAGAAATACAGCACACCAGGTGGGAGAGGACACAGAGAAATCATTTGTTTCATTAAGACAGAAGCAAGACAGAGAGACACAGCCGGAGAGAAAGGGTGTGAGCATCCTGGCCCATGAGGAGGAGTGTAGTAAAGAGGTGGTTAAATCATTTACATAGGCAGTTCTGGGTCTTTGTTTACCTTTGGCCAATTATCTGTCTTCTCCCACCCTCTATCTGTCCTAGGACCCTCCCCAACATGCATGTACAACTTTTTTCCAAGATGGATTCCAGCCCAGGGGCCTATGGAGGGACCTTGGTATCACCTATGCTGGGGTGGTGCCACCTCCTTTTTGACCCCTAAGGAGACTTTCTCCACATGTGCAGTGTCTCCCTTGGCCCAAGAATGGGAAATACGTGACCTTCTGATCTTTTATCCTAACAGCGTTTAGCCTCTCTCTGTCCCTACCATAACCATTACCTTAAAGTGTCCATTGGAGGCAAAGTCCAGCTGTTATTCGCATTCCAAGATGGAAGTAAATATCTAGCCCAGAGCCCACCTGCCTCCTTGCTCAGAATTGTAAAATGTAGGTTAGTTGTAAATGCCCAGCCTGGAGCCCATCTATCTCCTGCCTCCAAAGTGGCGCTGCAGTTAGAAGCCAAGGTCTGCCTGACCCCAGGGCTTTCCTTGCTACCCACCATAAAATGTGGCCCAGACAGGATTCTGATTGTTTCTGGATTACATCAAAGCACATAGTGAGGAGGGACTGGTAGGGAAGAAGGTAGTTTACCCAGGGCCTTATTAGACAGAAAGAAGACAGGCAGGGAAGGCTGGAGAAGGGGATGTAGAAGGAAAAGTCAACTCTACATAAACACCCGAATGGGTTTAGTTATCTCAGAGAATAGGGCAGGGCAGGGCAGGTCTCTGGGCTGATCTCATAGAACTGAAATTTCTTGGGTGGCCGCTGGGACTTCTCTTCATCCTGCTTTGGTGAGGCAAATGGTGTATCCTCAGGATGAGGAAGGCATCCTGTGATCTCCAGCTGCAGCGCTGACCAGGCAAAGTGCCATGTCTAGCCAATTATTTTGAAGTTTGGGGGTGGCTAGAACATTGGCTTGGTTCCCTTTCTCTGAGTAGGGGCTGAAGGGATTAAGAGGCCTCAGTCTGACGGCAAAAAAAGAGAAAGCAAGAGAGATAAAACGAAAGCTGTACATATTTGAATGATGTGTTAATGTCCTGGCTGTGTAAAACAATTGTACTAAGCTTCCAACAGTCACATCAAGGGCCTGGCTTTAACATACCGTTCTTAAACAGAGCAGATACGAATGAAGGGTGAAGGGAAAAGAGTCTGAGATCCCTAAATTTAGGAAGAATTTGCTTCAGCAGTACAAAAGTGGTGGTATCAGGATTTTCTCTCCTTCAGCCCTTCCCTGCTTGCCTGGTATTAGACTTCAACCAAGCCCTCGACCCCACCTCACCCCTTCCTCTAAATGAGTCCTAATGTTTCCTTCCTCTAAATGTGTCCCCCTGTCCTAATGTTTAGTGGTATCATTACCCTAGGAGTGGAAGGTAAATTTAGATTGTGGAAATTCATGGCCAGAAAGAAAGTTTATAGACACTTTTTAAAACACCTTACCAAAAAAAATAATAAAATAAAACACCTTACCACATCCCTACCTCCCTCTTCCTACTTTCATTTGTCCTCCCAAGGTTAGGCTGATATTGTTCGAATAAAGACCTATTAAAAGACCTGATTTTTTTTTTTAAAAACGGGTAAATCATGACTCACATACAGATATAAAGTTAACCTGTTTCAAAGACTTTTACTTAACTCATTAATTAATGATACAATCAGTTAAGACATTCAGTTCAGTTCAGTTCAGTCGCTCAGTCGTGTCCAACTCTTTGTGACCCCATGAATCAAAGCACACCAGGCCTCCCTGTCCATCACCAACTCCCGGAGTTTACTCAAACCCATGTCCATCAAGTCGGTGATGCCATCCAGCATCCTCTGTTGTCCCCTTCTCCTCCTGCCCCCAATCTTTCCCAGCATCAGGGTCTTTTCCAATGAGTCAACTCTTTGCATCAGGTGGCCAAAGTACTGGAGTTTCAGCTTCAGCATCAGTCCTTCCAATGAACACCCAGGACTGATCTCCTTTAGGATGGACTGGGTAGATCTCCTTGCAGTCCAAGGGACTCTCAAGAGTCTTCTCTAACACCACAGTTCAATAGCATCAATTCTTCAGTGCTCAGCTTTCTTCACAGTCCAACTCTCATATCCATACATGACCACTGGAAAAACTATAGCCTTGACCAGACGGACCTTTGTTGGCAAAGTAATGTCTCTGCTTTTAAATATGCTATCTAGATTGGTCATAACTTTCCTTCCAAGGAGTAAGTGTCTTTTAATTTTATGGCTGCAATCACCATCTGCAGTGATTTTGGAGCCCAAAAAATAAAGTCTGATATTGTTTCCACTGTCTCCCATCTATTTCCCATGAAGTGATGGGACCAGATGCCATGATCTTAGTTTTCTGAATGTTAAGCTTTAAGCCAACTTTTTCACTCTCCTCTTTCACTTTCATCAAGAGGCTCTTTAGTTCCTCTTCACTTTCTGCCATAAGGGTGGTGTCATCTGCATATCTGAGGTTATTGATATTTCTCCCGGCAATCTTGATTCCAGCTTGTGCTTCTTCCAGCCCAACGTTTCTCATGATGTACTCTGCGTATAAGTTAAATAAGTAGGGTGACAATATACAGCCTTGATGTACTCCTTTTCCTATTTGGAACAAGTCTGTTGTTCCATGTACATTATAATGGGTTAAAAGGAGAATTCAAAGTCTCACACATGTATGGTATAGACCATTAGGACTGTTGAAATGGATTTATAAACAGTTGCAAAATTGGTCAATATTTATAGGACAATAATCGATTGCATTTCACTAGACACAATTCATTTGTATTTCTCTGGAGGAGATTATTTGCATTATGAAAAGTTGTCTATAACTTTCATAAAAACTTTCATGATTGTAAAATACACAAAAGATAATGACAAGTGGGGAAAACCTGAAATAAAGCCCCACCATAAATCATATTTTTCAAGATGTCTAAATATCATAAATCATGTCTGACAGTGTACCTCTGTATTAAGACCACTTGTACTTACTGATTTTATCTCCAGTGTTCCACCTCAGTATGTCAAGAAGTTGAGGAGTATGGTCCTTTTTGAACAGTATGATAACACATCACTTTGAAAACACTTTAGAAAATTTGCTGATCTCATTTAAAAGGATAATTTTAGGTTGGTGGTTTTAGTCGCAAAGTTGTGTCCAACTCTTGCGACCCCATGTACTGTAGCCCGCCAGGCTCCTCTGTGCATGGGATTCTCCAGGCAAGAATACTGGAGTGGGTTGCCATTTTTAGGTTACTCCATGTAAAATAACTAATTACAAATTTAAACAAATTATTTTGAATAAAAGTTGCCTAGGGAGCAAGCAGCTTTTTAGATTTGAAAATGAGAAAGAGGGTGTTGGACAGGAAACTAAAGATGAAAAATTGAAGTCTCTTAATGATACTTCGCTTGACATTCTCTGTTTCTAAACTGGAAGTAGGAACAGTAAGGCTAGAAGAGCAGAATATAAAGCCTGCCCTGAGACAACAGCAGTGTATGCCTCTGGGGGACACTTTAGCCCCTGTTAACCACCAGCACCATCAGCCCCAGTGGTCTGCAAGGAAGTGGGGATCATGAGAAAGCGTTTGTCTCATGGTTAACACCTCCACCCAGGCCCAGGTGGGAAAACATTCAAATAGGACAAAACGGATCCCCCCCGGCTGCTGTGCCCTTTTCCCACATCTGTTTAGCTTCCTCTTGGATCTTGCTCCAGTCCTGATTTCTGCATTCTGATTCATGGCTTTTCAGTCTCCTGCATCTTTATTCATTTCTGGTCTTGTGGAGTATTGACCATTTGTTAATAAACAAGCTACATGCTTTGATGTGTTGGCTTCATATAGCCTCCTGACTTTGTTCCTCCTCGTGTAGTGGAGCATTGGTTTTCCTAGCTTCAAGTCAGCTCAAAATTGTGTGGTGGTGGGTCCTCTCCTCCTAAGCCCTTAGTTGCCATTGTCCTTTTTTCCTCAAGGTCACCCTGTACCTGAGCGCCCCAACAGGTTTGCATTCAAAAGGCTCTTTGCTGCCCCCTCCAGGAACCCAGAAGCACTACCTCAAACTACTTTTTTTTTCAGTTTAGCTTCACCCAGATTAACTACTTGGCTGTTGAAATAATCACCGAATTCCGATTCTCTCAATTTACAGTAAGAAAGAAAAAGTAAGCAAAAACAGTAAAACGAGGTTCTTTTTTGGCCATAATTATAGGAGCGGATGTGTAGTAAGTAGAATGATTCATTTATACCGAAATTCCCAGGTGGCACAAGTGGTGAAGAACCCTCCTGCCAATGCAGGAGACATAAGAGATGAGGGTTCAATCCCTGGTTTGGGAAAATCCCCTGGAGAAGGGAATGGCAACCTAATCCAGTATTCTTGCCTGGAGAATCCCATGGACAGAGGAGCCTGGTGGGCTATAGTCCACACAGTCGCAGAGTCAGACATGACTGACGTGACTTAGCAAACACGCACCAAAATTATATATATTTTAGATCTTCCTCAGTTGTTACCTTAACAGATATTCACTGAGCATAGTCCATGTTCTAGGAATTTATCTAGCAAGTAAGGGTATAGTAGAAAATTTAAAAAGACAAAGTTTTGGTACTCAGAGTTTACTAATAGGGTTTCTTAGAGTGAGAATGTAAATAATTAATGATTTACAGAGTTCTGCTTTACAGAGGGGGAAAGTTTGCATCTAATTGGTATGCTAATCCGTGTTCTCTAAGTTAATCACAGATAGAGTGACCAGAAAACTCACGACAGCAACCTGAAATAAAAGCATAATCTTGCAAGCCTTAAAGAGGTAAGCCATAGCATATATCTTGGACTGTATTTCCTTTCTCAATTTTCATTATGAAAAATTTTAACATTCAGAGTTGAAAGAATAGGACAGAAAACAAACCATATGCTTGTAACCTAAGTTAGTTGCATAATGTTTTGCTTTAGCTGGTTAATCTGTAATTATGTATAATTTCTTATTTGAAATTAATTTCAAGCATACAAAGTTGCAAGAAAAATAAAAAGAATCTTCTCATATTCCCTTTCCCTAGATTTACTAACTTTTAAACTTTTGGTCCATTTGCCTTTTTTTTTTCGGTCACTCTGCTTGGGCTCTGAGGTTTTAGTTCCCCAACAAAGGATCAACCACAGCCCTGGGCAGTGAGAGCACAGAGTCCTAACCACTGGCCCCTCCCTGCCCCATTTGCTTTCACTATACTCTATGTATGTGTATATGTTGTTTTTCTGAATCTCTTGAAAAGAAGTTGCATACATTACGTCCCCTTTCCCCTATATTTTTCAGTGCCTATTTCTTAAGAACAAGGACATTCTGCTACATAACCACTGTACATTTACCAATTACAGTAAATTTAAAATTTATGCTGTATTTTTGGCACAATGGTAAAGAATACACCTGCCAATGCAGGAGGTGCAAGAGATACAGGTTCGATCCCTGGGTTGGGAAGATTCCCTGGAGAAAGAAATGGCAACCTGCTCCAGCATTCTTGCCTGGAAAATTCCATGGACAGAGGAGTCTGGTGGTCTATAGTTCAGGGGATAGCAAAGAGTCGGACTCGACTGGGTGACTGAGTGTACACACACACATAGTTGATTTATAATGTGTTAGTTTCTGGTATAGAGTAAAGTGATTCAGTTATACATATATATGCATTCTTTTTTATATATTTTCCATTATGGTTTATCACAGGGTATTGAATATAGTTCTCTGTGCTATACAGTAGGACCTTGATGTTTATCCATTCTATGTGTAATAGTTTTAAGGCAATCCTCTTTTAAATCTAATCTATAATCCATATTCTAGTTTTGTCAATTGATCTAGCAGTGTTCTTTCTGGCTTTTTATTTTGCTCCAGTACAAGATGCAGGCCAGCATCACATATCTCATTAAAATTGTCATGTTTTAATGACAGTCTGTTTTAATCCAGAACATTTACACAGCCTTTTTTGACTTTGATGACATGGGCATTTTTAACGAAAACAGAACTTGGAAAAAAAAAAAAAAGTTCTTCATTTGGAGTTTGTCTGGTACCCATGTTGTGTTTCAGATTCAGTTCTCCTAGAAGAAAATTTGAATGGTCTTCTAGTTTAAGACGGAGTTTACCGGTCAGATGTTTACTAGGTTGTGCCCTTAGAATCAACATCTATGTGTGGAATGGGAGGTGGAGGGGGGGCATGGGGAGCAACACAACCAGGCAGAGGGAGAGATCAAGCTGTAAGGTAGAACTGACAACCGTATTGGACTCTCGCTGGACCTCTGAAGCTAGAATGGACTCATCAGAATCACCCTTCACTGGTCCAAGGTGACCAGGCCTTCCTACTTCCACCTTAATCATTGCTGGCAACTGGCTACTCTAGGAGGGTAGGGCCTTGGGCCAAAGGCCTGTACGTAGTAGCAGCAAGTCTCTGAAGGGCTGTTTTTTTATAGATGGGGGCACTCTCTTGGCAGCTCTTCCAGGAGTGAGGGCAACAAGTTTGTCCTTATAGAGGGATCTGGAGAATGCATTTCCATTCACCACATTTCACGATTAAAATAGGATTTTTTCACTCCTATCTGGATGATTGCTATGTATGTGTATACATATATATGTACATTTTCTTTTTTAAATGGGCTATGATCCATAGTGTCACAAAGAACCAGACACAACTGAAGTGACTTAGCACGCATGCATGCACTTAGTTGATTTACAAGGTTGAGTTACAATAATTTCTTCTATACAGAAAAATGACCCAGTTATACATATACTTTTTAACATTCTTTTCCATTATGGTTTATCCTAGTGCTATATATATTTTTTTCTGAATCTTTTGGAAGTTAGATTGTAGACTTCAGCCCTAAAAACTTCAGCATTTACCTAGAATAAAGAAGATTGTCCTACAAAGCAATATCATTAACATACCTAAGAAAATGAATAAAATATCTTAATGATATTCAATTCATATTAAAATTCCCCCCATTATTCTCAAAATATCTTTTATAGCTTTTTAAAATCAGTATCTAATCAATCATATTAAATCTCTAATCATATTAAACTCCCTTTCCCCCTTTTCTCTTTTTAACTAGAATAATCACTCTTTTTCTGTGACAAAGCCATTCTAAGGAGACTGGGTCTGATGTCTTGAAGAAACTTCCTATTTTTGAGTGTTTTTTGTTTTTTTTTTCAAATTTGAAAGTCATAAGACTTAATGTTGCAAGAACTGAGGATGTTGCTTTTTCTTAGATGATTTTAAGTATTAATACAGATGAAATAATTTTTAAAGATGTGGACTATCTTTGTTGGTGAAGGACAGGTAAGCCTCACATGCTGCAGTCCATCCAGTTCAGTTAAGTTGCTCAGTCATGTCCAACTCTTTGCGACCCCATGGACTGTAGTACTCCAGCCTTCCCTATCCATCACCAACTCCTGGAGCTTGCTCAAACTCATGTCCATCAAATCAGTGATGCCATCCAACCATCTTATCCTCTGTCATCCCCTTCTCCTCCCTCCTTCAATCTTTCCCAGCATCAGGGTCTTTTCCAATGAGTCAGTTCTTCCCATCAGGTGACCAAAGTACTGGAGCTTCAGCTTCAGCATCAGTCCTTCCAATGAATATTCAAAACTGATTTCCTTTAGTTGACTGGTTGGATCTCCTTGCAGTCCAAGGGACTCTCAAGAGTCTTCTCCAACACTCCAGTTCAAAAGCATCAATTCTTCGGCACTCAGCTTTTGTTATAGTCCAACTCTCACATCCATACATGACTACTGGAAAAACCATAGCTTTGACTAGATGGACCTTTGTTGGCAAAGTAATGTCTCTGCTTTTTAATATGCTGTCTAGGTTGGGCATAGCTTTTCTTCCAAGGAGCAAGCATCTTTTAATTTCATGGCTGTAGTCACCATCGGCAGTGATTTTGGAGCCCAAAAAAATAGTCTCTCACTGTTTCCATTGTTTCCCCATCTGTTTGCCATGAAGTGATGGGACCAGATGCCATGATCTTAGTTTTTTTAATGTTGAGTGAGTTTTAAGCCAGCTTTTTCACTCTCCTCTTTCACTTTCATCAAGAGGCTCTTTATTTCTTCTTCACTTTGTGCCATAAGGGTGGTATCATCTATATATCTGAGGTTATTGATATTTCTCCCAACAATCTTGATTCCAGCTTGTGCTGCATCCAGCCTGGCATTTCTCATGATGTACTCCGCATATAAGCTAAATAAGCAGGGTGACAATATACAGCGTTGACGTACTCCTTTCAGTCCATGGGGTCACAAACAGTTAGACACGACTGAGTGACTGAACAACAATAATCTTTTTTAGAATAATAATTGAAGGCCTACTTTTATATCCATTATTAATTAAGGAGAGTCAAAGAGAAGTAAAGAGATAAAATGGTTTTTATACCATTTTTATTACATTTTTACAAAATTTAGTCAATATTTGTGCACAGGTGTGTTTGTGTGTGAAAACATAACTAGAGTCTATTTAACTTTCACATCTTCTCTAAAAAAAGTAAAGCAAAATAAAAAACCACTTAGTATTTCTGTAATTTTTTAAAACAGGAAATGACTCATTATCTCACCCTATCATATTATATTGTTTCATAATCATATTACTAAAGCTTTTTAGTCCTTTCATCTTAGGACTCATTATAAACAGCTCTTATCCTCTTAAAATATTATGATTCATTCATTATAACAGATTAAGAAAGATATGAGACAGAAGAATGTTTTCAGGTTATTTCCAAACAAGTTTTTTACCTAATGTCTTTCAATTGAGCTAGTTATGAATTTTCTAATGGAAAATAAGTCTATTTCTGCTAGGTGTTTGTCAGAATACTTGCAAAATTTGTCAGTGCCACCATCTTGGCAGCTAACAAGAATACTTTCCTGTCTCCTCCTTCTTTTCTCCTTCTATTTTTAACAGAAAGAATTTACTGTTAAACCTATATTTTTACCCAAACTAAGATATATCCTATAAAAACTAAAAGAAGTGGGAAACCTAAATATAAAACTAAATGTTTAATGTTATGAATAGGATAAGACATCATAGACAGCAGGTCAATTTTGCCTATTTCGAGCTAATCTATTTTGGTTCAGCACCATTCTTTGAGTCCTATTATGTTTAGGTTCCTGTACTGGACTGTACAGTCCCTGCACTGTGTGGGTCACAAATTTTATTAATTCATTTATTTATTCATTCCATTTTTATAGTCTCTAGCACTAAAGCAAGTTTAGGAAAGAGAAGGAGATGGTGGGAAAATATATGTTTTTCCATAGAGATTTATTAAGTGGTTATTCCTCTTCATCGATTTCATAAGCTGAATTTTTAAAAGTACACCATGCTGTTTCAGTCACATGGTTTCCATACATACAAAATATGCCAATTCAAACTCCCTATCCAGGTGACATGAGCAAAATCGTGGAGCAAGGATCTCAGCAAATTCTCTCTTTCACAGAAGCAGTAATAAACTGGCAAAATGGTCAGAATCAAATTTTTCAGAACTCTGGAAGTTACCCAAAGACTTGCAACAATCTGGGGAGTGTTTGTCAAAGAGAAGGAGGAGGAAAAATGAGAGGAGGAAAAACAACTCAATCTCAGTAAAAGAAATGAGTTTTGTGTCTTTACAAAAAAAAATTTTTTTTTAATTTTTTGGCCACACCGCTCAGCAGGTAAGATCCTAGTTCCCTAACCAGGAATCAAACCCATTCTCCCTGCATTTGAAGCATGGTTTCTTAACCACTGGACCAACAGGGAAGTCCCTCTATGGCATTTTTAACTTTCCCTAGTCCCATCTCATACTCTCCTGCTTTATGATATTCTTGAAAACCAACAGCCTGCATTCAGGGTGAAGAACAGCAGCCTGAGAGCCAAGGGAAGGAACAGAAAGGGGCTGGAGCTCTTTCAAAACTTCATCCCCAGAGAATTATTGTATGGCCTGTCTGTTGGATAGGAATTTTCCCTGGAAAATTCCACTTGCTGGGTGATTTATTTGACTTAACTCAGAGTTCATTCAGCGTGAAAATTTTTTTCCCCATAGGCATTTTTCAAAAAAAATTACAGGCAGTTACTTAACTTTGCAGCTGCCTGAGGTGATGGATACCAGTTGGGTGAAAACATTAGCCTAACCGAAAAATTAAAAACTGGGAATGAGATATACAGAGGGTCTTTTTGAAGCTTCTGAATCAAGAAGGCCACATGCATGTATGGATTGTGCTCATGCCCAAGGCTCTGTCCACTGCCAAGAAAGACTTGAAAAGGCTCTAAGCTCTCACCTCTCGATGACCTTAAGATTCTGTGTAAGGGAGGTGAAGGCTAAGGCAGAGCTGAAAAATGCACCCCGCTCCCAACACGCACATAGAGCCTCTCACCAAAAGCTGGGATACTTGTTGGTTCTAGGCATTTAAGGAAATTTCCAGGTCCTGAAACTCTGAGTTGATATATATTAGATCTTCTTCAGTCCTCATTTTTAGGCTTTCATATCTTGCATATCATCATCTTTCTATGCTACATTTTGGATAACTTCTTCAGATGTGTCTTCTAGTTTACATTCTCCCTTCACATGGGTATAAACTACAATTTTGTGCATCCATTAAATTAAATTTCAAGGTTAACTCTGTAATTTCTAAAAGTTCTACTTGATTTATTTATTTTTTGGCCATGCCGTGTGGGTTCTTAGCTCCCCAACCAAGGTTGGAACCCATGCCTCTGCATTGGGAGCTCCGAGTCTTAACCACAGGACCACCAGGGAAGTCCCTCTATTGGATTCTTTGTAAAACTTTCTTTTCCAAAAGTCAATATTCTGCCTAAAATTCGAGTGGTGATGGGTGCTTCTGTCCTTTGTATTCAGTGTTTTAAGATGTTCTTGTAAATTTCTGTTTTCTTGTGTATGAGATGGAAGGACTAGAGTAGATTATCTCTATTATCTTATCTCACTGCAAGGACTATGATTCTATGGTTTTTAGTTACCATGACTCCAACCACTTTCAAAGAAATCAAAGAATTGAAACTGATCTGTAAGGGAAGAGAACTCTCATTCCACAAACAATAATGGAAAAAGAAAAGTAACAGAAATGACAACCAGATATTTGGGGGTGAATATGGGATATAAGAAAATTGTTTCCCTTCATTGTACATCACATATGAAAGAACTGTATAGTCTTTTCTCTTTACCCTCCATGCTACCCTATCCATCTTAAACACTTAGCAGGAAAAAGTAAATTAAAAAACACATAAAACACTTAGAGACAGCACCACATATATGCACTGATGGATAGAAGACCATGGCTAAGCCACAGAATCAGCTGTACATCCTGACCCATAGCCAGGAGAGCCATCAAACTATACCAAGTATAACATTAGAGTAACCAAAACCTGAAGCTTCAGGGTTGGCAGAACTTTAGATGTTAAGTCCAGTCACGTTTGTGATGTCAGAAAAACCTTCAGGTTATTGTTGTCTCATTAAACATCTCTTAAGAATGAGATCTGCCCCATAATCTGACAAAACTTTGTACTAGACTGAAAGCTCACTGGCTTCATTTCATTACTATTTACCATAGTTTCACCGGGGCCTTGAACACATGGGAGGTACTCAGAAAATACCTATTAAATGAACAAATGCCACTTTTAACAGCTATTTATAATCTTAAGAAAGTTTTGCCTTATATTGAGTTAAAATATCTCTTTCCCTCATAGTCTTAGCTTTACCCTCTGACCAGATAAAATATTTCCCGCCTCTGCATGAAAAAAATGTTACTCTGCTCTTTCTTTTCCAGAATAAATAGCTAGAACCAGGTCACCCAACACTCCTCCCATGATGTCATTTTAAGCTTTCCCTTCATCCTGTTCCCTCTCTTCTGGATATGTTCCAGTGTATCCTTCTTCATAAATTTAATTTCCAGGAAAGAACACAGTACCTCCAGGTGCATGCTGACAACTCAAGCAGAGTTGGACAAATACTCCCTCAATTCAATCAAAACAGCCAAGGGCAAATTCACTCCCCCTTCTGTTTTTCTAAACTGCAAAGCATCCCTTCCTTGACTTTTATTAAGCTCATGGTCAAGAAGAAAGCTTGTGCTAGGCAGAAATTTAGCATGTCCAGAGGTCAGAAGAGGTCACCCAAGGGCACTGATCTCAGTATATTTGGTGAATGGTGCCTATCCCATGGAAATGCAGGTGAAGGGGGTTGAGGGGAAACCTTCTGGGTGCGTCACATCTACCCCCTGCTCATGGATGGCGAAAAGGCACGGAATAAACCATTAGTTCATAGGTATGTATCTCTTTAATGTAGGCTTACCAAATCCATTTTAGGGAAGTAATTCAGGTCCTGTGACTGCTGTCTAAGCACATCACAGCTGGGAAAACCTGTCTGAGAAGATGATTTGCTTTGTGCTGTAACTGGCATAAAGTTCAGTGCAGGTATTGCTTAACAAGTGACTTCTGGAGTGAAAGAAGATAGGTAAATTCTAAAGGACATTCTGGACACTGTCTTTCAGCCCCATTTTCCAGGTCAGTATGGTGGAATTAGACTTTTTTAGAAGCAGTAGAATAACCATTCTGACTATCTCTCTAGAACCTTAAAAACTTTATGTTGAATACAAGCAACACTAAAGTGTTTTAGACTCAAGGTATCTATGGTAACTATTAATGTGACTGTTCTTAAGTGTCACTGAAGTGGAACTTAGGAATGCCAAGGTTTTTTCTTTTAATAAATAGTCACATGAGTTATTAAACATAGTTTCAGGGAATCAGACTTTAGACTTGAAGTAGTTTGTCTGACTTTATCTTGTTAGAGAAAATCTGTGATTTGCAGAGAAGAGAGAGGAAGTTGTTCTAAAACTAGAATTTTTAAAAAGAGATTTTATTGCATCAAGGGTATCAAGTGGTTTGCTACTGAGTTTCATCCAAGTTCCTTGTCTAGAAATATACTGCCTACATTTTGTTCATTTAATACATATATTGTGTTATTTGTATAGGTGCCCAGATATTTTCTGACTGCTTCCTTGTGCTTGAGTACTTGGAGAAGTACTTTGCTTTTGAATTATCCAAAGTACAGACCATCCCCGACTTACAATGATTCAACTTATGATTTTTTGACTTTACAATTGTGTGAAAGTGATACACATTCAGCAGAAATTCTACTTCCAATTTTTTTCAAGATTTCTTTTAATGTTATTTTTATTTTTTAATTGGGCTCTGCCAGGCCTCTGTTGCAGCATCCAGGATCTTCGATCTTTGCTGTGGCACATGGGGTCCTTTAGTTGGAGCATAGAAGCTCCTAGTTGCAACATATGGGATCCAGTTCCCCGACCAGGCGCCCTCTGCTGGACTATGTCTTAGCCACTGGACCACCAGCGACGTCCCTGTACTTTGAATTTTGAATTTTGATCTTTTCCCAGCTAGCAGTGTATAGTGTATGATATGCTGCTATACTCTGTTGTGATGTTGGGCAGCGGCAGCAGCCTCAGCTCCCAGGCAGCCAAGTGATCTCCAGGGTAAACAACTGATAAGGCCACTCTGTGCCCAGACAACCATCTGTTTTTCACTCTCAGCGTAGTATTCAGAACATTACATGAGCTATTCAACACTTTATTATAAAATGGGCTTTGTGTTAGATGATTTTGCCCAGCTGTAGGCTAAGTGTTCTGAGCATGTTTTTAAGGTCAGCTGGCTAAGCTGTGATGTTCCTAAGGATACGTGTATCATATGCATTTTTGACTTATAGTATTTTCAAGTTACGATGGGTTTCCCTGGTGGCTCAGACAGTAAGGAATCTGCCTGCAGTGTCAGAGACCCAGGTTCAATCTCTGCATGGGAAAGATCCCCTGGAGAAGGGAATGGCTACCCACTCCAGTATTCTTGCCTGGAGAATTCCATGGACAGAGGAGCCTGGTGGGCTACAGCCCGTGGGGTTGCAAAGAGTTGGACACAACTGAACGACTAACACTTTCACTTTGTCACCATCAGGATATAAACCTGATCAAGGAAGATCTGTACTGAGATCATATATGCCTGCATATACCAGATATATGCCTATGTCTTTCTCATGAACCACCATACTAATGACCTTGAGAAGGTCACTTTTATTTTCCTGAAGTACCAGAGGCAAGGTGTTTCTGAGGCAAGATGAGTAATACTAAATATAAAAGAAACGAATTAGATATATTAAAATTATCTACTGAATATTTTTACTGTGTTCAGAACCAGTTTGCAAAATAACGTAGCTGAGGTCTCAAAAGTGGTTCTTGGGACTTCCCTGGTGGTCCAGTGGCTAAGACTCCAAGGTTCCAATGCAGCAAGCCCAGGTTTGACCCCTGGTCAGGCAACTAGATCCCACATGCTGCAATGAAGAGTTCAAATGCCAGACTAAAGATCCCATATGCTGCAAATAAGACTCAGTGCAGGCAAAAAAAAAAAAAAAAAAAAATATATATATATATATATATATATATATATATATTTAAAGTGGTTCTTGCCTCGATTTTCTACCACTGGTCAGAGAGTAAGTAAATGTCAAAAATGGCCATAACTTAAAATGAGCTAAGAATAAGGAAAACAGCTCTCAAAATAAAATCATATGTTTTATCAGTATCTTCCTACCTCCCTTGTCTTTCCCCTCTTGCCTTCCTCCCTCCCTCCCTTCCTTCCTTCATTTGTCAAGGAAAAAAGAGGAGGAAATAAAAAGGAATATGGGCTATGTGAACGAATACTGTCTCTCCCTACTTTCTAATTATGCAAACTTAAATACCGTATGAAGATCTAGTTAGGAAGGGGAAGTCTCATGTCTTCTGCGGTTCTATGACAATTTCAGGCACGGCTGTGTGTTTATAAACTTTTCTTGCAGATGTTACATTTTATGAACTGTGACTCACCAAGGGTGGTACTGGTGTCTTTAGATGGAAAGAAATCTCTGAGGGATGAAAGATTACACAAGTCTGGTTCACTCAGAACCCGAGATATTCAAATAGAATATTTCCTGGGGGGGAAAAGGAAACAAGATTTTGCCATACTTATATGAATTCAAATCCATTTTTTTTTCTCTGAAGAGAATGAGGGAGGGACAGCCTCTTCATTGTCTAGGGAGGTTTTGTTTTCATTTGCAAAGTGTTTTTAATTTGTGTAGGCTTTTTGTTTTGGGCTTTGGTCCATATTTGTGTTCTAGTGTTCAAAAAACCACTTACTAGTAGACATTTTTTGAATACTCACTCTAGGCAAAGCACTGGATTTGATGCTACTTGGAGGCACAGAGAATTAAAGGGCTAGAATGCTTTGCACTGCCATATTTGATCTTCTCATAAAAACTTAAACTTAATGTCACCTGTATTTTTCAGATTTGGCACCTGGGATCCTAAATAGGAAGGTAACTCATACAAAGTCTTGAAACTAATGACACGTATGACAAAAACTTAGAACCATCTTTCCTGAGTTCCAGTGTTCTTTCAACACACCAGGCTACCTAATACCAATAAACGTCAGTGGGGTCAAGTGTCATGGCACCAAAAATCTCAGTAAACAAAATGAATACAAGAAGTCCATGCTAAACAAAACATCAAAATTTTAAGTGGAGTCAGGATCTGACCCTGTACTTGCATGACCCAACTTCACTTGCCTCACCCAAGTCTTGGCCCTATATCATGTAATCTGAATTTGTGGGTGGACCAATGGGGAAAGCCAATATGAAAATATTCTGGGACTGGGATAACACTAAAGGAATCCTGGAGTAAATAGAGTAACATGTCCAGATGTTCAGAGATGGATCACACATGATCCACGTAGTAGTGTGTTGAGATGAAATAGGTCTTATTTGTTTTAATAAGACACATATCAAAGACAAGAGGAAAAACTTGAGATGCGATGGTGGGTCATGCTAACTTCTAGGGGACAAGAACCCCGTTTCCCTCAAGGCCTCTGCAAGGTGATGACAAAGTAGAGTCCTGAGAGTCTCACATTGGGGTTTGGTTGGAGGGCTTTGATCAGAACTAGAAACTGGGTTAAATTTTTCTTCCTCTTTCTGATTTTCTTCTCTCTCTCACCAATGTCCTGTGCTTGAAGTGATAGTCCAGGTCCTGGATATACACCATTTGAAAATACTCTTGCCCTTTGTAGCACAAGAAGAAATCACAGTGGAGTCCTGGGGGGAAGAAGAGGCTCTGGGGCAAATGCAGTACCTATGTGGTCCAGGCCACAAGGGGACTTGAGACTTCACCTGCTGTGGAGCAGTAAAGAACATGCATTTGCCTGGATGACCTCATAACACAGCTGCCATGGCTGGATGAGCATTGGTTTAGGTTCCTGGTCTGGTAATTTTGTTCTTCACGTTTCTACATTTGCAGTAACTTTAACAACAGAGTTAGAACCACGCCAAGGAATAGAACAGATTCTGGATCAATATGGGATCTCTGGCACAGCTCTAATGTGTAGCCGTAACAGAAGCTCAAAGACAAAAACTTCTCATAAGCTGGGTCCACCCAGCCTGGAGGTAGGGGTGTGGGGTGAGGAATGGTGAGAAAGGGTCTAACTAAAAAACAGTGTAGCTACTTTTTTTTTGCTTTCATGGCAAGCAAGATTTTAGGTCCTTGACCAGGGATGACCAGGGATTGAACCTGTGCCCCCTGCAACAGAAGATCAGAGTCTTAACCACTGGATGGCTAGGGAAGCCCCCAAAGCACCTTTCTTTTCTTACATCATTCTGAGCTTCCTCCTGTCTAATCCTCCTCACTTGCAAGGAAGAGGGGTTTATTTATTTTGCTTTTTATTCAGCCAATCATGGCTCTAGAAAAGGAAAGTAGAATTATTCTCTAATTTCAGTGTTGTTCTTAGAAACTATTGCTTTAAACACTCTGGAGAAAGGATTCTTATACCTTGGGTGCCTAGAGGGTAAGAACTTGGACACTTGTACATTTTAGTAAGAATCTAACCATGCCAACTTCCCAGCTGAATGGTTTTTGCAATTTCCTTAAGTTTCCTCACCTTCAGTTTCCTAATCAGTAAGTAGAGAATAAAAGCTCAAAAGTAATATCTGTTATGATAGATTCTTGTCCTTGATGGATGATGCTAAAGACCCTCTAAATACAGATGTCCCCATCAGCAGCCATTCAGCCCCCTTAGTGCCCACCCCTTAGTGCCATGGATCTCTTTGTTTGGTTTGTTGGCTGATAGATTTTGAACAGCTGTAAGTTTTAGGTTCTACTAAGCCAAACTTTTCCTAGCTATTGTGCCAAGTAATTTTTTTGCCCTAGCTTCAACATTGGAACCAGACAGAATAAATGTTTTATTTTTTCCTCATCTTCAGGTATGTGAAAACAGCTCTCAGACCTCCTTTATTTTTAACTTTTTTATATTGGAGTATAGTTGATTAACAGTGTTGTGTTAGTTTCCAGTGTACAGAAAAGTGATTCAGTTATATATATACACAAGTCTATTTTTTTAAAAATTCTTTCCCCTTTTACATTATTATAGAATATTGAGTAGCATTTCCTGTGCTATACAGTAGGTCCTTGCTGGTTATCTATTTCAAACATAGAAGTGTGCCCTTGTCAGTCCCAAACTCCCAATCTATGTCTCCTCCCAACCTGTCCCAGCTGGCAACCATAATCCATTCTCTAAATCTGTGAGTCTGTGTTTGGTAAATAAGTTAATTTGTATCATTTTTTTTTAAATTCCACATGTAAGCAATATCATGTGGTATTTGTCTTTCTCTGTCTGACTTCACTTAGTCTGATAGACTCCAGTTGCATCCATTTTGTTACAAACAACATTATTTTTTTCATTTATTTATTTATTTTTTATTCTTTTAAATGACTAAATAATATCGATTGTACGTATATACCACCTCTTCTTTATCCATTCAACTGTTGATAGACTCTTACATTGGTTCCATGGCTTGACTATTGTAAACAGCCTTCCTTTCTCACTGATTCCTTCAACCATTCCAACAAATGTAATTTAGTCTTGAGTCCTTGCTTTTGCATTGCTTCTTTTTCAAATGGTCTTCTCAAAATCTGTTTTTGCAGACTTCCACCAACTACACCTCATGTGGACTGACAGTGATAAAGTGGAGTGCTGAGCCTACTAGCTTACTTTCACTACTGTCAAATAATTAAAAGTGTTCATGAAGAATGTTTCTTAACCATTGCAATGATAACTTTGGTATCCAGCTGTTTGGTTTTTACCAATGGGCAAATCTTTCAACTGGTGCTTTATTTTACCTTCCATTACTACGTTTGATCCTGTACTCATTTCTATCTCCTCTAAGTGAAAAAAACAGCAGAAATATTTTCAGGCATAATCTTGTATGAATGGGAGGAAATTCTAGAACTGTTGTCCCTCCCTCCTCCTCCTATGTTTTGCTGCTATCTTAAAAAAACATTACTTTTGCTACCAACAAAAGTTTCCCTTCCCTCCACTTTACCAAGTTCACTAACCATCTCTCTGTATGATGAATAGTATTGTTTTGTGAAGTGGCTGAAATTTCAATATATTTTGTGAATTACTTGAGTACTGTTTTTTTTTCTCCTTTTGGAGACTAGCCTTCTCTCTTCTTTTAATTTTATTAGCTATTTATTTGTTTTTAAAAATATTTACTTACTTATTTGGCTGCTCCAGATCTTAGTTGTGGCATGTGGGATCTTAATTGTGGCATACTCAGTTGGGTATGTGGGATCTAGTTCCCCAACCAGGAATTGAACTTGGGCCCTCTGCATTGGGAGCTTGGAGTTTCAGCCACTGCACCACCACCTTTCTTTTTTAAAGAAAGGAAATATCTTGATAAAAATTGAAATAAGCATGTAGTAGCTGGCCAATTCAGTTTCCATCCTAAACTGGATGTTTCTCCTAGATTTCTGTCAATGTCACAACAACATGTGATTAAGATCAAAACATCTTTAGTGCCAAGGCTTCAGAAAACAGAAGTGTATTATAGTAGCAGCACACACTTCTACTCTGTGTCCCCGACTTTTCTGAAGCATATGTTTGTCTGCAGAGATGTCAGGTCAAGGTTAAAGATTTCTGATGCTCACCAACATAGTTGTGTTTGACTTTTTTTTTTTTATTTTTTTTACTGTCTAAACCATGGATGGTATCTATGAGAAGTTTTATAATCTGGTAGGTACCTTGTTGTCATTTTTGCTTCCAAAATCAGTTCTTCAGTAATCACAACATTGCCCAGAAGACACTAAAAAAGGTTAAAGCTCTAGTTTTGATTGCTTCTACAGATCGATATATCCATGACATAAATTGAACAATTCAGATCTCCAATAGCTAGCTAACCATATGCCTTACAAAAATAAAGTTACAGAAGTCCTCTAGCATCAAGGTTTCCAAATTAAGTGCCCACTTCTTCCTGCTCAAAAATTATTTGCATATACAGAAATCCTTTTTGAAGAAAATTTTTAAAATTTGCTCTGACCAAGGCTTTGAAACATTACATTGTTAATTGTGGCGATTCTTTCCCAGATTCCAGACAAAATTTGGAGAAAAGTGGGACTTCCCTGGTGGTCCACTGGTTAAGACTCTGCTCTTACACTGCAGGGGGTGCAAGTTCAATCCCTGGTTGGGGAACTAAGATCCAGTGTGCTATGTGGCACAGCAAAAGAAGAAAAGAAAAGAAAAAAAAATTGGAGAAAAGCAAGATAGAGACCTAGACCTTTAATAAAAGGTGAAAAATAGCTTTTTTAAAGAATAAGAGAAATATAATGCTTTATAGTGTTCTGTTTTCTCACCACTCTTGGTCAGATATAGGGATAGTACCTGCATTTGGGCCAGACACAAGGGTTCCCCAACTGCCTTTGGAGGACAGACATCTGGCAATGTGTGGTCTCAGTCCAGATTCAGTATTTTTCATAATATAAAGCACACAAAACAAAGCAAGTTTTAAAATCTCTCCTTAAGTCTTCTCACTCTCCTCCTAAAGTGACATAAAGAAATCCCATTATCTTTTTACTCTCCTTCTAACCCTCTATTGTGTACTGCTTTTAGTCTTAAACTGGTAGTAATTGGAATTTCCCTGGTAATCTAACGGGTAAGACTCCCAAAGCAGGGGGCCCGGGTTCAGTCCTGGCCAGAGAACTATATCCCACATCCTTCAATTAAAGATCCTGCAGGCTGCAACAAAGATGGAAGATCTCAAGTGCTGCAATTAAGACCTGGCACAGCTAAATAAATAAGTATTAAAAAAAATAAATAACTCCTAAGAATTCTCATCACAGTTCAGTTCAGTCACTCAGTTGTGTCTGACTCTTTGTGACACCATGAACCGCAGCACGCCAGGCTTCCCTGTCTATCACCAACTCCCGGAGCTTGCTCAAGCTCATGTCCATCAAGTCAGTGATGCCATTCAACCATCTCATCCTCTGTCGTCTCCTCCTGCCTTCAATCTTTCCCAGTATCAGGGTCTTTTCCAGTTCTTTGCATCAGCTGGCCAAAGTATTGGAGCTTCAGCTTCAGCATCAATCCTTCCAGTGAATATTGAGGACTGATTTCTTTAGGATTGACTGGTTGGATCTCCTTGCTTTCCGAGGGACTCTCAAGAGTTTTCTCCAACACCATAGCTCAAAAGCATCAATTTTTCGGCACTCTGCTTTCTTTATCACAGGGAAACATTTAAAAAATGGTAGTGATCAAAAAAAAAAAAAATGGTAGTGATCAATAGCTATAATTACTGAGCATGCTCTGTGTGCCAGGCACTGAGCTAACCATTTTTTGAGGACTTCCTTATGCAATCATAGCAACACTATGACTTGGAACTATTACTGCTCTCATTTTACAAATGAGGAAACTGATGTTTCAAGGTAGTAGGTGATTTGTCCAAAAATCCACAGCCAGAAGAGATAGGACTGGGATTTGAAGTCAGGCATTCTGATTCCAGAGGCAATAGACCCCTTTATGGTCTGATATTTAAATTATACCCATGTGTTAATTATCTTGAAGTCTTGCAAAAAGAATTAAGCCTGAAAATTTCTCCCTAACCTAAGGTTAATCATTCACTCTGTTTTCCTCCCCCAAATCCACAGAGCTTAACAGATTGTGCAAATCAGAACATAAACCTCTGGGTGGAACATCAAGTCAACTGTTATGTAAGTAGGCACTGATCTTTCAAGTATGTGCTATGTTCTCTTGAACTGTCCTAATGAAGCATGAGGATTAGACAGGCAAATCAATCAGCAAGTGCCTTTTATGAAAAGACCTTGATCCCAACAGAGTGAAAATAGGTATCATTTCATGTCCACTTGGTTCGTTTTTTTTTTAACTAAAGAAAAAATTTTCTCCTCCCTCACTCCATTTCTTTTTTTATTATTATTATTAATTTTATTTTTAATTAGAGGATAACTACTTTACAATGTCATGCTGTCTTTTGCCATATATCAACATGAATCAGTAAGAGGTATACTTATGTCCCCTCCTTCTTGAACCCCATTCACACCTCTTCTCCATCCCATCCCTCCAGGCTGTCACAGAGCACTGGTTTGTGTTCCCTGCATCATACTGCAAACTCCCAGTGGCTGGCTATTTTACATATGGTAATACATATGCTTCAGTGCTAGTCTCTCTAAAATCATCCCACCCTTTCCTTCTCCCACTGACTCCCAAAGTCTATGCTTTATGTCTGTCTCCTTTGTTGCCCTACACTATCTTTGGTACCATCTTTCTAGATTTAATTTACATGTGTTAATATACAATATTTGTCTTTCTCTTTCTGACTTACTTCACTCTGTATAATAGGCCCTAGATTCATCTACCTCATTAAACTGACTCAAATGTGTTCCTTTTTATAGCTGAGTAATATTCCATCATGTACAAGCACCAAAACTTCCTTATCCACTCATCTGTCAGTAG
Source organism: Cervus elaphus (assembly GCF_910594005.1). Classification (NCBI taxonomy): domain Eukaryota; kingdom Metazoa; phylum Chordata; class Mammalia; order Artiodactyla; family Cervidae; genus Cervus; species Cervus elaphus. Next base: position 39,737,749 of record NC_057822.1, read on the forward strand.
ACATTTAGGTTGCTTCCATGTCCCAGTATTGTAAATAGCGCTGCAGCGAATATTGGGGTACATGTGTCTTTTTCAGTTACGGTCTCCTCAGAGTATATGCCCTGTAGTGGGATTGCTGGGTTGTATAGTAATTTTATTCCTAGTTTATTAAGGAATCTCCATACTGTTCTCCATAGTGGCTGTGTTAATTTGCATTCCCACCAACAGCATAAGAGGGTTCCTACCCTCATTTCTTTATGATCGGTGGGTTTTTAGTTCCCCTATATGCTAAGTCACTTTAGTTATATCTGGCTCTTTATGACCCCATGGGATCACAGGCTCCTCTGTTCATGGGATTCTCCAGGCAAGAATAGTAGAGTGGGTTGCCATGCACTTCTCCACGGGATCTTCCTGACCCAGGGATTGAACTCACATCCCTTCCATCTCCCGCATTGGCAGGCAGGTTCTTTACCACTAGCGCCACCTAGGAAGCCTTTTAATTCCCCTATCAGGGATCAAACTATGCCCCCTGCAGTGAAAGCACAGTCTTAACCACTGGATCACCAGGGAAATCCTTGAAATAGGCTAGTGTTTAAATCCAGGGCTGAGTTTCAATGCCAAGTCAATAAAAAGTTATTGTGAGTGTTACCCTAGCTTAGCTAAGCTTCCTAAAAGATTCTATTAATTTCCTAAATGAATGTCTTTCAAATATGTCTCCCTCATCTCCATTCTAACTCTCACTGCCAAGGGGCCCTTCCGTCTTTGACCTCAAGTGTGTCAATATGTCCCAAGCTGCCTCCAGATGATCTTTACAAAAATTCAGTGATGACACTCATTACTACAAATAGTTTTATTTGCTCCCAACTCACAATGGAATAAAATCTTAACTACTTAGGCATGACTTTCAAAGGCCTTCATTACCATAACATTCCCTTGATTTGTTGTGTCTTTTCCAGTCAAACCAAAACACTTCCATTTATCCTAATATGTCCATTTTCCTAATAAGGAATATTAACATTTGTCTTAATGTGTGGCACGAAGGAATAAATGACATGGGAGCTACAGATAGGCTGCTGCTGCTGCTAAGTCACTTCAGTCGTGTCCGACTCTGTGCGACCCTATAGACGCCAGGCCACCAGGCTCCCCCGTCCCTGGGATTATCCAGCAAGAACACTGGAGTGGGTTGCCATTTCCTTCTCCAATGCATGAATGTGAAAAGTGAAAGTGAAGTCACTCAGTCGTGTCCAACTTGTAGCGACCCCATGGACTGCAGCCTACCAGGCTCCTCCATCCATGGGATTCTCCAGGCAAGAGTTCTGGAGTGGGTTGCCATCACCTTCTCCGACAGATAGGCTAGATGCCTCTTATTCAAGGATAGGCTCTGCCAGAGCTTGGGGTGGAAAGGAGAAATCCAACAATAACCATTTAACCATCAATATCACAGTCAACCTTCAATTTCCATTTAAAACTCCCTTGCTTCTCTTGGGTTAATAAACAGGGAATCTTTATAAAATACTGCTCTGTCCCAGCACCTTCCAAGTGGAGATCATTTTTCCAAAGGGCAACAAAATATTCTGCTGGTGCCAAACATCTTGAGCACAAACTGGGGTGTGGTATACTGTTTATGTTTGATAGTGAGTGAAAAATATTGAGCAATGACCTCAAATAACTCTCCCCCACTCTCTCACTCTCTCTCTCTCACACACACACGCACACACACACTTTTGAACAAAGTCTCCTCCCTAAGTAGACAGCTCTTGAGAGATACAGTTTGCTGATCACATATGTTTGCTGATTGATGGATTTTTGGTTTACACCAAAGAGTTTCTCTCTCATGTCCATTGATTCTTTCTGCTTATTGTTGTCATTCAATCAGAAGCAGGGTATAGATACCCTCAAGGTCCCCTATAGTTTTCATGGGAGATATATTTCACAGGAGATGCATTCTTGAGTTCTTTATCAGGGTAAATGGATAATTCTGGGGCTTCACTGGTGTCTCAGTGGTAAAGAACCCACCTGCCAATGGGTTCAATCCCTGGATGGGGAAGATTCCCTGGAGAAAGAAATGGCAACGCACTCTAGTATTTTGCCTGGTAAATCCCATGGACATGAGGAGCCTGGTGGGCCACAGTCTATGGGATTGCAAAAGAGTCAGACACGAGTTAGTGACTAAACAATAACAACAACATGGGAAATTCTACACAGGCAGACAATGGTCAACAACATCAAAACCTTCTATATGGTTGAAGCAGATTAGACTCCAAATTTTCTTAAAATTCTGTTGGGTATACATTTTTGCAGTGATCCATGACAACCCATCTAATTCAACAATATGAAACTAAATTAAACCCCTTTGTATTCACCAAATGTTCTGCCAGAAGGAATCTTTGTGTTTTGTCAAGGTAAATAAACTAAATGTTTCCCTCTACAGTCAAGTCTCATTTAAAACCACACTTAAATGTTTAAAGATACACATTTCTACCAGATGTTCTTTCCCCAGATCATCTGGATTTTATAGAATGTTTATCACTATTTTTTCTACTAGAACTCTGGCAGTGAAATCTGTTTATTCAGGAGAGAGTTTCAGCTTTACCATCTATTAAGTCTGCATAGATCAGAAACCAATTTGCTTAATTCAATAGACTGCTCTGTGCTCCAGAAGTAAATATTTGTCACTTGAGTGTCAATGTAACTGTCACCCAGGAATGTGACAACTTGGTTCCCCACAGCAGCTGAATTCTTGCAGTAAACATGCCCCTCCACGTTCTTTGGAAACCAAACCACAAACTTCAAGGGGTGTTTCTCTGAACTTTGCTCCACACCAAGCATTTTTCACACATTTCTAATGGACTCAGGTGGACGTTTTCTATATTCATGTCCACAATACAGCTTGGCACTCACTTAAGTGGTTACTCAAAAGATTTAAGATCATGGAGATCTGTATAAGTCTTTATTTCAGTCAGAATTATTTATTCGCCTTTCAGCAGTACATATGGTTTAAGACAAATACAGTAGCTATTTCCTCTTTTTCAGTCAAGTCAAAAGGACCCATCTTGGCGATGTTTTGTGCACTTCCAAATGGAGAAAAATATTTGACGTCTCAATGGAAAGCCACGGCCAGCCAAGAGAGTTTCATTTTTCCTGTTTAATGAATGTGAATGTTTCCTTTAAATCTGGATTTATTTATTTATTTTTTATGATCTAAAAAAGTTTAATAAGTATAATATCATCATGTTAATAATATTAATTAAATGCATGTACATATATACAGGACTTCCCTGGTGGCTCAGGCATAAAGACTCTGCCTGCATAAATCTGGATTTAAAGACCTAAGTTGGCCTGCTATGCATCTTCATTTCTGGTTACTACCTAGCCAGCATTTTTTTTATTGTTCAGACATCCCTCCAGTTTCATCTGAGTCTTCATTCACATCTCCTCTTCTCAAAAACAGAAAAAGTTTTATGTGCCTAAATATGCACATATGTGTGCGTATGGTATGTAGCATGTATATGTGCTCAGTCATGTCCAACTCTTTGCAACCCCAAAGACTGTAGCCCACCAGGCTCCTCTGTGGAATTTTCCAAAAGAATAATGAAGTGGGTTGCCATTTCCTCCTCCAGGGGATCTTCCCAACACAGGGATCAAACCCACATCTCTTGTATGTCCTGCATTAGCAGGCAGTTCCTTTATCACTGCCTCACCTGGGAAGCCCTGTATGTGTGTATATACATGATGAAACTGAAGAAAAATTCCCCCATATTTTCTTTCTCTATCTCTTTTTGCTCTTTCTCTCTTATCTAGAATAAATAGATAAGTATAACACAGTATGTTTGATGATACAGCAGAATGTCAGGGGTTTTTTTTTAGAATTTTTATTGGAATATAGTTGCTTGAATATCAGTTTTTTAAAAGTTTAAAAATACTTGTTCTTAAATATAGGGCCTTAAATTTAAATTGGCAGAAATGCCCAAGGTAATATCCTTTCTCTGTAGACTACATTTTTACTTTGAGATTGCAGGTATTTTCTTGAGATTTCATTATCATATAGTTCATTTGCATTCTCACATGTGTATAGCTTTTATTTTTTCAATAATTTTATTTCTTTCTATATACAAAGCATAATGTTAGCAAAGATTGCATATTCAAGTGTTGACAGCATTTTGGAAAGTGTCATAAATGAGTGATTTAGAAGTGGTGACCATGGCAAATGAGAGAATACATCCCTTGCCTGAAGAGGAATGCAGCTGCTGCTATAGGAAGTACAGGTCCGCTGTTACCAGATGATCTACATTTTCCAAAGAAGCTAGAAATTGCAATTATTTTTGTAAAGTCTATTAATGTTTAATATTAGCATTGACATCAAGCATACATTTTTTTAAACACTTTTTCAACTAAATGAAATACATTTGCAGTCTCTACAAAGCGCAGTTGGTTTAGTGGGGTAGAGTGGACCAGGCCAAGCCAGGACTCTAAGGTGAGAGTGCCCATGGATAAAGAGCAGATTCAGCAGCAGGAGATAGAAGAAAGGAGTTCAGACTGAGCCCAGCGTGTGTAGATGAGGGTTTCTTAACTTTGGCATCCTTTACTTTTGGGGCAGCATGATTCTTTGTTGTGGGGGGCTGTATATTCTAGGATGCTTAGCAGTATCCCTGGTCCCTACCCACTAGATAGCAGCCGCATTTTCCCTTTCATCCTCCATCCTTTGTTGTGACAATCAACAGTGTCTCTAGATATTGTCAAATATCCCCTGGGAGGCAAAGTTGTCCCCAGTTTGGGATCCACAGGTATAGATTGTGGCAGTGATGGAGAATGGGAATTGGTGTCAGAGCACTGACACCTGGGATGGTAAGTGGACAGTCTAACCAAGGTTGGGAGAGAAGTGTGAATCTTCCTAGAGAGGAGAGGAATAGCATGATGGAAATGTGGTAACAGTGTTCTCTGGAGGACCGAAGGTATAGCAGTCCAAAGCTGGAACCTGGAGTAAGGACTAGGAACAAGGCAATAACCCAGTTATTCAAACCAGAGAATGAAGTAGAAATAGAACCATGGATCAGGATGGCTGCCAAGTTACACTTCAAACAAGAAATATAGCTGAGTCCAAGTCTGGGGCAGAGCAGAGCTCACAGGTGGAAGTTGAAAGGCCTGAGCTATGAGAATGAGAACAGTGATGAGGCAGGGAAATAGTGGTCGGCCAGAGATGGCAGAAAGCAGGACGAGGGTCATTTATCAGGGAATTCACTCATCATTCCCTTTTGAGAACCAGGAGCTTTGTTACAGCTCCAAGGAAGGGCTCTGGTTCTAGGTAATGATCCATTGTTTTGCCTTTCTTATCAGGGTCCTCCTTAGTAACTCTAACAGAAACCCAGTAAAGTCAGGAACTTGTCCATAGCATCTTTTTTCCTCGAGAAAATAAGAGTTATCTCAACTCTTATATCAATTTGGAGAAGGTTAAAATGAGGGTCTGTGGAGAGGCCCTGAGTAGCATTAAATCTTATGGTTGCCTCATGGGCACCAAGGGGCGAGTCATTCTCAGAGGCCAACTCAGAGTTTCTATCTCCATTTAACATATAGCCTCCTCTCCTTCACTGTTGAAAAGCTCAGAGTCTTCAAAGAGTTTGCCTCCCGCAGAGGTCACAGATTTATAGCTGGGCTGAATATGGCCCACAAGTATTTTGTTTTAAAACAGTAGTTTAGGAATTGGGAACTTTTCACATTAAAAATACAGATATTCAGGGACTTCCCTGGAGGTCCAGTGGTTAAGACTCTGCACTTCCACTGCAGGAAGCACAGGTTCAATCCCTGGGGGAGAACTAAGATCCAGCATGCTGCAAGGCATGGCCAAAAAAATAAATAAAAGAAATACCTTAAAATATATATGTGTGTGTGTGTATGTATATATGTATAAATTTTCATCCATTCATCCAAAACTCTGGCAACACTAAGCCCTCATTTCCCACATGCAAACAGTCGGCTGGAATTGAGTAGCTGCTTTCCTCTGAAAGGAAGTCCACTGTTTTTTGGCTCACCCAAATCCCATTATCTCCCCAATTTGGACCATTAAAGTTACCTGCCCTTGTGATATTTAAATTATGAGTTAAAGGGCAGAGGTCATTTAGCTCTGCCCAAGTCACATAGGTCTATTACAACTCTAGATCTGCTCCTCATTTCCTTATAAAACAAGTCTCACCAGCCCATCACAGTCAATGGCAAAAACTGCTCCATGAGATCATCCAGGCACCCAGGCCTCTATCTTGTGAACCATCATGTTTTCCTCATCCACCTGGTATATAATGGCTCATCACTGCATCCTCATTCAGCCAATAAGAAGAGAAAGAGGGTAGGGGAAGGCCTGACACCGGCATTGAATCAAGAGGTCTAAACATCTTATTGTATATATAAGCCAAGGATTTCCAAAGTTTGCCAACAGATCACCAGAATCCAGGCAAGAAACATGGAACAGATTGTCACTGATAGCCCTCAGAAGGAAATGACTCTGCCCACACCTAGATAAGTTTTCTCCAGACTTTGAAACAAAAAAATTGTAATTTTAAGCTACTCAACATAGAGCAGTTTGTTACAGCAGCCCTAGGAAACTAATAAAGCTAGCCTTTAGATATTTGGAAACTTAATTCAATCTGGAGGCACCTGTAAACTGTAAAGCAAAGTATTGGGTTGGCCAAAAAATTCATTTGAGTTTTTAGTAAGATGTTACAGAAAACCTGAACAAATTTTTTGGCCAACCCAATACAAGCGAGGCATATAATTAAGAACATGTCCTCAAGGGTTAACTGTCTAGCCAAGGACTTGGTAGGGTAGTCTCTGAATTCTGCATTACTTCTCTCTTTTCTCCATCCCACTCCTCCCTCTCACCATCACCAACACACAAACACATCTGCTGTAAGTCACAGGGGAATTCCTAGCTTATATGTCCTGTGAAGGCTTCAGCTGGGCAGGATGCAGCTCCTCTTGAAGATCTTTCTCCAAGCCTAAACTGGTCATTGCATCTAACCTAAGCATCTGCTTTCTGGAAGATTAGCAGTTTCTCTGGAACAGGGCTTTCTGTTTGAAGGGATTCTGTTTGGAAAGATCACTCATCCTCAAGGTAATTCTCCTGCCCCAAGAGAATTGGGAAGAAGGGTGGCTGGCATCCTTCAGCAGACCCTATGACCATTCTGGCCCACCAGGGTCAGCAGTGACAGCTCCTGACTTGGTGAAAATAGTGGTAGGATTTTCCAGGCAAGAGTACTGGAGTGGGTTGCCATTTCCTTCTGTGTGCAATTAGAGGTCCTCCAATGGCTTCTCTGTTTGGGGAATGAGGTTCCATCTACTCATTCTTTTGGATTTTGTAAGGTGATTCCAGGCCATTTTGCTTCAGGATTGCTAACAGCCTAAAGAATAGGTCACAGGCACCAAAAAGGTGGCTTCCCCGGTGGCTCAGTTGGTAAAGAATCTGCCTGCAATGCAGGAGACCCAGATTCGAGCCCTGGGTCAGAAAGATCCCCTGGGGGCCATGACAACCCACTCCAGTATTCTTGCCTGGAGAATCCCCAAGGACAGAGGAGCCTGGCAAGCTATGCATTCTGTGGGGTCACAGAGTCAGACACGACAGAGCAACTTAAGCCCTGTATTAAGCACTGTGGGGTCCAGAGATGACACTCATTCTTGAGGAATTCACAGTTTGGGAGAGCAGAAATCAAAGAGAAGTCAATGAAAGCATAACGTATTAAGTACAGTAAGAGCAGTGAGACAGAAGAGGGGAATGTCACATGGTTAAGAGCTCAGGATCTGCATTCAATGGAGCTGAGTTTCCATTCCGACTCTCCAATTATAGGTTGCCGTGATACTAGGAAAGTCACTAAGCTTTTCAAAGCTTCAGTATTTTTCCTTGTAAATAGGAAAATAGTAGTACTTATGCACTTTTACATGATTTTTTTCAAGAATCAAATTAGATCATACATGCCTAGCATCCAGGAAATCCCTGACAGCACTGGCTACTGCATATGATAATTGTTATTATTAAGTATTATTAATATAATTATCTGAGGGGAGGTAATGTTAGAAAATGTTTCCAAGAAAAGGTGGCATTTGAGCTGAATAATGAAAAATAAAGAGAAGTTGGCTGAGTTTGGGTTTGGGAAGATGCTAATGAATTGCTTTAGTTTATTATGCTCAGTTAGATTCCTCAAATGAATTTAGATAAGATGAAGAATTCAGTGTTGGTCAAACTGAGCTTGAGATGGCTGTGAGCAATACAAGATGTTTTGACCTCTTCATTCTAACTCTACTATAATCTCAAATCTTATATATCTGCCCTATTAGTGATTATAGCTCCATGAGATGACTATACCTACTAGTATTTTTTCTACTTGATTTTGAATACTACAGATAGAAATAGCAAAATTAATTGATGAAGCCAGAATTGTACCCAATAAGCTTTGTTTTGGTTGAAAAACTGACATTTAAGTCTTCTTAGCCCAGGAAACTAGACTTGATAGCAGGAAAGAAAAAAGAGACCACAGAAGAAAATTTACCTTGGATGAAATTATAATAGATAACATTTGGTATAGATAAAATAAGCAAAATAAAACTGAATAGTAAATCTTTGTTGTAATGTAGAAAAGAATTTAAATTCAAAACAAAGAAATACCAGTACAATAATAATTTAAATAAAGTTTGAAAGTGAAAGTCGCTCAGTCTTTTCTGATTCTCTGTGACCCCATGGACTGTACGGTTCATGGAATTCTCTAGGCCAGAATACTGGAGTGGGTAGCCTTTCCCTTAAATGCACTCTATAGGAAGTTAATGTATAAATTAAGTGGTCATAGTCAAGTTCATTCCAAAATGTATCTTTTAGTTGAAAAGTCTTCCATATTGATATAATTCTGATGAACATATTTGAATTCATAAACACAGAATCAGAACATCCAGGAGTGCCAAATAGGGTCAAAATCTCTAATGCTTGCCTGTGACATCCAGGTGGTGAGCCAAGGAAGCAAGTGGAACTCTGTCCAGATCTTAAGAAGTCAGAGTACTAAAGTTTTTTTTTCAGAAGTCTTTTACTATTATTATTAGAGGAATAATTTCTTTACAATGTTGTAGTGGCCTCACTGTACATCAGTGTGAATCAGTCACAGTTATATATATAGCCTCTCTCTCTGGAGCCTCCCTCCCCCCACCATTCCATCTCTCTCTGTCACCATACAGTGCCAGGCTGGCTCCCTGTGGCATAGAGCAGCTTGCTGCTTATATGTTTTACACGTGATAGTGTATATACATCACCGCTGCTTTCTCACTTTTTCCCTGCCACTTCTTCCCCTGCTGTGTCCACATTCTCTATGTCTGCGTCTCCTTCTCTTCTCTGTAAACAGGTTCATGGATACAAATAAAGAGGTTGAAATCATCACACATAAATGTTAATCTGTTTTCTATTGCATCTTCCATAAAATAATACCTGATAAGAACTTAATAAGTACTTGAATGTTAGATTCTCTCGAGTCAGCCCTGCAAACATTATGAACATAGAAATTGCACCTATAGTGTGAATCATTTTAATTTAGCACTTACTGAATATCTTACAAAAATAAACTTTCACAGCTTTGAGAATGATTATAGCAAAATTGAGGTCCACAAAGACTTGGACACTTAGAGTGTTAATCACAAGTCCTACCAAGAAATATACTATTTCTAGTTCATAACATGAAAAAGAATGCTTCTTTTTTTTTTTGGCCACACTGTGTGGCGTGTGGGATCTTAGTTCCCTGATCATAGATTGAAACCCTTGCATTGGGAACAAGGAGTCTTAACCACTGGACTGCCAGGAAAGTCTGGAAAAAAATGTTTTAATTCATGATATTTCTTTAATGATTGTAGGTCTATTCAGGTTTTGTTTCTACTTGTGTCCGTCTTGGAAGAATACATTTTTTTCTAAGAAACATTTTGCCAAATATTTCAAGTATTTTTTTCATAGTTCTCTCTCATTTACAAAATCTCTACTTCTTTTTTATTTATTCTCTACTTCTTTTTTATTTATTAAAAGCAGCAAGGGAAAAACAACAAATAACACACAAAGGGATTCCCATAAGGATAACAGCTGATCTATCAATAGAAACCCTCCAGGCCAGAAGGGAATGGCAGGACGTACTGAAAGTAATGAAAGAGAATAACCTACAACCTAGATTACTGTATCCAGCAAGGATCTCATTCAGATATGAAGGAGAATTCAAAAGCTTTACAGATAAGCAAAAGCTGAGAGAATTCAGCACCACCAAACCAGCTCTTCAACAAATGCTAAAGGATCTTCTCTAGACAGGAAATGCAGAAAGGTTGTATAAACGTGAACCCAAAACAACAAAGTAAATGGCAACGGGACCACACCTATCAATAATTACCCTAAATGTAAATGGGTTGAATGCCCCAACCAAAAGACAAAGATTGGCTGAATGGATACAAAAACAAGACCCCTATATATGCTGTCTACAAGAGACCCACCTCAAAACAAGAGACACATACAGACTGAAAGTGAAGGGCTGGAAAAAAATATTTCATGCAAACGGAGACCAAAAGAAAGCAGGAGTCGCAATACTCATATCAGATAAAATAGACTTTCAAATAAAGGATGTGAAAAGAGACAAAGAAGGACACTACATAATGATCAAAGGATCAATCCAAGAAGAAGATATAACAATTATAAATATATATGCACCCAACATAGGAGCACCGCAATATGTACGGCAAACACTAACGAGTATGAAAGAGGAAATTAATAGTAACACAATAATAGTGGGAGACTTTAATACCCCACTCACAACTATGGATAGATCAACTAAACAGAAAATTAACAAGGAAACACAAACCTTAAATGACACAATGGACCAGCTAGACCTAATTGATATCTATAGGACATTTCACCCCAAAACAATCAACTTCACCTTTTTCTCAAGTGCACACGGAACCTTCCCCAGAATAGATCACATCCTGGGCCATAAATCTGGTCTTGGAAAATTCAAAAAAATTGAAATCATTCCAGTCATCTTTTCTGACCACAGTGCAGTAAGATTAGATCTCAATTACAGGAAAAAAATTGTTAAAACTTCAAACATATGGAGGCTAAATAACACGCTTCTGAATAACCAACAAATCATAGAAGAAATCAAAAAAGAAATCAAAATATGTATAGAAATGAATGAAAATGAAGACACAACAACCCAAAACCTATGGGACACTGTAAAAGCAGTGCTAAGGGGAAGGTTCATAGCATTACAGGCTTACATCAAGAAACAAGAAAAAAACCAAATAAATAACCTAACTCTACACCTAAAGCAATTAGAGAAGGAAGAAATGAAGAACCCCAGAGTTAGCAGAAGGAAAGAAATCTTAAAAATCAGGGCAGAAATAAATGCAAAAGAAACTAAAGAGACCATAGCAAAAATCAACAAAGCTAAAAGCTGGTTTTTTGAAAAAATAAACAAAATTGACAAACCATTAGCAAGACTCATTAAGAAACAAAGAGAGAAAAACCAAATTAACAAAATTAGAAATGAAAATGGAGAGATCACAACAGACAACACTGAAATACAAAGGATCATAAGAGACTACTACCAGCAGCTCTATGCCAATAAAATGGACAACTTGGATGAAATGGACAAATTCTTAGAAAAGTATAACTTTCCAAAACTGAACCAGGAAGAAATAGAAGATCTTAACAGACCCATCACAAGCAAGGAAATCGAAACTGTCATCAGAAATCTTCCAGCAAACAAAAGCCCAGGACCAGATAGCTTCACAGCTGAATTCTACCAAAAATTTAGAGAAGAGCTAACACCTATCTTACTCAAACTCTTCCAGAAAATTGCAGATGAAGGTAAGCTTCCAAACTCATTCTATGAGGCCACCATCACCCTAATTCCAAAACCAGACAAAGATGCCACAAAAAAAGAAAACTACAGGCCAATATCACTGATGAACATAGATGCAAAAATCCTTAACAAAATTCTAGCAAACAGAATCCAACAACATATTAAAAAAATCATACACCATGACCAAGTGGGCTTTATCCCAGGAATGCAAGGATTCTTTAATATCCGCAAATCAATCAGTGTAATACACCACATTAACAAATTGAAAGATAAAAACCATATGATTATCTCAATAGATGCAGAGAAAGCCTTTGACAAAATTCAACACTCATTTATGATTAAAACTCTCCAAAAAGCAGGAATAGAAGGAACATACCTCAACATAATAAAAGCTATATATGACAAACCCACAGCAAGCATCACCCTCAATGGTGAAAAATTGAAGGCATTTCCCCTGAAATCAGGAACAAGACAAGGGTGCCCACTCTCACCACTACTATTCAACATAGTGTTGGAAGTTCTGGCCACAGCAATCAGAGCAGAAAAAGAAGTAAAAGGAATCCAGATAGGAAAAGAAGAAGTGAAACTCTCACTGTTTGCAGATGACATGATCCTCTATATAGAAAACCCTAAAGACTCTACCAGAAAATTACTAGAGCTAATCAATGAATATAGTAAAGTTGCAGGATATAAAATTAACACACAGAAATCCCTTGCATTCCTATATACTAACAATGAAAAAACAGAACGAGAAATTAAGGAAACAATACCATTCACCATTGCAACAAAAAGAATAAAATACTTAGGAGTATATCTACCTAAAGAAACAAAAGACCTATACATAGAAAACTATAAAACACTGATGAAAGAAATCAAAGAGGACACAAACAGATGGAGAAACATACCGTGTTCATGGATTGGAAGAATCAATATTGTCAAAATGGCTATTCTACCCAAAGCAGTCTATAGATTCAATGCAATCCCTATCAAGCTACCAACGGTATTTTTCACAGAACTAGAACAAATAATTTCACAATTTGTATGGAAATACAAAAAACCTCGAATAGCCAAAGTAATCTTGAGAAAGAAGAATGGAACTGGAGGAATCAACCTGCCTGACTTCAGGCTCTACTACAAAGCCACAGTCATCAAGACAGTATGGTACTGGCACAAAGACAGAAATATAGATCAATGGAACAGAATAGAAAGCCCAGAGATAAATCCACGAACCTATGGACACCTTATCTTTGACAAAGGAGGCAAGGATACACAATGGAAAAAAGACAACCTCTTTAACAAGTGGTGCTGGGAAAGCTGGTCAACCACTTGTAAAAGAATGAAACTAGAACACTTTCTAACACCATACACAAAAATAAACTCAAAATGGATTAAAGATCTAAATGTAAGACCAGAAACTATAAAACTCCTAGAGGAGAACATAGGCAAAACACTCTCCGACATAAATCACAGCAAGATCCTCTATGACCCACCTCCCAGAATATTGGAAATAAAAGCAAAACTAAACAAATGGGACCTAATGAAACTTAAAAGCTTTTGCACTACAAAGGAAACTATAAGCAAGGTGAAAAGACAGCCCTCAGATTGGGAGAAAATAATAGCAAATGAAGAAACAGACAAAGGATTAATCTCAAAAATATACAAGCAACTCCTGCAGCTCAATTCCAGAAAAATAAATGACCCAATCAAAAAATGGGCCAAAGAACTAAACAGACATTTCTCCAAAGAAGACATACAGATGGCTAACAAACACATGAAAAGATGCTCAACATCACTCATTATTAGAGAAATGCAAATCAAAACCACAATGAGGTACCATTACACTCCAGTCAGGATGGCTGCTACCCAAAAGTCTACAAGCAATAAATGCTGGAGAGGGTGTGGAGAAAAGGGAACCCTCTTACACTGTTGGTGGGAATGCAAACTAGTACAGCCACTATGGAAAACAGTGTGGAGATTTCTTAAAAAACTGGAAATAGAACTGCCATATGACCCAGCAATCCCACTCTGGGCATACACACTGAGGAAACCAGATCTGAAAGAGACACATGCACCCCAATATTCATCGCAGCACTGTTTATAATAGCCAGGACATGGAAGCAACCTAGATGCCCATCAGCAGATGAATGGATAAGGAAGCTGTGGTACATATACACCATGGAATATTACTCAGCCATTAAAAAGAACTCATTTGAACTAGTTCTAATGAGATGGATGAAGCTGGAGCCCATTATACAGAGTGAAGTAAGCCAGAAAGATAAAGAACATTACAACATACTAACACATATATATGGAATTTAGAAAGGTGATAACGATAACCCTATATGCAAAACAGAAAAAGAGACACAGAAATACAGAACAGACTTTTGAACTCTGTGGGAGAATGTGAGGGTGGGATATTTCAAAAGAACAGCATGTATACTATCTATGGTGAAACAGATCACCAGCCCAGGTGGGATGCATGAGACAAGTGCTCCGGCCTGGTGCACTGGGAAGAGCCAGAGGAATAGGGTGGAGAGGGAGGTGGGAGGGGGGATCGGGATTGGGAATACATGTAAATCCATGGCTGATTCATATCAATGTATAACAAAACCCACTGGAAAAAAAAATAATAATAATAATAAAAAAAAAAAAAGAAAAAAAAACATATGAAAATGATAAAAAAAATTTTTTTTATTGAAGGATAATTGCTTTATAGAATTTTGTTGTTTTCTGTCAAACCTCAGCCTGAATCAACCATAGGTATACATATATTTCCTCCCTTTTGACCCTCCCTCCCATCTCTTCCCACCCCACTCCTCTAGGTTGATACAGAGCCCCTGTTTGAGTTTCTTAGTCTACAGCAAATTCCCCTTGGCTATCTATTTCACATATGGTAATGTGAGTTTCCATGTTATTCTTTCCATACAGCTCAGCCTCTCCTTCCCTCTCCCCATGTCTGTAAGTCTACTCTCTATGTCTGTTTCTCCACTGCTGCCCTGTAAGTAAATTCTTCAGTACTATTTTTCTAGATTCCATACATATACGTTAGAATACACTATTTATCTTTCTCTTTCTGACTTACTTTACTCTGTATAATAGGTTCTAGGTTCATCCACTTTATTAGAACTGACTCCAAGGTGTTCCTTTTTATGGCTGAGTAATATTCCATTGTGTATATGTACCACAACATTTTCATCCATTCATCTGTTGATGGACATCTAGTTGCTTCCATGTTCTAGCTATTGTAAATAGTGCTGCAATGAACAAGGGGATACATGTGTCTTTTTCAATTTTGGTTTCCTCAGGGTACATGCCTAGGTACATGCTGGGTCATATGGTGGTTTTATTCCTAGTTTTTTAAGGAACCTCCATATTGTCTTCCATAGTGGCTGTATCAATTTACATGCCCACCAACAGTGCAAGAGCATTCCCTTTTCTACACACCCTCTTCAGCATTTCTTGTTTGTAGACTTTTTGATGATGGCCATTCTGACCGGTATGAGGTGATATCTCATTGTAGTTTTGGTTTGCATTTCTCTAATAATGAGCAATGTTGAGCATCTTTTCATGTGTTTGTTAGCCATCTGTATGTCTTCTTTGGAGAAATGTCTGTTTAAGTCTTTTTCCCACTTTTTGATTGGGTTGTTTGTTTTTCTGGTGTTGAGTTGTATGAGCTGCTTGTATATTTTGGAAATTAATCCTTTGTCAGTTGTTTCATTTGCTATTATTTTCTCCCATTCTGAGGGTTGTCTTTTCACCTTGCTTATAGTTTCCTTTGCTGTGCAAAAGCTTTTAAGTTTAACCAGGTCCCACTTGTTTACTTTTGTTTTTATTTCTATTACTCTAGGAGGGGGGTCATACAAAATCTCTACTTCTATAGTTATGTCTCCCTTTTGTCCCTAAATTGTTATTAGTGCCTATTAAGATAAGGTATTTTTATCCTTATGTCCTTTATTATTTACTAAACATTTCTTCTTTTATAAGCTGTTTTCTATAAATAAATTTTTTTTAAATTGTTTTCTTTCTTTTTAAATTTGCTTCCATAGATTTGTTCATTCTGCAAGATCATGGAAGATCTAGAGGAGACACTATTTGAAGACTTTGAGAACTACTCCTACGCCCTGGAGTATTACTCCCCAGAGACCGATTCAGAGGAGAAAGCACAGCTGGGAGCCATTCACTGGGTCTCCTTGGTGCTGTGTTGTTTGGCATTTGTCCTGGGCATCCCAGGAAATGCCACCGTCATTTGGTTCACGGGATTCAAGTGGAAGAAGACAGTCACCACTCTCTGGTTCCTCAATCTAGCCATCGCGGATTTCATTTTTCTTCTCTTCCTGCCTCTGTACATCTCCTATGTGGCCATGAATTTTCACTGGCCCTTCGGCATCTGGCTGTGCAAGGCCAATTCCTTCATTGCCCAGTTGAACATGTTTGCCAGTGTCTTCTTCCTGATGGTGATAAGCCTGGACCGCTATATCTACTTGATCCACCCTGTCTTATCTCACCGGTACCGAACCCTCAGGAACTCTCTGATTGTTATTACAGTTGTTTGGCTTTTGGCTTCACTAGTTGGTGGGCCAGCTCTGTACTTCCGGGACACTCTGGAGTTGAATAACCACACTCTTTGCTATAATAACTTCCACGAGCATGATGTGGACCTCAGGTTGATGAGGCATCATGTTCTGACCTGGGTGAAAGTTATTGTTGGGTACCTCCTCCCTCTGCTAACAATGAGCATTTGCTACTTGTGCCTCATCTTCAAGGTGAAGAAGCGAAGCATCCTGATCTCCAGTAAGCACTTCTGGACCATCCTGGCTGTGGTCATGGCCTTTCTGATTTGCTGGACTCCTTATCACCTGTTTAGCATTTGGGAACTCACGATTCACCACAATAGCTATTTCTACCAAATGCTACAGGCTGGCATCCCCCTCTCCACCGGCCTGGCGTTCCTCAATAGTTGCTTGAACCCCATCCTTTACGTCCTGATTAGTAAGAAGTTTCAAGCGCGCTTCCGGGCCTCAGTGGCTGAGATACTAAAATACACGCTGTGGGAGGTGAGCTGTTCAGGCACCCTGAGTGAACAGCTCAGGAACTCTGAAACCAAGAACCTGAGTCTCCTGGAAACAGCCCAGTGAATTCTTGCCCTCCCACCTATCACCACACAACCTTTGTGTGGTTCCCCTGACATGCTTTCAGATTATTTGCTTCCAAGACATAGAGCTGATTGTATCTTTTTATTTTTATTTTTTTGGTAATTTTATTGGCACCCTATTTTTCTTTAGATATAAAACATAATAAGGATCTTCATTTTTCTTTTCAGCAACTTAAATTATCTTATTCTTGTTAATTATACCATAGTGGATTAACCAGCATTACTTTTCTAATTTTAATGACTTTTTAAAACTTCTAAATTTTAATATTAAACGTATGATTGATTTCAAAAATATAAAAGTAGGTGTGCTTAAGCTCACTTTAATTCTGCACAAGTAACCTATTAGACTTATTCTTAAAATGCAACATATGTACTTAATTTCTTTATTTCATGTAATCTGTATACGTGCCTTTATGAATTAAAGTGATAATTGATTATAGTAGGTTTTGTTCCAGTTAACTATGAATGCTTGGTAAACTGCCCCAAAATCTAGAAAATAACTATTATTGTTATCTCTCACGATTCTGAGAATGAGGAATTTAAACAAGGCACAGAGGGGAGGTTCGTCTCTCTGTTTCACAGTATCAGGGGCCTCAGCTGGATGGGCCGAGCAGCTCTCTTCCCTTCCACCCTCTCCTCTCCTCTTCCTTCTTCCCCTTCCCCTCTTCTCCTCCCCTCGTTTCTTGTATCTTCTCCTCTTCTTTCTTCACATGGGTATTCCAGCATGGCACCTCAGGGAAGCCAGACTTAGGGTAATACAGGGCTTTAAGAGACCAGGGTGGAAACTTCCATTTCTCTTAACGGTTATGACAAGACACTGCACCCTTCCACTGTACTCTATTGATCAAAGCAGTCACTAGCCAGGTCAGATTCAAGGAGAGGGGACATAGACCCCATCTCTCAATTAGGATATATGCCCAATTAAACCCCTACACTAATATTATAAATATAAATGTTTATATAAAGGTTTCTGGAAAGTTCTAGATATGTGCAAATATGTATAAGATTGCTATAAACATGAACCACTGACATCCAGATAAAAGGTAGGCCAGCCCAATATCAGAAAGATTTCAGGAAAAGGAAGCATGTATGATATTTCCACTTTCTATTTCTATATTTATATAGACCACAGTGTAAGACCAATAAAGCATACCTTCAAGTCAGCAACCTTTTCATGATGCAAATCTGTTGCATTTAAGACTATAATAGTATTTTGACTTCTATTCATTTATCCCTTTAGCAAATAGATGACTAAGAGTTATATAAAACTTCAGTAGATAGATATTTTGAAGGATGTCAAGAGGTGTCCCTAGTGGTAAAGAACCTGCCTGCCAATACAGGAGATCTAAGAGATGTGGGTTTGACCCCTGGGTTGCAAAGATACCCTGGAGGAGGGCATGGCAATCCACTCCAGTATTCTTGCCTGGAGAATCCCATGGACAGAGGAGCCTGGCTGGCTACAGTCCATAGGGTCACAAAGAGTTGGACATGACTGAAGCAACTTAGCATGCACACAAGATGAATAAGGTACTTATAGAGAGCGAGAGTAAACTTGGATAAGAACAATCCTAAAGCAAGATAGACAGTAGTAAATACTATTCAGTTCAGTTCAGTCGCTCAGTCGTGTCTGACTCTTTGCAACCCTATGAACTGCAGCACGCCAGGCCTCCCTGTCCATCATCAACTCCTGGAGTTCACCCAAACTCATGTCAGTTGAGTTGGTGATGCCATCCAACTGTCTCATCCTCTGTCATCCCCTTCTCCTCCTGCCCTGTATCTTTCCCAGCAGCAGGGTCTTTTCAAATGAGTCAGCTCTTCGCATGAGGTGGCCAAAGTATTGGAGTTTCAGCTTCAGCATCAGTCCTTCCAATGAACACCCAGGACTGATCTCCTTTAGGATGCACAGGTTGGATCTCCTTGCAGTCCAAGGGATTCTCAAGAGTCTTCTCCAACACCACAGTTCAAAAGCATCAATTCTTCGGTGCTCAGCTTTCTTTATAGTCCAACTCACATCCATACATGACTACTGAAAAAACCATAGCCTTAACTAGATGGACCTTTGTTGGCAAAGTAATGTCTCTGCCTTTTAATATGCTGTCTAAATTGGTCATAACTTTCCTTCCAAGGAGTAAGCGTCTTTTAATGTCATGGCTGCAGTCACCATCTGAAGTGATTTTGGAGCCCAAAAAAATAAAGTCAGCCACTGTTTCCCCATCTATTTGGCGTGAAATGATAGGAACGGATGCCATGATCTTAGTTTTCCGAATGTTGAGCTCTAAGCCAACTTTTTCACTCTCCTCTTTCACTTTCATCAAGAGGCTCTTTAGTTCCTCTTCACTTTCTGCCATAAGGGTGGTGTCATCTGCATATCTGAGGTTATTGATATTTCTCCTGGCAATCTTGATTCCAGCTTGTGCTTCTTCCAGCCCCACGTTTCTCATGATGTACTCTGCATATAAGTTAAATAAGTAGGGTGACAATATACAGCCTTGACATACTCCTTTTCCTATTTGGAACCAGTCTGTTGTTCCATGTCCAGTTCTAACTGTTGCTTCCTGACCTGCATACAGGTTTCTCAAGAGGCAGGTCAGGTAGTCTGGTATTCCCATCTCTTTCAGAAGTTTCCCCAGTTTATTGTGATTCACACAGTCAAAGGCTTTGGAATAGTCAATAAAGCAGAAATAGATGTTTTTTCTGGAACTCTTGCGTTTTCGATGATCCAGCGGATGTTGGCAATTTGATTTCTGGTTCCCCTGCTTTTCTAAAACCAGCTTGAACATCTGGAAGTTCACAGTTCATGTATTGCTGAAGCCTGGCTTGGAAAAATACTATAAGAGAGCCAAGAAGAGTGTAGCCTGTTCAGAGAGAAAAGAGATGACTCCAGTGTGCCAGTGAAGAAACATTGGAAATCTATGTCCTTGGCATTGGGGTTTCTTAAAGATGCCACTCCCTTTCCATGTCTCTGCTGGTTCTCTTGTCTTTTATAAATACAAATTCTGCTACTCACTGCAATTTTTAAAATACTTAATTTTCTATAATTTCTCAATTTTGTTTCTTTTTAATTTCATCTCTTAGTTTTTTAGAAATGCTGATATCAGATCATTTACTGGCTATGTTCTTTACTGTTAGCCCCATGTGACAATCAGATCTGGTTTGGAAATTATTCCAAGAGAAAAATAAAATATGTGGCATAGCTCAGCATATCCAAAACTTTTGCCATTCCCAAGCTTCCTGTGTCCTGCCATAACCAGTACAGGTTAAGGGAAGATTGGGAGAGAAAGTCTCATGGTGCGTTTCCAGCCCTCTGTGCACCGTTGAACCCTGCCCCCTGCACAAGGAGGGTTTGCAATCTTTCAGTCTGGTGTACCCTTCAACCCTCAAGGGATGGGCTCCCAGGATCAGGAGAAAAGCTGGAGAATCTAAGAAAGGAGAGAATTATGTAGGTTCACCCCTGGTTTGTGCAGAGACAGACTGACTCTGAAGGCTGGGGGAGAAAGAAGGCTGAGGAGCAGGAAGGAAGACGATTAAGCTACCAGGGTCAAAAGTACATTACGGAGCAGGTGGTGGCCTGGAAGATACCTTTCAGGAAAGTGATTCCTAAGCTTTGTGAGTTAGAAACCCGTGCAGAGCAATTTGGTTTTTTCCCATGCTATGGGCACAGAGTCTAAGGCCTGTGAGCTTTCCAAGGTCCTGTGAAAATGTTTGAGATCCTGAAAAAATATCATCTCTAAAATTAAAAAGGGAAACTTGAAAAGTCAAAATTAATAAATATTCTGAGTTTATTTGAAAGTCCAATGAAAAGTTATGGGTCCTTTCCCCAGAAAAAAATGCCTTTAAATAAAATTTCAGCGAGTCCTTGTACCCCAGGCAAAGAACTCCAATTTTAGTGGCTTTCAAAATAGATGATAACGGGGTTTCCTTGGTGGTCCAGGGGTTAGGAGTCTGCTTTGTGATACAGGAGACACGGGTTCACTTCCTGGTCTGGGAGGATCCCACATGTTGCAGGCAACTCAGCCCGGGCACCACAACCATTGAGCCTGTGCTCTGGAGCCGGGGAGCCGCAGCTCCTGTGCTGCAACTAGGGAAAGCCATGCGCCCCAGAGCCTGTGCTCTGCAACAAGAGAAGCCATCACAGTAAGAAGTCCAAGCATCGAAGACCCAGAACAGCCAAAAATAAATAAAACAGCTGATAGTCTGCGTGTAACCTACAGGAATCTACTAGTGGAAAATAGCAACCAATGCAAGCACTTTCTAGCAGAAACAGGAGTTCATTTTTATTCTCAACTTGAGGGAAGATCCAGAGAGTAGTATAGGACCCAAGGCTGGGCCCAGAGTTAGAGACTTCAAGCCTCCTCCCCTGGCAGCTGGAACTGGATAGTGGGGCTCTCCAGGGGTCTAATAACCTCTCATGAGTAGAATGAATGAATGAAAGGACTGAGGGGGCTGGAGGAAGAGGACTGCACTGGGGCAATCTGAGGAGGAAGCAAGGAAGCTCAAGGCCTAGTTGGCAGAAGAGTAAAGAATCCCATGGCTCCCAGGGACTGGGGCATGAACCCAACAAGACAGATCTGATTCCTTCTCAATGGAAGGAAACAGCCAAACAGAGTGCAATTTTCAGGGCCTCCTGAGGCAGGATATCTGGCTTTGAATTATGACTCCCAATTTATCCTAGCTCTATGACCTTGGCTAAATTGACCTAAATTTTTAGACCTCAGTTTCCCTCATCTGCAAAATGAATTCATAATAGTAGTACCTACTACATAGGGTTATTATGAAAATTAAATGAACTGACAAAGGTGAAGTACTTCAAGTGGGTGCTTAGTCCTAAATACTTAATATTACCTGGTATTATACTTATTCAGTGAAACTCTCAGCATCTTCTGACATAGTAATTACTTATTAATGTTAGAGCCCCTCCTCCTCTTGAATGAATATTAAAAAAATCTCATGGGAAGAAGGGAACTTATACAAAGAATTTCAAATTATATAAATTCTATTTAAAAATGTGTATTTATTAAGAATTTCCTGGCAGTCCGGTGGTTAAGATTCTGTGCACTCACTGCCTAGGCCCCAGGCTCAATCCCTAGTCTGAGTACTAAGATCTTATAAGCTGCACATTGTGGCCAAATTAATACATATTTTTAAAATTTATAAAGTTTAGAAACACTATAAAAGGATATTATGGCCTGAGAGGCTACAAGAGGCAGGAAAAGTAGAATGAAAGACATTAAAAGAGGTGATTTAAGTGCAGCTAGAATGACTGTAATTTTAACAAGTGCAGGTGAAAAAGTATTTCAGGTAGGTGGCACCACAAGAGCATATGTTTAGAGGATGGAAAACAGGCTGTGTTCAGAAAAGAGAGGCGTCTCATTTTATAGGGCCAAAGCAAGGACAGAAGATTCCCAGGTTGGAGTCAGGCTTGACTAGTAATTCACCATTCAATATTCTTCCATATGTGCAGCGGTTCTTTGGGGATGCACACTTAGAAGTCTGTGGACAGTTTCCTTTGATGTTCACTTGACTAAAAGCTGGGCTTCCCTTGTGGCTCAGTTGCTAAAGAATCCACCTGCAGTGTGAGAGACCCAGGCTCGATCCCTGGGTTGGGAAGATCCCCTGGAGAAGGGAAGGGCTACCCACTATTCTGGCCTGGAGAATTCCATGGACTGTATAGTCCATGGGGTTGCAAAGAGTCGGACACGACTGAGCGATTTTCCCTCACTTCACTTTACTAAAAGCTATTCAGGACAATGACATTCCAAAGGACAGACTTCCATTTGGGACATTTTCTAGATGCAACTATTATCCATACGGGGCATGTATGGAGAGAATGTTTATCTTTCTTAATTTTCATTTTAAGTTTATCCTTATGTGATAATGTTGTTTTACTTTTCCTAGCTGAGGGTATGAAGCAAGGGTTAGATGAAACAGGATCAAATCGTATAAACGCTGGAATGAACTTTCCCCATTCTATTGCCAATATATTACCTGGCCCATGAAGACATGGGCTTGCGTTCCTTCTCTCTCACTTACTAGGTGAGTAACTGGGGAATGATCTTTCAGAGGTGTATCCTTATCTGTAAGGGCTGATGATAGTGTTTGCTTTATCTCACAGGCTTATAATGGCGTTCATATTAGACAAAGTATGTGAGGCGTGCACTTTTTTTTTAACTTATTTTATGGACAATAACTGTCATTGCCAAATTATTTGTTTGGGAAAAAATTATACACACATCCAAAAACACTAATGTAACTCTGTTTTGTATCTCTGTCTTTGTCCATAAGCTTATAGTTCATAGTTATGGCCAGTGAAACAATCAAGCATTTTCATTGCTGCTGTAGTCTCCATTACTTTCTAAAGTAAATGTATTAAATTTATAAAAACTTTCACATATGCCATGATTTAGCCCTTTCTGTTGTTAAAACAGTCCTCTTATTTCCCTGCTTCTGTCCACAGATCTCCAGATCAGAGCTTTTTTTTTTTTTACTGAAATATAGTTGACATACACTATATTAGTTTCCGGTGTACAACATAGTAGTTTGACATTTATGTACATTAAAATTGGTCACTATACTAAATCTAGTTAACACCTGTCACCATAAAAAGCTACTACAATTTTACGGACTATATTCTCTACACTGTACATTACATTGCTGTGACTTATTTTAAATTTGTCCCTCTTAATTCCTTTCATCTCTTTCACCACCCTCCACCCCTCCCACCCACTCCCACCTCACCTCTGCTCTGCCTTTGTCACATTCTCTGGCTTGGAAACCAGGCTCCCCATTGCCCTCACAGAATGAGCCAACCTATAACTCAGATGTCTCTACAACCTGGCCCTGTCTATTAATAATCCCAAACTGACACTACAAAATCCAGCCAAACTGGTCTAATTGCCTCCCAAAACTGTTCTCATTCTGCCTTTCACACCATCCTGGAACTTTCTCTTTTTTAAATGAATGACTGATTAAGATCTATCTGACTCAAGTCCTAACTCTTCTAAAAAACTTTTACTCAATTCTAGCCTTTCCTCAGTCTCTGGACTTTTGGATTACTGTGACCCCTCCTTATCTGCAGGTTCTACATCTGCAGATTCAACCAACCACAAATCAAAAATATCTGAAAAAAGAAAAAAATCCAGAAAGTTGAAAAAAGCAAAACTTCAATTTGTCACGTGTGGGCAACTATTTACATAGCATTTACATTGTATTAGGTATTATAAATAGTCAAGATGATTTAATACAGGAGGATGCTAGTAGGTTATATGCAAATACTACACCATTTTATATGAGAAATTTGAACATCTTAGGATTTTGGTACCTGAGGTTTGGGGGTGGTTCCTGGAACCAATCCACCCTTGGATACTGAAGGATGACTGTACTTGTTTAATCACAAAATAACTTAATGATTTTAAGGATGTTTGAACCACCTCCCTTTGGCTATTTTCTTACTCCTTTTGTAATTTTATAACATCTAACATAGGACACTGAATGAATCAGTTTTGAATTCCCACTCTGTGCCCAGTTCTTATACTAGATGGATGAATATGAAAAAATAAGGTTTCAGCGTCAGGTAATCACTTAGGGAGCATATCAAAAAACATGGGGTTCTTATTCCAAGGCAAGAAACAGAAAAAAAATCTCTTTCTCTATGTATACCTATGCCTTCTGAGCATACTGGTTCAAAAAAAAATTCAGTATACTGGCTCACGTGAATATGTGAGCACTGCTCATAATAGCAAAAAACTGAAAGCAAACTAAAGATCCAACAACCAGACTAAATAAGATATGAGAAAATGGATCATATAACTGTTAAAAAATGAGAAAGTCTTTTATGTACCATTACAGAATAGAAGATATCCAAGTCTATTTCTATGCACAAAACTTAAGATGCAGAAATTTACATCCTATGCTATAATTAGTCTTTATATATGCTTAGACTAGCTCTGGAAAGACCTAAGAAACTGCTGACCTTCGTTGCTTTTATGAAAGTGAATGGAAGAGGTCACTGGAGGGGTGCTTCACTGACAGCAATGGCAGCCACGGCGTTGGCCGCGCGTACCCGGCAGGCCGTCTGGAGCGTCTGGGCAATGCAAGGCCGAGGCTTTGGCTCGGAACAGGGAGATAATGTTAGGTCCAGTGCAGGAGCGATCCGGGACGCCGGTGGGGCCTTCGGAAAAAGAGAGCAGGCCGAAGAGGAACGATACTTCCGAGCTCGTGCTAAAGAACAGCTGGCCACCTTGAAGAAACACCATGAAAATGAGATCTCTCATCATGCAAAGGAGACAGAGCGCCTGCAGAAAGAAATTGAGCGGCATAAGCAGTCGATCAAGAAACTAAAACAGAGTGAGGATGATGACTAAGTGCAAAGTTCTCCATAGAATGGCTACCTATTATTGCCCACTTCTATGTAGACATAGTTCTGGTTTAACCAAAGTCAACTTGTGTGCTTCCAGCAAATTATAATAAATTGTTGTTACTGAAAAAAAAAAAAAAAAAGAAAGTGAATGGAAGACCTGGGGAACAGGGAAGACTTCACTGTATAAACTCTAGAATTTTGAATGATATTAATGTGTTATCTTTTTAAATGACATTAAAAGATACCATTAATTTTTCATTCAAGGCCATGGAGTCAAGATCTTAAAGTCATATGCTTCATTATTTTAAGACTTAACAGACAGCTGTGGTTTGAATTGACTGAAGTTTTAAACTCTTACTTACTTTTAACCATTGTTTTTCCTATATTTTGGCAGCGTGGTCTGCGGCATCTTAGTTCAGATCAGGAATCCATGCCCCCTACAAGGAAAGCACTGTGCCTTAACCACTGGACTCCAGGGGAGCCCCTTAAAAACATTTTTAATCATTAGTTTTAAATTAATGACTTTTCTTTTTTTTTAATTAATGACTTTTCATACTTAACATTTTGGTCAGGCTACTTGGTACTCAAGCTATCTGGTACTCAAGTCAGTGACTGTGAATTATTTTTGGCTACTCACTAGGCTACTACATCTCTGCTTTTCCGTATCATTTCCAGAATCCCCAGGCTCCTCTGTTCGCCACAAAGTCAAGTGCTGCCCTCTGCTGGCTCTCATAATCGTGACAACCTGAAAGCATCTCCAGAGATTTTAGACTGGGTCTGTTGTCATCTTTGGCCTACAGACTACAAAATGAACCTTTTGGGACATCTACAATTCCCAAGTTCTACTTTTCTGAAAACTACTACTGCAAAAAATACATACTCAAGGAACTTCCTTGGTGGTCACTGGTTAAGATTTCACACTTTCAATGCAGGGGTCCCGAGTTTCATTCCCGGTCAAGGAACTAGATCCCACATGCACATCCAAGACTTCTTGTTCAGTTGCTCAGTTGTGTCCAAGTCGTTGTGACCCCATGGGCTGCAGCACACCAGGCTTCCCTGTCCTTCACCATCTCCCAGAGTTTGCTCAAACTCATGTCCATTGAGTCAGTGATGCCATCCGTCTCATCACGTTGTCCCCTCTTGCAACTAAGACTGGCCACAAATAGGTAAAAAACATTAAAAATATATATATAATGTATACTCAAATGTTCAGTATACCGCAAACAGTTAACATGCAGCTGTTTCCAATCCTGAACTATCATCTGACTACAGTACCACCCTCCTCTCAGTACTTTCATTCAACTGTAGCACCACCTCAGTTTTGAAGATCCCTCACCCCGACAGACTTAAGACTTAGAAATTCAGGTAGGATGTCCCACTTCCTCACCCAAGCTAGACTCATGAACCACAGCCTAGGGATCAATCACCCATCGCTAGGCCTCCCTACCAAACACTACTACACAGTTCAGTTCAGTTGCTCAGTCGTGTCCAACTCTCTGTGACCCCATGGACTGCAGCACGCCAGGCTTCCCTGTCCATCACCAACTCCCGGAGCTTACTCTAACCCTCCTCACTGAACCTCACTTAACCTTACTCCCTAACTCACGTCTGTGGAGGCGGTGATGCCATCCAACCATCTCATCCTCTTGTCATCCCCTTCTCTTGCTTCTGCCTTCCCAGCATCAGGGTCTTTTCCAAGGAGTGTTTTTTGCATCAGGTGAACAAAATATTGGAGTTTCAGCTTCACCATCAGTCTTCCTGGTGAATATTCAGGACTCATTTCCTTGAGGATTGACTGGTTTGATCTCCTTGCAGTCCAAAGGACTCTCAAGAGTTTTCTCCAACACCACAGTTCAAAAGCATCAATTCTTTGGTGCTTAGCTTTTATGATCCAACTCTCACATCCATACATGATTACTGGAAAAACCATACCTTTGACTGGACAGACTTTTGTCAGTAATATCTCTTTTTAATCTGCTGTCTGGTTTGCTGCAGTCGCCATCTGCAGTGACTTTGGAGCCCAAGAAAATAGTCTATCACTGTTAACCTTGTTTCTCCATCTATTTGCCATGGAGCAATGGGACTGGAGGCCATGATCTTTGTTTTTTCACGGCCATGATCTTTGTTTTTTCAACGTTGAGTTTTAAGCCAGCGTTTTCACTCTCCTCTTTCACTCTCAGTAAGAGGCTCTTTAGTTTGCTTTCTGCCATCAGGATGGTGTCATCTGCATATCTGAGTTTATTTCTCCTGGCAATCTTGATTCCAGGATGGTATTTCACATGATGTACTCTACACGTAAGACAATATACAGCCTTGACTCCTTTCCCAATTTGGAACCAGTCTGTTGTTCCATGTCCAGTTCTGTTGCTTCTTGACCTGCATAAAGATTTCTCAGGAGGCAGGTAAGGTGGTCTGGTACTCCCATCTCTTGAATAATCTTTAGGCCTCCCTCCCCGCACACACTACTATACAGGCTCAGCGGAAGTTCTCCCTGAACAGTACAGAAGGTATCACTTAAAATTTGCAATGTTGCCTTGATAAAGGTTGCAATTCATGACAACTTCTGGGAGTCCTCCCCTCCTCCAGGCTGCCTACAAGCTGTCACTTTGTGTTGCGTCTCTTTTGTGACCCCCATGGACTGTTGTCCACCAGGCTACTCTGTCCATAGGATTGTCCAGGTAACCATACTGGAGTGGGCTGCAGATCCCCTAGATCTCTAGGGGATCTTCCCAACCCAGGGACTGAACCCATGTCTCTTGCATTAGCAGGTGGGTTCTTTACCACTAGCACCACTGGGAAACCAAGCTCTGGGTTAGGTAGGTATCCTTTAGTAAATCACACATCCTAACTCATGTAACACGTAACATTTTTAGTTGGGACTTTTTAAGTTGGGACTTTTAATTGGGATTTTAGTCACAAGTGGACCCTACCTTGAAGAGGTTATGTTACAACAAACTACTGTCAGCCATCATCACGAACTACAAAATGAGTTAGTCTTGGCCTTTAATTCCTTTAACTCCAAATGTTTAACTATCCAACCAAATATTATTTGCCACATGCCTGGTATTGCCATAAGCACTTTACCTGTTTTTCACTCATTTCTTATGATTCAAGATATTCTGAATATTCTCATTGAGGAGTCAGCTCAGATATCAGGTAACTTTGTAACTGAGCCATTATATATGAGCCAAATTAACCTAAAATCAACTCTTGGCAATTAACTGCCTTGGACCCAGGTAATAAAAGTCCCAAAAGCCAAGTGATGTGGTCAAAGAAAAAAACAAAACTCTTACTACAAATTCTCAATCAAGTGTACCTCTCCAATAATATGAACACTTGAAATACTGCAGTAAAAGCTGCAGCACCACTTACAAAGGACGTCACTAACAGGTAGGGACGTCGTCCTTAGTCCACTTTTGTTTTATAAAATCTACCTTACATCTATGCGTAGCCACAGCCCTTCTTTTTTGGCTAAATGTTGAACAACAATGCTGACCTAAATTTACATTATTATGAATTATCTAGCCACTGAATTTCTTCCCTCAAAAATGGAATATAAGTACCACTTATTTAGAAATCAAGAGCCAAGGGTTGTCTTTCAAACTTTTATTTAAGGGCACTGATCCATGATAGATGTTAGATCTTGTTGAACGCAGCCACATCCATAGACTGTACATACTCATCGAAAGCAGTGATCTGCTCCTCCAGCATGTCTGTCCCAACTTTGTCGTCTTCAACTACACACTGTATTTGAAGTTTTTTAATGCCATACCCAACTGGAACTAGTTTAGCTGAAAAGAAGATCGAAAAAAATCTTAGAATTGACACAGTTGGAAACTATGCAGATGCCAGTGTCCAAAAGAGAAGACTAAACTCACAAGAGCCCCAGACCAAGCCGTCTGCTTGAATGCTTCTGACACACTCCTCTAGTTTTGCCATATCGGTCTCATCATCCCAAGGTTTCACGTCTAATAAGATGGAAGACTTGGCGATAAGCGCTGGTTCTAAAAAAATTTAAAAAGTGTACAGGAAACAGCATTGTTCAGACATTCCTTTTGTCCTACTCCAAGTCACTTCACAAATTTTAAATGTGTTTCTAGATGGATCATCTCCTTAGCCACACAAAAGTACAGAACACACACCTTGTGTTTGTCACACACATGCCCACTTTCTGTTGTGCTGAGAAAGAGGTGTTGGGTTGTGTGACAGTTTCTTTCCCACAGTGGAATGCCACAGCTGCTACCTTTAAGAACAGCTGCAGACCAGTAGCTGTGGAAGTTTTGAAGCTCTACTTCAACAAAATGGGGAGGAAAGGAAATTACTTTGGAGGTTAGTTTTTTAAAAAAGATTATTCACATTATGAAATCTATTAAGTCAATTAGACATAAATTATAAAATGACCCACTTTTGGCTTTCTTTGACTCATACTGGGCAAGGCGTTCTTCTCTTAGCCTCTTGGCTTCTTCACTTTCCTGTAAAGGAAAAAATTTCATGTATTTCACAAATACAGTTTAAAGCTGGTGGGTTGTAACAAAGACTGGCTTTGTCAGATAAAAGCAAATCCATCACGAGCTCAGCCGAAAGATGGTGATTTGATTTTATTCATCATGTAGCCAGTCAGAAATTTTAAAAGGCAGGCAATTTTAAGTGAAGCCAGGGTTAAAACCCAGGGATTTTGGCTACAGAGCCTGCGCTTAAGCACAATGATACACACATAAGTCAATTTATGCCATACCTCCTCATCATCAGATCCAAAGAGATCAATGTCATCATCATCTTTACTATCTGTAGCTCCACTTTCTGTGGTGTCTTCCACATTAGCAGGGCCATACTTGCCCAAAGCTTTCTTCACTCCTGGCAGGCTTGGAAAAAAAAATTAATCAACTATTACTAGGTCAGCATGATGTCCCCTTTCATATAACACATGAGAGGAACTTGTTTTCTTTACAATTAAAGAATCTCTTTTGTACTAAGAATTTACCCTTCAACCCTCCCTGGTAAATAGTTTTATATACATATGTTTAGCTGCTCACCCAACAAAAATCAGTACCATGTGAAACATTATATTCAATATGGACAATAATATACTTTCAGAATGAGTATTTCTATTTGAGATTTCATTAAGTATGCTCAGTTCCATTCTTAGTGAACTGGAGTTTACCTCCCCGAACTTCTATTTTGTTAGCAGTTTTAGAAGATTGGAGAAGGACTTGCTCATCCCAGAGGTGGGCCCCCCCAGGTCAAAATCAGGCACATTGGCAGGGCAGTATGGGGAAAAGCTGAATTGCTGTTTTTGATCAAGTAAAATTCATATTTCATGGCAAGACAAAATAAAAATTGAAAATAAAATTTTTCTTAATTTGAACCACCTCCCTCCCCTCTAGGCTGCACTGTGTATGTGCATTAACCAACCCTCTTAAAGAAATATTTCTTCTTAATCTTGGATCATGATGAACCATGACCTGCTTTGCACCTGTAGATCTAGATTATATAAACTGTCATTAAATAATACATTAATTAATGTACGGCCTTGTCTTACTTATGTGGAGGGAACAGTTGTCAGGTTTTGGAGTTTTTCAGAGGTTATAATCCTCGGTGTGGCTTGAATAAAACTTTATATTTCCTAGATTGACCAATATTTTTCTTCAATATGGTCACGTTCTACCTGCTACGTGAAAAAACGGGAGGATTTTGGTCTCTTAGCCCTTCTCAAGTCATGGAGAAATATCCCAACAAAACTAAAACATCCTGAACCCTAACTTGTCACGTGAAAACCCCGAGTTTAAGCTCTGAAAGCATTCTATTTTTCAAGCAAACACAAAAATAATTTTACCTGGCCTTTTCCTTCTCATAAGATTTGATGTGATTATACCAACGGAGGGCATGACACAAGTCGGCAGGTGGTGGGCCGGAGACGGCTTCAAATACTGCCACATCTGCTTGTGATGGCACATACCTGCCGATGATACAAACGTTAATTACACACACTTTTATAAGGAGAGATACAAACACCAGCAAATGAATGACAAACGCTACCAACTCGCCCTTTCGTCACCGGGGCACCTAAGCTGCTTTGTCGTTTGTAAGAAACAAGCTTCTTAGGATCAGAGATCATTTATTTGGTTCTTCGCGATACCCTGAGACATGTTTGCCACTCAGTAGACCTCTTCAGAAATTGCAATTGCTAACATGGAGCTACAGGCTTACATCTGTTTAACTGAGCAAAGACGTGGACAAACCTGGTGGAGTTAAGCATGCGGAAAAAGCACATTTTAACCCTTGTTCCCTCGCAACCCCCTCGGACCGGGTTTCCCTTCCTCGAGCCGCAGCCGAGGCGGCGCCACGTGGCCCCACCAACCCGGCCCTGCCCGACCCGGGCCAATGCGCTCACCCCTCTATGTAACTCTTGTCCGCCAAGTAGTCGTTGAGCACCTGGAGGCCAGCGGGGCTTTTCAAGTCTCCAAAACCCATGGCAACGGCTAATCTAGAACTGGGAGGCAGTCAAGAAAAAGAGGCGCGCAACCGGTGAGTGCCCAGCGCAAAGAGGAAAAAAGGGCCGCAAAAGGCCGGAAATCCCTTATATAGAAACGGAGGCGTTTCTCTCCGAGGCCCCCGGCCGCAGGTTAAAGGTCAAAGTACGTTAAGATTCTTCAAAGTAAAAAGCAAAGGCTCTGAATTAATGGCCCACAATTTATCCGTTGGCCTTTCTTTGCGCTTGGAAATCAATTAATAAAACCGGTATTTCTTAAATTGCTACCTCCAAGGTTTTCGAAGACTCTAGGACCCGCCCTCTGGGGGTGCCGGAGATGGCCGAAAACGCTCGGCCTCAGCCGACAGGCCACTTCCGGCGGAACTGCGGGTCCGAGCCGGCCCCCGTCACCCCCAACTCCACCCCGGCCTCCTCCCGGGTGCTACGCCCTCTGCCCCGCCCTCTGTTAAGGCGACGGAAGTTGCCGAACTCTATCAGCCGGAAATTGTCGAACTGCGGTTTCTAGTCCCTCCCGGCTTTCCGTTCTTCCAGGCCCGGCTGGCGGAGATACCCGAGACCGCCATACTGAATAAGCAGCCCGGCCTCTGAAGGGGTCGGTGTATTGCAGACAATTCTGCAGGGTAGCCTCGGCGGCTCCAGGGAGAAGGTGAGGTCGTGTTTGGGTGAAAAGGCTGAGGTGCCCCAGCCCCCGCCGTTTGTTTATTGACGAGACTGTTTCCTTTGTCTCAGCCCACTCATTCTCCTCTTGTCCTTGACTTTGCGCCGCGTTCCACCCCGCCTCCTCGGGAACCCCCGAGAGCCGGCAGGTGAGGGCTGTTAGGCAAGATCTCTGGTCTGATGGAGCAGAGAGTAGGAGGAAACCTGGAGGCCCTGGGGAACGCTGACCCGAGTGCACCTTGTGGGTGACCTTCCCTTTGCAGGGGAATCAAGACAGTCCCCTTCCTGGAGAGGACCTGTGTCAGTGACTTAGGCCTAAAGACTGAGCCTTTTCCCCCAAATTAACATATTCCTGGTTCAGGGCATCTTTGGCCGCTGTTGCCTTAGCAACTGTGCATGCCTCTTGTTTCGTGTTTTGCTTTTGTGCAAGGGCTGCATTGGGTAGCACTTACCATTTTCACTGGTGGGGAAAAAAGGGACATTTAAACAGTTGGCCCAAAGGTTGCACTGCAAATGACAAAGCTACCTTGTTTAAATTTGGGGGATCTAATGCATGTACATGTACTATAAAAGCGTGGATCAGATACTTCTGTTTCTGAGCATATAGAAGATGTAACATGAACTGTTTCTGATGAATAAACATCAAGTTGGTTTTTTACTGAAAGTCTCCCCCCCCCCCCCCCCCCCACTGAATTGTATATGCATCTTTGTGTGTGTGTGTGTATGTGCATCTTTAAGCACGGGGTTACAAGGCTGCCAGAGCACCTACACTCTTTAATGCCAAGAAAGTGGAAGTGATGGCCAGATGTTAGAGATAGAACTCAGTTAGCAAATAGTTATTCGATGTCTATTATAAACTAGAAGTGAGTCCGCAAGGAAGAATTAAATGGGTGACATGACTGGGGAGTAGTTACGATAGTTTTAGTTTTAGACTGGTCTAAGAAAATCTCCCTGAGAAATGCCTTTTAAGGCAGAAATTTGAAGGATGAGGAGGGCCCAGAAAGATCTGAGGAAAGAGCATTTCTGTCGGAGGCCTTGGCCCCTGGGAAGATGAAGAGGCAGTGGCAGCAGAGTGGAAGCCAGGAGACCTTTTAGGGGGCTGTTCTAACAGTCCAAGCAAGAGATGATGGTGGCTTGGAATAGTGAGGGAGAGAAGTGGATGAATGCAGGATACATGGTGAATGTGGAGTGGTGTTAACCCCTGTTCCAAAACGTGTCCAGTCTACTTTTAGAAATGATTCATCATTAGCACTTTCCCATCTTATATTTGATTTTTTCTGTTCCTGCAAGGTAGCCAAATAAGTGTAAAGCACTTATCAAAGTTTTGCAAATCTGTATTTCTTATGTTGGGGTTATGCAGTCTCCCATTTGATGCTGAGTGGTCAATACAAATAGTCCTTGTGGATTTCCTAGCTAAAGTAGGCACCAGTTTCATATTGTATTGGACATGAACAAAATAGTAATTAAAAATTTTTACACTGTTGTATGAAATATTGATTGTTGATTTTGAATCTGTCCTGTTCTGATTCAGCAATGTTTTGTCCATATGACCAAGTGAATGGACAGGAAACTCTAAAAGATCAAATAACTTTTCAGTGTTTGCTTATGTACACCTTTAATTGGTGTTAAGGTATGTAACCCACTTTCATTTATTTCGGTAATTCAGCAAATCCTGCAGAGAGGGCTTCTCAGCTGCAGCACTTTAGGTAATTCTATATTATGGGAGATTGTCCTGAGTATTGTAGGATCTTTAATAGCACCCTGACCTCTACCCATTAGATGCCAGTAGGTTTCCCCTCATCATGACCACAGACAACTTCTCTGGACTTTGGTAAATGTTCCTGGGAAACAAAGTTGTGTAGAGAACCACTCTTTTAGAGCTTACTGTGCGTGAGCCTTGGGGGTAGGCATAGAAAGATTCAAGAAGTTCATAATACAGTGGAGGGGTAGAACAAGCACATAAACAAATAATTGCAAATCTGAAAGATAAGTTTACTACTTGACACAGAAAATGGCACTCCAGAGTTTTTCAAGCTTAGGCTTGTGAATATCTTAGGCTCAGAATATCTCAGGAGCATTTAGTAGATAACTGCTCAGAACATAGAATTTTGGAATGCGTATTAGCAGGAAATGAAGGCAGAAAGGTAGGCTTTATTTTATATAGCAAGTAATGATAAGCTAATTCTTGGAATTTATTTTACTACATAATTGTATTTAAGTTTGACCATTTGTTTATAATTAAAAACAACAAAACTGCCTTTTGTATAGAATTAGAAGGCTCATATTTATATACTCGCAGCTCTTCCTTAACTTCTTGATGATGTAAAAGTCAGTTACTTTATCTGAGATGGAGTAATATCTCTATAATTTGAGAAACAATATCAGGACTTGTGAAGTGTTCGATGGAATAAAATATATATATGAAGTGCTTTAAAACCATAAAATATTACTGAAAAGTTTGTTATTGGGATTTTTTTTTTAATCATAACATAGCTCTTCTTTGTTTTATTTTTAGCAGTATGTTAAGGATACCTGTAAGAAAGGCCTTAGTAGGCCTTTCCAAGTCTTCTAAAGGATGTGGTGAGTATTTCTAAAATTGCATTTGTGGGCCCTAAACTGTCTATCTTTGTAAATTCATAGGCTTATGGAATGTTTCTTGAAAGACCCTAAATCCATAATAGATTTTAAATAAAAATAGAAACAATGTTGAGTCAGTGGTTTATTTTTATTATAATAGTTTTTATTAAAAATAGAATAGTTGAATAGAATAATATAGCTTTAAACAGTTCATAGAAATGGAAAGTAGTAGAAATTGCCCATCAGTGCCAGAATGGAAAAAGCAGTTGTTCTGCTTTTGAGAAGTGATCTTCCCAGGAACATGTATTCAGTGGCATAAAGTTATAACTGGGACTTCCTGGCAGTCCCATGGTTACGAGACTATGCTAACAGTGGCAGGAGGCGTGGTTCAATCCCTGGTAGGGAACTAAGATTGTACACATGCCACAGAGCAGGGCCAAAAAAGTTACAGCCTAAACTGCTGTTAAAAATAGACAACTATATTCCATTTGGTATTAAGGATTGGAAAAGCTTTCCTCTGATTCAGTATTTTAAAAATTTGCTTCTAGAGAAATAGAAGGGAATAGGATAAAATGAGGAAAAAATTTAGACCTGTAGGTTAATTATTTAATCCATTACCCTCTGCTCTAATAACTTGAACTCTGTTAATTTCATCTTCACCTCAATTTTTTGGATGATCAGTTCGAACAACTGCCACAGCAGCAAGCAACTTGATTGAAGTATTTGTTGATGGTCAGTCTGTCATGGTGGAACCAGGAACTACCGTCCTTCAAGTAGGCATTAATTTTAATTCTTTATTTCTGTGCATAATCTGGTTTTTAAAAAAACCATTTATTTCTTGATACTGTTTACTTCTAAAATTTTCAAGATTCCTTGACAAATGCTCATTAAAGTACTGTAGATAGTAAAATTATATGAAGATAACTTTGATTTGAAATCTTGGCATATCAGAATGAGCTTTTCTGTTTCTGACTTTCTTAATGAACTTTGGCAGTTCTTTTGTTTCACTTCTGCCTTACAAATAAATTCCCATTTAGAAACTTTAAGTTATGTGAAATAAATTACCAGTTAATATGAGTAAGTCTGGGAGAAAGGTAATCTTTGTTGTGAGCCTGCTTGATGCACATTTACGTAACTTTCCTATTTTTAACAATATTTCTAGGAATGTGTCCCACAAAGCAGATAAATGGAGGGTAGTAGGTTCTTGAATTTGTGCCCTAAACACTTAATTTCTCCAGTTTCTTCCAGAACTAACAAAATTGGTCATGGAGAAGTAGTGCTTTATTCCATTGTAAATTATTGCAGAGCTAAATGCTCTTTATTCATTTTAGCAGTAACTTTTGCACTGTCAGGCATAGAAATATAAACAATAAATATATAACAAAAATATGTTCAGCGTACAGTGGAGAGTATTTTGGCATGAATAGGAGGTGATAGAAGAGATGTCAGAAATATCTCAGGTGATCCCTGAGAAGTTTTTAAAGGATGAATAGGTATTTATGTGTGGACAAGGAAACTTCAAGTCATTTAGTACTGGTGAAACAAGGTATGTGTAGAAGAGGAGATAACAGGAAATTAAAACTGTGGTGTTGGAGAAGGTCTAGTCATTAAAGATAGTCAATGCAATGTTAAAGAGCTTGTAGTTTGGCCCATCAACAGTTTTCATGTCTACTAAGCAGTATGACATTGACTGTAGAGGATGGTAGTTTGGCGATTAAGATTAGAATGAGACAAGGATAGAGTATATCTTGCATTAGTGGAGCAGGAAATAAGAAGGCCCAAAATAGTGGCAATGGAAATGGAAACCAAATGGTATATTCATGAGAGAGTGAGATGTAGATAGACAGGCATTTTGGAATGATGAAGAGCAGAGGAGTTTTTGTGATTTCTGGCTTTGTTATCTTATTTGGGGATATATAGGAGGGGACAGGGCTTGCCTGTGGCTCAGATGGTAAAGAATCTGCCTGCAATGCGGGAAACCCAGGTACGGTCCCTGGGTGGGGAAGATCCTCTGGAGAAGTAGGAGACAGAAATAGATTGAATTTTAACTGTCTAAAGAACATGCACATGTAAATGCCTACCTACATCAAAAGAAGTGGAGGACTGTCAGGATTGCAGATGAAGGTTCGAATGTAATCAGGATGTAAAATGAGCTAGTGTGAAGGTGGGGACAGTTGACCCACTGCATCTAGCACACAGGAAGACTTGGTGCATTTTTACCAAGTTGTTAAAAATACTGAAAATTGATGAGATTGCTTTAGAGTGAGGGCTAAGGATAGAATAACTAACTCTCGAAATTTAAGTGCATTTATAGACTCAGAGAGGGAGCAGGGATAATTGACAGAGCTGAACTAATCCCCCTCACTAGGCAAATGGGAACTGAGAAGAGCCCTTAGCCAACAGTGGGGAGTCCTGGGCAGGATATATGGGGCCAAAGATAGAACCAGATTATAGTCACCTAGATGGTGTGAAATGAAGTCTAATCTAAAGGAGGAGAGCTGATCAATGAGGAAATCCAGGGACATGAAACCACTGGGACAGAGTTTGAAGGAGGAATCTTTGTAGAGAATGGTTCAGAGGAGAAGTGAGTAGTCAAGCACAGTCTGAGGACGCTTTATCCAGTTTTTAGGCTTGGTGAGGATCTTTAAAGAGGTATCTTCAGAGCAGACAGAGGTTGGAGTCAAGAACAAAGAAAAGGAGGAAAATCTCTTTGAGGATGAAGGTAGGATGAAGATGCAGATGTTTGGAGGCAGGAGTGATTAGATAAGTAGTGGAGGGCCTGTTTTTTGTTATTTGATTTTTGTTTGTTTTCTTTTTCCTGTGTTTCAGACAAGACACGGATGAGTTCAGGTTATTCTAGTGCAGATATTTTTTACTTTCTCTTCTAGGCTTGTGAGAAGGTTGGCATGCAGATTCCTCGATTCTGTTATCACGAAAGGTTGTCTGTTGCTGGAAACTGCAGGATGTGCCTTGTTGAAATTGAGAAAGCTCCTAAGGTACTTAATACCTAAAATTACACACCATGCTATAGAAGGTAGAAAACTTTAAATTATGCAGCAAGCTTTATTTAGAATTAATATTGTTGTAACCAAGAGTCTGGTCCTGTTTACTTCTATCTATAAATTTTTCTGTGTGACTGATTCTCTTCATTCCACAACTGGAAACACATTGAAGAAAGTACTTTATAAGTGCAAGTCCTATATAATTGTAATGTTTAGAAATTAAAGGGACCTTCTTAGAGCAGTCAGTATTTCCAAATGACTGTATGAGACACAACATTGGAAGTGCTTATGCTCTGCCATTTTTCACTAGAGAAAAGGGTTGAAGTGAGAAGGTTCACTTTCAATTTAACTGTTTTGGCTTATGCAATTTTAGTTCAGTAGTGCCTGCTCATCAAAATAGTTATTTGATGTTCTGTTTCAGAGCCTCTTATTAAAAAATCCTATTATTATAATAAAATTAAGATGATGTCTTATTTTTAAGAGAAATGTAAAGTGCCCGACTATCATAAATATGAAAACTAAAAAACTCAGTCTTCAAAAATACTCTGTTCTTTGCTTGTTTTCAAATATCTGATTTAATATTTTTATATATTGGATTACTTATAATTACAAATAAAATTTGTATAATTACAAATACTTAGAGATTTCTTCATTGAAATTCCAGGTTGTAGCTGCTTGTGCCATGCCAGTAATGAAAGGTTGGAATATCCTGACAAACTCTGAGAAAACTAAGAAAGCCAGGTACTTTACTGTTAACTCAGCATAGTGACTCTTCTTGGCAGAAGATTGCACATTTCAATATGTAGACCTTCCCCTAGATGAGAAATTCAGTATCAGACTCTGAAGAAGTTGTGCTAGGCTTTTAGCAGCAGATGGAAGTAAGTACACATAGAGGAGGTGAAGTCAGGTGTTTTATGTTTTTGCGTCTGTAGTGGAATCAGCATTAAAAACCCTTGTTTAGAACCTTGCTCAGCTTGTGATGGCTGTGAGTCTGGGGCTCATTGAACTGAGATTATGGCAGTGATATTGTACTGTACTGGCACTGATTATGTGTGTTTTTGCTTTGCATTCATGTTTTTCTGAATTAATGCCTGAGTTTTCTGAGGCCCATTCAGCAACTTTTGATAATTCTGTGTTAAAACTCATAATTTTCTAGGTTCTGTAATGATATTTTATTCCAGATTCATAAACATTTTTTAAATTACGTATTTAATATTACTTTTATGATAGTTAACAGTGGTGTTTCCAATAGTAAATATAAAATCCATACTAACTATATGAGAACATACATCTGTCACGGTTATTTACATAGCCTATGTGTAAACCATTTTGAATGTCAGCAATTTACTCAAGTTTGTATATTACAATTTTCTGTACAGAGAGGGTGTGATGGAGTTCTTACTAGCAAATCACCCACTGGACTGTCCTATTTGTGACCAGGGAGGTGAATGTGATCTGCAGGTGTGTAGTCTTAATTTCTTAATTCTTTTGGTTGTCTCAAGTTTTAATTTTGTTAGCAAAATTAGGTTAACTCTTTTGTAATCTACTTAAGGACCAGTCCATGATGTTTGGAAGTGATAGGAGCCGGTTTTTAGAGGGGAAACGTGCTGTGGAGGACAAGAACATTGGGCCATTGGTAAAAACCATTATGACTAGATGTATACAGTGTACTCGCTGCATCAGGTAATTATTTTTCTGTCTCTCTCCTGGAATATCATTTGTATTCTTAGCTCTAATATTCACAAAACTTGGTGGAATAACAACACTGGAAAGGATAGCAATTTTTATTTGGTGGAAAAGAGGGATGCTGTATTCCTTGTTTTTTACATAAGCCAATAGAGTGAATACGTTTTCAATTTTAGTTAATAGCAACTTCAGTTGGATTTAAAAATGAGAATCTGCAAGCATTAACTTTGTGATAACGAGCTGCACACATGATTTGTAGAGTTTCCTGTATGAGTGTTACACCTCAAATGCCAGCATTTATTATTGATTTTTATTTAGGGACTGCACTTACCATTGAAAACAAACCTTCTTAGTGTGTTGAAAATCATTATCTTTGCGATAAGAAAGGAGGTAATTTTGCGGGTTTGACCAGTTGTTTGGTGCATTTTCATCCCGTAGGTTTGCGAGTGAGATTGCGGGAGTGGATGACTTGGGGACTACAGGCAGAGGGAACGACATGCAAGTTGGCACGTACGTCGAAAAGATGTTCATGTCTGAACTGTCTGGCAACATCATTGACATCTGCCCTGTAGGTGCGCTGACCTCTAAGCCCTATGCCTTTACCGCTCGGCCTTGGGAAACAAGGTATTCATCATTGTATTTTTTGTCCTTTACTTCAGTACTGTTCAGAAAAATGTAAGATTCATTTTCTTCCTGAGTTCTAATTGTTTCGGTCTGCTAAGTTTTTGTTTGCTTAAAGTAAAACCCTTTTTAGATAGATAGGATGAACCTGTGCAAGTCAGTTGTTGTTTCCTTGGAAATTAATTCCAGAGTACTTAATCACAAAATTATTTACTTCTTCCAAAGAGTAAGATTGTGTTGATTTTTAAAAATTTATAGTTTCCTCTCATTATATATTAAATTTTCAACCATGTATACATATCATACTTTATTTAATCAGTTCTTATTAGACCTTTAGTTTATTTCTATTTCTGTGTAATTACAACTCTATGATAAATATATTTATATTTTCTCTGATTCTATCTCTGATTCTTCTGATTAAACTAAGAAATTAAATAGATCATTGAAATAAATTTAAATACTTTTCAGGTTCTAGAAACACATTAAATTGCCCTCTAATTTTAAACTCCTACCATAGTATATGGGAGCATCTTAAAATTCCTCTCTTTGAACCGTGTTTATGTATAAAAAAAGCTTTATGGGGTTTGGGCAGGGAGGAGACAGTACATAACTGAAAAGTTTAAATAGAAAGTTTTTTCTCCTCTCCATGATACATATGATGGTACACTTAAAGTGCTATAGGTCTCTGAGACACTATTCATTTTTCTTGAATCTTTTTTTCTCTTTGTTCTTCAGATTGGATGGATTCTGTTGATATATCATCAAGTTCATTCTTTTGCCATCCCAAATCTTCTATTCAGCCACTATAGTCAGCTTTTTATTACAGTTATACTTTCCAACTCCAGAATTTCTGTTTTTGTTTTTGTTTTTTTAATTTGTGTATCCTCACTGGGACTCTTCATTTGTTGATTCATGGTTTCATATTTCCCTTTAATCTTTTTTTTTTAATAGTTATTTTTATTTATTTATTTGGCTGTGCCAGGTCTCAATTGTGGCATGCAGGATCTTTAGTTGCGGCATGTGACATCTAGTTCCCTGACCAGGGATTGAACCCAGGTCCCCTGCATTGGGAGCTCAGAGTCTCAACCCACTGCACCACCAGGGAAGTTCTTCCCTTTCATCTTTAAACATGATTTTCCTTCTTTCATTGAACATTTTAATATTCTTGTTTTTATTTTTAAGCAGGGCTTCTTAAGAGTTGCTTCTCTGTCTGTATAGCTTAGTAGCCAGATAATGATCATGCTCAAATTCTTTGAGCCAGTAAAGCTTCCATCCTCTGCCAGTGGATCTGTGTGTGGATTGTTGTTCCTGTTTAGTTGCTAAGTTGTGTCTGACTCTTTAGGGACCCCATAGACTGTAGCCTGCCAGGCTCCTCTGTCCATGGAATTTCTCAGGCAAGAATATGGGCAAGAGTGGTTTGCCATTTCTTTCTCCATGGGAACTCTCTGACCCAGGAATTGAACCTGCATCTCCTGCATTGCAGGCAGATTCTTTTACCACTGAGCCACGTGGGTTGCCCTTGTGTGTGGATAGAGAAGCATATTCAGAGTTCGGGCTGTTTTCAGGTCTGCCCAGCTTGTAGTTCACACTCGGCCTTTTGGGCCTCTGCATTGTCCAGGAGAGTGTGAATAGCCTGGGCTGTCTCTGGTCTCAGCTGCACATTCCCTTAGCTGGGAATGCTTACCCTAACTGTGACTGCAGCCTCATGCTAGTAGGTCCTTGACTTTCCTCAGCTCAGTGACCTCCAAGATATCACTTCCACAGACAACTTTTCCCATTTCTCCAAATCTAGTGAGTCTTTGTCTGCAAGAAAAAATCCCCAGTCTTTATAGCTTACCCCATCCTACCAGAACCTCCAGTTCAAGGTGGTGAGAAGGGCAATAAGAATAGTCCCAAGCCAGAACACCACTGGTTTCCACCATTCTTTCTGGAAGTTCAGCAGTTTCTCTAAACATAAAACCTTCACATGATGTTTTATGCTTTTGTTAGCTCTCCAGAGAGTTGAGTTGGTTACTTTTGTCAGTTTTGTCTAGCTTTATTTTTGCTTTTGGAGGGAGGATTTGTCAAGCTCCTTAATCAGCCATACCCAAAACTTTATTTATTTTGATAGTCACGTTTTCACAGTTTGGCTATTTACAGCCTTTACAACTGGTTTCTGTTTTAGATAACAGTTTTAAAGCTTCATTTTTGTGTTAAGGTCTGCTCAAATATGAGTGTGTGTGTGTGTGTGTGTGTGTGTGTGTGTGTGTATGTAAGGAAAGGAAAGCATATGTAAGTTTTTTGATTTTGGTAAACCAGGTAACAGAAACTTTGTCCATTTATTATCAAAATCAACTAGTAAATATATGTGGTTTTCTTCTTAGAAAGACAGAGTCCATTGATGTAATGGATGCAGTTGGAAGTAATATTGTGGTCAGCACAAGAACTGGAGAGGTAATGAGGATTTTGCCACGGATGCATGAGGACATCAATGAAGAATGGATCTCTGATAAAACCAGGTATGTGCTATGTTTTTTCCTTTAATTTTTGCAGTTGATTTAAAGGAAATTTTATAATTTTCATTTTAAGGAACAGTCTTTCATATTTGCAAATTACTGTTTATAGACTATTGAAATCTGGATTGTTAGGCTATATAGCGAATTGGACAAAACTGACATTAATAATAATCCTAGGTATACTGCTGGCTTCCATATTTACTGGTTTTCATATAGAGAAATATCTTTTTTTCTCCCAGAGAAATTGAAGTAAATTAAGATACTTAATGTATTTCAGTTTGTCTCTTTTTCATTGGAGAATAGAAGCTAAATGTAAGTTTGAGTTTGCATAACAAAATTTTGAGGAAATGTCTAGAGATACTCAGGTTTTATAAATGATTTGGCTTTCTCAGCTACCAAACATATTGTAATTTTAAGTTTCTTTGGGTAGTTGAAAATAAATGATAAGAACTCAAACGTTTTAGGTGGCATTTTAGTTTCAGATAATGTTTGTAAAATATTAATTCATCTCCAAAGAAATCTGGAATTATTATTTGTATCCATGTATTTATTGTTCTATTTGACCTTTAACCAACACTGTATTTAAATAACATTTCTTTTAGATTTTAAATTTTAAAATTATAGTTGTCTTTTTAGAAAGATTCCACAAATGGTGTAATTTCTGTTATCTAGATTTGCCTATGATGGGCTAAAACGTCAAAGACTTACCGAACCGATGGTCAGAAATGAAAAGGGACTTTTAACACATACCACCTGGGAGGATGCACTCTCTCGTGTAGCTGGAATGGTAAAAAATTGAAATATAGAATAACTGTATTTGTGGTTTCCAAGACACATCTTTTTTTTTTTTTTTGGCTGTACCAGGTCTTAGTTCTGGCAACAGGATCTTCTGTCATCGTTGCAGCGTGTGGGCTCTTTAGTTGTGGCGTGTGGGATCTAGTTCCCTGACCAGGGATTGAACCCAGGTCCCCTGCATTGGGAGCACAGAGTCTTAGCCACTGGACCACCAGGGAAGTCCCACGGGGAACATCTTTCTAAGGAAGAGGGGTTATGTTTCTCTTCACTTCTTTCCTCTTACCAGGATTACCTTCCATTTAACAAGCATTTATTGAGAGCCATCTAATGTCATGCTAGATGTAGGGATATAAAGATCACTATCACATGGTTCCTACTTCCACAATCATTTAGTAGGAGAAGATGCATAATCAGGCAATTATTGTGTGCTGCTTTGGGTAGTCATGCAGAAGATGATATATGAGAGCGCGCATTGGAGGGACGCCTACCAGGGCTACCATATTACCTAGGTAA
Source organism: Cervus elaphus (assembly GCF_910594005.1). Classification (NCBI taxonomy): domain Eukaryota; kingdom Metazoa; phylum Chordata; class Mammalia; order Artiodactyla; family Cervidae; genus Cervus; species Cervus elaphus. Next base: position 39,781,927 of record NC_057822.1, read on the forward strand.
GATGACAGATGACTTCTTTGTTTAGTTGCTAAGTCATATCTGACTCTTTGCAAATGCAACCCCGTGGACTCTAGACCACGACTCCCCCCCCCCCCCCCCCCCCCCCCCCGCCCCCGCCACCCAGGCTCCTCTGTCTGCAGGATTTTCCAGGCAGTAATGCTGGAGTGGGTTGCCGTTTCCTTCTCCAGAGGGTCTTCCTGACCCAGGGTCATAACCTGAGTCTCCCAGATTGGCAGGCAGACTCTTTACCACTGAACCACCTAGGAAGCTGCTGCTGCCACCTGCCTGAGAGAAGTGAAGTACCTAACCTCAGCCACCTCTTGGAAACCTGTACCATGTCGGGGAGGGGATGAGAGAAACCATGAAAGTTCACTGTCCCCTGGCACAGGCTCACTGAGAGACTAAAACCTAATCATAGGACTGGAAATACTTCCCCTGCCCACTCACCCTCACCACCACGCTCACTAACCACCTGTCACCTCCGTCCCTTTCACCCAGAACATCACATCCATCTTTCAGCAGTGACTTTCAGGGCATGCTAACAGGTAAAAGCACAGCTTGCAGAGGCTGAACAAGCGTTAGACCCAGAGTCATCTGTGGCAAGAATATTGGATGTATCAGACCAGGTATTTTTTAAACTATGACTAAAATGTTAAAGACCATATGGAAAGAGAAGACCACATACGAAAATAGATGAACAATGTTAGCAGAAAGATGGAAATTCTAAGAAAAAACAAAAGACAAATGCTAGGGATCGAAAACACTACCAGAAATGAAGAATGCTTTTGATGGTCTCTTTAGTAGATGAGCCATGAACAAGCTTGCCAGAGCAAGATGCATAAAGGGCTTGAAGGAATGACAGATGCTTCAGAAGATTGTATTTAACTATATAACTCCGAAGTCTTCATCTTCCTGACCTCATTTCGAGGCCTTTTGATCCTAATTTAAAACAAACAACTTTATAACAAGCCGTTGTTGTTAACCTTGACCCCACATGCACTTTCTGCTTCTCACTTTCAGACTAATAATTGGTGTAAAAGCTTTTTTGTCAGAAGTTTGTTGCTTTTATTTTACTTGAAAATGACGTTATTGTTTTGTTTTCTGAATGAGTCATTGTGGTCTTTTTCTGAACGAAGGTTTCTTGGTGATAGCCTTTTCATCCATTTCTAGTTGCAGAGTTTTCAAGGCAATGATGTGGCAGCGATTGCAGGTGGCTTGGTGGACGCTGAAGCCCTCATAGCTCTCAAAGATTTACTTAACAGAGTGGATTCTGACACCCTGTGCACTGAAGAGGTCTTCCCCACCATAGGAGCTGGGTGAGAAATTTGAGGCTAGGATCTAGATGTTTTGTTTTCTTTCTTTCTTTTTTTCCTTCTGTTTATAGGTTGTGTTTAAACCAACACATCTGTGGCATCAGTGACTTTGAAGTGACAACTTGGATACTCCAACATGCCTACTGGTTTATTTTCACATACAGACCAAAGTTGAACCAGGAGCTATTAGAAAATATAATTATTAATAAAGTATTTGAACCTTTGATGCAGTTTAAGAATACTTCAAAAATTTTTTTGTCGGGCAGTGAGCCATGTATTTAATGACAGAGTATTTCATGGATTGTCAGTGTTTATTAATTTTAAGGTAAACTTGGATTTTATATTTTTTGTTTCTAGCACAGATCTACGTTCCAATTATCTTCTTAATACTACAATCGCTGGTGTGGAGGAGGCAGATGTTGTCCTTCTAGTTGGTACAAATCCACGTTTTGAGGCACCACTATTTAATGCTAGAATTCGAAAGAGGTTAGTAATAATATTCTGGGTTTTAAAAACATTTACATGATAATTTATGTTTGAAAAACGACTATCTTAGCTGATTGCTAATAGTAGGAGTGAGATTCCAAAAGATAATTGAAGGGCAGTTTCTAACAGCTCCATTCTCCACTTCTTCCCTGCTGATCATTTTTTTATCTTCTTAGTTTGAAATAAGGAACTTGAAAAGTTTTTTGCATACCTATGTTTGTGTAGTGTTCACCCAGATTAATCAGTGCTAATGTTTATATTTTTTTCTTTTCTCTCCATCTATATATTTGTGTGAACATAATCATTTGAAAGTAGGTTGTATACATGATCCCCTTTTAATCCCAGACTAAACACGTCTGTGTGTGTTTCCTAAGGACAAGCATATTCTCCATTTAAGAATTTGATTCTTTATTTAATCAAGAACTTAGTATTGATACAGTATTATTATTTATTTGTGCTCAAATTTCACTGAGTTGTTTCCATAGTTTCTTTTATAATAACTTTTTTCTGCCTAGGACCCAGTCTGGAGTTACATGTTGCAGTTAGTGTCGTGACTCTTCAGTCTCCTTTTTTGACTTTTTTTTTTGAAGACTACAGGCCAGTTATTTTGTAGAATGCCTCTATCTTTTTATATCTTAGAGACTTGTAATAGCTCAGCCGTATAGTTGATTGTCTAAACTGGGACAATGTTGAGAGTAGAAAGGGGAGTTATTATTCCAGGGTGACAGGTAAAAACCCCTACTGTCTCTGACAAACCAGAATATATGGTCACTACATTTATTACTATTTTTGGAGAAGCTGGATCCATACTTCCTTGTCAGTAGACAATAAATATGAATGATGTAGTTTGTTTTTTATGAACTTTTATTTAAATGATTTCAACAGATAATTAGAACTCTGCTGTGTAGACATAGCAAAATAAAAATATCACTTATTCTAAAATAAAGTCTTTGTTTATAGCTAGCTTAGAGTTAGCATTCTAACACAGCAAGTTAATTCATTGACTTTCCTTGATGTGTGCAGACTTAGCTTATTTTGTTATACTTTGCTTTATTGTACTTTGCAGATATAGTCTGTTTTTTTGCAAATTTAAAGTTTATGGCAGCTGTTGGTCGAGTAAGTCTTTCAGTGCTATTTTCCATCAGCATTTTCTCTCTTTGTGTCTCTGTGTCATATTTTGATAACTCTCACAATATTTCAAACTTTTTTATTTTTACTACATTTTATTATGGTGATCTTTGATCAGTGAGCTTTGCTGTTACTCTTTGTTTTGGGGCACCATATACCATATCCATATAACATGTTGAATTTAATCAGTAGATGTTGGTGTGTTTTGATCACTCTGCCAACTGACCAGTCCTCCATATCTCTCCCTCTCCTTGGGTCTCCTTATTCCCTGAGACACAACAGTGTGTAAAGTAGGTCAATTAATAACCTACAGTGGCTTGTAAGTGTTCAAGTGAAAGGAAGTCACTTTAAATCAAAAGCTAGAAATGATTAAACTTATTGAAGGAGGTATACTGAAAGCAGAGATAGACCAAAAAACAGACCTCTTGTGCCAAACAATCCTGTCGTGAATGCAGAGGAGATTTATTAAAGTGCTACTCTAAAGTGCGCATGAATGATAAGAAAGCAAAACAACCTTATTACTAATGTGGATAAAGTTTGAGTGGTCTGGATTGACGATCAGACCAGCCATGACATTCCCTCAAAGCCTAATCCAGAGCAAGGCCCTAACTCTTCGTTTCTAAAGGTGAAGAAGCTACAGAAGTTAAAACTAGCAGAGGTTGGTTCATGAGATTTAGGGCAGGAAGCTGTCTCCATAACATAAAGATATAAGGTGAAGCAGCAAGTGCTAAATGTAGAAACTGCAGTGAGTTACCCAGAGGTCTAGCTAAGATAATGAAGATGGCTGCACTGAACAAGATTTTCAGTGTAGACAAAACTGCCTTTTATTGGAAAAATGTGCCACCTAGAAGTTTTATAGCTAGAGAGGAGAAATCAGTGCCTGGCTTCAGAGCTTCAAAGGATAGGCTATGTTAGGGGTTAATGCTCCTGGTTACTTTAAGTTGAAGCCAGTGCTCAACTTACCATTCTGAAAATCCAAGGGCTCTTGAGAATTTTGCTAAACCTGTTTTGCTTGTGCTTGATAAATGGAACAACAAAGCCTCGTTGACAGCGCATCTGTTTGCATTATGGTTTACTGACTGTTTTAAGCCCATTGTTGAGACCTACTGCTCAGGAAAAAAAGATTCAAGATACTACTAATTGGTAATTGTACCTGATCACCCAAAAACTCTGATGAAGATATACAATGAGATTACTCTTGTTTTGTGCCTGCTAACACAGCATCCATTCTGCAGCTCGTGGATTAAGGAGTAATTCAATTTTCAAGTCTTATTATTTAAGAAATCCTTATTCAGAAGGCTGTAGCTGCCATATATAGAATTCTGCTGATGGATTTGGGCAAAGTAAATTGAAAACGTTCTGGAAAGGGTTCACTATGCTAGATGCCATTAAGAACATTGAGTCTTGGGAAAAGGTCAAGATATCAGTGTTAAAAAGGAGTTTGGAAGAAGTTGATTCCAACCCTTCTGGATGACTTTTGAGAGGCTACAGTTGAAGTAACTGCAAATGTTGTGGAAATAGAGAGCTAGAGTTATTATAAGTAAAGTCTGAAGATGTGACTAAATTGCTGTGATCTCATGATAAAACTTTAATGGATGAGGAGTTCCTTCTTAAGGATAAGCAAAAAGAAAGTTGTTTCTTGATGTAGGATCTACTCCTGGTGAAGATTCTATAAAGAAATTGTAGAAATAACATCAGTGGATTTAGAACGTGACATACACTTAAGTTGATAGAGCAGCAGCTGGATTTGAGAGGATTGACTCCCAATTTTTAAAGAATTTCTACTGTGGATAAAATGCCATCAAACAACACTGCTTGCTACAGAAAAATTGCTTATGAAAGGAAGAGTTAATTGATATAGTAAACTTCACTGTTGTCTTATTTAAGAAATTGCCACAGCCACCCTAGTCTTAAGTAAACCACCACCCTGATTATTCAGCAGCCTTCAACATTGAGGCAAGCGTCTCGACCAGCAAAAAGATTTCCACTCGCTAAACATTCATATGATGGTTAGCATTTATTAGCAATAAAGTATTTTTTAATTAAGGTGTATATATTGTTTTTTTGACATAATACTTTTATATACTTAATAAGCTACAGTGTAGTATAGACAATATAGACATAACTTGTATATGCCCTGGGAAAGCAAAAGCTTGTGTGACTTGCCTTATTGAGATATTTGCTTTATTGTTGTGGTCTGTGACCAAACACAGGTATACCTGTATTTTTACAACACTTTATTTTGAAAAGTACACAGTAATATCTGTTAAAAGTTAAATGTTTGGGGAAACTTTAATACTTTTTAATATTTTTTAATTTAAATAGATGTAGCACTTAGCGTTGATGAGACCAATACCTGTACCGACTTAGTGATTTAGCGCTAAAAACCTTGTTGTTTTTGTTTCAGCTGGCTTCATAATGACTTAAAAGTGGCCCTTATAGGCAGCCCAGTGGATCTCACTTACAGATATGACCATCTGGGAGATTCTCCCAAAATTCTTCAAGACATTGCTTCGGGTAGCCATCCATTCAGCCAGGTGCTCTTAAGTTACATATATAAGATTTTAAGTTATATGTATATGATTTTTAAGGTTTTTTTTTAATTTATTATTTTCGTGATAACTATGAGATTGCTGTTAAAAATATATGTATAGCAATATGGAAAAGAATACATAAGAAAGAAGACATAATCAAAATCTCACTACGAACAAGTGTTGATGAAACGTCCTATGGTCATCTCTCTGTTTATATAGAGAGAGATGGATGGACAGGTAAGCGAAAACATGAAATCACACTCCATGTGTTTATTTCAGTTCAGTTCAGTTGCTCAGTCGTGTTCGACTCCGCGACCCCATGGACTGCAGCATGCAGGCTATAAGTTAAATAAACAAGGTGACGAGATGCAACCTTAACGTACTCCTTTCCCAATTTGGAACCAGTCTGTTGTTCCATGTCTAGTTCTAACTGTTGCTTCCTGACCTGCGTACAGATTTCTCAGGAGGTAGGTCAGGTGGTGTGATATTCCTGTCTCTTTAAGAATTTTCCAGTTTGTCATGATCCACACAGTCAAAGGTTTTGGCATAGTCAATAATGCAGAAGTAGATGTTTTCCTGGAACTCTCTTGCTTTTTTGAAGATCGAGTGGATGTTGGCAATTTGATCCATGGTTCTCTGCCTTTTCTAAATCCAGCTTGAACATCTGGAAGTTCACAGTTCACATACTATTGAAGCCTGGCTTGGAGAATTTGAGCATTACTTTTCTAGCGTGTGAGATGAGTGCAGTTGTGCAGTAGTTTGAATATTCTTTGGCATTGCATTTTTGGGGGATTTGAATGAAAACTGACCTTTTCCAGTCCTGTGGACACTGCTGAGTTTTCCAAATTTACTGGCATATTATATGCAGCACTTTCACAGCATCATCTTTTAGGATTTGAAATAGCTCAGCTGGAATTCCATCACCTCCACTAGCTTTTTTTGTAGTGATGCTTCCTAAAGCCTACTTGACTTCACACCCCAGAGTGTCTGGCTCTAGGTGAGTGATCACACCATTGTGGTTATTTGGGCCACTAGGATCTTTTTAGTATAGTTCTATGTGTTCTTGCCACCTCTTATAAATACCTTCTGCTTCTGTTAGGTTCATACCATTTCTGTCCTTTATTGTGCCCATCTTTGCATGAAATGTTCCCTTGGTATCTAATTTGCTTAAAGAGGTCTCTAGTCTTTCCCATTCTATTGTTTTCCTCTATTTCTTTGCATTGATCACTTAGGAAGACTTTCTTATCTCTCATTGCTATTCTCTGGGACTCTGCTTTTTTTTTTTTAACCAGAGTTTAATTTTACTTGAAGTTATCGGAAAAGAAAATGATGTGAAACTGAAAGAATTCAATTTTAAACTTCAGTGAAGTCTTTCTTTACAGCAAGAGTTATTATTCCTTAAAGAAATTTCACTGGTCTTTTTACACGACCTTTTTCATTACTAAATTCCTTATTTAATTTTTTTTATTTGCCACCTGAAGTATAGAGCTTTTAGGCTTCTTGTTTCTTTTTTTTTTCCAAGAAATGTACGTACACCATTTCTTGAGTTCTTTCTTGCTTGAAAATGTTTATTTTATTCCTGACGAGAGCCTTGGCAGAATGTAAAGATCTTGGGCTATATTTCTGTTTTTCCCTCTGAACTTTATAGATATGCGCCCCCCCCTCCTTAAATTAGTGTATTTATTTGGCTGTGCTGGGTCTTTGCAGCATGCATGATCTTTTAGTGTGGCATTCGAACTCTTGGTTGTGGCATGTGGGATCTAGTTCCCCAACCAGGGATTGAGCCCTGGCCCCCTGCATTGGGACAACAGAGTCTTAGCCCCTGGACCCCCAGGGAAGTCTAGACACTGCCTTTTATTATTGTGGAGAAGCCTGATTTGAGGTATTATTCTTTTTCAACCCTGTCCTGTTGTTGTTGTCTAGATACATTTTTGTTGATATTTCATACGGCTTTTTTATCTTTGAAATTTAGTGACTTCACTAGAATATATCTTAATGATGGTGCTTCCCTACCCTTTTTTTTTTAAATGGGATATGCTGCCTCCTTCAGTTTGAATATTCAAGATTCTCTTTATTTTAGGAGTTGTATGTGTGCTTGTGTGTGGTGTGCGGGCTAGTGATTGTTTAAAAAAATATAAAAAAGGTTCCTGTTTCTCACATAGCAGTGATTCTGAAGGTAGGCAGTTTGCCATCTTGTGCCGCTGTCCAGGGATCTAATCAGGGCAGGAGCCTGCCTTCCTGCTTTGCTGTCCTCAGTGTACTAGTTTACTCACATGTGTTTGTGTGTGAGCCTCTCCTCGTGATTTCAGGATGGTTGCTTCACTTAACACCTCCAGGTGTCGGCAACAAGAAAGTCAAGTGTGAGAAGACCAAGCAGCCAAACCCAGCTCCTTTTTTGTCAGTTTTGAATAACATCTTTATTATTACTATCATCAAAAATATTTTTTAAAAAATTTTATTGAGGAGAAGCCCTCTCTTCTCTATAGTTCCCTTCCCTATTCCCCAGAAGGTGATGAGTGTTCTTCAGGAAAATTTCCTTTTATAATAGATTTAGATGTATTTTCCAGTAATTACTTCTGTTCTATTTGTTAAGAACTCTTACAGATACTGAATCCCTTTTTCTATCTTTTCTGTCACTTTTTTCTTTATTCCTCTGTTCTTTTCCAGTTTGTTTTATATAATTTCCTATATACTTCTTGCTCCTGTATTTATAGTCATGTTTAATTTTGTCTTTTGTTGTTTCTGGAATGATGTTCATCTCTGCTTTGTTTCTCTTTTAGTTCTTGAATTTTCTGATGAAAATCCTCTATGATATTGTCTACTGTATAACTTCTCTGAGCTCTTTTTTAAAATATTTCATTTTCTTTGAGGCTGTTGAAAACTGTTTCTCATTTTTTAAGGCTATTGAACACTCTTCACATTTCCTTGGGAAACTCCTCTTAAGATGAGTATCTTCTTCTTTGTAGTATCTAGAAGTGATTTTCATGCTGATTCATTGATTGGGACCGGCTCTTTATCAAAGAATGGATGGGCAGGAGAGTGAACTGTAACAGTCTACAGCTTTACTTCTAATTTTTCTGTCCTCTACCATATCTGTAGTTTCTTTTGCACTTGGGATGCATTCCTTCTCAGTTTCTGATATTCAGGTAGTTACTGTGGTTTAAAGCAAAGCCCTTAAAGTATTCTGCATTGTGATCTGTGTCTGTTGCTTTCCCTACCTTTTCCTCCCTGTCTGGAACATAGAAACTAGATGGAAGAAGGTAGACATGGTACTTCAGCTTGATTTCTCATGTTAAACGTTGTATCATCTCAACCTCTGTGCACATTTTCTCCAGTTTTTTCTGGGACTTGTCCATAGTCATTCTGACTAAAGGATGTTTGGCTCAGGCTTTTATTCCCAGTGCTTCCTTATTGAAACTGTTTTATCTAATACTCATTTAGCTTTTTCACAGTAGCATTGGCAAGAGGTTTTTGAGTAAATCCGGTTTGTATGTATATCCATATGTTGACTAGCAAACCAGAATGTTCATCTTAGAACTAAAGCTTGGGACAGCGTATTGTAGATACAAATTTGGTTAGATTTAGTTACTTCTAATTTTTTTTTTTAATTCAAAGTTCTTTTTAAAAATAGGTCCTACAGGAAGCTAAAAAACCAATGGTGGTTTTAGGCAGTTCTGCACTCCAGAGAAATGATGGTGCAGCCATTCTTGCAGCTGTTTCCAACATTGCTCAAAAGGTTCGGACAAGTAGTGGTGTTACTGGGGATTGGAAAGTTATGAATATCCTTCATAGGTAAGTTGGATAGTTGTTTTGTAATCTGTAATTGTATGTATATGTGTTCCTGTACACTGTCACATTTATTTTTAAAACAAGTTAATATTTAGTGACATTATCTCAGTAGCAGATGTGAAATAGCAACTTTTATTTTGTGTGGGAAGAACCCAAGATAATAAATAATATTTAAAATATCTAAATTGTAGTAAGTGCCAGAAAAAATCTTGAAAATTTGTATCATGTTAATATGCTGTGGTTCAAAAATTGAAATAAGAATTTCCTCCTGTGATTATAAATTCTTTATAAAGTAGAATTGTTCTGAAAGTAGAACTATTGCAGTGAACAGGATAAACATTTTTGAGGCTTTTAATGCATATTGCCAACTTATTTTAGAAAGATTGTACCAATTTTGCCATTAGTGAATGAATTTCTCATTTCACACAATTCTTTCTACCTTAAGTGTTACTTTTCAAATCTTAAATTTGTTTAAAGATTGAAGGTAGACACTCAGTGGGCTTCCCCAGTTGCTCAGTGGTGAAAAAAATCCACCTGCAATTCAGGAGACTCAAAAAGGAGGTGCAGGCTTGATCCCTGGGTTGGGAAGACACCCCCCCCTCCCCCCACCCCAGAAAAAGGAAATGGCAATCCACTACAGTATTCTTGCCTGGAGAATCTATGGGGTCACAAAGAGTGGCACATGAGTGGGCAACTAAACAACAATAAAATAAACACTCCATGATAAGCAAATTTTTTTATTTTAAAAGTGTTCAAATGCATTCTTAAACATTCATTTCAGTGTTATATTTCCCCTTTAATTTGGCATCGTAGGTCATCATGTAAACATTTTTTTAAAACTTCGTATTTTTTAAATAGTTTATTTGCGTTGATCACCTCGGATCCTTTCTAGTGACAACTTTTAGAATAGAAAAGAGACTAGTTATTTTCTTATTTTTAATTCACTTTTGAACATATGTCTTTATTAATATTTTTTGTTTTTGTTTTTGTCCGAAAAACAATATCATAGTAACTTTTTAAGAAAAATTTCTGTGTGTCTAACAATGTCTTTATGGTTCCTTTTCACTGAGGACCACTTGGCTAAATACATAAATCACAGATTTTTTTTTTCCTTTAATACTCAGTATTTTTTTCACCCTTCCTTTAACATTTTAGAGAGGATCTCATCTAATCTGTTTTTTTGTGTGGTTTTTTGCCTCTGATAACCTGATTTTGTGTATGTATGTGTTCTTGTCTGCCTGCCCACTCTTTGGATTCCTAGAGGGACTTCCCTGGCAGTCCAGTGGGCAAGACTCCTTGCTTCCAGTGTAGGGGACACAGGTTCAATCCTTTGCCAGGAAACTTAAGATCCCATATGCTCCATAGTACAGCCTGGCCAGAAAAAAAAAAATTTACACTGGGATATAACTAAGTGACATTTGTTTGACATCTCCTTTGCCTGGGAATATCATAGAATTCTCCGTTTTCAAATTGAAAATTTTTGTTTTTTCATGTAAGTTCAGAAAAAGCCAGCTTGGCTACCTTTACATTGTTGTTTGCTCTCATGTGGAAGCTTCTATTTATTATGCACTGGTTGGCCCTTCAGACTTTTGTCTCTTCTTTCTCATAGTTTTTCTCACTTTTTTCCTGTGTTTAGGGAGAATTTCTTATTTATCTTCTGTCATTTGTGAGCTTTGATTATGGAGAGCACTAATGCCATTGTAATTTTTAATTGATTAGACTTGTTTTTTTAATTTCATTTCATTCTTACATAAGATTTCATTTTCATAAGAACAGCTTGTTTCAATGTAGTTTGTTAAGACATACCTTCTAATTCTTGTTGAGAACATGAAGAGTATTTATAAACCTTTTTAAAATTTCTTACAGTAAGTTTATTTCATAGTAAAGCATATTTTCTCATTCTTGAAGAATCTTTTAATCTGTAGTTTATCATTCTCAGAGGCAAACTTATGTTACCCGCTTTGTTTTCCAAAATGAGGCAGGCTCTGTCATGAGTTAGTCTGAGTCTGGTCAGATCTTTGCGAGACATCAAGGCTCAGAATGAGAGATGTTAAAAAAAAAAAAAATACTGTGTAGGTGGAGAGGCAGGAGGTGCTAAGTTTTGAAATTGGATTTAGGCAGTCTGAGTTTTCTGACGTTGTTCATTTTTAAGATAGACTTGGTTTTTCAGGATCCTTTGCATTTCATGTGACTTTTAGGATCAGCTTGTCAGTTTCTGCAGCTGTGAGTTTTGATAGGGATTGCATTAAATCTATATAGATCAGTTTGGGGAGTAATGCCATCTTCACAACATTAAGTCTTCCAATCCATGAACATAGGATGTCTTTCCATTTGTTATGGTCTTTAATTTCCTTTGGAGTTGTTTTGTAATTTTCATCATACAAATCTTACACTTCTTTTGTTAAATATTCTCAGAGTATTTTTATTCTTTTGATGTTCTATTAGAGAGTTTTACAGAGCAAGCAGCATCTAGTGGGAGTTTGTTTGATCTGCCCTCCTCCCTTAACAAATAGGTGAAGATCAGCTAGCTTTATTCATAGTAGGTTCTCAAAATGGCTACTATTTCTGTAAAGAAAATTGATAATACCTAACTAGAACAAAAACTGCCAAATGTTCGAAGTATAGTTACTTGAAACTTCTTTAAAAGATTTTTATCTGCTTGTGTAACAATAATATATATTCATTGAAAAAATTCCCTAAGGACATACACCAGTGTGCTAATTATAGTTTTCTCTGAATTACAGTTTTGTGAGTGGTATTTAAATTTTTCCTTTTAGGTTTTCAAAGTCTTCTAATTTTTCTCTAATAACTGTCTTTGACTCATCAAGTCTTACTGTATTGAATAAAAATCAACTTAAGACAATTGCGGTTGGCATAGTTTCCCAATTACTCCATTAAGTATCATGTCATGAAGAAACAGTGTCCTCAGCATCTTATTTCTTTGTTTGGCATTCTTAAAACAGTAAAAGACTGCTTTTTCCGATTTTGACATTTATTTCACATGGGTAAAAAAGATGAGGGAAGATCTTTGACAGCATCGAACAGAAAAAAGAGACTTGGTATTATTCAAGAATCACATTTAATTTTTTATAATGAAAACAGCAAGTATGCTAAAATCCCATAATTGTTTTACAGGATTGCAAGCCAAGTAGCTGCTTTGGACCTTGGCTATAAGCCTGGGGTGGAAGCAATTCGGAAGAATCCTCCCAAAATGCTGTTTCTCCTGGGAGCAGATGGAGGTTGTATCACTCGACAGGATTTGCCAAAGGATTGTTTCATTGTTTATCAAGGTTAGTAGCATCTGTGACATTAGAAACAGAAGAGAATGGTACATTTTGTATATTAGAAACTGCACGGCAGTATATTTAGTGTAATGAGTCTTTTCCATTTAAGAATTTCCCTATACGCTCACCAGTTTCAAAACAATATGTATTTTTATAGATTTTATATTTTTTAAAATAGGCTTTATTAGTTACATAGTTGCTATTGCTATTAAGAATTATCCCCTTACATTATTTAATAACAAAGAATTGGAAGAAAGCTAATGCCCCCAGTAACAGTAATTTAAATTATTAAATATTATATAGCATTAAATTCATTTTTAAAAGAATATTTAGTGTGATTATATATTCAAGGGCTAGCACTTTTATATAAACAGCGTAAAAATTAAAAAGTCATGAGTCCTTTGTTACATTTTTGCACTTCGTGCATGCATGCTCCGTCGTGTCTAACTCTTCTGCAACCCCATGGACTGTATGCAGCCCGCCAGGCTCCTCTGTCCATGGGGATTCTCCAGACAGGAGTACTGTAGTGGGCTGCCACGCCCTTCTCCAGGGGATCTTCGCAACCCAGGGATCAAACCCAGGTCTCCTGCATTGCAGGAGGATTCTTTACCGCCTAAACCACCAAAGAAGCCCAAGAATACTGGAGTGGGTAGTCTATCCCTTCTGCAGGGGATCTTTCCCACCCAGGAGTCGAACTGGGGTGTCCTGCATTGCAGGTGGATTCTTTACCAGCTGAGCCACCAGGGAAGCCTTGTTTCATACAGAAACAGCATTAACTTATAATAGGCTTTTTATTGCCATGCTGCATAAAAAGCATTATGTAATATTTTTTTTGATAAATTAAACCAAAATGCATAAACTAAAATCCTGTCCTAGTTCTATCCAGGGATAATCATTGATGATGTTTTAGATATGCATGCTTCATACATATTTCTGTACATATACAAAAGTACATAAATGAGATCAAAGTTTATATATTGTTCTATAGCTTTCTTTTACTTAACCAAAGTTTCTTTTTTCTTCTAACACTTTAGTTAATGAGTGATAGTCTTTTTTTTTTTTTTTTTCATTTATTTTTATTAGTTGGAGGCTAATTACTTTACAGTATTGTAGTGGTTTTTGTCATGCATTGACATGAATCAGCCATGGATTTACATGTATTCCCCATCCCGATCCCCCCTCCCTGAGTGATAGTCTTTAGCATACTGTTTTCTGTAATCTTCTCTTCATGCTCTTTTTAGTATTATTCCTGTCATGCCCCTGTTGCATACTTGTTCCTGCACCATTTCAGTTTACTTTACCAAATCTCACTAGCAGACATCTGAGCATTTCCACTTTGTAACCATCAAGTGAGATAATATACCTAGTTGCCCATTAGTTATGTATGTGTGGTATTATGTATTTGTGTATTTGCAAAAATTGATCTGGTAAGATACATACCAAAGGCTTTAACAGGACCTTTTTTTGGAGAAGGGAGTTTAACTGTGGACCCAGTGGGCTTTAATTTTTATTCCATATACTCAATACTGCATCGTTTTAATTTTTTAACAGTAAATTTTTAAACACGTCATAAAATGGAATTTTAACACTTATAAAAATGAAATTTTAAAAGGATATCTACTGTGTTCATGTTTAGTACATAATCAATTTTGTGCTAAAATGTGGTTTGCCATTTTCCATCTTTTTCACAGGACATCATGGCGACGTGGGAGCTCCTATAGCTGATGTTATTCTCCCTGGTGCTGCTTACACAGAGAAGTCTGCTACTTATGTTAATACTGAGGGCCGAGCTCAGCAGACAAAAGTAGCAGTGACGCCTCCCGGCTTGGCAAGAGAAGACTGGAAAATTATAAGAGCCCTTTCTGAGGTATTTGTCCTTAGTGATGCTGCTAGTAGGATGTTTGATATGTTACCTTGTCAGAATGATTTCCATAGTCAAGGGGGATGCAAGTCTGAAATGCAGAGATGGTTTAAACAATCTGTAGGAAAAACATGAGAAACCCCAACAGGGGTTTGGGAATTCCCTGGTGGTCCAGTGGTTAGGACTCTGCGCGTTTACGGAAGCGCTGGTTTAATCCCTGGTCAGAGAACTGAGATCCCACAGGCTATGTGACTTGGCCAAAAAAAAAAAGAAAATGGGAATTTGAAATTGGTGTTTTTTATTTTTGACCTGTCTTTTGCCTTAAAAGACTCTTATTATAAAAAGAAGCATCATGAGATTTAAAGTAATAATATACAGTTGTCTATAAACCTTGTATATGAGCAATAACAGGTTAGCTGAAATATTCAGATTTAGCAAAGCATTTATTTCATAATCATTCTGATTTCTAAAAATAAACTACTAATGTGTTGACAGCTACTTATGAATTAGATGAATATTCTAATATTCCCCACTTAACCACTTGCTTAATATACATGCAAATGGACACCAGTATATTTTTCATACTAGTACTGCCTTATTTTACCATAGTTGCGGCGATGTATTACTTGAAATTCATAAGTATAAATGCTTTGGAACCTGTTACGTTATAGATCGCAGGTATGACTCTTCCATATGATACTTTGGATCAAGTGAGAAACAGATTGGAAGAAGTCTCTCCTAATCTTGTTCGATATGATGATGTTGAAGGAGCTAATTATTTCCAGCAAGCAAGTGAGCTTTCCAAGGTAAAAACTTGTCTATTTGCAGTTTTCATAATCATGTATCCTCTGGTCTATCAGTACTAGTTTTCAATACTATTACTGATCTCTTATTCCTTTTTGCAGCTAGTGAACCAACAGCTTCTTGCTGATCCACTTGTTCCACCTCAGCTAACAATAAAAGACTTCTACATGACAGGTATGCAGTTGTTAGCATGACTGCCATAAGGGGAAGGTGGGAAGGAATATAATCATCTAATTTAGTGTTATGATTCTCACCTGCTAGTGGTAGTATTTGGTGTGTCTAATCTCACAAGATTTTTCAAATATCAAACTAATATAACTATATATTCTGATTTTACTCGAATTTGTTTTCTTTCTGAAATGTAAGTAGAGTTTGAAAATCCAGTAAGAATTAGCAGGTTTTAAATAAAAACTTTTACTATTATATGTAGAATTACTATACAGCAATATGGGGATAACTTTCTGAGTGACAAAAAACTGAAGGTTTTTCTGAGAATTACAGTAAAAGAATGAAAACACTAAAATGTGAAACGTGCTAAATGGTGCTTCTGATATAAATTGTTAAGAATATTCTTAAGGAATGCAGACTGACCTACAGATTTTATAACACATGATAGAACATCTAGGTTATGAGGTAGTTGATAGACATTTTAAAACAATTTTCTGTCTAAAGCAGATAGATATTTTTTTAAGTTTTTGGTACAGTTTGTATCTAAGATTGTTTTTAATAGGATTTTTAGTTATATTGTAAAAGTTATGTTCATTGTAGAATACTTACCTAAGGCCACCATAGCAAGGGAAAAACACTACCATCCCAGAAATAACTATATTTATGTTTAACATGTTGGCCAGTCAGTCAGGGATATACACATATATTTATTTAAATATAAATGAGATTATTCATTTACCCTGGGAGGGAGGGTTTGTATGGCTTTATCAAAATATAATTCACATACCATAAAATTCAACCATAAAGTATATGATTTATGGATTTTAGTACACTGTTCTGTAACCTTTTTTTCAATAACAGTATATATGCATATTATTTTCCTGTTGTTAATTCAACACTTTTCTATAATATTCTTAATGGTTGCATACTGGCCCTTTGTATGGCTATATATAATTATTTAATCATTCCTATGAGTACTTATTAAAACCATTTAGCTGTTAACGGGGCTTATATTCTGAATTTATCAGTTGATTTTTACAATATTTACATATTGTTGCATAGACTTTTATAGTCCTTTTGTTGTTTGTGGTTCCTGAATATGCGCAATAGGAAAGTTTTACTGTGTGCCTCTGTTGAAGTTATATAATCAAAATGCACATTTTCTTGATATCTTTCAGATTCAATTAGCAGAGCCTCACAGACAATGGCTAAATGTGTCAAAGCTGTTACAGAGGGTGCCCATGCAGTAGAAGAACCATCCATATGCTGAAACATCTACTGAGGCCCAGCTAGTTAATGGACAGTTTTGTTGGCACGATCTCTTGAAGGTGTATCTCTTTAAAAAATAATCTTGATGTAATATTTAAGGTTCTGCCATGCTTTATTTGAAAATGATACTGCAATTATCAGAGAACCTTGAGGTTTCAAAACAATTATGTGTTGAGTGTAAATGTTAAATAGTTTAATAAACATTATATAGAGGCTTTTCATGTAAAAGCACTGATAATCTTTGTGACATAAAAAAGAAAATCCTTAAAATATGAATTTTTTTATCTTTGTTGATCACTTACGCTTGTAAAATGGATAAAATAAGAATAGCTTCCATTGCTCCTGTTTTATCCTAGCGCTAAAGAAAAGTATTCTGTCAAACTGGGTAAATAGCAAATATATATATAATACAATCATACATCAGGTATGTATCTTGGACAACTCTAATAATAATCGTAATAATAATAGCTTAATGATTATTCAGGACTTTCTGTGTACTAAGCACTCTGGCTTTACATGCATCATCTTGTTTTATCCTTGTTACATCCGTATAAGACAGTAGTATCTCATATTACAGGTGAAGAAACTGAAGCCCAGAGATACTGGGTAGTTTGCCTGAGTTCACAGCAAAAAAAGTCATAGAATCAAACCTGGTTCTCTGACTTCAAATTCAAAGCCCATTATTCTTAAGTGTTGGATATAATTTCCTCTCATTAATACAGATTCTGTATGTTGTTACCTCTAAGAATTGGTATTGAGAAGCTTAATGGATAACACATTTTTCTGTTTTCTTCTTAAATCTGTTTATACAATATAATGTCATGGTGATTTATGTGATTTTTTCCTTTGTATAATAGATTGCACACACATCCCTTGGAATGAGTGAGGTCTCAAGAAATATAATTTAGGTTCTCATTGATGTTCCATATTTATTATATTAACACCATCTGTAGTATTTAAGTCAGCTAAATTACACCAGTAATAAAAGACAAAACAGCTTTCATAATTTTCAATTGTCCAAAAAAAAGTAAAAAACTTAGAAGTAATCTAGGAGATGATCAATGCTGTATTAATTCTTTTCAGAATCTTATGTTCATAATCATTTATTTTATAATCCTTATTCCTTTTTGTTTTCACCAAAGATTTATTAGCCCAACTACAGGTTGCAATTTTACTGATATGAGAAAAGGTAAAATTTTTAGAATATAGTTTGTCATCTTCAAAAATTCTTCAAAATTTGTCACCCATAACAGCCTTTTCAGAATTATTTTATTCATTTCAGTCGTAAAGTTGTGTACTTTGTTTTAAATTCTCAGTTGCCTAAAATATAACTTCTTACTGAAAGACTTTGAATTTAATACAAACTCCTTCTCTCTCTCTACCCTTCTTACCCCTTAGCCTGTTGCTGACCTCATAGGGGCAAACACTTGCGGTTTTTTATTTTACACAATACTCTTCAGTGAATGAGTATAGACTTCATAGGATTCTTGGTGAGGGAATGTTGCAGTCAGATGGAGAAATGGTGATATGACTAAGATGGTCCAGGATCCTAGGGCTGCCATCTAGGCAGCATGCGTGGAACTTGTAATTTCATAAAGAATATCTTGTCTGGGCTAAGTAGTACTCATTAAAATTTGTTGGTTTTGCATAAAGTAAATATGAAAGTCTGTCCCATGAGCACCTATCAGTCACTTAATACAAAATATTAAGGTTGAAAAGTGAAAGTGTTAGTCGTTCAACAGTGTCCGTCTGTTTGCTACCCCCTGGACTGTAGCCCGCCGGGCTCCTTTGTCCATGGAATTCTCCAGGCAAGAATACTGGAGTGGGTAGCATTCCCTTCTCCCTTCTCTCACATTGCAAGCAAATTCTTTACCATCTGAGCCACCAGGGAAGAGCCCATATTTAGGTTATTGTGAGCATAAACATTGAAGATGGTTGCAAGACTTTGTGAAGAATGGATCCAGATAGAAGAAAAATATGAATAGATAAGAAGAATAACACTGTTGATGGAATTTTGATTCTAAGCAATGAGGGAGTCAACAATGAAAAAACTACAAAGAATTAAGGCCAAGTCCTTTTAGGTGAAGATGGCAATCTGGAAAGACCCTGGAGAGAAGACCACTAATATGTGCCATTAGAGCTTTAAGTACATTATGTCTAGTTAAAGCCATGCTAACAATCGGTATTAAGACCCAAGAAATATCAAATAACTTGCCCATTTTTACCCAGTTAAAGACTAAAGGCAAAAATGTTTAACTAGAGATATTTTTACTGTTCCATTTTGCCTCAAAAAATGTGGACAATTAATCGATATACAGGAAAAATCTTAAAAGCCTTAACTCCATGCAGAATGCCCCTCAAATTTATTGTGAATTGTATTATAATGAATACATTAATAAAAAGCATTAATAATACTCAGTATGCAATAGTTTACTATTGTTTGTTGCTGAGTTATTTAAACACCGTTTCTTGCCAGGTCAGACAAATCTTGTTCAACTTTGGAAATGTTACTTAGAAAAATTGAAGATTGTTTCATCATCTGTAAAATGATAAAAATTCTAATGATTGTACCTACTTTGAATCTCACAGTGTTGTAATGAGGATAAGTTAGAAAGTCTTCTTAGCCTATTTCTTGACATATAGTAAATGTTCAGTGTGGTTAATAACTGAGAACCATCATTATAGGGAAAGGGTGTGTTCAAAATTTTGCTGAGTTTCAGGAAGTTGCAGCTAACCATCCATGGGAGTCCTTGAAGTCCCCATTCTAAGTGAACCAAGTGAAAAACTCAATTCTGTTAATTGTGAGGGAAAGTCAAGCCTAATATAACCTCTAGCTTCTGTTTTCCTAAAGAAAACTATTTATTTAATTCAAGAGAATTGAATGACTTGCCCAAGGTCAGTCCAATCAGCAGAATACTGCTACTACAAACTATCCACCAGGGTTGTGAAGATTAATTTATTATGCAGAATTCTGCAGATTTTGATGGAATTTTTATTAGAATAAGACTTACTGAATCTGTTGAATTCTAACCCTTAAAAGAGATTATTCTGAAAGCAAAAATATAAAGCAGTGCTATCAGAAGAGGGAAAACTATGCTGATAGAAAGGGTACAGGAGAAGTGTGAGAGCTATTGATGTGCATAAAAGGGGACAGGAGGATTTTTTTGCTAGCATAAGCCTTTGGCTGATATAAACTGTCAGCTTTATTGTTGCCCAAACAAATTAACTCCACCATGATTCAAGTTCCCAAGGAGAGAGGAACTGAGGCAACTTAGCAACCAAAGCAGTGATAAGAGGTAAAGTTTGCTTTGTTTTTTTTTTTTATGTTAACAATGTCATTCATGACCACTGTTAAAATGTCACTAGCAAAACCATTACAAATGCCTGTTACCAAAGGCCCAGTGTGGCTGGGAGAGAGTTCAAGCAGAAATAAATGATACGCATAGGTATGACAATTCTTTAGGACATTTTGTAAGGCTAATCCTACCTTATAGCTAGACCATAGGTTTGTGATTGACCCAACTTTTGGAAACAAGTACTCTTCATGAAAAAAAATGAACCTTGATAAAGACTTTTTGAAGCCAAAAAGATTAAAGATTTAATTACCTATAACTGATCTTCAAACTGTGATTGATGTTCAGAATCTTTGACATCTTTATATTTTAAAATAAAATGAAAAATATATGTGGGCGTTGAAAAATAGGGTAAAATGCATGGTCTTGGAGTAGTGATTATATTTAACTTGAATTGGTTTGTAAAGAGATCATAAGATGAATAACAATTTCCTTCTTGAAAGAAAGTGAAAGTGAAGTGTTAATCACTTAGTCATGTCCGACTTTGCAAGCCCGTGGACTGCAGCCCTCCAGGACCATCTGTCCATGGGATTCTCCAGGCAAGAATATTGGAATGGGTTGTCATTTCCTTCTGTAGAGTACCTTCCCTATCCAGGGATTGAACCAGGGTCTCCCACGTTGCAGATGGATTTGTTTACCTTCTGAGCCATTTCCTTCTTAGACATGTATTTTCGAATCTGAAAAGGACTATAGGAAAAAATCTAGCATTACACATGCGTTTGATAATTACGGAATTGGAGGCCAAAGAGAATAAGGGGTAAATTAGGGAGAGGTTTTGTGATTTGAACCAGCCCTCTGACTGCTGGTTCAGTGACATCTCAAAGCCTTCAATTCAGCTCCAACATTTATTTAGCATTTGCAGAGTATCTGCTGTGTGTGAGGTATAATAAGTACTTGGACTACAAGAGACATACATACATTTTTATTGTATGTATTGTAAACATGTTTATTATGTGTGAAAAGCATCTTAGATGCAACTACCTCAGGGTAGTTGAACTAGTCTGAGGAAAACAGCTTAAAGAAAAGGACTGTCGGGACTTCCCTGACGGTTCAGTGGTTAAGACTCTGCTTCCACTCAAGGGTTGCAAGTTTGATCCCTGGTCAGGGAACTAAGATCCCACATGCCATATGGCAAAAAAAAGACAGTGCACTTCTATCACTTGAACATTTGAAGATCTTTACAATAAGACTATATTGCTTTTATAATTTTTTAAAAACATTATATAAATGAAGAATGGCAAAACAAAGCTTTTAAGTTGATGAAAGCTAAAAATAGGATACGAAATTGCATGCAGGCTCGGCGTGCTTGGCAGCCTCTAAGATGGCCCAATGACCCCTGCCTCCTGGGATTCACTCCCGTTTGTCGTCATCTCTCCTTGAGTGTGGGCCAGACTTCCTGATTCACTTCTAATGAGTAGGGATGTTTGTCCTGAGATTAGGTTTTAAACTTAATCTGTGATTTCTGTCTTGGGCTCCCTCTGATTCTCTCCCTCTCAGATCACTACCTGCCATGTTGGAGGGTGCTTAGCCTACAGAGAGATCTCGTGTGGTAAGGAAGAGGACTTCCAGCCACTGTTTGTAAGTGAGCTGAATCTTGGCTGCCAATTGAGATGACCCCAGCCCTAGCCAACAGTTTAATTGCAACCCCATACATTCTGGATTCCTGACCCAGAAATTGTGAGCTGATAAATACTTGTTGTTTTGAACCATTAAATTTTACATTATTTTGTTATGTAGAAATAGTACAGGGATTTCCCTGGTGGACGAGTGGTTAACAACCCACCTTGCAACACAGGGCATGTGGGTTCTATCCCTGGTGGGAAACTAAGACCCCACGTGCTGTGGGGTAGCTGAGCCCACGTGCCACAACTAAAGAGCCCGTGTGAGTCAACACAGCCAAATAAATGTTTTTAAAAAAGGGGATAGCACACTATGATTACATCCAGGCAAAGGCTAGGGTGACCCAAGTCTAATAACTGACTTGTGGGATTATAAAGGCCTGGCCATCTAGACCTGGTGGAGGACAAATGGGAAGGGCTGTTTTAGTGTCCAGGTCTTCTATGGGCCTGTCGTTGACCCTGCATTGCAGTTTCACTTTGCCCTCTGCCCACTTCTGCCTTCTTCCCCCTCTTTACAGGTGTTGATCCCCATGGAACTATTTAATGAGTATTTTGCACACTGAGTTCAGCTCAGTATGTGCTACCTGGGGAATTCAGTCTGTGACAGCTTTCTGGAATATCTGTGGACCCTACATAGCTGCTTCAATTATCACTATATCTCAAGTCAACAAGAAGCAGTGAGGGAGAGCAAGTGGAGAACCAGCACTAACATTTTATTGACATGACTTGGAAATTGCATCACTTCCAGTCACACACCACAGGCAACACTCATTACCACACTCACCTGCAAGAGCAGACACTAGAAAATACAGCCTTTAGCCCAACAGCCATCTTTTCCACTAAAATAGATTCCAAAAGATGTTCCAGTTATCTTTTGCTAACCCCAAAACTTAGTGGTGTAAAACAACAATCTTTTATTATACTCATGAGATTCCAAGGGTCCAAAATGTAGAAAGGGCACAGAGAGATTGAACCTCAGCTGGGTGACTAGAGTATTGGGGGATGACTCGAAGAGCTGGGGGCTAGAGAAGCTCTGGCTGAAGCACCTTCAATCTGCAGATGGCGTCTTCACTTACATGCTTGGCTCCTGGGCTGGAATGGTGGAAGGACAGGTTCAGAGGGGGTTATCTCCCAGAGCATTCAGCATGACAGTCCCAGGACAGATGTACTCACAGGGTGGTTCAGGGTTCCAAGAACCATAGTGTTCCTAGAGGCCAAGGAGGAAGCTGCAAGGCTTTTTATGACAACTTCAGAAACTATAGCATCACTTCACTGTGCTTTATTGGTCAAGCCAGTCGCGGAACCCACCCAGCTTCAAAGGGAGAAAGCATACACCCTACCTCTTGACAGGAGGAGCGTCAAATGATTAAAACAACCACATGGATAGACTTTGGGAGACAGGCCCTATGATACCTACTGCAGTAGTGAAGAAGGAGATCCGGGGGAAAAAAAGACTAGTGAATTATAAAGTGAAGCTTCTATAACATACCAATTAATCTATACCTGTTTTCTCATTACTTACCACAACTCAACTGCTTTTGTATCCAGGATAGAGTTGATAAGTCTCCTGTCATATATAGGATAGAATGAAGACACTTTCCTTTGGTTCAAATTTTTTAAGCTTTTAAATATAACCCAAGAACATTAGCACCTGTAACTGAGATGCTTTTGGCGGCAAAAAGGCTATTTATAGGAGGAAATGAGCCTTTGTGACTTTCCTCACAGATTGTCCAGTCTGAGTCACTATAGATTGGCTAAGTACTAGGCCAGATGGAATAATGTTCCTCAAGTAACAGATTTAATATCACAGTCTGAGAACAATAGTAGAACCCAAAGTGTAGTTTTTCAGTATCTTCTATTCCATTCCCACTTTACAGGATTTACTATATTCTTCAGCAGGGTAAGTAACCTCACTGCCAGCAAATGTACTGTAATTAACATAAATTATTTTCTGAATTAAAAAAAAAGTGGCAAATCATGGACAAACTAGGACAAGAACTGAGTCTATGGAGATCTTTAAACTCTTCGAAGACTTCGGGATTTTCCTCATGTTCCAAGGGATAGGGTTACCTTGTCCCATTGTTCTAGAATAGAAGCAATCTACTTTGCTGCTGGGAAGCCCTGGGATAATGTTGGAAATCTAAAAGGAGCAGTAAAGCATAATTAAATTTCATTCATCTCCACTTGCCCTGCCAAAAAAAATAAAGCCCAAATATTTTTTTGCCTG
The DNA here is from genome assembly GCF_910594005.1 of Cervus elaphus. Classification (NCBI taxonomy): domain Eukaryota; kingdom Metazoa; phylum Chordata; class Mammalia; order Artiodactyla; family Cervidae; genus Cervus; species Cervus elaphus. The sequence goes on from NC_057822.1 coordinate 39,805,762, forward strand.
TTTCTGCTTTTTTTTTTATTAAGACTGAAGGCAACCTGGTCTTTTTTTTTTTTTTCCCAAAAACTTCCTTTACAATGTTGTGTTAGCTTCTGTAGCAAAGTACATATATAGAATCAGCTATATGTTTACATATATCTCCTCTACTTTGGATTTCCTTTCCATTTAGGTCACCACAGAGCATTGAGTAGAGTTCCTTGTGCTATATAGTTGGTTCTCATCAGTGACCTGTTTTATACATAGAAGTGTAAAATTGTCAATCCCAATTTCCCAATCCACCCCCTCCCCCCAGAACCTGGACTTTATCTGAGCTATATTGTTACATGGATAAAGTTAAATCATAATAGAGCCTTCTGGTAGACCCCCCAAACTACAATTCCCATAAAACATAAAGTGGAAATTTATGGTTTGCTTAGTAGCTGGCACTGAACAGCTACACCCCTTCATGAGATGGGGCTTGTTTTGTATCTGCAAGCTGGGAGGGGATGAGGAGGGAGGGACAGCAGCGTTTTCTCAGGAGTTTGGGGTTGTTCCTCAGTGACCGTCTGCGTCTTCACTCCGTGACCTCTGTGCTCTCCTCGCTTACCCTTCGTTTTCTGGTTAAGTGCGTGTGTCCATTTCTCCAGGCCTTTTTGTTGCATAAGAGGTAGGATGTGCCCCTGACTCCTTTCACGAATGTTCTTAGCTAATGCTTTTGTATTGTTCCCAGTCATACATGAAGTGCATTTTCTACAGGTTCACACTCGTCATTGTCATCTCCTGTATTCTGTACCTTTCCTCCATTTTGACTCAACATATAAAATAAGGTGCCCTTTGGTAAAACTGGAACAATTCTTATTCAAAACTGGAATATTAGGACAATTATTTTATAAGGGAGTGGCTTTAGGAAAGGGTGGTATCCTGTACAAATCTATTGATTGCCAGAAAAGAGATACCTGATCTTTTAAAGTAACCTGTTTGATCTTGAGCGTCCACATCTTATTCCACTAAGATCTTTTTGATTGGAATTGGTTCTTCCATTTCATGTTTTGTGGTTTAATTCATTAAGTCCATTGCAAGAAAAGCGATTTTCAGAAGGGAAATAAAAACCACCCTAAAAGGGGGCAGAGATCTTTCTGTTAGACAAACTACCAAGAAATTATCAGGAACTTCTATCTTCCTAATACACCAACCTGCTATTATCATTAATAACTTACAACTGAGGCTACTAGGCAAGGACTGTGCCTGCTCAGTATTTTTCCCCTGGGAAGTACCCATTGTGCTTTTAAATTTGCATTGTGATGTTAACTAGGATTATTATGTATCATCCTCAAGACTGAATGGACCAAATCAACTGCTCACCCCTGGAAATAACACTTAACTTTTCCTAGGCACCAAGACACTGATTAGGGCTCTGGGCAAGGAATTTTCCTAAATCAGCCCTGCAGCCCAGGAAGTCATTCCTTCTCCCTGGTGAGTGAGCATCTCCTCCCAGAGAGCAGGGTTAACTCACCTCTGACTCAGCATGCTTATACACAATAAACAGTTGAGAAAATATTGTCTGCTAGAGTTCTTGATGCAGTAGAACGTATATATATATATATATATATATATATGTATGTATGTATCTAGTGAACCAAAGGAGAAGGCAATGGCACCCCACTCCAGTACTCTTGCCTGGAAAATCCCATGGACAAAGGAGCGTGGTAGGCTGCCGTCCATGGGGTTGCTAGGAGTTGGACATGACTGAGCGACTTCACTTTCACTTTTCACTTTCATGCATGGGAGAAGGAAATGGGAACCCACTCCAGTGTTCTTGCCTGGAGAATCCCAGGGACGGGGAAGCCTGGTGGGCTGCCGTCTATGGGGTCGCACAGAATCGGACACGACTGATGTGACTTAGCAGCAGCAGCAGCAGCAGCAGCAGTGAACCAAAAGATACCAGATCCCAGTTTCCTGTGGAGCCTGTAATTCTTCCCTGGTCTCTTAACTCCCTTGAACCCACCCACCAAAGTAATACATCAAAAGCATTGACTACTCATTTGCACCAACATGGATGGACCTACAGATGATCATACTAAGTAAAGTACTTACTTAGTATGTACTTCCTTAGTAGTCTTTTCTCTGAGAGAAAAGAGAAAGACTAATATCATATGATATCACTGATACGTGGAATCTAAAAAATAGTACAGGACTTACCTGGTGGCACAGTGGATAAGAATCCACCTGCTAATGCACGAGACATGGGTTTGATCCCTGGTCCGGGAAGATTTCACATGCCTTGGAGCAGCTAAGCCCGTGTGCCACAACTACTGAGCCCAAGTTCTAGAGCCCCCGAGCCACAATTACTGAGCATGTGTGCCGCAACTACTGAAGCCTGCACGCCTAGAGCCTGAGGTCTGTAACAAGAGAAGCCACCAAAAGAAGCAGCCCGCACACCGCAATAAAGAGTAGCCCAACTCGCCACAATTAGAGAAACCGGAGCAAAGCAATGAAGACCCAGCGCAGCCAAAAGTAAAGAAATAAAAAATAGTACAAATAAAATAATTTACAAAACAGAAACAGACTCACAGACATAGTAAACAAACTTAAGGTTACCAAAAGGGAGGGGGCAGGGAGGGATAAGTTGGGTGTGGGGAATTAACAGATGCACACTACTATTTGTAAAACAGATAGGCAACAAAGATTCATAGCACAGGGAACTATATTCAATATCTTGTAGTAAACTATAATGGAAAAGAATTTTTAGTAAATAATATAGATATCTACAGAAGAGGTGGCAAGAATACACAGAAGAACTGTACAAAAAAGATCTTCACGACCCAGATCATCACAATGGTGTGATCACTAGCGTAGAGCCAGACATCCTGGAATGTAAAGTCAAGTGGGCCTTAGAAAGCATCACTATGAACAAAGCTAGTGGAGGTGATGGAATTCCAGTTGAGCTATTTCAAATCCTGAAAGATGATGCTGTGAAAGTGCTGCACTTGATATGTCAGCAAATTTGGAAAACTCAGCAGTGGCCACAGGACTGGAAAGGGTCAGTTTTCATTCCAATCCCAAAGAAAGGCAATGGCAAAAAATGCTCAAACTACTGCACAATTGCACTCATCTCACATGCTAGTAAAGTAATGCTCAAAATTCTCCAAGCCAGGCTTCAGCAATACGTGAATCATGAACTTCCAGATGTTAAAGCTGGTTTCAGAAAGGCAGAGGAACCAGAGATCAAATTGCCAACATCCACTGGATCATCAAAAATGCAAGAGAGTTCCAGAAAAACATCTATTTATGTGTTATTGACTATGCCAAAGACTTTGACTGTGTGGATCACAATAAACTGTGGAAAATTCTGAAAGAGATGGGACTACCAGACCACCTGACCTGCCTCTTGAGAAACCTGTATGCAGGTCAGGAAGCAAGAGTTAGAACTGGACATGGAACAACAGACTGGTTCCAAATGGGAAAAGGAGTACATCAAGGCTGTATATTGTCACCCTGCTTATTTAACCTATATGCAGAGTACATCATGAGAAACGCTGGGCTGGAGGAAGCACAAGCTGGAATCAGGATTGCCGGGAGAAATATCAATAACCTCAGATATGCAGATGACACCACCCTTATGGCAGAAAGTGAAAAAGAATTAAAGAGCCTTTTGATGAAAGTGAAAGAGGAGAGTGAAAAAGTTGGCTTAAAGCTCAACATTCAGAAAACTAAGATCTTGGCATCTGGTCCCATCACTTCATGGCAAATAGATGGGGAAACAGTGGAAACAGTAGCTGACTTTTATTTTTTGGGGCTCCAAAATCACTGCAGATGGTGATTGCAGCCATGAAATTAAAAGACACTTACTCCTTGGAAGGAAAGTTATGACCAACCTAGACAGCATGTTAAAAAGCACAGACATTACTTTGCCAACAAAGGTCCATCTAGTCAAGGCTATGGTTTTTCCCTGGAAAAACCATAGCCTTGACTATACGGAAGAAAGCTAAGTGCCGAAAAATTGATGCTTTTGAACTATGGTGTTGGAGAAGACTCTTGAGAGTCCCTTGGACTGCAAGGAGATCCAACCAGTCCATCCTAAAGGAGATCAGTCCTGGGTGTTCATTGGAAGGACTGATGCTGAAGCTGAATCTCCAGTGCTTTGGCCACCTCATGCAAAGAGTTAACTCATTGGAAAAGACCCTGATACTGGGAGGGATTGAGGGCAGGAGGAGAAGGGGACGACAGAGGATGAGATGGTTGGATGGCATCACCAACTCAATGGGCATGGGTTTGGGTAGACTCCGGGAGTTGGTGGTGGACAAGGAGGCCTGGCATGCTACGATTCATGGGGTCTCAAAGAGTCGGACACGACTGAGCGACTGAACTGAACTGACGTATGGATGTGAGAGTTGGACCATAAAGAAAACTGAGCACCAAAGAATTGATGCTTTTGAACTGTGGTGTTGGAGAAGACTCTTGAGAGTCCCTTGAACTGCAAGGAGACCCAACCAGTCCATCCTAAAGGCGATCAGTCCTGGGTGTTCATTGGAAGGACTGAGGTTGAAGCTAAAACTCCAATACTTTGGCCAACTGATGCAAAGAGCTGATTCATTTGAAAAGACCCTGATGCTGGGAAAGATTGAGGGCAGGAGAAGGGGACGACAGAGGATGAGATGGTTGGATGGCATCACTGACTCAATTGACATGAGTTTGGGTAAACTCCGGGAGTTGGCGATGGATAGGGAGGCCTGGCATGGTGCGTGCGGTTCATGGGGTTACAAACAGTCAGACACGACTGAGCGACTGAACTGAACTGATACATATATATAATATAACTGAATCACTTTGTTGAACACCTGAAACTAATATAATTTTGTAAGTTAACGATACTTCAATTAAAAAAATTAGCCCAAGGAGAGTGATAACTAGGGATCATATTCATCCCTAGTTCCTGTACATTAATCGAGCAACTACCAGGGGGTGGGGATTGTACAGGTGTTGGAGATTGACCCTGTCTTCAGTGGCAAAGGCAGAAGAGTCACTGATGATTGCATGTATGTGCAAGTCCTGTGACAGAACAAGGTCCCCTGGGAACAGCAGGGAACACACCTTCGTGACTGCCCTGACTGGGAGGCTATCAAGAGCTATCAGGGAAGGCTTCCAAGAGGAAGTGCTTACTGTGAGGAGGCCTGTGGGCGCCGTAGGAATAAGTCAGGTGGACAGAGGAGCACAACCAGCAAGGACAGATTCCCTTTTAGGAAAATGGGAAGCAGCTCTGACAAAAGGGATGCCAGATAATGTGGTCGGCTCCATGAAAGACCTTATGCTTTCCTTGGAGGCGCTGAAGTGAAGAATGTTGAGTTGAGAAAAGTATCTTGAAGTCATGAAGTCAATACAGCTTTTGAGCTTCGGATAGCATAGTTAAGCTCCAGGGGTGGCAGCCAAACCATCTCACCTCTGTAATTTTGTGGTCAACCAGCAGTAACACCCACTTCTTAGGGTTACTTCAAAGACTAAATGGAATTATTTATTTACAGCAAGCTGGCAGCAAAGTGTATGTCACCTAATGAGCATTTTAATAAACATCAGTTTTCTTTGCCTAGAAAGAAAAAAAAGGCTGGCAGGTCTTTTCTCTATATATAAGCCACATTGCCCTGAAGCCTCTCCCCTTTCTCCTACTATAACGCCTCCCCACCCAAGTAATTTTATTTTCCACCAGAGACCCCCCAAATCTGCTCTCTGTTCTTCAATATATGTGCACAAAATCCAGCTCCTCTCTAGCTAAGGTTTTTGCAGGGCATTGGAGGGAGGGAGACAAAGTGAGTTGGCAACAGACTGTCTTCTAGTTAAGTAGTGCATACAGCTGTCTTTTTTTTAAAAAGTTACCTAATATTCCCTCATGTGCCTCTACCAAGATGTATCCCAATTCCATATCAATAATGATAAATAAAATGTATTGAGTATATATTATGGACTAGGAACTATTCTAAGTACTGTAACAAACCAGTGGGGTAAATTTTATTAGCTTCATTTTACAGATCGGGCTTCCCTGGTGGCTCAGGGGTGAAGAACCTGCCTGCCAATGCAGGAGATGAGGGTTCGATCCTTGAGTCGGGAAGAGCCCCTGGAGCAGGAAATGGCAACCCACTCCAGTGTTCTTGCCTGGGAAACCCCACAGACAGAGGAGCCTGGGACAGAGGACCATGGGGTCGCAAAAAGTCAGACACTACTTAGCGACTGCGCACACGCAAACGACTTGGAGGTGAGATAATGTGTCCATGATCACACAGTGAACTGCGAGATGGGATTTGAATGCAGGCAATTCTTAACCACAATGCCATATCGCTTCCCCATTGATGGGATATTTAGGGCTTTCCTAATTTTTCTATTACAGATAACATAGTATTAATCATACTTGTACATAAACATTTTTATTGGTCCTTCAGGAAACTATCTTCTATTTCTTCAAAATTATTGATAGACAAGCCTACTTATCAAAATCACTTCCAATTGATTAGCAATCTAGTAGAAATTAGTCATGTGTAGTCATATATATGGGCTTCCCGGGTGGCTCAGTGGTAAAGAATACTCCTACAATGCAGGAGACGTGGGTCCAGTCCCTGGGTTAGGAAGATACCCTGGAGAAGGAAATGGCTAGGCACTCTAGCATTCCTGCCTGGGAAACCCCATGGACAGAGGAGCTTGGCGGCTACAGTCGATGGGGTCGCACAAGAGTCAGACACGACTTAGCGACTAAACAACAATAGCCATATATATGTTGACAAAACTTACTCTCAGATTATAACATAAATTCATTTTGAATATATTTTAGATTATGTGTATTTAATATAGACTACATAAATCACATTTCATATATTTCATCTATTTTATTCCAAAACCTTCAACTATCTTGAATAATGTTCTTTCTTGTTGAGTGTATCCATTTTCAAAGACTTGTACAAACATGGATATAAATTGAATTCATTTTCCCCCTTTCCATTTTATCTAGGCTTACAGATTTCTAAAACGAAGTATGAGAAATATCTATGGACTTCAACATAAAAATATTTTGGATTTGAGTGTTCTGGAATAGAAAAATTTACATGTTTCTATAAATGAAAATATGTAAGTACTGAAATGTAAAAAGTAAACATGAAGAGCATTCTTTCTGACTAGATGTAAATAGAATATACTATTAAGAATCTATTATGAGGCAGCCAAAATTTATTTGCCCAAGTTTTCTTCCAGGATTTTTCTAAGAACTGGAGAAATAATACTGTTTTAATCTATTTGGGTTGCTATAACAAAATGCCACACACTGGGTAGCTTATAAACAACAGGAATTTATTTCTTACAGTTCTGGAGGCTGGAAGTCCAAGATCAGGAGCCAACACAGTCGAGTTCCGGTGAAGACCCTCTTCCAGGGTGCAGACCACCATCCCTCGCTGTGTCCTTACATGCTGGAAGGTACTAGGAAACCCTGGAGGGTCTCCTTTATAACAGAAATAATCCCATTCATGAAAGTTCCAGCTTCATAACTTAAGCACCTTCCAAAGGTGCCACCTCCTAATACCATCACTTTAGGGATTTAGGATTTCAACATATGAATGTTAAGGAAATACTAAGTTTCAAATCATAGCAAATGCATAATATGACAGCAGCTGTCCTCAATTATGGGAAAGTAACTGCCAATGGTAAACTAGATAACTGTGCTGGGAGCGATTGGTACATTCTTCCTGATTCATGCTATCAAATTAAAGGGATGATTTCAACAGCAGCATTGATGAACTGGAGTCTGAAATGTCCTGGGCTCTAATTATCATATGTGCATTCAACAGGACTTGGATTTGCTAAGTCTGTGCGGCATTTAGGCTGCTTCTAAAATATCTGTTCACTGTATGTATCACAATCTTTTGACATTATAGTTTTTCAGCTATATGCCAATTTGGAGAAAATGATCTGGTTAAGAGCAGGATTTGGAGAAATCATTATATTCAACTTTTTTTTTCTTTAAAAAAAACAACACTGTGATACTGTACAAAATGATTTGTTAAAAGAGAAAGCTCCATAATCTGTTTTCTAGATTTAAGTCTTGGCTCTACTGCTTAGCACCTATGTCATCTCTATTACTATTCCCTTTTTTTTTTTTTTGGTGGCGCCACACTGCTTGCAGGATCTTAATTCCCCATCCAGGAATTAAGTTAATTAACCCTCACCCTCCACAGTGAAAGCACGGAGTCCTAACCATTGGCCCGCCAGGGAATTCCCACTATTACCTATTGATATGGGGGTTGCATATGCTAGGATGACAGCAACACCTGCCTCATTGATTTGACTAAATAATTTAATATGTGTAAAACACTGGACAAGAGCAAGTGCTTAATGAGTGTAAGGTGCTATTGCTATTCCATCCTTTAAAAAGAAAGAATGAAAGTGTATACCTAGAAGCATTCCTGCAATTTAGTATCCAGCCAATCCGTAGTTTAGTGTTAGAACAGACAGCGTTAAATGGCTTTTTACACAAAATACTTTACATCAAAAATTTTATTACAGCTCATTGAAAATAGTAAGAATGGGGAAACCTTGGTTTTAGAAATGAACTAAAAAGTAAATGCAGTTATAAGCAAGGGTATTTAGAGAACATTTAGTTTTTTTCATTTAGCTCTGGCAATGTAATTTCCAACCAATAATGTGCATACATGTTATAGAAACTGAGGTCTTTGGACAGCAGAGTAATGCATCGTGGGAAACTATAATCATTGCTTTTTACAACTGGGTACGATCCTGTAAAATCTGTGCTGTTGGTGACAAACAATGGAGGAGGAAGAGAGACAGATGGATGAACAGAAGTTCTTCACGGCTGCTGAAGGACAAATCAAAACTGATGTCCTACCAAGGGAGGATTAATGACATCTACTTTTACCAAGGATTTCGACAAATGTGCAAAATATACTGCAGTTTTCTAAAAAGTGACTTACGGGGCTAAGAAGAAAAAGTAAAAAAGGATCTGTTATTAAAGGGATTTTTCCTTTTGCCTGATTTTTGTGGACTGATGGTCCCATCTGTGTAAATATATTCATGTGGTAGGTAGAATAATGGCCCCAATAGTCCATGTTCTAATCCTCGCCCAACCCTGTGAATGTTACCTTACATGGCAAAAGGGATTTTGTAGATGTGACTGAATTAAAGCTCTTGAGATAGGGAGATTATTCTGGATTATCTGGGTGGGCATAATGTAAGCAGAAAGCTCCTAATAAGAGCAGGACAGGACAAGAGTCATAGGAAAGGGGACTTCCCTGGTCCAGTGGTTAAGATTCTGTGTTCTTGTTGCAGGACGGGGTTCATCCCCTGGTCAGGGAGCTAACATCCTACAAGCTTTGAGATGCAGCCAAAAGTAAATACATAAATAAAGACATAGGAAGGAATCAGGAGTCAACGAATGCAAGTAGCTTCTAGAAGCTGGAAAAGACAAGGAAGCAGATTCTTGCCTAGAGCCTCTAGAGAGAAATGTAGCCCTTCCCGACAACCAGTAAAACCCATTTCAGATTCCTGACCTGAGGACTATAAGATTATACATCTGTGTTGTTTTAAGCCACCAAATTTGCAGCACCATGTGAGGATAGCAAGTGGAAACTAAACACATTTACTAATCTGCACCTAACCTGTGGAGACACTAATTTGTAGCCAGTACAAACCAAAATGTACTTCTAGTTAGTCACTCAGTCACATCTGACTCTTTGCGACCCCACAGATTGTAGCGCGCCAGGCTCCTCTGTCCATGGGATTCTTCAGGCAAGAATACTGGAGTGGGTTGCCATGCCCTTCTCCAGGGGATCTTCCCAACCCAGGATCAGACCCAGATCTCCTGAATTGCAGGCGGATTCTTTACCATCTGAGCCACCAGGGAAGCCCGGTGCTTCTAGTTCTCTTGGATTAAAACTGGAGTTATCTGTGGAAAAACGATTTCTTTTGGGGCTTGAGCAGGAAAAAACACAAGGTGAATCTAGAGTGTCTCACAGTGTTAGAAAGTAAAGAACTGCTGAGAAAGTGTGAGGGCACATGGAAAGAGAACAGGCGCTAAATGAAAAAGCTTGCAATGGCCAAAGCTGGGACAATTAGCACTGCAAAATAATGATAGTGTTGGATTATAACCCCCCCAAAAAAAACATGTATCCATGAATCTGCAATGAAATAGACAAACAAATAAATAAATGGCAGAAAATGGACAATTCCACTGGTGAGTTAACATTAGTGTAGGAAAGTTTGAGGAGAAATAAAATGTTTACATAGTTCAAATGACCTCCCTCCAGGTATCTTTTAATTACACATGGAAAGACAGTAAGGTTAAAATGGAGAAACCAGAAGACACCAGCTATACCAAGTAATCAGGCTAATAGCAGTAATGTGGTAGGCAGAATTCTGAGATGTTCACTCCCTGCCTTTCCCGCCCCAGTCTTGGGACACACCTTTCGTAATCTTCCAGGTGGTGAATACCATGGATTTTAATCCTGTGACTATGCTATATATTTTTTTTTTTTTGAGGTTTGAGATTTTTTAATGATACTATTGAACATCTCATAATGACTATGCTATATTAAGTGACACAACTGATATTAAAAAAAAGAAGATTATGGGTTTGCCTGACCTAATCATATGAGTCTTGTAAATATGGGTCTAGAAGTCAGAGATGCAAAGTGTAAGAGGGATTGTCAGGGAGGGCAATTCTCCTGCTGCCCTTGTCAATGGAGGGGCTGCAGGTGAGAACTTGAGAATGACTTTCAGGAACTGAGAGAGATTCCTACTGCCAATCAGCAGGTAAACAATCCACCCTGGATTCTGCCAACAACCTGAATGAGCTGGAAGACGACCGCAAGCTCCAGATGAGAACACAGCCCAGCTGACACCTTGATATTGGCCTTGGGAGACCCCGAGCAGGGAGACCAGCCACAGTTGGCCTGGACCCCTGACCTCCAGATAAGAACTGGGTGCTGTGTTGAGGTGCTAGGTCTATGGAAATACATCACAGCAGCAGGACAAAACCATACAACCAGTCCTAACACAGGTCAGCATCACGTCCATCCTCAGAGGATGCTCTGAAAAGGACACGTCATGTCTGAGATTATTATTATTTTTTTTTTTTGCCAAAAATACATTCCCTCATCTAATCATGAGGAAATATTAGAGAAACTCGGATTGAGAGATGTTCTACAAAATAACTGACTGGTACTCTTCAAGAGTGTGGATGTCATGAAAGATAAGGAAAAATTGAGTATCTGAGACAGAAAAAGGACATCAGTGGTAAACTGGCAAAATCAGAATAAAGTCTGTAGTTTAGTTAACAGCAAAAAAATTACAACAGCACATACCCAAAGCTATTTCTCTGTAGAATTGGGCAACTCCATGTAATAGTAAGCAATTCACTTCTACAATTTATTTTTTCAATTGTTAGGTAAAACGAAAAGCATTTGCAGTGTATTTTAAGATTCTTAGCTGAAATCGTAAGTTATGCTGCTTACTGTTTGCCTTTTAATAATTCTATTTGCCTTTAAGATAGCTTAATTTTGGAAGAGTTGGTGTGTTTTGGGAGACTTGGTATGCTTCAACATGTAATGACTTTGACACAGTGGCAGAGATTAATGAAAGCAAATACTATTAATGGGTGAAATCCGAAAATGAAAAATCGGACAATATAGTACATTGTAGGGGCTTTTGTGGTTGTTGCTTTGATGTTTGCTTTTCACTTTTATTTCAGATTAAGAAGTTAGCATGTAAAACTATAAATACACAAAATCCTTTCAATAGCTTAAAAGAATGAACATTTTAGAAGTTTCCTGAATTGAAGATACAGAGAGGGAAGCAAAAAAACTAACACACTATTTGAACAGTTTGATTCATAAGATAGAAATCCCCTTCCAATAGGAAAAAAAAAAGATAAATGACCTGCATGGGGTATTTGCATAAGTTTTCTAAGAATGGTATCATGAATCTCTTTCCTTATAATTTTTTTCTTAGCTTCATTTCAGAGAACTGGACACATACTATAGAGATTAAATGATAATTTATCACCTCATCATATTATTGCATGAAGTACTCTGACTTTGCTGCTTATACTTTAAGTAAGGTAATTCTTCCCTCCTTCCTCCATAGAGAGAAGCCTAGCGCCTACCATCTAGCTCAAGCCTGGCTTAACGGCCTCCTCTGAGGTTAGTGTTAACATCGTTCTGGACAGAGCAACAGGAAGCATCTGTGTATCTTACCACAACTGAGATGATCCACTCTTTCCCCATTTGAAGTCTAAATTCTGTTGGTATTAAATTACTTAATTGCTCTCTCTTTGCACATTTAAAACATTTAGATATATAAAACATCATGGTAATAAGCTCTGAGAAAACTGAAATGATTTATGACTATGTAAATATTTATTGAATTCTTCCCAGCTGGTCAATATTGATTTTTTTCTCCTGTCTATAATTTAAAAGAAACTTGTGTTAGGAAAGCTTTTCTGACAAATCTTTTGTTCTTACATTCCAGAACCATCTACAGTGACAGCAAAACTCAGGGAACAAAGTTAATCAACAGCTGCCAAGTTACCTGGAAGAGCAGATGGTAAAATTGATCCTATCCTAAAAAATGGGGGAAGGGAATACTCAAAGACATTTGCTCAAATATGCTCAAGAGTTTCCACACAAACGGCTTTCATGAAAGCCCTATTGTTTTCCTTTTGTATGTTTGCCTTTTACTTTGGATGATTCTCTTATACTGTATTTTCAATTTTTTAACCTGTCAAGTTTTCAGTATTAACTGACATTAGTCATTTAAAAATAGAGTATATAAGGACTTCCATGGTGGTCCAGTGGTTCAGACTGTGTGCTTCCAATGCAGGTTTGATCCCTGATCAGGGAAGTAAGATCCTACAAGTTGAGCAGTGTGGCCAAAAAAAAAAAAAAAGAATGTACAACAGAATATGCCAGTAGAAAAAAGTAGAATACTTAACACCACTCCCAGGTTTTTTTAGCAGGACTATAACATGGTCAAATGGAATATAATGCTCAAAGGTTATTGACATAATTAGAATTGTACAGGTATTTTACTAATCATCTTGGACTCTTGTATTGAGATTGACAACAGTAAGTCCACATAAGCTTTCTTAGAACTTTCCTCACTTAACCTATCTAAAAGTCATATCTTAATTATCTTATTAGTCTCAAAGAGATTGTACTGTTTAAAAATTCAAAATTTCAAATTAATTCAATAAATATTTATGGTGCATATTTTGTGCTAGGCACTATTCTACATGCTAAGTCAACAAAACAGATCAAGAGAGAAAAAAAAAGGACAAAACAGCTAGCCTTCAAGGAGTTTATATTTTTAAAACCAGGATCTGGGACTTCCCTGGTGGTCTAGTGGTTAAGACTGTGCTTCCAATGCAAGGGGTGCAGGTTCAATCCCCGGTCAGGGAATTAACACTGCTCTGCCGGGCAAGGGGTGGAGGGGAATAAAGAAAAGTAAAACTAGGATCTGTATATAAATAAAGCATCCCAAAGCAATAATTCTTACTTTTCTTGTCAGACTTAAGCCACTGAGGGCAGGGATGCCATTTCCCTGTATCTTAACCACAGTGCCTAGCACACTATAAATGATTCATAGGTACTCCTTGAATAATTAAATAGCAGAAGATTTTTCTTTTTTTGCTTAAGTATAAATAATTGCCTTCTTCATTGCCTGTTACATCTGTTCAAACTTTTTGCCTTAGCTTTCAAGATCCTCTTAACTGAGCCTTACTCTACTACTTCCTTTTCCTCTATCTTTCCCAACACACCTTCTGTTAAGACATGCTCACTCCTGCTTTGGCAAATGTTATTTCCTCTGTCCAGGTAAATAAAAATTTTCTCCATTTAGATTCAACAAACACTGATTTAATATCTTCTATGTGCCAGGACTGTGGTAGAGCTGTCCACAGTTCTCCTTAAATCTACACAAGCACTCTCACTGGTTTTTAGAAGGCGTGGGAGAGGCTCAGAGTTCTGAGAGCAGCCTGGGGTCCCTGGGCTACTCAGGTGGATGGATCCCCCACAATAACCCAAGGCAGCCTCCTCTTCCTGCTCCGCCCCTTCCATTCCCTACTAGGAGCTCTTGCTTGTTCTCCAAGGGCTTCCTGGATATTATCTACCTCTGCAACTAGATCCTAAGTTCACAATTATATCTGTCTCTTCTTTCACTTCCCTACAGAACCTAACCAACTACCATGCCCACTGAGCGTGCAATAAATAAGCCGCTAACTGAGAAGGTCAATCAACTCTGGCTGTCTCTTACTTTTGACTGTTAGGAAGTTAACCTTTGCAATAAATCCCATCTTTTGAATCAAGTTCTATACAGTCAGAACCTGCTGTGTGAAAAAAAAACCAAAAACTTCCTTTTAGTCATAAACACCTCATTTGAGATTCCAGTTATCTTTGATTTATAGGTAAGTAATTTAATGTTCAGCTGATCTAATTCTTCATTGACTTGAATCACAAGCCTGTTCAGTTGATTTCTCTCAGAAAAGACCTAGCATTCCCAGGTTCTCTTTCATTCTTCTGACCACACACTGGCTCCTTGGTGTCGTTGAGGTATGGCAAGCAAAACTGCATGGCTAAACTGTATTTTGATGAGATAACCTATCCAGGGTCAGATGTTCTTATCAGCCAACAAATCTACCACAGACCTGCCTAGCTGGGCCAGAGGTGGGGGGTGGGGAACTTCAAATATTTTTAAGCCCAGTGGTCTCCAAGTTCTTCTCAACCAGGTCAGTGCAAACCCTTATCCTGTGCTAAGCCTATAAAGCCAGTGAGGATGGGGACTGGTTCGCTCACTATTTAACTACTCCAGGACGCTACAAATGTCAGCCTCGTAAGATACACCAGTATTTCTTCAATTTTTTGTCCCTAGTCCACCATAAAAATATGCATACATGCATCTGTAACTGAAGAGAATCTTTTTTGTGAAATAATACATCAACCACAATGACTTTGGGTATTTTCTCTTCTATATCACCATTCTCTCCAGTAGGTCATAAGCTGCCGAACTGATTTCTTAAGTTCCCTCTTGTAAACACTCTATGCCACAGAGTTGAGGTGAGGTCTCTCGCCACTGTATCATGCAATACCCTGAACAAAAAGACTTGTCATCATTTAAAAATTTTTTTTAATTTATTTTTGGCTGCAGCTTTTGAGATCTTCACTGTGGCATGCAGACTCTTAGCTGTGGCATGCGGGATCTAGTTCCCTGACCAGGGATGGATCCTGGGTCCCCTGCATTGAGAGCACAGAGTCTTACCCACTGGACCACCAGGGAACTCCCCCGTCATCATTTTCTGTTAGAGCCAAGTGCCAAGGAAATGCATAGCTGCCTGGAACATGGCTAACTGAATAAACACTTGTGGTTTTGTGTTGGTTGAGCCTCTTCTTGTTGTGAAAAAATACAGTTTGATCATATTTTTAAAAAATAATTCTGTCAAAAGCAGTAATGACTAGTCAAAAAGAGAAATCTCACACAAATCATGCAAGAAAATAGTAAATATGTAAGTGAAAATAAAGTGAAAGTTGCTCAGTCCTGTCCGACTCTTTGTGACCCTATGGACTGTAGCCCATCAGGTCTCCCACATGCAGGCAGATTCTTTACCATCTGAGCCACCAGGGAAATTATGTAAGTAGGGCTCTAATTAGGTATTTGTTCTTCAATACTTTAGGAACGGCTTCTAGAATAAGATCCTCTTTTACAGTTTTCTAATTAAAATCCTACCTTAATTCCAGGCACTTTCTATGAATTCAGGGACAAAAATGCAAGTGGACAGTTGCGGAGTGGCTGCTACATGTCACACAGTATACTATACATGGTCTGTCAATCATCTTATTCAATCAGTTGTGTTGAGAATGAGGGCACCGAGGCTTGAGGGGCTGGGGAAACCATCTTGGTTTGTAGTAGACAAACTAGTAAATAAATATTAGCTCTGGGATTCACACGTGGTTTTCTGATCTAAACCCCCCAGTTTGTCTACTATTTAACACTGTAGGTACATTTTAAACAATGAACTAGTACCTGCCCTATTAAACATTTCATTGGAAATACGTGTCAAACACGTCCCTTTTTTTTTTTTTCTGTGGGGTGACTTGTTTTGAAGATATTTCATAAACCTTTCCATGTCTTGTTGTCAGAAAAGTCTTCTTCAAGATCTCATGTTGAAATTTAAATGCATCTTTCTCTCTTTACAACAGGCTTCCCTGGTGGCTCAGATGGTAAAGCATCTGCCTCCAATGTGGGAGGCCCAGGTTCGATCCTTGGGTTGGGAAGATCTCCTAGAGAAGGGAATGGCTACCCACTCCAGTATTCTTGCCTGGAGAATTCCATGGACAGAGGAGCCTGGTGGGCTATGGTCCATGGCGTTGCAGAGTCGGACATGACTGAGCAGCTCACTTTCTCTTTAGAACAGCTAATGAAAAGGTGTAAACTGGTCACATTATTTCTCTTCTGTATTCTGTATGGACTCTTCCTGTATTTCATTTTACAATTTTTAAGACCTTGAATGAGTCTGAAGGACACCCAGATCTCAGCTAACCTTTAAATTCTTTGCTGCAGACTATCAACTATCTGAATATTGAGAAAAAAGAGTCAACTCATTGTTTTTGTAGGTATTGTGGTGTAGATATTTGGTATGCCATAATCATAGTCCTTGTCTTTTTCTGTACTGAGTTAATTCAACTTGTGACTAGCGCTGCTAAGTCCACTGTCTTGGTAATGTTTAAAAACAAAACACAAACAAAACAGCCCTCCCTGACCTTGGGCTGTGCTGCCTGTAAGATGTTTACTGGCAAGCAACCAGGGAGCAGCTGACCTTCACATGGCACTAAGACTCTGCCTTGTGCATTATGCCCTGTGATCCTCGCAACACAATGAGGTAGGTACTATTATTATCCCTGAGAGCCTAAGTAGCTCGCCCAGGGTCATACCACCAAGGAAAATGGTGGAGCCAAGTTTCTAAACCATATAGCCTAGACTGGAGACTAACCTCTTAAACTACTACAGCTCCTCCTGCACAAAACAACACATATCGGGGCGGGGTGGGGGGGGGGAAGTTCTGGAAAACAACTCAAGGCACTAGGGTGAGAATAAGGTACATACAGATTGCCACCAGAAGGCTTCCGAAACAAGACTGTGAGCAAAGCATCAGGGCAGAGTGGGACTTAACTGGCAGAGCTGAGAACAGAGGCATCATGACAGGAATGGCCAGGGCTTGCTCTGTGGGGTAAAAGGGCATCAGGCTAATAGCAGGAGACTAGGTTACGTAATTTTTAGTAAAATTTTACCTACGTCTATGTCTTCATTTCTCTTTCCGGTTTTCCTTAAGAAGAAAACAAGATGCAAATAACTACTACTATAGGACCATACAGCACTCAAACAGGCATAAAACAGGAACATCAGTGTATGTAGATAAACAGTACAATTTTTATTGACTGAAGTCTTTTCTTCTTACTGGTGCACTACAACTGGCCTCATCATTTTATAGCTTCAAAAATCTCCTTTCCCTGAATTTAAATCAAGCTGTTTAAATCGTGTTAATGGTTATTCCTTACTTTAATTGAATGAGAGGATTTCCCACCACCCCCTTTCCCCATCCTTACTTGAATTCTGGCAGCCTGTAACAAATATGGCAAAGATATTACAGCACAGGAAGTCCAAACGTAATGGATTGTGTTGCAGAATATCACTGTAAATTAACTATTTGGAACCTGGGATTAATATTCCCATGGAAATAGTAGTTAAGCTCCTAGTGGGTCTACAAAGCTTGCTTAACCAGGAACGTAGCAGAACAGTCACCTTTGTGTTGATCTCTGCCTATTATTCTGAGGACTCCATGGATTTCTCTTCTTATTACAATGTTTTAGCTAACAATCACCTTTGGAACACAGTTTTCTCATTACAAGTTTTAGAAAAAGTTGATTATCACTTACAAGTTTGCTCAAACCCAACCTCTGATACCGCTTTGGGGGGTGTTTGTTTCTAAGTGAAAAGTATTAGTCTCTCAGTTTTGTCCCACTCTTTGCGACCCCATGGACGGCAGCCCTCCAGGCTTAGGCTCAGGTTCCTCTTTCCATGGAGTTCTCCAGGCAAGAATACTGGAGGGGGTAGCCATTCCCTTCTCCAGGGGATCTTCCCGACCCAGGGATCAAACCTGGGTCCTCTGCACTGCAGGCAGCTTCTTTACTGTCTGAGCCACAAGGGAGGCCCCTTCTTTCTACTAACCATTACTTAAAACACAGCTTCAGTTGGAGAGGTGTTTTCCTCAGTCTAAGGTCAGTCTAAGAAGGGAATACCAGGCCACCTGACCTGCCTCCTGAGAAACCTGTATGCAGGTCAAGAAGCAACAGTTAGAACTGGACATGGAACAACAGACTGGTTCCAAGTAGGAAAAGGAGTACGTCAAGGCTGTATATTGTCACCCTGCTTGTTTAACTTATATGCAGAGTACATCATTAGAACTGCTGGGCTGGATGAAGCACAAGCTGCAATCAAGATTGCCAGGAGAAATATCAATAACCTCAGATACACAGATGACACCACCCTTATGGCAGAAAGTAAAGAACTAAAAAGCCTCTTGTTGAAAGTGAAAGAGGATAGTGAAAAAGCTGGCTGAAACATCCAAAAAACTAAGATCACGGCATCCGGGCCCATCACTTCATGGCAAATAGATGGGGAAACAATGGAAACAGTGAGAGACTTTATTTTCTTGGGCTCCAAAATCACTGCAGATGGTGACTGCAGCCATGAAATTAAAAGATGCTTGCTCCTTGGAAGGAAAGTTATGACCAACCTAGACAGCATATTAAAAAGCAGAGACATTATACTTTGCCAACAAAGGTCCATCTAGTCAAAGCTATGGTTTTTCCAGTAGTCATATGTGGATGTGAGAGTTGGACTATAAAGAAAGCTGAGTGCCGAATAACTGATGCTTTTGAACTGTGGTGTCGGAGAAGACTCTTGAGAGTCCCTTGCAAAGACTCTCTTTGTAGAGAGTCTCTGCAAAGAGATCCAACCAGTCCATCCTAAAGGAAATGAGTCCTGAATATTCATTGGAAGGACTGATGCTGAAGCTGAAACTCCAATACTTTGGCCACCTGATGCGAAGAACTGACTCATTTGAAAAGACCTTGATGCTAGGAAAGATTGAAGGTGGGAGAAGGGGACGACAGAGGAAAAGATGGTTAGATGGCATCACCGACGCGATGTACACGAGTTTGCGCAAGCTCCAAGAGTTGGTGATGGACAGGCAAGCCTGACGAGCTGCAGTCCATGGGGTCGCAAAGAGTCGGACACGACTGAGCGACTGAACTGAAGGTCAGGGTCAAAAGAAATGGCCAGAGACTGCCAAGGTTGAAGTGATGTCACATTCTTTGCCTGCAGTGTGACAAGACGGCAGTGATACAGTATCAGGGATATGTCCTGTCCCTGCTGCTGCAGGTGACTATCTGTTTCCTGGAGAGTATCTTCTATCCGTTATGGGGATTTGAAAAAAAAAAAAAGACATTTCTGGCTTGGTATCAGGTAGCTGTTTCCAGGATTCAATGCCCTTGGGTAGGTGTCAGAACTTGGAGATTACCTGATCGTGTGTGCTTTGACTGTAGTTCAATCTCTAATATAGGAATTTCATATTTGAATAACCTAAAGCTATGATGAGGGTATCTCCCAAATACCATGTTTGTCTCAGAAATGTTTTCATCAGGGCATAAAAGCCACAAGAAAACTAAAATCTTTGTTTTAGATAGAAACATTACCAACAAATGTTTCCAAAACAGAAATGCTTAAAGTAAAAAAAAAAAAAAAAAAGTACATTTATGGCCACCATAATAGTGAGGCAGGAGACAGTGAGCTTCTGGGCTGGATACCTGGTATTTGTCAAGTGGAATAAAATTCAAGCTTTGTTCTCACTCAGATACTCCAAGGACAAAGCTAGTGGTAAAAGCTGAGCTCTGCTAGAACAAAGAGATAAAGTGCCCGCTCCTGAGGTCAAGGAAAGCCTCCCTGTCTGCACATGTGCAGGAAGGCTTCTTGGGGGTCAGAAAGGGAGGGGGGAGGCCCACCCACAGTAAGTGTGGACATGCACTGGTAGGCCTCTAGAGTGGGATCCAGCTTAGCAAAAAGGTTGCACACATATCTTGGGGAGGACCCCACGGATCAGTCAGGTGTGAAGAAAGAAACAAGATAACTGGCCAAGGGTAAACAAAGACTTGGAAGGACTGTCCTACAGAGGTGATTTACATCGCCTCCATACCGCGCTGCTCTGCACTCAGAACGCCCACTCTTCTGCGTGTGGATCTCTGCCTAGTTTCTGACTTACTGCACTCCTCCTCTCTAGACAGGATGCCCATACCCTTTCTCTCTGGGTGTACATCTCTGCACTGCTTCTGAGGTGGATAAACAAACTGTTTTCCTGTGAGATCTCCCACACATTGTGCTGGGTCTCTAATTATAAACTTTGTACCTGTTTTTACAGTTTTTGCCTCCTTGAAACATTCTTGCTTTCAAACAGGGGCAAGAGCCAGGGCCACTTTGCTTCTAGCTTCTAGCTCCAGTGATCTAGTGGCTAGGATTCTTGGTTTTCATCCAGGTGACCCAGATTTAATTCTTGGGCAGGGAACTAAGATCTCTCCTCAGGACTGCTCACTGCTCTTTCTCTGAGATCAACAGTATGATTTTTGAAAACTTTCAGGCCCTGAACACACCCCACTTCTTTTTACCTCCTTGGAAGTCTTCACACGAGGGACCTCTTGATATGACTTCAGAGTTTGCCTTTAGAAATGTTAGGAAAAACATTTCTGTGATTAGGGAAGGTTTATAATCACACCCCTACTTCTCCCAAAACCCCCCACTAAATTTGTATAATAATGTCTGATGTCACTGGTGATTCTGTCAGCACACATTCACTAATAAAGGCATGGCTTTATTGCTTAAAGACATCTAATATATTAAACATGCATAAATCTTTCACTTTAAATCCACACAATCGGTGAATCTAGGCGGTATTTTCTTTTTTGTGGCCGCACCTTGTGGCTTTGGGGATCTTAGTTCCCAGACAAGGGATTGAACCCGGGCCTTTTGCAGTGAAAGTACGGGAGTCCTAACCATTGACCTGCCAGGGCAGTCCCTAGGTAGTATTTTCGTAACCTTACTACAGTGTTCACAATAAGGTAGTTAATGTTTGCAAAACTAAAATCACTAACACCAAAAGGCAGATCAATTAAAATTTCTAATAATAGTAAAAATATTAAGGCAAGCATTTCTTATTTCAGCTAAAGGCTAAACAAGCTACCTGTGAAATTAGGGCATAACAGAATAAATAAAAGACACTGCTTTAAAGATCACATAGGTAAACTCTGGCATTCATGGTTCCAGGTCACTTTATCCATTGATTAGATTTTTTATAAAGTACTGTAATTTTACCACCATAGGTAACATTTCTAATTACACTAGCGCTCCACATATACTGTCCACTTTTAGGATCAGGAAGGAAATCGCTCCTAAACACAGTGTCTCAGCTGACACATATACATATTAATATATGTATGCATTCCTCAAAACAATGGATAGATAGGAACTAGATGTCACAAGGGTGAAATTAGCCACTGGCTGCCACTAGTGGCTCAAAGGGGGATCTGACTGCTGGCTACTCTGTTATTGGCAAAGAGTAAATGGCAGAAGGGCTTCCCAGGCGGCTCTGTGGTAAAGAATATACCTGTCAATGCAGGAGCCACAGGTTCGATCCCTGGGTTGCGAAGAGCCCCTAGAGAAGGAAATGGTACCCCAGTCCAATATTCTTGCCTGGGAAACCCTATAGACAGAGAAGCCTGGAAGGCTACCGTCCATGGCGTCCCAAAACAGTTGGACAGAACTTAGTGACTAAATTACAAAAAAAATGGCAGGAACATCATTTCCAGATATAGAGTATAGAGCAGTGGTAGGTACCTCAGCAACTATACAGCAAAAGGATTTAGAATCTTTGGAAAGCCCAAGATCTACTCTCCTTAAAAGTGAAGGTAATTATCCCAACAGTATTTAAAAGAAGAAAAACGGGGAAAAGAGTAGGAGGGAAGGAAGGAAAGAAAAATAGTATTTTTTTGGAGCTGTTAGGGGAATTAAACCACAGTCCATAGATAAAAGTGTCCAGCATACATTGACATGAATGTCAATGTATGGCAAAACCACTATGATATTGTAAAGTAAGTAGCCTCCAATTAAAATAAATAAATTTAAATTTAAAAAAAAAAGCATCCAGCGAAGTTACCAAGATATATTAGGTGCTCAGTTCAGTTCAGTCGCTCAGTCGTGTCTGACTTTGCAACCCCATGGACTGCAGCACGCCAGGCCCCTGTCCATCACCAACTCCCAGAATTTACTCAAACTCATGTCCATTGAGTCGGTGATGCCATACAACCATCTCATCCTCTGTTGTCCCCTTTTCCTCCCACCTTCAATTTTTCCCAGCATCAAGGTCTTTTCAAATGAGTCAGTTCTTCGCATCAGGTGGCCAAAGTATTGGAGTCTCAGCTTCAGCATCAGTCCTTCCAATGAATATTCAGGACTCATTTCCTTTAGGATGGACTGGTTGGATCTCCTTGCAGTCCAAGGGATTCTCAAGAGTCTTCTCCGACACCACAGTTCAAAAGCATCAGTTATTTGGCACTCAGCTTTCTTTATAGTCCAACTCTCACATCCACATATGACTACTGGAAAAACCATAGCTTTGACTAGATGGACCTTTGTTGGCAAAGTAATGTCTCTGCTTTTTAATATGCTGTCTAGGTTGGTCATAACTTTCCTTCCAAGGAGCAAGCATCTTTTAATTTCATGGCTGCAGTCACCATCTGCAGTGATTTTGGAGCCCAAGAAAATAAAGTCTCTCACTGTGTCCACTGTTTCCCCATCTATTTGCCACGAAGTGATGGGACCGGATGCCATGATCTTCATTTTCTGAATGTTGAGTTTTAAGCCAACTTTTTCACTCTCTTCTTTCACTTTCATCAAGAGGCTTTTTAGTTCTTCTTCACTTTCTGCCTTAAGGGTGGTATCATCTGCATATCTGAGGTTATTTATATTTCTCCTGGCAATCTTGATTCCAGCTTGTGCTTCATCCAGCCCAGCGTTTCTCATGATGTACTCTGCATATAAGTTAAATAAGCAGGGAGACAATACACAGCCTTGACATACTCCTTTCCCTATTTGGAACCAGTGTGTTGTTCCATGTCCAGTTCTAACTGTTGCTTCTTGACCTGCATACAGATTTCTCAAGAGGCAGGTGCTCAATGTTAGCCAAATTTGAGTACTAGGAATTTTACTGGGCAAAATAGGGTTATTTAAGGTTAACTATGTCAGTAGTTTTGTTAGCACCTGTAGTTTCTAGGAATGAAGAGATATAACACCTGAAATGAGTTCAGCTACCAATAGAAATAAACACTGACCAATCAAACTCACCCATGTTGCAATTGTAGCAGGATTTCTTTTTTGTTTGGGCTGTAATTCCCTCAGACTAGACTATTTAGCTCAGCTGATGGAAAAACTTGATGGCTCACAGCCCTGTACAAGTCAAACTTTACAGAAAGAATGACACTGAAATGGTACCATATTTGCACCATGTTATGCACATACCCCTATCCCCAGACAGGTATCACTCAAAAAAAGCTTGTTGGTCACAAGAGGGACTGCATAAAAGGGTGCAGTCAACTTAAATCAAACACATCTTAATGTCTTGAAAAATTCAAAGTATTTCTATAAAGTCATGTCACATATAAGGAACAAGTTGCTCAAATCATGTTTTTCAACTCCACTAGATTTCATTAAGGGAACGGATTTCCTTGTTATGACCAAAGTGTTTGATTTCTAATGATTAAAAAAAAACCAAAAAACTGTAAATAGAACACTACTTTATAACTGAGGCTTCTGAGATGTTAAAATCAGTTAATTTTACTTTATTTACTTTACATTTTTCTAGCAAATAGTAAGGAAAAACTTCCAGGAAAAAAAAAAAAAAGACTATTCAGCTACTATATTCAAACTGAGATAATAAAGATGAGGGTGAGAATGAAAATAATTAATATCTGTTATATGCAGTATCTGAACTCACTTATTTATGTGAATTTTGACATTTGGAAGCTCAAAAAATAAACATTTTAAAGTGAGTCATCAGTTATTTCTAAATGCTTTTTAGTTGATTTTAAATGAAAGGAATTAAATATTCTACTGATGCAAGGCACTGATATCACAAATTCATTTCCACTATGTCAGGCAATCTGCATCAGAAAAATAACTTTTAGTACAAGATTCATTATTCCTTGTAGAAATACAAAAAGATCTTTTGTTCATTTTCTAGTATTCCTCTCTTTCATCACAAAAATAGCAAAATATCTGCAATTTGTTCTCTTCCAGTAAGTTTTCTATGGAATTGCAGCAAGTGAGCAGCACCCTTCCGTCCCTCATCTATTATCTCAGCTTTGATCCCCCCTATCCTGGGTAACTTTGATCCCCTCCATCTACTAACCTTTTGCTTACTGAAGAAACGCTGATTCATGACATCCATTGCAATATATTAAGAGTAATTCATAGCTTGGCAACACACTGGAAGTTCTGAACATTTCAACTCTAACAAAAACAGACACACTCATTCTCAATTCTGTGACACAGAATGTGGACAGCAACATGTGCAATGCACCAAAAATCTAAATTTTAAAGGATATAAACTAAACAAGCAAAAAAATTTAAATGCCTGGATATAATTCTCAGTAAGCAATTTTACTTAAAAGAAAATCTAAAGCTGTCTTTATAACCTATTTGCAGTTTTCCACTAATCTTTCTTCACAAGCAGACCATAACAGCATTAGGGTTATTTCTAGAAACATGGTCAGCTATACTTGAGTTGTATTTAACCCCCCAGTGATTTCTGCCTTAATTTGCACTGTGAAAAATAAACAGCTGTATCTTGCCTTTCTGGACAGTCAATAGGTTTTATTTACACTGCTTTGGGAAAAGGAGACAAAAGACATCCCTTTACAATTGTCTTCCAGCAATCGCAGTTTGGAAGGGAATATATAGCACAAATTTTTATATATAAGGAAACAAATATCTCTCTACACAAAAACATATAAATAAGCAGGCAAATAAAGTGGCTAGGAAGTCTCTTGAAGTTCAAATTTATAAACTGACCATCAAACCCAGAACTTAGATCTGTAATGGAAAAAAAAAAAAATCATTATTAGCCTGAAAAAAAAAATTCAAATACCTCTATCACGAACATGGAAAAAAAAAATTAAACAGAAAACAATAATCACCGGAAAACCTGTGTCTTGTAAAGATTTCTTTCCATCAGAAGATGCAGAAACATTTTCCCCCCTGGAGCAAACGCAAACGTTTCTCAGGCACCCCCAGTTTCTTCCCCGCTTTCTCCCCCAGGCGCCGGTGGAGACGGCCGGTGTGGACTTTTTTCCGGAGATGAGAAGTAGAAATTTGTACTTTATCGGGAGCGGGTGCACTTTTCCCCCCGGCCCCCCTTTGCTCTGCCTCCAAGATGGTAGGAAAGTTGTCGTTTCGGAGGGCAGAGGAGCGGCTCTGGTGTTATGTCCTCGCAGTGCCTGTAGTGGTGCTGTAGGAGGCTGCTGCCTCTTCTTGTGCAGCCCCGGCAGCCCTGCCTTCTTGGCTGGAGAGTATATTCAGGGATTTCCCCTTAATAATCACCGACCCTGGGAGCACTTTTTAGTTTCCAAAATAAAAATATGATCCTCACCCCTCTTGCTTGACAGGGAAAGGCTCTCGCCGGAGCCCGGGGGGAGCCGTAGCAGCGGCAGCCGAGCTTCCTAGTCCATTGCCAGCGCCTCTCACTCTGATCTGTCAGCCCAGCCGAGGGAAAAGGGGGGAAGGAGAAAAAAAAAAAAAAGCAGCTGAAAGGTAAGCAGAAGCGGCCCCAGGCCCGGCCCACATCCCCGGGCTCCCGTAGGGCGGCGGGCTGGGCCGCGCAGGCAGGGCGGGCGGCGAGCACGCTTACGTGAGGCCGGGGATTCGCCGGCCCGCGCCAGGCCCCGGGCAGAGAATGAAAGGGTGAGAGGGCCGGCGCCGGGGTGGCGGGGGCTGGGGACTCGGGGGCCTGGGGGGCGCCCACGGGCAACGACGGCGGGCCGCCGGCCAGGGGTCCAGCCGGGGCCGGAGCGGGGCGAGCGGCGCGGCCTGCGCGGGCCGGGGTAGGGGTGTGGAGCGGGGCGGGGGGGTGGGGGTGCCGGTTAGGCCTCGGGCCGGCGGGCCCCGCAGCGGCCGCGCCCTGCCCCCTGCCCCCGCACCCCGGGCCTCCCCGCGCCCCTTCGGGTCCCCCGGGGCCTCCGGGCGGGACGGCAGCGCTGCTGGGCCGAATCCTGCGCGGGCCCCCGGGAGGTTCCCCGGCGGGGCGGCAGGCCCGGGGTGGCCGGGACAGGGGCGTCAAGGCCTAGGAGTGGGGAATGGGCGTCCAGCCGCCCCCTCCCCCGGGTCTCTCGCCGACGCCCCCCACCCCCGATTCCGGTAATAGTTGGATTTATTTCTCCCCCTCCTCTGCGCTCCGGGCGGCCCAGGCCGGGGCGGGGCGGGCGGCCTTGCGGGCGTGGGGTGGGGTGGAGGGGCGGTGGAGGAGTCAGGTGCAGCCGCGGCCCGGAAAGTTTCCTTTTAGGCCCGAATTGGGGGCTGGCCTCCTTTCGGGGAGCCTCGGTCCTAGCGCTCGCGACCCCCGAGGGCGTGGGGGAGAGCACTCGGCTATTTTGAAACTCTTTGCCAGTTCCTGTCCGTGGAAGGTACTCCGCCCCTGCACCCCTCGCCCGCGCCCCACCCCGTTCCCCGGTGAGCCCTTCCAGGGCTGCAAACTCCAGCCCCGTCTCCGGGAGCCCCCCGGCTGGGGAGAGGGTCCTCTCTGCCCGTTTGCAAAAGTTTTCCAGGGATTTGTCTTAGCTGATTAGTTAGTGACTGGGCTTGTTGCAGTGGGAAAGGGAGGAGGTACGTTCAGGTGGTATTTCTACTGGGCAGGCTTTTCTAATCGCTCTTTTAGCCCTTACCCCAGGAAGCGAGGGTGTTTATTTTCAGACCGAGCAGCCACCCTTCCTCCCATCCCGGACTCTTTCGAGTCCCGAGCCCCCTTTTCTGGACAGCCTTGCAGAGGGAAAGATGCAGGGAGGGGGGAGGAGACTGTCAGGGAGGGAGACGGGGGCTGGATGTCTGGAGCAGCCCCTAGATGGAGGAGTTTCCTGTTCTGTTTGGTTACTGTCCGGGAAAAGAAACACGGGGACCGGACCCCAGGCGGGGACCCTGGTTGTCAGCACGGACCCCGCTGGGAAGCCCCAAGAATGAGGAGGGAAGTGGAGGTGGGCAGGGCAGCTCCTGAAACAAGGTCTGCAAGTTTAAGGATCGTCCGTTTATTTTTTTCTGATAATAACTATTTGGATTTCTGTGATACTGTTCTGTTCGACCCTAGAAATAGAAAAGTGGGGGATTTCAAAGGAAACTTGTTATTGCCGCAACTCAGAAGGGTCTGTGGAAGAACCCTCAGGGAACTGAACATAGCTGACACAGTGTGGTTTGGGTATTTCCCCCCCCCTCTAGGTTTAAACGGATTCAATTTTAGCTATATTTTGGTGCCGTGAGTTTTGAAAGTTTTTTTTAAAAAATGTCTAAGACTTAAATTTCCAAATCTAGATTTCCTGGTTTTCGGGGATGGGATGTTTCCTGTGGCTCCACTTAACCTCCTGGTGTTCTTTAGTGTGTGGAAGTCAAATGTTAATGTGCCCTGCCCGCCCCCGCCCCCCACCAGCGCCCACCCCCCACCAGCCCCCTGCGTGGGATTGTCTGGGGAGGTGGTGTTTTCCTCTTTTATTGGCTCTTTCCTTCCCGGCTCTTTTTAAGTGGACCTGGGGCCGGAGGCTGTGTGTAGGTATGTGTGTCCCACCCGGTAGCAGGCTGTGGAGTTGGCTGGCAGAGGTGTTCCACACTCTGACCACTCACCCCAGAGTACTGTTATCCAGCAGAAGCTGGCGCTTGCAGGGCAGTGGGTAACCCAGCGCAGGGTCAGTGCTGACTTCTGTTCCGCGTGGAAGTGAGATTCCTTCTGTGGAGTCTGACTAAATGTGTCTCCTTTTCCTTTTGCTTGCCTGAAATAAAACTCTCTACAGTGACAGCCATCCAGCCATTTAGTATTTTGGCTTAAGAAAGAAAGGCTTGATATTTGAAATGGTGTGGATTTCATACAAAAAATGTAAATTACGTTTAATGGTTGTTTATTGATTTCTTGAAATTGCTTGTTGATTTGGATGTTTTCATATACTTGTGTACCCTGAATTGTTACTTCTGTTAATTGTCCTTATTTTTAGAGCATACTGCATGGAAGAAATCAGTCTATGAATTTCTTAGGACATTTTAAGGTTTTTAAAAAAAATCTCTTTGCTTCCTAATTTGATATTTTAAGGTATATTGTTGGCTTCATATTCCCAGGCTTTCAAAATCTGTATATGTACAGATCCCAAAAGTTTTGTACCCCACCACCCCTGCAGTCTTTCCTGATCTAATCATTCCATGGGCTATTTTATTTTTGAAGGAATAGTGTGTTTCATAATCTAAAAAGTTACATTGTATTTGAAACTAAAAAAAGACTTTCAAGGCAAATATTGAATTAATTTTAAGTGGCTTAGGTAGTATACTTTTTCATTATTAAATATTTAGTTTCAAAAGTAGATGTTTATTTTCATTTATTAAGTCTGAAGTAATCAAGTTTTCTTTCCTCTGAAAGATTGTGTAAGGAAATTTGTATACCCTACCCCAAACCATTTTTCTCAGTAAATCATGTTAATACTATTATAGAGAATTGAAATTACAGTTTAGATGGATTTTAAAATTTCTAAGTCAGAGCACCCAGAATTAAACATGTCACTTCAAAAAAAAAAAAAGGCTGATCTATTCATTCTTACCTGGATTGTTCCCCCAGAGTTAGCTGCGCTCACTCTACAGTGGAACCATAGTTATGGATAAGGAGAGATCATTTATATCTGAATACAGTTAGATGGCAATGGTCTCACACTGCCTGCACCCAATCTCTCCCCCCCCCTCCCCACCCCCCATACCTGGTAACATGTAAACAATGGATGAATGGGTGATACTGGGTTGGAGACAGCCAATTGTCCCCAAAGGAGATACCCCACTGCATATACAATGGTGTTCCGTCCAAACCCATTTAATTTATGCTAATGTAGCTCTGTGCTTTGCAGAACAAACAGCAGTGGAGTCGTCTCACTTCCATCAGGTACAAGTTTGTCCCAGAACCTCAACTGTAATGACTGGTCCTGGCTTTTTTGGGACACTCACAGAGATACTCTTGACCCACTCCTCTCTTTTTTTCCGTGATTGCACTTAGGATGCTCGGTTACTTGGTTCGGTTTCTTTCCCTGAATGTGACTTGGTTTTTTTGTGTGTGTGTGTGTGTGTGACTTGGTTTTAAGACAGCTTTTTGGTTGCATTTAATTTGTAGCATAGTACCCTACAGTCAGCCACATTTGAACTGGGCCTTGAGTTCTGATCCCAGCCAGTTCTTGCACTGGGCAGGTTCTTCAGCTTTATCTGCAAAATGGAAAAAACTTTTTTTCTTTTGATATAAAGATTAGATAAGGTAGCTCATGTACTTGACTCTTAACTCACTTAGGCCACTTTACTCTTCTGTGCTCTATACTATTCCCCTCCGCCACTTTTGGCTTCCTTGTGGCTCAACAGCTGGTAAAGAATCCATCTGCAGTGTGGGAGACCTGGGTTTGATCGCTGGGTTGGGAAGGTCCCCTGGAGAAGGGAAAGACTACCCACGCCATTATTCTGGCCTGGAGAATTACATGGACTGTATAGTCCATGAGGTCGAAAAGAGTTGGACATGACTGAGCAATTTTCATTTTCACTTTCAGGCCACTTTATTCTTCTATTCTCTGTACTGTTTCTCTTGTTTGACTTTTTTTCTGATTAAAGGTAATATTTGAAAGTGAAAGTGAAGTTGCTCAGTAGTGTCTGACTCTTTGCGACCCCATGGGCTATAGCCTACCAGGCTCCTTAGTCCATGGGATTTTCCAGGCACGAGTATTGGAGTGGGTTGCCATTTCCTTCTCCAGGGTATCTTCCCAACCCAGAGGATCGAACCCGGGTCTCCCGCATTGTAGGCATACGTTTTTACCGTCTGAGCCACCAGGGATACCCCAAGGTTATACTTATTCATATTCATTCCATTCAATCTGCCTGTGACACAGCAGACCTGGGTTCCATCCCTGGGTGGGGAAGATCCCCTGGAGAAGGGAATGGCTATCCACTCCAGTGTTCTTGCCTAAGAAATCCTATGGACAAGGAGTCTGGTGGGCTGCTGTCAATGGCGTCACAAAGAGTTGGACACTTTTTGCGTCTAACACTTTCATTCTATTCAAGAGATAACCATTGTTAACATCTTGTGATCTGTGAGTGTTTGTTTTGTGATTGTGTGTGCATACCACGTGATCTCAGGATCTTCCATTTAACGATGTTGTATACTTTTGTATATGGGAGTCGGTGAGGGACAGGGAAGCCTGGCGTGCTACAGTCCATGGGGTCACAAAGAGGCAGACATGACTGAGCAACTGAACTGAACTGATAGTTTTGTATTGGTTAAAAGCTTGGGCTGTGTGTGGAATCACACTGGCTTTGAATCCTACCTATGTGACTTGGATAAATTACTTAATCTCATTAAGTCTCAGTTTATTCATCTGTGAAAGGGGGTGATGATAACACCTTCATAGGGCTGTTGTGATTAAATGAGGAGCTGCACATAAAGCCTCATATGTGGTCTTTGTATGATACTTTCCTTTAAAGATTAATATTCTCGATGGGAGTTTTTTTCAGTGTGAATGAGTGCTTGACTCAGCATATATTAATAATACTAGTAAGTATTTGAGTACAGATACGATATAATAATTACCTTCGTGGGGCAAATATTTTTGTGCCAGGAAAAAATTAGCAGTGTATTCACAGAAAGTTTCAGCAGCTCGATGTTAGCCTAGTCTCTGCCATTGAACTCTTGAGTTGGTAAACGTAAGAAAGTGGTAAGTAAGTACACCAGTGGGCAAAGAAGGTGGGTTTTCTTCTAGCTCCTTTTAAACTTGAAGCTGTATGCGTGCAGGTGTGTGTGTTGTTGCATGGCTTTGAAAAGCTGAATAGTCTGGCTGATTTGGTAGGCTCACCTTGGGAAGGTAGGATGCTTATCTGAGGTGATGGTAGGGTTTGCCGAAGCCTGTGCTGTTTCATTCATTTATCACATCGGCTTCTTTAGTGGTAGCTCTAGGGTTTGGGAAAGATTGAAGGCAGGAGAAGAAGTGGTCAACAGAGGATGAGATGGTTGAATGGCATCACCAACTCAATGGACATGAGTTTGAGCAAACTCTGGGAGATGGGGAAGGACAGGGAAGCCTGGGGTGCTGCAGTCCATGGGGTCACAAAGAGTTGGACACAGCTGAGCGACTAAAAACAACTGGGCCTTCTAAGAAAAAGATACTTTGTTTGCCCTTGAGGAGTTTTTAGTCTAGTGGAGAAGAAAAATAAAGTTGACATTTACAACTTTGAATGAGGAGGATAGTTTAGCTTGGAGGAAGGAAAGCCTATTTACTCTGGCCTGGGGCAAGAAGTAAGGATTTTCCAGGGGGGTGGGTTTCTGCCCAGAGCAAATAGGAGGAGTTAGATAGGCATTCCAGGAGGTGGGATCTGACAAAGGAGCTTTCTGTGTTGCAAATTGCAGGAATTGGGGGAGTAGGAATCTGTAATGGGAGAGGGAGTGGTTGGCTTGGTCAGGTCCTAAGGAGTCTGTACTTAGGTTAAGAGGTTTGGATTTCTCATACATTTTGTAGGCCTTTGGCCAAATAAATTATTTGCGTTTTAGAGGATTCAGATCTTAAAAAAGTGGAACAAAGGAGGGCAACAGGACAGCTGCTGAGAAGAGATTGAAGGTTTAGACTACCGTGATGGCAATGGCAATGGGCTTGGAGAGAAGTCAGTGGAGAGGCTGGTTACAGAGGTAAAGTGGTCTTCTTGGGGTAATCGGATGTGGATTTGGGATCCATCCTTGTATAGATAACAGCTGAAGTTGTAGAAGTAGAAAAATTTCGCTTTGTGGTTCTTAGTCTTTTTGGGAATCTGATAAACTTTCTGGACCCTGCTCCGGTAAAATTTATTTATACATATTTACAGTTTTATATACTTAGCTTGAAACCTGGGGTAAGGTAGAACAGACATTAAAATGGTAGCCAGTAAAAGTTTTTGTTTGACATTCACAGTTTGTGTGTCGCTTTTATCACTGACACTCTATAGATGAGGAAACATATTTGTAAAATAACTTGCTCAGGGTCACATACCTTGTGTTTTAACAGTTTAAATGAGCTACTGACGTGGAAGATTTTTGTGAGAAAATTTGGATTTGTATTTTTTTTTAAATTGGAAGATCTGGAAACCATAGGTGTGTGTGTGTGTGTGTGTGTGTGTGTGTGTGTGTGTGTGTTTTCCAACAACTTGTTGAAACTGGTTTGAGTCTGCTGCCTTTAGATGAGCAAAGTTCGCCAGTCTGCCCTTGGCCCACCCCTGTGACACATGTAGGCATTTCATCTTGCATCCCTATAAAATAAGATTAAAAGCATCTTCGGGAACATTGACATTTAAGTGTGGGCGCTAAGAGAAAGGAAGCCACTGACTGAGAAGCCAAAAAGAGATTTTTCAAGAAAGAGACAGTGGTCAGCAGTGTCAAATGCCGCAGAGAGGTCAAGTGAGATAAGGATGGAAAAGAGTACCTGGAATCGAGCAACAGAGAGGCCATTAGTTTCAGATTCTTGGAACAAAAGAACTGTAGCTACAACTTAATTTCTCTTTTTGTCATGCAATATAGGGTTTCTGTAACAATTGAGAGTGACCCCATGGCAGGGATAGAAACTCAGAAAGCATTTGTTGTAAGGGATTCTTAATTGGAGCTAATAAATGCCATAACCCAATCAAACACTGTTCATTCTGCTAGTATTTTCGTCCCAAGAACGCCAGTGTCTAGATGTTCTATAGAATGTTGAAAACATTTTTAATATTAGATTTTTAATACAGATAATAGTAGGAAACAGTTTTCAGTGGATTCTGTTATTCTAGCCTCAAGAGGGTGGGAGGGCCTGATTTACTGGAGAATTACACTGTATCATTCAGAGAACCACCAGCAGCTGGAGACTGCCTTTCAGCCCTGCAGATCTTTGATTAAAATGATAATACCAATAAACCACTACTTAACTGCTTCTAATAGTAGTTAACATTAAGTGATTACTGTGTGCTGGGTACCATGCATATTGAAATACCTAATTTAATTTTCCTAAGTGATTCAATGAGGTACATACTATTGTAAGCCTCTTTACAACTGAGAAAACTGAAGCCTAAATAACTTGCCCAAGGTCAAACACCTAGTAATGAGCTGAGCCCACTTTAAGCCCCATCCCTGATACCCACTGAAGCCAGTAAGTGCTCTCCACTGCTGTGTGAGCTCTCCTTACCTTCCTAATAAATTAGGTAAGAAGCTCAACTAGCATAAAGTCATTTTAATTGAAATTCATAATGTAGACTTACTTGCACAGTGCTATTTGAGCACAGTATTTGGCACATAGTAGACATTCAATATGGAGAAGGAAATGGCAACCCACTCCACTGTTCTTGCCTGGAGAATCCCAGGGACAGGGGAGCCTGGTGGACTGCCGTCTGTGGGTCACACAGAGTCGGACACGACTGAAGTGACTTAGCAGCAGACATTCAATAAGCATTTAACTTAGCTTAAAATACTCTCCTTTGCACTTTGTGTTGAATATTGTTTATATTTTGGGATGATAGGCAGATTTTCTCACTGATCTGTGAATCACACCAGTTGATAGATTTTTATAATTTCTGAGTCTAACACTGGTGTGTGGGATATTGCTTTTTTTTTTTTTTTAAATCAATATACTCATCTGTTCAGTTTCACATTTCTATGCTGCGTGAAGTTGAGTCAAAACATTTCAAAAAAAAAACTTAAAATGGGACACTTTTTAAGTTTTTAAGCTTTTTCAGACTTTATATGATCTGGGATAAGCAAAAATTCTTTTCATTTGTATTAAATATATTAGCTAGCATTCTGAGAATTTAGGTTCACGTTGGATTAGAAAAAAATTGTAAGGTATGTTGTAGGTCCAGGCCCTTCAAAGGGGGTAGACTATATAAAATTACAGATGGCAATTAGAAAATAGTTTGGCAGTGAAATGAACATGCTTCTGAAACAGGAGACTCAAAAGAGCAGTAATGACACAGAGATCCCACATGGAGGTGATACAGTGGCGGTCCCAAAGAGACTAATGTTCATATTTTGCAAATTGGGTTCTGGTTGCTGTTAGAAGACCGAAAGGGCTGTCGGTTGCTTTTGTTAAAAGCTTATCTTTCTTACCTTTCTTCCTACTAATGTCTTATTCCTCTGTATTTGCAAGAAGAAAGAAACTACGGAAGGGAATTGTTTTATTTTTCATTAAACTCAGCATATAATATCAAGGGCTTCCCTTGTGGTTCAGCTGGTAAAGAATCTGCCGACAATGCTGGAGACCTGGGTTCGATCCCCGGGTTGAGAAGATCCCCTGGAAAAAGGGAAAGATTACCCACTCCAGTATTCTGGCCTGGAGAATTCCATGGACTGTATAGTCTGTGGGGTTGCAAAGAGTTGGACATGACTTGAATGACTTTCACATAATATCAAGGAGGATTTTTTAGAAAGATTTTACAGCTACCCATATTTCCTTCTCTTCAATTCTCATATATGGATATGTTTGCCATGAAAAATTTCTTTCTGTGAGTCTCTTCTCAGGTATTTTTTGCTTTTTTGGTAATAATAAGGGCATATTAAAGGGTATATTCTAGTGCTGTTGAGAGTGCTTAATTACCTTAATTCTCTTTAAGGAAGCATAGACTTGTTTGTATTCTTTTTCTAGGCAAGCTATTTCCATGGATGAAGATAGTATCTACTGTAGTGATAAATTTGGTCTGGTTAAGACTTTTTTAAGTGATATTCATCGTATATTAAAAGGTGTAGTTCTAAATGTATTAGACAGTGTGATAGTATTTCAGTGGGATCATATTTAAATATTAGGGTCTATAAGACATTTGATTAAGATCATGTGGCCTTCATACATTATGCTGCTGCTGCTATATGTTTCCTCAAATTTTATCTTATCGCGAATGTCAATGAATGAAGGCCATGTGAATTGCACCTTTGGTGGAGTAGCAGTAAAGAACTTCAGTGTTGGGAGGCTAGATGTACAAAATTTTTTTTTTTTTTTTTTAGATGTACAAAATTTAAAAAATGTAGGTTTTTTTTTTTTCCCCTGAAATCTATTTTAGTGCTTTTGTCATGATTACTTCTTTAATTAAAAAAGGGGAACCTTTTTTAAGATAGAGAAGACCATATTAGTGGTCGTTTCCAGTTTATAGACAAGTGATTTTGATATTAAATAATATCAAATATTATTTGATTAAACAATACTTCTTAAGAAGGAAGTTAGATTCAAAGCAGAAAGCCATTTTCCCTGAACATTCTTTCCTTTTATAGTGTATAAAGTAAGTCTGAACACATCAGGGAATTGAAAATATAGCTATAAAGATTAAATTGGGCTTATTAAAAGAGGGATTTGAAAACGGAGAACAGGTAGGTGATTGTTTAAAAAGAAGATGGAAAGTTGGCTTTTAGTAGGATTTTAAAAATGTTACAATTCAAAGAAATAGAAAAAATAATCACAGGTTGATGTTAAAAAACATGGCGTTTGGAGAGTCGTTTTTAAGATGTTGCAATTAAACACTTTGTAATGGCATAGAGATCGTTAGCAAGAGCTTTGGCATCTTGTGGCAAATGCTGAAAGATGGACTAATGGATAGATTAATGGATTCTTAGAAGGATGTTGAATAGGCAGATTTTAATGCGTTCTTACATTTATTAAAAAACATTATTTTAATGTTTTTTAGAAAACATTATTTGCTAAATAGACCTTGTGGCAGATTATATGAATCTATTTGATGAAACTTTTTTTTTAATATGTGTTTATTTTTGGCTGTGCCTGATTTTTGTTGTGCGCGGGCTTCTCATTGCACTGGCTTCTCTTGCTGCCGAGTTTGGGCTCCAGGTGCACCGGCTTCAAGGCTCACAGGTGTAGTTGCCCCGCAGCACGTGGGATCTTCTGGAACTGGGGATTTAAACTGTCCTCTGAATTGCAAAGTAGTTTCTTAACCACTGGACTTCATGGGAAGCCCATGAAACGTTTGATGTTCTTGAGATATACGGCGATATTCAAACATTTTAAAAATTCTAAATTATATTTTCTCTTGGCAAATGGCTATGGCTATTAGAAATCACTGTGTAGACTTAAGTACCAATTTGGTGATTTTTAAAAATTAATTATTGGTGGGTGAACCTAGTAACCTGGTTTGGGTAGGCAACCTAGAGTTCAGTTGCTATCACGGAAGCCATTTATGTAGGCAGTGTGTACTTACCAAGCAGCTGTTTACTTCCGGGCACTGTGCTAGGCTCTGGGTGTAATGAAGAACAGAAAACTATCCCTCCAGGAGCTCATTTCCTAAGAGGGAAGAGAGCAGAAGAACAAGCAAAGTAGACTCTAATGAGGGTTAAAACAGGTAAATGCACAGAGTACCTCAAAAGAGCGTGGAACTAACTCTGCCTTTGGGAATCTGCATGTGGTGACAGCTAAGCTGTGTTCTGAAGGCTAGGACTGGCCAGAGGACAAAGAGGAAGACATCCATTGTTCTGGACAGAGGGCCTGTCCTTGGTTATGGTGAGACTGGAGGAGCCTGGGTGCTCAGAGCTGTGGGCAAAATCCTCCAGTTACTCACTTCCTTTCTTTTAGGTGCATCTCACGGCATAGATTATGGAGCTTCGCAGGTGGCTTTGTGGTAAAGAATCCACCTGCCAATGCAGGAGACACAGGAGATGCAGGTTCGATCCCTGGTTCAGGAAGATCCCCTGGAGGAGGAAATGGCAAACACTCCAGTATTCTTGCCTGGAAAATTCCATGGACAGAGTCTGGCAGGCTGCAGTCCATGGGGTTGCAAAGAGTCGGACAATACTAAGCAATTGAGCTTATCTCTATGCACTGCATAGATTGTAATCTTCTAAGGGAAAAAAAAAGTTGTCTTTTACTATTAATATACTCTGTAGCTTCTCAGAAAATGATGGACTTGTCATAAGTGTTTAATAAGTAAATGAACACTTGCCATTAAAGCTAGAATCACGTGGATTTGACATAGTGATTCTAAATCAAATTTAGTACCTTCTTTAATAGCATGTTTATTCATTAAAATAAGAAATTCAAAATGATCACAAAAGAATATGTTTGCAAAAATTAGACAAGTTTTATGATTTTTTATTTGGTATATTTTACTATATAGAATTTTAAAAGATACTTCTGGTTAATGATGGCAGAATACTGACATCTCTGTTCTCTCTAAACCAACTAAAAAGAATGAGGAGAATGAGAAACAGAAGAGAAACTCAATCTTTGAACAAAACCTTGTAATTTGAATGTATGAATTAGTATTATTTAAGTGCAGTGGGAATTGAACCAGGGCA
Organism: Cervus elaphus; assembly: GCF_910594005.1. Taxonomy (NCBI): domain Eukaryota; kingdom Metazoa; phylum Chordata; class Mammalia; order Artiodactyla; family Cervidae; genus Cervus; species Cervus elaphus. Next base: position 39,843,413 of record NC_057822.1, read on the forward strand.
AGAAAGGATGCAAGGAGAGATGCTGCTTCTGCTGCTAAGTCGCTTCAGTCGTGTCCCGACTCTGTGCGATCCCATAGATGGCAGCCCACCAGGCTCCTCCGTCCCTGGGATTCTCCAGGCAAGAATACTGGAGTGGATTGCCATTTCCTTCTCTGCAAGGAGAGATGATTTCCTCTATATAACTCAAGCAGAGTGGTGGGAAACACCATGAGGACAAAGCCAGTGATCCCCTTACCAGGAATGGCTCGGTTGGTATATACATGGTGCTGCCTGAGTGGCGAGAGAGGTGGGATTGGATAACAAACCGTGTGCGTGCTGGGTCGCTTCAGTTGTGTCCAGCTCTGTGCCGCCCTATGGACTGTAGCCCACCAGGCTCTTCTGTCCACGGGATTCTCCAGACAAGACTATTGGCGTGGGTTGCCATGCCCTTCTCCAAACAAGCTGTACAGTTGAACTGTTTTTGCAAGAAGTTAAGTGTAGAGGAGAAACTGGCAGCACGCAGCTAATAGTTGTGTATCTGATCAGCTGAAGAGAAATAAAGCCTAAATGATCATCCCCCCAAATCTATGCCATGTGGGCCCTTTTGAGTAGGGGAGACTAGTCCAGCATTGAGTCAAGCCTTAAGGGAGAAATGAAGATGATCATTTTCAGAAAGAACTGAGAAAGTAAAAATTATGAATAAATAGCTCCTTATGGTGGGAGGTGGTCTGGAGAGTTGGGGTAAGACATGGCTCCTCTGAAACAGAAGTTTATAGATATATACAAAAGCTCAAGAAATAAATGATAAGATATAAGAGTGGAGCTAATGGAACCAAAGTATGAAATAAAAGAGCAATGGTATAGTTATTATAGAAATGAAGGTCACTTTCAAAGCAGCACATATACCCGATAGCTAAGAATAATGGAGGTAAGCTTGAGAAATTTGAGCAATTCAAAATGGAAAAAGTAAAAATAAAGCCTAGAGACAGAGCCAGATACGGAAGACAGTAAATTTAGCATGCCTATAATTAATACCCCTGAAAAATACAATAGAATAAATGAAATAGAAAAACAGTTTCAAGACATTAAGGAAGCGTTTCCCACAATAAATAAAAAATGAGTTTAAATTCTAAAATGATTTCTAGACTTTATAAATTTAAAAATTAAAAAAAAATTTTTTTTGCGCCACATCATGCGGCTTGCAGATCTTAGTTCCCCAACAAGGGGTTGGGCCCAGGTCCTGGCTGTGAAAGCGGCCACTGGATCACCAGAGAATTCCTATGAAGACTTTTATTGTTTGGTTAAAATGCAGGGAAAATATGACCTAAGACTTTATGTCCAGGCAAGCTTTAGTTTAAGTGTAATGTCAATTGACATATTTTTAAGTAGAAAAACCATGGCTTATTTTCAATAAGTCAGCCCTTGATGGGAAAGGTGGAGAATGGAGGTAAGTAAATTATAAACTATTGAATGCAGAGATGGATTGAAAACTAAGTTAAAAGATTAGTGATTAGCATTGAATAATTTTGAATATAGGACAAACATTAGAATGTCATAAGCTATAACAATGTAGAAATAATATAAGGAAGAAATACTGAGTTGGGATAGGTAGGTAGTTAACAAAAATGGAATTTTTTCTCATTCATAGCAAGATCAATCACAGGAATGCTAAGCACACTAACTTCCTTAGTTTGGAGTAAAGAAATGTGATTTAAAGGACACAGACTATAAATCTTCCAAGAAAACAGGCTATAAAATGAAATATGTAATAAAAAGATAGAATTGAAAGCTTAACAATACAAAAAATAAGGTAGTAAAATTAAGATGAAACATTTGTCATGTAAGTAAATATTAAATTATAAATTGGATGAACTTATTAAAAGAAAATGACTCGATTGGAGGGGGAAAAAAAAAAACCTGGTAAGAGATGCATTGAAAAAGGGACCAGCAAAAAAAAAAAAAAAGGGACCAGCAAGTAATATTTTAGTAAATATTTAGGCTTTATGGCTATACAGTCTGTTAGAGCTACTCACTTCTCCTGTTACAACATGGAAGCAATCATATACAATATACAAATGAATGAACAGGACAATGTTCCAATAAAACTTTATTTACAAAAGCAGGCAATGGGTCAAATTTGTCTTATAAGCCAGAGTTTGTTGACCTGTGATCTTAAATAGTGCTTCAGAAAACTTGAGAGTAAAAGGATAGGCAAAGACTTAATCAGTGAATTCAGGTCCAAAAAATGAAGTCCAGATGCTAATATCAGACAAGGTTGAGTTCAAGACAAATAACATCAATTGCCTTTTCTAATGATAAAGAGTGACAGTCTAATGGTCATGAAATCTCTGTATCAAATAACACAGCTTTAAAATTTATAAAATAAATACAAGGGAAAATAAATAAGGTTATAGTTGGAGATTTTGTTTCATCCCTTGGTAGACAGAAAAAGCAAACTAAATAACAGTGAATGTTAATAGCATGATATATGGTGTAACTAGCAAGATACCCTAGAAACAACAAATGCTTTTTTCCAGGAGCACCTATTAGTCCCCAAATAAAAATGCAGTCAAATCCAAAATTAGAGATATATGCAGGTTATGCTCTTTCTTTTTCTTATTTCCTTGTGAAATTTGTTTTTATTAGAATACCAGGGATGATTTGAGAAATATCTCCATGGGTTATGCCCCACACGATCTTCCGATCTTCCTGGGATAGCTTTTGGAACTTCTTAGAGCTGCTTTTCTTGCTGCCAGCAGACTCTGAAGGCCCTCCCTGCTTGAGTGGCTCCTCCATGGAAGAGAATTTCCTCTTTTTCTTGGGGACACTCTTGTTTCTGACAGTTCAGGGTCACTAACTGGTTCCTCTTTGGGGAAAGATTTCTTCCTCTTGGGAAGACTTCCGCTGCTAGCTGTGTCTTCAAGATCGCTACTAACCAGCTTCTCCTTGGAAAAAGATTTCTTCTTCTTGGGTTTGGAAAAAGAGATAGGTCTTTCATTCCATTCTCCCGAGGAGTCTCCTGGGGCTTTTTCTTCATTGGGGTCCTAGCCTCCTGGGAGGCAGCCGAGCCCAGGGAACCAGAGTGTGTTCCGGCCAGCTCTCTGGGCTCTCTGCAGGGTCCCAGCACCTCTCTTTCCTTATACTCCTTCTCCACACAGCTGCTGTTTTCTGATGATGGGAGGGCAGTTGCAGCCAGCTGTTTCCTTCAAGTGTTTCTTCTCCTGTTTCTCCAGCTTCCTAGTAATTTCAGCAGCTGCTCTCTCTGCCTGAACCGTTAACCTCCTTCACGACATCCAGATTCTTCTGTGGTATCTCCAGTCTCTGAGGACAGGCGTTCCTCAGCTTGTTTGAGTTCTCCCCAGAAACACTTGTGCACCCCTCAGAGAAGCTATCCATTTGTGAGGAACTACCTCATTTTTTTGCTAGGGGTCTGGAGAGGCAGCCTTTGTTCTTGGCAGTTGCTTGGTCAGTGAAGGTGGGATGGAAAATAAGTCCGTGTTTTGGAGTGTTACCCCTTGTCTGAAAATGTTAGATAACTCTTGGGTCAAAGGAGAAATTAAAAAGTAAAATCCAAATCAACTAGAAAGTATTGATAATTAGAATGTGTATTACTACCTATGGGATATGATTAAAACACTACTCAGGAAAATTCATAGATGTAAACAAATTATTAAGCAAGAAAAGAATGAAAATAAAAAAATTAAGCCCAAGAAGTTAAAAAATATAATGAGAAGAGTGGAAAGGAAGTAGAAAGAATTAACAAATACAAAAGCAGAAATTGATGAATTAGAAAATACATGGAGGTGCTGATAATTCCAAGAGGTTTTTTTTTTCTTCTTTTTGCGGGGGGGAGTATATTGGTAAAAATATTAAACAGATAAACTCCTGTTGAACCCAGTCATGAACAAAAGGGGAAAGCACAAATATCACAAATGTATATGGACATACATAGAATACAAGAATGAGTCACAGATATTTAGGAAATTAAGTATAAGAGGTCACATTGCTAAATTGTATACAGGTAAATTTGAAAACCTGATCTGCACAAAACACTGCCCAGGCAACCTTCTAAGGAACGTTACAACTGCAGTGCTTTTTAACTTGTTCAGGAACAAAGATTTTATAAATTGTTTTTTAAAATATTAATACCTGTTTCTGCCAAGGCACACACATAGAAAACACTTTAGACAGTCTCAAAATGCAAAAATCCTCAATATTAGCAAATATAGCCCAGTCATACATTGGAAGAATAATGCGTGATGTCCAGGTTGCTTTCATCCCAGGAGTGTAAGAAGAGTACAGTATCAGGATACCAAATATTAAATATTTTTAGCACATATTTTTAAAAGTGCAAGAGAAAAAATGATCATTTCCCTAGAAACTGAAAAAGAATTTGGTAAAAATTAGCTGTCAATTCTGAGTTTGTTTTTTTCTTAATAAAGTAGGAATTACTTCATACTTCCTTAACATAACACACAAGTCAACATTTTACTGCCATTGACTGGAAGCAATTCTTATTTAAAATTAGGAGTAACAGTGACTGCTGTTATTAACATTGTTTCAATAGTTCTGGCCAATTCAAATAGGGAAAAAGGATGCAGGAACATTGGCAAACAAGGGGGAATCATCAATCTTAATAGACATGATGCCACCTAGGATATGTCAGAGTATAAAGTGAATGTTACCCTTTATGTGATCTATAACATATTCTCATACCTTTAGATATATAGGCTGCTTTTTTTCATAATGGCAATCAAATTGATTATGTAAATTCCTTTTTTCAGTTAGTTATATCCAGCCTATTTATTTCCTGAAGTTCATATAGATTTACTTAACTAATTCATGAAAGATTTGTGTTTGCCAGGTGGATGAGCAGGCCAAAGAGAGTGTAAAAATGAAACTGCATGGGTTTGCTTTGAAATAATTTCCTGTCCTGAATATCCAGACCTTCAGGGCAGCTGAATTTAAATTTTTAGTCCAACTTTTCTTCCTTGCCTCCTAATAAAGTGAAAAGGCAAAGTTCTTATTTTTGTTTTACATTGATGCATGATTAGGTTTACTCAGTAATGTATGATTTTTTTTTATTACCTAAGTTAATATTTCAGATTTTTTTCTACTGATATAAGTGAAATGCTTCTTAAAGGTAATATAAGTTCTCCACCTTTATCATCAGCAGGTAAAATGTAGTAATAATGATTTTGTAAGTAGTAACTCTCATGTGTTCAAGGCATGGTGCTTAGTGTGTTGCATGCTTTGTGTGATTTGATCCCTGAAGCAACCTCATAACATAGCTACTAATATTATCTCTATTTTACAGACGGGAAAACCAAGGTTAAATGATTTGTCCAAGGTAAATACTGTAGTTATCTTGGCAGATCTCTGACTTAAGCAAACATATCTTCTGACTCTTCAGGGATTTGTGTATCTCGACATTCACTGATGTAAGGAGTTTTTTATTCAGTTTCGTAAACGGGAGAGTACTTCTCGAGGTTTTCTGTAGCTGGTGTCTGAGCTGTTCATCATCTGTCTCGGTGATTTTGGAGTGTAGAGCAAGCAGGCTGGACCGCAGCAGGCCCCTGTGGCCTGATGTGGCCGATCAGTTGTTTTAGTTTCACTGTGGACGGTATGGTGTTATCATACATGTTAACTCCTAGACCTTTTGTGTGTTGAGAGATAGTGATTGCTGTGTGATTTCTTCCATCTTCTTATTAAACTTCCAGAGACTCATCAGCCATGGTAATTATACTATCTGGTGTAATTGGGAGCATTCTGTGGTGCAGAGCACTCAATTGAATGGTGGAAATGTGGTGGTGACTAGTCTTTGGGCTCAAGGCTATAGTCTGGATGGGACAGGTGTGGGGGAGTATTAGTGGGAAAAATAACATAAAAATAGGGATTTTTTCTTTTTTAATATTTCATAGAAATATTTGTTACAAACTGCTAAATATTTTGCCAACACATCAGAAAATGTAGAATTTCTGGGGGAAGTTTTGGGTTTGTAGAGCTCATTCCATTGCCATTTTAAAGAGATTTGAGTTCTGAAAATCGGCATAGGTGAAACCATCAGTAAAGAAAAAAAAAAAGGACCCGCCACCTTCTAACATGAATTTGGTGGAAGAACCCTGCTGTTTTGAGGTATTTACAAGGCTTAAAGCAAAAATTATTTAGTTCAATTTGGAGTGGTAGGTTAACTTAATGTTTTATGTCTTATTATTTGAATTCAATACTGGGATGTTGGGTTACAGTGAAGAATCCATCCCGTTAGGAAGGGTGATACCCTAGAATTTTACTTCCCAGGTGAGCAAGCTTTGCTTATTTCTGTTTGTTAACTAGGCCTTTTGATATTTTTGTAGACAATCTGCTTCATCTTGATTCTGCAGCATTCCAAACTGTGGTATCCTTGGGGTTCTCTTAACATTGCTATGGTGCAGAAGATTTAAAATCAGGTATGACTGTGGGGCCCGAAGTCCCTCAGTGAAATTCTCAACTTAAACCTGCCTTATACTCTCTGATTTATCATTTGGGTTTCTTTTTTTGTGGTGGTCTTTTAGCTGATGTTCACAAGGAATAGAGTCACGTGATGTATGAAGGGAAACATATACACTTCTCTGAGGTTGACAATAAGCCCTTGTGCTCATATAGCCCCAAACTGTGCAAGCAGCGGCGACTCAACGGCTACGCTTTCTGTATCAGACACGTTCTGGAGGACAAGACTGCCCCCTTCAAGCAATGTGAATATGTGGCCAAGTATAACAGCCAGCGCTGCACCAACCCCATTCCTAAATCGGAGGACCGCAGGTAAGCGCTGACAGTGGGGAGCAGCCTCTGATTGAATCAGCAAGCTTGGAAGTTGCTTCTGTTCTGTTTGATGTATGATATGATGGCTTTAGTTGTTGAGTTCAGGGGTTAATCTAAGTAAACTTTAGAATGGTTCTAAAGATGAGAGATGGCAATTTTTAGGAAATGGAGTAGTAACTTTGGCGATTTCTTTGTGAAGTATGTTTAAGTGTGTAAAATTTTTTTTTTTTGCTTGAAGTCTTGGTACTGATGTGCTTGGTTTACAGCCTTAGAAAATGTTTTCTGATTTTTCTACTTAGTATTTCATCAGCCTAAATGAGCCAAATGATAGGAACTACTTTGGTGTTATAGTTAATAATAATAATTTTGGAATTTTTAAATCCACACTTGAAAGGTAGCAAATGATATATACTTATTGAAAAAGCATTATTCAAAAGAATGATTACTTGAATCATTCAGAAGATTTATTTCCCCTCAGGCTTCTTTTGGTTAAAAAGAGTTCCATATAAACTATGTTTACTATAATTTAGAACCTTTATTTTCGTAGTAAAGTAGGCTTTATGACTGGGATTATGAATTTATACTTTTCTGAGTTAAAGAAAATAATGAGATGTTTTTAAAGGAGTTTTATGCTGATTATTCATCTTTCATATCCTTAGAAAAATTTATACTGTATTTCACATATAATCTCTTTTTTTATGTCTCTTTTTGTCACTTCTCCAGAAACCCTGTTGATCATTGTAGAATATTACAGAGAGATGCATGCTTCTTTTCCTGAAAGTTTCAAATACTTGTCTTTAGGTAGAAATTTTGAACTTTTTATTTCTACATTTAAAAAACACGTAAACAACCTTTATTTTTTGTTCCTATATGTAAACAAATGTCACCTGTGTAAATCGGTTGAAACGGAATCATGTATTTTGTATGTCATGGTGAGCAACTTATAGGGTGAAATAAATAATTTGTGTTGATAAATATCCCACCAAAATGAGTACAGTATAATGTGGTGATTTGGAAATACTCTCTTAGAGTATCTAATGAGCACTTCAGGTTTCAAATTACAATACCTGAAAGTTAGAAACAGCTGTTTAGTGAGGAAAGGGATAAAATTTTAATCTCAGGTGAGAAAGGTACCAGTGTATTAGGCTAAGCATGTCTGTCCAGTTGGTTTTAGCTGACTAAAAATAATTTCTTACTCTTACCCCTTTTTAACTTGAAGAATGAGTGGACTTGGATTTCTTTTTTCACGTCAAGATCCATTATAATCACATTTCTATAATTTTGTCTTAAATTCAGTTTATCAGAGGTGTGATTTTTGTCAACCTTGGATTTTTTTTTCAATTCAACTGAAGCAAGTATTATCTTAGTAGCAAATAGCAAGAAGTAAATTGAGAGTCACTCTGAATTTCTCCAAAATATTAATTATCTGAATTAATTTAATATGTCTTCACCTTTATATTTGACGTAATTTTCTTTTTTTTTTTTTTTAAGAGCAAGAAAGGAAAGGACTTTTGTGTTGCTGTGTCAAGAGAATCTGGGCTTAAAAAGTACTGAGTTATATATTTTTTCAAAATTGGTCCGAGACCATATGAACACAAATGCTATTAATATTTTTGTATTTTTGTTGTTGTAGGGCTGTTTGAAAACAGATTAAAGTAGATGTTAGTAGGAAGTAATATTCTTACTTAACCTCAAGAAACCCAGGTTGAATTCATGTCATAATATGTTTAAACCTGTATATAAATGTAATAGTTGTAACTATACTATATGACACAATGTAGAAAAGATTAATATTCTTTTGAAAATAAGCTTTTATCATTGTTAAGACAGTTACTCCTTGGACACTTAGGGATTTGAAATGGTTTTATGTATAGTTTTAGGAAACAAATTCCCAAGGACTTCTAGTTGACCAAAATATCTGGTCAATAGTCAGGTAGAATAAGTGCATAACTTACCTGGTGTGTATTATAAATGCTAACTTACGAAATTCCATCTTTTGGATAGAATAGTGTTAAGTTCAGTTAGAAGTATTGGTATAATTAAAAAGTAATGTCCATTTTCTAATATACTTTTACAGTGGGAAGCTAAGGCCTCATACTATAGCCTTGATATTTCAGAGATAAATGGTTATATTAAGTTGGTTATTTTATATAGTATTGTAAATTTAAGTTTGGTATAGTTTTTTATATATATATATATATTTATTTATTTAGTAGTATGTATTTACCAAGAAATTTTCTTGTTTCCTATATTTATTCTTTTCTAAAACAGCTTAAGATATAATTCATATATGAATCAAGTTACCCATTTGAAGTATATAGTTCAGTATTCTCTAATGTCTTTACAGGAGTGTGTAACTATCAACGTAGTCTTAATTTTACATTTTCAGCCCCCCAAAGGAACACATTTGCAGGCATTTCCCTGTATTCTTTTTGACTGGGGATTCATATTTACATACTTACTTTAAATACATACTTATTTTAAATGCTGTTCATCACTAAGTAAGCTGTTGTAATTCTAGTTACGTGGTCACAGTGTGACAGGGGCTGGCGTGGGTCGAGGGTGGGGTTGAAGGAAGACTGTCCCTGTGGATTCGCCTCTGCTGGGCCAGGTGATGCACCAATAGTAGCCTCATTTACCAGTCCAGACGGCCCATGTCAATGAGCAGAGCAGCTTGATTTCTAAATTTAAAAAAGCCCACTTCATTACTCCTCTCTAAAAATACTAATCCTTTTGTCAATTTGAAAATGAATAGAAAACAAACAAAAGCCAGCAACACTTTGTTGGGAAGCTTAATACAATTATACCTGAAACTCTTTTCCTTATTAGCTGTAGTTTTATGAATCTTTTCTATTTACAGTAGGTAGGACCTAGCTCAAACCTGCTAGTTAGACACACATACATGTGCAGCGCAGAGTCTCTTTACAGTCCAGAGGCTTTTTCTTAATAGTTGTGTTTGCGATGAAAGAGTGAGACAAAGCAGCAAACCCATGTGTCCTCATTTTTGGTGAATCTGTGTTTTTAACAGTTATTAAAACACTTTTCTGTTGGAGCCCAGTGAGTTTGGGAGTTGACATTATTTACTTTATTGCTTTTTTCCCAAGCTGTGTTCTATGGAGATATACTGCAATAAAAATAGGTGCCATTTTAAATAAGTTTGGGAAACAGTGCCACATGGGTACATTTCTACCCTTGGAGTATAATGCACATATCATACAAGATGCTTTGAGAGATTGTTCAGTAGAAACAAATGATAAAATTATTATCTCTTCCTGTTCAAACCAGCATTTTTCCAAATTTATTTAAGCATGGCATACTGTCTTTATGGCATACTAGTCAGCATACCTTAGAACTGCGTGAGTTATACCAGTTTGGGAAATACTATTTTTCTATTTCCTAGAGAAGGAAATGGCAACCCACTCCAATATTCTTGCCTGGAAAATCTCATGGATGCAGGAGCCTGGTGGGCTATAGTCTGTGGAGTTGCAAAGAGTCAGGCATGACTTAGCAACTAAACAACAAATGACTTTTCTATTGGTTAGAAACCTCTATAGGTTTTCAGTGTAATTTTATTCAAATTACATGCATTCTTAATAAGTCTTCAAGAGCGATATTTTTCTTCTGTTTTTTTAATTGAAGTATAGTTGATTTACATGTTAATTTCTGCGGTACAACACAGTGATTCAGTTATACATATATGCATTCTGTTTTATGTTCTTTTCCACTATAGTTTATCACAGGATATTAAATATTGTTCCCTGTGCTAAATGAGCTTTGATTTTTTAGTTTAAGTCTTAGCTCTGTCACTTTCTATGTAGGTGGTTTGGGGTAAGTTAATTTATATAAAATTTAGCTTCCTCATCTGTATAAAGGGCATTATTTTGGTACCTATTGCAGGTGGAAATTAGAAGAGATAATTCATGTACTCAACACATGGCTATTGAGAAACTCATTTAATCTGTAATCGCACCAACTAGTTTAACTATTTTCTCCTCTTCTGTGTGTGTGTGTGTGTATAGAACACGCAGTAGACATTTGACGTTCTTAAGTGTTATGTCGTAAGATCTTTGTGAATCTCCAGTACTTGAATGGCATTGAGACATGTGATTTTTTTCTCTAGAAGAGAATTTTAAGTGATCCTTTAGATCCTTTAGATGAGCTACTTTGTATGCTATGAATAGAGAATAACAAAGCCATGTGAGAACCAATAGCTAGGTGTTTATCCAGGACCACTCACTATTTGAATGACTTGCTTCTTTCTGGCAGCCTCTTCTCATGTGCAATTCATTTATTTGCTGTAGCAAAACTGCACAGACTTTGCGGATTGCTTGAGGGTAATGGAAGTTGTATAAATTACATCCACGAATGCAGAGTTATCACAGTCATGCATTTTGAGCATACAAGGATTCACATTTTATGATATGTAGCTTTGTATTCTACTTTTATAAAGATGTATTAGGAACGGTCTCCTGTGTATGTGTGTGTTTTTATAGGTACTGCAACAGCCACTTGCAGGTACTTGGCTTTATCCCGAAAAAAGAGAGGAAGAAAAAGAGTGACCCTATAGATGAGGTCAAGGTCAGGCACCAGATGGATACCATGGCCTTTAGCCTGACGGTGCCCACGCTGGCCTTGAAGATGCCCAATGGACTGGATGGAATGTCCCTCTCTCCACCAGGGGCAAGGGTCCCTGTCCACTACCTGGAAACTGAGTTGGAAGACCCCTTTGCTTTCAACGAGGAAGATGATGACCTAAAGAAAGGGGCAACTGTGAGAAAGAAGTTGCAGAGCAAGTTGGCCCAGAATCGGCAGCGCCAGAGAGAGACAGAGATTTTAAAAGTTCGACAAGAGCACTTTAGTCCCCCTCCTGCCCCTTCTCAGCAGCAGCCTCCGCGGCAGCACTCCCACCTGTCACCTTTACCCACTTTAAAACCTCCAGCGCCCCCGCAGGGTGTAGTCTGCAAGTCACCTCAACCTCAGAACACCAGCCTACCAATGCAGGGAGTGGCCCCCACCACCCACACTATAGCACAAGCCAGGCAGTGGTCTCACAAGAGGCCTCTGCCCCTCCTGCCATCCAGTAGGGCTCCCGCCGTGGACCCGCCCAGGACTGACCGGGTCCTCATGAAAGCCACAGCCTTCTCTCCACACTTCTCTTGTATAAGCCGACTGCAGAGACTGGTGAAACTGTGCACCCAGAAACATCAGTTGGACACTGATCTGTTTCCCCATTTAGGTGAGTTACCGTCTCTTTTACCCTGTCATATACGTGAGTAATATAACAAAATGTGCCCTTTTGCACAAGGTTTTATTTTCATAGCCTTCTCATACATAGTAGGGGTAGAAGAATACTTGGACAGAGTGTCCAATCAAGACTCTGTATTTAGATAAATCACCTTAACATAAACATGCTACCGGAGAGAACAGTAATTGGTGAACAGGACACAGAAGAAGAGGAGCTGGGAGTTTAGAATCCCAGTTAAAGCTTCTAGTAGGGTAGTAGCAATGTTGAAAGCAGCTGTGTTTGGTTTTGTACTTCTGTGAGCTCAGTCCCTGTGTCTAATGAAGTTCTTGACATATCTTATCATAGAACTTTGGAATAAAGATAGTGTTGTTGGCATCTGCTGACAGTTTTCTAAAAAAAAAATTCTTAAAGTAATGCCTGTTCATGATTTAAAAGCAAAAAGTTACAGAAAACTGTAATGGAGACAAATATCTATCTTTCCTTTGTTGCTTCTGAGTTTTCTATCTTAATCAAGAAAATCCTCTGATAGCAAGTTTATACAGATATTCTACATATTCTGTTAATAGTTTGATTGTTTTATTTTTGTTCATTTAAACCTTTGATACATTTGGAATTTATTCTTGTGAGCTGTGATTCTAACTTTAGGAAAGATTATTTGCATGAAATATGACAGCAATAGAAAAATGGGAAAAGGATGGGTATAGTAGAAGAAGAAATATAAATGGTCAATAAATGAAAACCTCAATCCTCCTAACAGATGGGGAAATGCAAATTAAAATAACAGTCAGCTACTATCAGATTAGCAAAAATTATATCCATTGTTAATGAGAATATGGGATCTCATACGTGACTGGTGAGTAATGCAACAATATCTACTAATTAAAAGTATATGTATAGTCAGCAAGCTCACTTTTGGAACTCTGTGTATTAAAAAAAATACCGAATGTAAGGATATGTGTTCTAGGATGTTAATTACAGCATTGCTTGCAATACTAAAAATCTGCAAACCACCTTTATAACCTGTGGGAAATTTTGAGTAAATTCTGATATGTATACATTTTATGAAGTATTACACAGCTATTTAAAAAAATAAGTAAAAATAAAAAGAAGGAGTGAAATCTCTGCCTGTTACCTGGATGTATCCATGATATCTTAACAAACAGAAAAATACCGTGGTATTGTACTGTCCCATTTTTGTAATAATAAGCAAAGTGCATAAACAAGGGACACCAGTATATCTGTTGATCAAGCATGTGAATAAATGTTTGTCTCTTTGTTACAAGATAAAGTGTGAATGAATGTACACTATTAGGCTGTTAACATTGGCTGCCATGGGGGATGGAATTGGACAGGATGTGTTTTTAGGGAGATGGGAGTGATAACTCTTATATAGCTTTATATTATTTTACTTGTTATTAAGCAATGTATGACATTTGGTGGGCTTCCCAGGTGACTCAGTGGTAAAGAATCCACCTGCCAATGCAGGGGACGTAGGTTCCATCCATGGGTCGGGAAGATCCCCTGGAGAAGAAAATGGCAACCACTCCAGTATTCTTACCTGGAGAATCCCATGGACAGAGGAGCCTGGTGAGCTACAGTCTGTGGGGTCACAGAGTCGGACAGGACTTAACGACTAAACAACAACAAAACTTGACTTTTGTTAATTAAAAAAACTAATGAAGCTTAAAGAAAAAAAATATAGATAAGCAAATATAACAAAGCAAGCCTTATTAGTACCTATTTGTTAATACCTTGGCATATTCTTTCAGATATATAAAATTAAATTTCTGCTATATGTACAGTATTATAACCTATTTTAAACATTTTATAATGTATTAAGTTAGTAATTTTTCGTACACAACATAATTTGTCACAGCTGAATTCTTTCTCTAATTTAAATCATTTCCAATTTATTTAATCATAAAGTATTGCAGCTGTATAGCCCTCGCAGTAAAACAATTACCATCACATCTTTAATTTTTCCTTCAAATAGATTCCTGGAAGCAGAATTGCTGATTCCAAGCTTTTTCACTTTTTAAAAAGGTTTTTGATATGTATTGCCAGATTGGCCTTCAAAATTATCTTTTCAGTTTACTTTTCTTTCAGCAGTGTATGAGAATGAGTTTCTCTACATCTTTATAGACCTGGATATTAGATGATATTATTATTATTATTATTTTGCCTTTACAAATTTGATAGAAAATTTGGCAGTACATATAAAAAACTTCTGAGGTGTGCTTTAATATCTTAGACCAGTATTTCTCAAATTTTTGGCCTTAGAATCACTTCATTTGCACTCTCAACAGTTGTTGAGGTCACTGTTGAGATTTTATATCTGTGAGTTATATCTATTACTAGTTACTGGATTAGAAGTTAAAACTGAGAAATTTAGAAAGTACTAATTCATTTTAAAATAACAATAAACTTACTGCATGTTAACATGTTCTTTTTATGAAAAATAACTTTCCAAAACAAAAGCAAGTATAATGGGAAGAGCAGCATTTTTCGACCTTGTTCTGCACATCTTTTTGGCCACACTGTGGCCTGTGGGATCTTAGCTCCCCGACCAAGGGACTGAACCTGTGCTTCTGCAATAGAAGCGTGGAGTCTCAACCACTGGACCACAAGGGAAGTCCCTGTTTAGCAAAACTCAGTGTCTGGTGTAGTAGAGGACAGTTAGGTATCTGCATTCGTTGTGTCCTGATTCAATGTGGTTTTGGTTAGTAGATAAAACGATGGCTTTACACATTTGTTGTAGGGAAAGGAGGGCAGGTATTTTAATAGTCTTTTTTCCAAAAAATTATAGATATTTGTAATTGGTTCTTCACCATAACTTGACAACTGGTAGTTTTTAAAGATTAGTTTTGTGTGAAATCTGAAACCATATCAAGGAATTTTGCATACAGTGACATTAAAATCCATTGATTTGCCTTGTACTTTGAATGAATATCTTACCCATGGATGATATTGTAACATCGTTATGTTGTTCATTTGGTAAATACTGGCATACTGAATTACACACATGTCCCAAATGTTGACATATTTTGTTATAATTTTAGGTTGCATTCATTAATATTAACACTAATCATATCATAAAAATCTGACTCTTAAGAATTTGTCATACCATCAGTGATAAATTCAAGTTTTACTCCAGAACTGAGCTTTTGTTTGTTTTTTTTCATTTCATTGTAATTCATTGTGTGGAACATATATTGACAACTAGTTCAGTTTTTTGCCCCTCTTGATTCATGCTAAGGCATCAGCAGTTTGACCCACCATGGTTTGTTGTTGTTTTTACCAACAGTGCAAATGTCACCACAGTAAAAAAGGCAAATAATATCTTAATATTGTTTTGAAGGTAGTATTGACCTAGAGGTCTCCCCAGAAGGGTTTAAGGGACCCCTGGGGATCTGTAGTCCAAGCTTTGAGTAAAAACTGCTATTCTAGATTAATAATGTAGTTTTGACTATTGGTTCATACTGCCTTTTTTGGACATATGTGTTTCCTATTTTATCTTGTCAATTTTTTCATCCATTTTTATTTAAGCATTTCTCTTTTTTCTTGATAGGTAAGGGCCTATTATACATATTTCATGTTTGTTGCAAAGCCTCTCCTCCCTCCCATTTGTTGTTTGCTTTTAGTACCCATTATAAAGGTTTTGGAATTTAGAGGTTAAATTTTTTTTTTTTTTTTTAGAGGTTAAAATTTTTTATGTAAACTCTGTTTCTCTCTCTGTCTCTTTTTTTTAAGATTTCTATTTGAATCAGATTTTATTTTCCTCTCCCTTTGTTTAGGTTGTCTTCATTCCAAGAAAACATATATATATGTATATGTATATATATGTATATATTGACCAACATTTTCTTTAGTCCTTTTGATTGTTCAGTCATCTATTTGTAATTCATTAGGCATTAGTTTTGAGGCAGAGATCTAAGTTTTCTTTGCACACCTGCCTCTCGTTCCAGCTTTTACCCACATCATCTGCTAAATTTTTATTTGTATTTCTATTTATTTCTAGATACTGATAATATTTTAGCTTTTGAAATTTAATGTTATGTTGAGGGCTGACTTTCAATCATTTTGAACAGAATTAAAACTCATAGAAAAGTATTGACTTTTTATTTTTAGAAAATGTAAATGAGGAACTCAAATTTTTGTTTTTTTAATTTAAAAAATTTTTTAATTGGAGGATAATTGCTTTTACAATGTTGTGTGGTCTCTGCCACGAAGTTTTTAAAACAGATTATTTTGGAGAAACCTGAAATTGTAATGTACTGTTACAACTGAGTCTGCATTCATGTCAGCAGAGAATACTTAAAGAAAAATGCAGTATTTAATTGGCTCCTCCCATCCCGTTTGGGTTGGTCATCTCAATCAGTTACGCTGAAACTGGTGATAATGAAGCCAAGATCAAAGGTTTGCTTTATTGGACAGTTAATTTTACAACAGGAGAAGCACTTCAATCTCAGTTCTTATGACTTAGATCTTGACTTTTTTAGAGAAAGCATAGGTGACTTAGTAGACATTATTTTGACTTTTACAGAAACTTAAAAAATAACAGTTCATGTTCTAATTTTTAAAGGTGCCTTGAGTGTCACTTTGTGTTTGAAAGATCTCACCTTTCAACATCCTGAAGCTGATAATGTGATCACTTTTTTTTTTAATTTACCCTTTAACAAATTGTTATTTTAGTTAGAGAGTGTAACTTTTTAAGATGACCTGATAGTTTGAATAGTCATCTTGGAAATAGGTTTAGAGTTTCTTTATGCTGGTGGCAGTGTTCCTTAATTTTAAACATTTATAATTTGCATTTCAATTAACCTTTTCTTAATTTCTTAGTTTGGCACATGTGAACTAGTGGCTTAGACGATAAAGAATCTGCCTGCAATGCAGGAGACCCGCTTTGGTCCCTGGGTGGGGAAGATCCCCTGGAGAAGGGAATGGCTACCCATTCCAGTGTTCTTAGCTGGAGAATTCCATGGACAGAGTTACCTGATAGGCTACAGTCCATGGGGTTGCAAAGAGTCAGACATGACTAAGCAATTATATTGGACACTTAACTCATTTAAATTATGGAAGAAATCTGTGAGATCCTTTATAACTAATTGTGAGTAATAAAGACTGTCTCTGATTTTTGAGGGTCTCAAGAAGGAAGACATAGAACACTAGTCATCAGGGTGTCTAATTAAAGTTTTATAGTGGTTTTGAATATGTTAAGTAGTCTACACACTGTTGTATTTTAGGCTATGCAAGATCAGTATTTATCAAGACCTCTTCAAGATACAAAACTTTTAAAAAGGCAAAACCTTTGT
The DNA here is from genome assembly GCF_910594005.1 of Cervus elaphus. Lineage (NCBI taxonomy): Eukaryota > Metazoa > Chordata > Mammalia > Artiodactyla > Cervidae > Cervus > Cervus elaphus. Next base: position 39,860,747 of record NC_057822.1, read on the forward strand.
GTTGAAAGCTAGTAATTATCCAGTCATTAAAAATAATGCATTTAACAAAATGAATAAGCATTATTCATACTCTATTTCTCTGCTTTTCCTTCTAACCTTGTTTTCAAAATGGAACTCAGAATGTGACAGCTTTTGTTTAACTAAAAGAAACCCCAGTGACATTAGAAATAGAACGTTGCTATCCTGCCCCTGAGGGCAGGAGGAGAATGGGACGACAGAGGATGAGATGGTTGGATGGCATCACTGACTCAGTGGACATGCATTTGAACAAACTGGGAGACAGTGAAGGACAGGGAAGCCTGGCGTGCTGCAGTCCATGGGCTTGCAAAGAGCTGGACACGACTGACCGACTGCACAACAGTCCTGCCCTTCCCTCTTCCCCTGGGGAGCAAAAGACTGAACATGTTCCTGCCTTGTGGATGGAGTCCTTTCCTCCAGAGATGTTGTTGGGAGAGGGGGATGCACTGTGCCTGCCTTTTAACAATTTATTCTAGGGCCCTTCTTTGTTGAGGTATAGCATGAGTCCAGTGGTACCTTTTGACTTTTCCTTGCCTGAACATACATTAGGCTTCTTTCCCCGTTGTCTTGAATATCTCGTATGTTTTTCTGATATTATTTTAGTGTATATTTTTTGATACTTAAGAAATTCTACCCTTTATTTTTTTCTGACTTGAACTCTCTGTTGTTTCCTCTCCCTTTGTGAAGCATCCTATAGAAGTTCATCTGCGCCTTTTTGTTACAGTGTCATCGTTTTAAATTTGAGTGCATGTTACACATTCATTATTAATATCTTTGCTAGAAACAGGGATGAAACTCATCAGGAGGCGTTTATTCACACTATGGTAGTGTTTGCTACAGGTGTTAGGTTATGTGTTTCAGGTAGCTTTTCATCTAAATTTTAAATAAACATGAATTTTTTCTAACTTGCCACATCCTCCCCTGTCCTAGGGTTGGACTGGTCTGAAGAGAGTGGAGAAGAACTTGAGGACTCAGAGCAGGCCTCACCATACCAGGTGGCCTGGTCCATCCGAGAGACCCTCAGATACGAAAGACACACGTGAGTCCTCCTCTTCCTTTTTATCCTTCAATTTCCACTGTAGTAAATGGGTTCTTCCTGTATATGCTGATTTTTTAAATGTTACTGGATGTAGTTTTATTGTAATGGAGGTAAAAATAGATTCCACTTGAGAGGAGATGTACTATGTTATTTGAGGAGAGTGCTGTTTATGTTTCCTTGGTAAATTTGTTTCAGTACCTTTTTCAGTTATGACTGAAGGAACCCATTGTAATAGATTTTAGAACTGAAGGGGCCCTGAGAGTTCATTGGATCCCATTTCCTCATTTTATAGAAGAGGAAATCAAGGCCTCGACAGGTGAAGGAACTTGCCAGTGTCCCTGGCCTACTTGGAGTCCCCCTGTCTGATTTCTCCGTGTTTTTTTCTTTGGCCCTGTCCACACAGTAGCTGGGAATAGTTCTTTTTACTTCACCTCCATCTTATGCAAGATTGATCCTTTCTTTAATATTTCTAATGTGCTGAATACTTCTAATGTGTTAAAGTAGTTTCCAAAATAGTCTCATTAGAGGTTCTTGGTACCTGCCTTATCAGAAAGCTGTAGGTTAATGCACAGCCCCTTCAGGTGGTAGTAAGAAGGCTAGTTCTCTTTCAGAGGGCTGCCTCAGCATCGTGGGGCTATGCGCTGGGTGCAGTGTGAGAGGACTGAGATAGATCCTTTTCTGTGAGGCCAAAAGGTAAATTACAGACTCAGCTAATTTTTTTTTTTTTTTAAGTTCTGTTGAATAGATGTTCAACAAGATAAAGGGGAGACTATCTGTCCCAGGCCAGCTCCTAGAATTGCAAAGTATCCTTGCATGGATATACATTCTAGGGTCTGGTTTCTGATAGGCGTACAATGTGATTTGTTAGTATATCCAGAGATGATTAGGCTTAAGAAACTCATTCACTAGAGACTGATGTATAAGCCAAAATGCCAGTTTATAGTCAGAAATACAATCATTAAGTGGTACAAATGTTCACTAAGCAAAACTATACGGGAGGCAAGTTATAGCCAGAAGCTTATTTGGACGTGGAGTTAGAGCAGGAAAGTTAGCTGTATTTATTAATGGATGTTGTCCTTAACCTTTAATAGCCTAATGCTTCCGTTTCCACTCTTGGAATTTATATCCCATATAGTTGTCCCTGTCTCTCCTGTCTCCGAGTTAGTATTGGAAAATGCTATATGTTTTTTTCTCTCTGAGGTTCTGTTTTATATGTCATTCAAGACTATTTCCTTATCATTAGCATTTCTTGCTTTCAGACGGAAGTGCAACTGAGCGTAAGCTTTCTTTCCAAGTTATGGATAATATCAAACATGTTTCCTAAGGTTGATATTCATATCAGCTTAGCTTGACTTGGGATATTTTTTTTTCCCCATTTATTTTTATTAGTTGGAGGCTAATTACTTTACAATATTGTAGTGGGTTTTGTCATACATTGACATGAATCAGCCATGGATTTACATGTATTCCCCATTCCAATCCCCCCTCCCACCTCCCTCTCCACCCGATTCCTCTGGGTCTTCCCAGTGCACCAGGCCCGAGCACTTGTCTCATGCATCCAGCCTGGGCTGGTGATCTGTTTCACCCTAGATAATATACATGTTTCGATGCTGTTCTCTCGAAACATCCCACCCTCGCCTTCTCCCACAGAGTCCAAAATTCTGTTCTGTACATCTGTGTCTCTTTTTCTGTTTTGCTTGACTTGGGATATGTTGAGTTAATTTGACAAATTGCTCTAAATGAGGTAACACAAGTAAATGCTCAGCATAATACCTGATTCATGAAAAATGACTGGTAAATGGTAGCCAAGAATCCTATTTTAATTCTGCAGATGACCTGAACATTAGTATTGACAGTATTTGCCTTTGATCGGGAACAGTTTATATTCCATTTCTTCCTTAATTGCAGAGTTCTCAGAATTTGTGTTAGACTTGTGACCAACGGTCATCGTCTTTATCTCTGTAGCATTTTACTTTCTTGGCCAGTTTTGCTAACTTGCTTCTTCCTTGACTCACCGTGATACTCTGCTTTCCTGGCCCTTCTTTCCCTGCAGTGTGTGTTTCTCCTTTTTATAAGCAGTTGTCTTTAGTTCTTGCCCAGCTGTCCCTTTAGTCTTTTCCTCTTCATTCGTTTGCTCACTCACTCAGCATCTTCGTTGACCTCGTATTATGCTTCAGGCGGTGTTCCGCTTCAGGCGCAGGGCACTGCGTTCTTCCCCTCGGGTGAAACTGGGGTTGCGTGGGTTTATCATCCCGCCTCTGCCTGCAGCTGCACGTCCTCACCCCCGCTGCGCTGCCTCCGGAGCTCCGTCCTGTACTGTAGATGACCTGGAGAACGGCTTCGTCCAGCTTCTAGTTGCGCTCCACTGTAACAGCAAATGGAGAGCTCCAGGAAGCTGGTCCTGCCCAGCCTGTCCATTATCTCTTCAAGAAATTTTTGCCATGTGAGATTTCTCAAAAGGTTTTGCCATTTAAAATCCCTCAACGCGTTCATTGTGTTTTGGGAAGAAAAATGGACAGTGGTTTGATCACCACATTCCCCTCTGAAGAACCTTTTCAAGAACTTTCTTCCTAAACTAAAATGGTACTTACAGAAATTTGGGGAGAAAGTTTGGCCTTGTTTTGGCAAAGGTTCCTTGGTTGCTTAGTTTAGTTGTAGATGCATATGCCAAAGCGGAGCGCTCAGGATTTTACTGAGGTCTCTCGGTAGCAGAAGTAAGTTGGTATCTTAAATGTAATATTAAGGAACAGTAATTACTGCCAGGAACTACTTACCTTTTCACATTCCTAATGATGTCTTCAATAGAATAAAGTTCTTACTTTTAATGAGGACAATTTATTAGTGTTTCTTTTTTTTTCTTTCTGGTTAGTTTGTGACTCACTTGAGAAATCATTGCTTATGCCAGGATTATGAAGCTATTTTCTCATAATATCTTTTAAAAGATTTATTGTTTTACTGGCAGTCTTTGTGGAATTTATTTTTGTATATATTATATGTGATGTGAAGGACCAAGGATCATTTTTTTTTCCAATATGACTTTTCTATTTAAGCAACACTATTGAACACTTGCTTTCCATTGCATTGGAACCCTTGACATATGTGTGTTTGTCCATTTGTGCATTTTCTAATCTCTTCCATTGGCCTGTTTGTCCTTGTGCCAGTACCTTAAAGTTTTAATTAAAATAGCTTCATAATAGATTTTAATCTTTTTAAAGAAAGCTTTTCATTTCATTGCTTTTTCTTCCTTTTTAATTTCTTATTTTTTGTTTCATTGCTTTCTTTTCTTTTTTATTTGGCTCCACCATGCGGCATCTTCCCTGATCAGGGATTGAACCGCTGCCTCCTGCGCTGGGGTGTGGAGTCTTAACCACTGGACCGTCAGGAAAGTCCTATTTTGTTGCTTTCTGTTCTTTATTGTTTTTTTCTGTTTGGCTTTAATTTTTTAAATTTTTTAAGATAATAGCTTAAGTCATGTAAATCTGAGATATTTCTGGCATAGATGCTTGGTGCTGTTCATTTTCCTCTAAACACTGGTTTTAGCTGCATCCTACAAATTTTGGTATGGCATGTTTTCATTTTTATTAAATTCAAAATACTTTCTAATACCCTCCCCACCTCCTTTTTTTTTTTTTTTAAATCGCCATGCAGCCTGTGGGATCTTAGTTCCCTGATCAGGGGTTGAATCCAGGCCCTTGGCAGTAAGATCTAGAAGTCCTAACCACTGGACCACCAGGGAATTCTAATACCCCTTTTGATGTCTTGTTTGATCTATGGGTTATTTAGAAGTGATATATAGTTTACACATATTTGGAGATGTATCAGGAATTGGTTTCTCATTTAATTGTACTGGGATCAGAGATCACATTTAGATTACAGCGTTCTGTAAATGTCAGGTCAACTTGGTTAATAGTGTTGAGGTTTTCTCTGATTTTCTTTCTTTTCATCTTTGGTGATTTCCTTTCATTTTGTTCTATCAATTACTGAGAATGGGATGTTGAAATCTCTATTTGACCTTTTTTTTTTTTTTTAGGAAGATTACATATCTTCTTTATTTTAAATTATCCTTAATATTACTACATTTGCCAATATGTTTATACATGCTTGAATGTGAAAGACGGGGTTAGGCAAAGTAGCTGAAGCGCAGGACTGCCAGCTCCTGAGTAAGACTGTTGGTATCATTGTTCGAAAAGTTTCTATTGCGGTCTTTTTTCTACCATGAGAGACTAAGCAGAATCCTTTTTTATTATTCAATTTACTTAAACTAAAAAACAAATAAAATGCCCTAAAACATAGCTCACCCATTTTTCCTCCCATATACCTCTGTCTCTGGCATCCACCAATCAAATCTTTAGTGAAAGATTCCACGTACAAGGAGAGATCATATGGCGTTTATTTCTCTGACTTATTTTATTGAGCATAATGCCCTTGATGTCCCTCCATGTTGTCACGAATGACAGAATTTTTATTTTTGTGGCTGAATAATATTCTATTATGTACATCTGCTGCAGTTTCCTTATCCATTCATCCGTGTGTAGACACTTAGGTTGCTCCCACATCTTGGCTATTGTGAGGAATGATGTAGTGAACCTGGGGATGCTGATATCTCTTTGAGACAGTGATTTCATTTCCATCGATTATATGTCCCCAGAGGTGAGACTGCTGGGTCTTACGTATGGTAATTCTGTTCTATTTTTCATTTTTTGAAGACTGTTTAGACTGTTTCCCAAGTGTCTGCTCCAGTTTACATTCCCACCAACAGTGTACAAGGGTTCTTTTTTCTCTATAGCCTCACCAAGCCTTGTTATTTCTTTTTGATAGTAGGTATTCCAACAGGTTGGAGGTGACATCTAACTGTAGTTTTTATTTTTGTTTTGTTTCATTTCTTGGCTGCGCCCTGCAGCATGTGGGATCTTAATTCCCCAACCAGGGATCAAACCCATGCCTCCTGTATTGGGAGCATGGAATGTTAACCACTGGACCACCAGGGAAGCCCTCTAATTCTTTAAACATTTTGTAGAATTCACCAGTGAATCCATCTGGTCCTGAATTTTTTCTTTGTGGAAAGTTTTTGCTCTTTTGTTGTTTGAATAAATTAATGTGAATTTTATTTGTAAAATTTCTTGTTGCTCTGAGATTACAGACAAGCCTAAAGTCTTAGGAAATCATGTTCAGAATTTCACTGCTCTGTACGTGCATGGGGCTATTAGTAGCATCTTAATATTTCACACATATTATTTCTCTTAACCGTGGGAGAGAGAGGAGCCAGCTATGTCTCTCATTTCACCAATGAGAAAATTTAAAGAAGTAAGGAAACTTAACACTCACTGAGGAATGCTGTGGGTGCAAGCTCTCGTCACTGCTGGTTAACGATAGGAACTGGCCTTTCTCGTCCTAGTTGGGTAATCTTCCTCAGAACTAGATCTGAAGAATGGACTTGCATGCTCCGTCCTGTCGGACTCTTTGCAACCCCGTGGACGACAGCCTCCCAGGCTCCTCTGTCCAAGGGATAATCCTGGCAAAAAGAGTGGAGTGGGTTGCCATTTCCTACTGTAGGGGATCTTCCTCCAACCCAGGGATCGAATCCAAGTCTTCTGCGTTGGCAGGTGGATTCTTTATCACTGAGCCGCCTGGGGAGCCCCTGGAAGTATCACTCTCAAGCCGTCTTAGAGTGGAAGGCACCCTGAAGACTTTCCAGTTTAGGACCACACTAAGGGTGGTCTGTGGACCTGTGGTAGTCTGCAAACTGCCAGTTACTGGGCCACAGCAAGATAAATACGAAAGTTATGAATAAACTCTGAAAACTTCTATCACGACCTAACATGCCTCTACATCCAGGTGCAGCTTCCCATGGTTAACTTGAGAACCACTCATTCAGTCCGTTTTCTCTGCGGTGATAGTCTTTTTAAATAACAGTGTTGGCATTTGATTATTCACCGTACCTTTATTTTCCCTTTAAGACTTACTGTTTCTCTCCTCTTTCTATTATGACACTTCCATTCTCTTAGTTATGCAGATTCAAAGTCATTATTGGCTTTCTTATCCTTCATACTCAGCCACCGAATTCTTTTGTGATAATGACCCTTATGGGTCTTGCTCTTTCTATTATCTCTGTGGTCTTTTACTTTTAGTTACTCCCAGTTGTTAGCTGTTGATTTTGAAATCTGTATCTCTTCCCTAAATGTGCTCAAGTTTATAATTTCCAACGGTTTTTCTACCACTCCCATTGATGGCTCCTCTGCATTTTAAATTATGTAGGTCTAAAATGGAATTTGGGCTTCTCAGGTGGCTCAGTGGTAAAGAACCCTCCTGCCAATGCAGGAGATGCAGGAGATGGGGGTTCACTCCCAGATTCGGGAGGATCCCCTGGAGGAGGAAATGGCAACACACTCTATTATTGCATGTGTGCTAAGTCACTTCAGTCGTGTCTGACTCTTTGCTATCCTATGAACTATATATAGCCCACCAGGCTCCTCTGTCCATGGGATTCTCCAGGCAAGAATACTGGAGAATCTTGTTGGTTGCCACGCCCTCCTCCAAGGGATCTCCCCAACCCAGGGATCGAACCTGAGTCTCTTACGTCTCCTGCATTGGCAGGAGGATTCTGTACCGTTAACTCTGGGAAGCCCTCCAATAATCTTGCCATGGACAGAGGAGCCTGGTGGGCTGTAGTCTGTGGGGCTGCAAAGAGACGGACTTGACTGTGCATGTATGCATGCAATATGGAATTAATTTCCTAATTTTTATGGAATTTATTTCCCAAATTTTCTCTTGCTGCTGTTTCCTGGTCTTTGCCAGTGGAATTGCTGGGTGATAATTGTTCCTTCCTTCTTCCCTGCCCAGCTGACAAATCTTTATTACATGCAGATGACCTCTCATGTTCTCCAGTCCTGCTGCTGCCATCTTGGTATGGGGTCTTTGTCATTTCTTACCTGGAATTTTTTGTTTGTTTGTTTGTTTATTGGCTGTGCTGAGTCTTTGTTGCTGCTAGGGCTTTTTTCTCATAGCGGTGAGCAGGCACTGGTCCTCTTTGCACTGGCTTCTCTTCTTGTAGGTTCTCGTGCGCAGGTTCAGTAATTGTGATACGTTTGCTTAGCAGGTGCAGTTCGCCGGCTCTGGAGCACAGGCTCAATAGTTGTGGTGCACAAGCTTAGTTGCTTGGAGGCAGGTGGGATCTTCCTGGACCAGGGATCACATCCATGTCCCCTGCATTAGCAGGCGGATTCTTTACCACTGAGCCACCAGGGAAGCCCTTACATGGGGTTTTGTAATAACTTCTTCATTACTCTTATCTTCTCTCTCTTTCTCCCGTTTATATCCGCCCATGTGTGATCGTTCTCATGCACAGCTCCGTTATTGTTACCTGTATTCTTAATAATCTACAGGGTTCTTCATTGCCTATAGAATCAAGGTTAAGTTCTTTAATGTAGCCTTTATGTTTGGCCTTACCCGTCAGTACTCTGCATACCCCACTCCTTAGCCCACCTAAGCTCTTCAGTCCTTGCTGTTCCCCATCCTGTCCATCTCTGTATCTTGGCTTATTGCTTTATCCTTCTGAGATCCCTTTCTTTTCTCATCTTCAGATTCCACCTTTTCTTCAAGGTTCCATTCTGTTGTCATTTACTCTACAAAGCCTTTCAGCCAGGAGTCTTTTCAGTAGACGTTAGAAGCATTTTATCTGCACCTCTCCTATGTTACTTGTTGTTCTCTATCTCATATTAAACCTACTAACAGCATTTCCTGGCCCTGCCAGAACTCTCAAATGGAGACCTGCTATGAGACTTAGGGAGCAATTAAAAGATTCCTGCGTCCTAACCCATGGAAGTTCTGGGTCAGTAGATCTAGGGTGGGTTTCCCAGGTGGCTCTAGTGATAAAGAACCCGCCTGCCAGTGCAGGAGACGTAAGAGACATGGGCTTAATCCTTGGGTCCAGAAATCCCCTGGAGGAGGGCATAGCAACCCACTCCAGTATTCTTGCCCGGAGAACCCCATGGATGGAGAGAGGAGCCTGGCAGGTTACAGTCCATAGGGATGCAGAGAATTGGACATGACTGAAATGACTTAGCACACATGCACGCGTATCTAGGGTAGGTCTTGGGAAATTGAAATTTTAAATAGCTCCTAGCTTTTCACAAAGCATGACAGACATAGAGCAAATGTTGAATGTCAAAGAGAGGGAAACATAGAAGTGAGATCCTTCAGTTGGTATATCTGTAGTAAAAACTGTGCTGAAGAAAACGTGACTTAGGACATATACTAAACAGAAGTTTACAGAGTAGCTGGTTATAAGCTATTCTGAAGGAAAGAGGGGTGATACCACTCAAGAAAAGAAGAGAAACTGAGCAGGATTTACCACAAGTTAGTAAGATACTATAGATCGTTTGGAGTGTCACACGTGTGTTGCTTATGTTATGATATAAGAGCAGGAAGGTAATATATAATATAAGACAGTTGGTTTTCCAGTCTTATGTGCATTATTCCTAATGGTTTAAAAAAAAAAAAGAATGAGGTCACATTTGTTCCCTAGGAAGATGACTTTGTTAGCTTCCCTGGTGGTAGACATTGCTAACTAACTACCATACTGTTTCTCTTTGAGCCTGATGTACTCTCAGCATCCTTTTCAACATAGTCTTCCAGCCAGGGCCACCTGTCAGTCAGTATTAGCATAAAGACAAAAAGTGCTCAGTCGCTCAGTTGGGTCTGACTCTTTGCAACCCCATGGACTCTAGCCCACCAGACTCCTCTGTCCATGGGATTTTCCAGGCAAGAATATAAGAATATCCCCTGGAATATCCTCCAGGGGATATTCCTGACCCAGGGATCGAACCCACATCACTGGCGTCTCTTGCATTTGCAAGCGGATTCTTTACCACTGCACCACCTAGGGAACCCAAAGACAGAAAAGCCTCTGTAATTCCCTAGGATGTGAAATGTTGTTTAGGATATTTCCATAGTTTGAACAAATGCTGTAGAATGATTGTGATCCCTGCAATCAAAATTCTTTTAGTGCTTAGCAAAAGAAGGTGGTTAAAAACCAGTGCATCTGAAAGGGCAACTCTTAGATGTATTCACTGCTCCATTTCTGGTACGACCTATCTTTTATGAAATTATGCTGAGTGTTTCATCATAACCTTCATGTCATTTATTCAGACTTTTTAGTAAATAGAGGTAAAGAAATTATTTTCTTCCTGCAGATACCTCTTCACTTAAAATTGAGAAGACACTGATGCATGAAATGTCCTAATTATGACAGACTAAGAAGTTTAAGCCTCTTAGAGCATTGGATTGTCTCTACTGCCCACTTAGTGTTAAAACACTGTACTCGTTTTCAGCTGCTCTGCTGAAATTCTCTTCCTCTCGTTTCATCGCGTGTGTTCATGAGCCACCAGTTTCGGCCCTGTACATCCTGCCCCCTTTCCTCAACCTGCTTTTCCCTTTTCTAAAATGCACCTCCCATGTAATCAAGTTTTCTGCTTCTCTCCCTGCACTTTCTAGGTCGGATGATGATGACACGGAGAGTAGGAGCTCCAGGGTGACCCAACTTTGCACTTACTTTCAGCAGAAATATAAGCACCTCTGCCGCCTGGAGCGGGCAGACTCTCGTCAAAAGAAATGCCGGCACACATTCAGGAAGGCCTTGCTGCAGGCGGCCAGTAGAGAACCAGAGTGTACTGGCCAGCTGATCCAGGAACTGCAGAGAGCCACATGCAGTCGAGCCAGGTCAGAGCGCCGCACAGCCGCCTGTTTCTAAGAACTCACCTTGTCTGTTTTCTCTAGTTTTTGAGAGGATGGTCAGGACACAGAGAGTGGTGGACATATTATCCCGAAGTACTTAAGCACTGTATTTTGGTTTTGTTGCTCAAAGCTCTTACAGCGATGGCAAAATAATCCTGCCACCAGCTGAATGTAAAAAAAAAAAAAGTATTACTAGAATTTTGCTGGAGTTCGATTAGAATTTATTTAGTAGAGAATTTGAGAATGCTACCTGTCTTTAAAAAAATACAATGCTTAAAAAATTTCTTGTTAAGTAATTTCTTGTAAAAGCGATAGTTTTTTTTTAACCACCAAAATGGTATTTTATGTTTTTGACTTATATAAGTATTTTCTTATATAAGCATTTCCATTATATTTTCTGGTAATATATACATTATCCCAAATATCATATTCAGAATGTTTAATTACTTTGGATTTCTTTGGGGGAAAAAATCCCTTCTGTTTATAATGAAGATATTTGCTTATTGTGAAAGTTTGAAAAATATGGAAAATAGCAGAATATCGCCATAATATCACCATTCACAAGACAGAATGAGCACTATGAATATTTTTATTCTGTTTCCTTCTAGTATTTTTCTGTGTGTGTGTGTGTGTGTGTGTGTGTGTGTGTGTGTGTGCAAATAAACATTATATATGTAAAACATTTTGGGGTTTATATACCTAAATATTACCAGTATTACCTCAAGATGATGGGATTATTGATAAAGTTTAAAAAAACATGTAGTTTGTATATTTTAATTTTTCAAGGATGATCATAAGTCATTTGACGGAAAAAGGGTTTAAAACAAGCCAAAAACTAAAAATTAACCTTTGCTTTGTAGCTGTTGGTACATTGATATATTGATACATTGATATATATTGATATATGTATATTGATATATTCCTTACATAACTATACTGTAATATTTGAAATTTCATTTTCATTTTGTGTATTTTGATTTTCATTATATTTGCTTTAACAAAGTAACCTATTTTCCAGTAGAGTATCTCAAAAAATAATATGCCCTTAAGAATTTTCTGCTTCTTGGCATATTTGGAGTAGCTTGGAACTATGTGTGTATATCTGATATACCTCCATAGTGACTGCAGCCTGCAGTTTTTCCTCTCACTTTTAGGACTCTCAATCTCCTGTCATGGAGGTGGTGTCTGTACTAGAAGGTATTTAGGGCTTAACTTAGTTCTTCCGTGGTCAGAGACTTGTCTTTCTCAGAGAAACATTCCCAGAGTCCGCTGACTATGTTTGGTCTCCTGATACATACGCTTTTGTGCTCTGTACTCTGCTTCATTGTAGAATTTTATGCTTATATTAATGTCTCTCTGTCATACTAGACAGTAGTTTCTATGAGGGCAGGGACAATGTATATTTTGTTTTTAATCTCCAGTGTTGATGAATGAATGAATAGAATTGAACAAGTGAGGGTCTGTTTTCTATTTGTTGAAAGAACTCACTCATTTTGATGTAAGTTTTAAAGATATCTAACATTTATATGATATAATGCTAAAGTGTATAATGTCAGTAGAAATTTTAATTTTGTCCAGCATGAAGCAATCTAGATGTAGCTCATTGTATATATTGGGTCTCATATATTGTTACAGATCTGTCAAAGATGTGACATATAAAGAGACTATACTGTGAGTTTGGGACAGTTTGCTATCTGTATGGAAACTGTACTTGCCTATGATTTTTTTTTTATTATGCCTATGATTTTTAACTGGCAGAGTCGACCCCCTCTTATCATCTCCCAAACCACCTTTAGTGATGTTTTTCAGAAAATTTCATGATAACCAAGTGTTACAAGACAGACACCAAGATGAACTCAATTACAGATCTCAAATTTATGTGATATCATTTGCTTATGTCCACCATGATTAATAAAATGTTTTATTGCTCACTGCATTGCTGATAATCATATGCCAGTGTGCCATAATCATTCGTTGGTGATTAGTTCCTTACTCCTTTACCTATAAGGTCTGCAAAAATCAACTCAGTTGACTAACTTCTTCTGTATTTAATATTTTTGTTATCAGAGGCCTAGTTCCACAGAAAACCTTTAAAAAGTTGCTGTTAAATATTTTAGAAATTGAAGCTATAATGGCTACCTTCCAATATGTATTCTTAAAATATGGTTTAGATATAAACTAAACAACATTAAAATATTCTTTTATCTAGTAACTTTGTAATTTATGGGTGAGCATGTAGAATAAACCATTGAAATAGCTTAAAATTTATAAACTTGAGTCTCAATGTCTTATAGCCCACAATTCTGCGGAGAGATAGTGTTGTATGGAATCTTCTTTTTTAACAGGGGATCCAGTAGAGCATACAAACTGGAAGCCCACAGTAAATATTTTCATATTAACAGCATCAAAACCTTTGTTTTGTTGGGATTATTCTCCATGGGGATATTGAAATCCTGACTGGGTTTATTTTAAGAGATAGATTGGTGAGTTAGAACATAAAGATGATTCTAAAATTGAAGCCAATGGTTTACTTTGAAGTTTAGGATAAAGTAAGTGAGGGCTGTGTTGTAACACTAGGCCTGGCAGATGGTTGAGTAAATTACTAAAGAGTTCAATGAAATTTATCCATTCAAATTAGAGAGCTACCTTCTATTTAAATCTAGACCAAGAGAAATTGGGCTTACCTGCCAAAATAGTAAAGCCTCAATTTTTGGAAATTGTGAGCTTAATGACCTCCTTCCTCACTCGTGATCCTGACAAACCTAGCAAAACTCTTAATGAAAGCAGCTTCTAAGGCAGCACCTTTTTGCATTCACTATTTATATGGAAGTTACAATTGTAATAGAAATATTATATGTGACTTAGATTCTTTATGACCTTTTCTAATTAATATAAATCATCTCACTTAAATCCTTAGAAGGATACTAGAAACAATCCAAAAGATTTTTCAGTTTTTGATGCTAGACTTGTGACTCAGGGCACCAAGTAGATTCTTTTTCCACACTCAGGCACGTGTAAAGGCCTGATAGTTTATGGCATTTGATAAAGTTACATAGATAGCATAGTTTTTACACTTCCAAGAATTAAAATTTTTAAAAAAATTTAATGTTTGTATAAAACTATGGAAGGATTACAAACTAATAAAATGAATACATATTAATTAATAGAGCAAGTGGAAGCTGGCAAATTGAGAGGGGTGGTAAGGAGATTCTTCATTGCTTAGCTCTCTGTTCTGCATCCCATTCCTCATGTATTAGGTTCATTATTTTGCAGATGTATTGTTTAGAAGCTTTCTGAGGCCAAAATCTAACAATGATGATGTTGATAATAGTGGTGACTGACAACCATTGATTCTTTACTGTGTACTGTACTCTATACTGTATGTGGTGTTTGAGATGTGTTGTGTCTTTTGATGCTTGCCTGTCAGCTAGAGGACTCTTATCTCCACTCCACAGGTGAGGAAGTTGAGACTTAAGCGAGGCTAAGTAACTTGCCCAAGATCACAGAGCTAGTAAGAGGTAGAGCCGAAATTCAAAACCAGATCTGTCTGATCTAGTCTGATGGTCTTCATCACTATTTTCTACTGCTTCTTTGTGAAGTAAAAGAAACCGAAATATCACTTAAAAAAAAGCCAAACAAAACCCCAAAATAGATAGACATAGCTGAGGCTAAATTATAATGTAATTATTTGTTTTGTCAGTTGGGGAAATATTAGAACTGGTCATTGTTATTCATACTTGCATAGTAATTATTGTCAGTTGGGGAAATATTAGAACTGGTCATTGTTATTCATACTTGCATATTAATTAATGAATCTAGGTAGTTAAAAGTGTGAATGTTATAAAGTAGTAACATTATTTGAATAATTGCCCTAGATTCTTAAAGCATTTTAAAAAAATTCTTATTATGTTTTTTATTCCTTAGCCTAAGTCGGACCACATTGAAGGAGATGGAAGCTGCAGCATGCAGTGGGACCGTGAAGGGTGAACAGTGCACCAACAAAGCCCTTCCATTCACCAGACATTGTTTCCAACGTATCCTCCTAACTAACTGAGTGTGCATTGAAAAGTACTGACTCGTTGGGGTGATACATTTCATTCTTAGGCCAAGTGAATGATATTTGAAATCATAGCAATTTAGTATTTAAAATAGTTTTTATATTACTTCTGATATTCTTGGTGTTTACTCAAAGTTTCTTGCATTTGTTTTGCTCAAAAACTGAATAGCTTTTTCTTTTTTTGCTCAAAAATTGAATAGCTTTTTTGCTTCAGTTCAGTTCAGTTCAGTTCAGTCGCTCAGTCGTGTCCAGCTCTTTGCAACCCCATGAACCGCAGCAAGCCAGGCCTTCCTGTTCATCACCAGCTCCCGGAGCTTACCCAAACTCATGTCCATTGAGTCAGTGATGCCATCTAACCATCTCATCCTCTGTCGTCCCCTTCTCTTCCTGCCTTCAATCTTTCCCAACATCAGGGTCTTTTCAGATGAGTCAGCTCTTTGCATCAGGTGGCCAAAATATTGGAGTTTCAGCTTCAACATCAGTCCTTCCAGTGAACACCTAGGACTGATCGCCTTTAGGATGGACTGGTTGGATCTGCTTGCAGTCCAAGGGACTCTCAAGAGTCTTCTCCAACACCACAGTTCAAAAGCTTCAATTCTTCGGCGCTCAGCTTTCTTTATAGTCCAACTCTCACATCCATACATGACTACTGGAAAAACCATAGCCTTGACTAGACGGATCTTTGTTGACAAAGTAATGTCTCTGCTTTTTAATAAGCTGTCTAGCTTTGTCATAACTTTCCTTCCAAGGAGTAAGCGTCTTTTAATTTCATTGCTGCAATCACCATCTGCAGTGATTTTTGGAACCCAAAATAATAGTCAGCCATTGTTTCCACTGTTTCCCCATCTATTTGCCATGAAGTGATGGGACTGGATGCCATGATCTTAGTTTTTCTGCTTATGTCATTATAATTCTGTATTCAACAATTATATCAAAATGAGGAAAATGGACAGCAAGTAGTAGGTTCTTCCAGTGGCTATCATTTAAATAAAATTTTTTAAAAATAGGATTCTGGTCCTTCCAGTAGTTCTAGGTAGTTTGTAAGAGATAACCATGACACCCATTGACAGGAAAATCAAATCCCATTATTCAAAAACCGTCTTTAGTCCTCCAAGAAAGTTATACAGTTTTACAGATTTTTTTTTTTTTTTACTATGGGATCAATTTCCTATTTTTATTGAGTACATTGCTGATCTGAAATGTATGATAGATAACAAACATCACCAACTAGGAAAGAAGATATCATAAGACAGAATATATATGAGGAAAACCTATGTTAAGGAACTTCAGAGTGATTATGAACTCTTATTACCTTCACTTCTATTAAACATTTAAAGTTGAGTAGCATTTAAAAAAATATAGTAGCAACTACTTTTCTTTACTATCTTTCTGATTTTTTTCCTTCCTTTCTCTTCTTGGTAGTGTATTTTCACAGCTTTTTCAGCAACAGTGTCTATGCAGTAAAGGCTTTTTTCCTGTATGCTTAATTGTAAAAGCATAAAGGAATAAATGAAAGATATTCCCTTAATAGATATAAAGTAAATCTGTGGAAATGTAGTTACTGGCTAAAAGTATCAGTGCTTAAAAATGATGATGACAAACCTGATGTTCGACTTTTAATAGTACAGTTTTAATTTAAAAGTAATTTTTCATAAGTTAGAAGTTTGAGTTTGGTATTGGAGATGTAAAATGAAAAATTCAAATAGGGATAGATGAGTTTCTTGGTAATTATATCTTTAACTGTTTATTCTTGATTAGTATCTCAGGCAGAAATTTTCCTTAAAAGAAAGTTTTATTGTTGTTGTTTAAACCATCATAGTGGAACTTTTAGGAGTTGGTGTGTTAAGAAGGAAATGACCCTGCTTCTCTAAATAACAGAAATCAGAATGGCCATAAGGGAGACTCATGTTAGGAGCTCATTAACAAAATAGACTCCTTTAGAAGTATCTTCTGATAATTGAAGATGATAAATTCAACTGTTACCATTTTCTATAATAGTAATTGGGTTGGTTCTTTAGCTTTTGTAGAATACAAAATTTATGATAACTAAGCACAAGTAACTGAAAAAAAATAAATTTTATATAGAAATTGAAAAATTAAATTGTTTCAGTGTATTTTATTCTTAACTTAAAAATACCCCAGATATCCTCTTAAACCGCTCTCAGCAACTCTTCTCAAGTTGCACGGCCAAGTTCGCAGATGGACAGCAGTGTTCTGTGCCCGTTTTTGACATTACACACCAGACACCTCTGTGTGAAGAACATGCCAAAAAAATGGTAAGTTCAGATTTTGTTTTCTGCAATAGAGGCTTTCAAAGTTTTTTTTTTTATATTTGTATTTGAAAAATTTTATTGAAATATATTTGACCTATGATGATGTGTTGGTTTTTTTTTCTCTAAAGTGACTCAATTATACATGTATATACATTCTTTTTCGTATTCTTTTCCATGATGGTTTGCCACGAGATATTGAATATAGTTCTCTATGCTATACAATAGGACCTTGTTGTTTATCCATCCTATATGTGATAGTCAGAGGCTTTAAATGGTTTGATAGCTATCCATAGTAGGAAATGTTTTGTGACTTGGTACAAGCTACCTGTGTATATGTATCACTGAAACAAGTTTTGTGAAGCTCTTTTAGTACCTCACATTTGGTAGTCTATTTCACTAAAAAAAAATGTTGATAATAAGCTATTGATGAATTTTATACCCTCATTACAAAAAAAAACTAGAAAATATTTAGTTACTTAGATATGGTCATTTTGCTTATTATCTATACCTAGTCTATACTTCTTCTTAAGATACATTTTCTTATACTTAGGCAGATTTTCCAAGATCTTTCTTTGCCTCATTTCTCTAGGTTTTTGCTTTACTTGTATATAACTCTGTGAATGTCTTGCTTATCTGGTGAAATTTCAGCCAAAAGCCAAACCCTATTATAATTCCATTGAATTTAATTATTGCTTTAGTTAGTGCTGGTAGCATAAGCCCTAATTAATGCAGAATAATTGAGAGGAGAGACAATTCTGAATCAGTGAGCTGTCTGAATTATATAATCACTTAAGATAAAGGCAGTTCCCCATGCGACCACTCCTGAGTCCTGCTGTTTGCAAAGTGCTAGGCACCTGTGTGCTGAAAAACTGAGTGAGACGCTCTTACTGCTGTGAGCGTATTTCAGTCTGCCGGGCTGCGTCAGGGTCGCCCAGTGGCCACTGGACAGGACCTGTTGTAACACCGTGGTCCTGGCATGGCCACTAGCTAAGTGAATATCGAGGGTTTTTTAGATCTCATGCTTCTTAGACCTCAGTTGCCATGTATTAGGTTTACTGGCTGCTGCTTCTTGAACGTCTTTTGTTTTTTAGATTTCCTTTATTGACCATATATTTTGAAATGTTGTACACTAAACTAAGCATACAGATGTTGAGTAATTACTTTAGCATTTAAAATAAAGACATTTTTGTTAGCTCATTGAGGCTTTATCATTGTTAAAGAATGACTTCCATATGTTTTTTGAACCACTTTTGAGGACCTTCATTGGTGGTCTCATGGACCCTTGGTAACATGGGCTCTGTAGCTTTCAAACCACTGAAGTAAATAATTACCATTCTAGCACATTTCTAATAAGACTAGGAAAATATTGTTAAATAGTGGTGATCTGTACTTCAGGATCTGCTTTATTGATTCAGTGAGTTGATCAGTATAACAATTATGTGAATGCTTCTAAAGAAATTGAAAGCAGTTTATTCTTTTCAGCTGGTTAAATATTCTACTTAGACAAATTCAGCTGGGCAAACATAAGGTTGAATTAGTGTAATAAACTTAGTCATAAAATAATATTTATTTTATACAATAAAAATGTAGTGTAAATAAAATTATATTAATCAGGTTTTCAAAGGATATTTTCAATGCAAAGTTTTTACAATGATACAAATGGTTTTCTCTCTGGAGGCAGTTGTAGAATCTGACACTAGTTTAAGCTATTTTTAAGTGAAAAGTTACATGAGAGAGTATAGCAACACTTGTATTCCATCAGTCCGCCAGTGAGAGACTCTGGACGGTAAAAACCATGCTAATCTCGTGGCTCTACTTTCCAACTACATGCCATCATCTTTCCCTACATTATCATAATAGTCTCCTAATTAGGCTCCCTTCCACGTGCCATGCCTCCTGCCCCCATACGTGTTGCTTGCATATCAGCCAGTGTAGACCATGTACATGGGTCCCACTGTCTTTGAATTACATATAATAAAGTTCTCTCTTTTCAATGTATAGTTCTGTGAATTTTGACAGTGCATACAGTTGTATAAACACCACTGTAATCAAGATACACAGTAGTTCATCACCCCCCGCCAAAGTCTCTAATGCTGCCCTTTGTAGTCAGCCCTTTTTCATCCCCACTGATCTGCTTCTGTCTCTATTTACATTTTCCAGTGTCTTATAAATGGAATCATTCAGTATGTAGCGTTTAGAGCAGGCCTTTCAGAATGTAGATCTGATCGTTTTAGTTCCCTGCTCAAAACCTTCCATTGGCTTCACATCGCATCTAGAATCCAGTTCAAAATTCTTAATTGTGCCTATGAAGCACTTCCCATCTGGCCCTAGCAACCTCTCCAGCTTCATCTTACACCCTCTCCTCACCTCCAGAGCTCTGGCAACACTGGCCTTCTTGCTCTTTCTTAAACACTTTACGTATTCTTCCATCTTGAGGAGGGCATGGCAACCCACTCCAGTATTCTTGCCTGGAGAATCCCCATGGCAGAGGAGGCTGGTGGGCTACAGTCCATGGTGGTCGCAAAAAGTCAGACATGACTGAGCAACTCAGCACAGCACAGCATGCTCCCATCTCAGGGGCTTTGTACTTGTTTTTGTCTTTTCCTGGAATGTTCTTTTCCCAAATTCTCCATGTCTCACTCCTTCATTTCATTCTCCAGGCCAGAATACTGGAGTGGGTAGCCTTTCCCTTCTCCAGGTATTCTTCCCAATCCAGGGATTGAACGCAGGTCTCCTGCATTGCAGGTGGATTCTTTACCAGCTGAGTCATAGGGGAAGCCCAAGAATACTGGAGTGGGTAGTGTATCCCTTCTCCAGTGGATCTTCCTGACCCAGGAATCGAACCAGGGTCTCCTGCATTGCAGGCTGATTCTTTACCAGCTGAGCTATCAGGGAAGCCCAGGCAAGAATACTGGCGTGGATTGCCATTTCCTTCACCAGGGGATCTTCTCAAACCAGGGATCAAACCCAAGTCTCCTGCATTGGCAGGCAAGTTCTTTACCATTGGGCCACCAGGGAATCTTCATACCCTACCTATTTTCCTTCCTAACATTTGTATTTACCTAATGTTATTTATTAATTCGTTTATTTTCTGAATCCCCCTACTAGAATGTAAACTTCACAAAGGCAGGAATGTTGTTGTTTATTGCTGTATCTGCAGTGCTTAGAGCAAAGATACTCCATAAGTAATTGTTGAATAAATTATTGGTAGGCACATGGCTTGTGGGGTGGGGGGAGATTCTGAGCTAGACTCAGCCACTGGATGGGACAGCCATTTGGTAGAGGAGACTCAAGCTATACGAGGTCCAGGCTGGCAGACAGAACATTGTATTCAACAGGGAGGAGCTTGTAGAACAGAGGGTAAGGTACTAAATGGGCTGTTGTCCTGCAGAGAAATATTCATAGAAGGGGACAGTCGAGAACACTGGGAGTGAACAGTGTTCGTAAATAGCGTAGGTGAAGGAGCAGTTGGCTTTAGGAATGCCTCCAGGACACAGGTGCTCACAGGCTTTCTGGAGGAGCCGAGTAAGGGGGTAGCAAGAGCCAGGCGGGGCCTCGGTCACGGGCGGTTCTGTGTGGCGTGTTGCCAGGATACACAGCATAAGCTTAGAAGAGTAAGGAAGAAGCCTAGAACCAGAACTAGTAGGGCTTGTATATTTTTAACTAGAGCTCTCTGACTTCCTCATGTTCAAGACACGCACTGGTCCTAGAGGGAGATCCTGGAGTGCATGCCAGCTCCCGGTGGGGACTGGCAGCTGCTTAATCACTGTAGAGTGGGCATAAAAAATGTAGACATCAAGTGTTGAACCAAAGGAATTACAGAGGCTGGAAAGCAGCCTGTCTTCTGTTGTTTTCTAAATTTGTGACTTTTGAGTTTGTAATTGTGTTGGATTCAGGTGTTTGGCTGGGATTAGACTGCTTTTAGATTTCTTGGATTTATGCTTAATTTTATTCTTTCTTGCTTTGAGTATGTTTGTTGCTACTGACACTTATTAGTCTTCAGATCTTTTAATGTATTTGGTTATAAAGGTTATTACTGAACTTATCAACTCAAAGGTGACATCAATCGTAGAAACCACAGTTATTTTATATATCACCAAGATGGAAAAAATGTTGCACAGTGCATTGCTTATCACTTAAAATTTTTATTTTATACTTATCAAAATAGCTTTTTTAGACTTAGACATAAATATTTTTATCTTCTATTTCACTCCTGATTTCAGCTAATTCTTGATGTGTGAAAGGCAGTATATAACATCTGCTTTGTATATAACACAGCTTTGTTCTCTTCATGATTATTTTCCTTTCTCATTTGGTTGTTGCTTTGCAAAAAAAAAAAAAAGGTAGAGGTGGGGATTGTGGTCGGTTCTTTAACAATGAATATTTGCTTCGCTAATAACAATTTTCTACCCTGCTTCTTCTTTGCCTTTCTGCATACCCATGTTTTTCCTCTACATGTAAAACCAGCAGTGCGCAAACCTCAGTTCAAACAAGGAAGAGTACAGAGAGCTATTACCAACTTTGAACATGTAGGCAGTACCAGCTATAATGACCATCACATGGCTGACAGAGATAATAATATGCCATTCTTGTAAAATGCTCCCCAACTGCAGAGATAGTAAAATGTGCATCTGGGAATTGATGAAATACCGTATTCAGGTTTAAGGGTACTAACTGAAGAAAGCTAGTTATATTGCAAGTTTCTTGTTCTTGCTGGTGGTTCTTCCTTTCCCTCCTCACTTAACTGCAGCAGTTTTACAAAGCTGTGTCCCCACTGTCTTCTCTCTTTACCTTGTCACCCTGGTCCACGTGAATTATCTGAAGGACTCCCACTGTGTCGCGACTCTCGAGTCTACACCTCCATCCCTTTCTTGCCTGCTGCGCACCAGACTCAATTTTCTCCTGCCGCCCCCGGCCATCTTCACGCCTCAAACCATCTGTGAGCCCAGCTGAATTCCTCAACTCTGATTCTGTTTATTCTGCTGCGTTCTGTATCCCACGAACAGCATCCTCACCTAACAATCACCTCAACTAGAAACTCTAGAAACACTTGAGAGTTCTATCTTCCCCTCATCCTCACCACTTCCACGCAGCTGTCATATGATGAGGATTCTCTCTCAGCCAGCCCTTGCTTTTCTGTTCTTGCTCACTTTGCCGTCCGCTGTTTATCTTCTAATATCTGTTGAAATCGCCCTCTGATGGGAATTTTTGCCTTCACTCACTTGCCTCTTCTCTTTATTCATTTACGTTGCTACTACCAGGATAGTTAATCCTTTTATTATCATTCCTATCATTTTTTGGCTGCTCTGGGTCTTCGTTGCTGCACAGTCTTTCT
Source organism: Cervus elaphus (assembly GCF_910594005.1). Taxonomy (NCBI): domain Eukaryota; kingdom Metazoa; phylum Chordata; class Mammalia; order Artiodactyla; family Cervidae; genus Cervus; species Cervus elaphus. The sequence goes on from NC_057822.1 coordinate 39,883,201, forward strand.
CTTGTTGTGCAGAGCAGGGGCTACACTCTTGTTGTGGTGCCCAGGCTGTAACACATGGGCTTCAGTAGTTGCAGCTCGCAGGTTCCGGAGCGCAGGTCGGTAGCTGTGGCTCATAGGCTTAGTTGTGCTCCACAGCATGTGGGATGTTCCCAGACCAGGGATCGAACCAATGTCTCCTGAATTGGCAGGTGGATTTTTATCCACTGTACCATCGGGGAAGTCCAGTTAATCCTTTTAAAAATGTCTGCTGTCATCAAAAATCATTCCCCATTGCCTATAAAATGAAGTTTAAAATCCTGAGCAGAGTATTCAGAGTGATGCGGGATCTGGTGCCAGACTTCCTTACAGCTGACTTTTATATCTGACCCTCCATCATATCCCCAAGCAACAGTCTATACCCAGTTATTTGCTGTCCTTTTTGTCTCATTTGTGCTATTTCCTTTAGCTTAGAGTGATCTTCCCCCTTATCCCAACGACAGAAAGTCCTGTTTATCGTTTAATCCCACATAACTATAGATGATGAATTTTCCATTTGCATACCCTAGACGGTATTTACATCATCATCGCCCAGTTTTTCCTATAGTATTTATGTATACTCATATTCATGTTTCTCCCATGGGATACCAAGTAAGTTCCCTTGGAGCGCAAATCAAGTTTTATTCAGTTCTTTTATACTACAGCACCTGTGACAATGCCTATAAGTGTGGAATGAGTTTTATGTATATATTGAATTGATGTGAATTAAATTTTAAAATGAATTTCTTATTCATTTAATTATTGTTATACACAGTTTGGGGCACTGTATAAAATAATAAGAGATATAAGTATGTTTTTCAGATAGCAATTTGCTTTTTCCCAAATAATCTGAGTTTAAAAATACCTGTTTATTCATTCCAAAGGATAATTTCTTGAGAGGAGATAGCTCCCGTAAAGTTCAGCACCAGCAGCAGAGGAAACCCAGGAAAAAAACCAAGCCTCCTGCACTTACCAAAAAACACAAGAAGAAGAGAAGGCGTGGACCTCGTCGACCCCAGAAGCCCATCCCCCCTGCAGTCCCCCAGGGGAACCTCAGCATGCCCACCAGCGTCTCACTGCCAGTGGAGGCCTCCCACATGCGGTCAGTGACTGCGCCAGGGCTCACGTCTCCTTTACGTGTTCTGATCGTTCTCAGGACATCGGCTTCCTTTCCTGTTGGAAGTAGGCTAAAGGCACCCTGTGGTGTATCAGCCTAGACTCTAGTTTCCAGTAGGATTTTTACCAGATACCTGACGTGTGTAGATCTGAAGTAAAGTTTTTGATTAAAACCCAAGAGAGCAGATGCTGATTTACGGAGTTTAATTGTCTATTCTCAGATTTTTCTGTTTCAACAGAAATTGCATATATGTTCCAACAGAAACATTCCATCAGAAATGTGATGCATTGTTAATTTTGACAGGGGTAAGCATTTTGACCTGATGAATGATGCCTCTGTTTCAGCTGCAAATTTCAATTTTATCTCTTTCATCTTTTTTTAAAAATTATTTTGACCAGATTTAAAATTCTACCAGAAAGTAGTAAGACATACTTGATAGACCAGATTGTAGTTCGTTCTACTAGTACACCAAATTGCAATTCATTCTACTAATTTGCAGTAAAAATAGTATCTCAAAATGGTTTCCTTCTCTTAATACATGGGTGAAAAGTTGCAGAAATATGTGACTGCATATGGTGAGGTCTGCCGTTCTGGTTTCAGATCTTAAAGTAGGCAAGGAGATTATTTTGAGTTAGGATTTTCCATTTCTGCTTCCGGTGACTTGGTGTGAAGGTAAATTGGGAATGGTGGGCCAACCATGTCATCTTCCCTAGGAGCCCGTCCACACCGGAGCTGAGCGCTGATGAGTTGCCGGATGACATTGCCAATGAGATCACCGACATTCCAAACGACTTGGAATTGAACCAGGAGGACTTCTCTGACGTTCTTCCACGGCTACCTGATGACTTACAAGATTTTGATTTTTTTGAAGGTACGGTCAGTATTTTGATTCAAGAAAACTGGTTTTTCAAATGAATTTTTTTGAAAAGGGAAATAGTTTTTTTAAAATGTGTCCAAAGTATTCCTCCTCACATGTAATGTGGACAGAAAATATAAAGTGCTGAAGCTGTTGTAGTCTCTTTAGAAGGTATACATTTTTTTTTTTAATGATAATATAGGCTTAGTAAATCAGTAGGTTTGATAGCTAGGTTTATAACGTTATTCCTTTAAAATGAGTAGTGGTGTTGGTGGTGGTGGTTTAGTCGCTAAATTGAGTCCAACTCTTGCAGCCCCCTGGACTGTAGCCCACCAGGCTTCTCTGTCCATGGAATTCTCCAGGCAAGAACACTGAAGTGTATTGCCATTCCCTTCTTCAAGGGATCTTTCTGACCCAGGGATTGAACTTGGGTCTCCTGCATTGCAACTGAGCCACAAGGGAAGCCCAAAATCAGTAATTTTAGTTTGTTTATTTTCTAACCTTTTCTTTTTGACTACATTGCATGGCATGTGGGATCTTACTTCCTTGACCAGGGGTCATGGCAGTGAAAGCGCTGAGTCCTAATCACTGGACGGCCAGGGAATGCCCCTACTTTATTTTTGAATAAAGACATTTTAAACTTGAGTTTATTGAATTTTTCAGAACTTGTCTTCCTTTTGATACCCCACCCTGTATTTCAGTTGAAGTGCACTTTTTCACAACAAAGTTTGCTTAACCCCACCAACTGTTTAGTGCTTTCAAGGGAAATCTTCTACTCTGAGAATGTTTCCTTCACCATTAAAAACTGGATATTTTTACAGTGATTACTCCAATTCCTAACAAATTTTTTGATATTAGAAAGAAAATCAGTGTAGCTTCCATTTTATGAAAATTCCTTAGAAATGGGAGACATGTGAGAGGGGAGGAGCAGAGAGTAGCACAGAAACGTGGGAAAAGGTAACCAACGAAGTGAGCTGAGCCCTTGCTTTTGTGCTGAGATATATGTGTGAGTTCTGTGATCTGGGTTCATGGCTGTCCCTCCAGCTGAAACAGCCCAAGAGCAGAAGAGCTAACTGGGCTCCTCCTGCCCAGCCTTTTGTCTCAAATGTGAACCGACTGATACGTTTTCTCTTTTAACATCTTAGTATAACTTTGGGTAAAAACATGCCCGTAATCAGAGAGTCACCCCGGGTTTTGAATAGGTAATCCTTAGATCCCTGAGCACTGAACACTGCCGAGGTGGCTCTGAGAGTGATGTCCGTGATCCGAAGACGTGCTTCAGGCTCGCCTGGCCTGCTGTGCATATGTCCCTCTTGCCCTCCAACCCGGCCCTTAGTAGAATGTCGTGAGATAGTTCCAGTGTGTGGTTTTCGTGGTCAGGATGGTGGAAGCCCCGCTGACTTGTCGATAGCTCTTGTTCACCCAGGAAAGAACGGAGACCTCCTCCCCACCACCGAAGAGGCCGAGGAACTTGAACGGGCCTTGCAGGCCGTGACTTCTCTCGAGTGCCTGAGTACCATTGGGGTGCTCACCCAGTCAGATGGTGTGCCGGTCCAGGAGCTGTCAGACAGAGGAATAGGGGTGTTCTCCACGGGGACGGGCGCGTCGGGGATCCCGTCCTTGAGCCGAGAGGTCAACACGGACCTGGGGGAGCTGCTGAACGGGCGTATAGTCCACGACAACTTCTCTAGCCTAGAGCTGGATGAGAGCCTGCTCCGTTCCGCTACCTTGTCTAACCCACCTACACCCCTGGCAGGGCAGATCCAGGGGCAGTTCTCTGCCCCCGCCAGCGTCGGCCTTACTTCTGCCACTCTGATGAGCCAGAGTGCCCTTGGGGAGAGAGCCTTCCCAGGACAGTTTCATGGACTTCATGATGGCAGCCATGCCTCCCAGAGGCCACATCCTGCCCAGCTGCTGAGCAAGGCAGATGACCTAATCACCTCACGACAGCAATACAGCAGTGATCACTCACACTCCTCGCCCCCTGGAAGCCATTACGACAGCGAGCACGTGCCGTCTCCCTACAGCGACCACATCACCTCTCCCCACACGACATCTTACTCTGGCGACAACATGGCAGCTACCTTCTCAGCCGAGATGCCCGTCATGGCGCCGCACTTGCTCCCGACGCCACTCGAGGTGCCACTCGGAGGGGTGGTGAACCCCAGAACTCACTGGGGCAATCTCCCCGTCAGCCTCGGAGACCCCTCTCCGTTCAGCAACCTCCTCGTCGCCGACGGGCACCTTCTCTCCACGTCCCTCTCCACGCCGCCCACCACTTCGAACTCAGAGACCACACAGCCTGCCTTCGCCACCGTGACCCCCAGCAGCTCCAGCGTGCTGCCGGGGTTGCCGCAGACCAGCTTCAGCGGCATGGGGCCCTCCGCTGAGCTGCTGGCCTCCACCTCCCCCAAGCAGCAACTCCCTCAGTTCAGCGCAGCCTTCGGCCACCAGCTGAGTTCTCACAGTGGCATTCCCAAGGACCTGCAGCCCAGCCACAGCTCGATAGCGCCTCCCACAGGCTTCACAGTAACCGGTGCCACAGCTACAAGTACCAATAACGCGTCCTCGCCCTTCACCTCCCCTAACTGAGCGTGTCTGTGTGTTTGCAGGCAGGTGGGGAACCTGGTGTTTTCTATCTTCCTTTCCCTCTTTATCACCCGCCCCCTCTCCCCTTTTTCCTAAAGAAGATTTTAAACATAACAGACGGGGACTAGAGGAGAACTGCCCCTTTCCAGTTAAAACAAGCTCCCCTGCGGTGGACCTCGCTTCAGTGTTCACATGTGCTCCTTGGCACTGGTGCTCCTTCCCTCCTGGCGGGTCCACCCTCCCCCCAATGGTTTCCTTAGCGGCTCAGCACAGTGACTGGATAGAATCGACTTTCAGCAGCAAGTCCTAGAAGTGGAAGATACCTCAGATTACCAGTGCCCTTTACTATTTCCTAGTATTGCAGATCAATGCTTTCCATTCTGATACCAGGTCTTTACACAGGTGGTTCTAGCTAGAATGAGCCTGTTCATCGAGTTCTGTGTAAGAGACGGCAAATGGTGTGCAGAGGCAGATTCAAGCCTCTGACTTAGCACCAACTGCTCAACAAACACCACATGAGGCCAGGATTCCATTCCTAATTGTGATCATGTTTAATTAAAAAGAAAAAGAATTAGTCTTTTGACTGCCTGTGTGTGTGTGTGCACCCACGCGTGTATTTCTGTGCAGGGCAGGAAGCAGCTGTCCCATTGCTGTTGGTGGTGTTTTTTTTTTTTTTCTTATTTCCTAATAAGTAGAAGTCTCTTCTGCTTTCCCACATCTCAGAGCCCTAATAAGGTTGGTCATTCTTTCCCAGTGAGTTAGCCGACCTTGGTGAATGGAGAAGGGTGACGGTCTGGCGGCGTGAGTAGCACAGCCCTTTCCTGCTAAGTTAGCCCAGAACACAAAAAGCTGAATTCACATCAGTGCCCTGCGGATGTGGTGAAGAGCTTGGCCAGAGGGACTGCAGGGTTGCTGCGATTCTGAGGTCTGGTGGTTGGTTGTATTGCCTTTTTAGACATGCATTTGTTTCTGAATCCCTCTTCCCATGGAATATATTCTCAAGATGTAATTAAAATATTTTGATGTGAAAAGCAGGATAGTTCAAGATTGGTTTGGAGAGATGGGATCTGTGAACTCCTTGATCCATCTTTTGCTTTGGGATTTTTCATGTTTACAGTAGTGATTCTTTGGTAAAGTTTGTAAAATGTTAATGACATTTGTAGAATCAATGTACCAGTTGTGAAGTGACATGTAATATCTGAAGGATACACATTTAAAAATTTTCTTTCAAAGCAAAATATGGAAACTAGACATAAATCTTACCCTTTGGTACTTCTAAAATAATTTTAAGTATTTAGGTTTAAGTTTGGGGAATTTTTTTGAAATACCAGATCTTGAAGGTTAAAAATCGTATTGGATAGTTTAGTACGTTGGTGACTATGAAATGAATATGTGAGGTTTCTTTGTAACCTGCCTTCTCCCCAACCCCCCACCCTCCGCCCAAGGGTGGAGCTAGATTTTAAAGGCATCTGTTCTCTGCTTTTGCTGAGAAGTTTCACTGTCCCTTGAGATACCATTGGCTATTTATACCTGAATCTAGTCTAATTTACATATATATATTTTAAAATATGCGTAGAGAGAACATATCTATTAATGATGTGATATAATAATTCATTTGTCAGGGAATATTTGATCTTAATTCCTTTTCAATAGGTAAAGATTTGGATGTATTTTCCTACTTCCTCTATGTATTTCTCTTTATGCCATGCTAATTCTAACCAGTCCCTTCTTTTGAAAGCTTTTCTTTCTCTGCTTTTTAAAGGAATGATGGTGATCAGCAGGCATTATGCAGATACTACGTGCCTGAGATTATGGAGGGGAAATGTCACATGACTGTATGAAATCATGATATGCCCTATTTTGTATTTATTGAAGTTTTCTTTTTGTGGGCCAAAAATATGTTTGTAATATATTTAGTTTTTTTTTTTAATCATGATAATTGATTGGAAGATTTATTTTTTAATAGCTTTGCCTTTTTTGCAGATTGAGAAATTTCTAAATTATAAAATTATGTCACAAAGCAAAATTATATTTGGTAGCACCGTAAATTTTTATTCTGAATGGTGAGAACAGATAATTTGAATGTTTCTCACCTGTGAACCTATGTTAGTAAGCTTTTTAATTTTAATGTACTGTAATGAAATGATTACGAGTAGTTACCTCTGCTCAAAAGTGTCATTTAGTTCACTGAACTCTTCACATCCCATTATAACCATCACATGCTAATTGTCCATTCCTAGTGATTCGCTTCTGTCTCCATTGTGTGCTAATCACAGGTTGTAGCAGAGCAGCCCGTTGACTTTCTTTTTTACTGAGGTAAAAGTGGTACATACACACTGACTTTCTTATCAGCCCTTCTTTGACAGTGAAGGAAAGTCATGGGATGTCGATTTGAATTTTTCTGGCAATTTGTCCCTTGTGGTAGCTGCTTAAAATTCTTCAGTTATCAAAACTGAGTTTGCAGTAAGTTGCACATTTTATTGTTTGCAATTTTCTGTTTTCTGTGCATTTTTAAGCCCTTTCTTGCTTTCTGGTAAGGAGGCATGAAATGATCAGGAATGTTGCCAGTTACAGCTTCACACCAAAAACTTTTGAGTAAATTCGTTTTTGTGTAGATGCCCACAATAATAGCTGAAGAAAGGGCACCTGTAGAAAGTACCCGTGTAGATTTAAGAAAGTAGCAAAAAAACAAAATTTTCTTCTCACTTTGTCTACTTCAAAACAAATATTCGAGCTTGTGATTCACTTTACTCTTGCTGTTTCTTGTGAGTCCCTTTTTGGAAAGAGAAGAACATCTGTGAACCCAGAGATAACCGTTACGTTGTTGTTTTAACTAATGGAGCAATTTTAGTCTCTTAGTAGTGGGTTTGCTATTAACATGTAAAGAGAGGAATGAAATATCTTACTCCAGAAATATGAAAATTAATGTCTTTTAAAATAGCACTTATTGCTCCAATAAGGCAATACTGGAATCAGAAACAAATTTTATATAAAGTTCTATCTAATTACGTGGATACTAGCTTTCATTTTAGTGTTAAGCTCATGAGAAGTAGTGGCAAAGAAGGTTCACTGTTCTGCAGTTCTTTGGGACCATTTATAAAGGCCAGTTAGATTGTGTTAATGTGATTCAATTTATAAAGTTGCTGCAGTTAATGGATACATTCTGTGCTCTGAGAATCTGAATTCCATGCTAATGTATAATGCTCACTGGCTGTGATCTATAGCATCCGAAGGAAAGATGTGTTTTTCTCCTTTACACTCTCTACATAACTGTTAATATTATTTTAGTTAAAGTACTTAAGACATTGATTTTCCTCTGTACAAATGGCTTAGCAATTTGCACATCTGGGTAGATGATGTACTTAGTAAACAATCCACAATAGTAAATAGCAATTACATGTAACCCACCATGTGACAAGACTATGCAATGGAAAAATTTTCTAATTATCACCACATAGCTTATATGGCAAAGGATTCTTTTCTCTAGTAACCTACCATGTGAACTAGAACTGTCTCATAAATGACTTCCTGAGCAATTTCATGTTGGCAGGCAGTGTGATGTGCCTAGTGTCCCTCCATGAAAAGAGTATAATTTAATGAGAAGCAAAGAGTAGGTATGGACATAAAGTTGGAAAAAAAAATTTCTTTTCCTTAAAATCATAGTTATTGTCTTGAGTGGTTTAAGGCTAAAGAAAGCGAATACTTTATCTTTGCCAAATAATTATTTATAAGATTTATTTCTTAAAGAAGCCCAGTCTCTCAACCGCAAGTTAAGCAGCATCATTTTCTGTGACTAACACTAAAGCTTTTCCTTATCAGAGCTCTTGGTCCGTGATCGTAATCCACAGAGACAAAGACAGTGTCCATGATACACACAGCTGCCCTAGCTGTGTGATTTTCTTCTTATCTGAAAAAAAATTTTCTATTGATCCATACCATTGGGCTTTTATCATTTGGCACTAGATTTTGAGCCTGTGTAGGTCACACCCATCCTGTAAGTTCGCTGATACTTGCCTGCGGTCCTTCCTGTGTCTCTGCCTTGTGGGGTGGAGATGGTGGTGGTAGCTTGATCCACAGTGTTTATGGGAGGCAAGTTGCCTTTTTCTCCAAGTTAGTTGAAAAGATTGCTGTGGTTTGGTACTGCAAAGAGCTGAGGCTATTAATAACACTAAACTATCATTTCAAGCTAACAGGTTTGAAATTCCTTTAAAATTTGTTTAGGTATTTAGTTTCTGGTTTCTTCATCCTCTTTCTCTTTAGACTTCTTTTAACACTTTTATTAAATTCTGTTTTTAATCTGGTGTATATAGAAATAATGCAGTGGTCGTTTAAATGGTCAACAGAATTCTGCAGTTTAATGAGGCAATTTAAAGGATTCCCTGGAGGAAAGTGTAGTCAGTCCGAATGTTTCATCGCAGACAGCTACAGTGCTCCAAGGATTTTTTTCCTGCCGAGAATTATATTTCTTGGAGAAGGGTGAGTGTGGGAATATATATGTGACAGAACATAGGTTTTTTTTTTTTCCCCTCCTCTCAATACATTGAAAACAACTGAATTTTAATGGGCATTCTATAGAAAAGTAAAACAATATGGTGACTGCTTAATACCTTGAACTTTATAAAGATTTCTCATATCATACATATATTGAAGTGAAGTGAAGTCGCTCAGTCGTGTCCAACTCTTTTCGACCCCGTGGGCTGTAGCCTACCGGGCTGCTCCGTCCATGGAATTCTCCAGGCAAGAATACTGGCGTGGGTTGCCATTTCCTTAGCTCCAGGGGATCTTTGCGACCCAGGGATCAAACCCGGGTCTCCCGCATTGCAGGCAGATGCTTTACCCTCTGAGCCACCAGGGAAGCCCAATATCATATATTGGAGGGACACAAAATCCACGTTTAGTAAATTAAAGCAACATTTTTTTAATAATACTGTCTTTCAAAAGATGTGTAATAAGAGATCAGTGAAGAATGTATTTGAATATCTCAAGTTTTTTTCTGATCAGTGAGTTAGGAAAGAAAACATAAAAGAGTAATTATGTCTCTTCTAATAACCAGTGTCATTAATGCAAAAATTGTGGGTCAAACTTAGCCTTATTTCTAGATAGCAAAAATTCTCTCTTTTTACTCCTACTCTGATTTTTGTTAGCTTCCCTCTCTCTGCACCGTGATACAGAGTAAATAAAAGGAAACGTGGCATTTGAGAGAGAGTGAAAGAGCAAATGTGGGATGACTCTTCCCCCCAGGTTCCCAAAGCTTGGGACTGTTTGGCTACTTTGAATGGCAGCGTTGTGATGATCTCAAGTGCAGTCTGGGAAAACCGTCTTCTAAGAGAAACCGTCTCACTCTTAGCAAAGTAGGGGAGCACAGCTTTCCTTCCGTTTTTCCCTTCTGCCTGCTTGCTCAGCCCACCCCCAGCACTGAAGTACGTGCATACACACACATGCATGATCTGTACTGCTCCTGGCCCAAGAGAACCCTTTCACTTGGTTCTTTTTTTTTTTTTAAGCTGGGGACCACTGAAGTAGGCTCTGTATGGACCCAAAGTTCCCCATGGAAAACTTTTCAACGTGCAGTGCAGAAGGCTCCAATGCAGTTTAAACGCCACCCTTGCTTTTACTTGGAGAATAGACTGATTTGCCCTGACATGACTCCACCCTGCGTCATTGCAGTACAGTTGGCTCTAGCTGATGAGCCTGGAAGGGATGGGAACGTTTGGTACTTAGGATGTTGTCTTCACCTGCTCGGAAGGGTTGAATCAGTTCCTCTCAACAGTGATAATTGTTTTCACTGAATAGTGTTGAGTATGTCTCAGGGATTCCTTGTGGAAATTAGGGCAGTTTTTAAAATAAGAAATTAGTTTTAAAAGCAACTAAAGGTGACTCATCGTTGAGAGAGCGCAGGAAAGAGAAAACGTTTGGTTCCGTAGCCCATGGTGTCTTGCTTGGGGCGCTTCTCCTTCTTCTTCAGGCTCTCATCTCAGCCTCAGCATACAGAATCCTTTCCCACCACGCACAGCTTTAAAACTTTTATTTAAAAATTTCCTTCCCCAATGAGCTTTCAGAATACTTATTGTAGATTTTAAGAGAAAAGGTATATTAATTTATGCTATTAACATCACCTCATAAATTATAAGTTTTATACTAAAGCTGTATTGAGTGTAATGAATTATGTTGCCTATGTGTTTAATAGCTAAAAAATTATATATGAGCTTTTTTTTTTTTTTTTGGACAAAACAAACTAGTGAAGCACCTTTTTACACTGGATCTCTGCCGTGTCAAGGTGTATAGCTATCCTTTGCTACCTTGCAGATATATAAGATAGAAGGATATCCTGGGGCCTCAAAATGTAGAACACCTTTAGACCATTTATTACTGCTCATAGAACCGTTGAGAAATCACGTTTCCTTAGTAAATGATCTGTGGTTTACATTTAAGATGGCTAGAAGCTTAGTTACAGGGTAAATAGAAATACATAGATCAAGTAAAAACTCCCAACTACTGTAGCTGGAATTTGTAAATTAAGTTTTTAAGACCTCTTTTATTTCCTATGGATTTATTCTTTTAATTACAGTTTATTCTGTAAGTTGGGAAGTAAAATAGGAAAAATAGTAAATCTAGATGTTCTCAGTGTCTTATTCAGGAACTTTTTATCCCTCCTCACTAAGGAATTCCCACTGTGACTTAAAAATAGAATTAAAGTACTTGTGTGCATGTATTTGTCTGTGTTTTTACACACATGCAAAAATATACATTGGGGGCACGTGTATGAGAGAGATGAATGTGTGTTTACGTAAAAAGAGAAAGGCAATAGAATGTATGGTAGAAATATGATTTATTTAGTTGAGGGTGTTGGAGTTCCTTTCTCATTGTCTCTGTTGTATAAATACACCAAATTCTTGATTGTGTTGTTAAAAGGCTAGCTCTGATATCATGTGCATTTTATTTCAAGCTTTTGATTAGCTTATGCTGTTTTTTTAAAATAACACAAGAAACAGCAGGTTCTAAGACCAGCCTCTTGCTTTTGAGTGTAAAAATAAGAGAAAAACAGACCTGGACATGAGCTGTGTTTATCTATTGGGGTGATGGGACCAGAGATCAGTTGAACCTTTTTTATGTTAATAATAGATTTCTTCATATTCTGAGTTATAAAATATTATTGATCACCTTTTCTTGGTGAAATAAAGAAAAGTAGAGGCCTTTTATAAAGAATGCCATTTTTAAAGGGGCTCCTTTGTTTAGAGTTGGTGGGATCATTTCACCACGCACATTTCAAAGCTGGGTTGATTTCAGTTATTTCCAAATTTTTTTTTTTAATTACTCAGTTGTGTTGTTATTTATGAAGTTAGCATGCCCCCAAACCACCATATTTTGGCTATAGGAAAATTATGCTACCCTTGACTTTTTACCTGGTTTATATGCAATTTTTAAAAAATGCATTCCTGTATTTTGAGTTTTGTCATTTTTGCTATATACATTCATTACTGGAGTGTCTGGTGGTCTAAAATAGTTGAAGCTAGAGTTTTATTAAATGCTCTGATCACATTTATTTTTAATAATAAAAAATCATGTACTTTGAAACATGTTAAAACAACTTCTGATAAATAACATCTGGATTTGTTGTTATCTTTGAAGCCTCATTCATTTTAGATAGACTCAAGACCTAGGAAAGCTTTTTGTATGTTGTTTTTACAGTTGTATTTTTTGCAGCATCTCCCAGTTTCATTCACTCTTGCTTTATGGGTTTTTTAAAAATCTACGTATTTCTTGTACATATGCATGCAAATGAAAGAAGGGGGGTTGTATTGGTGCGATTTCTCCCTTCAGTTACTGGTTAATGGGATTTGCTAGAATAAATTCCCCCGATTGAAGGGTGAAACAAAGCCCTTTTGTGTATATCTGTACAGAGATGTGTATATGGGATGTGGTGGCACTTTGCTGAATGTGAACTTGCCTTGTCAATGGAAAGATTGAGAAGTATTATGTTTATTTATACATTTGTATAAATCTATATATACACGTATGTATATGTGTGTGTATAGATAAATCTATATACATATATTTCCCTAAAAAAAAAGTGTGTGTATAATAGATAAACAGCCTTTGTTAAGCAAGATTATACATCTTTGGAGAATTGCGGATTATTCTGTAAGCAAGAAGAGGGACAGTCTAGCGTAATCATCAGAGCATATGAAGATGGCAGTCCTTAGGATTATAGTCTTGTTTATGAATTCCTCTTAGAACTGTTCTTACTCGCCTCCCACTATTCTTCTTTTTCATTGACTTCTAAGTCAGTCTCTCACCACTTAAAAATCACACTTCTTTGTTTTTTTTCTCCTTTATTAGGTCCTTTTCGCCAGAATCATTTGGCCTAACCATATTTCATTAACACTTCACTTGTCTCTGAAATTTCGCGGAAGACACAAATTTTGGCAATACTTTCTATGGTAATTTTGAGAATTGGGCATCATTTGTCTCAAAAACAACCAACCAATAAACAAAAGACCAACATTCAAACAGAACTACTTTGAAAGTTTTACCTAGATAATTTGGGGATGTTTTACTTAAATTGAAAAAACATAATTGTGATTTTTATCATTGACATTAGCATTAGACTTATTTTGTCATTTATTGTCACTGATTTGTCATTTTAAAATTTTGTTTTACTTGGTGATTTGATCATACTTTTGCCATTTTCATTTTAATGGAAAGCCTCTTGAATTCTATGACTCATTTTCTTCATGATGAAACTGCTTTAATGAATTCTTGTGTAATGAATTCTGCTATATTTCCTTTTGACTTTTCTCACATTTGTGACATTCTGTTTTAACTTTGCTGCAGCTCTCTAGAAAACTTGCATCCCTATATATTGTGCCTTTAAAGCTTTTATGCACACACAGACAGAAGTGTATATATACATGTTGGAGCATGTGTACATATACTTTCCTATATACTCACACATTATGTCTCTAGTATATATTGTGTGAGTGGATATATAGATATTCAAAGGCAATGAAATGTTGCTCTCTAGGTATATATGTATATAAATAGTGTTGATATATTGTATATACACATGTATATGTATGAGTTTTAAATGGCAATCTTTTACATTTAGCAAAATGCTACCCCTACTGGAATATTGTCACTGCGATGGCAGTTGTATGTAATGATTTAAAATACATAATCAAAAGTTATTTAAAGAACATTTAGAAGTCTCATCTAAAGAGGTCCACACATTATTTATTTCTCCTCCTTTTCCTTTTATTGTTATTATTTTTTTTTAACTGAAAGGGAGACTGTCATTTTTAAAATGCCACCTATCCCAGGAGAGGAAGAGAACTGGAGACTCACTTGAGGACCCTCCTGTGTCTTCCTCTCTCTGAAATGGAGATATACCACAAACCAGCCTGTTTATTTCAGTTGTAAAGCAACCCTAACATTTCCATTACCGCATGTCATCCACCATCTCCCAGATCAACTTAATTCACCAATTTGCCTCTTCCTTTCATTAATAATTAATGATCATTGAGATCATTTTGCCTGGGGGAAGTTAACTACTCTCTAGCTGCAGGGAAATTTATCACCTACTTGTTATTCTGCCTTGTTCAAAATTCAACTTTGAAAAAAGACAGCTCTCTCATGAAGCTATCTTAAGCAGGTTTTACATTTATTTAGTCAAAGGTCTTCCCAGACATTTTTTTTTTTTTAAGAACTCCAAGTCTGCATGTACCCAACCTAGATTTAATTCTTACTCCCCACAGCTTCAGGTATTTTTTCCTTAGTATATCAATTTGACATGCTGAATGGAAGAATACTAAGAAAAAACTGCTCAGTATTTTATTTTGTGATGAGTTGACAGCAGATTTCATTTCAAGACCTTCTAGAGAGAAGAGTGTAGATGGACAATCCTAAATTGTAAGATGTTAACGAAAAACACATGGAGTAAGAATACCCCTGAAGACACAAATAGAGAAGTGGGGGATTTCACAGAGTAGCTTAGCTGAAACTTGATATCAGAAGCAGCCTTTAACAGAAGCCTCTTGGCAGTTGTATGGTACTAACCAGAGTACTGAAGTGCACGCTGAAACCAAGTTGCAGTGGGAAATCAAAGGTGAGGGAACATACTCAAAACCGGTAAAACACCAGGTTGCACAGTTTTGAAATCTCTTCTAACAGTAGCTGCACGGTAGCAAGGACGAGCCGTTCTCAAAGCCCTTCCTCTTCAGCGTTCTCCTCCACCTTGGCACACAAGTATGTTCAGCCGGCCATACATGAGAATATATATACAAAAAAATTTAAAGCTGCTTAAAGGGAACTTACAAACTGAGACTCTTCCCTGTGTTAATAGTGGCTGGAAGCTTAGTTATATGCACAAAAGCTAGAAGCCACTTGTTTCTACACAGATTGTAGGAGCAAGATGAGACTGGCAGGTTTGGGGACGGGGCCCCCAGTTCTGAGGAAAGGCGTATCCATGGTATTGGGTGTGCTGTTGCTGGTGGGGAGACCACATTTGGGGAAATGATGGGCTTTGGTTTGTAATTTCCCTTTAAACAAGAAGAGATGGCTCACATTTTCCATGTATATCTCAATGAATGTACTGTATTACCATTTTAAAAATTTGATGAAATAATAATGGATTGGTCTCCTTTTGTTTTCTGGTCCTTGTTTAATTTGTTTAAGGGTTTTTGTATACAAAAGTTTACATTTTTATGTATATTTTTCTTGTGTAAAAACTGATGTAATATGTGTATAAAACACTGTATGTATTATCTGTATATAGTGTGACAAAATGATTTTTCTTTCTTTCTTTTGGATGTATTAATAAATCTTGCTGTGAAGTAGCCTTGCTTTTGGTTTAATTTCTTTTGCCTGGATGTTGATGGAAGCTGTTAATCCAGAATAAGGATTTTTTCCCCTTTGTTAGCTAGAGTATATATACATGTTTTTTATATCTTATATTTTGTCACGAACTCCAGGGGGCTTTATTCATGGTTCTTTATAGTTAAACTAACAGTGATTAATATGTGTCATATCTGTGGATCAATTAAGTGCTACTCAAAGTGACTTTAAAGTGGTATCCAACCTTGAAATCCAAGCAAAAGTTGCATTGGAAATTGTTATGTACTATAATGGAGGTCTTGCAAGTCAGTTTCTATTTAATTTATCAGGAACACCTTTTTCTCTTCATTTTCATAGTTTCCCAAGTATAAGAACAACTTCATGTTGTATAACCAAAGTAATACAAACAAAAAATTTTAACACTCTTCCTTTAAGGCATTGCCAAGTGCCTGCCTTATATGTCCTTGGAATTGAATTACTTTTTTTTTTTTTTTAAGATGTAGATTGGAACTCTTCATTTTCTATTCTGAGGAACTGTGTGTTACTGATAGAGGCTAGGACAAAATTCACAAAGAAAAATTAGTAATGTTCTAATCACACTTTCCTCTTGTAGAGATTTGTGATTTTTTATTTTTGTGGGACATTTGACTATTTAAAAGATTATTTTTTATTGTTTATTTTTGGTTGTGCTGTGTCTTTGTTGCTGCATGGGCTTTTCTCTAGATGCGGCGAGTGAGGACTACTCTCTCGTTGCAGTGTGCGAGCTTCTCATTGTGGTGGCTTCTCGGGCAGCTCCTGGGCTCTCAGCACAGGCTCAATAGTGGTGGCTCATGGGCTTAGTTGGGCCGTGGCATGTGGGATATTTCCAGATCAGGGATCGAACCTGTCTCTCCTGCATTGGCAGGCAGATTCTTTACCACTGAGCCTCCAGGGAAGCCCCTTGGACTTCTTGATCTCTAATCCAGGCATGTACATTCCAGAATTGTACTTTGCTTCTCTAAAGAAATTAACATTCTGCAATTAGAAGCAGATGCCCACAGCACTAATGAAATGGCCAGCACTGACAGACCTTCATTCATCCATTTCTCTGCCTTTGAAACTGACAAGTTATGAAGACTAATGCTTGGCATTGATCTATCCATATTTTTGGTTATATGGTAGTTGATTTTAAACTCTTATTCTTTTCTCCTTAAGGATGCTTTTCTAACTATCTGCTTAAGTGCAAAAACTTGCAGTTGTGCTGAGTTTTTGATTGATTTTTAAAAGGTACTCTTAAGGAGACAAGCTTATAAGTGAAATGTTTGAGTTAAGCAACATCTTTAAAGGGTTGGTGCTGAGGACCTGTGGATTGCTGAGTACAAGCAAAAATTCAAGTTTAGAAGAGAATATACTAAATTCCTTTATTAGCATATCTCCAGCTCCTTACCCTATCATCTGCCTCATTAATAGTAATTCTTAAAAAAAAAAAAAAAAAAACCTGTATTGTTAAAAAAAACCCTTATTTCCATTAATTTATAACTTTTAGAAATATGTGGATCTGAACATTAAGGAGGTATTAGTTTGTTTCTTTCACATAACTGGTGTCCTGGAAAATTCTCCTCTAACATGTTGTGACTATAGTCAGTTATTTTTCCTACTCTAAATCTCTGTAATAGAGAGATGCCTACTGCTTAGCATTCTGAAATTTCATTCAAGCTGCTGGTGGTAGGCTATTGCTATTTCTGTTCTTCTGTCTTCCCACTGATCTGTCTTTTTGGCCTCCCATTCATTTTTTTCTTTTTTTATTCACTTGTTTATATGTTTGAACACTTCCTGTTAAGGACAGTGGGACATGTAAGAATAAGTCACAACTAGTTTCTACACCCTCAAGACTACCGCATAGAAGAGAGAAGATGCATAACTATACAAACAAGGTAGAAATTGTCGAGTGCTTAGAAGAGTAGCAAAATGCTATGTAAGTTCTTGTCAAAAAAGAGATCATTTCCAACCAAAGGGGAGAGAAAATTTTGTAGAGAACAGTTCATCTGAACAGAACATTCAAGGATGAGCAGTATTTGGACCTCTGAAAACTGAGGAAGTATTCCAGATAGAGGAAGCTGCATACTTAGTCAGCTGCCTCATGGTTTGTGTGAGAATAGGGAGAGGTTTGACTTGACATGTACGTATAAGATGTATGAGGGAGGGTGGTGAGGAATAGAGTGGAGAAGTTAACAGGGATGAGAGCATAATGAGCATGGAAGGCTAGACCAGGCAGTGGGACAAGGGAGGGATGGGGACTAATCTGACATCCTCATTTAAGAGGTTCATGATAGGTGAGTTGGGATGTTGCTAGTGCAATGGTTAGGCTTGCTAATGAAGTCAAGACTGTGACAGTGAAAAGTGGAAAGGAAGGAGGAATTCAAAGAAGCCTGGGGACACTCAGATGTCAGGAGCAAGGGAGGAGGAAGAGAAACTAAAACAAGACTTCATCTCTAGATTTCTAGGAGAATAGTGGTACTGATGGTAAGAGTGGACAGCACCACTCTCAACACATAATGGTTTTCAATTATTTTTTCCAATGGTTTTAAATACATAAAGGTTGAGTCAGCAACAGGGGCATCCTCTCTGTTGGCATGACCCACTGGTTACAGTTAGGGCTCAAGAGAAAATCAAACATAAGTTAGAGATCAGAAGTTAAGGACATGGAGTTGCCTATTGAAGCCAACTGTAAATGATGAGAAAGAAAAAGACAAATTTTGGAGACCACTTCTACATAATCTATTATATTTTACTTACAGGCCTAAAAGAGCTTAAATAATTTTTCCAGAGTCTCTTACAGAGGCTAGCAGACTGACTTGCCTAGGGGTAATAGTAATGAGGAAAGGCCCTCCCCACCCCTGGCCTCATGAGGACCTATAGACATTCACCCCTCACGCTCCTTGCCAATGACTTGCTCAACCCACCTGGACAGGACACTCAGTGTCCGTACTATTAGCGCCTGAAGCCCCAGCCCCTAGCACAGTGTGGTTGCCGATAATCACAGGAAAGTATTACTGAGTGAATTCAGTACTCTGAAGAAGTTCATGACTGGAAAGAATGCAGATTTGAAGAGACTTCGAGGACCTGGTGAGAAGCAAGGTGGCAACTGGTGAAGGCTATGGACTTTGGAGTAAGACTTCCTTTATTCTAATCTTGGCTCTGCTATCTACAAACTTTGTGATCTCCAGTGAGTCATTTAACCTCTCCCGGCTTCGCTTTCCTCAACCGTTAAATGCAGTGGGAGGATTACATGACACCGCCTATGGAAAGTGGGTGCAGTAGCTGGCTCCTTAATGCACACACTAAACACTTGAATATTTTAGTTATGCTCACTTTATGACTAGAGGAAGATACAAACAACATAGGTGTCTGGGGGAAAGTGGAAAGAAAATAGGAAAACGAACAAAAGTTACCTGTGGTGAAGGAGGATGCGCATAGGCGAGAAGCTTGGGCAAGAAATTTCTAAAGATAAAGGCATTGCTGATTTTTGTAACACAAGAGGATATGGGTCACCAACAGGTAGAGTTACTTTTACTCAAGTTCCAAAATATTCTAGGATGTATTCAGTTACTGAAGCCCTGTTAACTATCATTTGTCTTTTGCTTTTTAATGTTTATAGATTTGACATTAAATTTTTTTTTGTTTTTTTTGGACTGTACCGGGTCTTCATTGCTTTGCTCGGGCTTTCTCTAGTTGCAGCCAGCGGGGGCTGCTCTCTAGTTGTGGTTCTCAGGCTTCTCATTGCAGTAGCTTCTCTCGGTGAGCACAGGATTTAGGTACATGGGCTCAGGAGTTGTGGCACGCAGGTTTAGTTGCCCTGAGGCATGTGGGATCTTCCTGGACCAGGGATCAAACCCATGTCCCCTGCATTGACAGGCAAATTCTTTACCACTGGACCATCAGGGAAATCCTATATTTACTCTTACATAGTACAAAGCATTATGTAGTGGAACAAAATGTATCATTGTATCCTGACTTGTAGAATATAGTTTGGGTTACAAAGCATTTAAGAGGGCTTCCCTGGTGCTTTAGTGGTAAAGAATTTGCCTGCTAGTGCAGGAGACACAGATACGATACATGATCCAGGAAGATCCCACAGGTCTCAGAGCAACTAAGCCTGTGTGCCATAGCTATTGAGCCTGTGCTCGGGAGCCTGGTAGCCACAACTACTAAGCCTGTGTGCTACAACTACTGAAGTCCACGTGCCCTAAAGCCTGTGCTCCTCAACACGAGAAGCCCCTGCAGTGAGAGGCCTGCCCACTGAAGCTGGAGAATAGCCCCCACTCACGGCACCTAGAGAAAAGCCAGTGTAGCAAAGAAGACCCAGCACAGCCAAAAATAATATACAAAATTATTTTTTTAAAAAAGCATTTAAGAAAATAGAATATAAGGAATTAGTAGAGAGTCCTTTATCAAAAGATGTGCATGTCACCTGCTAAACTAAAGAGTAGAAATCAAATTTATGGAGCCAAACCATGTATCACCCCTGCAATGCAGAGAGGTCAATATGGTCAATATGGTGGTACTCAGCCTCTGCGTCACAGATGTTTTTTTAAGACTAACATCTTTCCCTTACTTTCTTTTCCCTTCAATAGCTGTCATTTCTATTTACCGCTAAACATTATATTTGCTTTTTCCACCATTACTCTTTAACCATTGCACTGTAGCTTTCACCTTATTTTCCTGAAGCTATTCTTTCCAAAGTTATTGATGAACGTTGATGCCATTCTCTGTGACCTCTCTGACCCAGTCAGCATGGACATTGTTACATTGTCCCGTGTCGCCACTTAATTCTCAGATTATGTCATTTCTGGGTTCTCTGTTAGTTCCAACTCCTCTTTCTTTTCCCTAAATTTGAACATGTCTCAAACTCATTCTTCAAACTTTTGTTATTCTTCTCTACACACAAGCTTCCAGTGTAGGATACTTCTACTGCCTTAAATGTTGACCTGGCTTAAATGTTGACCTCTCTGGAGATTAACTCCAAATTTATGTCTACAGCTCTGATTGTGGTTAAAATTTAGCCTTCTGTCTCCTACTGTTTCCTGAGGACCTTCACCTCTCTATTCAGTCATCACTATAAATTTGGTTTGTCTAACCCAAATTTACCATCTTTCCCTTTTAAACCAGTGCTTGCTCTGAATTTTGTCCCTTGCTTTCTTATTCTCTCATTCATTCAGCAAGTATAAAGACTCCTAGTCACCCATACTAGAAGCTCCAGTCATCTTGATTTCTCCAGCTTCCCAGCTTTTCATCACTGGGTGACTAGACCAGTAACTAAAACATTTGTTTTCTTTTTCTTTTTTCCATTTATTTTTATTAGTTGGAGGCTGATTACTTTACAATATTGTAGTGGTTTTTGCCATACATTGACATGAATCAGCCATGGATTTACATGTGTTCCCCATCCTGATCCCCCCTCCCCATCCCGTCCCTCTGGGTCTTCCCAGTGCACCAGCCCTGAGCACTTGTCTCATGCATCCAACCTGGGCTGGTGATCTGTTTCACCCTTGATAGTATACTTGTTTCAATGCTGTTCCCTCTGAACATCCCACCCTCGCCTTCTCCCACAGAGTCTAAAATCTGTTCTGTACATCTGTGTCTCCTTTTCTGTTTTGCACATAGGGTTATTGTTACCATCTTTTTAAATTCCATATATATGCATTAGTATACTGTATTGGTCTTTATCTTTCTGGCTTACTTCACTCTGTATAATGGGCTCCAGTTTCATCCATCTCATTAGAACTGATTCAAATGAATTCTTTTTAATGGCTGAGTAATATTCCACAGTGTATATGTACCACAGCTTCCTTATCCATTCGTCTGCTGATGGGCATCTAGGTTGCTTCCATGTCCTGGCTATTATAAACAGTGCTTCGATGAACATTGGGGTGCACGTGTCTCTTTCAGATCTGGTTTCCTCGGTGTGTATGCCCAGGAGTGGGATTGCTGGGTCGTATGGCAGTTCTATTTCCAGTTTTTTAAGGAATCTCCACACTGTTCTCCATAGTGGCTCTACTAGTTTGCATTCCCACCAACAGTGTAAGAGGGTTCCCTTTTCTCCATGCTCTCTCCAGCATTTATTGCCTGTAGACTTTTGGATAGCAGCCATTCTGACTGGCGTGTAATGGTACCTCATTGTGGTTTTGATTTGCATTTCTCTGATAATGAGTGATGTTGAGCATCTTTTCATGTGTTTGTTAGCCATCTGTATGTCTTCTTTGGAGAAATGTCTGTTTAGATCTTTGGCCCATTTTTTGATTGGGTCATTTATTTTTCTGGAATTGAGCTGCAGGTGTTGCTTGTATATTTTTGAGATTAATCCTTTGTCTGTTTCTTCATTTGCTATTATTTTCTCCCATTCTGAAGGCTGTCTTTTCACCTTGCTTATAGTTTCCTTTGTAGTGCAAAAGCTTTTAAGTTTCATTAGGTCCCATTTGTTTATTTTTGCTTTTATTTCCAATATTCTGGGAGGTGGGTCATAGAGGATCTTGCTGTGATTTATGTCAGAGAGTGTTTTGCCTATGTTCTCCTCTAGGAGTTTTGTAGTTTCTGGTCTTACATTTAGATCTTTAATGCATTTTGAGTTTATTTTTGTGTATGGTGTTAGAAAGTGTTCTAGTTTCATTCTTTTACAAGTGGTTGACCAGTTTTCCCAGCACCACTTGTTAAAGAGGTTGTCTTTTTTCCATTGTATATTCTTGTCTCCTTTGTCGAAGATAAGGTGTCCATAGGTGCATGGATTTCTCTCTGGGCTTTCTTTCTTTCTTTTTTTTTTTTTTTTATTAGTTAGAGGCTAATTACTTCACAACATTTCAGTGGGTTTTGTCATACATTGATATGAATCAGCCATAGTGGGCTTTCTATTTTGTTCCATTGATCTATATTTCTGTCTTTGTGCCAGTACCATACTGTCTTGATGACTGTGGCTTTGTAGTAGAGCCTGAAGTCAGGCAGGTTGATTCCTCCAGTTCCATTCTTCTTTCTCAAGATTGCTTTGGCTATTTGAGGTTTTTTGTATTTCCATACAAATTGTGAAATTATTTGTTCTAGTTCTATGAAGAATACCGTTGGCAGCTTGATAGGGATTGCACTGAGTCTATAGATTGCTTTGGGTAGTATAGCCATTTTCACAATATTGATTCTTCCAATCCATGAACATGGTATATTTCTCCATCTATTTGTGTCCTCTTTGATTTCTTTCATCAGTGTTTTATAGTTTTCTATGTATAGGTCGTTTGTTTCTTTAGGTAGATATTCTCCTAAGTATTTTATTCTTTTTGTTGCAATGGTGAATAGTATTGTTTCCTTAATTTCTCTTTCTGTCTTCCATTGTTAGTGTATAGGAATGCAAGGGATTTCTGTGTGTTAATTTTATATCCTGCAACTTTACTATATTCAATTATTAGCTCTAGTAATTTTCTGGTAGAGTCTTTAGGGTTTTCTATGTAAAGGATCATGTCATCTGCAAATAGTGAGAGTTTCACTTCTTCTTTTCCTACCTGGATTCCTTTTATTTCTTTTTCTGCTCTGATTGCTGTGGCCAAAACTTCCATAACTATGTTGAATAGTAGTGGTGAGAGTGGGCACCCTTGTCTTGTCCCTGATTTTAGGGGAAATGCTTTCAATTTTTCACCATTGAGGATAATGTTTGCTGTGGGTTTGTCATATATAGCTTTTATTATGTTGAGGTATGGTCCTTCTATTCCTGCTTTTTGGAGAGTTTTTATCATAAATGGATGTTGAATTTTGTCAAAGGCTTTTTCTGCATCTATTAAGATAATCATATGGTTTTTATCTTTCAATTTGTTAATGTGGTGTATTACATTGATTGATTTGCAGATATTAAAGAATCCTTGCATTCCTGGGATAAAGCCCACTTTGCCATGATGTATGATCTTTTTAATATGTTGTTCGATTCTGTTTGCTAGAATTTCGTTAAGGATTTTTGCATCTATGTTCATCAGTCTGGTTTTGGAATGAGGGTGATGGTGGTCTCATAGAATTAGTTTGGAAGTTTATCTTCTTCTGCAATTTTCTGAAAGAGTTTGAGTAAGATAGGTGTTAGCTCTTCTCTAAATTTTTGGTAGAATTCAGCTGTAAAGCCATCTGGTCCTGGGCTTTTGTTTACTGGAAGATTTCTGATTACAGTTTCGATTTCCGTGCTTGTGATGGATCTGTTAAGATCTTCTATTTCTTCCTGGTTCAGTTTTGGAAAGTTATGCTTTCCTAGGAATTTGTCCATTTCTTCCAAGCTGTCCGTTTTATTGGCATAGAGCTGCTGGTAGTAGTCTCTTATGATCCTTTGTATTTCAGTGTTGTCTGTCGTGATCTCTCCATTTTCATTTCTAATTTTGTTAATTTGGTTCTTCTCCCTTTGTTTCTTAATGAGTCTTGCTAACAATTTTGTTTATTTTTTCAAAAAACCAGCTTTTAGCTTTGTTGATTTTTGCTATGGTCTCTTTAGTTTCTTTTGCATTTATTTCTGCCCTAATTTTTAAGATTTATTTCCTTCTTCTAACCCTGGGATTCTTCATTTCTTCCTTCTCTAGTTTCTTTAGGTGTAGAGTTAGGTTATTTATTTGACTTTTTTCTTGTTTCTTGAGGTAAGCCTGTAATGCTATGAACCTTCCCCTTAGCACTGCTTTTACAGTGTCCCATAGGTTTTGGGTTGTTGTGTTTTCATTTTCATTTGTTTCTATGCATATTTTGATTTCTTTTTTTATTTCTTCTATGATTTGTTGGTTATTCAGAAGTGTGTTATTTAACCTCCATGTGTTTGAATTTTTAATAGTTTTTTTCCTGCAATTGAGATCTAGTCTTACTGCATTGTGGTCAGAAAAGATGACTGGAATGATTTCAATTTTTTTGAATTTACTAAGGCTAGGTTTATGGCCCAGGATGTGATCTATTCTGGAGAAGGTTCTGTGTGCACTTGAGAAAAAGGTGAAATTGATTGTTTTGGGGTGAAATGTTCTATAGATATCAATTAAGTCTAGCTGGTCCATTGTGTCATTTAACATTTGTGTTTCCTTGTTAATTTTCTGTTTAATTGATCTATCCATAGGTGTGAGTGGGGTATTAAAGTCTCCCACTATTATTGTGTTATTGTTAATTTCCCCTTTCATACTCATTAGCATTTGCCTTACATATTGAGATGCTCCTATGTTGGATGCATATATATTTATAATTGTTATATCTTCTTCTTGGATTGATCCTTTAATTATTATGTAGTGTCCTTCTTTGCCTCTTTTCACAGCCTTTATTTTAAAGTCTATTTTAACTGATATGAGTATTGCAACTCCTGCTTTCTTTTGGTCTCTGTTTGCATGAAATATTTTTTTCCAGCCCTTCACTTTCAGTCTGTATGTGTCCCTTGTTTTGAGGTGGGTCTCTTGTAGACAGCATATATAGGGGTCTTGTTTTTGTATCCATTCAGCCGGTCTTTGTCTTTTGGTTGGGGCATTCAACCCATTTACATTTAAGGTAATTATTGATAGGTATGGTCCCGTTGCTATTTACTTTGTTGTTTTGGGTTCACGTTTATACAACCTTTCTGTGTTTCCTGTCTAGAGAAGATCCTTTAGCATTTGTTGAAGAACTGGTTTGGTGGTACTGAATTCTCTCAGCTTTTGCTTGTCTGTAAAGCTTTTGAATTCTCCTTCATATCTGAATGAGATCCTTGCTGGGTACAGTAATCTGGGTTGTAGGTTATTCTCTTTCATTACTTGAAGTATGTCCTGCCATTCCCTTCTGGCCTGAAGAGTTTCTATTGAAAGATCAGCTGTTATCCTTATGGGAATCCCTTTGTGTGTTATTTGTTGTTTCTCTCTTGCTGCTTTTAATATTTGTTCTTTGTGTTTGATCTTTGTTAATGTGATTAATATGTGTCTTGGGGTGTTTTGCCTTGGGTTTATCCTGTTTGGGACTCTCTGGGTTTCTTGGACTTGTGTAACTATTTCCTTCCCCATTTTAGGGAAGTTTTCAGCTATTATCTCCTCGAGTATCTTCTCATGGCCTTTCTTTTTGTCTTCTTCTTCTGGGACTCCTATGATTCGAATGTTGGGGTGTTTCACATTGTCCCAGAGGTCCCTGAGGCTGTCCTCATTTCTTTTGATTCTTTTTTCTTTTTTCCTCTCTGCTTCATTTATTTCCACCATTTTATCTTCTACCTCACTTATCCTATCTTCTGCCTCCATTATTCTACTGTTGGTTCCCTCCAGAGTGTTTTTGATCTCATTTATTGTATTGTTCACTTTTAATTGACTCTTTTTTTAATTTTTTCTAGGTCCTTGTTAAACATTTCTTGCATCTTCTCAATCCTTGTCTCCAGGCTATTTATCTCTAACTTCATTTTGTTTTCAAGATTTTGGATCATTTTTATTATCATTATTCTAAATTCTTTTTCAGGTAGATTCCCTATCTCCTCCTCTTTTGTTTGGCTTGGTGGGTATTTTTCATGTTCCTTTACCTGCTGGGTATTTCTCTGCCTTTTCATCTTGTTTAGATTGCTGTGTTTGGAGTGGCCTTTCTGTATTCTGGTGGTCTGTGGTTCCTTTTTATTGTGGAGGTTTCTCCCAGTGGGTGGGGTTGGACCATTGTCTTGTCAAGGTTTCTTGGTTAGGGAAGCTTGCATCAGTGTTCTGGTGCATGGAACTGGATTTCTTCTCTCTGCAGTGCAGTGGAGTGTCCAGTAGTGAGTTTTGAGATGGGTCTATGTGTTTGGTGTGACTTTGGGCAGCCTGTATGTTGATGCTCAGGGCTATGTTCTTGCGTTGCTGAAGAACTTGTGTGGTATGTCTTGCTCTGGAACTTATTGGCTCTTGGGTGGTGGTTGGTTTCAGTGTAGGTATGGAGGCTTTTGGATGATCGCTTATTACTTAATGTTCCCTGTAGTCAGGAGTTCTCTGGTGTTCTCAGGTTTTGGGCTTAAGTCTCCTGACTCTGGCTTTCAGTCTTATCCTTCCAGTAGCCTCAAGGCTTCTCCAACTATACAGCACTGATAATAAAACTTCTAGGTTACTGGTGAAAAGATTCTCCACAGTGAGGGACACCCAGAGAGGTTCACAGAGTTACATGAAGAAGAGGAGAGGGAGGAAGGAGATAGAGATGAGCAGGATGAGAAAAGGGGGTACTCAAGAGGAGAGAGACAGATCTATGCAGTACTCTGTTCCCTAAGTGTTCTCCGTAGCCCAGAACACCCACAGAGATTCACAGAATTGGATTGAGAAGAGAAGGGGGAGGGAGGAAATAGAGGTGATCTGGGGGAGAAAAAGGTGAGTCAAAATGGGGAGAGAGTAATCATCACACTCCTGAGTAAAAATGGGTACTGAATATTGGATTCTTAAATGTCCAAAATTGATATCAAATACTGAAAAACAGAGATTAAAAATCTAGAGTAGAGGTTAGACTCTTAAAAATACAATATTAAAAACAAAACCACAAAAAATTTAAGAAATATATATAAAGTTCACTTTAAAAATAGGGTCTTTTTTTTTTTTGCAAGGTTATAGTGAAATGAAAATGAAAATTAAGGAGTAATAGAGTAGTAATAGAGGACTTTAAAATAAAAAAAAAGAAAAAAAAAGAAAAAATTTTTAATTAAAAAAATAGTAAAAATATATGAGAATGAAAATGAAAATTGAGGAGTAATAGAGGAGGAATAGAGGACTTTAAAAGAAAATAAAAGAAAAAAAGGAAAAAAATTGTCTTTAATTAAAAAATAGTAAAAATATATGAAAATGAAAATTAAGGAGTAATAGAGGAGTAATAGAGAATTTTAAAAGAAAATAAAAGAAAAAATTTTAAAAAAGAAAAGAAAAAAATTTTTTAATCAAAAAAAATAGTAAAAATATATCTAGGAATTTCTCTGGAGCTGTTGCGGGCAGTGTGGGTTCGGTTCAGTTTCAGATAGCTCCTCGTTCCAGCTTACACTTCTCGATATCTATAGGCCCCTTCCGGTGTAGTCGGTGTTACTACAGGGATTTTAATCTGTTGCACTGGTCCCTTCTGAAGCGGTTCCCTTTGTTTATTTGGCTTCTGTTTGCTGGTCTCTTCAGTGTCTAATTTCCACCCTGACACAAGCGGGTAGAGGTGGTCTTTTGTTTAGGTTCGCTGGTTCAGTCGCGCTGCGGGGAGGGAGGGGCGCTGCAGACAGATATCACTGGCCTGTGTGGGGAGCACTCACAGTGTTCCAGCCACACTGGGTTTGTCCCCGCTCACGGGTGTGTGCTTTCCCCGTTTACCCTGCTCAGGCTCCTGGCTGCTCTTATGGAGCGGGCCCTGAGTGGCATGCGGTTCCAGTTTTCGGGTTCTCCACAAAAGCATGGACTTGGTTGGGCCTGCGTTTTGTGCCTTCCCCGCCCGAGCAGCTCAGGCAGCCAGGCGCTTGACGGGCGCGCTCTCCCCGGGTGCGGTGCGCCTTCTCCCCTCTGCGGTCCCAGCCTCAGTTTCCGCGCGCGCCAGTCGGGTGCGTGTGCCTTGTGTTTATTCTTGGGAGCTGGCCTCTATCAGCGACCCTCCCAGCGGATGTCAACCATCCAGAATCTCAGGAAGTCTTCGGTTAGAAGCTGGGAGCCTGTTTGCAGTTTGGTAGGGATGCTGTCTCTGGGGCCGAGTTTGCCGCTTTCCCCTCCCCGCTGCCTCCTGCCTCCGGTGGGGCATGGGCCGGTCCGCTGCAGGCTAGCTCTTCTCTGGGATTGCTCAGTCTTTCTTCTGTTCTGCAGTTTTGGCTGGCAGTGTGTTCGGTTAGCGCGCTTTTCGCTGGTTAATTTTCTCTCTTTCTCTTGCTATCCCACAGTTTAAGTTGCTATCTCGTGTTAGCTCCCTCCGATTGCCCTCAGGGCATTTTGGCTGGTCCTTACCCTAAGCAATGCCGCCCGCTCCTCTCTGTTCCACCCCCACTTGCTGGTGGTGGATGCGAGCCTCTGGGGTACTTTTCTGCTGGGAGTTGCTTTTAGGCATGTAATCTGTGGGTTTTATTTATTTTTCCTCCCAGTTAGGTTGCCCTCCAAGATTCAAAAATGTCCCCAAGACCCGCCAGTGAGAGGGTTTCCTGGTGTTTGGAAACTTCCTCTATTACGACTCCCTTCCCGGGAAGGGTCTCCGTCCCTAGCTCTTTTGTCTCTCTTTTTATCTTTTATATTTTGTCCTACCTCCTTTCGAAGATGATGGGCTGCTTTTCTGGGCGCCTGATGTCTTCTGCTAGCGATCAGAAGTTGTTTTGTGCAGTTTGCTCAGCGTTCAAACATTCTTTCGATGAATTTGTAGGGGAGAAAGTGGTCTCCCTGTCCTATTCCTCTGCCATCTTAGCTCCTCCCCCCAAACATTTGTTTTCTAACTGGTATTCACGCTTCTAATCTTCCTCAAACCAACCCTTACCAACCCTTTAGATAGCTCTTGCCAGACTGACCTTCCCAAAACACTCCCAGATTTGCCGAGAGTTACTTATGATTTCCAGTGGAAACCTCCTTCATTCAGTCTCCTTGCATTCCCTCGTTGGAAGGTCCCCACATAGCTTGGGTTTTTTTTTTTTCTTTTTAAAACATTTTGTTTATGTGTTTATTTTTGGCTGCACTGGGTCTTGGTCACTGCACTTGGGCTTTCTCTAGTTGTAGCACAATGGCTGCCCTCTTGTTGTGGTGTGTGGGCTGCTCCTTGTGGAGGCCTCTTTGTGGAGGTACCCAGGCTTAGTTTCTCCTTGGCGTGTGAGATCTTCATGGACCAGGGATCGAACCCACATTCCCTGCATTGGCAGGTGGGTTCTTCACCACTGGACCACCAGGGAAGTCCCATAGGTTGGTTTTCAAGGGTACTCATCTTGTCTCTTCTAACCTGTAAGAACCACATTTCATTGTGTGATCATGAGAGCAAATGTGCTTCCCTTCACAGCTCCTCTCTTCCAGCAAAACTCATCCATACATACTTCAGTGCGTACACCCATAGTCCTGTCTAGACCTGTGATAGTGCATACTGCGGACTATTCCCTTAGCTTATCTAAGAACTCCTCTCCTTCAAGCCATCCTACCCTCGAGAAGACTTCCTCCTCTAGAGAAATCCTTTGCCACTCCTTTTTTGGGCTGCATCCAATGCCTGTAGTAATAATTTGATGCAAAGTATGTTTCCTTGACTTACTTATCTTTCTATGTCTATGCCTGCTCGAGAAGAACAAGCTACATTAGGATAGCTGTCTTCTATTGTTTTGGATGGTGGCCCAATGCATGCTGCAGAACCTCAATAAATTGTTGCTCATTGTGATGCAAGCAGAAGCCAGATAATACATTTGGTTTCTTTGGGTAGGGAGAAGACAAGGAATCTTCAAATATATCTTGATATTCAAAGTTGGTGATCTTGTCTATAACACTCATTTGTCACAGCATATGCTAGATTGTCAGCATTTCATTTATCCATGTCTTGCTCAAAACATGTGCAGAATATTAATCATTAAGAATGTGTACTGGTGTCTTTTTAATTTAATTTTCGTATGAGGATGGAATAGCAGTGCCAAAATTATATTTGAATTTTGGTATTGAAAGTATAACATTTTCCTGTTCATGGCTGTTACTTACAACATTTCTCTCTGAAAATAACAAGAAACATGGGGCTAAAACTTATTTGTATTATGATCATTTATTTATCTTATCATACTCCTATTTAATTAACAAGCTGCTTAACAAAATACATTTATTCATGAAAAGTTGGCAGTAAATCTGATTTATATTAATTCATCATATTTTCTTGTTGACATAACTTACAAAATTGGAGATGCTTTCCTTTGGAAAGTGTTTTACATCTGAGACGAAACTAAAATATTGGTAGAAAATGCAGTGAAACATTACAGTCACATATTCTTAAATGTCTTATAAAATAATGCCTAAATTACTAAAAATAGAAGCTTTTCTTGAGGCCATGGAACTAGTCCAGTAAAGGAAAAAAGTAATTTTTGTTTATTGGTTTATTTTTGGCTGTGCTGGGTCTTCGTTGCTGTAGGTGACCTTTCTCTAGCAGAGGTGCACGGGCTTCTCACTGCAGTGGCTTTTCTTGTTGCAGCTCCTGGGCTCTAAGGCATCTGGGTTCAGTAGTTGTGGCACACAGACTTTGTTGCCCTGAGGCATGTGGAATCTTCCCGGACCCGGGATGGAACCTATGTCCCCTGCATTGGCAGGCAGATTCTTAACCACTGGGCCAGCAGGGAAGTCCTAGTTATTTATTTTTTAAGTGATCTATTTATTTATTTGGCTGTGCTGCGCCTTCATTACTTCACACAGGCTTTCTCTAGTTGCAGCGAGCAAGGGCTACTCTTTGGTTTGTGGCGAGCGGGCTTCTCAACTGCAGTGTTTTCTCTGGTTGTGGAGCACAGGCTTTAGGTGGGCGGGCTTCAGTGCTTTTGGCTCGAAGGCTCAGTAGCTGTGGCAAACGTGCTTAGTTGCTCCATGGCACGTGGAATCCTCCCAGACCAGGAATCGAACCCCTGCCCCCTGCGCTGGCACATGGATGCTTATCCACTGTACCACCAGAGATGTCCAAACAGTGAATTTTAAAAGTGTAATTTCAGTCTCAGGAGAATAGAATTCTAAAAGCCGGTTTTGCTTTGGAACAATTCCCTCCTGGTGCGACTGTGTATTACTAAATCAAGCTGTGTGGCAGTTTAGAAATGATCGTTTACTAGAAACAGCACTGTAGTGTGAAGAAATGCTCAGATGTGTGAGCTGTTTCTCTAAACTAAAAGTTTAACCTTGGAAAAATAGCCTCACCGTTCTGGACCTTAGTTTTCTTATCCGTCAACTACAAGAATTAAGCTAAATTAGTGGGTCTCTCTACTTTGCTCTGGGCATGTCCTCAAGGCCCCCCAGAGCGGTGGATGCGATCAGAAAATGGTGGAGTGGGATAGACTCTCCGCCTTTCCTTCCTCTAGCGGCTCAGTGGTAAAGAATTCACCTGCAATGCAGGAGCTGCAGGAGACACAGGTTCGATTCCTGGCTTGGGAAGACCCCCTGGAGGCGGGCACGACAACTCACTCCAGTATTCTTGTCTGTAGACTCCCATGGACAGAGAAGCCTAGTGGGCTATAGTCCGTAGGACTGCAAAGTCAGACACGACTGAAGCGACTCAGCATGCACACACTTCGCTTCTCCTGGGTTTTTGTTTGAACAGTGAGTTTTGGAGCTGAAACCTTCCAATGTTTGGAAATCTTCACATTATATCATGTCTAAGATTCCTTCCAAATCTAAAATTTTAGCAACTTTTGTTTTTGTTTTGAACACAGTGTCTTTACTGTGGAGTACACAGTGCTAAGCAAACAACTGTTTGGATCTCTCTTTTAAACCACAGTTTTTCCTACTTGTTTCCACCAATGTGTCCAATGGGCTGTTTGTCAGTTCCTTGCTCTTTGTGGGTCCCACCTCCATGAGCCGGAGCTGCCTGTTTATCCTCTTTCCTTTGCTAACCCTTCAGTGACTCAGCTCTCTAATCAGAGCCTTGTTGACTATTTTGACTGACTTCTCACGTCACACTCATCCCTCTGGTTCATCTTCTTTCCCCAGAGACTCTCAGCCCACCATGGGATAGGGGGACGGCTCTGCCCTGGCGATCTGTGCCTGTCTCCACGTGGGCCCTGGGATGGTCTCAGAACAGGAGAGGTTTGTGAGAAGATGCTATCAGGCCATTTCTCACTTGCCTCCCAATCTTCCTGGGAAGCCAACCGGAGACCCTCCTCATTCCCAGCCTCTGATGAGGTCTGAGACCTTGTCCCCACTCTGAGGGCACAGCTGCAGGCTTTAAACTGATTAGCCCGGCTTGGCGATGACTTCTCGGCAACAGAGCTTCCTGTGATTCATGTAGTCACCTGATCCCTCTGTGAGACAGAGGATACAAGAAGCTGGCACCTTCACCCCTTGCTTTTTTTGCTGTCTACATAAATAATAAACTGAATCTGACAGGGCTCGGGTGGCATCTACCAGCCTTGACACATGGCGGTTATCAGTGGACATGGTATATCTGTCCTTATCATTCCCCCAGTTCTTTTCCAATATGCTGTAGAAAAATTTTACAAGTACAGTCATGCTATGGAGCAAACTGGATTGGAGAAAACTTTCCCAAATTGTGTCTACAGACATTTTCTCTGCTGTGGCCATTCCTATTTATTGGAATAGCAATGTAATTGTCCTTTCTTTACAGTGTAAATTTTGGAGTAAACTGTGGTCCATTCATTGGTTGGCGCTGGGAAATGTTTGGGTTAGTTTTAGCACCATTAGAAATGCTTGTCAGATTAATAGCCTTGGAGCCTCAGTGCATCAATTATTCAAGACAAATTATCTGTCCTGTTTATTATTCAAGCATCTTAGGCCTCCTACCTCTTCCTCTGGCTGCTTGTTTTATCCACATTTCCTGCTGGATAAACACAGGTATTGTAGCATGGGTAGAGGAAATAAGGGGCTTCAGTCAGTTCTGTTATTTCAAAGGTTGTAATTGAAGACTTTAGGGGAGGAGGTTTTACGTGAGCTGTCGGCCTTAGTTATCCTAGTCGTCCTGATGCTGCAGTGCTGTGCTTTTTAGTGGGCTGTATTCTCGAACACTTCATCTGAAGTGCAGAACATCAGAATTAGAGAGGAGGACTTCCCTGGTAGAGCAGTGGATAAGAATCCATTTGCCAGTGCAAGGGACACAGGTTCGATCCCTGGTCCAGGTAGATCCCACATCCTGTGTGCCACAACTTCTGAGCCTGAGCTCTAGGGCTTGCAACTGCAACTACTGAGGCCTGCATGCCCCGAGCCTGTGCTCTGCAACAAGAGATACCACTGCAATGAGAAGCCCACTTGCTGCAACTAGAGCAAGCCCATGTACAGCAGTGAAAACCCAGTGCAACAAAAAATAAATACATAAACATTTAAATAAAAAAGAATTAGAAGCGTAATTTAGACTAACTCCACTGTAATGCAAGAACCATCCTTCACAACACTTAAAACTCCCATCCTGTTATTGGATATCTCTAGCAAAAAAGTGTTATATTTATCTGGAATCTATATATTTCAGCTATTGATGTGTAGTCTATGTTTGGGGGAGACACCATTCAATTATTTATTCTCTTCCCCACCAAACAGATATGAGTTCTGCCACTAATTTGCCTAGGGACCTTGTTTAGCAAACATCTTAAATTCCCTGATCTCCTGTTTTTTTCCCCTATGAAAGCAAGAAGTTGAATGATAGTATTTAAAGTATCTTCTAATTCAAAAAATCTAGAGTTCTTTGATTTTAGTAGTGAAGCTAATATTTCCATTGATCAATTCATATTCTTTAAAAAGGGAGTATAAATAGGGGGGCCTCAAGCATGATTTTATGGCCACTGAATTCTAGTGTGCTCACCTTTAATGCTGCCTAGCAAATAAGCAATCCCTTTGCTCGTCTTCCTCTTCTAAATGACATGTTCACACTTTCTCCTCTTTCCTCAAACTTGACCTCATACCTCATCTTCACCTTGAGCAGAAATTCTTGCTTCCTAAGGATAATTAAGCATACTCCTACAACACATGCTCCTACAACATGTCTCAGTTCAGTTCAGTTCAGTTGCTCAGTCGTGTCCGACTCTTTGCAACCCCATGGACCGCAGCATGCCAGGCCTCCCTGCCCATCACCAACTCCCGGAGTTTACTCAAACTCATGTCCATTGAGTCAGTGATGCCATCCAACCACCTCATCCTCTGTCGTCCCCTTCTCCTCCTGCCTTCAATCTTTTCCAGCATCAGGGTCTTTTCCAATGAGTCATTTCTTTGCATTATGTGGCCAAAGTATTGGAGTTTCAGCTTTAACATCAGTCCTTCCAATGAATATTCAGGACTGATTTCCTTTAGGATGGAATGGTTGGATCTCCTTGCAGTCCAAGGGACTCTCAAGAGTCTTCTCCAGCACCACAGTTCAAAAGCATCAATTCTTTGGCGCTCAGCTTTCTTTATAGTCCAAGTCTCACATCCATACATGACTACTGGAAAAACCATAGCCTTAACTAGATGGACCTTTGTTGCTAAAGTAATGTCTCTGCTTTTTAATATGCTGTCTATGTTGGTCATAACTTTTCTTCCAAGGAGTAAGCTAGCATGGTTTGCTGGCATACTTTTTAATCATTTAACATATGGTAAAAATCTTTCAAGGTCAATAAATCTGCATCTCCATCATCATTTTTTAATGGTCGCATCATAATCCACTGTATGGATTGACTACAATTTGCTTAACTAATCCTCTTTCTGAACAATTATAATATTATATATATTGCTCTCAAATTGATATATAGGTGTTGGCAGACTTGAACAGGAAGAGATCTAGGACAAACACGCCAGAACATCTGTCTCCAATTATTTAAAGGATAACGATGACATATATTTTGCATAATTCTGGAAAATGGGACTTGGATGAGCAGATGAACATTAAATGGAGGTAAATTTCAACATGATAGAAATAATTTTGTAACATTTCTTAAAAATGGAAAAGGATGTCTTATCGAGATGGTGAACTCTTTCCGGAAATTCTCAAGGAAGGGCTGACTGTTCTTGTTTCTGTAAGAATTCATGCCTTGAAGGGAGTATGAAGCCAATGGTCCTCCAGTACTATGACTTATAGAAGCAAATTCTGTAGAAGACTCAGGAGGGATCCTCTTATGCTAGTTTTATATGGCTCAGAGCTGTGGCAGCATTAAGTCTCCTCCTGTTCCTAGACCAAGGCAGGAAACAAGTCTCCAAATTTATCTTCTTGTGTGTAGCCTAGGAACTAAGGTGAGAAAGTGAGGAAGCAAATAGAGGTTAAGTGTTTAGAGGCATTTTTCTTTTCTTTGGGATTCTTTTATCTCCAGCTTGTCTCACTTTCCTTTTTCTCTGTATTTTATCCTTTCTTTGTTTCTTTTTCTTTTTTTGGCTGCACCATGCAACATGAGGAGTCTTACTTCCCAGGGTGTGTGTGTGTGTGTGTGTGTGTGTGTGTGTGTCTGTGTGTGTTGTGTGTCTGTGAGCACGCACGTGTGTCTGTGCTCAGTCGTGTCTGACTCTTTAGTGACCCCACGGACTGTAGCCCGCCAAGGTCCTCTGTTCATGGGATTCTCCTGGCAAGACTACTGGAGTGGGTTGCCATTTCCTCCTTCAGAGGAACTTCCCCACCCAGGAATCCAACCAGCATCTCCTACATCTCTTGCTTTGGCAGTTGGATTCTTTACCACTATCACCACCCAGGAAGCTGCCCCAAAGTGAAAAGGAAGTGAAAGTCACTCAGTTGTGTCTGACAGTTTGTGATCCCATGGACTATCCAGTCCATGAAATTCCCCAGGCCAGAATACTGGAGTGGGTAACCTTTCCCTTCTTCTGGGGGTCTTCCCAACCCAGGGATTGAACCCAGGTCTCCCACATTGCAGGCAGATTCTTTACCAGCTGAGCCACAAGGGAAGCCCTAGAACACTGGAGTGGGTAGCCTAACCCTTCTCCAGCGGATCTTCACGACCCAGAAGTTGAACCGGGGTCTCCTGCATTGCAGGCGGATTCTTTACCAACTGAGCTATGAGGGAAGCCCAGCTATCAGGGAAGCTTCTCCAACCAGGGATCAAACCTGTGCCTCCTACAGTGGAAGCATGAAGTCTTAACCACTGGACCGTCAGAGAAGCCCCTCTTTTTACATTTTTTTAACGTAGCTACCAGAAAATTTAAAATTAAGTGCGAGGCTCACATTGTTGCCTTGCCTTACATTTCTTCTGAACAGTGAGCGCTGTCCTGGGACCTCACTGCTTAATGTTGTCCCTGCGTAAACAGCATCAGCGTTTCCAGAAAGCTCGTGAGAAACAGGCTCAGAGCTCAGCCCAGACCTAAAGAATCAGAATCTTCATTTTAGTCAGATTCATGGGGGGTTCAAGTGTGAGCAGCTGCCCTCAGAGGACTTCCTGTAGGTTCAGCTGATCCGGCTGCTACCGGGAAGGCATGCTGGGGTGGCCCCTGCACAGAGACATACTGGAAGCAAGTCAGAGACTTGCAGAGTGTTGCTGCCGATTCTGGTTTTTTTTTTTTTTTCCTGTCTCCCAGCATGGACCCTTGGGTTGAGGTGAACTTCCACAGGGAGTCTATTGCCTGATAATATTTTCCAAGGTGGGCTGGGAGCTGGGGTGGGGAAAAGCAGGTGTGTCGCCATAGAAGAGGGAAGCCTCAGACAAAAAGGCAAAGTCCTTGTTTGGTTTCCAGTTAATGGTTAACCTGCTATGGAGAAAGAAGCAGTTGAGACTGTGGACTTTAGTTTCTTTCTCTGCAAACTTCTGTGGCCTTGGTTTAATTATCCCCCTGTCTTGCAGAACAGCAAATGCTGGGAATAGACCAGACCTTTTGACATCCAAGTCTTGTGAACTAGGGGACAGAGCCTAGAAGAGTGAGGTCAGCTTTTCACTGTGGCCTGGTTTTCTCCTCTTCTCTGGATAAGTGAGATAACTCATGGAGCTTCATGAATGCTCAGTAGACCTCCTACCTATAAATAATGGGTTAGTCTTTGCAAATAGTTATGAATAAATAACTCTAGTAGTATTTGTAACAGCTTTACTGAATGCCTTAATACATTGGGCTGCTATAACAAAGTACCATAAACTGGATGGCTTATAAACTGCAGAAATTTATTTCTCTCAGGCTAGAAGTCTGAGATCAGGGTGCCCGCATGGCTGAGTTCTTCCAGGTTGTGACGGATACCTTCTGGTATTTTGCTGTGGTGGGGAGCAGAGGGGGGAAGCAAACTCTGTCCTCACTCTTATTAGGGCACTAATCCCACCCATGAGGACTTCGTCCTCATCAGTTCAGTTCAGTTCAGTCGCTCAGTCGTGTCCGACTCTTTGCGACCCCATGAATCGCAGCTAGCCTCCTCTAATCCTAATTGTTCCCTAAAGGCCACACTGAAGGGTAAGGTTTCAACATGAATTTGTGGGGGACACACACATTCAATTTATAACACTGAGATATAGTTTATATGTTGTAAGATTCACGTATTTTAAATTCAAGCATAACTTTTATTGTATTTAAGTAAAAATGTAATGACACTCTTCTCAGTCCTCTTGTATTTGATTCAGTCATTGAAATTGTGGATGTTTAATTGTTTTTGACCTACAATGTGATTCAACCTTTACCTCTAAAATGCTCTTTGTTAAAATTCTTTCAAAGCCAAGGAGTATTTTTCCAGAGAGATTTCAGTTAGAATGATATCATCTATATTTCATATCTTTCTTCAAAGTCAACTGCAGCATAAGATAAGCTACACAAATCTAGATTCAATAATACTAGTTTTTCCAAATAACTGCTTTCCTATTAATTCATTTTACACTTGAAAAATGGATTTTTTCATCCAGTAAACAAGCCTAATCAATTTTTTTTTCCTGAAAAGGAGATTTTTCAATACTCAGAGAAAAGAATGAGGAGACCTGAGGGAGAACTAAACATGGATCTTCTGCTGTGCATGGAAATGATGATTTTCATAAACTAAATATACATGCAATAAAGCCCAGAGATATAAATGCAGAAATGAATAACAAGCTCAAGGTAAGTAGCAGATCCAGGCTTGCTTGGGCCCAGTGAGCTCCTTGGGCTGAAAACGAGATGTGAATATTAATGCTGTTTTATCTCCTCTCAATCTCTTCTTAACATAATCGAGAAATATATGTTTGAGGGATACAAATACTCATTTCATATATATATATATATACACACACATACACACATCTAGTATATTCTCTTCTTGGTTAGAAAATATCTTGTTTCATGCCTTAGTTTTTTTAATTAAAAAATTTTTTTGGAAATTATTTTTATTTTTGGTTGTGCTGGGTCTTCCTCACTGCACGCAGGCTTTCTCTAGTTGTGGCGAGCAGGGGCTGCTCTAGTTGTGGTATGTGGGCTTCTCATTACCGTGGCTTCTCGTTGTGGAGCACAGGCTCTAGGCTCACAGGCTTCAGTAGCTGGGATGCATGGCTGATGGTTGAGGCTCACGGGCGCTCGATGCTTGTGGCACGTGGGCGTGTGGGATCTTCCTGGACCAGGGGTTGAACCTGTGTCCCCTGCACTGGCATGCGGATTCTTATTCACTACACCACAGTTAACCTGTGCCCCCTGCAGTAGGTCTTTCTTTGAGTGGGTCTCTCTCTCCTCTCTCTCTACACACACAGGCCATTAGGCAGAAAGAAAAGAAAAAAAGCCAGGTTAGTTACATGGAACCCCCATGACTCCAACCAGATAGAGATCAGTTTGTTGGTGCTGAGGCGCTGTGAGGAAGCAGCTGCCTGGCCTTGCACACTCCCGCCCCCTCTGTCCGGGGTCAGTCCTTCATCCCTCACTGGACGCTTTCTTACTCTGTACTTCTGCAAAGTGAGTTTGGGCAGGTTGCAGCCCGCCTCTCAGCACCTGCATCAGCTGGTTGGACAGGGGCACCTCGAAAGGATTAGCACAGTGGTCTGTTAACATTTTGACCGGGGAAAAAAGCTTTAATAAAAGATGTCAAGTAGAGAAATAGTTTTCCTGAGAGTGAAAGGAGTTCTTAGGGGAGAACTTGACACTGTGTCCTGGCCTAGGGCTGGGATGGAGGGGGCTGGGGCGGTGCCATCCTCCCCCTCTTCCCCCGCCCTGGCTTTTGTGTGTCCTTGGGGTCACATAGACCTGTCCTTCTCACCCCCTGACCTGGCTTCTCCAGGGAGCTGCTAGGAATGAAATGTTGTTGCTTTTTTATTTCCTCCAGTGTAGGCTTCTTAGAAGAGAAGAAAACTTGCAGAGGGAAATTAGATTGTGGCCTGTGGAGCCTTTGTAGATTACCAGGCCCTGCCTGTCACAAATACCAAAATTAAGTTATTTTTCCTTTTATTTCCCATGAATCAAGCTAAGGGAATGCCTTACTACCTGATGTTTCAGTCTGTGTCAAAGAGATCTGCTTCCTGACTTGTGGATCTTCCCCGAGAAGCCCTCAGAGCTTCATGTATGCTGAAATCTCAAAGGGTGTGTGTAATTCATTACAGCAAAGGCTTGACAGGACAATGTTCTCATTGCACACTCATACCCAATAAGGCATATCTGGCCATGTCTTCAGCCTGAATGGCTTGATACCATGCATCTTAACAGGCAGCTCTCCCCATTTTCCTGAAAAGAATCCCTATTTTCAATCAAAAAATTTCCTTAAAGTGTAACCCAAGAAGATCTGTGTCATTCAGCAGTTGTATGGCTGCTGCAGAAGGAAATATTACTGAAAGGTTACATTTAGTTTAAATATCTCTCCCTTCTCCTGTCTCTCAACACTTTATTTTTTCCTCTCTCCTGGCTACCTTGCTTCACTGCCAGTGGCACAGATCACAGACGTCTGTGATCACATGCACGTGTACACACACACACACACACACACACACACACAGTGGGAGGGTACATGTGTGCATCATTTCACCTTCTGCTGAAATCCTGATGATGTTTGCAAGGCCCTGGGTTGTCTCTGGAGAACAGGGGAGGCTGGCAGAAATGCGCTTCAGTCCGACATATGCAAATGTTCACCTGTGGCACCCTGCAGGGCAGAGCTCACTTCTTGTGGTCTTCAGTATGCCTGGAGGATGTTGTTTCAATTATTGATAGAAAGAGACTGAGGCTTGAAGGAAGGGCTGGGGATGGCGAGTCCAGGTTTCTCTTTTCAGGTTAAGTTTGGTGTTCTCCTTTCATTCATACATTTTCACTGTGTTGTTTGAAGCCATTGTTGAGAATTAACTCATTAGAATTTAATACTGGCAGTTACGGTTACTCCCAGTGTTTTCTCATTTTGCTGGTCCTTGGTCTGTCTTTTTTGGTACCAAACTTGAGTATTTTCACTTTGGCCAGTTCCTCTCACTACTCTTCACATGGGAGTGCACCTGTGTGTGTTTTGACTTTTCTAGTTGTCTACAGAATATTTCTTCTGTGAGCGTCTCATTCCTAGATCGCCAACCCCATCCCCGGTTGTACCTTCACAGTTTCCTTTCCTCTTCCTTCCAGAACTTTCGGTTCCATGATGGGAATGATTGCCTTTTCCTTCCCCAGGCTCCCACGTGCTCAGCTTTGGGGTCCAACAGAGCAAAATTTGAACCCTAGCCACCGTACCTGCTAGTCTTGGCCCATGCATGTTTCTTATCCTCTCAGAACTTGAGTTTCCCCTTGACTTATAGCAAGGTGGAACGTGGGTCTCAATTTGGCCCACACTTACGCATGTGTTTTATTTGCCCTGCATCTGTTAAGAACATTAAGAGGAAAAATACAAATATAAAGAATGTAAAAAAAAAAATATATATATATATAAAGAAAGTGTGTACATATGTATACATCCTGTGTATGTATGTGTGACTGTATACACACATTTTTATATATATTTTATATTTTCCTATATATGTATGTTTATACACACACACATGTATTGTCTAGCTTCTCTGGAAAGTCCCCAAATCTGACTGCTCTCACTTTCCCCCAACTGGGCCAAGCTGAGCAGTAGCAGTCTGCCTTAGGTGACAAGCTCTCTGTCACCACCCTGACCCATGTCAATATTTCCGTTTCCAATATTGACTTATCTGAATTGCTCTGCTGGTTCTTGGAGCCTGGCTGTTTCCTGAACTCCCTTCTGAACTGCATTTTTGAATTCCTGGGAACAGGAGGGAAGGGTGGCAGATGGGACGGGAGCCACGTGACCAAGGAGCACTGTGTGCGTTAAGTGCCGTTCTCGCCAGCGAAGCGCTTCCATGCCGAGGACCTTTGCTGATCCTGGATGTTCGGCCTGGGCTGTCCTTCCCCAGTTCTTTGCCAGAGAAGGCATCTACTCCTCCAAAGCCCAGAGTAAAGGACACACATCACCCACTGGGGGCTTCCCAGGTGGCTCAGTGGTAAAGAATTCGCCTGCCAATCAGGAGACTTGGGTTCGATCCCTGGGTCGGGAAGATGCCCCCAAGAAGGAAATGGCAACTCACTCTAGTATTCTTGCCTGGAAAATGTCATGGACAGGGGGGCCTGGGGGGCTACAGTCCAAGGGGTTGCAAGAACCTCAGGTGAGCGCTGATCTGTCCTTCCGCGGCTGCCTTCCCCAGCCTATTTCTTTTTTGCCGAGGCACGGTCCCATCTAACTCACCCCAGACCCCATCTTCCTTCCTTGCTCTCTAGCCTTCTGGCCTTGAATACACGATCTGGCACTAAGTTAAGGGCAAGGTAGATGTTTTTTGAATTTAGTTGAATTCTTTAGGGAAATTCAATTTTCAGATTTGGGGTTGAGGAACTAATATATGAAGAGAAGTACCCTTCAAGGTTGAATAAAAGTACCCTTCAAGGTTGAAGAGCTCCGTGAGAGGGGGGCCAGTTCAAGCTGACTTTCTAACATTGTGACCACAACACCTGACTCGTCATCAGAGTCCAACAAACAGTGAATACAGGAGAGTGTGATTGAGATTTTTACAGCAAAGGCTAGAACCCAAGTGCCTTCATCATCTCCTCTCTAAACAGGCATGATATGTGTGAAGCCAAATCGAATTCCTCACTGGGTGTGAACGGGCATCTCTCCAATTAATAAGGCTGCATTCCGTCCCCAGGGAAAGGTTGTTCTGCCCACCCCAGTCTTAGGAACTTCTCTTAAGATTCAGACTCTGTGTTTTTCTACCTTTGGCCCCATCCCACCCCAAGTGTTGGAAGGAAGTGGGAGAATCTCAAATAATGAAATCAGTATATTACTAAGTCTTTCCCAGGCAGTTTGATACAGAACATTAGTTCTCTTTGCTTCACTTCTTAGACCTCTGTTAGAGAAATCACCCCATCCATCTTTCCTGAGTCAATCTTGCTCTCCCCA
The DNA here is from genome assembly GCF_910594005.1 of Cervus elaphus. Lineage (NCBI taxonomy): Eukaryota > Metazoa > Chordata > Mammalia > Artiodactyla > Cervidae > Cervus > Cervus elaphus. The sequence continues at coordinate 39,925,443 of NC_057822.1, forward strand.
AATGAGCACTGTTTTTATTCAAATGCTGTTCAAAGAGGAGAGGTTCACACATGGGTTACTGCCAGGTACCTGAAGACCATTTTCACCATACTTGCTGCATTTCTACCTTATAATTGGATGGTAGATACATCTGAAAGAGAAGCATTAAAGTTGAAGTAAAGTGTTAGGAAAACAGAATTCTCATAAAATTCCCTTAGCGGACTTCTCTTTCTAGAATCAACTAGATTCTATAACGCAGGCGACGATTCTGAAGTCCTGGATAAAAGGGCGGCTTCTTATTCAGTGTGTACATGTGGCAGGTTGTAAATATTTTTGATGTCTTTAAGATCTAGGCACTGTTAGTTGATACCAAGAAGACTTTTGCTTCCTGTTATGGATTCAATTATGTCCCTTCTCAAATTCAAATGTTGAAGCCGTAACTCTTAGCATCTCCCTTCTTAGCCTTTCCCTCCTCCAGGGGGTCTTTCCAACTCAGGGATTGCACCCAGGTCTCCCGCATTGCAGGCAGATTGTTTACCAGCTGAGCTACAAGGGAAGTGCAAGAATCCTGGAGTTGGTAGCCTATCCCTTATCCAGTGGATCTTCCCAACCCAGGAATCAAACTGAGGTCTCCTGCATTGCAGGAGAATTCTTTACCAACTGAGCTATCAGGGAAGTCCTTAGCATCTCAGAACAAGACTTTATTTGGAATTTAAGTCATTGCAGATGTATTGGGTCGGTCAAAAAATTCATTTGGTTAGTGAATATGTTGTTCAATAAAGTTCTTGGTAAAAATGAAAAATGCATCTTTACTTAAAACTGAATGAATTTTTTGGCAAACCCAGTAATTAGTTATGTGATCAGACCCCTAACCCAACATGAATGTACCCTTACAAAAAGGGGAAATTTGGAGAGACATGCACATTTTAAGAATACCATGTGAACATGAAGGCAAAGATGGGGTGATATGTCCATTCACCAAAGACGCCATAGACAGCCAGCAAACCCCCAGTTGATGCCAGCAGAAGGCCTGAACCTTGCCAGTACCTTTTTCTTGGATTGCCAGCCTCCAGAACGGGGAACAATGCAATATTGTAGTTTAAGGCACTCAGTCTGGGCAGCTGCTGCTGCTGCTGCTGCTAAGTCACTTCAGTCATGTCCGACTCTGTGCGACCCCATAGACGGCAGTCCACCAGGCTCCCCCGTCCCTGGGATTCTCCAGGCAAGAACCCTGGAGTGGGTTGCCTTTTCCTTCTCCAGTGCATGAAAGTGAAAAGTGAAAGTGAAGTCGCTCAGTCGTGTCCGACTCTTTGCGACCCCATGGACCGCAGCCTACCAGGCTCCTCTGTCCATGGAATTTTCCAGGCAAGAGTACTGGAGTGGGGTGCCATTGCCTTCTCCGAGTCTGGGCAGCCCTACCAGATAAATACATTTCCCTTTTTCACCTCGCTTCTCCCCAGAGAGTGACTTGTAAAGTGGAGGTGCCTTCCTAAAGGTCTAGCAGGAGGATCCATGAGGGAAAGAAGATTCTAGTGTCTCTGTCCCCAGTGTCACCTCTGCGTCCTATATCAGCAGCAGGGCACAGTGGTTAAGGATGTGGGCCCTAGAGCTGGACCTGAATCTACCAGTTGCTTATCTCCCTCCCGCTTGGGTTTCCCAGTCCAAGTAAACAGGGGATATGAATAGTACCACGGCTTGTTTGGTGGTTTAAGTGAGATAGAGCATTAAGTACTCAGGGTATGGTCAGGCTAAGGGCACAACAAATCCATGTTAGCTGCTACTATTATTCCACTACTTGTGTTTGTCTTCTTTTTTAATTAATTAATTAATTATTTTGGCTTTGCTGGGTCTTCATTGCTGTGTGAAGGCTTTCTCTGGTTGCAGCGAGTGGGGGCTTCTCTTCATTGCCATGTTTGGGCTTCTCATTGTGGTGGCTCCTCTTACGGAGCACGGGTTCTAGGAGCGCAGGCTTCAGTAGTTGCCGCTTGAGGGCTCTAGAGCTCGGGCTTAGTAGTTGAGGTACACGGGCTTAGTTGCTTGGTGGCATGTGGGATCTTCCTAGACCAGGGATCAAACCCACGTCCCCTGCAATTGGCAGGTGGATTCTTATCCAATGTACCGCCAGAGCAGTCCCAACTTGTGTTTTTCAATGGACTCGCTCCCCTTGTTTCTCTCCAGCCAGCTTGTTTGTCCCTGGACCTTTCCTTGTAGACCTGTGCATATTTCCTCTTGTGATCCATCTGCTCAGGTGACTTGAGAAAACAGGTGAGATAGTTTATCTAGGGGGCTGGTTTTGAATACGTGGCTGCAGGATGGGCAGCATCTGCATCAGTTCATCCAGGGATTGTTAGGCTCCACCCCGGACGTCAGGAAGAGAGGTGCTGGGGGTGGGGCCCGGTCGTCTGTCACCGGTGACTCTGATGCTCGCTCAGCTTTGAGATGCAGGATGCTTTCCTGCTTCTGGATGCAGCAGTGTCTCCAGGTGTGCCTCTCCCTTCTCCTTCTTAAGTACCATTTCTTCACACCGTCAGTTACATCTGCTCACAAAATGGGAGGTGGTGACCCGGTTTACATTCCTGCCCTCAACCTTCTTCTCTGAATTGATGCTGTCCCAGAGTCTAAAAGGAGGATGTCTTTCTCCACCAGGGACAACCGAAAGAGCATCTTCTTTCTTTCTGACTCTGAGTGTGACCAGCTCCCCACTGCTTGGGGACCCAGTGTCGGTCTCTTCACGTGCCGCTGGGCCTGAGCCAGGCAGGACTTCAGTCACGTTTGCTAATGCAGGGAAGTCCTGGCCATCCATCGATCAGCAACAGATTTCTTAGTGCACCTCCTCCCATTGAGGCTGGTGAGGGCCGGCCTGGTTCTCCCATCATTTGGGTTCAGTTTGTACAGAACAGAAGCTCAGTCAGAGCCTGAGGTCGGGGAGCGATTCGGGCTCATCATGCCTGTGCTGGTGCTGCTGCTTGGAGGTCCCGCCCCTTGGTTCCCCGCATCCCCTCCTGCCTGGCTGAGGCCAGCTGGGCCGCTCACACTCACCTTCTTGCTGAGCGTGCAAGGGTCCATGGGAAGGAGATATATGCCCAAGGAGATAAACATCCAGGCAGCGCTCATCCTGCCTCATGGCCTCAGATGCTGTGCCTGCTGATTTTTTTTCCACATCTGTCCTGCTCTGCTTTCACCGAAGCCTGCTTGAGATCTTTTTCAGTCTGTTCTCTAGTCCCATCTTGATGCGGGCGGCTGCACTGTCTCCTCAGGGAGACTGAAAAGTCCGGTTGGCCTGCGGTGTGTGGGCTTGTCCCGGTTGCTCTGACTCCCTGGGAAGCCCTGATGTCCCCAGGCTCCACGTCCTCCGCTCTCTGTTCCAGATTGGGGCACGCTCCATCCTTCATCTGCTCTCACCTGCTGTCAGCCTCTCTGCACATGCATACACACACGTGCGCGCACACACACACACACACACACACACACACACACACACACACACGGCTGAGGGCTGAGCTGAGGCTCACAGTCGTTTTGGCCATACCTACAGTAACACCGTTTGAATGCAGGTGGCCAGCAGTTACTTTCACAAGATTGCTTTCCACCTTGGGGAGTGATTGCTATTTTATAACTCTCCCAGGCATATTTGCATGTTAATAGGAGGCTCTCAACTATCAAAAGCCTTCAAGTCTCAAAATCATAAATAGCTTGCGGTGGAATACAGTTACCCACTGAGGCCGTGGGGAAGGGACTTGGGGGCTGGTCCTTCCTCTGGGCTGACAGCCAACCCTGAGCCCTGCCTTCTTGCTTACTCACAATACATTCATCACCATGTCTTAGGAAGAAACTTGCATAGTCTGTTTATTTATTATTTTTTATACCAGCTTTATTGGGATATAATTAATATACCATAAATTTCACCATTTTAAAGTGTACAGTTCCATTTTTTTAGTATACTTATAGTCTTATATATATAGTCACCACTGTCTAATTTTAGAATATTTTCATCACCCACCAAAGATACTTTGTACCAGTTAGCAATCATTTCTCATTCCCTCTTTCCCTCACCCTTGGCAATCACTAGTCTACATTCTATCTGTGCCTATAATACCTATTATGAATGTTTTATATACATAGAGTCATACAATATGTGACCTTTTGTGTCTGCCTTCTTTCATGGAGCCTGACATTTTCAAGGTTCATCCATGATGTAGCATGTATCAGTACTTCATTCCTTTTAATTGGTGAATAACATTCCTTTGTGCTGAGCCCCTGTGGCTTAGCTGTAAAGAATCCGCCTGACTGCAGGAGATGTGGATTCGATCTCTGGGTCAGGAAAATCCCCTGGAGAAGGAAATTGTAACCCATTCCAGTATTCTTGCCTGGAAAAAGCCCATGGACAAAGGAGCCTGGCAGGCTACAGTCTGTGGAGTCACAAAAGAGTCGGACATGACTTAGCAACTAAATAACAATATTCCTTTGTATGAATATGCCACATTTTGTTATCCACTCATCAGTAAATGGCATTTGGGTGTATGTCTGGTTTTGTTAACCCAGTATATGACCCAGCTATCTGAATTAAACCTGATCTGCGGCGGAGAAAGAAACCACGCTCTCATGTTCCATTCACCTTTCTTGGACATACATCTTCTTCCCATGAAGCTATGCACACTCAGCAAGAATAAGTTTACTGTTTCGCATATTTTGTTACTCATTCTGACATTCCCTTTGTGTATTAACCATGTATTTTATTTTCCATATTCTGATGCTATGTTATTTGTGGCCTGGATGACCCTGGAGTGACTGCCCCTCCTAGGGTTAGCCAGTTCCTAGAGACAGGAAACAGCTTGCCCTCCAGTATGCTTGTCAAAAGCAACTGATCCAGAGCCCACAACCCAATCGCCTCCTTCACTGGGCTCTCACACTCGGGGCCTCTGTCCACCGGCCCTAGTCACCTGGGGCCAGGAAACTAGAGACGCCCTTCTTGCCCAGCCTGCTCAAAGTATTCAAACTAGCCTGCTTACCCTATCTCACCCGTTCCTTCCCATGAAGACCACAATAAAGACTTCCCTTGTCCAGCGGTTAAGACTCTGAACTCCCACTGCAGTGGGTGTGGTTCCATCCCTGGCCAGTGAACTAAGATCTCACATACTGTTCAGTGTGGCCAAAGGAAAAAAAAAAAAGATTCTTGCCCCTGCTTCCCTCTTCTGCCTCCTAATTGACCCTGGTGCATCCTTGTGTGGCCTTGTGTGGCATGGCATTCTCTCTGCTCTTGAGAGTTATGAGTCATAAACATCCTTTTCAATGGCTATCATCTCCTGATCTGTTGGCCTCACCGCATCTACACAGTAATAAAACCTGACGGAACACCTTATCCTAGCACATTGCCAGATCTTTTATTTCTGGCATGATATCGCAGTTCTAACAACGTACCATTCTTTCCAACAAATGCCATGCTGCTATCTTGAAACTTGTTTTATAGAATCTTATAGTCTCCTTAATATTAGGAAACTAACACTTCTTACTTTATTTTTAGCATTGGACATCACTCATCAGATTGTTTTTTTTTCTCGCTAACTTTGCATACAGATTTTATTTTATTTTTTTACCAGCTTCTGTTGGGAATTAAGACTTAAAAAAAAAAAAACATACCATGCAAAGCATCTTTTATGAGATTACAGCTGGGCCTGCTAAGAAGAGGTGGCAATAGTGTGTGTTTTGATCCTATTCGGGAAAGGTTGAGTGATGCACCTGTCTGTAAATGGTTCTAACTTTTGCACATGGAACACATTTTATCAAGACAAGTATTAATAGATAATAGAGCTTTATTTTGATAAAAGGACAGCCAATCTTTTTACCTTACTTGAATAATTGTATCACAATTTCTAGCACATGGCTTGTCAATCTAGATTCTGTTCACATTTTGGGTCAGAGCATCCTTTGTTGGAGTAGGTGGGGGGAGCTGTGCTGTGCACTGCAGGATTTTTAGCAGCACTCCTGGCTTCGACTTAGTAGGTGCCAGAGGCACCCCAGCCTCTACGCCCCAGTTCTAAAAAACAAAAATGTCTCTAAACATTGTTAAATGTCCTCAGGGTTGGGTGAATGTAGGGGGTTAGGGGGTGATATGTTAGAGTGTTAACCCGCCAGGCTCCTCCGTCCAAGGGATTCTCCAGGCAAGAATGTGAAGTGGGTAGCCATTCTCTTCTCCAGGGGCTTTTCCCAACTCAGGGATCAAACCCATGTCTCCTGGATCTCCGGCACTGGCAGGCAAATTCCTTATCCTTGAACCACCGAGGGGTGGTGTGGGGGGAAAGGAAAAGTTGCTGTAGGTAACCACCACTCTCAGCTTAAGAGGGACCTTGAAATCCAGCCACCTCCTGGCTGTGGGAAGCGCTCTATGCTATCCCCTGATGGAGGGTTGAGAAGAGAGCTGAATGAGTGATGCTTGAACACTTTTTATTCCTAAGGGAATTTGCTTCACTGTTAATTTTTTTTTTCAGTTGAATTTACAAGCTGCTCTCCACCAAACTGTACTTTCCAGAGAAGTTCAAAGTGTCCCTCTTGCCCCTGTAGTTACAGAGTGGTCCCAGATGTGAGCTGAATGCAGGACTGGGTCTTGCGTGAACTGTGAGGTACACTGACCAAACTGGGAGAGCGCCACCCTGTGGAATGAGGTCCTAGAGCTACGTTCCTGACATGACCTGGGTTATTCAGTTGCTCAGTCGTGTCCGATTCTTTGCGACCCCATGGACTGCAGAAAGCCAGGCTTCCCTGTCCTTCACTGTCTCCCAGAGTTCGCTCAGTCTCATGACCATTGAGTTGATGATGCCATCCATCCTTCTCATCCTCTTTCACCCCCTTCTTCTCCTGCCTCAATCTTTCCCAGCATCAAGGTCTTTTTCAACCTTTCATCAAGGTTGAAGTATTGGAGCTTCAGCTTCAGCATCAGTCCTTCCAGTGAATACTGAGGGTTGATTTTCTTTAGGATTGACTGATTTGATCTCCTTGCTGTCCTAGGGACTCTCAAGAGTCTTCTCCAGCACCACAGTTTGAAAGCATCAATTTTTCAGTGCTCAGCCTTCTTTATGGTCCAACAGTCCCATCTACATATGATCACTGGAAAAACCATAGCTTTGGCTAGGTGGGCCTTTGTCAGCAAAGTGATGTCTCTGCTATTTAATATGCTGTCTAGGTTTGTCATAGTTTTTTTCTCAAATGTTGCAAATGCACATTTCTGTACCCCAGCTGGCACCTGCTGAGAGCATGAGCAAAGCAGAGACATTTGCAGGGACACACACTTACGATTAGAAAATAGTCCAGTCTAGAAAGGCACTATGTGAACTTCATATCTGTTGAATATGTACTATGGATTGGATAATTTAGAAAATTTAAAAAAATCTCCTGGCTTTGGTATTGCTTTATATTGTGAACCATTTGTGACACTTCTGGTCTATTTAGTGAAAGTCACTTAGTCATATCCCACTCTTGGCGACTCAGAATTCTCCAGGCCAGGATACTGAAGTGGGTAGCCTTCCCCTTCTCCAGGGGATCTTCTCAACCTAGGGATTGAACCCAGGTCTCCCACATTGCAGGCAGATTCTTTACCAGCTGAGCCACGGGAAGCTCTCTGGTCTATTTGGAGCATCTCTTATGGTCCAAGATCTCAGAGGGTGAAGCCTGGGCTCCCGAATTTTAAATAACTCCCCAGGTAATGTCTATGCATATCAACATTTTGGCACTATGACTTTGGCATAAATATTTGTAAGTATGTTTCTTAAAAATGTTTGTTGGAACACTTCCTTTATAAACACATTGCATTTTTTTTTTACAGAAAATTTGGAAAATGTGAAAAAGGAGAAGGAAGGCAAAATCAGGCCTAGAACCGCTCTATCTGCTACACTTTCCCATGCATCTCATTCAATTTCCTTTTCTTTTAAAATGTATGTACGGTATATGTAGGGCTTTCTAGATGGTTCAGTGATAAAGAACCTGCCTGCCTTTCAGGAGATGCAGGAGACGTGGGTTTGATCACTGGTTTGGGAAGATTCCCTGGGGGAGGGCATGACAACCCACTCCAGTATTCTCGCCTGGAGAATCCCATGGAGAGAGGAGCCTGGCAGGCTACAGTCCATAGGGTCGCAGAGTCGTTCATGACTGAAGTAACTTAGCACACACAGAAGAATGTATTTATTCAATCAAAGACATGTGTGCCCTTAGCTGGAAAGTCAGAGCGTATCAAAAGGCTTATAAAGAAAAGCATTCACTTCCTGCTCCGTTTGTGTCTGCTCTCCGTAGCCCTGCATTGAGAACTTGATGGTTGTTTCTTCTGTATTTACTTCATATTGATGCATCGCGTGCTTATGTTACTGTGTAGCATTTATCCATTTCAGACACCAGCTCTTGGCGCCCTGTAGTTGAAGAATTAGCTCCTTACATGCTCCTTGCTTCTCTCTGCTTTTCCGTTCCCCATCCTTCCAAAATCATAGTTGAGGGGTAAATTAATGTCCCAGCTCTTTACTGCTCGATTACACTCATGAAGTAAAATTCATGTTTTATGGCAAAAACAGGAAAAATTTAAACATAATTTTTTTTTTCTCTGCCCTTCGACCCCCTCTCTCCCATACTATGTATTGTATATCTGCACTATGCATCAACCAAGCCTCCTCCGTGGGCAGAAATACCTGCTCAACCATAAAGAGCAACATTCTTCCAGCATCAACAAGACAACTCCTTAAAAGATAACATTCCTTCTTGATCTTGTAAGGGGCCATGGTGACGCTCAGATCTGGATTGTGTAAACTGTCAATAATCCGTCACTTGATGTACAACCCTCTGTCTCAAGAAACTTATATAACCGTGCCTTGACTTCTAACGCGTGGAACATTCCCAGCACTTTCTGAGACGGTCTTCCAGGGTTATAATCCTCAATTTGGCGCAAATAAAACTTTCCCTTTCTTTCTTAGATCGACTGATTAATTTTTTGCCATCACATTGTATAATGTTTTGCTTTTCCTGTTTTAATCATTGTCTTAATTTTCTGTGGATTTACCACTATACAAACATTTTTTTTTCCTAAGCACTTCAATAGAAATTTCCAACAAAATACTTTATAATGGTGTCTCCAAACACTCAAACAAATCACACAGCCCTCCAGTCCTGTGTTTCCTTGAGTCCCTGTCCTCTGTGGTCTGCTTCCATTGGTTGTGGTTCTTTGATTTGGTGCACACATGACTTCCAGTGCTTTCCTTCTACTGCTCAGCTATTTTCCATCTTCTCTGTTCTTATTTTCCGGAACTTGTATTAGAAGTGAGGCCGCCTTGATTGATCCCCTAAGTTTCTCCCTGCCTCCTCTGTTCCCCACCTCCCTGTAATTTTCCATCTCAATTTCCTTTGTTTTAGCTTTTTGGAAGATTTTGTCACCTTAATCTAATAAACCTTCTATTGAATTTCACTTTGTAAAGCTCTTTTTTATTCCCTGTTTATTTTTGTCGATCCACCATCCCATTAGCTTCCAATTCTTGTTATGTGGACACTATACTCCTCTCTGAGGATATCAACTAATGCCTCTTTGAAGTTTTATTTTGTTCCTTACATTGATTGCATCCCCATTCCTTTTAAAATAATTTATTCATTTACTTATTCATCAAATATTTATTGACTATTTTTTATGTGCCAGGTGTTGTTCTGCGTGTTGGGAATATAGTGGTTGCTGAGATAAGGTCCTTTGACCTTATGAAGATTATATCCTAGCAAGGGAGAATAATAATAAACAAATGAATTAAATCATGGCTACGAATAAAAGTGAAGCAGGATGAGGGTGTTGTTTGGAAAGCTTCTCTGTCCAAGGTTTCTCTATTCGCCTGTCTGCCACCTGGATTGGGATGACGCGAAGCCTGGGCTTAGCTGGACCTGTGAAGCAGAGAGCCTCCAGGTAACTACTTCATGTGGCTTGGGCTTCCTCACAGCATGGAGTTGTTGAAGTGAGCTTTCCAAGGCACCCAGGCAGAGCTGCAAGTCTTCTGTTGGTTATAGGAAAGCCACTAAGGCCAGTCCAGATTCAAGGAGAGGGGAGTAAGACCACACTTCTTACAGAGAGAATGGCAAGGTGACATGGCAGAATACATATAACAGGAGGAAAGGTTGTGCCATTTTTGGGAAATAGAATCTACCGCATGTTATAACTTCCTCCATTCTGTTAAACCAGTTGCTATTTCCCCATCCATCTCTTATTTTTCAACATTACATGTCTTGGTTGTTTCCCCTTCTAGTTTTTCCTTATAAGTTAATATGCTTTTATTATTCCTTCACAGTCTAGTTGAGTGTGGAGAGAAGGAACAAGGATGTCTTCTCAGTTGGCTAGTTTGAAGTGTTATCACAGAATAATGGCTTCAGGTGACCCACCGCAGAGACTGTTGAAAGTTGTGTATGGGGAGACAAGGGCAGAGTTTAAGAACAGCTGAGATAAAATAATTTTTCTGTCTTCGTTTTTCTCCCTTGGTTTACATCTGAAAAAAAAGAAGGCACACAGAGGTTAGGGAACTTTCGAAAATGTTGCTCAACTAGCATAAGAGCTGAGACTGCATTTAGACTTGTATTCCTCAAATTCTTTGGGTAATATTAAAAATCATAACAATTAAAAAAAAAAGACCCAGGACTTCCTTGGTGGTTTAGACTTCTTGCTTCCAATACAGGGGATGTGGGTTCAGTCCCTGGTCGTGGAGCTAGGATTCCACAGGCTGCATGGTGTGGCCAAAAAAATAAAAAATAAAATAAAACAGAATCACACAGCTTTAAGAAATGTACCCAAGAACAAAAGTCTAATAAGCAAGCCAGAAAATATATTCAGATATTCAAGAAACTTCGGATATTCTGAGCTAAGCAAAGCTAAGCAACTTTACCGCCAGAATTCTCTGAGGCTTTCTTACGCTAAAGAACCTGTGGATCTCCTCGGAAGGATAAATGGAAGGCAGACTAAAGAAGGGGTGGTGGTTTTCCAAACATCTCTGACCAGTTTTGAAAGTTGTCTCTGGAACTGGTTTTTCATAGACCAGACTCTGGGAGGTGCTCATGCAGACCATAGCTGGGTAAATACACCCACAAGTGGTTCTCAGAGTGTTCCAGGTCCCTGTCTTGTATTATCAAGTAGCCACTGATATCAATTATCAACTGTATTGTCCAAATGAGCTACTTGTTTCCTTCACTTGATCATCAATAGACATGTGCATGGTACAATGGACGGTCTTCGCAGACATTTGACCAAAGGGATTTGCAGACTTCAATTTTTAACGGCAATTTTTCTGAACCTGTTTGGTTACCAGTCAGGCTCATCCAACCAAGCAGTGTAAGGTAAGCCTTAGAGAAGATTCTTCACAATTGGTTTGGTTTTTTCAGAATCCCAACTTCCTTTGCTCATTGATAAAGAACTTGAGAAAACCTTCCTGTTCATGATCTATATGAAGTTATATGACTATTTTCAGACTTTTGGCTGAGTTGTTGCTCAGTCACTAAGTCATGTCCAACTCCCTGTGACCTCATGAACACACCAGGCTTCCGTATCCTTCACTATCTCTCTGAGTTTGTTTAAACTCATGTCCATTGAGTTTGAGTTGGTGATGCCATCCCACCATCTCATCCCCTGTCTCTCCCTTCTCCTCTTGTCTTCAGTCTTTCCCAGCATCAGGATCTTTTCCAGAGAGTCACCTCTTCGCATCCGGTGGCCAAAGTATTGGAGCTTCAGCTTCAGCATCAGTCCCTCCGATGAATAGTCAGGGTCCATTTACTTTAGGGTTGAGTGTCATTTCACTTTTGACCACCAGATGGCAGAGCACTGTCGTACTATGATGCTTGGACCTCCTCTGGAAGGTCGGTGCTTTGGCTGGCAGAGGAGGAGCTAGCTGTACCCGTGCCCTTGAGGAACGTTTATTTCTAGAACACTTCGAACGTTAGAGTCTATCTTGTTTTAGTGATGCCTGGATGGACAGGATTGCTTGGAGAGCTACAGTCCATACGGTTGCAAAAAGTTGGACATGACTGAAGTGACTTAGCATGCACACTCACCCATGAATTTATTTCTATGTCAGTTCTTAGGATAGGATAATTGAGCCATAAATAGGACTCATTAAAAAAAAGAATTTCATTTTTTCTTAATGATTTGTCAACTGCACTATTTATTTGTGGGCATTTGTTGCTTCAAGGTCAGTTTTCTGATAACACAACTATATGTACATATATTTTTTTAATTGGAAAAAGTAAGTTGAGAAATTTGTCAAGATTTAAAACTCTTTCAATTCAGATTGCTAATTTTGGAAACTGCAAAGACCCAAAGAGCTTAAAAACACTGCTACTTCTTGTATTTGCATTTCGAGAACAAGGGTGTTACTATAGATCTTCATGGGTATAGGAGTTCCTGCCTTTCTAGTCAAAGATGATCTTTTTCAAGAGAGATGAGAATTAAAACACAGCTCAGATTCAGGAGGGAAGGGGGAAGGGGAAGATCTCAAGACAGAAAACAAGAGAACTCCGGGTGGTCTGGATGGAATATTTATGATTATTGAATCCATGAAGGGGGAGGGATGTCTCAAGAAGCCTTGAAATGAAGAAAAATTAAACATAAGGATATTTATAACCAATCTGCCAGATATTCATCTCAAATTGGTTCTTGAAGGTGGGAAATGGGAAGACAAGAGTAACTGAAAGCAAAGCTTCAATTCTTCTCTGTACTTGTCCTCCATCGTTTATGCCCAGCCCTGAGATTTGGGAACTGCAGTCTTCTGTCTGTCCCCACCCCCGTCTGGAAATAGAGTACACTGTCCTTCACCAGGCGCCCTGTCACGGAGGCTGGGGGATGAGAGGTGGGGTGGGTGGCTATTTACCAGCTCGTGCCAAGTTCCCTCTTAGAGCCCAGGGAACTCTGCTCCACACTCTGTAATACCATGCGTGGGGAAAGAATCTGAAGAAGAGGGGGTGTGTGTAGAACTGGTTCACTTTGCTCTAGGGCAGAAATTAACACAACATTGCAAACCAACTATGTGCTTAGTTGCTTGGGTGTGTCTGACTCTGCGACCCCATGGACTGCAGCCCTCCAGGTTTTTCTGTCCATGGAGTTCTCTGATGATATTTCAATAAAAGATTTTTTTTAAAAGGTTCCCTCGTAACAGCTGATTAGCAGCCAATGAAGATGAATGGACTCATATGAAGTCTTGGCCTGGGCTCCGAGAGCTGTGTCATTTACAATGTGTATCCACGGTGTGGTGGGTCTGGGCCAGCATGGTCTGTGGCATAGCCTGGCTCCCCAGCATCTCCTCCTTCCTGGTGGCCGGAGTGGCCATTTCTTGCCAGGATGCTGCTCTTGGCCAGGTCCTTGGCACCATATTCTCTTCAGCTTCCCCATCTCCCGGGGAGGGCTCTGGAGCTCAAACTCATTGTATTCTCTGCCCTTGAGTCTGGAAGCTTCGATTTCCCCTGGGGCAGGGAGAAAGCCTGTCCCATAACTCACGGGCTACATTGGTGTTCTCGCCAGCAACACAGCCGCCCCACCGCAGTCAGAGGCCAAGTGCCGATGAGAGCGCCTCGTTTTAATCTGAGCTCTGGGTGAGAAGCCGGAAGGATGAATGAGGTGCCCTTTCCCAAGGTCTCTTCCTGCCCTATAATTCTAAGTTTCTGCTGTGTTTTGAGACCCTTGAATTGTTGAGGTCAAGAGAGTGAAAGGCATTACGATTATTTATTATCACAATTGCCATCTGTCTGATTCTCTACTGACACCCAGGGCTCCTCATCAATCTCTATGAACATCAGATTACCACTGCTTAAGAGGGAAAAAGTGCTTTTATGAAAGATTCATAGAAAGATGCAGTTTGTGGGGACCACCTCCTTGGCACCTAAAACCGTCCAGAGGACCAGCGTAAAAAAAGCCAGCTGCCCCAGAGCACATGGGGATGAGGAGAGGGGAGCCTGGATTTAGGTTCTTATAGGAGAGGTGGGGTTTTTACTTGGGCGGGGGTTGTCTTTGTGTACACACACCAGCTTTGCTTATATCATGTCTCCTCCTGCCAGATACACTGCTTATACTTCTCCCAACATAGAGAGTTTTTAAAAGCTTGGCTGAAAAGTATTGTAATAAAAATATGTAAGCCCCAGCTTTTCCATCTTTCACTTTGACTGAACTCCAGTTAGTATAAGAGTAGCCTGTTTTGCAGTATTCAGTCTCATGTCTGCTGTGGATAGAATGCGCTGAGAGCTGAGACAGAAGGCAGATCAGGGGGAGGAAGCAGGCTGGGGAAGTAGAGACATCACCGCCTTCTGAGTCAGGGCCACTCCTGTGTCTCTACTGTTTGGTTTCATTTCTGTGTTTGTGTTTTTCTGTGGTGGTGGTTTAGTCGCTCAGTCGTGTCTGACTCTTGCGATCCCATGGACTGTAGCCCGCCAGGCTCCCTCTCTGTCCATGGGATTTTCCAGCCAAGAATACTGGAGAGGTTTTGCCATTTCCTTCTTCAAGGGGCCTTCCCAACCCAGAGATCGAACTGGGGTCTCCTGCACTGCAGGCAGATTCTTTACCGACTAAGCTACTATTACTTGGGTGATTTTCTGATATGGCTCAAGGGGTGTCTTCTGTGTGCATGCCAAGTTGTTTCAGTCGTGTCCGATTCTTTGCGACCCTATGGACTGTAGCCCACCAGGCTCCTCTGTCCATGAGGTTCTCCAGGCAAGAATACTGGAGTGGGTTGCCGTGCCCTCCTCCAGGGGATCTTCCTGACCCAGGGACTGAACCCGCACCTCTTATGTCTCCTGCGTTAGTTTCATCTAAACATTTTTTCGATTCTCCTCTGTCTATTAACCAAATAAATGGCAAAAAAAAAAAAAAAAGACACAGACAGGACATCATTTTCTCATAGTTTTATTCAGAAATCCAGGTGTGGAATCAAACTGTGAATGTGTGTCAGCTGATAACCTACATTTTTCGCATCTTAGTTCAATGGAAAGAGACTTTCCAGCAGTTGCTTTATCTGCTAGTTCCAGATAGCTAGCTCCAAGTCTCTCACTGGCCTCTTTTTTAGCATGGTACTCCATCGGCACAGCTTCGATCACCAGCAGCGCCCAGAGCGTTGGTGACTAGTGGGACCGCATCAGCTCATGGGTGTCTCTGAATCACTCTGTGGGCTGAGTGTGGAGTTCCACATCCACACACGTCCATGGCAGGGCCGTGTGCCTTGTCCTGACAGAGGAGGGTTGGGAGGGGATGGGGGAACCAGGACTCAGCAGGACCCCAGCTCCTCCCGCCAGGCATCCAACGCTGTGCCGGCTGACCACGTTTCATCTTCTTCCCCATGGCTCGGCTCCTGCCCTTTGAGTCCTTCCAGGCTGGTTTGTCTGCTCTCAGGGGGCTGGTACTCGCAGAATGTGAACCTGAGAGTTGGTGTGTGTGGAGGGGCTAGCATGGCCCCTGAGATGGGAGATGCTGGGTGACATGTCCAGACAGTGATTTCTGGTCCAAACAGCCTGCCCTCAGCCAGCCTGGGCTGAATGGCTCAGTCGCACAAATGGAAAAGTGGAGGTGAGGCTTCTCCTTGAGATCCTGAATGCTGCTTAGGGCCGCCACAGGGGGGTCGACCCCACAGGGGGGACTCGGGAAGGAGCGGTGAAGTGCACCTTCCCGGGAGACAAAGTTCCACACTCTTGGCTGCTCTCAGCAAGAGTTTGCCTGCTTTGCGCCACGGCAGCCCCTTCTGGGCTGACCTTGCCCCCCTGCAGAAAGGGAGGGCCGGTTACAGACACTGGAATCTGCTGCAGGCTTTTGCCTCCCTGCGGTGAGGACCCCAGCCCCGGTGAAGGCAAGAATGTGTTCAGCTTTGTAGGATGAGGGAGCCCTTTTCACCCCTGGAACACACGTGTCACACTGTCTCTCTGGGATCTCCCTAAATTTGATATTTTGGTACAACCTGTTTCCAGTGCTGAAAAAACACCTTTCTTCTACATTAGTTCATTATCACTGAGGATAATGTTCTCAATTATCCTGACAACTCACGAGCTCATAGTCTTAGTTTTTTGCTTAAGTCTCCATCTAGGGTTTTTTTTTTTTTTTAAATTCGTCAGGATGTCGGTATAATAGCTCTTTTGTCTTTTTCTTTCCCTGCACCTTGTAGCTTTTCAGGATGTGGTGTTATCTTTCTCACCCACACTGGAATATGCTGAGAATAGGCCCCATTGGATACTTGACGGTACCTAAAGCAACCCCAGTTCTCTTCAGAGAAAGACTAGTCCGGGTTGGCAGGGCAGGGACAGAACCTGAGCAGTCTTTTTATTGCTGTTGTTTTTAAATTGAATGAAAGCTTCTTTACATTCTATAGTGCTTTACAGTTTTCAAAAGTTTCACACACACGATTTCATGCAGTCCCTTAATAATCCTTCTCCCCTACTCCTGTATCGTCCCTCCCCACTTCCCTCTCCCCAATTATAACTACTAGTTTGTTCTGTGTGTGAGTCTGCTTCTTTTAAAAAATTATTCACTAGTTTGCTCTGTTTTTTAGATTCCACATGTAAGTGAAATCTAAAAAAAAAGGAAAGAATCTGAAAAAAAGAAAGTGTTTGTCTTTCTCTGTCTGGATTATTTCACTTAGCATAATACCCTCCAAGTCGATCCACATTGCTGCAAAGGGCAGAACTTTGTTCTTTTTTTATGACTGAGTAGTAGTTGATTGTGTACATGTGTGTGTATATATATACATACACACACACACACATGCATCTATATACATATAGCTCATATCTTCTTTATCCATTCATCTGTTGATGGACAGTTTCCCTCCGTACCTTGGCTATTGTAAATAGTGCTGCTATGAACATTGGGGCGCATGTATCTTTTCGAATCAGTGTTTTTAGTTTTTTTGGATACATATCCAGGAGTAGATTTGCTGAAAACTGGAACAGTCCTACTTTCTGGCTCTTTCAATAAGTCTTGGTTTAATTGAACACTATAAACTTAAAAATCACCTCATCTCCACAATATGTCAAAATATCACTTAAAATACCATTTAACTAGGGTAAAAATACTACTTAACTGTTTCATCAGTAGGATAAAGCTATACATGAAATGTAACATTGAGGCAGTTGTCACAGGATCATGGTGCTGGAAAGGGTCTTGCATACACTTTCTGATGCCCCTCCAGAGAGGAAAGGGGAATGTCTGCAGACAAGTAAGATATCTGAGCAGCTATTAAGAGGTGGTGGGAATTAAACGGTGGTCCCGGGGTCCCCCTTGTGCTCCTCACTGAGGATGTAACTTTATGGTGTGCTCCAAGCTTCCGTGGCTCAGACTTGGGAATGGACTCTGGCCAATGGGACGGTAACAGATGTGACTCAACCAGATGATGGAAAAGGCTTGTCTCTCTCTCCTTCTTCTGCCACCACCCCGAGCACATGGCCAGGCTAGCCCACGGGAGGAGAGAGACATGGGCCACCGAGCTGCCCCAAGGGATCCAGTCCAGAAACAGCTGCCCCCCAGCTGGATCCCAAATACATAATGAGTCCGGATGAAATCAGCGAACGCATCGATTTTGAGAAATAAACTGTTGATGAATGGCACTGAGGCCTTGTAGTGGGTTGTTTTATGGTATACAGTATAATGGACTGCACATTTGTGTCCCACACCCCAGTTCATATGTTCAAGCCACAAGCCCCCAGTATGATGGTATTTATTTAATTATACATATTAAAGATCTAAATATAGCACACTGAAAAAAATAGAGGAGCCTAGTGGGCTACAGTTTATAGGGTCACAAAGAGTCGGATACAACTGAGCGATTAACATTTTCACACTTCATATGGAATCAAGTACTCATGGAATGTTTTACTTCTTTATATATATATATATATTTAGTTATTCATTTATGGTTGTGTTGGGTCTGAGTTGTGGCATGCATTCTCTTGACTGTAGTGCATGGCTTCTCTCGAGTTGTGGTGTGTGGATTTAGTAGTCGTGGTGTGCAGACTCAGTAGTTGTGATGTGTGGGCTTAGTTGCCCTGCAGCATGGCGGATCCCAGTTCCTCGACTAGGACTGAACCCAGAACCCTCCTTCCCAACCACTGGGCCACCAGGGAACTCCCTAATCTTTTTTTAAAAAATCGGAATACAGTTGATTTACAATGTTGCATTAGTTTCTGACGTACAGCAAAGTGATCCAGTTTGTATCTATTCTTCTTCATAGCCTTTTCCATTGTGGTTTAGTTGAATAAACTAAATATAATTCCCTGTGCTCTACAGTAGGCCTTACTGTTTATCCATTTTGTATGTAGTCGTTTGTATCTGCTAATCCCAAACTTCTCGTTTATCCCTCCCCCATCCCCTTTTCCCTTTGTCAACCCTGTTTGTTTTCTACATCTGTGAGTCTGTTTCTATTTGGTAAGTAAGTTTGTGTGTATCCTATTTTAGGTTCCTTTTTATGAGTGAGTGAGCCTGTGTGAGAGTCTGGCGGTTCTCTCTTACCTCCTCCTTCCAAGTTCTGCATTTGGTGCCCTGTCCTGTTTGCGGGCTCTGGGCTGAGGTCAGGGCCCATGCACACCAGCCTGCCACCTGGGCATCGGCCAGAGCTCCCTGTTCTGCCGAGGGGTGCCTCTTGCCTTCTGACCATCACTCTTGTGGCCAGGTATAACCAGCGTCCCCTCTCAAATGGCTGTACACCTTACTTTCTACTGAGAACCATCTTTTTTTCTTTCTGTTGCCCATTTCAGATAGTAGCTTGATTTAAAAAAAAAAAGAGGGAGAGTTTGAGATGTAGTCAGAGTGTTTTCTGGTTTCTTTCTCTAGCAGGTAGATACAGTTTTAAGGGGAAGCCCCTATTTAAACACAACTGGCGCTAGTGGTAAAAAAAACCTGCCTGCCAGTGCAGGAGACAAGAGAGACGCAGGTTCGATCCCTAGGTCGGGATGATCCCCTGGAGGAGAAAATGGCAACCCACTCCAGTATTCTTACCTGGAGAATCCCATGGACAGAGGAGCCTGGTGGGCAACAGTCCAAAGGGTCACAAAGAGTCAGACGTGACTGAAGCGACTTAGCACACAGATAGAGCAAGAGATTGTCATACTGAGTGAAGTAAGTCAGATGGAGAAAGATAAATATTGTACGATGTTGCTTGTATGTGAAATCTAAAAAAATGGTACAAATGAACTTATTTACAGAACAGAAATAGAGTCATAGATGTAGAAAACAAAGTATGGTTACCAGAGGAGAAAAGGGGGGATAAACTGGGAGATTGTGATTATATACACAGTACTGTATATAAAATAGATAGCGAATTAGGACCTACTGTATAGCACAGGGGACCCTAGTTACTACTGTAATCACTGATGTGGGAAAGAATCATAAAAAGAGTGGATATATGTATGCACATAACTGATTCACTTTACTGTACACTTGAAACTTTGTAAACCAACTACACTCCAGTAAAAAAGGGAATCCTTAAAAAAGTTTTTAAAAAACCCCAAACAAATAAACAAACAAAAAAACATGACTAAAACTGATGTTGGAAATGAAAATAATTTCTTAGCAACTGGTAAAAATGATGAGAGCAAAGGACTCCCTGAGGAGGTAACTTTAAACTTTATGCATCACATGATGTTTCGTGTTCACTAGGCGAAGAATTCATAAAAATGGGAGGAGGACTTCCCTGGTGGTCCAGTGGCTAAGACTTGGCACTTCCACTGCAGGGGATGTGGGTTCCATCCTTGGCTAGGGAAGATCCTGTGTGCTGCCTGGCACAGTTAAAAAAAAAAAAGAAAGAAAGAAAGAAGAAAACAAAAAACAAAAAAGCAAAAGAAGAGAAGAAATGGTCCTTGTCTGAGTTCAGATAAAGAAGTCCCCTATTGAGCTAAAAAATATATTAACCCTATTTATAATTCACTTGAGAAAAAATGAAATTACACACTATACTATTCAGATGATGCATATGCATATTATGAAACTGTATAATGATAATATTTGCTTCATATTTCAATATATTTTAAATAATTTTTTCTAAATAGAAATATATATATATACACACACATACATACCTATGCAAATGCACCATATTGAAATGCAGTCAGTGGAATTGAGAGTAAAGAACTAAATGTTATGCCTGTAGCCTTGGGGCTATTTTAGATTATGCTACTGAGGCTGCGGTTGGAAGACAAGGACAATCTACAGGAGAGATCAGGAAAGAAAAGGCAAAGGTCACAGATTTCCGTTACTATGCTTCGTGGAATGTGTTTGCGCCACCCTTTCCCCAGAAAGGATTTAGTTTTCTCTCTAGAGTTTGCATGAGAAATGGGGAACAAGAAGAAGCAAATTGATGAAAATAAAGGTGAAGGTTGGAAGCCATGGGGAGGGATGGGGAGAGCCTATTTGAGTTCAGCTGGGTGACCCGAACCATCCTATGCTATTCAGACTCTCAGATGAAAGAGCTTTCATCTAGCCCGTGGCTTTAATCGCCTCCACCTCCCATCATGAAGAGGCCAGGCGGAATCTTCCCTGGGACAAAGTGGGGAGGGGGTCTCCTGAAAGCATCAGAATAATGTCAACAGAAAACTCTTTCATGCATTCAGCCCACTTGAGTAAGAACCGCTGGGCTCCATCACCAATGAACCTGACCTTAGACACCGGGGCAAGGCAACAGCTGTCAGAGAAGGGGTATGGAAGCCGGGAGTGGGCATGTCCGTGAAATTTGTGTATCTCCTCAAACATGAGAAATAATACAGTGATTTAGTCACACAGGGAATCCATTAGATGTGGCAATTTAATTTCTATATCCTTAAGATCTTTTCTTGAGGGCTTGGGGCAATAGTGTCTTCATAGTTAGCATAATAGATCTGATTAGATTCCCCAGGGATTCTTGACTTGTTCTTTAGGGTGATTTTAAGAATTTGATTTTTTTTTCTTTAATGTCAGTCTTGACTGAAAAGAGAATAATTTCTGAGCCTTGATCACTTACTGTTTCAGATTAACATTGAAATGCTAGAGGTTGGAGATCTGTCAAATGGGGCAGCAGAAAATCTGGTTATCTCCAAACAGGGGAAGTGCAGATTAACAAATTTCATATCCAATAATATTTATTGAGCGTTTGCTTTGCTAAACTGAAAATTCTCCATTCTGAGTCAGCGAGTGTTCAAAGCGTCACAGGATAAATCTGTATTAAATGAAAAATAAATCAATTGTCACGCTCGTATAGCCCAGAAAATTTACAGCTGAAGTAAAACAGTGCAGCGATCTGCCTTCCTCTGGCCTGTGGCTCCCCCATCACTTCCTACCTTGGCACTCTCCTCGGCACACAGCAGAGGGTCAGCGCAGGGTGGCAAGGTGCATCGGGAAGGGGCTTTGCTCTATTACATTTTCTCAGGAGCAATCTGACTCTTGAGGGCTGGAGCTGGAAGCTTGGTGGCTTTATCCAGCCATCCCCTGGCCTCTTCTTCCCAGCAATGCTGTCTTTCTGTTGAAAACTTCATCACTGTTAATTTAGAAACACAAACAAATCAGACAGTAATCTTTTTCCCCAAGCACGTTAATGAATTCCACATAAAGCTTAAAAGAAGCTGGAACTTTCCTCAGCACCATTCTCATCCACTTTTCAAGGCTGGGGTGGGATGGTGAGGGTGGTGAGGGGAAGATGATTTCCGTTTCTAGAATTTGAGGTGAGTGGCATTTTACTTTAATGACTAAAAAGTTGTCTTGCAGGGTAGCTCCTGTCTGGAGAATTTAGGGGTTTTGCTAGCAAAGATCTCAAGGTGTGGGGGACAGAACACTGGTTTAAGGATCTAGACACTCTGTCCTTGATTTGGAGCGGTCCTGTAGGCTGAACCACTTTCTCCAATCTTCCCGGCTGGAGCGTGATGGGGTTGGCTTTCTGAAGTCTCTCCTGGCTCTAAAGTTATGTAAGTGATGCGCTTTCCATAATTGATACCTGAGCTAGCAACTCATTCTAGGAGGAAGGTGGGGCTAGCCCCAGTGTCTGATGGGGAGCTAGCCTACAGAAGCCTAAAGTTCTCAGAAACTTTTCCTCTGTGGGTGCATGTCCCTCCTAGGATGAATCTGGAAGAATGTTCTCACCTCTCAGGTTCAGAAGACTTTCCTTGTGGAATTAGCTCTTTTGTATCTTGTGGACCCCATAAGACCTCTAATTTGAGGTCATGGTATAATCCTTGAACCAGAAGCACTGGCTCTAAAAATCTTATATATGTGTTAATATATGATATTTGTTTTTCTCTTACTGACTTACTTCATTCTGTATGACAGACTCTAGGTTCATCCACATCACTACAGATGACCCAATTTTGTTGCTTTTATGGCTGAGTGATATTCCATTGCAAGGGCTTACCTGGTGGCGCAGTGGTAAAGAATCCACCTGCCTGGTGCAGGAGATGCAGTTTCGACCCCTGGGTCAGGAAGATCCCCTGGAGTAGGAAATGGAAACCCGTGCCAGTATTCTTGCCTGGAAAGTTCCATGGACAGAGGAGACTGGAAGGCTACAGTCCATGGGGCTGCAAAGAGCTGGACATGACTGAGGGACTCAGCAAGCCCTCAATATTCCATTGTAAATATGGACCACATCTTCTTTATCCATTCATCTGCTGATGGACATGTCATACTGCTCCCATGTTCTGGCTGTTGTAAATAGTGCTGCGACGAACACTGGGGTACATGTGTCTTTTTGAATTGTGAGTAGCACTGACACATACATGCTACCATGTGTAAAATAGATAGCTAGTGGGGACCTGCTGGGTAGCACGGGGAGCTCAGCTCGATGCTCTGTGATGACGTAGAGGGATGGGATGGAGGTGGGAGTGGAGGGAGGCTCATGAGGGAGGGGACATGTGTATACATATAGCGGATTCACGTTGCTATACAGCAGAAATTAACATGACATTGTAAAGCAGTTATACTCCAATTAAAAAAAAGAATTCAAACCACCCCGTGCAAAAAACCTCAGTGCTCATTCTGCCACTATGATTGAGTCTTTTCGAGCCAAGTCAGGAAGGGAATAAGAACCATTCGAGTCCTTTGGGAGAAACTTTGAGGGAAAACGAGTTTCTCCTTTTTTTCTAATTGTCAAAGGTAATGGCAGTGAGACAGTGTAGCTGCTTCTGACATATACTCCCGGAAAGAGAGTCATTTAAGGCCCAAATCTCACCTCCAGCAAAAACTGAGCTTGTCAAATTCCTGTGTGGTGTGTACAGTAGGAATGCTCTTACTATTTTATAGATAACAATGATGGGCAGTTAACTCGTTAATAAAAAAACTGGTTGAAGTGGGGGAATGATAAAAAATGTAACATACATGCCATAAACATTTGTTCTAACTTAAAATGTATGCCATACTTGATGGATGCACGTTATTGTTACATTAACTTGTCTGAAATTGGGATTGTTTTGCAATTACTGTCTTCGAGGCAAAATTCAAGATTTAGCTGTCATTGCTGGCATGAGAATATTAGTTTGCTCTTCCTGATGGCACAACTAGACACGGAAGATCCTCAATGTTTTGAATCACAGTCTAAGGGACTCCTTGAGGAGTGAATATGAGTCCTAGCTGTTGTTGGCAAGCACTGCTTTGTCACATTCTAGTAAGATCAAGAAGGAAGTGGCAACCCACTCCAGGATTCTTGCCTGGAGGATCCTGTGGTCAGAGGAGCCTGGTGGGCTGCTGTCCATAGCGTCGCACAGAGTCAGACATGACTGAAGCGACTTAGCATGCATGCATGCATTGGAGAAGGAAATGGCAGCCCACTCCAGTGTTCTTCCCTGGAGAATCCCAGGGACAGCGGAGCCTGGTGGGCTGCCGTCTGTGGGGTCGCACAGAGTCGGACACGACTGAAGCAAATTAGCAGCAGCAGCAGCAGCAAGCTCAAAAAAGGG
Organism: Cervus elaphus; assembly: GCF_910594005.1. Classification (NCBI taxonomy): domain Eukaryota; kingdom Metazoa; phylum Chordata; class Mammalia; order Artiodactyla; family Cervidae; genus Cervus; species Cervus elaphus. The sequence goes on from NC_057822.1 coordinate 39,949,284, forward strand.
ACAGCATGAAAACTTGAATATGTGTCAGGGGCTGGGGAGAAATCTTGGAAACAACCGTGGAGCACTCTTCTAAGAAGTGCTGCCTTACCATCACCCTGATGGTCTATTAAGCTGAAAGATACAGACTTCCATGACTCTAGAAGGAAAATGATGTATAAATCAGACTCTTCATGTCAAGTTTTAGGAATGCATTAACTGATTTATTTTACATATATCTATATTTCATGTATGCACAAAACTGATGAAAAACTATGTCTTCTATGTCTAAAATAATGTTTTCAAGAAGTGTAAAAGTTCTAACTGATAAGAAAGTTTTGACTATGGCTTTGGCAGTATTTTGTCTTTCTTAGTGGCACACATAAAATAACATATATCTTATTAATACAGTCAATAGGATCTTAGATTTGATGAAACACAGTAAAATAAATTAATCCTCCAATCTTGATGCCTGAGAAATTTTCTTTGAATATTTATTTTCTTGCACCTTCTATAATTTTGCAGTTGCAATATCTTTAGAGTAGTGAAAGTCGCTCAAGTCGTGTCCGACTCTTTGCGACCCCATGGACTATACAGTTCATGGAATTCTCCAGGCCAGAATACTGGAGTGGGTAGCTTTTTCCTTCTCCAGGGGATCTTCCCAACCCAGGTCTCTCAAGTTGCAGGCAGATTCTTTACCAGCTGAGCCACAAGGGAAGCCCCTTTAAAGTAGACTAAGAACTTAAAAATGGTGAAGAAGAGCAGATATCAGAAATATTTAAGAGGTAATAATTGTCAGGCTCATCTGTTGATTGGATGTATGGAGTTAGAGAAGAAAAGATGGTGATTCCCAGATTTCTGGTCTAAAGGACTGAGAAATTATGACCCTAGGGCCCCAACTGGACAATCCCCTGTTTTTGTAAATAAAGTTTAATTAGAACACAGCCACACCATTCACTGATATATCATCTATGGCTGCTTTTACACTGCAGCCACAGAATTGAGTAATTGTGACAGAGACCATATGGTTCCAAAGCCTAAACTATTTATTAACTGGCCCTTTATAGAGTTTGCTAACCCCTAGACCAGGGGATGGCAGTGTCTTTGAATTAGTGTAAAGACTGGGAGAGGAAGACCAGATTTATAGGGAAAGACTATGGGTTTGTGATACTGGGCTTCTTTTATGGGTATCTCTACAGATGAGCAATGTTTTTATTTAAAGAGAAATCTGGAATTCAGTAAAATAAAGAACTGAAGGTACAGATAATTTTTTAATGGCCTCGAAGGAGAGTGTTAACATGGATCACAGATGGCTTTTGACACTGATTCTGAACCAGAAGCATGGGGGGAAAGAAAACCTGATCTTTCAAGGCTTTCCCACTCAGTCCCCTGTGAGGCCCAAGGGGCTTCCCTGGTGGCTCAGATAGATGGTAAAGAATCTGCCTGCAATGCAGGAGACCCAGGTTCAATCCCTGGGTCAGGAAGAAGGAACTGGCAACTCACTCTAGTGTTCTTGCCTGGAGAATCGCATGGACAGAGGAGGCTGGCAGGCTACAGCCCATGGGGCCACAGAGAGTCAGACGCAACTGAGTGAGTAACACATGTGAGGCATAAAGTGCACCAAATATATACACAGAGAACTTCCACCAGGAGGATGGAAGATGGGAGGGAGCAGATTCCTGCAAGTGTGGAAACTGGGATCGTGGTCTTATCTCCAGTCGCTATTTAGGGTAGTGTGGTAACCACAGTATGCTTGACAGAGCTCTCGAATTAAGCATTGTCTTGATGAGTGTGATCTAATCAACACATAGAAAATTAATTCTGAAGTTAGTCCTGTATGCACTTCATCCTCTGAAGGTGAAACCAGCTTTGTTTTGGTTTTCAGTTGGTTTTTCCTTGGAGCCTAGAAAAAAGTAATGCTAAAAAAAAAAAAAAAACCAACGTGAGAAAGCAACTTATAAGAAGCAAGATGATCAGTTTAAAGAATTCTTGCCTTCCGTCCCTCAGAGTTAGGATGTAGGAGTGGATTTTATGCGTAACAAAAGGTCAGTCATTTCTGGGCTCCAGAAGGATTAGAGAGCTGTTTGATGACATCAGCCTCTGTGCTTCCTGCTGACCATGGCCTTAATATTACAGCACATGGGCTGGTTGGGGGGAGGAAGGGCAGACACAGTGGGGAGGGGGTGGGGAGTGGGGGTGAAGTGGGAGGTTGAAACAGTGAGCTTTAATCCCAGTTTGGAAATTGCTCGGAATATCCGGGGAGGAGAGGCCAGTTGGAAAACTAAATAAACCAACAATTGAAATTCATTAGACAACTTGAGTGCGTTCTGATCAAACAGAGTAGAATTACCTGCATTGTGAAAAATCAAAGAATGCCAGGGAAAAAAAAAGAAAACACAGATGAGATAAAGAGATCAACATTAACCCTCTTCTGGGAAGGCTTGCTAGGATATTAATAACCTGCTTGAGCTTTTGATTTTCGTGACTGCCTCCGAAATGAACAATCTGTTCACTGTGGGATGAGGATTTGCCAACTCGAGTTCCCCAATTCACCCCAGATAAGCGGCTCCACGAGCCTCCAAGGCTTTCTGCTGCTAGGGTGGGCTTTGCCGGGGGATGGTCCGGATAGACACTGTGGTTGCTTGAGCTCTTTGCAAGTTTTGGATAAGAAAGGAGGTGCCAGGGAAGTGAGACCTTATATGACGGCTGGGCCTCTGGGAGGCACCGTGAGGCTTCTAGACAGATGTCAACTGTGTCTTCATGGCATTTATTTCTCAGGGCTGGTTCTCAAAGATAGTTTTAAATATTTGACATGGGAAGGAGATAGCTAGAAAATGCAGCATGCCAGCCAGCCATCTTTGTTAGACTAGCGGGCAGCTGTGATCTCTTCAAGGTGACCTTCAGAAGCAGCTTTATGGAAACGTAGAGAAATTCCAGGGTGCCTGGCAGCACCCGTTGCTGTGTATGCGCAGCATGTCGCGGGCAATTACTGAGCGTGGGGAAAGGGATTGCATTATTAATATATGAATTATTAATTATTATAATTGCATTTGTCATTTATTGAGCACAAGCCATGCACTAGAAGCTTAGCAGACCTTAAGAGTCCCTGCCCAGTGGGGGGTGACTGAGGTAATTACATTTGAAATAGCTGCGATCTCTGGCTCACAGTAGAACTGGTGGCATCGCCTCCGATCAGGGTGTAACTCCTGTTCTTTTGCTCTCCCTAGATTCATATATTCTCATTTGGTTTTTCTAATTTGTTTAGGTAAAGATGGGGGACGCAGCTATTTGTCAAGATGAAAGATGCTGCATCAGGTTATTTTAATTAGTATTTATTACATCTTCCTACCTGCGATAAGAAACCAAGTGAGAAAACGCTCCTGTAACAAAACACAGGCAATTATTTTTTTTTTCTGACCAGCCTTCTCTTGGATGAGGGCTGATGGTCAGAAGGCGAGTCCACGCAAAGGTGAAGGGACCAATTTTGCCACCTTGGGAAACCTGGGCTCACCTGAGCCACAAGCATTATATTTGCATGGTACGGGCAGCTCATCTTAATAGTTTATTGTCAACATTTAGTACGTAGAGTCTTAGATTTAAGGCTGGAAGCCATTTAAGAAATTATCTTGTCAAAACTTCTTATTTTGCAGATTTGAAAATTGGGATGCTAGATGTCATGCAATGTGCCTGAGGTTATACGTTTAAGGCAAAACTGGAACCACAATGGAGGCTGGTCAGTCCCAAGTCGGGGATCCCACTGCTTGCCCGTCCCTTGTTTTGCTTTCTTTGGAGAAGCACCTAGTATAGAATCGGACTCATGAATCTGGGAAGAGAAAAGCCAAGTTCAAGTCATGAGGCTCGTTGTAAGAGTTTCCCAAGCAGAACTTCATTGGGGCTTCCCTGGTGGCTCAGATGGTAAAGAATCCGCCTGCAATGCAGGAACCCGGGCTCGATCCCTGGGTCAGGAAAATCCCCTGGAGAAAGGAATGACAACCCATTCCAGTATTCTTGCCTGGAGAGTCCCGTGGACAGAGAAGCCTGGTGGACTACAGCCTATGGGGTTGCAAAGAACTGGACAAGACTGAGTGAATCATGTATGGATATGAGAGTTGGACTGTGAAGAAAGCTAAGTGCCAAAGAATTGATGCTTTTGATCTGTGGTGTTGGAGAAGACTCTTGAGAGTCCCTTGGACTGCAAGGAGATCCAACCAGTCCATCCTAAAGGAGATCAGTCCTGGGTGTTCATTGGAAGGACTGATGTTGAAGCTGAAACTCCAATACTTTGGCCACCTGATGCGAAGAGCTGACTCATTGGAAAAGACCCTGATGCTGGGAAAGATTGTGGGCAGGAAGAGAAGGGGATGACAGAGGATGAGATGGTTGGATGGCATCACCAACTCAATGGATATGGGTTTGGGTGAACTCTGGGAGTTGGTGATGGACAAGGAGGCCTGGCGTGCTGCGATCATGGGGTTGCAAAGAGTCGGACACGACTGAGTGACTGAACTGGAAATGGAGTGAATAACACTAAGGATTTTTATCGCTAGATCCTCATCAGTGATTTTTTTTTTTTTTTTTTGCTTTCACTGTGTTCACCAAGCAAATCTCCAATACATTTATTGCATACACTGATCCTCCACCAGGGGGCACCTGGTGCCATTGCCTTTCTGGGGTACCTTAGCTCCATATCCCAGAGTGGGTCCAGGGAAGAGCTTGTGAAGGTTGGAAAGGCTGTGCCTCACCCAAGTGAAATCTATCCAGACAGAAGAGCAGGTTTCCCAACCATTGTGTCAGGAAGATGGTCAGAGACTCTGGTTGGCAGGTTCAACAGTGTGACTCCCTCTAGACTGCAACTTTGGCAGTGTTCCCGAAAGACTCAGGGAAGCACATGGAATCCTGCCATATTTTAGTCTGAATTTGTGCAAATCACTTTGAGGCCCCCAAATGCAGCCTCGCAGGATGTATTTGTCTTTTCATCCAGATGCAGCTGGGGACGGATGTCTGTGTGTTTCACCTCCTTCCTAGGCTGTCTGTAGACTGGCATGGAAGAAGGACAGCAAAATGATAATCTTCACCTGAGGGATGTTCTTTTTCTGCAAATTAGAGCAACGTAGACACTACGTGTTCCTATTAGTCTTATTGAGCACTCTGCTGGGAATGGTGGACAGCCTCCTGGGTGAACATTAACTGATTTCCTCTTCCTAAAGGAATGTAGTGGGCTATTTTCATAAAACATATGCAGCCTTCAGTAGGTGAGTTATTTATTTTCAATGAAAATTATGACATGGGAATATAACCTATAGCAGGGCTTTACTGTTCATTTCTGGAAACACTCTGCATATGTCTCTAGACTTTTCATCTTCCAGGCAAAGAATAGTCAAGAAATCGCTACATCAAACTGCTCATGTAACCTGGAAATGTTGGTATTGGTGGTGCAGATCCAGATTCAAGCCTGCAGTTTCTTTACACGTGAGTGCTACTTTCTTACCAATTAGACTTTACAATCTTAGTTTGCCTGAACACCAGGCTCATGTCTGCCATGTTGAATGTCTGTTTCTTTATGCAACTGTGACTTATCACCAATGTCAGCTAAGACTCTCCGTTCACAGTTGTATAAATGACCATGTTCCCATCTATTTCTGTAAGTGCTTTGGCATTCAGACGGCATATATGTTTTATTGAATTTTCCCATATTATGGCTTTTTCCACCAGGGATTAAGAGGCTAATTCAGAGTCATGTGATTACAGGAAGATGTGTGAGGAAGGCAAGAGGGATATGATTCTATCAGGTCCACTGGGCCCAGACCAAGAATCCATATGTTTCCATTTTCCTAATAGGCAGAGAAAATAAAAAACAAAGAGGCCTAGAGACCTGCACCTGCATAAGCAGCCCAGCAGAAGTAATCTATAAACACATGAAAAGCAGCTCTTGAACAATTCCATCTACATTTTATTGAAAGAAACCTTTGGAAAGGAGAGAGGGAAGGTACAATTTACAAGAACTGTGGTGTAAATCCCGCCGCAGTGCCAACTGCTAAAAGCGTTGGAGCCTGGGAAGGAGGGAGAGATCCATTCATTCATCGCCCCTAGAAAATAGGCATTCAGACCAGCCACACACCTCATGCGTCCTGAGGGATTTACACATCTGACTGACTGACTGCGCGAATCACCTTGGATTGATTGCTTCTGTATAGAATGTTCCTTTATAGCGTGTATGCCTTCTCATTGCAGAGTTCGCTCAATTCCATTCTGCCGGAGCCTCTTTGGGACACTTTGCATGAGAGATGCGGGAGAAGGGAATATTTTGTTTGTTGGTTTCTCTAGTACATTTCAAGACTGATTTACTCTTAAGCTGGGTGCAGAGGGAAAGTCCGTCATCCCCGCCTCAAGTGAATCCCAAATCAGTGGCCTCCTCCCTGTTTCTTCAGAGGACCCTGCATTTTCCTCTTTCCAGTATTGTTGCATGCATACTAAGTCATTTCAGTCGTGTCTGACTCTTTGAGACCCTATGGACTATAGCCCACCAGGCTCCTCTGTCCATGGGATTCTCCAAACAAGAATACGGAAGTGGGTTGCCTCCAGGGGATCTTCCTGACCCAGGGATCGAACCTCTGTCTCCTGTGGCTCCCGCATTGCAGGAGGATTTTTTACTGCTGAGCCGCGGAGGAAGCCCCGTGGTATTGTTATCACGATTTAAACAAATCTCTCCCTGGGCACATACATATCTTTTTTTTTTTTTTTCTTTCCTCGTCTCTTCCTGCTTTTTTTTTTTCCCACGGGGAAATAATTTTGTTCATTGGATCTATCATTCAGCAGTGGCTGGTCTCAATGATGTGTTCAGGGCAGCTGAGTTCCATGTTTTTCTCTCTGTATCTCCTTTGCTTGGCTCTTCCTGAAACGTCGGGTTTCTCTCCGAGGGCTGTCCATCTGTCTCTGCCTCTTAAGGGTTTTGATAACTCTTGCAGTCATTTTGCTTCTTGTCGTCCTCACTCCCGGTGAACGTGTTCAGGCCAACGAAGACCCCTTTGGAAAACCTTTCAGATCGTCTGAACTGGCCACGAGGGGCTGAAGATTTGAGAGAGACAAGAGTCTGAGATTGCTCCAGTGTCTGGCTGGCAGGAACCCATGGCCTCCCGGCGCCAGCTCGTTCGCCGGGATGTGTTGGTGCCGGCTCCGAGCACCAGGGGGCGCTGCCGGCTCGCGCACGGAAGGGAGGGCGCCCCGCGGCTCCGGGAGGCGGCCGCTGCACCCGGGTCCATGTCAGGCCCCTAGTCCCAACCCGCCAACTGCGCAGCCAGCCCCGCTCTCAGTGTCTGCGAGACTCAGGGGCCGCCACTCCTGGGGCTCAGACTCTTAACCCGCATGGACCTGGCAGGGACCCTCCGGGATCGTGGAGGACACGGGCCGGAGCAGGCGGGAAGCGTTTTGATAAACGTGGGTCCGGCCGCCACACTTGCAGAATGCCTCGAGCTCAGCTCGTTCACTGGCCCATTCGTGTGGACTGCTTCCTCCTTCTGCCGTGACTTATTCTGACCATAAGATGTAGTTACAGTTTTCATGACTAAATAAGTGAACTAATGAACCTAAGGTCTGCTCTGTGGGAGGCAGCCCTGAGGAATGAAACCTGAGCTGGACTGACACTGAAGACTTGGGTTGGAGGCTTGTCTCTACATGAAAAGCCTTGGGTAGATTGCTTACCTCCTTGACTCTCTGATCCTCAGTTTTCTTCTCTGTGAAATGGGAACAATGATGCTGCGGTGAGAACAAGTCAGGACTCAAAGAACTTGAGGCCCCTTCCCTTCCTTCACTGTTTTCATGGCTGATTTTCCCCCAGCCCCACCCCCAGGCTTTTAAAAAGCCTTGTTTGTGGATCTTGCCTTTTCTATAGTTTCTATATTGGTGTCTCCTAGGTTCAGTTCCACACCCTTGAATCTTTTGCTGTGCTTGTTTAAATAATCCTGTGTGCTTTCTTGGGGCAACATGGCCCAACAGGTTTCATCCCCCCCTCCCCCCGAGGTTTCCTGACCCCCAGATCAACAGCCAGTCCTTGTCCAGGGCTCCAGAGTGGAGCTCAGCGCCCACAGTTTCCACACAGACCAGCCCAGGGTGTTATGCAGGCCCCTAACTGACTTCATGGGGCTTCCCTGGTGGCTCAGTCCATAAAGAATCTGCCTACAGTGCAGGCAGAGTTGAGACCCAGGTTCAATCCCTGGGTTGGGAGATCCCCTGGAGAATGGAATGGCAACCCACTCCAGTATTCTTGCCTGGAGAATCCCATGGACAGAGGAGCCTGGCGGGTTACAGCCCATGGGGTCACACTGAGTTGGACATGACTGAGCGACTAACATTTCCCTTTTTCACCTGACTCGATGGCCACTTCCTTCTCTGACTCCTCTCCCTGCTCCTGAATTTCCAGCATGACAAATGACCCTAATTTCTGCCAAGCTTCTAAGGCAGACTTGGGAATCTGCCTGACTGCCGGCACTCACCATGGTCAAGGGGTCACTGAGAGCATTGCTTTTCCTAACCATCCCTCCACCTGCGTCCCTTCTCCATCACCCGACGGCCACCCAGCGTGTGGCTTCTCGTCCCTCCCACCTGCTTCCCGCCTCCAGCCTCTTCCTGCCCGGTCACATCTCCTCCCTCTCCTCTGCGGCAGAAAGACCTTCCCCAAATGTGCGTGCGGGTGTGTCATCCCTCGGCTTCAAATCCTGCCGTGATTTTCCCAACAAAAGCCAGGCTCTTTGCTTGGGGCACAAGCCCTGTGACCCCAAACCCCTGTGGGTCTTGTGTCTCCACCCCTGGTCCTCACCCCCACTCCCTGCTTCCCAGGGTGGAGACACGGATGCTCACAGCCATCCCCTCAATGCTCTGTGCTCACTTCCCTCACTGTCCAGAATCATGGCCAGGACTGGGGCTCAGGGTCACTACCATGAAGCTTCCTCAGCCGACCCCCTCCCAGTCTGGGCTCGGAGGGGGGCCTGTCAAGTGTTCATCACAGCGTATTCTAAATGTCCCCGCTCAGCATGGAGTTCCATGGGGCAGGGGCACCCGTGTGTTTCATTCCTGTGACCCAGCGCACTGCCCGGCACCACTAGGTGCTCAGAGGGCATCAGGACAAATGGCTGATGGGGAGGGACCCTGCCAACGTGAAACGCAGCCAGGCGGAAGCATGTTGTTGTTACGTGGAGCACCTGATGTGGGGGAGAGAAAGATGAATTAGACACAGAACTGGCCTTCGCGAACACGCATTTTGAAAACTGTCAGAGTGCAGTGAACCGTTGGCGCGGCTCTTATGCAGGTTCTCAGATCCTTTTGAAGAGCCATGTCATGTTGCTCGCATCCTCATTTACCTCTGCTCAAGTAGTTTTCATGCTGGGAAGCCGCTGAGGGGCCATCTGTTTCTCAGGGATCAGCCTGGGTCTCCAAGGACGTGAGGGCCTCGCTGACCTGAAACAGCCCGATTGCCAGCACAGCGGGCAGGGCCTTCATCGGGAGAAGAGAGAACAGAAGGGGGAAGAGGGTTCTTAACTCCCAGGAGACTCTGAACCTGGGGATGGAGGAGATGTGGAGAAGACCTGCCTGCAGGGGCCTTTTCTATTCACTGTGGACTCAGGAGGAAAGAGGCGCTGGGAGTCTCGGTTGGGGGTGGGGGCGCTACAAGGTGGCTACAGGCCCACTGCCCTCTGGGATCTCAGCTATATGGGGGCTGCCTTGTTCTCACTAAAGGGATGTGATGCAAGGTCATCTTGCAAAAGGGTTGGTGGTTGAATGACCTCCACCCGAAGCCCAGGGACTCGGCATTTGTAGACAACTTCCTGGGACCTCCTGCCCACCACCTGCTGATTGTGGGGAACCTCCTCTAGCCCCACTCCCTGGGTGCTTAACATCTCCATCACATTCCATTAGAACTGTTTGGAGTTGATTTTCTGGCAATGTCTCCCAAGTGACACAGTATCATCTATAGTTCAAGACTTTTCTTTATGCTTAGGTTCTTTTAATCACAGTCAAGGGGTCCCTAGTTCACCAGGATCAATATCCTGACGGGATGCAATCCATCAGCGTGGGCAGCCTGCCGAGGGGAGGGCTCTAAGCGTCGTGGGGGCCAAGGTGGGCATGGCTGGACTTGCCAGTGGCCTGTGTAGCCTCCCCCGGCCTTGGTCAGCATGGCCCATTAGGCTAGGGGGAAGCTAAGGGTGGTTGCAATAATGATGTCCGGTCCCCAGGGCCCACAGTAGCTCGACCTTCTCTGTGCTCCTGCTGGCTGTGAGATGCTTCTCCTCCCAGTGCTGTGTGCCGGAAGGGCTCGGTGCTCCTGGGTCATCTGGTATCCCCTCCCACCAGTCAGCGAATCCCCCAGACTGTCCGTTCCCATCTCGCTCCAGCAGTTATATGAATCTCATGCACCAGAGTTTCATCTGCTTTCCTTGAGGGAATAATTCCACACACATACACGGTTGATGGTTTCAGAAAGTCTGCAGCATCGTATGATAGATGCTATGTAGGGCAGAGAGCATTCCCTGGTTGGGTATTTTGCTTTTCAAAAAAAAAAAAGAACACTTTTTTACTCTCTTTTTAAAAATTAAATACATTGAATAGCCCCGAGAAATTGCTGACTCATTCCTAAATTGGCCTTTCCAGTCTCTTGCCTTGATGTTCCTCTAAACTCTGGGTCTTCTGCAGTTTCAGGTCTCTTTCTAAAAGTGCTTTCCTCTTTTTCATGCCTCATTATGACCTAGCAAAAATCTAGCAAAAAAAAAAAAAAAAAACCTTTGGGAGTGTTCCTTTTAACTTTACCCCAGTCGATCTAACTTGAAATTAGACTGACCTAGGTTAGAATCAGAGAACTCTTCTTTTTACTGGCTGTGTGATCTTGAGACACTCATTAACTTCCCTGAGAGTCAAGTTCTTCACACTGTAAATGAAGGGGGCAATGTGGAGTTGAGATTATTTCACTGGGTGGTTGTGAGTTTGGATGTGCCATTGCACATCATATGCTTAGCAGAGAGCTTAGCACATTGCGAAGACACGTCTCCTTAATATCTACTTGATAAATGAATAAAAACAGTCACGGTGGACAGGCCCATAGAGGCGTCTACCGACCATTCTGGCACTGGGTGGACATTATTTAAGGGGAGAGAGATTCTAAAGGAGGAGTTGGGAGCCCCAGCTCTGCCCCTTACTTTCCTCCTGGTCTGGAAAGTTACATCACATCCTCAGACTATTTCCTCACCTAGAAAACGGTGGTTCATAGGGATTCGATGAGGTAGCGCCCACAGGAGCAGGTGATTCTGTGCCTGGAGCTTCCAAGGTCTTCATTTCAACCGCTAAAGGAGAACTGTGACCCCAAGTGCTCATTCCTTCTCTTTACTCTCTTCATGTCCTCTTTTTCTTCTGGAATGAGGATGACTGAAAGCAGCATGTAGGCCTTACTGCCGTCCTGGGAGGTGAAGGTGGTGAGGAAAGCGCCCTTGGCGCATATGCAATAACTTCCTGGGGTCATCTCCACCGCATCCCGTGATCCCGAGACACCCCAACTGCTGGATTTTGGCAGATGAGTCTTGAGAGCTGTAAAACACTTTGAGAGTAGGTGGGGGAAGAGAAGGTCTGAAGAAGATGCTTTAGAAGGGCCCACCTTTTACTGTAGAAGATGCTTGGCTTACGTAAACTGGTTGCACACCAGGGTCCTGGTGAAATGTGGCCTGCTTGACTTGAACTCCCTAGAGAAATAGGCTCTCTTGGGTGGAAGTCAGGCAAAAGATTCTCTCCTCTGTGTTCATGCTCTGGACCGCCACCGCCTCTCCAGCTTGGTTGAGGAAAGACCAGACTTCTTCCCAGCAAAGAAACAAACAACTGACCATGTTGAATGCATCAGCCTTTCCACAGGAGTTTCCATTTGAACATCTGAAAGCAACCTCAAGTTAGAGGAATGACTTCCTAATGAGTGAACTGTAGACAGAAAAGGAGGTATTATTTCAGCCAGCTAAATGATCCTAACATCACACCAGCAATTCTAAATGTCGTTCTTGTAGACATACAATGCATTTCACTATTCCAGCTTCAACTAAATGCTTGGTAAGGATAAGTATCAGTATTTCATGAATTCAGGACAGACATTTTGGAGAAAGTAAAAAAGTAAAAAGAAAGTAAAAAGAGATAAATTAGAAAAAGACATGAATTTGGGCTGGAAATGCATGGACTCACTCTGCAGGGAGAATCAGTGAAAACTCCCAATCCATGACTTCAGACAGGTGAGCCCTTTCCCACAGAGCTAAGGAGCACAGGTCAAGGTGCGGGGAGACTGTGCTCTCCTTTCCCCACTTCCTCCCACTTTATTTATTTGTTCTTAAAATTGAGGCAAAATTGACCCATACCATTGTATTAGTTTCAGTGTACAACATAATAATTCGATACTTGTATATATTGTGAAATGATCGTCACCATCAATCTAGTTAACATCTGTCACTAATACACAGTTGCAAAAAATATTTTTTTTTCTTGTGATGAGGTCATCTGAGATCAACTCTCTTGGCAACTTTTTTCTATTTATTATTTTTTTAATTGAAGTATAAACTTGGCAACCTTGAACTATGTAATACAGTATGGACTGAATGTTGTGTGCTGTATGTGACGTTCTCCTAACTGACTGTTTTATAACTGGAAACTTGGACCTCTTGACGTTTTCCCTCTTTTACCCCTACCGCTCTTTTGAGGATCCTTTCTCTTTCATGGCAGTAGCACTGGTTTATAATATCATATAAGCTGCACATGTGCAGCATTACATTTCAGCTTCTGTACACCCAACCTCACGCTCACCACCAAAAGTTTAGTTTCCATTGGTCACCATTCAGTTGATCCCTTTCCTCATTTTTCCCTCCCCCTCCCCCCCACACCCCTTCCCCTCTGGTAACCACGACTCTGATCTCTGCATCTATGAATTGTGTTTTGTTTTGATCATTCATTAATTTGATTTATTTATTTACCAATATTATGCATATGAGAAAAATCATATATGGTAATTGTCTCTCTCTGTCTGACTTATTTCACTTACTGTAACGCACACCAGATCCACCATGTTGTCACAAGGAGCAAGATTTCATCTTTTTTTATGACTAATACCCTGGTGTATGTATAACCTATATCTTCTATGGACACTTAGATTGTTTCCATATTTTGGCTGTTGTTAATAGTGCTGAAATGAACACAAAAGGATGTATATCTTTTTGAATTAGCATTTTCATATTCTTCAGATCACTAGTCAGAAGGGGAATTGCTGGGTCATATGGTAGTCCTAGGCTTAACTTTTTGAGGAGCCTCCACACTGCTTTCCACAGTAGTTGCACCAACTCTTTTGGAGGAAATTTTCAAATACAATAATGAGCAATAGTGATATAAAAGTATTCAAAAGATTTCAATATTTGTAAATGCAAGGCAAATAGATATTAGATACATCTGTGAATATTTAGTAAACTGTTACAGAAAACGTTAATTCTAAGGAAAATATGTAGTATAACATAATGAAGATTGGCAAAGAAAAAAGTCTCCCCCCTTACAACTCTGCACAGAATTTGTCTTGTCCCATCTACCACCTTGATCTTTTGATATCTGCCATATCACCATCTGCAGGCAGTACTGCAGTTATAGTGTGTGTGTTAGTTGCTAAGTTGTGTCTGACTCTTTGTGACCTCATGGACTGTAGCCCACCAGGCTCCTCTATCTATGGAGGTTCTCCAGACAAGAATACTGGAGTGGGTTGCCATCCCCTTCTCCAGGGGATCTTCCCGACCCAGGGATTGAACCCAGGTCTCCTGCTTTGCAGGTGGATTCTTTACCATCTGCACCACCAGGGAAGCTCCACAGTTACAGTAGTTGCCCAGTTTAGATTCCCACCAGTAGCGTGTGAGGGTTCCCTTTTCTCCTCACGCTCACCAACACTTGTAATCTATTATCTTTTTGATAACAACCCTTCCAATTGGTGTGAGGTAATACCTCACCTAGGTTTGGATTTGCTTTTCCCTAATAATTAGTGGTGTTGACCATCTTTTCATGCGCTTTCTGACCATCTGTATGTCTCTTTTAAAAAAATGTCTATTAAGATCCTCTGCCCATTTTTAGGGCTTCCTGGTGGCTCAGACAGTAAAGAATCTGTCTGCAGTGTGGGAGACCTGGGTCCACTCCTCAGGTTGGGAAGGTCCCCTGAAGAATGGAATGGCTTACCCACCCCAGTATTCTAGTTGTTCTCATGAAGTTGAGTTGTATGAATTCTTCATGTATTTTGGATATTACCTAGAGGGTTCTTTGTCAAAGTATAGTTCAATTTAGTGCTCCAAGGATTCCATGAAGGAAGTCATGGGGTTAGGAATAGAAAGGAACTAAGAAACAGTTCAGCTGATAAAATTGATGGGAATGGATGGTAGAATGACAAGGCAAGCAAATATTGAAGATGGAGGATGGGGCCATGACCCAAGAGATGAAGGAAGCCTCTCAAAGTCAAGGAAATGGGTTCTCTCCTAGAGCCTCCAGAAATAGATGCAGCCCCTCTGATGACCTTCATTCTAGCCCAGTGAGATGCATTTCAGACTTCTGATCTCCAGAAGTGTGAGATAATAAATCTGTTTTAATTTAAAGCACTACCTTCGTGGTAACATGTTATGCACACTTTCGTGAGTTCGCCGTTTTGCTCAAGGCCATCCCTGAAAATTTTGACATCAGTTATTTACATGCATCTCCCTGTAAAGTCTTAACTGCTTTCATTGAAAAATGGGGCAGGAGTTTAGATGCTTTAAGCTTTAATGAAACATAACTAAAACAATCCCACAGGTAATATTTCTCTGCTCATTTAGAAGGCACTAGAGGATCCTAGATGTCCCTGGATCCCCATCAGGAATGTTGACAGCCAGTGGGCAAGCCTGCCAGCTCACAGAAGTTTCTATTTGAAGAGATGCCATCTGCGCATGCAATTCACAGATTCAACCTTCCACGCAAGAGTTGCTAACACACAGAGAAAGTGGGCATTGGGTCTCTTTTCATGGAATGTAAAGTCTGAGCAGTCGAGACACTAATCTTCTGAGTCTTTCAGGCTATGCCACTAAGTGGCAGATATAGCTTCGTGAATTGGTTCATCAAACTATCCAGAAGGTCACAGCTTCCAAATGCAGGCCTCTGAAAGGGCTTCTCTTCAACCTCTATTTCTTGATTCACAGAGAAGGGGAGGCATTAATTGGGGCTGGTTGTTGGGTCACCCCCTACTCACCACCCTATGCTCATGTGCTTCCATGGGGCCAAAAGAGCAGCTGTAAAATCAGCAGCCGCCTGTAGTACACGCGCAGCCTGGGTTTTTATTATAAACACACACTTCCTCCTGTGTTAGTGCATTATCTGGCTGACCTGTTAATTAGTCCTCTGGTCCCGGTAAAGTCTTTTTACTTACAGGCCAGAATCGCTATTAGCACTGTCACAAAAATAGTGACTTGCTTTTGCCCATGATGTTTTGCTGTGAAAGAAACAGCCTAGGTTTTTTTTTTTGCCATATCTTCTTAAGGGAAAGGAAGAGAAAAAGTGCGTATACGAAGAGTGTAGTGCTGGGTGTCAGCTGTGGGCCATGCCTTGGAAAACTTGATTAGGTCCAGTGGATAAGTGACTCTCTCACGAAGTGACTGTAAAAACTTCTGTTCGAGCTTCCCTCAGGGGACTTGCTGGCAGAGAGAATGGAGTTTCTCAACAGTAATACATTTTGAGGTTATTATGCGAGGAGAAGAGAAATACTGGGATTCGAGAGGCTGTTTTTATGACAGGCCAAAGCGCTAAAAAAATAACCAAACTCATGCAAACTCCAGATGCAAAAGACATTTCAAAGTCTGCTGAAATTTGGTTGACAGCAGAATGACTGACTGACTTAGGTTGTATCCAGAGACAGAGATATGAAAGGATGTCCATTCACACCCAGGAACAGAGATGGTGCAGGAACAACCTTCTAAGAGAATTCCCCACATTTTCGAGAAAGGTTTGTCACGTTTTTTTCTCCTCTGCTTCCTCATTTTTAAGGATGTGACTAATTGTCAAAATTAGTGAGTCACAGTGTTGCTGGGAGGTCAGAGTGTGGCTTCGTTGGGTGTTTCTTTGAGCAAGGGCGCTAAGTGAGCGGAAGCCCGCTCCGTGAAGGCTGAGCAGACAGACTCACTGGGCACCGTATGAGGCATCTGATTGGAGGATGGACGCGCATGTCCGTTCACAGGGCAGGAAACGCAAACGCAAACGCTTCCGAGCCGGAAGTATAGAGCGTTGCGTCCCATCCTGTTGAAGGACATCTAAGGAGACGCTCTCCAGGCTTTCTACCTGGCTGTGGAGTTGGGTCATTGAATGGTTTGACCTTTTCTGAGTCAGGATGTAAGGCTGGTTAGTTTTATTGACCTGTTCATTAGCTATTGTTGAGGACTCAACAAGAAAGATGAAAACACTTGAAGAGCGTCATTCTGTTCTTCTTTGACACCAGGTACGCAAACTCTTTGTGGCTTTCCATTCTTTATACATTCGTTCCCTCCTGCATTCATTCCCACATGCTTCTATGCGTTCATTCAACAAATATTTAATTTTCTCCTGCAAATCTTGGGTCACTGTGGCCCTCAATTGCTGAGTTGTTGAAGCACTTCAGAACCTGGGTTTGCTGCTGGATTAGGTACAAGAGCTCAGGCCGCGAGCAGGAAGGAGGCTTTAGGAAAGGCATGGGATTGTTGGACTGGTCTTAGTTAAAAAGGCACAGGGCTTCAGATGGGATTTCAATTAGCTGAGTTGTCAGTGACACTATGCATTGAACCTTATCCCAAGCACTTTGGTTGAACAAAAAAGTTATTGTGACCTAATGAATGGAAACAAGATGTTTCACCCTCTACTGGGGACGTGATTAAATGGTCTTCAACATTAATAAGGCATGCAAAGGGGCAGGGCATGAGGCCCTTCTCAGCTGGGGAGTTAAAAATATATTCCTTCAGCTTGGTATATTTTATTTTAATTAATTTTTTTTTGGCCTCACTGTGCAGCATGTGGGATCTTAGTTCCCCAATCAGGGACTGAACCTGTGCCCCCTGCACACAAGCATGGAGTCTTAACCACTGGACCACCAGGGCCAGCTTGGTATATTTTAATTTTTCATTGCACCTGTTACCTGATTGTATTCTAATTTCTTTACTTACCTTTTTTGGGTGGGGGCATGTGTAATGAAAGTGTAGGTATATATGTAATATGTTCTTAGGGACTGGGTAATATTGAAAGCAGTTAATACTTCTGAACTCTATACTTAAAAATGGTTAAATGGTAAATTTTATGTGTACAGTTCATTGCTTCTAGCCACAATTTAAAGATATTGAAGGAGATGACCCCGTATTTCAACTAGGTGACAAACTCGTGATGAGACTCTCATCCATCCACCTCTCCATCTACCTGTCTATCCATTTTTCTACCCATCGATTTTAGAATTAGAATCCAGAACAAAGGGAATTTTCATGAATACCTTTATTAATACATTTGTTTGAGGTAAAATTAGAACTTTTCTGAGTGTGAGCAAGTTTGCTTTGGTAGTTGTTTGGATAAGGTTTTTTTTTAAAACTTTATTTTCCATATTGGTTATTTGGAAGACATTTTTGCACAAATTGGAGCTAAGTCTTTAGCTCCATGTTTACAATAAAAATATATTTAAAGCAGGAATTAATATATTGAAAAATATCTCTTTTACAACTATTTAAAGAATATAGTATAAATTTGGAGTATTAATTTGATGATGTGCAAGAGGAGACTCAAACATGAGACCGTGACTTAGAGGGGAAATCTCTTGGTCATCCTAATGACCTACCTTTTTATTTAATAACTTAGCTGAAAATTGAGGGAGATTTCTTCAAACCTGTAAGAATTTCTTACACAGGAAGAGCACTTCCAAGCATGGTAATGATGGTTTGAGGTTTAATTTCCATGCTTTAATCAACAGAAAATGCTTACTAGGTAGCCCCCACTGGCAACGGGGAAAGTTTGAGACATTGCTTGTTCATTCTCCTAGTCTGCAGTTGTTAAGTTTAGCAAAGCAACCCAGTAGGCTGCTTATATCTGTCCTCCTTAGCCTGAAGCCTTATCTTTTTGGCCATGAAGCCAAGCCTGAGGGAGCCGCTGGCCATGCTAGTTGCCCATAGTTAAGCCTATTTGTTCAGTAACATTTGGTTCTGGATAAATGGCAGTGCCTCCTCTTATCGGACCCAGGGTGTTATTCCCTAGACCCTGCCTGGTTGCTCACTGGCATGGTCTCCACCTGGCAGACAGGTTCCTGGGGTGCAGAGGAAGGAATCAGACGCTAAACGTGAAAGACTGAATCAGACCTGGGGGAAGAGTCCCAGAAAACGCCCTCTCCCCCAACTTCACTGCACCCTCTCTGGGAGGCTGTGTGGGCTGGGTGGTCATGAATCCTGGAATCCTGGAGTCAGACTTCCTGGGTTTGAATCTTAGCTCCTCCAGTTTCTACCTGTGCATCCCCGGGCAAGTGAGTTAGACATATTTGATTCTGCCCTTGCTGTGTGGAAGTCAGTGCAAAGATTTCTAGATGAGGCTGGACTCACCAGGATTGCCAGAGTTTTGAAGATGTAGTCAGAGTCTTCTTTAGGTCTAGAATAGTCTCAGCTCATCCCTTATTTCTTAAACAGTAACCCAGCAATGCCAGTACCACAAACCCATCCACCACACTCTTCTTTATTTTTGTTGGGGGAATGGAGAAACAAGGGGGAGGTCAGGATGGGGGAGATGCGAGGTTCCGGTTCTGGCTTCAGAGAGGAAGTGAAGTGAAGTGAAGTCGCTCAGTCATGTCCGACTCTTTGCGACTCCATAGACTGTAGCCTACCAGGCTCCTCCCTCCATGGGATTCACCAGGCAAGAATACCGGAGTCGGTTGCCATTTCCTTCTCCAGGGGATCTTCCCGACTCAGGGATAGAACCCAGGTCTCCTGCACTGCAGGCAGACGCTTTACCCTCTGAGCCACCAGGGAAGTGTGCAGAATATTCTAAGAGGGTGACAATGAATGCACACCCCAGCACCTCAGCTGTTAGAGAAAGGAAGACCCCGGGGTCCTTAGAGCAAGCCCAAAGGAAACTTCTCAGGAGCATGGGTGCACCTCCCAGTAAACACGAGCAATGTCAATAGGCCCAAAGATCTTTTTGTTTGTGTGTTTTATGATGGGAGTTATTTCCCCAGGGCCAGTCCCTGAGTGAGCCTGACATTCTGTCTTCTTGCCAGAGTCACTGCCACTGGCTGTGTCCCCCACCAAGGGGGAGCTGATCCCTGAGCTGTGTGCCTTGCTGCAAGACTGAGTCTGCTGGGAGGAAGGGGGAATATCCCCCCACTCACAGAAGCATCTTCTGCTGTCCCAGCCTCGCTCGCTGGACCAGATCCTGAGCACCTGTCCAATTTTGGGTGGCGCCTCCATACAGGCCAGCGGCGGGGGTGGGGGTGGGGGAGCGGGGACGGCAGGGTCTGGCGCTGCCCTCCATTTCTGTTGCCCTTACTCCTCTTGGTGGCCTTAAATCTTCTTGATTTCTCCTTTGCTGGAGAGTTTGAAAGTATCATGCCTACTATGGAAAGTATCATACATGCAAGGGATTTGACATATGACCTCTGCTGGCAAGAGAGTGTATTTTAAGAGAATTGTCCAGGAGAAGGCTATTCTCAACAGACAGAAATAAACAGGGATGGAGGGTCATCAGTCATCCTGGGGAGGGTTTTTTAGGGGGGAGAAAGGATCAGATTTGTCTTTTCTGCATTTGTAAAAACCACTCGATTGTTTATAGAAGGCCAGGTCTGGCTCCTAGACTTGAAAGGGTGTGTTTTCTGTATAAATGTGCACATATTTAGGATGAGAAAAATTATCTAGCAAAGGCCAACATAGTCAGTAGCTTCCTTGAGACTTTTGGTCTTTTCTTTCCCCCACTCCTGCTGGTCTCCGTCTCTCTCCCCTCTCTTCTTTCCTGTGAGTCCCTGCGGGAATATTGCATGCAGGGTGAGCACTGTCTTCCATTCTTGGTGAAATGGAAGGTCCCTTTATTCACATGATAGATAGATGTGTATGCATACTAAGTTGCTTCACTCGTGTCTGACTGACTCTTTGTGACCCCATGGATTGTAGCCCTCCAGGTTCCTCTGTCCATGGGACTCTCCAGGCAAGAGTATTGCAGTGGGTTGCCATTCCCTTCTCCAGGGGATCTTCCCAACCCAGGGGTTGAACCCAGGTCTCCCGCATTGCAGGCAGATTTTTTTTTTTTTTTAACCAGTTAAGTCACCAGGGAAGCCCAGATAGACGTGACCAAGAAAGAACTAGAGTTTCATGTTCTCCAGGAGAATGATGAAACCCTATTTTCTCCAGTTCCCGTGAGTGAAGAAATTAATGCTAATGAATGGAATTCTGAATTTCAGACCATACTTTTATTTTTTTTAATATATATGTATTAAAAATGTATTGTATTGTCTGCTTCCCTAGTAGCATAGCTGCTAAAGAATCCGCCTGCAATGCAGGAGACCCCGGTTCAATTCCTTGGTCGGGAAGATCCCCTGGCGAAGGGATAGGCTACCCACTCCAGTATTCTTGGGCTTCCCTTATGGCTCAGCTGGTAAAGAATCTGCCTGCAATGTAGGAGACCTGGGTTCGATCCCTGGGTTGGGAAGATCCCCTGAAGAAGGGAACGGTTACCCACTCTAGTATTCTGGCCTGGAGAATTCCATGGACTGTATAGCCTGTGGGGTGGTGCTCAAAAGTTGGACACGACTGAGTGACTTTCACTTTCACTTTCAGTCCTTCTTGTCTTCCACAGAAGTGATGCCAAACGTACAATGGGGAGACAGAACATCTTGTAGATTATTCCTGAGGTTAACAAAGCCTAGTGTCTCAAAAACCTATGGTTAAAAGAGGCATTTTTAAGAGTAAACTCTAGATTTACACTATCAAGGTTCAACTCCCACACTTCCTTCTTAGGGCTCTACATTCTATTCCAAGCCAGTTCATTTAGTTTCCCCATCTGTAGCTGAGGATCGTAATAGTATCTAGTTTAGAGGGTTGCCAATAGGATGAAACAAAATACACCATAAAAAGCACAGCCCCTGAAATTTAATGAGTTCTCTCTGTGCTAGACTTTTATTATTTAGTTATTGTTAATATTTTACAACTATTATTCTAAGGAATATAAAATCATTATTAGGATATTTAAAGTGTTAGTGTTATCATCAGTACAGCTTAATGGTGTAGAGTACAGATTATAGCTGCCTGAGTGCAGACCATACTTCTAAACTGCTGAGAACATCACCTTTGTTCTTTTAGCTAACAGACTATACAGGCTATAGTTCTTTTAGCGAACAGGCTATACAGTTAGATGACTCTAAAGGTAAATATTTAGCATCCTTGAATTTGTGAGTTTTAATGGAGGGGACTGTGAAAATCTCTGCTTTCTCTCTTATTTGTGCTAAGATTGAATTTGGTTATTTTGTTAACTCCGGGTCCTTACATACTGTTATTCTAGATCACAGGTTGGACAAGAGAATTGCCAACATGCCAAGTGTTATAAAATATATCTCTATCCTAACCGAAACATTCTAGGGATGCATAGATAGAGGATTTGGGAGAAATACCCTGTGCTGTTTCAGGCTTGTCAGGCAGATCTGTGTTCTGTGTAACAGTTGGATGACAGTGTCCCTGGAGAGGTGTCATGGTTGCTGAGCTTCCCCCAAGAGTGACATTGGAAGAGAAGCCAGGGCTGGCTCCTGATCAAAATGGCCATCCAGCCAGCAACCGCTGAAATCTGCTCCTGGAGGGGGCCTTCCTGCCTGACCCAGAGGGTCTGCAGGGAGCGTGTGCCTCGGCTCTGGCTGTGTTTACTTAGGCTTCCTGGACTGTGAGTCATGAACATGGTTAACTGCCTGGCTGGCCAGTTAGTGCCAACCCAGCAGAAATAAAACAGAGTAGGTTGAACTGTCACCAAGAGAAGAAAGCTTTCTAATTCTATCAATTTGATCGAGCTGTTTGAAGCAGAGAATGGATCAGACAGGAGCCCCCCTCCCCTGACCCTGCACCCCTGGCTGCATCTCCATGCAGAGAGAGAGCATTTGGCTCATAAAGGCCAGTGCCTGTCACTGGGGGCCAGTCAGCTCACACTCACGGTTGCAACTGAATTTTTAACGCTCAGCAGAGGTGGAAAAATCATGATGTTTCCTCTTCATAATAGAGCAATGACACCACAGAGAGTGTGTGTGTTTACGTGTGCAAGAGTTCTAGAAGGAGGGAACGAATACACACATGACATATAGAGGTTGGAAAGCAGGGAAGCCGGATGGAAAGAGGGAAGCTTAATGGCTATTTAATTGTTTTAAAATAAACCATAAAATCATACTGACCAAGGGCCTACTGGGCATTGTCCATGTGTGAACATCTCCACGTGAAGTTGTTTCCCAAACGATAGATTCGTTTGCTGAGACTCATGCACCAGGGTTGTCAGAGGCTGGCGGGCTCCACATGAGCATGCGATTTCAGATTCGTCCTCGTTCAATGCTTCTGTAACCGTGTCTAACAACAGCTGTCTGGGGTTTCTACCCAGAGCCCTGGCGTGTTTCATGCTTTGTGCTTTGAGATTCCCTGGGTCCCTAGCAGAAGGGGAGTGGCTGGTCACCGGGGGGTGATATACTACTCCTGGCGTTAGCACAGGCAACCTCGAGCTACATGGGAAAGAATTTTCCAAGACACCAGGGTAAGGAATGGGCTACGTCTACTTCTCATCTTGGCAGCAAGAGTGTTTCTGAAATAGTTTGTGTTGCACAAAAGTGTAGTTTATGGAGAGCAGTTTGTTGATTCAGCTATAAAACTGTGACCCACAATATGTTTGTCAAGGGGAATGAACTCTGTTTGTTTTCTATTGACGACTATACTTTTCATGGTTGAAACCCAGCTTCTCCTAAAGAGAGTCCTTTGGTTTCTCTGCATTTCAGGGACTGAGGAAGTGGTTCTTGCAAAGTCTAATTTCAGTTTGGAGTGTACTAGCTTGTAAGATCAGCTGCTAATGGACACCTATGACTTAGGAATGAGAACCAAGGTTGGGTATTACCCTTGGGTGAACAATGGTTCGCAAAGTAGCATGTTCTAATCTCTGGAAACTGTAAACACTGTTTGGTTTGAGTGGGGGGGAAAAAGAGGATCTTTGTAGATGTGATTAATTAAAAAATCTTGAGATGATCACATTATCCTGGGTTATCTGGGTGAGCCCTAAATGCTGTCACAGGTGTCCTTGTATGAGCGAGGCAAACAGAAAAGGAGATGGCCATGTGACCGGAGCGACTGGAGTGATGTGGTCACAGACCGGGCGATGCCAGCAGCTGGAAGAGGTGAAGCATGGATTCTCATCCAGAGTCTCCGGAGTGAGCCTGGCCCTGCCAACCCCTTGATTTTGGCTCAGTGATGATGGTTTCAGGATACTGTCCTCCAGAACTGCGAGAAAATAAATTTCTATTGTTTTAAGCCACGAAGCTTTCAGTAATTTGTTACAGCAGCCCCAGGAAGCTAATACACATTCTTTTCATTAATTGTATTTATGTGAGATATATCTATATCTAGTTACATATCAGTATCAAATAAATATTTATAAAAGATAGATTGTGTGTGTGTGTGTGTTGTGTATGTGACTGTTACTTATAGGGAAGGCACATCGTAAGGTCTATAGAGCTGTTCTTTTTTTTTTTTAGTTCTACCACTTTATTGCTACCAACCCATCTCCCTCTGCCCTTGTGCACACATGCTCAGTCATGTAACCCCATGGACTGCAGCCCACCAGCCTCCTCTGTCCATGGACTTTTCCAGGCAAGAATACTGGAGTAGGTTGCCATTTCCTTCTCCAGAGAGCTGTTCTTCTTAAGAGCTTAAAGTCTGGTCCCTCAGTTAAGCGCAAGAGTCAAACTGCCTTAGGTTCAAATCTATGACTTATTAGCTCTGTGATCTTAGACAAGTTAAATAACATCTTTGGAACGTAGACAGTTCTTTGAGGATTAAGTGCACTAATCCATGTGAAAGCACAGTGCCTGCCTGAAGGTACTCTGACATGTCAGCCCCAAGGCGATGGCCATCTAGGCTGCTCCGGCTTCAATCAGGGCAGAACCTGACAACTTCCATATTTATGGAATGAACTAAGTGCTTTAAGAAGGAAAGGGAAAGAAATCACTTTGGGCTGAGGGATTTACAGGAGCATTAAAAACAGGGGGGCAGTCAGGTCTAGGACTTCGAGGATGAACAGGTTTTTGGTAGACAAATATGGGAGGTGAAGACCAAGGAGACAATCTAGGTAAAGGAGACTGTGAAAAAAAAAAAGCTGTGGGAAGAAAAACCCGTGGTGGGGTTTCCAAGATCTGGTAGGAGGGTTTGAGGGACACTGGAGATCAGGCAGGTGAGACAGGTCAGAACCTGGTAGAGAAGGGTTCTGGAAGACTCCTCAGAATATTTGCTGCTCTACCCAGCTACAGCATGGTCAATTAAGTCACAGGTAATTAGACCTCCTGCCAGGAGCCTAAGGAAATTCTTGGCACAGGATGCTTAGGAGAGTGGGAGGAAGAAAACAGTCCTCTACTTGTGAAGTGTCAGGTGAAGGGATGGCCAGACACTCACCACTCGTCTGGATGAAGGATTGCTCTGGGCCTGGCAATTCATGGCCAGGTTTTACAGTAATTGGAGTGGCGCCTTCTTTATCTACAAGGGAATCATTTTGCTCTGCCTTCAACCATAGCTTTGGAATCTGTGCTATTTAGTGCATTAAAGTATGCCCATTAAATAAGTAAGTTATGCTAACTGGCCTGGAACAAACACGGAGGATAAATGGGCTTTTCGCAAAACAAATAGCAAACCCAGTGTCTCTCACATAGCTTGCTGAGAGTTGGAATTCTCACTGCAGTCAATCTTCTGGGATTTAGGTGCCTGTACATGCAGAAGTCAAGGAGGGAGGGTTTAATGCATTTTGAAAGGCAACCAGGGCATAAGAAACAGCTCTTCTAAGCTGATAGGACTGAGGCTGGACAAGTAGCAGTCTATGAGTGGACATGTGCTTTTGCCCAGGGTTGGGCTGTTATGATGAAGGGAAGTGTACTTCTATCAGTATTTCATTAGAGAGGGTAAAACCCCAAAGAAGCTTCCACTTGACAAGGCATCCATCCTTGCCTGCCTGATCACATGTTGGGATTAGCATGCTTTCTAACCAATGGGTAAGGCTCCCAAGTTGGGCTGAGGTCTCCGAGACGTGGTAGGGAAGGCAGATGAAGCCAGCCTCCGGCATTCTTACACGGGGATTTGAAAAGGAAAGATTTATCTCAAGCGTCATGGTTTCAAAATTCTAAGCACAGCATCAGTGGGGTGTCCAGTGAGATGTTTGAGTAGGAGGTAATTTCACTTTTTCTCTTGCTCGGCTAAAGGCAGGTGATAAAAACAAAAGGCTTTATTTATAACAGAGGTGGGATATTTGGAAGAGGAGGGAAGTAGAAATACTTTCAGTGAAAGATTAGGATGAATCAGTGACAGAGGATGGCGGGGAAGCACTGCGGGGGAGAGAGTTACAGACAGAAGGAAATTCAGATGTTTCCAGCTCCTTCTCTCTGTTCTCTTAGCTGTTCATCTCCATTTGTTATTTGCCCCTTTCCTGTTCCGAGTCTTTCATTTTTGTGGGTTTCCTGCTGATATCAGGATTGCTACTTCTGGAACAAATCTGCGCAGTTTATGATATAATATTATCTGAAGAACCCAACCTTTTTCAGTTTTTAGGAGGCCCCTAAACTTTCAGGTTAGTTTTGTAAAAAATCTTATTTTAAAATATACAATTAATACATGGAACAACATGGATGAAACTCAAAATAACCATGCTGAGTGAAAGAAGCCAGTCAATAAGATCACGTACTGTATCACTCCATTTATACAGAACTCAAGAAAATGCAGAGTAATCAATAATAACAGAGCAGATCAGTGGATGCCTGAGAACAGAGAAGCTGGGAGGAGGGTGGGGTAACAAAGGGACGTGGGGAAACCTTGGGAGATGATGAGGATGTTCACTATGTTGATTGTGGTGGTGGTATTATGGAGATATATGTATATATCACTTTTTCTCTTGCTCGGCTAAAGGCAGGTGATAAAAACAAAGGTGCTATGTGTAGTACAGTATGTATAGAGTACGGTATTATATGGAGTACAGAATGTATAGAGTACAATGCTGCATGGAGTGCAGTATGCATAGAGTACAGTAGGGGAGATTATCTTTATTTCAAGCCCATGATGTCCAGAAGCAAGTGTAAAAGCAGTGGTGATGTACGGTATTGTACTATATAGCCAATTGTGTAAATTGGGTATCTAGGCTAACTCTATTGGACTTAGGAACCCATTGGATTCATGAACGTGAACTCATTTGCAAGTAGAGGAATTACTGTATATACGCACACACACACATATATATATATAAAACTTACCAATCTGTACACTTTAAATATGTACAATTTTACATGTCAATTGTAACTCAGTAAAGCTGTTGAGAAAACCAACCTTAGCTTTCAAACATGAGCTGGTTAAACTTGCGTAAAGATGTGTGCAGGGAAAAAGGCAGGCGTCATAACATGGTGCGCGCAGTGCTGGGACAGAGCCACTGTGTGGGAGAGGGGACTTGAACGCAGCCTGGTGGGGACGTAGCGCCAGGGTGTGCCTCCCAGGTGCCTGTGGTTTAGAACGGTCTCCCTCTTGCTGCCGACTTCCATTGTTCCTGGTCAGGTCCAGCTTCTGCAAAGAAGGAAAAAACTCACAAGCAAGAAAGCAGTGTTCATTGGCCCGGAGCCAGTGACCCTTCGGCCCGTTCCCTTATATTTGGTTGGTGCACATTCACACCCCACGTATTCCAGAGGCGGCAACCAGGCCTGAGACTGCCAAGTAGTCCCTAAAGTAGTCCCCGAGTCTCTGTGGCTCTTACTGTTAAGAAATAGGGGAAAATGAAAGCCAATCTCTGAAGTTCTTAATCAAACTGTAATAGACCTTGGTAGAAAAATATGGGCATAGACATTTAATATTCTGAATTTTTTTTCACTTATTCCTAAAGTACTTGTTGAGCGTATACTTTTAACTGGTAATAAGCAGCATGCTTATAATTGGTAATAAGATGAAAATCATCTCTCATAGCACTTGCTGTTTCAGGCCGCAGAGATGACAAATCACCAGGTGATTACGCTGTGGGCTCTGTGTATGTACAGCAAGCTCTTCGAAAATGGAGAAGACCCCCCCAGATTGAAGTGAAGGGGAAGCTTCCTAGTGGAAGGAGGAGAGGCTGGAATTTCTTTTTAGGAACATATGGAGGACGGCCTTTTCCAGGGAAGGCAATGGAGTCCCCTAAAGACACTGAAGATTCTGGACTAAAGACGAGAAGTTCAGCGGCCCCTGAGGCTGTGGTGAGGTCCTTAGGAGGACAGGACCCTAAACGAGAGCCCGTTACAGGCACTGGAGTCAATGACAGAAAGAGGAAATGACCGCAGCAGACTCAGGCCGGGCTGCGCTGCACTCGCTGGCGTGGTGACAGTCCCAGTGGCCATGGGTCTGAGGTCCCAGTGGATGTAAATGCCTCGGTGACCCAAAGGAGCCACGAATGAACAGACTTTCCCTTCTCAAACGTGGGATTGTGAGGACAACTCAGGGAAAACAGGAGGCGTGGCCAAAACAGGACATGAACTCATAACACAGACCCAGGGGGGAAAAGTCACAGCTCAGCCGGTGTTAAGATTTGTGCTGGGGCTCTGCACTCTCCAGGGTCCCTCCTGGAGGTGTAACTACAGTTTACAGCAATGACTGTCCGATGGACTCAGGAGCCATAGCTGGGAGATGATGTGACTCTCCCGCAGTCTGGAGGCTCATGTGGCTTCCTGTAAATATCCAGGGCTTTCAGCCTGAACTGCGCAGCCCAGGTAGGCTCCTTGGGCCACCCCCGAGGACACGGGTGTTTTACAGTTTTCCACAAGCTGCTGTTTCTCTTATCAGGATGGTCACTCTCTGGCTAATGAAAAACATCTCTCTGGCCCAAACATGACCTTGAGGTTTATCTAAATCGTTTGTTGCTCAGCAGAACAACATATATCAGAAGTGAAATATATGCCAAAAGACACTTCTAATGCACCATTTATCTTTGCTGTAATTGATTCTCATGCAGGACAAATACCCGGTGGGGATTCACAGAGGGCTTAACACACTCTGCCATTATGATGACATCATCTCACATAAAGCAGCCCTTCTGGATGCCTGATAGATGACAAGGTCTTTTTTCTTTTTTAAGTGCTGCTCACAGCACCACATTTAACTATGGGATTACAAGGAGCAAGTGTTCTGATCGTACTTCCCAGCCTTTATTTTCAGCCGGCACTGTCAAGCTCATCCCACACTCCAATCAAAATAAAATTATTTCAAAATCCATACCCAATTGATGACTCTTGTCAAAAGAAACTGTGTAACAATGCATATCTATCGACTTTCAGTTTGGGTCGGTGTTGAGATTTATCGTCTCTAGGCAAATATTGAGCTGGGTGAAGTTTCGGTCAGTTATGTCCTTCTTAGTCGATAAATCTAAGAGTTAGACTTGGGGAGGAGTCAATGCCCATGAGCAAGCATTTGTGTAAACTGATGGTTTTAAAATCCATGAAGGGGATATAGAACCACAAAACCTAGTTCAAAAACTGCTGAGACCCACGGGTTTCAAAGAAATGACTTAAAGATGTGCAATAAAAACTAGAAACAGTGCAGCCAAAGTGTGCCCCTGAATATCGCAGGCTAAGAGTGAGAGACCACCTTGCTTTGAAGAATGGTCCGGGATGAAAAGGTCTCCATCTGTGAGAACCATTACATGCAGTTATACATCATGATAATATTAATTACATAATCATTGCAAATGGCCCTTCAGGATGTTATCCTCTGACCCCCAGGGCCGCTGCATGGAAGGCAGTTGAGTAGTAATTGGTGGTTTCTCTAGATCCGTTAAGTGGAGGGGTGGGCCGCTGAACCCTGCTGTCCAAACTGATGTCTTAAAGTGAGCAGGGGGCCTTGGGAGGTGCTATCTAGGCTATTATACCAGCTGGGCTTCCTGTATTCATTGCAAACTGCAAGACCATCTCTCAGCAAAGCCTATTTGTTCTTTGAAATGTCAGCACACCGTTTTAAGTCCTAATGTAGCATTAAACTATTCTTTTCAAGTTACAAACACAGAAGGGGAAAAGAAGCATACTGTTGGGACATGTAGAGAATCTCAGCAGAGCAAAATATATCCTGTACTAGTCAGGATAGGCTGGGCTGTACTGTGGTAACAAATAAACCTGCACGTGTAAGGAGCTTCCTTCAACGATTCATTTCTCATTCACACCGCAGTCTGCGATCTGAACGGCTTTCCTTGGTGGGCTCCTCCACACGGGGACTCAGGGATAAACACTCCTTCTAATTTGTGTTCTCACCATATTGAGAGTTTAGTTAAGCTCATTCCATGTTATCGCTGCCTCTGCATCTGTTTTGTTTGGCCAGTCAGCCCGCAGGGACCTTGAACTGACTCCGGCCCCTTCACACAAGCCCACGCCTTAGTCTGCATCCTTCAGTGTCACAGGCGAATATCAGTTTCCTGGGATGTCTTTGTGATCAGCCGTCTCCCTCCACTCCTGACATCTGTGTGCCTTATTCTTACCACACCCATGCTCTTTTAGTTTGAATTGACCAATCCGGCCCTAACCTGAAAATCCCAACCCCTCTGCCCACGCACCCTAATAAAGACGTGTGCTCTAAGTCCTGCCTCCCTGCTCTCTTTGCACTCTGCCTTGACCTCCCTGTGTGAGCCCTTGGAACCTGCAAGTAGTAAACTTCTGTTTCAGTTTCTCTTGTGGTCTGTTGTTGAAACTTGACTCACCATCCAGCGCCCCGTGTTCCACTTAACACATGCTAATTAATAAAGTTATAACATACCATTTTAAGCAGATGGTCTTCAAGTTAGTCACGAAGGGAAAGCGAATTGGAGGTTCAGACGGAATGTTCTTAATGGCCAGACCTGGAAGTGACTCTGTATCACTTCTGTCCGTCTTACACTGGGAAGAACTTGGTCTGATGAGGTGGTTTAACTACAAGGGAGCCTGTGACTTGTAGGCCTTTTGAGTGCCCAAGAAGTATTGGTTTTGTGGACGCACAGTACTGTCTTGTCCCTGCCAGTCTTTGTAAAGGGAAACTGACCTCCGATGGTGCAGGTGGTGTAGGGGATGCTGCCAATGCCTTCACCCTTGGTCCACCTCTGAGCTTCCCCCGAAGCACATAGGCAGTTCCTATGCACACTGACAGCTCCCTCCTGCAGACACCCACCTCTCTCTTCTCTGTCCGAGGACTGTCAGAGCTCAGGGCAGACCCCAGGCACCTGGAATTTGATGATCCCCAATTAGAAATTGATGGGTACACAGCCCAGCTTTCTTGGCCTTCCCAGGGACAGTTTCTGGAAGAGACGCAGGCTGTAACGTTCTCGTGGGGCCGAGCCTCAGTGCTGACCGTGGTAGCTCATGCACTGATCATCTTCCATCGTTTGTTTCTCTCTTCTAGGTCTCACTCTCTCCACTGGCTTGCTTATTCTTCCCAGGCTCATTCCCAGTAACGCATTTACTCTCAAAGTCCTTTGTCCCTACTCCTGCTTCCATGAGAATAATCTAAACGAGGAATCGATGGGCAAAGCTTAAAAGCCAGCTGGAAGAGTAGAATCCCACAGCAGAAGAGACTTCTAGGTGGGTTCACGCAGGTCTGTCTTTGCTTCGAGGGGAATGTGACTCGGGAAGGAGGGACTTGAGTGGGGAGGCTGGGGTGGAAAGGTCAGGAGAGGTGCTCAGTCAGGATGATGCAGACTGGATGGGGGCTTGAAGGACTTGTTACTGATACCACATAATTAAAGGCCTCAGATGCCGGGGGCTGGTCAGTTTTGGTAAGTGTGGATTATCTAGGCCTTTCCAAAATGCAAACATTTTGCTCAGAATTCTTCACCAATAAGGTAAAAATTCAAACTCTAGATTCCTCAAGATGGCATACAAGTTCCCTTATCACCCAACCTTGACCTACATGCCCTTCTCTTTCAACATCCAATTACACCACCTGTTTGGTTCCCTAACATTTCAGGATGACTCTCTTCTCCTCCTGGGATGTTCAGACTCTTCTTTAAGACACAGCTCAGCCTAATGTCTTCTGTAAAGCTGTCCCCAACTTCCCCCACACGATTTTCATTATTTATTCATCCAACAAGTATTTTAAAAACGCCTGCCAAGTGCCAGGCACTGATTGAAGTACTGAGGATAACAGTAGGGGAAGAACTGACAAATCCCTGCCCTTATGAGGTTTACCTTGCAATGTGGGGAGTTAGAAATAAACACCTGTCTCCTCCAGACTTCAAGCCCCTCACAGGCAATGGGCGTGTCTTTTCCTGTCTTTATTCCCCGTGTCTGGCAGAGGGCTCAATACATCTGCTTAGTGACTATGTTCTTAGCACTGGGAGATGATTGCAGAGATGGCAAAGTGGTGGTAACAGTTGTACTTAGTGGGAGATCATATTTATACCTTGCTATCTGGATTTCCTTTAAATCGGGCTGCTTGTTTCATATTTTTGTTTATTTCTTAGGAAAGGCTGTTAATGTGTTTACAGTGATTTTATTAAGGAGACTTAGAAAAAAATAATTTGAAAGAATGACTCCGTCCAACACTGTGCACAGACTTCATGCCACCAAATTGCATGTTTTAAAACAGGTGAGATGGTCAGTGTTATGTAAAAGGGAAAAAAGTGAAACTAGACACCCACTCTGTACCAGGCCCCAGGTACTCCTGCGGTTACGGGAAGACACTGACAAATAAGATGTGGTCTCTGTCCTCGAGGGACCTGGGGTGTCTAGCAGGAAAAGACTTGTGAGCTGAAGGGAAGGTCAAGAGTTGTTACTGATGTTGGGGGAGAGCCTCTCCACCCTGACATTCAGATCATGCCACTTTGGTCACAAGTGATGCCCCATGAGTTGGAGGCATCATGAGGGCTCAGAGCACCACAGTGGAATGAATCAGCCTTTTAGGGGTAACTTTGTATTTTCAGAGATGCCAAGTAATGGAAACAAGGTAAACCATTACTTTATCAGAGTGGAATTCCAAGTTATCCTTTCAATGGTAAACCGAAGAGCCCAAGCCAGCATATTCCCACGCGGTAATGCCTCTTGGTAGTAACACACATCTCAAAGCAATTGAACACTACCCTGGCAGGCATAGGTGAATTGCACTTGTCGGGGATATTTAGAAATGGGGCAGCTATGTTTGAGAAAATCCTCAGATTGAGAGAGAGAGGATATCAGCAGCAGTGGAGTAATCACACTGACTCTTGACGTGAGGCCAACGAAAGGCTGTCATCCCCCTGGGTCTTAGAGCCTGCTAGCTGCATCTTAGCAACAGGTAGCAACCGGGAGCACTGCAGTGGGCGCGGAGTCACTCTCCATCAGAGAGGGTGGGGAGATGAGTGCACGGGGGTCATGTGGGGGATGGTGTGAGCAGGTCTCCTGGGAGTTTACACGTGGGGTGCAAGAAGAGAAAACCGGATGTGGACAGAGGCCCTGGAGGAGGAGTGCTTTGCCCGGGGGTGAGGTGGCTGAGAAAGCGGACATTTTTGAAATTACAGGTGATGCTTTTAACAGAAGACCGATGTGTCATATTGCCTGAGTTGTGCTTTTTTTTTCCTCCTCCAAATCCAAGGGATTCTCATAGTGCTCTTTTGATTGGCCTAATGATGAGTCTATTTTTGTTTGTTTACAATTAGAGGAGGATATTGGTGAAGGACATCAGCAGGCTGGTACTTCCTGTGTGAAAGAATGAGAAGGATTCTGAGCGCGTGCTTCTGTACCTGTGTTCCTTTTGGATGACACTGACAGGTCCCCCTTGAGAGTGGTTTTGCTGTGGGTACTGACTCTTCCAGTTTGAAGGGAGGGGAACTCTCCTTGACAACGCGTTTAACTGAAGTCAGTTTAATCGACATCCTTTGAACTTACATCAAAGGGGCAGACTTGTTCCTTTGAAGTCCTCTGTTGTCTCCCCAAATTAGCCATGTGATGGCTTAGGGCAGGTCCCTTCACTTGCCAGGGCCTCAGTTTCCAGGTCTGTAAAATGGACCAGTTGGGGCAGCTAATTTCTTGGGCATCTCTGGGTCTGTCCTACCTTTCAGCGATTAGTTTTATACAGAGAATCTCATATACCCAATTACACACCCAACTGGTGACTTGTGTCTGTAATTACATTAATAAAGCCCCAGAGGCCAAGATAAACACCGAGAACACCAACTGTGAGATCACCTGGAACCAGGGAGATAATGACATGTTGTAGGGATGTGTTTTGTATACACATATCTTCTCTGGAAATTTGTTCAAGTCCAAAGAGGGTGTATGAAGCTCCAATTTGCTGCTAATGTTGCTAAGAATGAGAAACACAATAATACTAGACGTCTTTAGTTTTGAAACAAATACTTCTGTTTTTATAATCTTTTGCACTTTCTTTTTCAGTAATTTTTCATTCTATACTTATTACTTCAACAAGTATGTATTGAGTACCTTCCACATGTCAGGCCCTGGTCTAGGTCCTGGGAATAGTGTGGTGAACCAGACAGACACCCTTGATCCCATGGAGCTTACATCATAGTGGAGGAGGGGATTATAAAACAAGCAAGGTCACTTCCAATATTCATAATCACCACCATGAAAATAAAACTGGAATAAAGGTGGCACAGTGGTAAAGAATCTGCCAACGCACGGCAGTCAAGCAATGCACGAGACTCAGGTTCAATGCCTGGGTCAGGAAGATCCCATAGAGGAGGAAATGGCAATCCACTCCAGTATTCTTGCCTGAAGAATCACATGGACACAGGAGCCTGGTACGTGGAGTTGCAAAGAGCTGGACACTGAGTTGACTGAGCACCAAGCGCAAAATGAAGTGAAAAAGAATGGCTGGGATGAAGGTAGTAAGCAATAAACACGCAGATCAAGGAAGGCCTCTCTGAGGAGGTGATGTTCACGCTGAATCCTAAATGGGAAAAATCTGTCCAGGCAAAGGGCATGGCAAGATTCAGAGTCCTGAGAACCAATCGGGAAGCAGATGGTGAGCTCATCTCACGGAAGGAGAGACGGAGACCCACGCGGGTTTTCAATGATTCCTTGCTCATTGTCCTTCTCCTGAGCCCTGTCAAGTGCGAAGGGGTAAAGGTATTTGATCATCAACAAAAATGCATGCAGAGTTCATTATATACTAGGCTCTCTTCTCTGGAATACAGCTGAGAACAAAACAGACACAGTCCCTGTTAGTTTGGAGCTGTGTTACTCATATTCAAGGGCAACATACTCTGCACATGAGTTTCTTTTAGGTTTGTCCAGTGAAAGTTGATGGGGGATGTGAACGATTTGGGTGGAACATCTGGGCCCTGGGCCTCCCTCTGTCCCTGACTGGCTGTGTGGTATGCAGTTAGTTGGGAAGTCTCTCTGGGGCTCGATTTCCACATCTGAAGTTGGGGGTGCTGGATTTAGACCCACTTTTTAACATGGATTGGCCTGTGACTTGAGGTGGGGAGGGCGTTTTTCTTCCTCCTTTTTTTAAAACTAATTTTTGTTGGAGTATAGTTGATTGGCAATGTTCTGTTAGTTTCTGCTGTATGGTAAAGTGATTGTTTTGCATACACTTATATCCATTTTTTTTAAAGATTCTGTTCCCATGTAGGTCATTCCAGAATATTGAATAGAGTTCCCTGTGCCATACAGTAGGTTTGTATATATTTTATATATAGTAATGTGCACATATCAATCTCAATCTTCCAATTTATCCCTCCCCCAACTTTTTCCCCCTCGGTAATCATGTTTGTTTTCTACATCTGTGACTATTCCTAGTTTGTAAGTAGGTTCTTTTGTACCATTGTTTTTAGATTCCACGTATAGGTGATATATCATGGTGTTGGTCTTTCTCTGTCTGACTTACTTCACTCAGCATGACCATCTTTAGGTCCATTCATGTTGCTGCAGATGGCATTATTTCATTCTTCTTTACGGCTACTATCCCAGTGTATATATGTACCACATCTTCTCTATCCATTTCTTCATGGTAGACACTTTGGTTGCTTCCAAGTCTCGGCTATTTTAAAGTAGTGCTGCAACATGTATCTTTTTTGAATTATGGTTTTCTCCGGATGTATGCCCAGGAGTAGCATTGCTGGATCATACGGTAACTCTAATTTTAGTGTTTTGAGGAACCTCCATACTCTTCTCCATCGTGGCTGCACCAGTTTACATTCCCACCAAGAGTGTAGGAAGGTTGCCTGGCAGGAAGTTTTTAGCTGACGGAGAAGTACTGCAGGTTTCTCTCTCGTGGACGGGAGGCTGCTCAGAGCATCTTGCTTTGTGTTATCCTACAGATTGCCATTTCCTGTGCCATTCTGCTTGTGTAGGTCATGTGCTGTTTTATAGTAGGACTAGGCGAATGTTTTCCTCAATCTCTCTATCAGGATGCTTGGTTACTGCATAAAAGGGCCAGCCACAGGCTTTCAGATGGTTGAGATGTGTGGAGACAAGTCTCCGTAAACAGAAACCTTAAGTTTAATGAGTGGAATTAAAAATGCAAATGATGTGCAGGATGGTGGGGTAATTACATGATTAGACGCAGCTACATCAGACAGGGGCTCCCATGGCCTGTTTGTGGATCCGTGTCCTGTTTATGTCTAGGCAGCTCGCTGGAGGCCTCCCCTCGCCTTGGGCTTGCCATGTGGCTCGGGGAGTGGGAGGGGCTGCACTCACCACCTACCTCCTTCCCAGGGGGCCGAGGGGACTAATGAGGGACTAGGAGATTGACTGATGAAAGGTGCTGTAAAAGTACAAAGTCTTATTACGCTGTTATGAAACCGCATTTCGGCATCGGTTACCCACCAACACCCGAGTGAAACTCGACAGCCTCTCAGCCCATTTGTCAAGAGCCGGCAGGTCCCCTCTCGGCACAGGTGAATCAACAGTAAATAGAAATTGAATGTGTATCACAGGTATTTTAATAAAGTCGATAAAACACAGTTGCGCTGGCCTCTTTGGCTGTTGCCAACGCTCACTCATAAACAGAAACCCCCGTGGGGATAGTCACTGACTGGGGTGGGTGCACGCAAGGTGCGAGCTCAGAGCCTGAACTGGCTATTTCATTTGGAGGAAAGTGCTTGGTGGATGCACTTGGGTTACCATGGTGACCGAGGGACAATGCTCTTGGGCGTGCAGACCCCATGTTTGCAGCATTACGCTTCAGAAGGGGGATTTAAGATGCAGAACAAAACATAATAAAGGAGCGTCAATCTTAATAAGACCAGGGACTGAAAGAAAGCCAGGGACTTCTGTTTAGACACCACAGCGTTCTCGCCTTGTGGGTCTGGGAACCGGTCCAAGACTGAAGCTTGTTCATTATACCTCCCAGGCCGCCGGCATTCAGAAGGGCTCTCTGCATTGAAATTGCAACTTTTTCTCACCTGGCTGCAAAGAGAACCCACTGAGTTTAGAACAGTACATGAACGAAGAGATTTTTTTCTCATTTAAAAAACATCCTTTTGTACCTGGTCGATAAGATAGAAGGAAAAAAAAAAAAGCCCAGCTTGAATATTGAGCAAGTTGCCAAAATTGAGCCTGGAACAACCCCATGGTGTCTTTATTGGGTAACATGAATATCATTCTTGGATATAGCCTCATTAATCAAAGCCGCAAATGCTCTAAGAGTTCTGACGGAAAGGACGTAGCAAAAGGCGGCTTTTATCATTTACATAATTAAAAAAATTCCTGGATCCTCTTTCCTTGTTTGATGCCCCTGGGTTATGGACAGCTGACACCTGCTTTCTGGGTGCATGTTGTTTCTTCCTACAACTTCTCTTTTGTTTCCAAGGAGGGGCCCCACCTTGTCTTGTGGTCCCCCACAAGAAGGAAAAGATCAGGCAGAATGAAACGAAGGAATTAGAACAGAAGGTCTATTAATCAAGGAGGCATATGGCAAGAGAAAGAGGCTGGGAGTCAAGACTGCTGGTCCTCTGCGGCCATTGACCGTGTGTGTGTGGCTTTGCTTAACTCCTGGACCTTGGACCCTTGTCCTGCCCCTCAGTGAGTCTGAGCGGACTTCTCACCTGCAAGCTTTCTGGGGATGAACACTGTTTTTTTTTTTTTTTTTTAAGCTCATCTCCATGTTTCACACCATGATATAAGCATTTCTGGAATGCCTGAATTCCTAAGATTCTGTCCCATTCTGTAAGACTCTTGGCCTGGAGGTGATGGACAGAAGTCACTTTGTAGCATCCTTTCGGGCTGGAAAGGGGTTTGGGAGCGAGTAGCCAGTGCTGGAGAGTCTGTTTGCCCCTCCAGACCCATTCTCCACTCTTCTCTCCCCTGGTTGGTACCTAAGGAGACTCCTTGGCTATGTCCCTGGCTCCCTTGCCATCTAATTAGGGCCGGGGAGGCCAGTGAATGGAATTTCCCATGGACCTGCATCACTTGAAGCTGCTTCAGAGGCTCTTCAGGGCAGAAGCGCATGGGGACAGCTTAAGTTTGACCTTAGAACCTTAAAACCAATATCTGATTATTGAATTCCATTTTGGAATATCCTGCCTTCATTCCTGGATCATGTAAACAAATTACTGACAGAACGTGGGCAGGGGGACAGTTGGTATGTTTAGAAGTAGATTTCAAATTATCCCCTCCAGCGGGAGTCCCAGTTTTCTGACTAGGAAGCCATCCTCATCCTGAATTTGTTGATTGAGAAAAACTACAAAGTGGTGTGTTTGTGTACTCAGCCATATCCAACTTTTTTCGACCTCATGGACTGTAGCCCTCCAGGTTCTTCTGTCCGTGGGATTCTCTAGGTAAGCATACTGGCGCGGGTTGCCATTTCTTCCTCCAGGACATCTTCTTGACCCAGGGTCTGAACCCATGCAAGAGATTCAGGACTGTTAATTTTTTTTACTAGGAAGCCTTCCCCATCGTAAATTTGCAGACTGAGAAAACCTACAAAGTGGTAGGTTGCATTGTTGTTCATGATTGTTTTTTCCTTCTCCTAAGAGGCTTGTAAATCCCTGCCCGTCCTGTTTCTCCTGCAGGAGATGTGGCCTACTCCATGGTGGGGCTTCAGATGCAAATGCATGGTGTGGCCAGGTCTCCTAAGCGCGTCCACCACCTGTTCAGGCCACGTCCCAGAACGAGGAGGCGTGCAAAGCAGAGCAGAACCCAGTCTCAGCCAACCTGCAGTCTCCAGGTCATCTGGGCAAGAAATAAATATTGGCTGTTATAAGCCACTGACATTTAAGCAACAATACACAAATTATATCTTAACCATCATAACATCCATAGGGGTTTGCAAACTAGTGGGACTTAGCAGTTGGATTGATGAATGGATGGATAACCGGGCAAGTCAGTCACACTTTGTCTTTTCAAGTCCGTGGCCCACATTTGATGGCCTCTCTGAACAAGCAGATTTCTTGCTGTAACCTGGCAGCAGTCCTTGACCGCATTTGGTTTCTGATGCCCTAGTCTCGGAATCTCCAATCTAGAACAATTATTGTCCTTCGGATTTGTGGCAATTTTGGAAAGAGAACAGAATTTTGAAACAGTGGATGTGGGTTAAAGTCTTGGCTGCCTCACCTATTTCCTTGTGAACTTGGGAATGGCTTTCAGCTTTTTCGACCGCATATGTTCACTTACCACTCTTACATACAGGGCACATTTGAATGAAGTAAGTTTGGCACATTGAATGGAATAAGCCATGTAGATCTTCTTTTTAATGCAAGTTGAAGGTGCTATTCTTGGAGTAACTAACCCAAGGAGGAAAGAGACTCTGACACCCTCACTGCTCCTCCTGCCTCCCCACCCCCCGATCATTCTTCTGCTGTAGCCCCCAGCCCATCAGCTGTGTGCTCTTATTTCAATGGGAGTTTGAAAGATGGTACTGAGAAAATCCGAAGTCCTCCTCAAATGGGCAGTGGCCACGGCAGCTCTGGCTGGAGCTGGCAGGCCTTTTGCTGGAGATGAGCACTGATTCTGAAATCTGAAATCTAAAGGAAATACCCAACCTTGTATGATCTCTTGACAACTTAAGGCCCTAACTGGTCGATTAGTGGTGGCGCTTTCCTTCCCTGTCCGCCAACAACACTTCCAGTGGTTCCCACTCCTCAGACTTGGTCTCTCAGTACCCAGTGCAATGGAACTTATAGCCACTGAGTTAATTAGGACCGAGGGGAGCGCCACACCCTAGCTGCTTAAATTATAGCCACTGTGCCTTCTCTCCAGTGGGAGGAAGTGTATACTGCCACCCCGGCCCCCTGTGTCAAGAGGGAGATGGAGCTGGGGGGTTCAGAGTTCCTGTCCTGACATCAGCCTTCTGGGGTCAAGAAGTGGGCCTCATGGGGCTCAGATATCAGGGGTGGGGGGAGTTCTGCCATGAGGAGGTAACTTTAATGACGTCAGGGGGTGAGGAGTGTGTGGGGTGTAGTTGGGAGGCGGCTTTAAAATGACAAGCAGGAGGCAATGCTGGGCCTTCACCCCCATTCACCTCATTCCTCCCCACCTCCTCCCTGCAGTTCCCACTGTCTACCTTTACAACCCAGTCTGTGAGATGGGGGCAAGACCACCCCACGGATGAGGCGCTCCGGCCACAGGCCCGCACTGTGCTAAGCCTTTGCCACGTCAAGGATGAGCCACAAGAAACTGCCCCATTTGCTCATTTCTGACCTGCAAAAACAGCAGTTTCAGACTTCAGTCTACCACGTTTCCTTTCTCAGCCATCTGATGATTACAGCTCTACCTTTCAGATGAGGGAACTGAGGTGAGGTCATTTGCTTTAAGTCAAGAGTGAGAGACAGAGTGACGGTGTATGTTGGGGGGTCCTGGCTGCAGGCTCAGCTCAGAAGTGTCACACTGCACCCCAAGACCCACTTACTTTGGTCCATAAGCGATCGTAACAGCTTCAGAGGTTACTAACTAGAGACTACCAAATACTGATGGCTGCTGTATGTCTTGTTCTTGTTTTCTCTCTTTCTCTAGATAAATACTGAAATTTCGGTGTGGGGGATTTGTTGTAAACATTATTCTCCTTATTCATTAATTCTCTATTTTATTCCAGAGT
Source organism: Cervus elaphus (assembly GCF_910594005.1). Lineage (NCBI taxonomy): Eukaryota > Metazoa > Chordata > Mammalia > Artiodactyla > Cervidae > Cervus > Cervus elaphus. Next base: position 39,989,450 of record NC_057822.1, read on the forward strand.
TAATTTAACATGGTTTTTGTGTGTGCGCTTAGTCGCTCAGTCGTGTCCAACTCTCTGTGACCGCATGGAGTGTAGCCCTCCAGGCTCCCCTGTCCATAGGGATTCTCCAGGCAAGAATACTGGAGTGGGTTGCCATGCCCTCCTCCAGGGGATCTTCTCAACCCAGGGATCAAACCCAGGTCTCCCACATTGCAGGCAGATTCTTTATCATCTGAACCACCAGGGAATATGACAGCACAAATGAAAAGTGGGGGTAAGAAAGAAAATCCAAACCATAAGAACATTTGGATTTTTTCCCAGCTTTCTGAGATATAATTGACATATAACATTGTATACAACATGTTGATTTGATCCTTTTAAACACTGCAAAATGATTACCAGCATAGTGTGAGCTAACACCTCCATCACCAGCACATCATCACCATTTATTTTTTGTGGTGAGGAAATTTAAGATTTGCTTTCTTAGCAACATTCAAACACATAATAGTGCATTCTGGAATTTTTAAAATTTAACATGGCATTGAGAGTATTTGCCCATTAAATATCCCACAGCATCAATTTTGAATGGAGTCCTTTTTATGGAAGGAAAACATAGGCAGGCAGAAAAGTGCACAGATTAAAAGCCAATGACTCCATGCAGTGTCATTTTTAATGGCTCCACTTAGTCTTTTTCCAAATGTTCAGTATTATCAATAAAATAGCAACGAAGAAACGTGTCCAGGACTATTTTCAGCAACGCCAGAGACCACGGAGGAATCCATAGGTCTGAATTCCACACTATCCTTAAAAAGAACACATCTTCTTGGGGGGTTGGGGGGGCAGGGGGATTCAAGCTGCTGCCTCGACAGCTTCCTGCCCGAGTTTGGACACTTAATGCAAAGCCTAGTCCTGTCGCTGCTTATCTGTGTGGCGTCCCCCTCTCCCCGCCCTTTCGCGCGGACAGCCCCCGGCCACGCCACACTGTCCTCTGAGGGGCGGGCGGTGGGGAGAGCACGGCCCTGAAGCAGGAGGTGACTGATGGTGAGGGAAACCGCCAGGCTTTCCTTTCATTGCGTTTTGACCCTAAGTTTTCTGAAACGAAGATGCTTCATTCACATTCCTCTCTTTCTGAATTGTCGGAAAGTGTAGTGAAAAGGCAACGGGATTCAAAAGATCGTCAGAGCCGATAACTACACCACCCACCAGATGGCGCTGTTGCTCCATCGGAAAGGGCGGGCGGCGGGGCTCCTGAGTTACTGGCCAGAGATGGGAGCCCAGACACGGGACGGGGAGACGGCCAGAGGCGGCCGTGGTCTGTGTGTTCTGTCGCCCTGACAGCCTCACTCTCTCTCTGACTTCTTCACCCCGCCTCACAGCTTCTCCTTGGGTATCTTTGGGATGCCCGACATCTTTTCAGGTGTCTTGCTTTCTCTTCCTGGTGGATTTTTTCCTCTCATAATTTAACCAGCTGTAATAAAAAGAGTGATGTGCCTATATTCTTATTTGTGTGTTTAATAAGGTTTTAGATATACTTCTGGAATTGAACAGTAGAAACACTGATCTTTTTGTGTTCCTTTATTTTCCTCTATAAACAGAAACCCACAAAACCAAGTTTTCCCCCCTCTGGATTGAGGACTCCGGTTGCTTGCTATTTTTATATCAATTTTTTTGAAGCTCAGTGGACCTGAGAAGAAAATTGATGAGACAGACACCTAATAGCCATTTAGGTTCTTGATCTTTGAGTCCTTTATGTGTGTGTGTGTGAGTCACTCAGAAGTGTCCGACTCTTTGCAACTCCACGGACTGTAGCCAGCCAGGCTCCTCTGTCCATGGGGATTTTCTAGGCAAGAGTACTGGAGTGGGTTCCCATTTCCTACTCCACGGGTTCTTCCCAACCTAGGGATCGAACCTGGGTCTCCTCATTGCAGACGGATTTTTTACTGGCTGAGCCACCAGGGATACAAACAAATCTGCATGAGGGGTAGAAGTCAGGCAGCAGAATAATTCGACCATGGCTATGAGACATCCAGCCAAGTATGCGGTCCTCACATTTCAGGGAGGAACTGAGGGAGGAACCTGAGGGGCGCACCCTGAGTGTAAGGACTTGGCCGAGGCAGCCTGGATGAGGAGGGAGGTGCTGGGGTTTGATGCCAGGGCTCGGAGCCTCCCAGCTCTGGCCTTCGGCTGCTCCAGTAACAACCCAGGAGGCTATACTGGGAGGTCTGGGAATGCCTCACCCTCCGACCTCCACCTCAGACTGGAGCAATGTAAGAAAAAATGTAGGTTCTGAAGGAGTTTACAACCTAGGGAATCCTGATTTCCTGACATAGCCTTAAGTTCTGCTGCCCGCCCATCCATGCCTCCTCCTTCCTTCTCAGGAGCAGGAATGTGAGTGGATCTCCTGTGTGGATCAGAGAGGGCGAGGAAGCTGGAACACCCACCTCTCCAAAGAAAATGTGGGCTTGCTCCTCTGGCCCATTAATGTTCCTCACCCAGGAGAATTCCAGGCCACAGTTCCTTTCTGAGGCTGTGGAGAGAATCCAGATTCGGGCCTTTGTTGGACTGAAGACAGAGCAGTTTTCTATGAAAACAAAACTATAGCATCGCCTCCCATTCCATGAGCAGTCACTGGGTGCTAGGTTTCTGTCAGGAAAATGGAAGAGGGGAATCAACTCCTATGGCCCAGAGGGTTGTCCACAGAGCAGGAGTTAGGAGAGGAGACCTAAGCTACTAAGTAGTGGACCCCTGTCTTGCAAGAAGGGGGAACCCTTCCAGGGCCGGAAACCGGGCTCTTGTCTAACACTCGGAAATGAATTGTCAGAGGAGACACAAGTGCTGACAAAGCAAGAGATTTTATTGGGAAAGGGCACCCGGGGGGAGAGCAGGAGGGTAAGGGAAGCCAGGAGAACTGCTCTGCCACGTGGCTTGCAGTCTTGGGTTTTATGGTGATGGGATTAGTTTCCGGGTTGTCTTTATTTTTTCTTTTTTTCTTTTTTTTATTATTTTTTTTTCCAGTGGGTTTTGTCATACATTGATATGAATCAGCCATGGATTTACATGTATTCCCAATCCCGATCCCCCCTCCCACCTCCCTCTCCACCCGATTCCTCTGGGTCTTCCCAGTGCACCAGGCCGGAGCACTTGTCTCATGCATCCCACCTGGGCTGGTGATCTGTTTCACCATAGATAGTATACATGCTGTTTTTTTGAAATATCCCATCCTCACATTCTCCCACAAAGTTCAAAAGTCTGTTCTGTATTTCTGTGTCTCTTTTTCTGTTTTGCATATAGGGTTATCGTTATCACCTTTCTAAATTCCATATATATGTGTTAGTATGCTGTAATGTTCTTTATCTTTCTGGCTTACTTCACTCTGTATAATGGGCTCCAGCTTCATCCATCTCATTAGGACTGGTTCAAATGAATTCTTTTTAATGGCTGAGTAATATTCCATGGTGTATATGTACCACAGCTTCCTTATCCATTCATCTGCTGATGGGCATCTAGGTTGCTTCCATGTCCTGGCTATTATAGACAGTGCTGCGATGAACATTGGGGTGCACGTGTCTCTTTCAGATCTGGTTTCCTCAGTGTGTATGCCCAGACTTTAGCCAGTCATTCTGACTCAGAGTCCTTCCTGGTGGTGCACGCCTTGTTCAGCCAAGATGGATGCCAGAGAGAAGGATTCTGGGAGGAGGTTGGACATGTGGTGTCTCCTTTTGACCGTTCCCGAACTCTTCCGGTTGGTGGTGGCTTATTAGTTCCGTGTTCCTTACCAGGACCTCCTGTCGTAAAACAACTCCTGCAGATGGTTTCTATGGTGCCTGGCCAGGGTGGGCGGTTTCAGTCAGTGTGCTTCCCCTAACACCTGGATGAAAAAGCCCCTTCCCAGGGTGCAGCCCAGTGAGATGTTTATGCCATGGTGTAATGTAGACAGGTCCCCCCCTCCACCTCCGGCTCAGCACTTTGAACTTTAAGTGTTAGCTCATTGTAATGAAAGTCCTTAATCTCAGTTCAAAGTATTTTGGGCAATTGCGGCAGGCAAGGAGGTCTTTACAGGGCATCTGACAGGATGCCATGGAGGTAGCTGTGACTGTTATATCACAAGCCTTCAGTAATGATGATGATGATGCTGATAATGATGACAAACCTGTTTCTACCAGTAATTCCCATCCATCCTAGAAAATTTGGAAAACACAGAAAAGCAGGAAGGAAATAAATTACAACTCTTTTCAGCTGAACACCTTCAATTTATTTCTCCAAAACAGAGAACAGCAAGAGGGCAATTAACTAAAGGCTATTAACATAACAAAAACGCCCCCAGCCTCTCGCTCTAGCTCCCGAGGCAGCACAGACCGGCTTGGAGTCTCTCACTCAGGCTTGCGGGGTCGATTTTCCCCATCAATGACATTTTCTGAGATTTGAAAAATGATTCCTTTACTGGCAAACTTTGTGGATGAGGAGAGAGAAGCCCAGGGGCACAAAGATAGAAATATCACAGTATCTACCACAGCCCTCGGTGTTTTAGTTTCGTTACATTCTATTCGTTTCCAAAAATAAAGTTTTCTTGCTTTGCTGTACTTGGTAAAGTACAATCACATCCAAAGGGAGGGGGGAAACATCTCTTTTTATAGGCAGTTTCATGAGTTGTTGCATAAACGTTCCCCTAATCTGTCTTCACAAAGAGATGACCTTTCTCTGGGACGGCCTGAGATGCAGGCAGAGAAGGAAGGGTGGGTGTGATGCTGGACTGGGTGCTGGATTGGGGAGCCACCTGGATGGGGTGGCCTCAGGGGAGCAGGCTGGCCACACGGTGCTAAGTGAGGGCATCCTATTCTCTTCATTGGTCCTGAAAGTTCCTCAGCAGTTGTGGAAAATGGCACAAGTTCTTGCAAGGTAACTTTCAAAATATGTAAATCAAATTGATTAACCAAGGGCTTATAGGAGCTGTAATTCCCACTGCCCAGAGATGACTGCTAATAATATTTTAGTGACTCTATAGCATCTTTTTCATATAGAATAATAAAAACTTCTCCTCTGTTCTGAAATCAGCCTCTTTAGAATATGTTATAAGCATTTTCTCATGGGGTTAAATATGTCTTTACATCATCATTTCTTTAATTCCCATTGTTGGATATTTAGATGTGCCTTTTTCTCGGTTTTTGTTAATTATTTAGAATGTTGCCGTTAACATGCGTGCCTGTGTGCTAAGTCACTTCAGTTACGACCCCGTGGACTGTAGCCTGCCAGGCTCCTCAGTCCATGGGATTCTCCAGGTAAGAATACCAGAGGGGGTTGCCATTCCCTCCTCCAGGGGATCTTCCTGACCCTTGGATCCAACCTGCCACTAGTGCCACCTGGGAAGTTAACATACTTGGGTGTATGGCTTGGCACACACCTGTAATTATTTCCCTAGGTAAATTCTTGTAAGTAAAAGGGTATGTTTTTTAGTTGGTAGATGTTGCTATAATTCGCTCCAGAAAATTTGCATCAACTCCTCTCGTTGCTTCCCAGGTGGCACCAGTGGTAAAGAACCCACCTGCCAATGCAGGCGATGTAAGAGATGAGGATTCGATCCTTGGGTCGGGAAGATCCCAGGACATGGCAACCCACTGTAGCATTCTTGCCTGGAAAATCCCACGGACAGAGGAGCCTGGCGGGCTACAGTCCACGGGATCCCAAAGATTCAGACACGACTGAAACGACTTAGCATGCATGCACGCCTCATTGCATGAAACAGCCCCTTTCCCCACATCCTTGCCAGTACTAGGAATTACACATTTATTAGTATTTGTCAGTCACTGGTAGGCAAAAAGAGTATCTCATTGGTTCAGTTTTGATTTCTTATTATAAAATTGCATCTGTTTCTAAGTAATTTCTGAGCCGTTTTCAATTCCTCCCCCATACCATCCCCATTGTCAACATTTATTGAACTTTCAGTTTGGTTCGGTTCAGTCACTCAGTCACGTCCGACTCTTTGTGACCCCATGGACTGCAGCATGCCAGGCTTCCCTGTCCATCACCAGCTCCCTGAGCTTGCTCAAACTCATGTCCACCAAGTCAGTGAGGCCATCCAACCATCTCATCCTCTGTCTTTTGAACTTTATTGAACTTTACTTTAGTCTATTGAGCTTTACTTTGTGCCAAGTACTTGCATATATTGCTTCAGTTATTTCTTGTAGGAGTCCTTACACAAATTGTCCTATGTCATAGAGGGAGCAAAAGACAAGTCTGAAAATTGAACCCACACTTGTTTGCTGCTAAAGTCCTGACCCATATTCTTTTTTATTTTTTCAACCTGCACCCAATTTCCTTGGTGGTTTGATTCTTATTATTAACCACCTTGTCCACCTGCCTGCTACCTAGAGCTTACCAAACCTGACCTTGTGTCTGAGTCTTGTGTCTTGTGTTGGGTTCAAATAACAATGCAGCCTGAAAGGGAGAGAGCTGAATGACAGGCCAGTGCAGACAGGTAGCAAAAATGAGACGTGGTGAGTATGTTTTCCTCTTGGTTCCTTCTCAAGCACAGACCTTGGCCTGATTAGCAAAGTGGAGCGTGTGTGTGTGTGTGTGTGTGTGTGTGTAGTTAGGGTCAGGCTGATTTTTTTTGTGACTTGCTGCTGCAGAATAAGATGGATGGGGTGATGAGTAAGCCTAGGATGAGGAGTCAAAACACTTCATGTATTTCTTAATACTTTATATATTTGATTCTATTTTAAATGATATTTAAAGTTAAAAACGTTTTTGTCAGTATTTAGAAGTTCAGTGATTTTTACATTTTTGTTTTCAGCAACTTGCTATATTTTCTGTTCTAATTATTTAATAAATTATTATTTTTTTTTAATTTTTTTATTTTTCATTGATATGAATCAGCCATGGATTTACATGTATTCCCAATCCCGATCCCCCCTCCCACCTCCCTCTCCACCCGATTCCTCTGGGTCTTCCCAGTGCACCAGGCCGGAGCACTTGTCTCATGCATCCCACCTGGGCTGGTGATCTGTTTCACCATAGATAGTATACATGCTGTTCTTTTGAAATATCCCACCCTCACATTCTCCCACAAAGTTCAAAAGTCTGTTCTGTATTTCTGTGTCTCTTTTTCTGTTTTGCATATAGGGTTATCGTTATCACCTTTCTAAATTCCATATATATGTGTTAGTATGCTGTAATGTTCTTTATCTTTCTGGCTTACTTCACTCTGTATAATGGGCTCCAGCTTCATCCATCTCATTAGGACTGGTTCAAATGAATTCTTTTTAATGGCTGAGTAATATTCCATGGTGTATATGTACCACAGCTTCCTTATCCATTCATCTGCTGATGGGCATCTAGGTTGCTTCCATGTCCTGGCTATTATAGACAGTGCTGTGATGAACATTGGGGTGCACGTGTCTCTTTCAGATCTGGTTTCCTCAGTGTGTATGCCCAGAAGTGGGATTGCTGGGTCATATGGCAGTTCTATTTCCAGTTTTTTAAGAAATCTCCACACTGTTTTCCATAGCGGCTGTACTAGTTTGCATTCCCACCAACAGTGTAAGAGGGTTCCCTTTTCTCCACACCCTCTCCAGCATTTATTGCTTGTAGACTTTTGGATAGCAGCCATCCTGACTGGCGTGTAATGGTACCTCATTGTGGTTTTGATTTGCATTTCTCTAATAATGAGTGATGTTGAGCATCTTTTCATGTGTTTGTTAGCCATCTGTATGTCTTCTTTGGAGAAATGTCTGTTTAGATCTTTGGCCCATTTTTTGATTGGGTCATTTATTTTTCTGGAATTGAGCTGCAGGAGTTGCTTGTATATTTTTGAGATTAATCCTTTGTCTGTTTCTTCATTTGCTATTATTTTCTCCCAATCTGAGGGCTGTCTTTTCACCTTGCTTATAGTTTCCTTTGTAGTGCAAAAGCTTTTAAGTTTCATTAGGTCCCATTTGTTTAGTTTTGCTTTTATTTCCAATATTCTGGGAGGTGGGTCATAGAGGATCTTGCTGTGATTTATGTCGGAGAGTGTTTTGCCTATGTTCTCCTCTAGGAGTTTTATAGTTTCTGGTCTTACATTTAGATCTTTAATCCATTTTGAGTTTATTTTTGTGTATGGTGTTAGAAAGTGTTCTAGTTTCATTCTTTTACAAGTGGTTGACCAGTTTTCCCAGCACCACTTGTTAAAGAGGTTGTCTTTTTTCCATTGTATATCCTTGCCTCCTTTGTCAAAGATAAGGTGTCCATAGGTTCGTGGGTTTATCTCTGGGCTTTCTATTCTGTTCCATTGATCTATATTTCTGTCTTTGTGCCAGTACCATACTGTCTTGATGACTGTGGCTTTGTAGTAGAGTCTGAAGTCAGGCAGGTTGATTCCTCCAGTTCCATTCTTCTTTCTCAAGATTATTTTGGCTATTCGAGGTTTTTTGTATTTCCATACAAATTGTGAAATTCTTTGGTCTAGTTCTGTGAAAAATACCGTTGGTAGCTTGATAGGGATTGCATTGAATCTATAGACTGCTTTGGGTAGAATAGCCATTTTGACAATATTGATTCTTCCAATCCATGAACACGGTATGTTTCTCCATCTGTTTGTGTCCTCTTTGATTTCTTTCATCAGTGTTTTATAGTTTTCTATGTATAGGTCTTTTGTTTCTTTAGGTAGATATACTCCTAAGTATTTTATTCTTTTTGTTGCAATGGTGAATGGTATTGTTTCCTTAATTTCTCTTTCTGTTTTTTCATTGTTAGTATATAGGAATGCAAGGGATTTCTGTGTGTTAATTTTATATCCTGCAACTTTACTATATTCATTGATTAGCTCTAGTAATTTTCTGGTAGAGTCTTTAGGGTTTTCTATATAGAGGATCATGTCATCTGCAAACAGTGAGAGTTTTACTTCTTCTTTTCCTATCTGGATTCCTTTTACTTCTTTTTCTGCTCTGATTGCTGTGGCCAGAACTTCCAACACTATGTAATGAAGAACCCCAGAGTTAGCAGAAGGAAAGAAATCTTAAAAATCAGGGCAGAAATAAATGCAAAAGAAACTAAAGAGACCATAGCAAAAATCAACAAAGCTAAAAGCTGGTTTTTTGAAAAAATAAACAAAATTGACAAACCATTAGCAAGACTCATTAAGAAACAAAGAGAGAAAAACCAAATTAACAAAATTAGAAATGAAAATGGAGAGATCACAACAGACAACACTGAAATACAAAGGATCATAAGAGACTACTACCAGCAGCTCTATGCCAATAAAATGGACAACTTGGATGAAATGGACAAATTCTTAGAAAAGTATAACTTTCCAAAACTGACCCAGGAAGAAATAGAAGATCTTAACAGACCCATCACAAGCAAGGAAATTGAAACTGTAATCAAAAATCTTCCAGCAAACAAAAGCCCAGGACCAGATGGCTTCACAGCTGAATTCTACCAAAAATTTAGAGAAGAGCTAACACCTATCTTACTCAAACTCTTCCAGAAAATTGCAGATGAAGGTAAGCTTCCAAACTCATTCTATGAGGCCACCATCACCCTAATTCCAAAACCAGACAAAGATGCCACAAAAAAAGAAAACTACAGGCCAATATCACTGATTAACATAGATGCAAAAATCCTTAACAAAATTCTAGCAAACAGAATCCAACAACATATTAAAAAAATCATACACCATGACCAAGTGGGCTTTATCCCAGGAATGCAAGGATTCTTTAATATCCGCAAATCAATCAGTGTAATACACCACATTAACAAATTGAAAGATAAAAACCATATGATTATCTCAATAGATGCAGAGAAAGCCTTTGACAAAATTCAACACTCATTTATGATTAAAACTCTCCAAAAAGCAGGAATAGAAGGAACATACCTCAACATAATAAAAGCTATATATGACAAACCCACAGCAAGCATCACCCTCAATGGTGAAAAATTGAAGGCATTTCCCCTGAAATCAGGAACAAGACAAGGGTGCCCACTCTCACCACTACTAATTATTTAATAAATTATTTTAATAAATATGTTTTAATAATGTAGTGATTAACTCTTTTAGAGTTTCTGTTTAGGCCATGATGTCAACTCTGAATAGTGACAATTGAATTTCTTCCTTTCCTGCTGTCATATGATTTATTCTTTTTCTTGCCTTAGTACTCTGGCTAGGACTTCCAATACAATGTTGAATAACTATGGCAATTTTTCACATTTCACCCTTGAGCATGGAGCTTAATTGTAGATGTTTTGTGGATACAATTTGTCAGTTAAAAAGTCCATCTGTATTCCTAGTTTGCCTCTATTTTTTTAAAATTATGAGTGGGTGTTAATTTTATAGAAAATTTTCTGACCTCACTTAGCTGGTTTTGTGTCTTGTCTCCTTGGATTTGTTAATGTTACTGTATTGCATTGTTTTCTATACATACATTTTCTTTCATTTTCCCACCCTTTTGAAGGTTGGTATTAAGCTCATTTTGCAGATAAGGAATTGAGATGCAGAGGTTAACTCATTTTCCCCAGGGTACAGAGCTGTAAATAGTAGGGTTAGATCTTGGGTCCAGCCCTGAGTCACCCCAAACTTCATGCTCTTTATAACTCTTTGAAATACATGTCCTTTAGCAGAGGGCAAGTAGTGTCATCTTAGGGCTTTGAGAAGATGTTTCTGCAGGATGGGTGTAGGTTCAGGGGGGCCTCAAAGGCTTCATTACTATTAGACTGACAGTGGCTCTTTCTCTTCGTGACTAAGGAAGAGAAAAAATGATTTGAAAATGTTAAAAAGAAAATAGAGAAAGAAATGTCAAGCGAAAGAAGAAAACAAAAGGTCGTCTGCACTGTGCTCAGGGCATCTTCCTAGGCTGCTAATAAGTAAATGTGAGAGTAATAAGTGACTCCAGGTGTCTGGTGCCCTGAGGCTGATATGACTGGATGTGTTTGCCTTTGTATTCCGTGTGTTTGCATGGAACCAGGTAACTCAATATATGCCTTCACTCCTTCAGGATAGTGAACGGTCTCTGGTGCATTGAAGCCGCAAGAAAGATTCACTTGAGGTAGTTTGGGGATGGACATTGGGCAATCAAGTGATACCTGGCCCCTGGTGAGTTCTCCATCACAGAAGACCATCAAGGACACAGGTGGATCCCTCACTGGGGAACGGGTGGCTTGAAGGGCATTGAATGGGACATTAGACTGGTTACCTCTCAGGTCCTTCCAGCGTTAAGGTTTTCTGCTTCCTGTGCCTCATCCCTTGGTCCCTTAGTCCATCCCAGGACAGGGAATCTGGAAGGGACAAGCTGACCACACAGAATGACACACCAGAATCTTCTTCCCTCTCCACTGGGGTCTATTCTCTATGACCTGATGATTTTCCAACAGCTGCTTGAAGACCCTACACACCTCAGCTTTCCCAGTAAGCAAAATAAATATATAAATAAATAATCCATCAACAGCTCCTGGCCTCCTGACTCGACCTTGAAATGTGTTGCAAATACGCTGACACTTGGGTGCTTGTGTTTCATAGCAAACAGCATTAACTGCCAGTCCACAGCTGGGCTATGCAGGGCTGGCCTCCTCGTTAAGGTGCTTTAAGACCTTCCTCAGGTCCCTGACCCCACGACACACTCAGAATAATTAGTCCAGAAATGGCGGAGGCAGAGCAGGGGGAGAAGGGATCCGCCTTCTCCTTCCTTCCTTTCAACTTGAACATAATGACAATGACCTCTCTCCCCTAGGAGGGATCTCAAACATACCAGATGCTGTTTTCTTATTCATCTTTATCTATGGCGAATGAGCATTGGATTTTCACTGAGAAAAGCTGCCAGGAGCAGAGGTCACATATCTAAGACCAAGGACAAGATGGCCAGGTAGGAAAGGGGCTCTAAACCTTGGTTGCATATTAGAATCTCCTGGGAGAACTTAAAAAAAATACTTGGGTATTACCCCAGACGGCTTATTCTTAAACATATTTAAATTTTCTGATAACTGAATTAAATATAACTTTAAAAATTTAAGTTAATCGAGAATCCCTGGATGGAGGCTTGATCATTCATATATTTCAAAAACTCTTCAAGGTTTTTGTAAGCTTGGTTGCAACCAGGGTTGAGAGCCACTAATATTTACATCCTGCAGGTGGACTAAGCCCCAGCCTTCCCAGCACTGACTAGTAAGCATCACAGCAAAATAAAGGTAATATCATATTTACCCCGACTTACATGCCCTAGGTCCTTATCATTTAAGGTTTTTATTTCTGCCCACTAAGGAGAAGAGAGACCAATACTTTCTGATTGCATACTCTTTGCCAAACACTATGTACATATTAGCTCATGTTGGTTTTCATAGCAATCCTATTAAGAAGATATAATTAGTCTAACTTTATTCTTGGAAAAAAAAGTCAAGGCTTTGTAACTTGCTAAAGTCATGGAATGGGGTGGGGGAGAGATGTGACTTTGAAGCCAGGTTGGAGTCCATTGAAGCAAAACTGTAAATGTGTCCTGTTGCCCATTCCACGTGAAAGCAGTCTGTCTCTGAGCCTCTTGTCTAATGGTGATGGGAAAGAAAACATTCGTCAAATCAAGTGCCACATATCATGAACCAGGACAGCCTAACACCAACCAAGGATGACAACTCTAGGAAAGAAATCACACCTGATGGGATGGCTTCACTCGGGGCTTCTGCCTGCTGAGTTTATGGTAGTTGCTGGTTATTCTCTAGGACAGTGGTCCGCAGCCCCCAGGCCATGAAGCAGTTCTGGTCGGTGGCCTGTTAGGAATTGGGCCGCAGAACAGGAGGTGAGTGGTGGACGAGTGAGCAAAGCTTCATCTGTATTTATAGCCACTCTCCGTTGCTGGCATTACCACCTGAGCTCTGCCTTCTGTCACACCAGCAATGGCATAATAAATATAATCACTTGAATCATCCTGAAACCATCGCCCCCCCACCCTGGTCCATGGAAAAATTGTCTTCCACAAGACCGGTCCCTGGTGCCGAAACAGTTGGGGACCACTGCTTTAGGATCTGTCTGGCTTTTGCAGGGGCCAGACTGATGAATTAAATGGAGATAGGGTTGGAACCACAGCTTCTGCATCCTTTAGACGAGTACTTTCCACTGTGTATATAATGTGAGCCACATATGCAATTTAAAAATGTTTAATAGCCACATTAAAAAAAGCAAAAAAGCAGTGAATTGATTTTAGCAATATATTTTATTTAACTCAGTCTATTAGCAATATTTTCATATGTAATAAACATAAAACACTATTAATGAGATATTTTACAATCTTTTTTTTGGAGTACCAAGTGTATTTTATATTTATATTACATTCCAACTTGGATGTTAACATTTCATCAGAAATATTTAATCTATATTTAAGTTTCATAAAATTTACAACTGAAAAAGTAGACTCGTGTACTCGAGTTGTCCCAAACATACTGAAAAGATTTCCAATAACTAACTCGGGTATGTTTAAAATTTTTATTAATTAAAATAAAAAATTCAACTGCTCAGTTTCACTGATACATTTCAAATCCTCAGTAACCACATGTGGTTAATGCTACCAACTGGACAGTGTAATCTGAGGTCTTTGAAAGAGGCCCTGTTTTTATTGATTTGTGTTATAATTTTATTTATGTATTTATTTTGGCTGTGCTGGGTCTTTGTTGCTGCAAGGGCTTTTCTTTAGTTGTGGTAGCAGGGACTACGGAGCCGCTCTCTAACTGAGGTGTGGTAGTTTCTCGTAGACCCCGTCTCATTGTGGTGAATTCTCTAGTAGAGCAAAGGCATTTCAGTAGCTGTGGTTCCTGGGCTCTAGCGCACAGACTCAACAGTTATGGTGCATGGACTTTGTTGCTCCACGGCATGTGGGATCTTCCTGGACCAGGGATGGAGCCCGCATCTCCTGCATTGGCAGGTAGATTCTTTACCACTGAGCCACAAGCGAAGCTTTGGTTTTATTTTTTATTATGTTGTCTGGGAGGTAGCAGGTAGTGTTTTCACACTTTTATAGCTCTTACTCTACAGTCCAAAGATGCAATGTAGGGGTTGTGCTAATCACGAGTATGTCTATTCTGATATACTTTCAGGGGTTGAGGAGATGACCACCAGAGGGGTCTGCAGACTCAGTGAACCCATTGTGAATTAGACTTTGGCTAAGACTCCATTCAGTATTTTGGTCATCTAATGTGAACAGCTGACTCATTGGAAAAGTCCCTGATGCTGGGAAAGATTGACAGCAGAAGGAGAAGAGAGAGTCAGAGGATGAGATGGCTGGATGGCATCATAGATGCAATGGACATGAACTTGGGCAAACTTTGGAAGGCGGTGAGGGACAGGGAGGCCTGGGTGCTGTAGTTCATGGGGTCACAAAGAGTTGGACATAACTGGGCGGCTGAACAACAAAAGACTCCATTCATCGTCTATTAACAGCTCCCATGCATGCTTCAGTCGTGTCCGACTCTTTGTGACCCTGTGGACTGTAGCCTGCCAGGCTCTTCTGTCCATGGGATTTCCCAGGCAAGAATACTGGAGTGGGTTGCCGTTACCTCTTCCAGGGAATCTTCCTGACCCAGGGATCGAACCCACATCTCTGTGTCTCCTTCATTGGCAGGTGGGTTCTTTACCACTATCGCCACCTGGGAAGCCCTGGATCCTGTGTCTAACAGTCCTCAAAATGTTTGGGTAGCCTTTCTCCCTAGTTTGGTTATGTGAACAGATGTTCAAAGATCCTTTTGGAGAAGAACTATGGGAATCAGAAGAGTGAATACTTCCTTTGGTTTTGTAGAGTCCTGTTTCCTGGGGATCTGGTCTCTTCTTTAGTTAATCGGTTCTGAGTCGTAAAAATGGGCCAGGGGTTATGATATTGGAATAACCGCCTCCAGTCTCCTGGGCATCCACATATAATTTCCTTAGTCGGCACAAACTGAGCAGTGCCCTTGTTGGCCGCCCACCTATTTTACCTTTAGGTGCTTCATGTTTTATGAGCCAACTGTGTAAACTCTATGCCTGTCGGCCCCGTCCCTCTGCCTCCCTCCAGCCTTGCCTCTCATTATAGTAACTGAATCCACCTAGCTCCTAATAGTTAAGATTTGCCAACTCGCCTCTGTGTTTTGGAGTCTTTTCATCCCACTATATCAGCGAGCCTAGTTCTGTAATGGTCTTTCCCACTGTCAGCCTTGGCCTAGGAGGAGAGCCACCCCAGAGATGCTGGTGCCGCTCTCTCCAGCACATTCTTTAGAGTCTTCCCTTGGAACATAATCACCTTGTAGATTTTCTGACTTTTTTGGTTTATCCACTCTAGCATCTCCACTTTTCTGAGAGTTTTAACTCATTTTTCCACCATCAACCATGGGCAGTTTTGGCATTTCAACCTCACTCAACATGAGCATTGTTTTTTCCACTCTTGTGGCAGCTGTCTAGTTGTGGGCTTATATTATCTTTTAGGGGTCTTGCCAAGGTGTTAAATCTTTTATCCCAGGAGAGGGTTTTCAAATCAACAAACTCTGATTTATCCAAACTTCTATTCCAACCTCCTTGTTTAAGCACCTCCAGAAGACGATTCCGAGCGTATTCTCCCAGCTCTTGCTGGTACGTGTCTTGAAACTCCGTGAAGGTATAGTTCCTTTTTTACCCCTTGTCAGCTTGTCTCCAGCTGGGTTATGTTATGACTTAACTAAGCCTATTTATAAGTGACCAGGAAGGGAGGTGAGGGTGGATCTGGAGTAGGACACTTGTGGCCTTGCAGTAGAGAAGACTCTTATAATCTCCAGTCAATGTTGGAATGCAGCTTTCTCTCTGAAAGTGAAAGTTAGTTGCTTAGTCGTGTCCAATTGTTTGTGACCCTGTAGACTGTAACCTGCGAGGCTCCTCTGTCCATGGAATGCTCCGGGCAAAAATACTGGAGCAGGTTGCCATTTCCTACTCCAGGGGATCTTTCTGATCCAGGGATCAAACCTGGGTCTTCTCCATTGAAGGCAGATTCTTTACCATCTGAGCCACCAGGGAATGCTTAATAGGGAGGCTAGGCCATTTCTGCAGGCTCAGAAAGCTCAGGGGAATGTGTAGATACAAAATTTGGGGACGGGGATTAACCCAGCTATTCCTATTTCTTATATCAGGGTCTCATTTTATTTTAACCAAACTTTGGGATCAGCTATTCTGATAATTATATCTATCTATCTATATATGTTTTTAAAGATTTTTTCACTGTGGACCATTTTTTAAGTCTTTATTGAATTTTTTTACAGCATTTTTTCTGTTTTTTCATGTTTTGGTTTCTTGGCCATGAGGCAGGTGGATCACCACTGCCTGCCCAGGGTTTGAGCCCGCACCCCCTTCTTTGGTTGGAAGTCCCAACCACTGGGCCAGATTGGAGGTCCCTGGCAATTATATCTCGGTCCTGGTCTTCAGCTTTCTCTGCCCCCACACTGCAGGAAGTGAGAGCTTCATTATGTGCTACCAAGAAGGTCTTCTGGCTTTTGTACCTAACTTGCAGCTGGGATTAATCCTCTCAGCTTTTTCTTGTATTTTTTTAGAGTATCAGTGAAGTGTGAAAGTGAAAGAGTTAGTCACTCAGTGTCTGAGTCCTTGTGACCCCATGGACTGTAGCCTGCCCTCTGGGATCCTCTATCCATGGGATTTTCCAGCAAGAATGCTGGAGTGGTTGCCATTCCCTTCCCCAATCAGTGAAGCTTAATAACAGCCAACATTGGTTTTGTAATTACCGTGTTCAGTAGCTCAGTTGTGTCTGACTCTTTTTGACCTCATGGACTGTAGCCCGCCAGTCTCCTCTACCCATGAAATTTTCCAGGCAAGAAGACTGGAGTAGCGTGCTGTCTCCTCCTCCAGGGGATCTCCCTGGCCCAGGGATCGAACCCCAGTCTCTTGCATCTCTTGCATCTCTTGCCCTGGCAGGCAGATTCTTTATCACTAGTGCCACCTGGGAAGCCCCTTGTAATTACTGTGGCCACCATATTTCTCAAACACTTGATACACTGCAATAGTTAATGAATCCCCTCTCTCTGGTATTCATCCCAATGAAACAGCCAGTGGTTGTTTTTTGACTGGACCTGACTGCTATGTTGTGCCTGGGGCTAGAAGTGCTCCAGATTCCATCAGTGAGTGATGGGGTCTCTGCCAGCCAGATGGAAAGTGATGAAGTGAAACCCCTATCTATTGCCCTGCTTTCTTTTGACACTTGTGCTACTGATTGTTGCAGGCTGGGTTCCCCGGGATGCAGACTCTGAGATGGAGTTTAGCACGTAGGAGGTTTCTTAAGGAAAACTGTTGGGAAGGGAAGGAAAGGAAGCGGAAAGACAGAGGAAGAAACCAAGGTTGAATGCAGGTCCAAGAGCAGCCTCAGCTGACTTCTGGTGACCTCTGGAGTTAAAAGGCTCTTCAGATTTATCTAGAACTGGTGCAAGATGACTGGGCCTTTATACACCTGCATGGTCCAGACATGGGATGAAAACTATCAGAAGAAACCTGTGTTTGGAATCTGTCTGCCAACAGCACTTAGAAGTGCTGGGTCAGCAGCTCCTTCGCGGAAAGACCGCCTGTGTGATGCAACCGAGTGTCCAGATGTCTAACCCAGAGATTCTTTTTATAAATTGAAGTATAATTGACATATAACATAATATTAATTTTAGGTATACAACATCATGACTTGGTATTTGTATGCATGATGACCATAATAAATTTAGTTGACATCTGCCACCACCATAGTTAAAACATTTTTTTTCCTTGGGATGAGAACAGAGATTATTAAGCTTTTAAAAATGAAGAACTATTATATGCCTTCTTACACGCAGTTCTTTAAAATTATTTATTTATTTATTTACTTGGCTGTCCCTGATCTTCATTGTGGTGTACGGGATCTTTAGTTGCAGCATGTGGGATTTAGTTCCCTGACCAGGGATCGAACCTGTATTGGGAATGAAGAGTCTTAGCCACTGGCCTGCCAGAGGCCCCGCCTTCCTATGTGTACTTCTGTTGGAGTTAAGTGGCTCCTAGAGCTAGAATTGATTGTGTTTCGCTGCTTCCTACTAAACTGTGAATTCTTGGAGGGAAGGGACTTGTCTTATGTTATATATTCTGTATCCGAGGCCCAGAGTAAATGGCTGAAGGTCCAGGATTAGACACACAGCAGGTATTTGAGACCTATCTGTTGTTGCACCATGAATGAGGTTTTATGATCGACCACCTTGGGTGAGCAGGTAGACTTTTGGGAGTGAAGTTGTTTGTCATGAGAGTTCAAGTCTATAACTAGAGTACCCTTCCCTATTGGTGATCCTGGTAAATTAACTCACCTAATATCAATGAGCATTTGCTAAGCATGAGGCATGATTCTAGATGTTCTGAGAGACGTGGTGATAAACAAGATATTATTCTTGCCCTCAGTGGGGTGACAACTCCAAGTGGATTGGAGATGTATCAAACATTGAGATTCATCAGTAGATTTGGATCTCTTGGTTGGGCATTTTTGGCTGATCCTTATCATTCTGAATGAATTTAGGCCAGGTAGGTGCAATAGCTTAGGCCAAGGTCAGTAGAAGATTTATGTTTAGCTGAGAAATGGGAGAGGATAGAACATCATTTATTTCACCCAGCATAGGCGTCTTTATTACCTGGACAAGAAGAGTCCACGCAGTTTGAGCTCGCATAGTAATGCCTTTGATGGTATTAAATAGCAATACACTGCAGTTTGACATCGTGTTGTCTCATACGGGCTTCCCGAGAGGCGCTAGTGTAAAGAACTGCCTGCCCGTGCAGGAGACATAAAAGATGCTGGTTCAGACCCTGGGTTGGGAAGATCCCCTGGAGAAGGGCATGGCAACCCACTCCAGTATTCTTTCTTTTTGGCCATAGGGCGTGGCGTGTGGGAGCTTGGTTCCCCAACCATGGATCGAACCCATGCGCCCTGCAGTGAAAGCCAGGCATCTTAACCACTGGGCTGCCAGGCAAGTCCCCCATTCAGTATTCTTGCCTGGAGAATCCATGGACAGAGGAGCATGGTGGGCATAGGTCCAGAGGGTACAGAGGGTTGGACATGAGTGAAGTGACAACACAGCACAAGGAGGGGAGGAATGTGACTGAATCTGTGTTTTCACAAGATCAGTCCACAGGGTAATAGGGAATGGATGAGGGGTGCATCCCCTAGTTGACTCAGCTCCCTGAATTTGTCCCCAAAGGAGTAAAACTTCTGAACCTCATACAATAATCATATTGCTGCTTTTTTCCCTCGGAGTTAAGGAATAGTTGATGTTCCTTCAATTAAGGCATTTCAACACTTCCATACTAATTTTGCTTCTCCTCTTCCTGACCTCCTTACCCAGTAGCCTCCCCCAGACTGCATTTTCTCCAGCATCAGATCACACAAGTGGTGGAAGGGACACGGGGGGAGGCCAGGGAGCATCACCAATGCCATCTGAGCTACTCTGAGCTTTTGCAGCCTCAGCGCTTCTGGGTCCCTGGTGCCCTCCATGAACCGTGCTGAGAAATGCTGCTCCCGTGGTTGCATTTTCCTGACAGATCCTGGGATGAGTCATCCTAACTCCTGGCTGGAAAAGAGCTGAAGTCATGAACAGAAAGTGGAGCTTTCCGTTGATTTTATCCACGAAAACTGGCTTCCCTAGTGGCTCAACTGGTAAAGAACCTGCCTGCTAATGCAGGAGATGCAAGAGACACAGGTTCAATCCCTGAGTTGGGAAGATGCCCTGGAGAAGGAAATGGCAACCCACTCCAATATTCTTGCCTTGGAGAATCCCATGGACAGAGGAGCCTGGCGGGCTACAGTCCATGGAGTCTCAAAAAGTTGGACATGACTGAGCATTGCACGCCACAACAACAATGAAAACTGAAGACAGGGAGATGAAAGGGACCTAGAGAAACCAGGTACTCAGTGGGAAAATATTCGGCCATGTCTGCATGTCCTTCCTCTGAGGAGAGAAGGCTTTGTTGGCCTAACAGTTCTGTTGGATTAAGAGCTACGACAATATGTAATTAATGGTGAGTTTCTTTGTAACAGATAATTGTCAAAACATCTTGAAGCCCATTTAGAGAGACAACTTTGAAGGGAGACTTGGCTGTCCACACACACATCCCACACTGTCATTAAGCCCTCCTGGCATGACAGCAGCTACAGTTCATTATCCTGGGTGGTGGCTGGTGAGGCGGGGACCTCTATTCTTTGCATTTTCTTTGGGAAAAAAGTGTCTTTTAAATGTTCGTTTGCCACGCAACACAGGCAACTAAATGGAAGGGGATGTGGTCTGGTTATTCGTGAAGCAACCCAGATGAGGAGGGGCTGTGCTCAATTTTTGACAGCCCAGTGATTCATTAAAAAAAGACAGCCTCCCCCCACCAACAATTGGATACTTCCACTGGCCTGAGGAGTATAAGAATTTCTCAGCGGACTTTTAGGTAAGTAAAATTAAGTCACCTTTACCAATAGATGGAAATGCCCAAGCATGCGTTTTTAAAACTTTATGATTTATTTTTATGAATGAAAGCAGGCCTGGTCTTTTCATCCTGGTCAATGTCAGACACTAGTTGCTGATCCAGCATCTCTTCTGCCCTTCTTTCTTACTAAAGAAGCCTATTTTGTTTTGTTGTTGTTCAGTCACTAAGTCGTGTCCAACTCTTTGTGACCCCATGGACTGCAGCATAACAGGCTTCTCTGTCCTTCACTATCTCTCGGAGTTTGCTCAAACTCATGTCCATTGAGTTGGTGATAGCATCCAACCATCTCATCCTCTGTTGCCCCCTTCTCTTCCTGCCCTCAATCCTTCCCAGATTCAGGGTCTTTTCCAATGGATCGGCTCCTCAAATTAGGCGGCCAAAGTATTGGAGCTGCAGCTTCAGCATCAGTCTTTCTAATGAATATTCAGAATTTATTTCCCTTAGGACTGACTGGGTTTGATCTCCTTGCAGTTCAAGGGACTTTCAAGAATCTTCTCTAGCACCACAGTTTGAAAGCATCAATTCTTCAGCCCTGTTTTGTTTAGGGCAATCAAATGCCTTGTTAAAAATCGCCCCCTTCCTGGCACAGATTCTTTTACTCAGGGGATGGCTAAATGACTCAGTCTTGGACCATGAGCTGTTAAAACAGCCTACTGTGTTGATTTTTATAACACACACACACCCCCACATATGTATATCTTGATAAAAGGAAGTGGATTTAGCTGGCACTTACATATTTTTCTTCATTTTTTCCTCTGTTCTCTGGATACACAGATGAGATACCCAGGGTAAGGCAGCCAGCAGGTAGTACTCTGCTAGTGTCATTTCTGCATTGTCCTTTGGCTTCTTTCAAAAGGCTCATTTCATGTGCTCAACTCCCAGAATGCACTGCTGTGTGCTGTGCTTCTAGAATAATGTACACACAGTTGCCCACCCAACAGCTGTAATCCAAGACACAGATACCAATGTGGGCAAGTGGCTCGGATGCTCTGTGAAGTTCTATTCCTGCAAGATGGTACATGAGGCCAAAATACCTTTCTCATGATCTAATGGACTTGGGGAAATGCTTCCTTTTGGTGATTCACAGTGGACATTTATATACTCACAGCTTTGAGAAATCTGGCATGAGTAAAACCTATTTCCTTTTGATTTAAAAGCATTTCCTGTCCTCCTCTCATCCTCAAGGAATACCTGTCCCTGGAACAAAGCTTGCCTTTTGCCCTCGGATATATAAATATATATCAAAATAAAAACAAGAAAAACAAGATACAAATAAATAGCAAAAGTGCATAATCATCTGCAAGTCAAGAAAACATCTATTTTCACATTGGAGGTGGGTTGGGTAATTAAGATATATATGAATTCCTGCCCACCCAGGCAGCAATCATATCTTTAGGCACTGTTTAAGTAGGGGCAGTGTTCCAGTGATCAATTTCAGAGGAACAAACAACTCTAAAACTAAGTGGCATTAAACAGCATTTATTATACTCAGGATTTTGTGTGTCAGGAATTGGGATGGGGCTTAGTGAGAATAGCTTATCACTGTTCTATTGATGATCAGGTAGCTCAAATGGCCAGAGTTGGCTGGAATAGTTTGCATGCATACATGTGAAGTCGCTTCAGTCCTATCCGACTCTTTTTGACACTGTGGACTGTAGTCCATCAGGCTCATCAGTCCATGGGATTCTCCAGGGAAGAATACTAGAGTGGGTTGCCAAGCCCTCCTCCAGGGGGTC
This sequence comes from Cervus elaphus, assembly GCF_910594005.1. Classification (NCBI taxonomy): domain Eukaryota; kingdom Metazoa; phylum Chordata; class Mammalia; order Artiodactyla; family Cervidae; genus Cervus; species Cervus elaphus. The sequence goes on from NC_057822.1 coordinate 40,011,584, forward strand.
TTCCTGACTCAGGGATCGAACCTGTCTCTTATGTCTCCTGCATTGGCAGGTGGGTTCTTTACCACCAGCACCACCTAGGAAGCCCTTGGGGCCAGATATCTGAGGCTGCGATCTCAGCTATTAGTTGGGTTTCTCAGTTTTTCTCTGTGTCATGTCTGGTGGGGCTGAAATATCCAAGAGGGCCTCTTCACCTCCACGTCTGGGGCCTGGATTGGAATGGCCAGAGAACCTTGGACTGGCTGGCCATGGTTCTCTCTCCATAAAGCATCCTTGCTCACCTCTCTTGGGCTACCTCACATGATGGCAGTCTCAGAGTGGTCAGACTTGCCTGTCATTGGCTTCTCACAAACTGAGTGTTTTAAGAATCATGGCGAAGAAGACAAGATTTCTACAACCTCGCCTTAAAAGTGCTAGAACATGACTCTGATGTTATTGGACTTACAAGTCATGGCCAGCTCAAGTTCTGGGGGATGGGAAATGCAGTCCACCTTTTTGATGGGAGGAGAAGCAAAGAATTTGTGGTCATCTTTAATCCACCACAGGCATCTTACTGGTTGGCTCTCTTAAGAATCAGACTCTTTGCTGAAATGTCCGTTGGATCCCATCTGGCCTCAGGTTTGTCTTAAGCAATGCATGGAAAAGTCCTTTTAGCACAGGATACCATTTGGAGGACATAAAAAATTAATTGAGATGACCAACCCGTCTAGACACAGAGTACAAAACGGTAATTGAAATGCCTATAAACACAACAAACAAAATTACCGTTGCCTGTAGCTCTGGTGTTAATGCCCTTTATCGTGTATGAAGGATGAACTGTTGAAACCTCTCTCCAGACTCAAAGGGGATCGTGGGAAATGGTCCTCTCTGGTTCTGCTCTCCTTGCACCAACCATCCTGTTCCCATGCCCCCTACTTTCCTGTGATCCTCATTAGTTTGTTAGAGATTTATCACATTCAGGGTTTTAAAATTTTTTTAATTTTATTGGAGTGTAGCTGATTTACGATGTTGTATTAGTTTCAGGTGTACAACAAAGTGATTCAGTTATACGTATGTGTATATTCATCCTTTTTCAGATTCTTTTCTCATCAGGAGCTTGGGATGAACATATACACACAACTGGGTGAAAGATAGATAACCAACAAGGATCTACTGTATAGCACAGGGAACTTTACTCAATATTCTGTGATAACCTGCATTTAGAGGTTTTATATAAACTACTGAGAATGCTCAATTTTTTCCTAGAATTGCTCTAAGATTATCTATCTATCATCTATCCATCTATCTATCTGATATTGAGGGAAAGAATACAAAAGGTTACAGAGAACATATAACCAACACCCATATTCTTACATTCAAGACTTTACAAATATCAACATGCTAATCTATTTTCTGCAAGGGTTTTTTAAAAAAGAAATAAAACATTAATAGAGAAAGTTGAAGTATCTGTTGATCAAATTTCCCTCCCCCACATCCCAGAAGCAACCACTGTCATGAATTTAGTGAGTAGGCTGATATTTTAAGTATAGTGTTTTCATCAACTCTTTTACAGCTGCATTTCCCCCTGTTTCTAATTTACTGCTGTGCAGATCTGCAGATGAAATTTAAGGAAGCTGACCCTCTCAGAATTCTTTACCACTTCATTATTTGTGACTGGCTTCTCTTGCTATTCTTGCCTGGAGAATCCCACGGACGAAGGAGCCTGGTAGGCTACAGTCCATGGGGTCGCAAAAAGTTGGACAGGACTGAGCGACTTCACTTTTACTTTCTGTTTCTATAGCATGCAAGTGAGGGGATTATTATCCAGGCTTTGGTGGGAAAGAACTACTTCTAGGAAGAGGCACTCTATAAATACCGTCCCCTCCCCAGACCCCTGGTCTGAGCAAAAACAATGTTATATTCATTCTATATTGTCCAACACCTTCACCATGAATGTTATCATCTAAGACTCGGTAGTTGTGTATTTCGAGGATGTCACACCTGTAACTTTGGGGCTATAGGTATGTTGACACCACAGCATTTTGCCAGACAAAATGTGTCAACACTGGCCCAGCCAGCACTCTGGGTATCAATGTCACTTTGTTTCTATAGATGCAAAGTGCTGGCATGCAGTTCAACACCCTTTGTGCTACAGACTGAATGTCGTGTCCCTCTACCCCCTAAGTCCTGTGTTGAAATCTAACCCTCAACGTGATGGTATTTGGAAGAAGGGACTTTGAGATGTGATTAGGTCATGAGGGTAGAGTCCTCCTGAGTGGGATTAGTGCTTTTTATAAGAGAGACCCCTGGAAACTCCCTCATGTGAGGATGCAGTGAGAAGACAGCTGTCTATAAACCAACCAGGAAGCGAGGCTTTACTGGACACTGAATGTGCTGGTGCCTTGATTTTGGACTCGCCAGACTCCAGAACTGTGAGAAATCAATTTCTGTTGTTTGCAAGCCACCCAATCTATGGGATTCTGTTATAGCAACTCAAATCGATGAATACACTGTCGTAGTAATTCTCAACTCTACCAGGCGCATAACTGGTAGATAACTGGTAGATATCTGGTAGATAACTCCTCCTTTTAAAAATGCTTATAATGCCCCTCATCCTATATCCTTTATAGATAACCCACCTATTGTGCTGTGCTTAGCTGCTCAGTCATGTCTGACTCTTTGTGACCCCATGGACTGTAGCCCGCCAGGCTCCTCTGTCCATGGGGAGTCTCCAGGCAAGAGTATTGGAGTGGGTTTTCATGCCTTCCTCCAAGGGATCTTCCCAACCCAGGGATTGCACCCAGTTCTCCTTCATTGCAGGCAGATTCTTTATTGTCTGAGCCACCAGGGAAGCCCATAATACTGGAGTGGGTAGCCTATCCCTTCTCCAGGGGATCTTCCTGACCCAGGAATCGAACCGGGGTCTCCTGCATTGCAGGCAGATTCTTTACCAGCTGAGCTACCAGGGAAGTCCAGCCTACCTACATGAATCATTGAAAGTTAATATAATGATCCAGCTATAGTACAAAAGGAAATAATACTTTCCAGTGTGTAAATGCTTGGATGTAATAATTAGAATAGTCAGGTGATAGCCCCTGCTTGTCAATTATCATGAGTGCAACAGCCACAAGTGTAGACTTGATCATGGTCATAAGCAGGGTAATTTTCAGAAATAATGACCAACTTTTGCTAGAGTTTCATACAAAACAAACTGCAGATCCCTCAAAAAGCTAAACATAGAATTACTGTTTGACCCAGCAATCCCACTCCTAGACACCTATCCAAGAGAATGGAAAACAGGAACTCAACAAAATACCTGTGCAGGAATGTTCGTAACAGCACTATTTACAACAGCAAATGGACGCAACACATTTATCTATCAGTGGATGAACAGATAAGCAAAATATGGAGCACATGTACAATGGAATATTATTCAGCCATAAAAAGGAACGAAGTAGTGATGCTTGCTACAACATGAATGAACCTTGAAAACAGAAACCAAAACATGAAACAAAAGTGTACATATTGTATGATTCCATTTACATGGGACAGAACATTCAGAACAGGTAAATTCTTCAAGACACGAAGCAGAATGCTGGTTGCCAGGGATTGGAGGTAGCTGAGTGAGGGTTAGGAAGGGGCTGCTTAATAGGGACAGGGTTCTCTTCTGGGCAAACGAAATGTTTTGAAACTAGATAGGGGTGGTGATGCAAAACAATGTGAACATATATTCCTGCCTTTAGTGCACTGAATTATACACTTTAAGGTAGCATACATTGTTAATGTCTGTTATGTGAATTTCACTGCAGTGAATAACAAGCAAAGTACACTCTTCCCTTGATTTACATTAAGTGAATTTTCAGAGTTCAGTGAATATTAAAACCGTGCAAATAATGCTTGGTGTTTGTATGTAAATCCAAGTTAGGATCCAGGCTCAGATAAATCATAAGTAGGTTTTTCTCCTCCAGGACTGTCTGGTGGGGCAGTCAAATGTTTGGCGGAACAGCCGCATCCATTGCAGAAGGTCTGGAGTCTCCACGCTGGGATCCAGCATGCGCCGCACAGCAGAGGCCCCTGGGGAAGTACAGCCGAGGCCAGAGGCCCAGGGCCGAGCGACAGTACCCTTCGTTTTTGTCCTTCCAGTGGCTGCTGTGGTCTGGGCCCCCAGTGCCTCTATGCTGCCTGTGGTCCTGCTTGAGGAATCCCCATGAGAGCCGTGGGACAGCGTTAAACGCCTTATATCCTCTCCTCATTTGGGTTATGTGTATACCTATGGCTGATTCGTGTGGAAGTTTGACAGAGAACAACAAAATTCTGTAAAGCAATTATCCTTCAATTAAACAATTAAAAAAAAAAAAAGACAAAGCCAGTACTTCATTCCCACAGTGACAATCCTGATGCTGTTCGCAGGCCCTTGGCTTTGGGACCTTGTGGCATTTTGTTTTTGTTTTCCAAAGTACTAGTGCCAAAGCCAGGGGACTTAAATATGCTATTTCTTTGATTCCATCTTTCCTTAGCGGTGGGGAAAGATGCTACCACTAAAGCTATATGGCCTGGTCAGGCTGCCTAGTGTCATAGAAACCATGGTCTCTTTACATTTCCTGCTTCATCTCCCCAAAGGCAACTTTTTGGCCAGCCTTTCTCTGGTGTCAGCTGCAAGGCAGCTACTGACAGCCTGGCTCTGGGAATACCTCCCTGTTTAACCCACAGACCCTTGGAGAAGAATCGCCAAAATAGAGGTGGTTGGAGAGAGAATGGCCGGGAGTCTGGAGGGTGTGACTGGTTAGCTCAGGCATACCTTCAGGAATACGCTCTTGTTTGGTTCCTTTCAATCAAAAAAGGTACCCTCACCCCAGTGCTCATTGCAGCTATATTTACAGTAGCCAGGACACAGAAACAACTTAGCTGTCCATCAACAGAGAAACAGATAAGAAAGATGTGGCACACATATACGATGGAATATTACTCAACCAGAGAAAGAATGGTATTGGGTTATGTGTAGAGACACGGATGGACCTAGAGTCTCTCATACAGGGTGAAGTAGCCCAGGAAGAGAAAAATATCTTATCAATACATACATATGGAATCTAGAAAAATGGCACAGATGAACCTATTTTGTTGTTGTTCGGTAGCTACTGCCAAGTCACTCCAGTCGTGTCTGACTCTGTGCTACCCCATCCCTGGGATTCTCCAGGCAAGAACACTGGAGTGGGTTGCCATTGCCTTCTCCAATGCATAAAAGTGAAAAGTGAAAGTGAAGTCGCTCAGTCATGTCTGACTCTTCGAGACCCCATGGACTGCAGCCTAACAGGCTCCTCCGTCCATGAGATTTCCCAGGCAAGAGTACTGGAGTGGGGTGCCATTGCCTTCTCCGGTTTGGTAGCTAAGTTGTACTCAACTCTTCTCGACTCTATCAACTGCAGCACACCAGACTCCTTTGTCCTTCACTATCTCTCAGAGTTTGCTCACATTCATATCTATTGAGTTAGTGATGCTATCTTACCATCCTCTGTTGCCCTCTTCTCCTGCCCTTACTCTTTTCCAGCTTCAGGGTCTTTTCCAATGAGTCGGCTCTTTGCATCAGGTGGCCAAAGTATTGGAGCTTCAACATCAGTCCTTCCAATGAATATTCACAGTTGATTTCTTTTAGGATTGACTAGTTTGATCTCCTTGCTGTCCACGGAACTCTCAAGAGTCTTCTCCAGCGCCACAATTCCAAAGCATCAATTCTTCAGTGCTCAGTCTTCTTTATGGTCCAATTCTTATAGCCATCTTTGACTACTGAAAAAACCATAGCTTTGACTATATGAACCTTTGTTGGCAAAGTGATGTCTCTGCTTTTGAATACACTGTTTAGGTTTGTCATAGCTTCAAAGTGATGTCTCTGCTTTTGAATACGCTGTCTAGGTTTGTCATAGCTTTCCTTCCAAGGAGCAGTTTGCAGGAAAGAAATAAAGATGCAGATGAGAGAATGGACATGTGGACACACAGTGGGGAAAGGGGAGAGTGGGATGAATTGGGAGAGTAGCCCTGGCACATATACGCTACCAGGTGTAAGACAGACAGCTCGTGGGAAGCTGCTGCCTAACACAGGGAGCTCAGCCTGGTGCTCTGTGATGACCTGGCGGGGGGATGGGAAGGAGGGAATGGAAAGGAGGCTCAAGAGGGAAGGGATACATGTATACATGTGGCTGATTAACTCTGTTGTACAGCAGAAACTTAACACAACTTTGTAAAGCAACTATATCCCAGGAAAAGATGAAAGACCCGCACTGCATCTCTAACTGCACATCTGAGGGGCCCTGGGAAGGGTTAGGCTTGGAGGGGTTGGGCACAGGAGTGCCTCTTAAGGACACTAGTCTTGTCTTATTTCCCTGGGGCTGGACCAGGGGGCCCCCCGGGTTGTGGAGAGGATTCAGGCAGGAGGGAGGGTGGGGAGAGAGGACTACAACTCAGTCCCAAGCCTGCCACTCGGAGAGTGAGAGGGAGGAACCTGGAAAGACCACAGCCAACATCTGGGAGTGATTTCCTCTGTCTGTCAAAACCAATGCACGTCTCTCATGGTTTTACCCTGCGCCCAGCTCTGCGCCTCTTGCCATCATTTTCTTCAGATGTTTACCAGGAGCTCTAGGCCAGCCACGTGGCAGCAGCCTTATTTGTTTTTATTTATTTCATATGAATTTGAGCTGTTTTGTACATAAAAAGAACCAAACGAACATGAACTGCGAACTACTTGTAACCCACAATGTGCACATCCAAGCTTTGTGAGTCTGCGCACTTCCTCGGTGGGAACAGACCATGTAGGGTGCTGCTTCATGCACTTGCATCTTTTCATGTGTACCTGGCTCACACTCTGCCCAGGTAGGACTCTTTCATGAGAAAACATCACAGGCCCCCTGGTCATCCCTCTATTGCCTGATGTCTTGGAGGTCCCAAATTTCCTTTTATGTAAACAACAATTTTCTAATCTTTCCTATCATACTTTTTAGGTCTATTCCTCCCAAAGAATTGCCAAGTTAAAGGGTATGACCTGTGCTGCTCTATTTACATGCCCCAAAATTATTCCAGAAGGATGGGCCCATTATTCCCTGCCCTCTGGGAACCAGGATACCTCTCTGACTGTCATTGTTCATCATTCATCCAGTACAGGTGTTTGCTGAGCATCACATCGAAGCTGGGGGAACGGTGGCAGACTAGAGGTGTGCCCTGGTCCTTGGCCCTGCGGTTCTCCCACTCTCTGCAATGGTTTCTCGAACTCTGGTCCCGGATCACCACATTGGAATCCCCTGGGGTGGGTACTTATCAAAAACGCAGTTTCCTGGCACTCACCCCCACTACTGAATCAGAATCCCTAGATTCAGAGATTGGCACTGTCGATAAAATTCCCTGATGCGCATTTCGTGTGAGCACCGCTGAGCTGATGGAGATGAGCAAAAATTCCCTTCTGCTGAGAAACAGACACAAAGGGCCCAGGATGAAACATGGGAGACAGGGTTGATGGATCGGCTGGAGCAGGGAGATGACAGAACTGTGCAGGCCTTCTTGCCAGAATGTCACCTCCTGCAGGACCCACACAAAGCCACTGAGAGCCGAGGGCAGGCTGTGACGAATGAGCCAACTGGGTCGATCATTTTATGCTGCAGCTGGGTAGGTCCCTCCCACGGGTGGAGCCGCCTGGGCCACAGAGCAGGATTAGACATTTTCTGGTGTCGAGATCACTGTTTCAAATTAGTGGAGTGAAGCCAAGCGGCGCTGGGGAGGGGGAACATGTGGCTCTGCGCAGAGAGAGTTGTGTGGGGTGTGAGCGGCCACCCATTCTCTGTGCACCTCTCCACCGTCACGCATAGCAGACTGGCCAGTCGGTCCAGAAGGACAGCCGTGTGGGTCAAGATCGAGAGATGGTGAGAGAGGCAGCAGCTGAGGAGTTATCGGGCTGCTCTGCCAAGTCAGGGGAAATGTCCAAACTTCACCATGTAAACTGGGGCAGAGGGCTCTGATCGGCTGTGCGGGAGTGGCTTGGACATACCGCCGAGCAGGATGGGCAGGGCTAATGTGAGCTGTGGCTCTGGGACAAAGGCGATATAAACCTGCAAGTGTCCAGCGTGGGGCCCACGAATTGTCCCAGGCTCTGACAGCCAGTGAGAGCTGGGCCATAAAGAAGGCTGATGCTTTCAAACCGTGGTGCTGGATAAGACTCCTGAGAGTCCCTTGGACAGCAAGGAGATCAAACCAGTCAATCCTAAAGGAAATCAACCCTGAATATTCATTGGAAGGACTGATGCTGAAGCTGAAGCTCCAATACTTTGGCCACCTGATGTGAAGAGTCGACTCATTGGAAAAGACCCTGACGCTGGGAAAGGTAAAGGCAGGAGGAGAAGAGGATGACAGAGGATGAGATGGTTGGATGGCATCACTGATTCAATGGACATGAATTTGAGCAAACTCTGGGAGATGATGAAGGACAGGGAAGCCTGTTGTGCTGCAGTCCATGGGGTCTCAAAGAGTCGGACATGACTGAGCTAGTGAACAGCAAGTGACAGCCAGTGGCCCAAACTGATAGGTGCTTAGCTTTCTCCAGATAAGGCTGACCCCCTAAATGACTTGCCAACTTGGAGCCTTGGTGTTTCCCATGGTGCACAGCTTCTGAACTGACCAGACACACACGTCCACGATTCTTTGGGAATTTTTTTTTTTTTTTTGATGCTGCCATTGTGGGGTGAGCCTGGTCTCCTGGTAGACCCAGCTTTTGTTTATTTGAAAATGTCTCCTTGAGGTGATACAGGTTTCTGTCCCCCAACCAAAAGCAGGTGGGGCCTTGTTGCATTGCTCTCAATAGATTCCATCATTCCTTCTGCATGGCTAGCATGCAGCAAGCTGTGTTTCTGATTTTGCCCAGATTAGCAGTTAGTCCAGCATCCATTTTCATTAAAGCCTGCGTCACCACACATGGTACAGTTTGAGTTCCAGTTTGGAGATGCTCCATGTCTGCCTGTATTGCTTCATTCAGGACAATGAACATCAATTATTTTTTTCTGGCCCGACCCCATGGTCCAATCATGTAAGGGCAAAGTAGTCAACCCAGCCCAGGCTGTGGTCTTTAGACGTCAAAGTGACTTCTGGGGGCACAGAGAGGAAGGCCTCCAGGCATATAATTCCCTGGAGCCTTTCCACTGAACACTGAAATCTGCTCACATCATCTCATCAGGGGCATCTCACATTTTCCAGCTACTTGGGGTGGTGGTGGGGATGAGCCCAGCTATAGAAAGAGCATGCCAGCACATAGGGAAGTATCTGTGACCTCATTCATATGAACTCAGACTGCTCACCATCTGTGCTGGGAAATAGAGGGGTTGTGTGTGTGTGTGTGTGTACGCATGCACGCGCACAAGTGTATGTTTCCTCAAAGAGCACAACTGCAGTGTTCGGTTGAAAAGTAGAGTTCACAAAATCCATTGGGGCAGAACATCTCATGATCAGTAGTGATGCAGTATTTGGTGTCTGCTTGAAAAGAATCATTAATTGTAAGTCATCAAAAAGAGAACAGAGGGGAGAGCAGACACTTCCCACCCTGGAATCGCTCACTGTTGTCTTTCACAGGAACACAGTTTCTCACGCAGAAAAATCTGTTTTCAGTTGGACTGAGAAACGGCCCCTTGAGTCATACATGTCTGTCTATGTGTGAGGCTTTTCACAGTTGACAAAGCATTTTTGCTGAGTTTTCTCATTTGATCTTGCCCACGGGGGTGGGGCGGCTCACCCAAGACCGCACAGCTACAGAATGGCACGGTGGAGCCGGCCTCTGGCGAGGAGTCCGGGTTCAGCTCGCGGGAGGGCGACTGGCTTTCTCAGATGGCGGTGGCTGCAGAGAGGCTGCTGAACTTGACAAAGGAGACATCCATAGTTCACGTCTTGCCTTGCGCTTGGCTCTAGGGAAATCTTCAGCCTCATTTTCTCTGCTGGGCTGCGGGTGGTGACCAGGACCTATCTCAGCCAGCAAAAATGGTCAAATGAACTTTCTTCTTCTCCTTTTTTTTTTTTCAAATTGAGAAACAATTTAGATAACTAAATTTAAATAAGTAATTTTAAACGTAAAGATTTATTTATTTGTTTTTGGCTTGCTGGGTCTTTGTTGCTGTGTGTGGGCTTTCTCCAGTTGTGGCGAGCAGGGGCTGCTCTCGTTGTGGTGCACAGGCTTCTCATTTCGGTGGTTTCTCTTATTGTGGAGCATGGGCTGCAGGGCACATGGGCTAAGTAATTGCAACTCCTGGGCTCTAGGGCGCAGGTTCAGTGGTTGTGCTGCTACTGCTGCTGCTAAGTCGCTCCAGTCGTGTCCGACTCTGTGTGACCCCGTAGATGGCAGCCCCCCGTCAGGCTGGGATTGCCAGGCTTCCCCGTCCCTGGGATTCTCCAGGCAAGGACACTGGAGTGGGTTGCCATTTCCTTGTGGAGCAGATGGGCTTAGTTGCCTCGAGGCAGGTGGGGTCTTCCCAGAACAGGGGTGAACCGGTGTCCCCTGCCTTGCAAGGCAGATTCTTAACTACCTGGACCACCAGGGAAGCCCCGAGCTTTCTTATTCTATAGACAAAGGAACCGTGCAAGTATCAAAGCAACAGAAAAGGGAGTCCTGGAATAGTTTTTAGATGCAACCACTCATCTGACTCACTACAGTCAGGGTGAGTCTGTTTTGCCTCCCCCAAAGGTGGGTCCCTTGGACAGCAAGGAGATCAAACCAGTCAATCCTAAAGGACATCAACCCTGAATAATCATTGTAAGAACTGATGCTGAATCTGAGGCTCTAACACTTTGGCCACCTGAAGCGAAGAGCCGACTCATTGGAAAAGACCCTGATGTTGGGAAAGATTGAGGGCAGGAGGAAGAAGGGGGCAACAAAGGATGAGATGGTTGGGTGGCATCACTGACTCAATGGACATGAGTTTGAGAAAACTCTGGGAAATAGTGAGGGACAGGGAAGCCCGTCATGCTGCAGTCCACGGGGTCACAAAGAGTTGAACACGACCTAGCGACTGAAGAACAAGAGCAAAGGTGGGTCATAGCCGCAAGACTTATTAGCCCCCCACAAGCAGGAACGACCTCTGCTGAGCAGCCAAAACCAAGGATCAGCAGATTTGCCTCAGTGAGGATCTTTCTTGGTTTCTGTGTGGTTATTGCCATCTCTGGGACACAAGGGTCATCCTCAGAATCACAAAAGTTAATAATATTAATATTAATATGAAGTAAGGGCCTTTGTAGACCTAATGTTTCATTGTTTCCATGCATTTTGGCATTAAATGAATAAGTAATGTGACTTACATCTAAGCTATTGAAATATGCAAGTTAGCATCTGTTCTTTTTAAGTTAACAACTTGAGCTTATTAATAATAATATTATTATTATTAAAGGCTACAGATGTATTCTTTTCCCATGCTTCAATCAGGAATGTAATCTTAATTTGCCACTATCTGCCAATCCCTGAGCTATATTACTGGTTTCCTATTTGTACGAGTGTTCAATGCCTATTGTATCTGGACATGATGAAAAAGCTAGTTTTGCTAAGAATATCAGTGAGTGAACCTTGCCATTTCTTTGCTTGCTTTGCAAATACACTAAATTTGTACCAACAATCTCCCCTGTATTTCCCCAAATTTCCATGTGTGAAACTGAGTTGATTTAATAAAGAGACCAAAGACTGGGTCACCTTTTTTCTTCTTGTCTGGCTGAATTGACCACAGTGCACCTCAGAGGCAACTAGCCGCACAAGATGGAGAACTCTCGACTGCAGGAGCAAGCCGAGCTTCAGAGCATCGACTTCCCCACTGGCACCTCTGACTGGGAGCTCCTCCGCGGGTGAGAGGCGCAGCCCCCCTTCACACACAATCAGCACCAGCTGTAGTCCAATTAAACTCAACAGTGAACAGGTGTTCACTGTAATGACTTCCACACAAAAGCACACTTCCATTTAGTACTCTTTACATCCGACACACGCGCAGCCCCACTGAAACGGAGTGGTAGGAAACGCGATGGAATTCAGTGGAGGAAAAACAGCAGCCCACCAAGGCACCCGTAATCAGCATCAGAAGCCCCAATTAGCCTCAACATTTCACAGGTGTCCACAGGAGGGTTTTTTTTTTTTTTTTTTTGCAGAGCCTACTCAAGTCAATTGTCCCTTAAGAAGTTCTTTGAAGACATTTTGAAGTTTTTCAAATTCAGGCAGCTCACTCATATTACCATCCCAGCACTGTTATTACCTCTATTTCATGGCTTTCAGGAGTCTACCCTGCTAGACATGCATGGGCAGAAATATTAATTACATTCATGTAAATCCTAAAAATGTGTTTGGCCCATTGCATCCCCATCCCCACCCCACCCCCCATTTTTTTTTTTTTTTTCTTTTTTACATCTGGTGCCTTTGCGGTATTTGAAATAGAGAAATCTGGAGAGCACTTCCTGGGGTAAGACGCCTGGAAGGCTTACTGTGTGCATGTGTGCTCAGTTGCTCACGAGACCCCAAGGACTGTAGCCCCCCAGGCTCTTCTGCCCATGGGATTAGCCCAGGAAGAATTTTGCAGTGGGTTGCCGCTTCCTCCTCCAGGAGGAATCGAAACTTCATCTCCCGTATCTCCTCCATTAGCAGGTGGATTCTTTACCACTGAACCACCTGGGAGAAGTTGTTATTCCTACTGTATTTCAATCAGTTATTGAATGTCCACGGTGTGCATTTCTGTGGAAGAGAGGCGTGAAAGAGGGAAGTGTTCGCGCTCCAGTGACTCGATGCCCTTTTCCGATCGGTTGGCAGCCCAGGACCCAATCAGTGTCTGACTCAGACACTGTGACAGTCATCTCAGGCTTGATGAAGGATGACTGATTACCAGGGCACTCCGGTAAATGAGGTTATGGCACTCTTTCTCCAGATCCCTCATCCCACAGGCTGGTGACCATTTAGCACCAGTGATGCTGCTGGAGTTGGTGCCTTCTTTGACTTTGCATTTACTGGAATTGGTCACCTCTGAGGATAGAGAAGAAAAGGGGTGAGCGGGTCTGAGGTGGGGACTTTAGAATTCTGCTTCTCAGCTCAGTTAAGGAGTAAGGCACACTCCTAAATGTACCACAGTCCGTGCTAACGGACAGTATTTTTTTCTTTTGTCAGAAACAATTTGAAAACTCACACCAGTAGGAGCAAATGTTGGTGAGGGTGCCAGCTGATAACAATCACATTGGAAAACCAGTGGATTTCTGTAACTGAAACTAGACCTATGGCCAGACAATCTCATTCTCAGTTGTAATCCCAACAGAAACTGTGGTAGGCAGACACCAATATGGCCCCTAGTGACTCCCACCTCCTGGGTTTTATGCCTTTGTGTAGTTCTCTCCCCTGGAGGGTGGATGGGACCTGTGATCTTCTCCTAAGCAGTAGAATACAACCACTGTGATGGAATATGACTTACATGATTATCACACATAAAATTGTAATTTACATCTTGCTAGCAGACCCTCTATTGCTTATTTGGCTTGCATGCTTCAATGCTGAAGGGGACTACATGGTGAGGAACTAAATGTAGCCTTTGGCCAATAGCCAGCTAGGAACTGAGTCCAGTGATCTTCCAAAAACTGAATTCTGCCAACCACAGTGGGAGCATCAAAGCAAATCCTTCCCCAGTTGACACTTCAAGTGAGACCCTAGCCCTGGATGAAACCTTGATTGCAGCCTTATGAGAGGACCTGAAACAGAGGACCTAGCCAAGCTGTGTTCAGACTTCTAACCCCAGAAACTGTGAGATAGTATGTATGGTTTGAGTTTTGTGGTACTTAGTTACACGGTAATAGATAACAAATGGGGCTTCCCTGGTGGCTCAGATGACAAAGGAGACCTGGATTTGATCCCTGGGCCAGGAAGATCCGTTGGAAAAGGGAATGGCTACCCAAGGCAGTATTCTAGCCTGGAGAATTCCATGGACAGAGGAGCCGGGGGAGCTACAGTCCATGGGGTCACAAAGAGTCAGACATGACTGAGCAATGAATAGATAACAAATACAGAAATGCTTACAAATGTGCATCCAAGAACATGCCTAAGAGTTTTCATGGTAGCATTCTTCATAATACCAAAATGAGAAATAAATCAAAGCTCCATGGGCAATAAGATGGATAAATACATTGTGGTATGTTCAGAGAGTGGACCACTGTAAGTTATAATAGAAGAACCAACCCTAGTTACATGCAACCCCATAGATGAGTCTCACAAGTAATTGAGTGAAAAAGCCAGACAGAAAAGAATACATACTGTACGATTCAATTACATAAAGCTGTAAAATGGGCAAAACTAATTTATCATCCTGTTTGAAGCTTAGGATGGTGGTTATTTTGGGGACAGGTTGTGACCGGGAAGGGACATAGGGAAGCTTTTGAGATGCTGGTAAATGTTCTGTTTATTAATCCGGTAGGTAGTTACAAGGCTGTTTTGTGCACATTTCTGTATTTAAGCTGTAACTTCAAAAGTTAAAAGAAAAAAACACCTCTGTTCCAGCAGGTAACCTTTTCAGCTTAGGATATAAATAGATGTGTGGATAGAGGGGTGCTTTCTGTTTGTAAGCCCAGTATCATCGTACCTCGAGAAAAGAGAGCACTGATTTCAAATGACTCAGAACGGAGGAGGGAAACTGAGCTGTGGAGAGGCTGAGAGTAAAGTGAGCTGCAGAAGTCAAGCTTTCCATTATTGTCAGAGCGGCAACTGCCGAGCAGGTCTGTTCTGTAGATTCTGGTTCGATGGGAGGGTAATCTGGCTGTGGAGCGTCCTTCATGGTTCCTCATGCCCGAGTCTCTCTCTTCACTACCCTGTGCAATTAATGATGCAAACTCGGTTAAAGAAAATGACTTTCCCAGACTGCCTGGTAACCAGCTCAGTCAGGTGCCTTAAACAGGCCTATGCCCAACAAGGAGGAGCCTTCTGGTGCCTTGCTGTTGTGAAGTTTCCATCTTTGACTTCCGTGGTAGTCCAGTGGTTTAGAATCTGCCTCGCAACTCAGGAGATGCAGGTTCAGGCCCTTGTGGGTGAACTAAGATCCCACATACCTCAGAGTGACTAAGCCTGCAATGAAGACTCCACGTGCCTCAACTAGGGCCCAATGCACCCCAAATTAAATAAACATACTTTTTTTAAAAAGCTTCCATCTTGCTCCCTTTCACCTGGCCCCTCCCTTCCATTTGTTTGCAGACCTGTTTCTAGCACCATGGCTAGTGATCTTTACCTGATCTTCTATTCACTGTCTCATCCTCACCCAGGGCAACTAAAACTCAACACCCTTCCCTGGCATTGAACTTGGCAACCTTTCTTGGCTTTGATTGGGATTCATCTTTCTGTGTGTATATTCTGCCAGCAGCTCTGGGTTACAGCCTTGACTGGGAAGCCTGCTGCAAAAGAGGAGAGAAGCATTTTTTTTCTTCAAAGATCTACGAATATTCAATCTCTCTGTGTTCCAAATAAGTTTTAAAATTCCATTTTAGAAAAACATCAGCTGGTGTAGGCAGAGATGCGTAAACGTTCTGTCTTTTCCTGTTTTCTCCTCTTCCAAGCTCTGAGCACTAGATTATAAAATGAATGCAATGGATGAGGCCAGTCATACACACATGTACCTTAGAGACAAAATGTCCATAAGAAGAAGGCAGAGGGTGAATGTGGTGGCAGTTACCCTATGGATGGTATGAATATGTCTAGAGAAAGGAAGTGTCCATCAGAAAGGGACTTGCTGCTGCTGCTGCTGCTAAGTCGCTTCAGTCGTGTCCGACTGTTTGCAGCCCCATGGACTGCAGCCCACCAGGCTCTTCCGTCCATGGGATTTTCCAGGCAAGAGTACTGGAGTGGGGTGCCATTGCCTTCTCCAGGAAGGGACTTGGTGAGCATAGAACTTAGAGGACAGAGCAGGGGGATCTCTGAGAAGCCGGTAGGAATTCCAGGAGTATGGCTTCCTAGATGGCTCAGTGGTAAAGAATCTGCCTGCCAGTGCAGGAGCTGGGGTTCAGTTCCGGGGTTGGGAAGACCCCCTGGAGGAGGAAATGGCAATATACTCCAGTGTTCTTGCCGGGACAATCCCATGGACAGAGGAGTCTAGTGGGCTACAGTCCACGGGTTTGCAGAGTCAGACACGACTGAGAACACATGTGAGGATGGCTTCATCAGACCCCAGCTGCCTGCTGCCGTTAAGCGCTTGAGCCATCCAACTAAACTGCCTTTGCTCTGATTCCAAGCTCGATAAGGAGATTTTGGATTGTCATAGACTTCCTGGGTAGATTTTCTTCAGGAAGAAAAAGTGCTGGAGAGAAAAGTGTGAACATTTGATCTTTCTGATGGCTGCACGTCCCTTTGTCAACAGAAGTATTGATGGTTTGGTGAGAAATTTTGGTGTTTTGAGAATTTAATTCACATAAGCCAGCCCTCCCAAGTCAGGCATATCCTGGAACACTAACAAGATTGAATTTTTGGACCTGTAAGTTTTCTGGCCAGACTTCGGACCGTGAAAAATTCATTAAGATAATGCCACTTTGGAAAGGTTCTTGGTAGATGGCCAGCCAGCCATTTCCTGGTAATATTCAACATGGCTTTGGGCCCACTTTCAGAGTCCTGTTGGTATCTAACTGGATTGAGGGGAAGGGAAGGAGCGAGCAGAGAGAAGAGGAGGTGAAATGGGGTAGTCCATTCAATTTGGTTTTCATTGGAGCTACAAATGGGATCTTACTGAAGATGGATTACTAATGTGTGTCTTAAATGGAGGTAGATACCTTTCTGGGAGTATGTGGCAATGTGTTTGGGATGAATAAAATATGGGATAAAATTCAGCACATCTTTCAAGAGCATTAACTTTTCTCTCTGATTTGGGAGGTAGAGAAGTTAAGACATTAACTAATGAGGTGAAGACTTACTAGTCTACCCAAGAGTTGTTTCTGGGTAACCAGGGACTAGATTTCCTAGATCCTCTTGCATTTAAATGGGGTTACACGATGAATTCTTGCTCCTGGAATGTGGGAAAGAATGGCTGTCAATTCTGGGCTCAAGTAATTAAGAAGTAGTCTCTTTCCCCATCTGAATAGAGATAACCTGGAGGCCCTGAAGGAAGGTAGAGACACAAGACCAAGGGGTGGACTATCTACCCACAAGCCATAATCTATGTAGACTTCCAGCGAGTGAAACATACATTTCTAAAAAGTCACTGAGGGTTTGGGCCTGATCTCTTATAGCAAAGAACATTACTCTAATAGAATGGATATATGAATGTTTCTATGTGAAAGCAGTCCTATGATAGCCTGTAAACTTTACATGAATTTTTAAGTTAATACCAAGACATCTTTTTTTAAACTTTTGAGATTTTATTTTTAAAAAAAATATGTATTTATATACTGGACTGTACCAGGTTTTAGTTGCAGCATGTGGGATCTAGTTCCCTGACCAGGGATAGAACCCAGGCATTGAGATTGTGAATTCTTAGCCACTGGACCACCAGGCAGATCCCCAAACTGAGATTTCAGAGACACATTTTGCTGATGGTAGGCTGTTGGCACTTTACCTGGGTGCCCAGAGAGTGAGCCATTCATTCTTCTCTGATGTTGGAGGAACTTGAAGGGAAAGTTTGACAAGGACCTGGCAAATTCACGGAATGGGAGAGGGAAAGCTGTGGTCATCCTTCAGACCATAGAATCTGTAGTAAATGCTCACTTAAGGCAAGACTGAAGAAGGCAAAGTTAGATTCCAGATGGTCTTTCTTCAGTCCCTCACCCTCACACCTGTATGGCTCATACTGTCCATCAGAAGTTTGTGCCCTGACCTGTTTTTCAGGCAAAATCTTCATGCTTTGTACCCTTCCTAGCTTCTGAATCTCCACCCCAGCTTATATTCCCTTAGGGACCTGCTCACTGATGGCCAAAGAATTCAGACTAAGAGGCCAGGATGGCATACCTGTGGCAGCCTTCACACTAGGGGCTTCCCGGGTGGCGCTAGTGGTAAAGAACCTGCCTGCCAATGCAGGAGACATAAGAGATGTAGGTTTGACCCCTTGGTTGGGAAGATACCCCAGAGAAGAGCACTGCAAAGCACTCCAGTATTCTTGCCTGAGAAATCCCATGGACAGAGGAACCTGGCGGGCTACAGTCTGTGGGGTCCCAGAGCTGGACGGGACTGAAGTGACTTAGTGCGCGCACACATAGTGCTTCATACTGAACCCCTTTTCCACATGGGCACATACATCAGTGATTCTTCAGGAGGATTTACAGAGCCTTCTCAGAACAGACCTCCAGGCAGCTCCTGTGAGTCTACTGGTGCTGGCTCTGGAACTGAATTGGACTTGCCATCCTGGATGACTGATAGATCATAGTGGCTTCATGGATTATAGCTCTCAGACAATACTTGCCTTTCAACACAGTTTTCATTACTCCATTAACCCAAAAGAGGGATCTGGAAATTTCCCGCACTCTGGCAGCTCCAGTAGGAGTGAGAGATCTGGGGCAGGGGACCATTTTTCCATTGCTCCTCAAATTACATCACTAACCTGCTGCCTGCTTCAATTCAATTCAACCCGACAGATACTTATTTCACTCACAGTAAAGCAGGCTTTGTCTAGGAAGTCACATTTAACTTCATCACCAGCAAGTTTTTATTGAGGACCTGCTGTGTACATTACAACAAACTAGGCGTTCAGGTGTTTCTTTTGTGATTATATTGACTTATAATCACCATAAAGAGAAGCCCTGTGGTCCCTCCTTCTCCCCCTCCCTCTTCCTCTTCCACTGTCTCCCTCCCTCCCCATTTTTCATCCTGGGATGCTGACTTCCTGGAGGAATATTTTCGTCCTGCTGTCAAGGCCTCCTGGGGCTGTTTGGGCTGCAGTCAGAAGCGCTCTCATTGCCCTTCCCCAAGCGTGCTGAGTCGGGGGACAGGGTTCGCCCTCCTCCTCCCCTCCCCAGTCTTCCTCAGCCACGGCGTTCTGACAAGGCCACAACTCTCTCTGCAGAGACCCCACCATCTCGGTCAGTGGCCGATCGGATGTTTTTGTCATTGCTTTCTTCAGGGCTGTTTCACTGAAGTGCTGCTAGGGCTTTCTTTTTTCCAGGGGAGGGGACTTTGAGGGGCAGTCTCTCTTTCCCACCCGCACACTCCACATTGTGATCCAGACTGGTCAGGGCAGGTCCATCCCCTTCCCGCAGCGAGAGGTGTCTAACTAGATGACCTTGGCTGCCAGCAGAGCTGCAGCTCTCCTGGCAGTTGCAGTTAGGAGAGATGGGAGGGGGCCACCTGTCAGACTCAGGGTTGGAGGTATGACTCCAGGTGATGGCTGTGTGCATGGACCCAGCTACTCATGCTTCCACTTAAGCTTTGGAAAGTTAGAAAGACATGGCTAGGGGTATGTGTGTGTGTGTGTATGTGTGTGTGTGTGTGTGTGTGTTAGTCACTCAGTCGTGTCCAGCTCTTTGTAACCCCATAGACTGTAGCCCACCAGGCTCCTCTGTCTATGGGTTTTCCCAGGCAAGAATACTGGAGTGGGTTGCCATTTCCTTCTCCAGGGGATCTTCCTGACCCAGGGAGCGAACCCAGGTCCCCTGCATTTCAGGCAGAGTCTTTACCATCTGAGCCACCAGGGAAGGCCATTGGCTAGGTGGGCAGTGGGCAAATCTCAGCTTCTCCCAGCTGGGGCTTCCTGTTGGGTTTCCATAAGGCTGGGTTGTGAGGGGAATGGGGCTTTGGTGCCCACCGTGCTAGCTGTGGACACAGTGGGAAGGGCTGCAAACATATGATTAGTTAATGAAAACTTGCATTTTGCAGAAAACGGCCAAATCTGTGGAAGTGTGGCAGCTGCTACATTGAGCAGAAACCCTAGGAAAGCCCTAAAGTTGTGGATTCTGCATATTTCCCTCACCCCTACCTAGGAGGCCGGCACAGAGCAGTCATCACAGGACTTTTCTGGAGGCATCAGGAAGCCGGGGATGGTGATTTGTTTAGATTTGTCTGCATCATCGCGGCTGCCAAATCGCTCAGACAGCTGCAGTCAGTTGCTCTCTTCATGCCGTTCAGCCCACGCCATGTATTTTATCAGCCACATCTCTGCTCCACCTTGGACGTCTTGGGAAATCATCATAGCTTAACAGAGAGTCAGAGTCCTAAGTGTGTTCCTTTTCCGCAACATTGCTACGTTTGTTCGACTGTATCATTAGCTGGCAGATGATAACAGACCATAGCTCCATCCTTTTTCCAGCTTGGGCATTTGTTTATTGAATCCACATAGGAGAAGAATAGGCTGTGTGTGTCACTTCGCTCCATGCCTCAAACACACCGCCTTCCAGAAGTGGTGGTGATGGGAGTGAGAAATCCAATTATGTGCAGACTAGGAATTCGATGTGATAGAAATTTTGTGGGGAGCCTAATATTTTTGCCCAGAATTCCTCTGGATAAAAGCAAAACACTTCTCTCCCCCTGAATCATTCTTTTTGGTCAGTTTGCTGGTAGGTTTGGGATGCGGTTAAGAGGTGGACTTGCTGTTTTTTATCATTTTCATACAGAGTCCACCTGCAATGATCCAGGAGCCCGTGACTGTTTCTGGGAAGGAGGCAGCAACACTGGCAGAGAGCAGAGCTTGAAAGTCAGGTGGTGACTGAATTTTATGGGTTTCCCTTGTTTGACCATCGATTCAGGTTAGTTGAATCATAGACTCTTACCAGTGAGTGGAATCTCTGAAATCATTGATCTCAATCTTTTTACTTTATAGATGATGTAACCAAAGTGCCACGAGAGGGCTTATACTCTTAAAGTCCTGGGTCGGCGGCAATGATCTCCAGGTGGATCAGCTCCCCAGGTGTGTGGAGTCTGCAGGTGTTCTGGGTCGCCAGGTGTACGAGTTACGTCTTCTGGTTACAAATGACAGAAACCAGCTCTGGGAGTTTACTGGAAGTAATGGAAGGATATCCGAAGCTTCCAAAAATGGCAGAGAACCAGATTTGGAAATGGATCAAAAACAAGGCATCTCTGGAAGGTTAGGAAGGGGGCCACCCAAGGAGCGGCTGCTACTAGGAGCATTCTGGCTCGGGCACGACAGACCTCCGCTCTTCAGTCTCTATGCAACTCACGACTTTTTCAGTTGCCTGAGAGTGAGCATCCACTGGTCTTAACTTGGCTGTGGAACAAGCGCCGTTGGTACACTGACCATGTTCCCTTGGAGGTCACCTGTGGACAGCTTCCTTAACATGCTGACAATTGGAGGGTGCTCTGTCCAGGGAGGCACAGTCTGCCTGGAGCAGGTGACACCGGAAGTGCTGGGAACTCGCCTCCCCAGGAGCGAGCCTCACTAGAGATACTGACACACCCCGTCCTCTGCTGCCCGGGGGGACACAACCTGAGGAGGTTCCCACAGTCTCTCAGAGGTGCTGATGGAATGAGCCTCAGCGGCCCTCAGCAGTCACGTGCTCGTTAGCCTACACTTCCCTCCTTTCCTCTCTCACTTCCTCTTCTTCATATTGCTTCCTGGGCTCACCTCCCAAATAAAATGCTTGCTGGTCAATCTTTTATGATCTATTTTTGGGCCATCTAAATTAAGATGGGGAAAAAGTGGAAACAGTGACAGATTTGGGCTCCAAATTCACTGTGGACAGTGACTACAGCCATAAAATTCAAAGATGCTTGCTCCTTGGAAGGAAAGCTATGACAAACCTCAAAAGCAAAAGCATTGCTTTGCTGACAAAGGTCCATATAGTCAAAGCTATAGTTATTCCAGTAGTCATGTACAGATGTGAGAGTTAGACCATAAAGAAGGCTGAGTGCTGAAGAATTGATGCTTTTGAGTTGTGGTGTTGGAGAAAACTCTTGAGAGTCCCTTGGACAGCAAGGAGAATCAAACCAATCCATCCTAAAGGAAATCAATCCTGAATATTCATTGGAAGGACTGATGCTGAAGCTGAAGCTCCAATACTTTGGCCACCTGATGTAAAGAGCCAACTTGCTGGAAAAGACCCTGATGCTGGGAATGATTGAGGGCAGGAGGAGAAGTGGGTGACAGAGGATGAGATGGTTGGATGGCGTCACCAACTCGATGAACATGAGTTTGAGCAAACTCTGGGAGATGATGAAGGACAGGGAAGCCTGTCATGCTGCAGTTCATGGGGTCACAAAGAGTTGGACACAACTTAGCAACTGAAACACCGCAGCTTAAGACAGGTGTCTTGCTAGAACCTTGGCTAGAGGAAACTTGTTACCTAATAATAGTCCCATGAGAGCATATCCAATGGGGAGGAAATGATTCTCCTAAAAATGCTTTGATGCCTTCAAGAAGGTATCTTAGGGGGCAACTTCAAAACAAATGTCTGCAACACTAGTCCAGCAACCCTTGGTTTCAAACATTGGTTCATGGAGTGCTTTTTGATGTCTATGTTCATTAAAGAGCTGACTAATTCTATTTTTTTTAAGTTTATCATGGATCTTTTGTTTCTATAATACTTACCAGGAGCAAAGACTCTCCATTTTCTCCCACTAGCCCTTGTCTTTTTCTTCTTTTTATACTTTAAAAACTTTTTAAACTTATGGCGGCTCTGGCTCTTCATTGTTGTTCTTGGGCTTTCTCCAGTTGCAGCAATCAGGGGCTGCTCTCTAGATGACGTGTGCAGGCTTCTAATTGAGGTGGCTTCTCTTGTTGTGGAGCATGGATTTTAGGGTGTACAGGCTTCAGCTTTGGAATTAGATGTGGCCAGGGAACCAAGTTTGAAGCAGTGGGAGATAAGTTAAAATGGTGATGCACTTTCAAGGGCATGTTCTTTCAAAAGAAATTACTTGTCTTCTCTCCCTTCCTCTTACCATAGTTTCATGTAATTAGAGTATTCAAAATTATTTGTTGGTCCTCCATCCATTCATTCATGCAGCTATATTTATTTTTAATGTAATAGGCAATTATGAACTCGCCAGTCAGCACAAAAACTAGAATTATGACAATAAGTTGAATTTATAGTCCTTCCCTGGTCTAACCTCCTATTTCTTCCTAACCCAAGTAACCAGCATCCTGACTCCTATGTTTACCATCTCTTTTATTTTCCCTTTTAGATTGTTTTATCTCATTGTATCTGTCAAGGTTTAGCTCATAGAGGCAGAACCATAAAAATGGTATAGAATATGGAATTTATGAAAGAGATTTGACTCCATGTAGTTGCCCCAACTTGTTAAACCATTGTTGTATTTTTTTTTTTCTGCATCTGGTGCTAGGTCTAGTCCAGGAGTTGGAGAAGCTGAAGGAGGAGATCCAGCAGGAGCTGAGGAGGCATGGGGCTATACTTACTGGGTCAGGATTCCCTGGAAGAATGTGAAGCTGAAGGAGAAGGTGGACTGATCATGGGACCACCTGCTTCTCCATGCCAGTATGATGGGGCAGCAGGTTGATGTGCATAAACTGCAATAGTGCCTGGTACCCCATGCCTATCTTCTGAACATAAGGAAAGTCTATTTTCCAAATGCCGTTTAACTATCATTTCAGGTTTACTCAGAGCCATGCAGTAAAGGAAATTCTGGGAAATGTAGTTACAGCTGAGCTAAGTTGACATAGCATAAATTCGTCCATACTCAACCAATTGTATTCCTGCCAAGTAAGTATTTTTTAAAGTTGTTTTAAATTTTAAAATTTTTTAAAGTTGTTTTAAATTTTAAATTTAAAGTTGATTTAAAAAAAACCCAGCACCATTCTGCATGTAGCCATTTAGGGCTTGCTTTTTAAACTCAGCATTGTTTTTTAGGATTTATTCATACTGATGTGTGTAGCTATGACTCATTCCTGTTGACTGCTCTATTATATTCCACTGTGTGACGATACCATGGTTTACTCATCCACTCTGTTGTTGATGGGCATCTGGCTTATTTCCAGATGTTTTAACTAGCTTGGGCTACTATAACAAAATTGCTGCTATAATCTTTGACTGAGGGGTTTAAACAATAGACATGTATTATTCACAGTTCTAGAAACTGAGAAGTCCAAGATCAAGCTGTGGCCAGTTCAGCTCCTGGTAGATCCTGCCTCCTGGGTGCAGACAGCTGCCTTCTCGCCTTATCTTCACACAGCAGAGAAGAGAGCTCTGATCCCTCTTCTTGTAAGAACAGTAATCCCATCATGGGGGCCCCACCCTCACGACCTCATCTAAAAAGTTCCTTCCAAATACATTGGGGGTTAGGTCTTCAACATAAGAATTTTGCATGGACATAAGCATTTGGTCAATAACACTACAGTTTGCTATTGGAAACAGTGTTTGTATGAACATTCTCACAGATGTCTCCAGGTACGTAGGGGTAAAACTCTCATAACTTTACACTAGGAGTAGAATTTTTGGACCTGAGGTAGAGCAACCTGAATCCTAATTTTCCCAGGACAATATCAGTTATGCCTGCTGCCCAGGAATGATTATTAAATATTGCCCCATCTTTCCCCATTTATAGCTTGCTTTCATCCTCTTTTGACAAATGGAAGTTCTTAATTTTAGTATGGCTGAATTTGTAAAAAAATTTTAAATTGTTAGTATTTTTTGAGTATTGTTAAGGAAATCCTGCTCTATCTCAAAGTCTAAAAGATATTTACCTATGATTTTTGTTAAGAGTTTTAATTTTTTTATAGCTAAGCCTCAATCCATCTGGAATCAATTTTACTATATGATGTGTAATAGGGATTTAATTTTGCGTATGATGACCTTTTTTTTTATCCCACTCTTATTTTCTCATTATTCTGGCAGGCCACTTCTGTCGTATGCCGAAGCTTCACATATGGGTGGATCTCTATCTGAGCTTTGTGTTTGATTCCACACTCTGTCTGTTCCAGTGCCAGTAGCAACTTGTCTTAATTACTGTATTTTCATCAAAAAAGTGTGATATCTAGTGGGGCAATTCTTGCCTCTGTGCTAATCTTTTTTTATAAAAGTCTTGGTTTCCCCCCCCTTTACTCTTTTATTTAAATTTTATAATCAACTTATCAAGTTCTATAGGAATACATGTTAAAATTTTCTTTGGAACTTTATCAAACTGGGGAGATGGACAGCATTATACTATTGCCTTCATATTCACAATGTGATATCTCCTATATTTTATTTGGGTCTTATTACAGGCTACTCATAATAAAGTTTTATATTTCTCTTTGTAGAATTACACATATTTTTAGGTTTATTTCTAGGTTCTTGGTGCCCTTTGAAACTATTGTGAATTTTGCCTTTTCTTTAATTACATTTTCTGTTTATTCAAAGAGTGTAGAAATGTAATTGACTTTTGGAAACTTGCTTATTATATCTAATAATTTGCTCATAGATCTATTTGCTCTCTTGTACAAACAGTTATATCATCTGAAAATAATGACAGTTCTATTCCTTTCCTTTCCATTCCCTCTCTCATTTTCTTCTCTTATTGTGCTGGCTGAACATGGTGAACAGAAATAGTAAGGCTCTGGACTAGATTGTCTCATTTCTTATTTTACAGTGAATTATTCTAATCTTTTTCCACTTAGGATGATCTTTCAAAGTTATTATTTTGTAGTTACTCTCAGCAGACTAAGGAATTTTTCTTTATTCCTAATTTGCTAAGCAGTTTTTACAAAATTTTTAACAGTAAAGTATATATAACATAAAATTGGCCATTTTAACTATTTTAAGGGTACGATTCAGTTACCTTAATTCTGTTCACACTGTTGTGCAATCATTACAACTATGCTTTTCCAAAATTTTTTCATCACCCACAAAAGAAACTGTAATCATGAAGCAATAACACCCCGTCCCCTTTGCCCCCAGGCCCTGGATACTTCTAATCTACTTTGTCTCTATACATTTGTTATTCTAGATGTTTCATACAGGTGGAATCACATAATATTTGTTCTTTTGTATGTAGATCTTTTCACTTATATAATGTCTTCAAGATTTATCCATGTTGCAGTATATAGCAGAATTTCATTCCGTTTACAGATGAGTAATATTCGTTGAATGTGAACACGCCTGTTGTTAATTCATGCATCTGTTGGTGGACCCCTGTGTGGTTTTCACCTTTTGCCTATTGTGAATCTTTAACCCTATTAAAAGCAAAGGTTTCTTTTAAACCATGAACTTATATTGAATTTTATAAGTGCCTGTTTGCATCTACTGAAATGATTATGTGTATATATTCTTTTCTACACTGGTGGATGACATTTTAAACTGGGTGGAGCCTCAAATATTTTACTTCCTATGCACCTTTTCTCGGGATGCTACTGGAGCATATGCTCCAGGAAACTGAGGGTGTAAACCAGGAGACAGGAAGACACGGGAGACAGGAAACAGAAGATTCAACAAAGGAGAGAGGATAAGGGACCCACTGGGACCATGGTGATGGTAAGCTACCAGGGTTGACTTGTTGAGGGCAACCTGGACCAAATTAGAAGGACCCCGGGGAGATTCATTCAATAAGGTGACACAATAAGGTGTCTATACATGAAGGAGCGCTTGGAACGGAATTAATGACAGCAACGTTAATAACAAGGAAGAAAATAAGACAACTATTAACTTCAGACAGAATAAAAAGCGTGTGCAGGGAAGGAAAAGTAATCACAAGATAGTCCATGGCTCATCTGTAAATTGCATTTACTTAGTCACAGATATAAACACTGAATATTAATCCATCTAAAAACCGATGTGAATCTTAGAGAATTGGGCAGCTGGAGAAGTGTTGTGTGTGGTAGGGATGAAGGCATCTGGCAAAAAAAGAACTAAGTTCTCATCTTCCATAGTGGGAAGGATAATCAGGAATTAGAAAAACAAACTGGGTTGGAATGATCCCCTGGAGAAGGGAGAGGCTACCCACTCCAGTATTCTTGGGCTTCCCTGGTGGCTCAGAGGGTGAAGAATCCACCTGCAATGCGGGAGACCTGGGTTCCATCCCTGGGTTGGGAAGATCCCCTGGAGGAGGGCATGGCAGCCCACTCCAGTAATCTTGCCTGGAAAATCCCATGGGCAGAGGAGCCTGGAGGGCTACAGTCCATAAGGTTGAAAAGAGTCGGACACAACTTGGTGACTGAACAACTGGAGCTATATGATTAGCTGTGAAGATAATAGGAAAAAAGTATATATTAATCAATCTTTTTAGTTTGGTTTTTGCCAAGGTTATATAGATACATAATTTAAAGAGTCAAATGGTACCATAAGACTGGTTGGTGCTGCAAGGAGCTGCCTCTGCCCCTTTTATCTTTTCCCCAAAGGCAACTAATTTCAGTTCTTTCTGCGAGTTCTTTTGATAGTTACACCCTTATCAGTAAATAACATGTTTGTTTTTCTGGGCTGTGTTCTTAGTCACTCAGTCATGTCTGACTTTTTGTGACCCCATGGACTGCAGCACATCAGTCTTCCCTGTCCCTCACCATCTCCTGGAGTTTCCTCAAGTTCATGTCCATTGAACTGGTGATGCCATCCAACCATTTCATCCTCTGTCTCCCTCTTCTTCTTCTGCCTTAGATCTTTCCCAGCATCAGGATCTTTTCCTGATGAGTCAGCTGTTCACATCAGGTGGCCAAAGGATAGTAGCTTCAGCTTCAGCATCAGTCCTTCCAATGAGTATATAGTTTTGATCTCCAGAAATACCTCAAATCCATCCTCTTCTTCCACCTCCTTTGTTTAAGTGGCTTTCTTAACTTTTGTCTAACTCAAAGGAAAGTTTGGAAGGACTGTTCAAATAAGCATGTGATTGTTTAGGATCAAGGGAAAACAAAGTTTAAACTTTAATTTCTTAGAAAGAACAAGCCCATAGATAGGTACCTCCTCAACTTCCTGCCATTAAGACTGTTTCCTCACCCAAACTCCTTCCTTTCCTGTTTCAGTAAAAAAGGTGGTTCTCCTCCCATCTAAGGACCATCCTCCACCTGCTCCATCTGTTGTGTCCTCTCCTGCCTTCCCAGGTAGTTCACTTTCTTGATTATCTCCTCTTTTTCTCCACTGGCCCCTTCACATGAGCATTTTATCAAACCTTATTCTCTCTGATTAAAAAGCCTTCGGGCCTTGATCTCTCAGCTCTGTCAAATTACTATTTTACTCCTTTACTTATGCATTTACTAATTTATTCATTCAATTTATATTTATTGAGTGCCTACTATGTATCAGTCACTGTTTCAGGCTTGAGGTTTCAGTCCCTGCCCTCAGGGTGTTTCTAGCTTAGTTGGGTAGCTTATGGTCTGGCTGGGGGGATATGCCTTAAATATCTGCACAAAGAATTCACTGCACTCAGGTTCAGTGATGCAAAGGAGAAGCTCAGTATGCCGTAGGATGGTGTATGATGGAACTTAGCCTCATGGGGAATTGGGGGAGCAGGTGGGGAGTCAGGAAGCCTTCACTGAGGACAGCTGAGCCTTGAAGGATGAGCAGAAGTTGGTCGTGATGGGGAGGAGGGAAGAGTGAACCCCAGCAGAGGGAACAGTGTGGGCGAGAACCCTGAGTTTGAAAGGGGACCTGAAGAGGGACCATCTATCTGGTCAAGCCCTATTGAGCAAGATGGTGCTGGCTCCAGGTCAGGTTGTGTTTGAAGTCAGAGGGTGGGCAGGGCCTCGTAGGTACGGTGAGGTCTAGGGATTTTAGCTCAGACACTTGGAGAGGTTGTCAACACTCACTTCCTTACCGTATTCATGCCTCATCCCATCACACCTGGTTCCCACCGGTGAAAGTTTTTTTTCTAGGTCACCAATGAGTTCTGTTGCTAAATTCAATGGACTTTTTTTCATGTAACAACTATTTATGGAATACTGTTCCAGACACTGGAGATGCAGCCTCCTGGCACCAGTCGACCCTGTTGACTGATCTCTTGAGTTATTGATTTCCCTGACTTTTATGTTTTTCTCCTATTTCTTAGTCTTTAGTCTCCTTTTCAGACTTTTCTTCTGCCCACTCTTTAAACACTGGTGTTCCCAGGAGTTCTGTTCTAGGGGCCCTCTTATCTGCTTCCCATACTAAACCAATTTTAGTCCCCAGATTCTCTCAGTTCTGGTCCCTTGCATGGACTGGTCCCTTTGTCTGGAACACTTTTGCTTCCCACTCCTTTACTTCACATGTTCATCCCACTTGCCCCTTAGGTTCTGTTTCACTGTAACTTCCATTTGGTTCTTAATTAGGAATTAGTTTTCCTGAGTGGATTTGTTAACTACTATGGCACAGCAGCCCACTCCAGTATTCATGCCTGGAGAATCCCATGAGTGGTGGAGCCTGGTGGGCTACAGTCCATGGGGTCACAGAGTTGGACAGGACTGAAGTGACAGCACGCACACCTATGGCTTCAAAGAGCACATTCATTCCCCTGACGCCCACATGTGATTAGAGAGCCAGATGATTTCTCTCTTGAACCCTGTTCCCAGCTACCTGGATGACAACCATACATGAATGTTCTAACACCTACAGACCTATATGGGCAAAACTGAACTTATCTTCCTTCCAAACCCGCTCCTCTTCTGGAGTTCTCTATGCCATGAATTACAAGATCATTCACTTATTTGCTTGAGCCAGAGTGTCATCTTTCTTCCAACGCCTTCCATCCATCCTATCACCAAGTCCCCTCAATCCAAAATAACTGTCCGCTTTCCCCCATACCCACTATCATTCATTATCCTAGCAGAGGCAATGATTGTTTATCATCCAACTGGCTTTGGAAATAGTCTCACCGCCATTATTCTCCTCTGCACAATGGTCACATTGAAGTCAAAGAGACCTTTGGAAAATGCAAAACTTCCCCTCCCCTGTTTCAAATCCTGTTCTGGCTCCTCAACACCCTTAGAATAAAAGTCAAGCTCTTTGTAATAATTTACAAGACCCTGCAAGAGCTGTTTGCATCTTATATTTCCAGCATCCTTTCTCCTAACTCTTCTTCCCACCATCCAACTTAAGCTTCATTTTAGTTTCTTAAATTCTTTTACTGTTCACCACTTGTACGTGTGTTTCCTCTATCTTGTACATTTTTTACGCTACCTTATCCACTTCATTTGTTATTCCTACTTATCCTTCTTTCTTTTGCTTAGATGTTACTTATCCCAGATAGCCTTCTCTGACTTCATTACCCAAGTCTTGATGAGTGTTTCCTTCTATGAGCTCCCAAGGATCTTTTATCTCTCTTATCTTAGCAATTAATAAGTTGAATAGTGATATACTTATTTATTCCCAGCTAGGCTGTAAACTCCATCAGGACAAAGACTGTATCTGTCTTATTCACCATAGTATCCTTGGTCCCCAATTCCGGGCTTGGCACTTGCTAAGCCTCAGCAAATAGTTGCCGATGGACTAGCTTAACGTATTACCAGTGTTCTATGGGACTTGGGGCTCCTTTACAGGGGTGAGCGAGTGAAGAATGCTAAAAGCTTCATTTGTGGTCTTTTATTGTTTTTAAAGCCCACTGTGGCCGCTGATTGTTTTTAAGCCCTGGAGAACTAGAACTAATGGACCTAGTTCATTAGCTCCAGATGTGCTCAGCCAGGACATGTGCAGATGGGGCACCACATCAAAAGAAGAGGGAGATGATGCCAGCTGACAGAGGCACCAAAGGCAGGGTTGCTTGGGTGACGGTAGAGAGTGGTGAGCTGCCCAGACCAGGGCTGATCTGCTCTTCGTTAAAAATGATTCTAGCTTAACTGGGTTGGGTTTCATCCGGGACCACATTAATAGAGTCAGTGAGGTTAGCAGGAAATTCCCGCATTCTTTGAGAGAGATGTTCTTGAAGTGTGGTCCAGGTTCCCTGGTGGTCTGCTGGGTTGGTCTGTGCAGGGTGATTGTTAAAGTTAAGCTTTTGTTGCTGGTGTGAATTAGTGATTACTTCATGACGAGCCTCATTTGGTGGTTCAGTTAAAGCAAGACTATTCTCCTGAATTCTTTGTTTCTTTTGGGAGGGTAATCAGGAGCTGCGAGGGAAGTGTCTTGTCTCACAGAAGAGCACTGCCAGCAGGGAACTTTGAGGACCACTTCTCCAGGAGTGACTTGGCCAAGAAAGGAGAGAAGCCAGGAAATCATCCCACAGTCTCTCTCCGTTCCCCGGCAGTCATTCTTCATGGGCTGGCTGCTGGCCTCTAATTTCTAGCTGCCTGGAGTGAAAATTGTAGGAGGACATGTGGGATTACCCAGAAAGTGTGTTTTTTTCTGGAGATTGCCACAGTGCAGCCATCTTCAGGTCGGCAGGAGGTCACTGTTGATGATAGTGGTGATGATACGGGTAAATGAGCGCTGAGGCCCCTCTGAACAATGTTTGATTTGGCTTTCCAATAGCAGAAGTGGTTGAGTTACTGTTTCTCATTCTTTCTGCTCTGGAAAGCCCATTCACTCGTTCACTCAGTCGCCAGTGGTTTTTGAGCAGTTTCTGTGTGGTAGTTGTAGACTGTAAGGTAACGCTGCTGAAGAAGAAGCTGTGAGGTAACACTGGTAAAGAAGAGAGATTTGATTCCTGACTTCATGGAGCTTACAGTCTGGTAGGGGAGCTGAATACTAAATAGAACATTAAGTGGGTGGCTATGAAACTGTGCTGCTTAATGACAAATTGTGATGTGTGCTATAAAACAAGATAGGGTACTCTGAGAAAAGTGGGGCAAAATCATTTAGATTAAAGGATCAGGGAAGCTTTCTCTGAGGAAGATAAAAAGGGGAGGAAAGAGTATTTCAGGTAGCAGAAATATATGCCTAGGGAAAAGCTTCAAAAGAGTTGAGAAAGATCAGTGCCCAGGAAAAAGGGAGCTAGGGAAGATGGTAACAGAGGGATATGGCCCTCGACAATCAGGAAATTTGTGATTTAACTTAAGTACAATGGATGGCCAATGCAAAGTTTTAAACAAAAGAATAATATACTTTTATGAGATTACTCTGGCATCTTTGCAAAAATAAATAGAGGGCAAGAGGGAAAGAAAACAAGAAATAAAAAGGAGTGAAATATTGATACACCTTGCAACATGGAGGAACCTTGAAAACATGATGCTAAATAAAGGCGCTAGACACAAAGGTCACCTACTGTGGGGCCCCGTTTATGTGAGATGTCCAGAGTGGCTGGAGACAGAAAGCAGATTGGTGGTTGCCTGGGACTGGGAGTGGGGAGGATGGGAGGGACTGCTTAATGGATATGAGGCTTCCTTTTGGAGTGATGAAAACGTTCTGGAACAGATAGTGATGATGGTTGCATTGTGAATGAAGTAAATGTCACTAAATTGCACACCTTACAGTGGTTAACACGGTACCTTTTCTGTCATCAGTATTTTTACCATAAAATAAAGTAAAAAGAGAGTGAAAGCAAGGAGACCAGTTAGAAATCTATTGCTGTTGCCTTCATGAGAGCAAAGCCCTTGGTGGGAGTGGACATGGAGAGACACGAATGGACTAAGGATAGAACTGGATGTAGAACTGAGAGTACCTGGTGGTGGATTGGTGGTGGAGGGTGATGGAAAGAGAGGTTTAGAGGTTTACCCTCAAGTTTCTGGTTTGAGCAAGTAGCTGGGCTGATGGAGAAGACAAGGTATAGTGAGCTGTTAGGAGGGCAGACCCAGAGCTCCCACTTGCACATCTTAGCCTTTTTTTTTTTAAAGATTTTTTTTGAAGTGGACCATTTTAAAGGCCTTTATTGAATCTGTTATGATTTTGCTTCTGTTTTATGTTTTTCGGCCACAAGGTATGTGGAATCTTAGCTCCCTGACCAGAAATTCAACTCACAGTCTCTGCATTGGAAAGGAAAGTTTTAACCACCAGACCTCCAGGGAAGTTCCTGGACATCTCAGGTTTTTGATGTGCCCATGCAAAAATCCCGGGGAGCCGTCAAGTCAGCAGTGGGTCTGGAAGCCCAAGGCTCAGGGAAACGACCTGGATTTGAGTTATGTTTTGGGGGCTGTGGACCTGTAGATGGTATTTAAAGTGGTGAGAACAAATGCAGACTGTGAGCAGGGGAAGGAAAAGGGCCAGGACTGAGCCCAAAGATGTTGGTAAATGGCAAATTGCTGACGAGATTAAAGAGGAGAGGTCAGAGAAGATGGTGGCAAGAAAGCCAAGCGAACAAAGATCAGGAGTGCTAAATGAGGACAAAGAACATACTATGAGAACATCGGAACATACTATGGGTTTCTGAGCAGAGATCAGTAACAAGGACAATAACGAGCATTTAAGGACTCGCCGTCTACCAGGCACTGGTCTAAATGCTTCACATGTGTTTTCTTGGTTAATTTTCATAAGAACTCTATATAACATCTCCATTTACGAACTAGGAAACTGAGGCATAGAGTAGGTTAGCTTGTCCAAGATTACACATTTAGCAAGTGGTGGAGCCAGGTCTCACATCAGTTCTTGCTGACTCAAGACTCTGTACCCCTAATCATTACCTTCACAGCCTTGACCTTTGGTTTTGACTCAAGACTCTGTTCCCCTAATCATTACCTTCACAGCCTTGACCCTTGGCCCCGATGGGTGAAGATGGATTTGCTTTAGACATACCACTGGGGCATCAGGGCTTAGAGAGGTCTCACTTACTGGTGAATAAACATGAAACAACTTTGTTCTCCCAATAACTCCTACCAGCTGTGCTCTGTCGACCATGATCCCTCCCTTCTTGCTGGAGCAGCTGGTTCCCTTAGCAACTTCTGAGTTGGATTCCATAATTTTTCAACCAATTCTGCATATTAGAACAGTCTCTTTCTGGTTATTGGAATTCACGCTCATGCATTTTGCAATTTCAACTTCAATCTAAGATTCCCTCCAAAGCGCTTTGCCTTCCTCCAGGCACTGGTTGTGTTCTTGGCCCCAGTTCATGGTCTGCCTTCTTGTACACCCTCCCTTCCCCATGTTTTTCCCTAGAGGGTGAGAAGTGGGATGGGAAGGGAGGCTTTTCCTACGTGATTGCCAGCACGATGCTTGCTTGCCTTCTTTCAGGAGGTCATTACACTAGTGTAGTCTGTTGATCTTGGGCTTGGCATGGAGGAGTGGAAACCCTAAAAGCCCTCAAAGCTTCTGCTAGGGGCTGAACAGTTTCTGAACTTTGCAAGCTTGACCATGTCTTTCAGACGTCCCTCCAGCTGGTGGCCCGGGGCCACGTTACTCTGATGCCTTTCCAGTCTGGCCCATGCCTCTGTGGTGTCAGGGAAGCCTGCAGCCCTGTCTCGACACTCCACGATCTCATTGCTGGGCCCACAGGCAGAACTAGATCCATCTTTATTTCT
Organism: Cervus elaphus; assembly: GCF_910594005.1. Taxonomy (NCBI): domain Eukaryota; kingdom Metazoa; phylum Chordata; class Mammalia; order Artiodactyla; family Cervidae; genus Cervus; species Cervus elaphus. The sequence goes on from NC_057822.1 coordinate 40,045,705, forward strand.
TCTGGAAACTGGCACTCTCTGTCTGGTCGTTTGTCCTCAGTTCTTGCTACCTGAGCAGCTTATGAAGCCGAAGGGCGAAGAAACTGACCAAACAAAATGCCAGCTTCTCTTTCCTGCAGACACCCCGAAATGTGCTGAAGGAGCTTTAGGGGTGTTGAGAGGCCTTGACAGGGAAAGCTTCTCACTTCTAAGTCACAGCCTCTCTGAGTTCCCATGCCTTCTCTTTCATCTCTTCATGATGAATTCTTGCTAGCCAGGTCTGTGGTTTTCCTCCCGAGCGCTGAAACCTTTGAATCCAGCCCTGGGAACTGTGGAACTTTCTCTTTCAGCAGCGATTGCTCTGTGTCTGGTGTTGTTTCCGTGACCTCAGAGGTCTGGAGATCTCTGTCAGTTCCTCACATCAGCTTGGTACCGGGGACTGTTTTCCTTTCAGAAAGCTGACCAGCACAGAGTCCTGGTAACAGTTTGAATGTTTAGATCTAGAATACCTGCCAAGGAGCAGAGAGAGAGAGAGAGCCTGGATATGCCCCTATAGGCTGGCACAGAGGGGAGCTTAGGGACCTAGCTCTGGAGGTTTTTTATTTTTCTTTTTTTTACATTTTTACATTCTTTCCCTCAGGGATGGGGGGGAGCAAATGAATGAATGAATGATGTGGCCAGTCCTCAGGGTAGCAAGGGCTCCTGCAGGCATGAGCAAGGGTGCAGGGCCTGGTTTCTGTAGTCACCCTGAGAAAGGCAAAGAAGGCCACATCTTCCTCAGATACAGTTCTGCAGCTGTACCTCCAAGGTGCTTGCCCTAACAGAAGCTTATTGGATCCTCACAGAACACTGGGAGGGAGGCAGGGTATTTCACAGGCATGGAAGGTCAGATGTTGACGTGATTACCAGTGGTCACCTGGGAAATGAATGGCACAGAATTCTGACTCCATGTCTGACACCGTTGGCTGCCTTTCTGAGGAAGTGAAGAGGTGAGAGAGGTAAGGCTGGCCAGGAAAAAGCAGCACATATGTATATGTGACGGTTGTGGGCATACCTGGTGTGTGTGCATGTGTATGTGTGTGTGCTATTTCACACGCGTGCTTCTCTAGTCATTGCAGTAACGAGACCTCATGCCGCAGTCACCAGGGCCCTGATAAATAGAGTAACTTAGAGGCTACCCTCGAAATGTCAGCAAGGTAGTTAAAACCACTCACCAGGGTACGAGTTTAGGTTTTGGCTTCAAGCCTGACTAGTTGTGTGATGTGGAATAAGTTACTTCACCTCTCTGAGTCTCTGCACTGTTGACATGGTACCATCCTCTTAAAGTCCTTTTAAGTGAAAATTAAATGAGTTCATGTAAGTGCTAATAAATGCATCATATTTAATAAAATAAGAGGTGCTGGACTTCCCTGGTGGTCCAGTGGTAAAGCATCCACCTGCCAATGCGGGGGACATGGGTTAGATCCCTGGTCCGGGAAGAATCTATATACTGTGGGGCAACTGAGCCATGAGCTGCAGCTGCTGACGCCCAGACCTCTGGAGCCCGTGCTCTGCAACAAGAGAGGCCACCACAATGAGAGGTCCACGTACTGTAACTAGAGAACCTCCTGCCTGCTGCAGCTAGAGGAACCCCACGTGCAGTAACGAAGACCCAGTGCAGCCAAAAATAGATAAATTTTTAAAAATTTTAGAAAAGAAGTACTGTTATTATTATTCTTAATAGTAGCAGGGATAGTAATATTATTTCCATGCAAGGTGACATTTTCAAGAATCAAACTGGTATTATTTTTAAAATCTTCTTTTAAATCTTCTCTGCAGAGTTGCTAGGGAAGCTACAGAAATACAAGACAGAATCTGACCTCTATTTGTAAAGAAAAATTATATGTGTAAAATGCTAAGCTATGGAAAAGCCCCAAACAGTTTATCAGTAGTAGGCTATTTAAGGACCCATGTTCTGTTTTTGATAAAATATTAATTAAAAAAAACTTTCCTGGAAATCTTATACCAAGATGAAAAAGATTACAGATGTTAAGATCATAGAAGCCAGACTGAAATCCAGCCACCCTGGAAATGACTCTGAGACGGGTCCCAAACTGCAATTTTTCAGTGTGAAGTGGGCAAAGACATGAGCCTGCTTTGTTCTGCGGTTTACACCAGGAAACCGTAACACAATATTCTTAAGCACTCTTGTATTTGTAGCCTTTCCCGTTACCCCAGTCCCCTATTATGTTTAGGGCAGAGATTGAACTGCTCTAACTATCTCATTCTGCCATTGAAGTCAAGCTTATGTGTATGGCGTAATGAAATGGAAAGTTTGCAACAGATACTGTATGTCAAAATTGTACCAAGTCCAGCCATATAATCATGAAGATTTGCTGAAACCATAAAGGGCTTCAAAAGTTTGCTATCATTTAAAATTTTTTTCAAGAGACACCATCTGTGTAGTGGGATACTTAAATTGAAGTTAATTGTTCAAACTTTAGTGCGTTCTTTCTCTTTTCAGATAGGTTAAAAATAATTTCTAGGAATCATAATAAAATCTTTTCTTTCCTAAGCTCAGCATGTTTAACATCCTGTTTCTAAATTATGCTTTCTACCACTGTAGTGGGTCTCAACACCCATACCCACTTTGTTATGAGCATCTTACAATTCCTTAGGGAGACTGCAGTATACGTCAGTCCATGTTTCAGCTGTTTACCTGTTGCCCACTTAGAGAGGAGCATGACAGGTCAGATTAACCAGTCTGGTCTCCATGCCACTGTGATTGACTGAGTGATGCGCAAGTGTCCCAAGTAGGCCACTGAGAAGCTGTCTGGGAGCCTTGTCTACAAGTATTGAGAAAGATGTGCTTTCCACTGGAGTGGGTGAAGTGGTAGACTGTTAAGACTATAAGTGGCTGATAGTCATCTAGACGAGGCAGAGAGCAAGATCAACACAGAAAAGCAGAACTGGGATAAGTCCAATTTTATATCTCTATCTTTCACTTTCATATATCCATCTATTGAAATTCCCGATGTCATGGTGGGAGCACTTGAATCTAGCCATGCCAGGAGGTATACATTCTCTTGAGTATAGAGCTAGGATTGTGGATAGGAGATTTCTGGGCTACGTGGCAACTCTCTCTGTTTAGCAACTTTTTGAAAAGTTGTCACACTTCTTTTCCGAAGTGGCTGCATCATTTTACATTCCCACCAACAATACACTGAAGTTTCCATTTCTCAACATTCTCACTGACACTTATTGTTGGTTTTTTTGATTGTAGTCATTATGGAAAGTGTTTTTATGTTTTTTTTTAAATTTGTATTTTGTCTTGGGGTATAGCCAATTAACAAACAATATTTTGATAGTTCCGGGTGTACAACAAAGGGATCCAGCCATACATATATAAGTATCCATTCTCCCCCAAACTCCCCTCTCCCATCCAGGCTGCCACGTGTCATAGAGCAGAGTTCCAGGTGCTATACAATAGGTCCTTGTCGATACATGCTGCTATATTGAAAATGAATAACCTTTGATTTTCATGTTTGTGTTAACCATTAGTATATATATTACATAATCTATGTATCTATCTAGCTACATCTTCTTTGGAGAACTGTCTCTTGAGGTTTTTTGCCTATTTTAAAAATTGGGCTTTTTATTGATTTCTAAGTGTGCCTTTTAAAAAAAAATTTTTTAAGGACAAGTCCTTTATCAGACATATTCTTTAACTATATTTCAACCATTCTGTTGTTTTTTCTTTTCACTTTCATGATAGAATTATTTGTAGTATGAATTTTTTAGCTTTGATTTTTAAAATCTATTTTCTGTTTTCCTTTTGTTGCTGTGCTTTTGATATGATATCTAAGAAACCAGTGCCCAATCTAAGTTCATGAGGATTTATTCCTATTTTTCCCAGTAGTTTTAGTTCTGATATTTAGGTTTATGATCTATTTTGAGTTTCTTATTATATATGATGTAAAGAGGGTTTCCCAGGTGGCACTAATGGTAAAGAAACTGCCTACCAATGCAGGAGACATCAGACACATGGTTTAGATCCCTGGGTTGGGAAGATTCCCTGGAGGAGGGCATGGAAACCCACTCCAGTATCATTGCGTGGAGAATCCCATGGACAGAGGAGCCTGGCAGGCTACAGTCCAAAGGGTCGCAAAGAGTCAGCTACCACTGAAGCAACTTAGCAAGTACATGAGGTAAAGAAGGGAGTCAAGTTCATTCCTTTTCCTATGAATATCCAGTTGTCCCAGCAACATTTGTTGAAAAGACGTTTCTATCTCCTTTTCATGGTCTTAGTACCCCTGTTGAAAATCAATTGGCTATAAATGTAAGGCTTGTTTATCAATTCTGGAATCTATTCTGTTGATCTGTATGTCTATTCTTATGCCAATATCATAGTCATGATTGTTGTTCAGTCGCTCAGTCGTGTCCGACTCTTTGCAACCCCATGGACTGCAGCATGCCAGGCTTCCCTGTTCTTCACTATCTCCTGGAGTTTGCTCCAACTCACGTCCATGATTACTGTAGCTTTATAGTAAGTGTGAAATTGGTACGAGTTGAGTCCTCCAACTCTGTTCTTTGTTTTAAAGGTCGCTTTGGCTATTCTGAGTTCATATGAATTTTAGCCAAAATTCTACCAATTTTTCTATGCTTTATCATACCCTTACTTCTTACTTTAGGTGTAGTTTTCTCTTTCTTTCCAGGTTCTAGAGATAGAAATCCAGGCTAGTGATTTGAGCTTTTTCTTCTTTTATAACGTTGGCATTTATAGTTATAAATTTATCTCTAAGCACTGCTTTAGCTGCATCCCCTAAGTTTGGAATGTTGTGTTTTCATTTTCACTCATTTAAAAGTATTTCCTTATTTCTCATGATTTCTTCTTTGACTAATTGATTATTTAACAGTATATATTTAATTCGCACATATTCATAAATATTCCCAAATTTCCTTATATTATTGGTTTCTCATTTAATTCCATTTTGTTTGGAAAGCAATTGTAATCCCATTAAATTTATTGAAATTTGATTTATGGGCCAACATATATTCTATCCTGGAGAATATTCACTGTGTGCTAGAGAATACATATTCTTCTGTGATTGGTTGCGGTGCTGTTTAGATGTCTTTAGTTCTAGTTGGTTTATAGTGTTGCTCAAGTCTTGTATATCCTTGTCAATCTTCTCTCTAGTTTTTGTATCTATTACTGGAATTGGGGTGTTGAAGATTCCAACCATTATTGTTGAATGATTGTTCTCCCTCCAATTCTGTTAACTGTTGCTTCTGTGTTTTGAGGCACTGTTGTTAGGTACATACAGGTTTATAAATGCCGTATCTTGCTGATGAATTGATAATCATCATATAAATTTTACCCTTTTATGTTATAAAATATACCTATTATACAGTCTATCTTTAATCTTATAATGCAGGGACATCATTTGTTTTAATCTCTATTTTGTTTGATACTAATATAGCCACTCCAGTTCTTTCATTGCTGCTTGCATGATGTGTCTACTGTATTTCCATTCTTTTACTTTCAACATATTTATGTATTTGAATCTAATGTGTATTTCCTGTGGACACTATATAGTTGACTCTTGTTTCTTACCCAGTCGGACTCTCTCTGCCTTTTGATCAGATTGTACTGTCTATTCATATTTAGTATTTCTATTGACGTGTTTGGATTTATGCCATTTGCTTTTTTCTTTCTTTAGGTCTCATAAATTTTTGTTCCCTTGTTTCTCCTTTGCTACTGTCTTTTGTATTAAATAAATCTTTTCTAGTGAACATTTTAATTCCTTTAATGATTTTTAACCATATTTCTGAAATTATTTTGCTAGTGGTTGTTCTAGGACTTTCTCTCTCTCTCTCTCTCTATATATATATATACACACACACTATTATATGAAGCTTTAGAAGATTTTCTTAAATGACTGAGTCTTCATTTGATGTGCATCCTTAGGAAGATCTTCAGGGACTTTAAATGGCTGTTCTTTTATAATTTTTAGTAGTTAAATAGTATTAACTTGGGGAAAGGGTATTTGGGACTCCTCACATGCCCATTCCATAAAATCTACTGTATTACTTTTAATCTATTTCACACAGCAACATCCAATCTGGGAACATCTTGGGTGCAGTTTAAACTAATTTCTGTCTAGAAAACAAATAGCAGAAAAGGTAAGTCATTTACTGTTCCTTACAGCAGAATCTCTTTTTATCTTGTGCCAGATACTTCAAACAAACAACAAAAAAAAACCATTTAGAACCACAGCCAAAATGACTTGGTGATCAATTGATCTGATGACTTCTTTATGATCACAGCTCTCCAGTGTTACCTGTTCTTACATTCACAGGCACACTTAGTTCTGCTTTGATCTTTGAAATTCATTCTGGAGATCATTATGTCTTCTCCTTGCTCCGTGAGTGTTGAGAGGTCCTTTTTCCAATTGCATTAGAGTTTAGATCTATGACAAAATTCACATGTAAGGAACAATTAGTGAAAAATTAAGAACAAAAGTAGGCAATACTATGCTGAAGTGCAGTAGAAGTTCAGACACGGGAAATGTTAGTATAGGTTGGAGCATCTGGTTGAGGGTCCAGAGGGACTCAAGCCAGGCCTTGAAGGATAAGCAGTGAGAGAGAAAGAAAAAAATCTCAACCTGAAGGACCACAGATTCCTTTCTTACCTGGGGAAGTTAGTTTCCAATTAACATTCATTATTGACTTGATTGAACAGAAAGTAATGGCGACCTATTCTTATAGCAACTCTCTCAAAGGCAGACCAACAACATTAACATTAGTTTATTGTCAGAAATGCAACTTTTTCCCCCCAGAAACAAACATGCAGATTTTCAGAGCTTACCTCAGACTTATTAAATCAGAATCTTTTGGGGCTGGCCTGAGAGTATGTGTTTCATCAAGTATACCAGGTGCTTCTTTTGCATGCTAAGGTCTGACAGCACTGTTCTCAAGTTTTTTTTTTTTTTTTTTTAATCATTCTTGGCACCCAGGGTATATTTGGAATGAAATATCCAAGGCCAGCAACAAGAGCTTCTAAGCATGGACCAAGGCTGGGTAGGTACAGATTTCCAATTAGCAGATCATGTAAATGAAAAACTGTGCGACTGCACCCAGGCCAGCAGAGTGGTTAAACAAATAAGTAGAAGGATGCCTGGCTCTCATCTCCCCCAGCTGCCTCACATTTTTCAACCTCAGGCACTGGGCAGCAGAAGTAGCGGGGGTGGGGCTGGCTCCCTGGCACGAGGCAGTCTGGCTATTTGGGGAGAGGGAGTTGTTCACTTAAAGTGCCCTCATGAAAACAACTCCCTATCGTCACAGTTGTTACTCAGAGTTTGTTCTCCCAGCAGCGAGGCAGAACCATAATGAGGCTCCCGGTCATCTTGTCAACCTCATTTCATACTTCCCTTCTGTGCATTTCATTAACATTAGTTTAGGGAATATTTTCCTGATTCGTTGAACCTCCAAACCCACAAATCATTGAGTCTTTGTTCCTACTCTAGACAGGATCTGGAGAGCATGATGAGAACCACTCACATATTCTTAAAATAGCATTCGTTTCTCAATCATCTCTTTTTGCACAGCAATGCTAAGAGGGGCTTAAAGGGGAGGGTCTCCAGGGATCATCAGAGTCCCTAAGAAAATAGGCTGCCAGATGGATGGGCTGGACTTTCCAAAGCCCAGCAATTTGGTTTCCAATGGTGGTTGGATTCAGCTGCCAAGAACCCAAATTAGGGAGGTTTCGTTGACAGCTCATAAGAGGACACTCTGAAAGACTGATTGAATGCTGTTGCCAACCCTAGATAATAAATAGACATATATACAACCCAGAGAAAACGCATGTGCAAGTATATATGTGTAAATGTATACATGCTGCTGTGTGTTACCAAAATATGTGTGTTTCTCACAGTCTTTGCCATGGATGAAATCATCAAAACCAGCTGGTCCATGTAGTTCTTCATTGGAAGGAATCGGGGGTGGAGCTGGCAGTGAAGGAGGCTCAGCAGACACACTCCAGCATCAGGCTGACTTATCACTTCTCTGGAAATGGTTAACATGCTTGGCTCAAGCCACCCGTCATGTGGATGTGATGTGCCTCTGAGCAGTTCTGTAGATGACAGGTATTTACTTCACCCCCAAATCTGAGGGGCAAAGGGTCACATCACAGGGGAAGCCAGTTTGCTTCTGAGCCAGTTCATTTGCATTTCTCATTAATCCAGGCTAGACCCTTTTTCAAGTCTCCATCATAATTTATTCACAACGGTTCAAACATTTGACTTTGTTTTGGTTGAGTTTACTCTAATGTGGTTTCTGCATAGCTCTCTCTTTTATGGTAATCAAATGTTCTGCCAACATTTCTCCTGCTATGTGTACCAGCTAAGGAAACCAGATGCTTAGGGTTGGTCTTTTTGACGTATCTGAGTGTTGTTTTTGTTTAGAATTTCAGAGGTTTGGCGAAAAGAGCACTGTTTTATAAATCTGACCCTTGATGCACTCCATTTCCCAACCTACTAAATAGTTTTGGCTACTGCTCACATGTGATTTGAAATGGCTCCCCCTCACCATGTGGATTAGCATGTGGACAGACAAGCTCATTTCATTCATTTTGTTTGATTTGCTTAATTTTCCTGTTCATCACTTATTCCATTTTATGGGGTAAAAAGGATGAGTAGATGAGATGAACAGCTGACTCAGAACCACACCCTGCATTGTCTCTCCACCAACCCCAGACCTGAGTGTGATTGTTCTTTGATGTGTGGTGTGTTTTCTTTTCCCCTCTCACACCATCAGTGTGGGGAGGAAGCAGGCCAGCTCTCGTGGGAGTGTTGGCTTATAATGCAGACTGGAAGTGTTTCAGAAAAGTAACTTGGCATTGAATCAAGCTAATAAGTGGAACTGTTTGTCTATAGATTGAAGGAAGACTTTCTAGGGCCTCAAGAGTTTGTGGGAAAGAGAAGAGGAGAGGGCTGAGGTGAACTGTGTCAGAGGGAGCTTTGTAAAATATAGGGCTTGGAGTCAACTTACTAGGAACAATACTTTACAAATGCAGAGATATTAAAGGAACCAACCTGAGAACATTAGCTGTCTCTAACCTCAGTGGTACCCTCTTGCTTGGTTAATAGGATACTCTGGTCTGATTGGCTCCATACTGATGACAGGAGGGAAAACTAGAAATCAATGGCCTGACTTAGTAACTGAAGAAAACCAAAGAGGATTGAGTGGTCCCCCAAGAGGGGGCACAGAGTCCTTGAAAGTATATAGAGGAAAGCTGCGTTTGTGGTGACATGTGATGGGTCATAATGACTGAGCTGTGGAAAACAAAGAGGGCAAAGAGCTAGACTCATGCTAAAGAAGATCAGTGGGATAAGGGGTCCTCCCTCTAAGGGTCTTCAGTGTTGGTCCTGAAATCTGAAAACTGAGACTCCAAAAGATATAGTGTGAGGAAGTATAAAGGGCAAAGGGAATCAAAGTTTCAAAACAAGAATAGGGGGCAACTGTTAAGGCCTTAAATTTGGTTTAAGGCTACAAATGTAAGCCTTAAACTTAGTGTATGCATAAGGCTGAAGCTTCAATACTTTGGCCACTTGATGTGAAGAGCCAACTCATTGGAAAGGACCCTGATGCTGGGAAAGATTGAAGGCTGGAAGAGAAGGGGGCAGCAGAGAATGAGATGGTTGGATGGCATCACTGGCTCAATGGACATGAGTTTGTGCAAACCCAGGGGGTAGTGAAAGACAGGGGAGATTGGGGTGCTACAGTCCATGGGGTCGCAAAGAGTCAGACACGACTTAGTGCCTGACCAACAGCAACTAGTGTAAACGAATCCAAAGGAAAAGCACCAGACTTTGGTTTTTCAAGAACAATAGCTATAACCACACACACATAAACTTAAAAGAAAGATGAATTTGAATCTCTAGGGAAGAGTGTTTAGACTGGGGTCTTGGCATTTGTTCCAGATGTTCAAAAAGACTACATTCCTCTATTGTATGCTTCTGCTTTTGTGAAGCCCACTGACAAAGGGGTGGTCCATTTGAAATAAGCCCCACACTGTTGTTATTAAAAAAAATACTTATTAATCTCCAACTACACACCAAGCACTGTGGGGAAGCTGGAAGGAGAGTGGGGAAGACTAAGCTCTTTCCTTCTAGAAATGGGCTTATGAAGAGATAAGGTTGAAGCATAGCGATTTTTGGCAGAACCATAAGAGAGGGTTGAAAATAAAAATTAGCAAATTCATGAAAAATGATCAACTATAGGCTTTAAATCCAGAAATTATGGACTGAGTTTGGGTCTTATTATATATAATAGCACACTTTTGAAAATCCAGGCACATTTTTTTTTTTTTTAACTTAGGGGTTCTAATGAATTTAACAGCGAGAAAACTATCTTGCTTGAGAAGAGATGATTAATTTTGACAGTAGCCATATCAACAAGATATGGATTAATGAGTTTTCCAACAATCATGCATGTTTATTATAATTAGCCAGAGATGGACATACAGATGAGTGAATGGATTGAAGATGTTAAATATGTCATTTTCAGGGTTTTTCAGGATCTGGCTCAATGAGAAGAAATAGATAAAATGGATTTCAACTACTCTGTCATTTAATTTTGTTGCTTTTTGTTTGCATGTTTATTTTTTGAACATTCTGCTATTGATTCCCTTCACTACTAATTTTTAAGATGCTATGTACCAACCTGTGGAAGGACTGGAGCAACAGCAGAGATTAAAAAATTTTTTAATTTATTTTCTTTTTGACTGTGCTGGGTCTTTGTAGCTGTGGATGGGCTTGTTTCTAGCTGTAGTAAGCCAGGGCTACTCTCTAATTTCCATGCATGGGCTTCTTACTGTGGTTGCTTCTCTTATTGCTGAGCATGGGCTGTAGACGTGCAGGTTTCAGTAGCTATGGCACGCAGGCTTAGTTGATCCGTGGCACGTGGGATCTTCCCAGACCAGGGATTGAACCCATGTCTCCTATATTGGCAGGTGGATTCTTCACCCCTGAGCCACCAGAGAAGCTCAAGAGCAGAGATTTTTACAAGAGGCAGAGAGCGTCACTTGACTCTCACAGGAGGGGAATGTAAGTCTCCATCTAAAATGATTTGAAGTGGATGATGGATCCCTGGAAATGTGGAGGTTTGTAAGAAATCTTTTAAATGATTTCAAGAGCCTAGACGGGATGTGACAAGGAGAAAATAAAAATTCAGATAGCGCTGAAATTTTGAGAGAGGCCGAATAATGATTTTAAATGTCTAAAGTGTAAGGAGCCTGGGGTCTTGGAATTATGATAGTACTGCCAAAGAGACCAGGCGAAAAGATGATCTTTTTCTTTGCTTGGCTTCATCTGAGAGCAGAATATTTATGCTAGGCTGCAGTGATAGAGTGATTGGGAAGTTGGCAGATGCATGAACGCACCCGAGATCAAGCCAGGCCCACATCACAAAACCACCCAGAGAACTCATACACTCACAAGTAATAAACATTGGCTAGTATTTTAGGCAGCTAAGTTTTTTTAAAAACAATTGTATTTATTTTTTTCTGTACCAGGTCTTTGTTGCTTTGCATAGGCTTTCTCTGCTTGCTGTGAGTGGGGGCTACTCTTCCTTTTGCACAGACTTCTCCCTGTGGTGTCTTCTTGCTCCTGTTGTGGAGCGCAGGCTCTGGGTGCGTGAGTATCAGTAGTTGCAGCACACAGGCTTGGTAGTTGCCGCTGGTGGGCTGCAGAGCTCTGGCTCGGTGGTTGTGGTGTACACAAGCTTAGTTGCTCCAAGGCATGTGGAATCTTCCAGGGCCAGGGATCGAACCTGTGTCCCCTGCATTGGCAGGTGGATTCCCACCCACCGTGCCACCAGGGAAGTCCTAGACCACTAACTTTTATGATGGTTTGTTAGGCATTATTATTGTGACCATAGATAAGCAACACATGTATCTTCAACAGAATTCATACAGATCTGAAAGAGATAAAGAACAGGAGCTGGAGATTATATAGACACTTGATAGAAAATCTACTGATTAGATGAGCCACTTATTGGAAAGAATTAGAAGGGATGATCATTGGACAGGAAGAGAAATAAGAATTTGCCAAGGAGTCATCAGAAAGGTTGGAGATGATTTATTACATGGAAGCACATCTGAAGTCTAGACATCAACTCTCACAGCACCAGAAAAAGTGGTGAGAAGAACACAGCTTTGTAGAAAAATTTGTACCTGGGGGATCTACTAAGTTTAACACAAAGAAAAAACGTAGAGTATGGACAGAAACCAGCTTATGAGGTGTTAAAAGAGGAAGGAAGATGAGGCAAGTCAAGGTCAACAAGATTTCTTATGCATTTTAGGGAAAAGTTGTGGTAGAGGCTCTAATGGATGGTGGAATGGAGAGAAAGTCTTCTAGACAGGAGGGACAGATGGATTCTTAAACAGAGGGGACATACCAGACAGAAAGAGTAATGTGTAGGAGAGGAGGAGGTGGTACCAGGGCTATTAACAGCTACTCCATAATGATAACTCTATGAAGTCAACATTGACCTGAGGTCCTTTAGCATTTGTAGATATTCATTAATTCCGTGAAACTCCTCTGTGAGATTCAGTTACACGTTCAAGGTTGGGAGCAACCCAAGAGCCAAAAATAACATGGCTATCACATTGTTTTACTCATGTTACAGATGAGTAACTTTAGATATTAAGTAGTTGAATAACTTGGCCAAAGTCAAACAGGAAGCCTGCCATTGAGCTGTTGAAAGACCCCAGTTCTTCAAATAAACTTCTAGTCCACTAGCTTTTCACTGAATGAGCTAGTTAGAAGTCAGATTAAGTTCATTTATTTATGGATCCATTGACTTAAGAAAAAAAGAAGTTATTTCTTATGGGAGGTCCTAAATATCCGAATTTCCTTGCATCTGAGGTGGTGTTTACTTTTCCGTCTTTTAATTTTATTTTTCACTCTTTACACAGCCTTCACCTTTTACATAGACATTTTTGGCTTCTTTCTGGGTTTTAAGATAGTACATGTGGGGTGTGAGTCATAACAGCCAGTTTTTTTCCTGATCCACACTGACTTTTATAGGCAACTCAAAACCAAAAATTCAGGGCTTTATTAGGTCCTAGAGTCTCAGATTCTTAACTTTTTGCAGCAATCCCTTTGAACTGCTAGTGAGTCTAGGAGGTGAAAATATGATCACCATCTTTGGGAAAAACATTTAGGTTAATTCACTGCTGAAAGGCTTCCATTTCTCCCCCAAACTCATCTCTCAACTTTGCCTATTTCCCTTTTCCTTGGTTGATCCAAGGAAAGCATCCACCTCCCAGAGTTTTCGACCTCTAGGTTGTGTCTAGAAGGAGAGTTTTATACCTTACAAGTACAGTCTGCTAATCAACCAGTCTGACACATAGAAAGGTAGCATTTTTTTTCTATTTTTACTAGAGATTAAGAAAACTAATGAATATTAATGACCATATGTACTCACCTATGAAATGACATTGCATAGGAGATGCACTCTAGTTTCCAAGGCAAATAGGAAAAGTGAGAAATTGAGGAGAGTCAGACAGCAGAAAGGAGAGAGATGATGGACACAAGGAAAGAAAAGTGGACGGAAGTGTGATAAGAAGGGGACTGCAACTAGGAAAGAGAGAGGAATTGCAGACTGTAGAAAGTATATGGAGCAGAGAGGAATGTAGGACATGGAAAAGGTATATTGATTTTCATATTGTGAAACACTGAAAGAGTTACGTTTCATAAGGGAGTGGTTGTTATTTATTTAACATTGCATGCGTGCTAAGTCGCTTCAGTGGTATCTGACTCTTTTCTACCCTATGAACCACAACCTGCCAGCCTCCTCTGTTCATGGAATTCTCCAGGCAAGGATACTGGAGTGGGTTTCTATGCCCTCCTCCAGCGATCTTCCCAACCCAGGGATCAAACTCGATTCTTACATCTCCTGCATTGTCAGGCGTGTTCTTTACCACTTAGCCACCAGGGAAGCCCTTATTTAACATTTAGCAAAAACTTGATCTCAAAGGTTTGAAATGTACTATGAAGGTATTAATTCAGTCAATCCTTTCCTGCCACTGTGAAACAGATCTGCCAACGTCTTTTCCTCTGAGGGAAAGTGAGGCAGAGAAAAGTATGCCTCATCCTAGGATATGGGTGAAGCAGGCGTGAGCCCTGGCAATCAAAGTGGTGCCAATTTGACGTTTCCGATCAGTCCTGCCCCAGAGGGAAGGCTGCTTGTGTTTGGCATTTTCATAAAAATTCATGGCATGTTATTTCCAGTTGCAATGGTTTTATGTATTTTAATTAGTGTCTTAAGATAGTGTATTTGAACCCCAGAGGGCATAATTGAAAGAAACAAAACACAAAACCCCAAAATACACAGAATGAGTGGATGAAAATTAACTACAACCCTGGGAGTTCTTGGCTTCCCAGCTTGTGCTAACCACTGGGCACTGCTGTCTTTCCCAAGCTCCCCCTCCACGATCTTCTGACCCCCCCCCCAACAATCTTCTGACCCCTCCACAATCTTCTGACTCCCCAACAATCTTTTGACCCCTCAACGATCTTTTTTTTTCTAATAAATAAAAAAGTTATTTATTTGTTTACTTTTGGTTTTGCCGGGTCTTCGTTGTTGCGTGCAGGCTTTCTCTAGTTGCAGAGAGCCGAGACTACTCTCTGGTTAATGGTGAGCAGGTTTCTGTCTGCCGTGGCTTCTCTTCTTGAGGAGTATCGTCTCTAGAACGTGTGGGCTTCTGTAGTTGTGGCACATGGGCTCAGCTATTCCGAGGCACATGGAATCTTCTGGGACCAGGTATCAAACCTATGTCGCTTGCACTGGCAAGCAGATTCTTACCCACTCCCCAACCAGGGAAGCTCCCCCGGCCTCACAATCTTCTGACTTCCTCCTCTACCTTCTTTTGCCCCCAGCTGCCTGGCCTTTCCTGCTGATTCTGGTTGCTTACAAAGTTACTTTGCATTCTGTCTCTTTTCCTCTTTCTTTGGGGCTCTTTCAAAGCTCCCCCCCAAGGCCGAAGGTGTGCTGCTGGCGTCTTTGTTGCAGCCTCTGCAGGTCCAAGTCCGCCTCCTCTCCCACCCCTACAATCTGCTGTTCTTTTCCTTCCTTATTTCTAGTCCTGAGTCTGC
This sequence comes from Cervus elaphus, assembly GCF_910594005.1. Taxonomy (NCBI): domain Eukaryota; kingdom Metazoa; phylum Chordata; class Mammalia; order Artiodactyla; family Cervidae; genus Cervus; species Cervus elaphus. Next base: position 40,060,821 of record NC_057822.1, read on the forward strand.
TTCTTCCCCACCATGCCTCTGCGGCCTCGCCTCTCTTTTAAGCCCAGGTTGGAATCTTTTCATCATGCTGCCTCAGTCTGAAAAGATGCCTATTTTTTTTTCTGCTCCTAAACTTAGATTTATGGCCCTTGTCAGGCCGTCCTGCCGTGGCCTCTGACAGCCCCTGCCTTTCCTAACATCAGATTCATTGCTGTTCCTAAGGTCCTTTAAGATTTTAATGCTAAGTCTATAAATTTCGTTTCCTTTCTGCTTTAACCTTTCTTTAGACCTTCCCATTGTCTGATGGGATGTCCCGCAGGCGTTGATTTGCAGCTCTGTTCCCGTGCTCTAGGGTGAACTGGAGGAGGAGGGGTTGGTTGGAGCGGATGGAGGGGGATATGGGGAAAGTAACTGATGAATTTAGATTTCCATCAGCTCCAACAATTCTTCGTGGTTTGATAGGGGTTGACATTTTCCTTCAAAGCTGTGATTTGCTGAGGACTTGCAGTGGCTTTTCATTAAAACAGTATCTGAGAGTGAAAAAAAAAAAGGGCTTGGCTGAACAGATATCCAACCTACCTTAATAAATGCATCTGAGCTTACATTTTTTTTTCTATCCTGTGTGGCAGCCAGGGATGCTCTTCCATCTCTAACACACATGGGCATTGCTTAAATCACTCTGATTTCTCTCCTAGGCAGTCTTGTGCCAAAGAAACTTTTCTCACCTTACGATAATAAAGCCCCTAGTTGAGAGAGGTGGAAATGGCAACTGGCTTGAAATTTCAGGGGGGACGACTGGGTCATGATCAAAAAAAGAAGGAACTTGCCGGCTCGGGGAAGCATGATGAGTACTTTGGAGTATGATTTTTGAATTCGTTTTGTTTTTCATCAGCCTTGGAGGTGTTAACAGCATCCTCAGCCTAACTTTTTCTTTACTTCCTTCAGGTCAGCTGTTAGGAGCAGGAAGGTTGGGGAAATGAGTGGGAGATAAAGAGAAGAAAGACTTTTGTGTCCAAATCACTTTGATTACATTGCTCGTTCAAGCTTCAGTTTATTTGGGGTGACAGTAAAAGTCTAGGGAGCAATCCACTAATGGAATAGTGAAATCTGTAACATGTACGGAAGTCTTGCTTCCCCAGGGCTGACTTGAGTGAAGTCAAGGCTTTTGTCATTGGATGGTATTTGCCTCTGAGAACTCAGTCAGTTTTCTGGTTTGAATTCCAGGCATTGGAATCTTGAGGGTCATTGGTGTCGCACATGCTTTTCCTTCAAGTTCTGGTGCAATTTTTCATTCCTTTGAACTGATTTTGTTCACAGCTATTGTGGTCCCTCCTAGGTTTGTGGACAAACATAGAGAGTGTGTTGAAAAGCAGAGACATTACTCTGCCTACAAAGGTCTGTACAGTCAAGGCTATGGTCTTCCAAGTGGTCACATACAGATGTGAGAGCTGGACTGTAGAGAAGGCAGAAAGCCGAAGAATTGATGCTTTCAAACTATGGTGCTGGAGAAGACTCCTGAAAGTCCCTTAGACAGCAAGGCGATCAAACCAGTCAGTCTTAAAGAAAATCAACCCTGAATATTCATTGGAAGGACTGATGCTGAAGCTGAAGCTCCAGTATTTTGGTCACCTGATGTGAATAGCTGACTCACTGAAAAAGTTTCCCTGCTGCTGGGAAAGATTGAGGGCAGAAGGAGAAGAGGGCATCAGAGGATGAGATGGCTGGATGGCATCACTGATGCAATGGACATGAACTTGGGCAAACTCCAGAAGATGATGAGGGGCAGGGAGGCCTGTCCATGGGGTCACAAATGGTCGGACACAAGTGGGCAACTGAACAACAGCAACACTGTGGGCTTCTGCCTTCTCTTGCTGCTCATCATCTTCAGACTTGGTGCCAGGCTTTCCTCTGTTTCCCCAGCCTTGAAGAAGTGGTCCCCTTAACTCCCACAAACAAGAGATTAGCACTTTTTTGGAGCCAACTTTAGATAGCTTGACATTCCAATAAAGAGAGCTTAATATAGAATGTGGCAGAGACTGGCTAACTAGTCACTTTACCAGTTTCCTCGTCCTCTTAGAAACACATCAGGATTGCATCGCCCAGTCTCCTTTGCACCTGTGAAATTTGTAACCATATGAATGAATTCTGGGCAGTAGAATGTAGGTAGAAGTGATGTCTGATGCTTCTAGGACTGGCCCATGAAATTCCTACACAACCCTCCACGTCCTTGCTCTTCCCTTGACTGATAGTGGGATTTAAAATCTGCCACTAGGTATGGTGGGGAGACCTACACACCTGAAAATGTGCTATTTGATACCAAGGCTCCTATAACTGCTTTGGAACCCATCCATTCCATCTGCTAAACATTAGAAAAGCCCAGATAAATGATAAACACTTACTTCGATCTGTGTTTTCTACAGTTTAATAAGAGTACCTTGGGTGAATTGGGTCACATTCCTTAGAAGGAGGTCCTTTGCTCTAAAACACCATAAAAGGTGGTGGAAAAGGTATGGAGGGATTCTTGCCATTTAGGAGCACAGTATGCAGAGGTCCATTGTGTGAGGAAAAAGCTGGGGTAGGTTGCATTCAAGTTCACAATTCCTTACTCCACCCTTTATCTTTGTGTTTTACCATTCGACTTTTAAAAAATCATTCTAATTTATTTCCAGCTTTATTGAGGTATAATTAACAGATGAAAATTGCATATATTTAGGGTGTACAATGGGACTTTTTAAAGGTATACAATGTGATGTTTTAACATATGCATTTATTTTGAAATGATTTCCACAATCAAGTTAGTTAACACATTCACTGCCTTCAAGTATACAAGACAGCATTATTTACATGTAATCACCATGCTGTACCTTAGACTCCCAGAACTTATGCTTTCAGTACCTAAAGGCTTGTACACTTTGACCAGCATCTCTCCATTTCCTTCATCCCTCAGCCCTGGCAACCTTCATTCTATTCTCCAATGCTGTGAGTCTGACTCTTTGAGATTCTACCTCTAAGTGACATTGTATAGTATTTGTCCTCTGTGTCTGACTTATTTCACTTAGCATAATGTCCTCCAGGTTCATCCATATGTCTTCATTCAACTTTGTAGTTCCTTTTTCCAGTAGTGGAGGGTGCTTCTCTGCCCTAATACATATGTATGTATGTATGTATGTATATTTAATTGGAGTATAACTGCTTTACAATGTTGTGTCAGTCTATGTGTATACATATGTCCCCTCCCTCTCGGACTTTCCTCCCACCGCCATCCCCCATCCCACCCCTCTAGACCCTTACGGACCACCTGGCTGAGCTCCCTGGGCTATGCAGCAGGTTACCACTAGCTGTCTCACACACGGCAGTGTATATTAGTCAATCCTCATCTCCCGATTCATTCCACACTCTCCTTCCCCCTCTGTGTCCACATGCTCATTCCCTATGTCTGTGTGTCTATTCCTGCCCTGCAAATAGGTTCATCTGTGTCTTCTTTTTAGATTCCACATAGATGTGTTAATGGGCTTCCCAGGTGGTGCTAGTGGTAAAGAAACTGCCTGCCAATGCAGGAGATGTAAGAGATGCAGGTTCAGTCGCTGGGTCTGGAATATCCCCTGGAGGAGGGCATGGCAACCGACTCCAGTATTCTTGCCTGGAGAATTGCATGGATAGAGGAGCCTGGCGGGCTACAGTCCATAGGGCTGCAAAGAGTTGGACATGACTGAAGCAAATTAGCATGCATGCATATGCATTAGTAGATGATATTTGTTTTTCTCTTTCTGACTTACTTCACTCTGTATGACTGACTCTGGGTCCATCCAAATCTCTACAGATGGCCCAATTTTGTTCCTTTTTATGGCTGAATAATATTCCATTGTATGTATGTACCACATCTTCTTTATCCATTCATCTACTGATGGACGTATGGTCACCTAATCTATAACAAGGGAGGCAAAAATATACAATGGAGAAAAGACAGTCTCTTTAATAAGTAGTGCTGGGAAAACTGGATAGCTACATGTAAAAGAATGACATTAGAACACTACCTAACACCATACATAAAAATAAACTCAAAATGGATTAAAGACCTAAATCTAAGACCAGACACTATAAAACTCTTAGAGGAAAACACTCTTTGACATAAATCACAGCAAGATCCTTTTGGCTCACTTCCTAGAGTAGTGAAAAGAAAAACAAAAATAAACAAACAGGACCTAATTAAACTTAAAAGCTTCTTCATGGCTAAGGAAACCATACACAAGATGAAAAGACAGCTCTCAGAATGGGAGAAAACATTTGCCCTTACTTTTTGAACTCAGCTGTGTGGTTTGCTTTGGCCAAGGGGATGCAAGGCAAGGCTTTACATGTGTCTGAGTGTTGGGTATGCTCCCTGGTGCTTTTGCCATCACTGAGGTGAATATGCCCTGTCGAGTCTACTGCTGAGACCAGGAGAGATGTATGAGGCTGACCTGGATCCTACCTGGAGTCCAGAACCAAGCCCTGCCAAGCTCATGCTAGATCAGCTTACCCCCAGACAACCCACAGGTACGTAACTGAGAAGAAATAATTCTTTTATAAAACCTCTGAGGCTTTTATATTTTTTTTTTAGTTAAAATTCACCTAAAATTCAGCATGTTAACCATTTTGAAGTATCCAATTCAGCAGTATTTAGTACATTCATAGTGTTATGTAAGTATCACCACTACCTAGTTCTAGCATTTTCATCACTCCTGAAGGACACCTAAAACCCACTAAGCCTTCACTTCCCATTTCCCCCCTTCCCTGGGTCCTGCCAAACATGAATCTGCTGTTTCCAGGAATTTTTCTCTTCTGGATGTTTCATATGAATAAGGTTACACACTATGTATCCTTAGCATAACCGTTTTGAGGTTCATCTGTGTCGTGACGTGTAGCACCTCATTCTTCTTTACGGCTGAATAATATTCCGTTATGTGGATAGATCAAATTTTGTTATCCAGTTGATAGACATTTGGATTGCTTCTACTGTTAGCTATTGTGAATAGAGCTGCTCTTCACATTTTTGTACAGGTTTTGTTTGAACAATTGTTTTCAATTATTTTGGATATATACCTTGGAGTGGAATCGCTGGATTATATGTTAAATTTATGTTTCATTTTGAGGAACTACCAAACTGCTTTCCACAGCATCTGCACTTTTTATATTTTATGAGTAATATAGGAGGGTCCCAATTTCTCTATGTGCCCACAAACACTTATATATTTCCTTTCTTCTTTCCTTTTGCCTTTGTTCCCTCCCCCTCTTCCCCTCTCCTCCCTTTAATTATAGACATCCTAGAGGGTATGAAGCCTTATCTCATTGTGGTTTTGATTTGCATTTTCCTAATGACCAGCTGGGCTTCCCTGGGGGCGCAGACAGTAAAGAATCTGCCTGAAATGTAAGAGAACTGGGTTCGATCCCTGGGTTGGGAAGATCCCCTGGCGAAGGGAACGGCTACCCACTCCAGTATTCTAGCCTGGAGAATCCCATAGACAGCGGAGCCTGGAGGACTACAGTCCATGTAGTCTCAAGGAGTCAGACACAACTGAGTGACTGAGCACACAAAATGGCCAGTAATGTTGAGCACATATTCATGTGCTTGTTGACTATACATCTTTTTTGGGGAGAAATGTCTGTTCAGATTCTTTGACCATTTAAAATTGTGTGTTTTTTTAAGTGTTGAGCTGTAATAGTTCTTTGTATAATCTGGATTCTAGACCCTTACTAGATATATAACTTGCAAATATTTTCTTTCATTCTATGGGTTGCTTTTTTACTTTCTTGATAGTGTTCTTTGATGAACAAAAGTTTTTAATTTTAATGAAGTCTAATTTATTATTCAGTTTCTTATGCTTTTGGCATCATATCTAAGAATCCTTTGAGAAATCCAAGGTCCTGAAAAACTGATGTGAAGAACTGACTCATCAGAAAAGACCCTGATGTTGGGAAAGATCGAAGGCAGGAGAAGGGGATGACAGAGGGTGAGATGGTTAGATGGCATCACCAACTCGATGGACATGAGTTTGAGCAAACTTCAGGAGATGGTGAAGGACATGGAAGCCTGGCATACTGCAGTCCAGGGGATCGCAAAGAGTGGGACAACTGAGCAACTGAGCTGAACTGAACTGATGATTTCTCTAAAAGTTGCATAGTTTAGCTCTTATATGTAGATCTTTGAACCATCCTGAGTTAATTTTTGTATATGGCATCAGGTAAGGGTTGAAATCTTTTTTTTGCATGTAGTGATCCTGTTGCCCCAGATCAAGTCATTGAGTTTTGGGGTTGTCACGCAGCTTTGTTGTGGCAAAAGCTAACTGATACAAAGTTTACCATTTCTGCTTCATTTTTCATGCATTTTTGCTACTGATGGATACCACATTTCAAGGTGCTATGCTGAGTCTGCATTTGGGGGACTCTTTTCAAATAAGAGAATGGAGTATGGTTGTTTTGAGAATTCCCCTATAGCCCTCCCAGTACATGTTATTAACTGCCATTGCAGATGAGCTAACTCCCAATTATTATACACTGTGATTCTCAATTATATACCAATGAGGTTTGGGAATGCTAAGATTTGTTGTTGTTGTTCAGTTGCTAAGTTTTGTCTGACTCTTTGTGGACTGCAGCATGCCAGGCTTCCCTGTCATTCACTATCTCACTTGCTCAGATTCATGTCTATTGAGTCAGTGATGCCATCCAACCATCTCATCCTCTGCCACTCCCTTCTCTTGCCCTCAATGTTTCCAGCATCAGGGTCTTTTCCAATAAATCGACTCTTTTTTATCAGGTGGCCAAAGTTTTGGAGCTTCAGAATCAGTCCTTCCAATGAATATTCAGGGTTGATTTCCTTTAGGATTGACCAGGTTGATCTCCTTGCAGTCCAAGGGACTCTCAAGAGTCTTCTCCAGCACCACAATTTGAAAGCATCAGTTCTTCAGCTCTCAGCCTTTTTATGGTTCAACTCTCACATCCATACATGACTATTAGAAAAACCATAGCTTTGACCATAATGCGCTAAGATGAGTAATCCTCTTACTTCAATAATTCCTTGTATAATGATAATTATCAGGAAGACAAAAGCAGCTCTGTTAACCTTCAGGCTCATATCTCTAGTCATTTGTTTTCATTCCCCATCTGCAGCCTGCCTGGCTCCCAGAACAGAACTAAAGATGGTAGTGACGGTTCCCCTCTGAGGGTGGTGACTGCCTGAAGCATCCTCTGGGCCCTTCATCCACAGCTGAATAAAACCAGGCAGGTTTCTTAATTATTTTGCCCCTCAGTCTCCTCCCCACTAAAATGGAGATAACAGTAGAACCTGCCTCAGAGGGATGTGGTGAGGATTTCCAGGGTTGGCATCTGAAGCAATTAGAATTGTCCCTGGCACACAGCAAGCTCTGTGTAAACATTTGCTAACTGAATATTAAGAAGTCTGGCTGTAAAGGGTCATCTGCATGGAAGTGGCTGGCTTGGCTGGAGTCTCAGTTCCTGTCTGGATCCTCTTCATGCTAAATGTCTTTCATAACCTTCCTTCTTGACTCTTCCTGACTCTGGGAGATGTGGGAGCAGCTCGCTTCCTTAGAACCTTTTGGGGTGTAAGGTGAATCCTGCATTATTCTGTCACAGAGCCTTCCCTTCATCCTCCAGCTGAGCTTGAGGGAGCCAAGTTACCAGTGGATCTTTCCCTGGAGCAGTGAGGAGCCCACACAGAGGTTTGGCATATACCACTATCATAGCATGAATCAGATCTATCATTTACCTAATGTAAAATCTCAAGAAAGGTTTTCATTAGAGGGGCATTAAGTCACCGGTTTCTTCCCAGCTTGTTCATTACATAGTCTGTTTAGAGAACTCCCTGGAAAGAAAACAAATGGTTCACCTCGATTTTTTCCATTCCTTTATTTTTATTGTTGAAGTTTAATACAGGAAAGCTTTGCTTTCCTATTCCGGCGCTGTCACCTGATAACGGCACAACTGATTTACGGCAGGAGAGCCTGGAGGTGAATTATTTATTCTTCCCATGTAAAGGATTAGCTAGTTCCACTTTTAATGGATTTTTGTTTCGATGTGTTTATGAGTGTTCAGATGGATTGAGAAGTCCTCTGACCTCCAATATCATATCATGCAAGGCTATTTGCAAATCACATTAGAAGTCTGAATTTAAACTGGTGAAAGCAAAGACATGAAGAGTTATAATATTGAGTCTGTGACCCTAGAGATTTTTCTTAATTTATACTCTTGTGTCCCAGAAGGAATATATAGATGTAAGAACAGGGACAGAGCCCAGAAGACTGTATTAAGTTAGCAGGTTTCCGACCTTCTAGGCACAGTTATCCATCTCCAAGTCTCCTTCATCCCACAGCGAATAGGGAAAAAAAAAGCCGGGAGGGGAGGGGATAGACAGTTCTAGATGCTGAAATTTCTGGGCATCAACTTCAACTAAACAGCACTGGCAGATGAATCCACTCTTTAGATGGTCATAAAACCAGATGTTCTTTTCATGTAAGAGAAAAGTAAGTCATCTGTCTATCTTATACCTATATTTATTTTGAAAGACAATGAAATTTTTACAGTAAGATGTTTTCCCTTCATTCCTTGCTTCCTCCCTCTCCCATCTGCCTAATTCTCCATTCCTTGCCATGGGAATCATTCCTTTTGTTTTCTTCATACATACCTATCCAGAGTTCTTAATGTAAAACAAATGCACATATATGGTCTTATCTTCTTTTCCCTCACTTTTATGCCAAATTTGGAATGCCTTATACATTCTTCTTTTGTCCCTAATGACTTGACTTAGTAATATATCTTGGAGGTCTTCTCAAAAAAGTACATAGAAATATTCCTTATTCAAAATTTGTTCATGGCTGTATAATACTCACATGCTATGCTTGTACCAAAGTTTATCTAATGAGCTCTCCCTATTGATAAGATGCTTGGTTTGATCCCCATTTTGCCATTTCAACAAGTCTGCAGTGAATAACCTTGTACATATGTATATCACATGGATGTGAGTTAATCTGTAGGATAAATTCTCCAGTGTGACTTTCTGGGTTGAAAAGTATTTGTATTTGTCATTTTGATAGCGTGTGTCTGAATTTCCCTCTGTGGGAGTTTGTGCTCTTACACCCCCATCGGCAATGCATGAGAGACCATATTCTCTCACTGTGTGTGTGTATGTATGTGTGCGCAAGAGAGAGAGAAGGAGGGGGGGAGATGTGGTTTTGATTTGAAAGTTGTGATAGTATTTAAATAAGAGGCACGAAGTGAGAAAAGGAAATGAGAGGGGCCCTTCTGGATTCCCCATAATGTGAACAAGAAGCAACAGTGACTAGATAGCAATAATAACACTGATAGCTAATATTTATATAGCACTTAGGTGTTTGGCACTACTGTATTCACTGATTATTAGATTAGACATGGCTCATTTCCATTTGATTGTCTTCTGATTTAAAAAAAGTATTGAGTATTGACTGTGTGCCAGACACTCTGTTAGGTGTTGGTTGAGGTTTTTGTTGACAGAAGTCCTGCCAAATGTCAACGGAAAGGGAATTTGGGGAGAAGTTCTTACTTACAAGAAGACTCTTTAGTAAATACCAACGCTGATTCTGCTTCAGGTGCTGTATGATGTCTCTCAAGAAGCTTTGCCTTGGGAGCTGGGACACAAGGCAAGGTGTGTGGTTGTCTCACCTGGTGTATGATGAAATCCTAATAGCTGCTTTACAGTACACATGTACTGATGATTTGTTTGTTTCCTGTTTCTTTGTTTAATAATTATGGTTTGAGGCTAAAGATGTGGGAATGGGAAAGGAAGATTTTGATTTTGTGTGAGCATGTGTGTATGTGGCAATACTAAACTGAGAAATAAATCCAGTTCAACTACATATCAGATTTCATCAATAGCTGGCAGTTATAATGAGCACATGCAATGTCTCACTGCAAAGGAATATTGAGAAGGCAAAAAAATTAGAATGCATATATACAGAAATTATCTTCCAGACCTGCAGGCAAATATACTGGAGCTGGATGGCAAAAAAAAAAAAAAAAAAAAAATTCAGAATCAAGAACTAATTAACATTGAGAGCAAGTGTCTCCCATTATTTTCTATCTTTTCTCCCCTTTTTCCCTCTGCTGTAGGTCATCTTGGGCTTCCCTGGTGGCTCAGTGGTAAAAAATCTGCCTGCAATGTGGTAGACCCAGATCTGATCCCTGAGTCAGGACGATCCCCTGGAGAAGGGAATGGCAACCCACTCTGGAATTCTTGCCTGGGGAATTCCATGAACAGAGGAGGCTACAGTCCATGGGTTGCAAAGAGTCAGACACGACTGAGTGACTAACATACATAAGTTATCTTCAAGATTACTCCAGAACTCTGTTGTCTTCACTTCTGTCACTGGCTTCCAAAGAGTGTCCTGTCACCTGGGCTAGCCTCCCTTCCTGATCCCCAGAGGTTCTGTTGTGATGGAAGATGACTTCAGTCTTTGTTCATCTGCACAGCCCCCATGCCAGGGCTGTAATATCAGCAATATCCTCATCTGCAGGATGGAGCTGAATAATGGAGGGGGTTTTAGGATAGGTCAATTATGGCTGAGTGTTAGACAGTGGAAAGTTTTAGGGACAGTATTAATAGCCAGAGAAAGTGTTTATGGTAGGAGAATATTCTTCTGGAGTTATGGATGCTATGTGGAAATAGAAATATAGCTGATTTTAGCTGGGAAAATAACTTACAGTAGTTGAAGATTTTTCCAACTCAGAAGCATAGCATTGAGTTCTGACTCCAGAAATCTGGTTAAATACTGTTTCAGTCAAGGTCCATTCAAGTTAATATAAAGCACAATAGATATTTCAAAAAGTGGGAGATTCAACAGAGGTTCACGGATACAGGTATCCTACCTTGGAATAGCCTGCCTTAGGTTAAAATCAATTGCCTAATTTAGGCGGGACATACGCTCTACCGTAAGCCCCTGCTTGGCGCATTGGCTGAGCTCTAGGAGACTGGCCAGGCCCCTGAGTGTGCAAACACTGCTGTGGAGGGGTTTGTGGCTAGAGGATCTAGATATGTCTCTTGGATTAAGGCATTTCAGCCTGTTGATGTTTTCTAGGCACACTGTCATTACTTTCTGGTAACCATTGCTGAGTGGCTCCCTGGATTTTTAGACCTCGATGGGACACGCCTTAAGATGACGACCAAGGCCACCTCTTCTTTTCAGACTATATTCTTCCCTAAGAAATTTCATTCATACAATGACTTCAGTTATACACGGACTCTTTCATGCTTTCAGCCTTGTCTTCTATTATGAGCTCTAGAGCTCAAAGATGCTTTAAAGGCAACTGACTAAAAACACACGTTAGACTGAGCTTGTGAAGTGAAAGTCGCTCAGTCATGTCCAACTCTTTGCGACCCCATGGGCTATATAGTCCATGGAATTTTCCAGGCCAGAATACTGGAGTGGATAGCCTTTCCCTTCTCCAGGGGATCTTCCCAACCCAGGGATCTAACCCATTTCTCCCGCACTGCAGGTGGATTCTTTACTAACTAAGCTATCAGGGATTGTAGCTATAAAACCTGATTTTCTCCCAGTGTTCTCCCAGGGACAGACACCACCATCTACCCAGGGGCTCAAGTCAGAAACCTGGGCATCATCTATGACCTTACCTCATTCCCCATATCCAATCCATTATTAAGTCCTCTTGATTTTACCTCCATAATATTTCTGGAGTCTGTCCTTTTCTCTCTAACCTTACCCCTACCACTGTAGTCTAAGCTGCTGCTATCTCCCTCCTGAGAAAGTAGTATTGCCTCCTAACTGGTCTGTCTGCATCTGTTTTTACTCCCCTTCCATTCATTTTCTGACTAACTCTAGTGTGCTCTTTTCAAAGGCATATCTCGTGCTAACATATTTTCCCCTCAGGGATGCTTTCTCAGCCCTTCACATCACTTATCACTGTAGCAATTTTACAGTTTTGAGTGTGATTCCTCAATTATTGTCTGTCTTTCCCTGTAGACTGTCAACTCTTGGGGAGTTGTAGCTATATCCGCTTTTGCTTATTTTTCTCCCATTTCTAGCCCTTAGTGTGACATGTAGCACATAGCTAGCCTCCAGCAAATATTTCCTGTAATACTTAGCACAGAGCTTTGTTCTTAGTCCGTGCTCAATAAATATTAGGTATTTCTTTTTTAAAAATTTATCTTTAATTGGAAGATAATTGCCTTGCAATATTGTGTTGGTTTCTGCCATACATCAACATGAATCAGCCGTAGGTATACATATGTCCCCTCCCTAATATTAGGTATTTATAAATAGCAAATATCAATGGAGTAAACTGACATCAATTTTTGAAAATGGATCAACAGTCAGTTATCAACCTATCTAAAAGTACAAAGGAAGTCTACAAACCTCTGTTTTCCGTGGGAGGTAAAGGAATTCTTGTCAGGGTTTTTAGCTGCAGGTGACAGAAGCTGAGTCTGGCTGGTTGTGCAGGGAAGGAGTTTTTAAAAAATGTATTGGGGGATCCACACAATTGTTGACAGGGCAGGAGAACCAGGCTAGAGGCTAAACTTCCAGAAATATCCTATGACTAGGCCGTCAGACTAGTCCGATGGGGGTGTGCTGCCGCCACCATACACTGGCCGCTATAATCTATTCTGCTGCAAAGTCTACACCAGGAACTAGACTTGCTCTTTGACCAGTGCATATGATTGGCTAGCCCAGGTCACGTGTCTTCCCTGCTCCGCAAGCGAGACAGGAGAGTGGGCTGCTCTCCAAACATAAGACACATATCTAAAAGATGTCAGGCATCCACCAGCATGACCGATGTCCTCTCCAAATGGACAGTCATAAAGTCTTCACTTGCCCCTGGATGGTGATTGGGCATCTGAACATAGGGGTGTATCAGTAAGCATAGTTACACAGGTGACTAGTAAATGCTTGGCCCAGAGTTCTCCAAACTCTTTTCCTACTTGTATAGCTGATTTTATATTTCACCATTAGATGCTTTAGTTTAACCATCTAGAAAATTAATGTAATGCTATCTACCAAATGCTGAGAATCAGCAGTAATAGTAATGTATTTTGAGGTCCTGGGATAAAAAGCACTTCAAAGATTTAGTGTATCATTATTTAAAATAGATGATATCTAATGAATATGCTAAGTTTAAAGGGCTTGATGGCTTCTTAGGATGCAAAATGGGCAATGCCTGGTATATTAGCTTAATAAAACCAGTCCCGAAGATGTTTGCCTAACTCTTCCGCCCGCTCTCCTGTGGGCTTTAGAAGGCAGAAATATGCAGGAATGGTAATGGGCATAATCAGTCACAACATACAAGCTTATTACATTGGCTGCTTGCACGGTCGGAGCCTTCTAAGGCTAATCACAGCCCTTTTGCAGAATTCACTGGGTTGGACTTTCTACCACATCCTCATGCCAGGTAGGTAGGGCAAGAGGCAGAGAAACTCCAGAGGAGGCCCCCACCATTCACCTACGTGCGATTCAGCGTGAGAGAATCACACGTGAAAAACACAAATCTCTCTTCTTTGAGTCGTGGGATCTGAAATCTTTTCCAACAGGATAGTGTCAGCAATTGATTTCCTCTTATACCTCCCCTTTCTTTTCTTTTCCAGTTCTATTTTTTAAAGCCTGGTACCCATAACTCCATTCTTCCCCAGGGCTACCAATCAGTTCTTTGTCACTGACTCTTCTTCAAAGAATGGCAGCCCCAGCCTCTTAATCCCTCTTAACCTCTTGCAGCCTCCCTCTTCTTTCCTGCATCGCTCTCCCCAGAAACGCCTTCACAGATCTCATCCTTCCCTGGGCCACTCCACCTCTGCCCATTCATCTATCTAGTCTCTAGATTTCCAAGATAAGGTCATGATATGTCTGTGTCTCTTCTGTTTCCTATCTGTAGCAAGCCTTGGTCATTTTTCCTTTCTCCCTTTCATCAGCTGAGACAGCTATGCTGTTCTGGTAATAGACCACATTTCTGCAAGCACAGTGAATCTCATAACAGGCTCTCATGTAATGAAGTGCTTTTTATGGACTCTGGCAGGTTCTCTTTGCCTGTCAATAAAATGGGGCACATAAGGACAGGTATATTGGGCTCCTGCATTGCAGTATACCAGCTGAGCTGAGCTCAGCCTGGGAATAATCGAGAGAGACTCTGAGCAGCAGAGCGTCCCTGGCAGCTCGGATGGTAAAGAATCGGCCTGCAATGCAGGAGACCTGAGTTCGATCTCTGGGTCAGGAAGATCCCCTGGAGAAGGAATGACTACCCACTCCAGTATTCTGGCCTGGAGAATCCCATGGACAGAGGAGCCTGGTGGGCTACAGTCCATGGGATTGCGAAGAGTAGAACGCGATTGAGCCTCTTTCATTTTCTGAGCAGCTGCAGCAAACAACCCCAATATGCCCAGTTCATTTGGTGGCAAGCTTATGAAGGGGAAAAATCATCTAGAGGACCTTTTTTTGGATCAGTCCCTAGATGCAGGGGCTCAAAACAGGTTTTTTGAGCTGAATTTGACCCCTGAACCACCAGTGACTAACAAGAGAGGGAAAGGCACAAAAGCCTCCGCATATGGCATACAAATTACAGTGAGGTGGCCATCGACTGTGAGGATGTTAGTGGGAGACTGAGCATTTATTAAAAAATCTTTTGTCAGTCAGATTTATTTTCATCTTTCTTTATAAGATGTGATAGTTTTGCATCAGTGCATCTAAATGAAATAATTTACTAAAGGTCAAATGCAATTCCCTCCAGCCAGCTTTCATTTACCTCCTAATTGATAACTAAATGTTCACACATACATTAGCCTCAGGCTCATGCATAAAATAATAACTGCCACTTATTGATCACCTATTATATCCCAGGCATTTTAATACATTATCTCAAATTCTCACAAACCCAGAAGGTAGGAATACCCCTTTAGTAGAGAAGGAAAATGATGCTTGAAGAGGCTAAGGGATCTGCCCTTGGTCGTGCAGATGAGTACGTGAAGCCCAGAGCTCTGCGCTTTTTCATACCATGCTGTAGGGCAGCGGCTTCCTGCAAAGGTTTGATGCCTAGTACTGTCTGCTGTCACTGACGAACGGGGAGATGAGTATGGAAGACTGGGACTTTCTGACTCAAACTCTTACTCACTGGAGGAAGCTGCATTGCCCAAAGCTTGTGCTCTTTGATGGTTGTCATGGTGCTAATAGCTGTATAACTAAGGTGGGGACCTTGGAGAGAGGGGCCAGAAAAGCCTCAGGAATGATGAAAGCTTTAGGAAATGGGTCCTCTGAGAAATCTTTGATTCTACTGAGCCAGTGCAGGCTGAGCTTCTTTAAGAAGGGATATGTCTCTGTATGTCTCAGTTCGTGTTACTTCTCTGGGTGAATGGGTACCCTGGGGAAGTGAAGTGAAGTTGCTCAGTCGTGTCCGACTCTTTGTGACCCCATGGACTGTAGCCTATCAGGCTCCTCTGTCCATAGAGTTTTCCAGGCAAGAATACTGGAGTGGGTTGCCGTTTCCTTTCTCCAGGGGATCTTCACGACCCAGGGATTGAACCTGGGTCTCCTGCATTGCAGGGTAAAGCAGACGCTTTACCTTCTGAGCCACCAGGAAAGCCAAATGTGCCGTTGAGCCCCTTGTTTTGGGGGGTGAGTGTGAGCAAGAATACCACTCCCTTCTCCAGGGATCGAACCTAGGTCTCCCGCACTGTAGGTAGAACGCTTTACCGCCTGACCTACCGGGGTATCCTGGTAGGGCAGTGAAAAACAGATCTTTCTCTGCAGACTCTAGGTAAGAAGCCACTCCTACTTTCCTGTTGACCTATAGTAGCCCAGGTACTCTAGGAAGGGAAATTACAAAGATTCCCTGTATTAGGCCTGTCCTGTTACAGGGAACTCTCATACGATAGAGGGAGGGAGAGAAGGCATGTGCATATTTGGAAGGGGGCCAGATGCTGTCCAGAGCAGGGTTCCTTTCTGCTCCAATCACTTTTCTTCCCATGTCTTCTCAACTGAGGGAAGGGTTGCAGTAAAGTCAGAAGAATATGTTTTGAACTGCTAAGGCAGATTTGGACATGCCTCACCTGGAGAGGTAGGTGAATAGGGAAAAACTGGTAACAAACAAAACCCACTTCAATATTGTAAAGTAATTAGCCTCCAACTAATAAAAATAAATGAAAATAAAAACTGATTTCTTAATCATAGGCATTAACAAATTAGTTTGAAGTTAATTATCAGGTCACTACTTGTAGAGAGAGGCAGGCAGAATTGAAAAGTTGGTAAAATGAGTTTCTGTAGCTTTCCAACCACTCCTCTGTGTTCTGTTTCCATGTATTCTGGACTTCAAAACTCTAATAATTAATTAGCCATTATACCAGTCCACTGCTTATTTTTCTTCCACATAACTTTGGTTTTGAATTTGTAAAATTCATCCAAGTTTCCTTTTCTTCTCTTAATATTTTAAATTTGAGTAAATTAAGTTATGAAATATTTATTGAGTAGTTATTTGACATCATATTTAAATGATAAAATAGCTACCCTCTGACCTCCCAGAGTTCTCCTTCCCTTTAAGCCTGAAATATTGATAAATGTCCATTAGGTGGTAATTCCTTGCTCCAGATGCATAGATCCAGAACATTATGTAGTACCTAAATTATAGGAGTATTTTCTCAAAAGTAAGATGTCAATTCCTTGCATCAAATCACCTAAGATGTATTTGCCTGTTAAAACACGGAGTCCTGCACCCCAACCATATATTCATCTAGTCAGACTTTTGGGGGCCTTAGGTTCAGGAATCTCCATTTTTAAAGTTTCCCTCATTTGTGCATGCTCAGTTGCTTCAGCTATGTCCGACTCTCTGCAACTCTATGAGCTGTAAACTGCCCGGCTCCTCTGCCCATGAGATGCTCTAGGCAAGACTACTGGAGGAGGTTGCCATGTCCCCCGCCACGGGATCTTTCAGACCCAAGAATTGAACCTGGGTCTCCTGCATTGCAGGTGGATTCTTTACTACTGAACCACCGGGGAAGCCATTTCTTGGTGATTCCAATGCAGATAAGTTTTAAGAATCACTCATTTTGAGAAAAACTGAAATGCAAATAAGAAAATCTAAACATAACTCTTAAAATAGTAAAGGCAGTACAGAAAGTGGTATGTTGTAGAGAACTTAGAACAACGTCCAATGAACTATTGAACAAAAATCTGTGTTCAGGTTAAGTTCTTTGTCCCACTAGACTTTTGATTATCATTAATTACTGTTCACTTGTAACCTGACTTTTCCTTTTTTCCCTTTAAGCAAAACTTCCCGATTTTCAATTACTCGTAGAGTGTAGACTAATCCCTTGGCCTCTCCTCACAAGCTACTGGCATCTCATCCTACAGCTTTTACTGGAAACTTTTAGGGCACTGACCTCCTCCTAATATTATCTCATCACCTGGCCAAGATTCAGCCGGTCTCTTTCCCAAGAAAGCCTGGCTTTATTAATCTCATAAGAGTCCCTGGACTATCTTCCCGCTTCTGGTGCTTCATCACTTTGAAACAGAAAAAGAAATACATAAATAAATAAGGATAAGACCAAGTGTAATTTGCATAAAGTTAATTTTTTCTAGTAGGGAAAATGTTCTTTTGGCAACCAAATCACACCTTTCCTCCTACCACTGTTTCTTCCAGATGTGACAGAGGAATTATTTTTGCTTAGCTGGATGATTATTCTTCAGCTAAATTAGCAGCTACACAAATCCCAGCTGTTTTATGTCCTTCTGTACTACTTTGGATATTGAATTTGTAAAAATCAGCCTATCCTCTTTTCTCTCTCTTAGTATTTTAAATTTGAACAATCCAAACAAGCTTTAAAGCATTTAGTGAGTAGTTACTTGACAATATCACGCAAATACTTTTAGGCCTTCCAGGGCAATATATTAAGCTGATCTGCAAGATGTTTCTCTTTTACTATATTCAAGACATTTTGTTTTCACTTTGCAACTCTTGATGAAGAAATTTAGTGTTGGTTTTATTTCATCTCTATCTTCTGCCTCTTGGGAAAAGAATTTCTAACAATGATCACCAAGTGTCAATAGAATAAAAATCACTTGAATATTTCATTGGTTCACTTCTGAGACGGGTTGGATTGTCATGATGAGATATTACTTGTATAACCTGACCATTAAGGATTATGGTAATACATCAATTTACTGATGAGTCATTCATT
Organism: Cervus elaphus; assembly: GCF_910594005.1. NCBI lineage: Eukaryota > Metazoa > Chordata > Mammalia > Artiodactyla > Cervidae > Cervus > Cervus elaphus. The sequence goes on from NC_057822.1 coordinate 40,078,990, forward strand.
CATTCATTCATCGTTTCAATAAACATGTATCAAGGATCTATTTTGCTTTGTAGCATTTTAGGTGCTGGGAAAGAAAGATAGATCTGAAATTGGCTTTTCCATAAAAGTAATCACAATTTAGCGGAGGATAAACGCAAAACAAAATAGACTGTATGTATGTATATATACTTCTCTCACATAGATACTTGGTTCCTTGTGTCCTAGGCAATTCAGGAAGGCAAAAATTCCCAAGGGAATATTGGAGTTTGATCTGACTTTCATCCTATTTCTACAGCCAATTTGAATTGAGTCCTGGAGACTTCTTTTCTCAGCTAAGGAATGCCAACATCTGCCTCTGATTTTGACCTTCTGTGACCCTGGATTAGTTTATTAATTTATTGGTACTCTTGGAAGTAATTCCTCATCACTCCTCTTAACTACCTCAACTTTTTACATCAATTGGAGAGTTTGTGGGAAGTCTCCCAAGAGCTGACAAGGTGTCAAATTTTAAGAAACATTTCCAAGAAAAGGGGGTACAGGTCATACTAAACATTAACAAACATTACTGTGGGCTTTAAATAATGGTGAGCCTAGCATTCATTTGATCCAATGGCACAAAAGAATTCATAGCCACATCTATACAAATGAAAGTAGGAGCTCTTGCTCCCAGATTAGACCTCGTGTGTTCTGGATTGAGGAAGTTTTTTGGTGAAACAGTTGAGAAGAATTATTACATTTTAGTTCAATATTACATAGATCATTTACATTAAAGTTGGAGCTGTCCTTCTGTGCTGTTAATGGTTAACAGTGAGGGTTTTGGGGCCAGGATGTCCTTGTTCCAATCTGGCTCCATCTTTACTCTCAGGGTAATATCAGGCAAATTACTTTTCCTCTTTGAACTTAAATTTCCTTACCTATAGAACAAGAAAAATAGTAGAACCTGCCTTGTGGGGAATCGTGAGGATTAAATGAATAATTCTTTTAGTATGTTGTAGGTACCCAATGTGTGCAAGCTGTTATGATTATTTGTAGTTCAGGAACAGTTCACGTTCTGCTTCCATTTTTTCCAGGTTGCATCAATCTGGAGACACATGAAGGTGTCTTTTTAAACTTGAAACATATTGCTATTACTGATCATTGCTGTTATTACCGATACATTCACCCAACCTGCGATTTAACAAGATTTGGAGTCCCTCTGCTCAGCTGAGTAGCACTCATTACCCTACAGGGAGCTGTAAAAGTAGGACTGGCCCACGTGCCCAAAGCCTAGCAAAGTTCAGGAGAGAACTCACAGATCACAGAGACACAACACTTTCTATTTTATTTGACTTCCTAGAAATCTAAGTCCAGTGCCAAGCACATGAGTGGTGAGGAAGAGGACAGCTGTGGCTTCCGTCATCACAGTCAGATGGCTTTGTCCTCTGAGCTTCTTTCCATCCCCAGCACCTCCATGTGGCAAGATGGAATCACTGAGAAATGTGAGTGGGAGCCCATGTATTAGAGTCGGCATGGTGCTCTCTATAGCCTGGGGACTTTTCTAACTTCATTTTTTGACTAAGTAACTTATTCACACACCTCACACATTAAAAAGTATAAATAGGCATAAAATGGACACTGTCCTTCTTCCTTCCTGCTAGTTCTCACCACCCCCATACGGAAACCTCATTATTTACTTATTTTTCAAAACGTTTATCTCTCTGTTGCACCAGGTCTTCGTTGCGGGCATGCAGGATCCCGAATTTAGTTGCAGACTTAGCATGAGATTTATTAGTTGCAGCAAGTGGGCACAATTTCCCTGACCAGGAATCAAACCCGGGTCCCCCGCATTGGGAGCTCGGAGTCTTAGCCCCTGGACCACCAAGGAAGTTCCTTGTTATTTGTTTCTTATTTAACATATCAGGCGTCCTGCATGGTAGCATCCCAGCACCACTGGCTTCGTGGGCGTGGAGTGTGAATGTGCCGGCGTCACGCAGGGCCCTGCGCCTGCAGGAGGGCCCTGTGCTTCGTTTAATACTCTGCTCCTGCTCTCTTGAAATTCTTTTTCTCTCTCTCTCTTTTTTAAATTGGAGCATAATTGCTTCACAATGTGCTAGTTTCCGCTGTACAACGAAGTTAATCAGCCACACATACACATACGTCCCCTCCCTCTTGAGCCTGCCTCCAGCACGCGCCCTCATCCCACCCCTCCAGGTCGTCAGAGACCCAGCGGAGCTCCCTGTGTGACGCAGCAGCTTCGAAGCAGCTATTTTACACATGGGAGTGTGTATGTCAATGCTCCTCTCTCAATTCGTCCCACCCTCCTCTTTTCCCACTGTGTCCACACATCTGTTCTCTATGCCTCCGTCTCTATCTATTCCTGCCCTGCAAATAGGTTCATGTGTACCATGTTTTTCTCTTGAGATTCCTAATTTCTGAACCACTTCAGTTTCATTTTGCAGTGGGCCCTGCAACTTATAGAACCTGTCCCATGTGCTAGGCATGGTTCCTTACTTTGCTTTTTTTGTTTAACTATACATCTTTTTTTTTTTTTTTCCCTTGCTTTTTCTGGCTGTGGCACAGCATGTGGGATCTTGTATCTCTGACTAGGGACTGAACCCAGGCCCTCAGTAGTGAAAGCGCAGAGTCTTAACCACTGGACCGCCAGGGAATCCCCAAGATCTTTTTATATTTATACATAAAGAGCTTTCTTCCTCCTCCTCCTCCTTCTTCTTCTTCGGGTCGTCCAGTGGTCTATCCGTGAGAATTTTAAAAAGTGTATACATGGCTACTTTAGAAATCCCTAAGGGGATTCCTGTCCCACTTTTCCAGCCCTTTGATGCTTCCAAACTTGGGAGGGAGAAAAAGATTGGTTGAGAGAGAGACCAGAAAATCTTCACTCTGGCAAGGTCTCTCACTCGCTTGCATGCTTTTAAAAAAGCGAAGGTGAAAGTATTAGTCGCTCAGTCATGTCCGACTCTTTGTGACCCCATGGACTATAGCCTGCCAGGCTCCTCTGTTCATGGGACTTACCAGGCAAGAATACTGGAGAGGGTAGCCATTCCCTTCTCCAGGGGATCTTCCTGATCCAGGGATCGAAACTGGGTCTCCTGCATTGCAGGCAGATTTCTTACCATCTGAGCCAAAACCCTCAGAAGTAACTCTCATTTCTTCATCAGCTTCCTGACCACCAGTGTCCCCACTCCTGTAGATTTTTCCCTTCCACCTCCACCCCATTTTACCCTTCTTCCCCCTGGTTACTGAAATGCTTGACAAGGCTTCATCTGGGCTCCATCAGTCACTGCAAACTACTTCTGTCTTTGTCTCTTGTTGTTGTTGTTTGGAGTCATGTCTGACTCTTTTCTGACCCCACGGACTGTAGTACCATCAGGCTTCTCTGTCCATGGGATTTTCCAGGCAAGAATACTGGAGTGGGCTGCTATTTCCTTCACCAGGGGATCTTCCTGACCCAGGGATCGAACCTGCATCTTCTGCTTTGGCAGGCAGACACTTTATCATCTGAGCCACCAGGGAAGCCCGTCTTTGTCTCTACCTGAAGACAAATACTTTGGGTTGAAGGACATAGTGGCCACCAGGGACCCACTTTAAAAATTCCCCTTCTGTTCCTTTTGTATTCCTACCAGTCATCATTCATGGGTAAATCCATGGTCATGGTGCAACAACTTGGCAGCTTTTGAGAAGACAATGTAGACCCGTGGTCCTGTGGAATGTTCCCACACCGAGAAGACACCAGCGTAGTGTCCTGAGGCTCCTAACTTATTCTGAAGCAACTAGGACGTCTGTCCGGAGAAGGCAATGGCACCCCACTCCAGTACTCTTGCCTGGAAAATCCCATGGATGGAGGAGCCTGGTAGGCTGCAGTCCATGGGGTCGCGAAGAGTCGGACATGGCTGAGCGACTTCACTTTCACTTTTCACTTTTATGCATTGGAGAAGGAAATGGCAACCCACTCCAGTGTTCTTGCCTGGAGAATCCCAGGGATGGGGTCGCACAGAGTCGGACACGACTGAAGTGACTTAGCAGCAACAGTAGCAGGACATCTCTCTCCATTATAGAATTGCTGCATCCCCAAAGCCCCCTCTGGGAGTTAGAGATGCCTGCTCACTTGTTCAGGACACAGCCCTGCAAAGTAGGAACATCTCCATAACCTTTCTGAGCAGCTGTCCCATTGGAAAGAACAGAACTTCATATGTAGCCCACATTCCCCGAGAGGCTAGTGCTGGGAGCCCGGTACACAAGCACAGGTCCTGTCTGTCACCCTCCTCTGTCCGTGGCTTGGGTTTAAGGTCATAGATGCACATCGTTGCCTTAGACTTAGCTGTTCTGATGTGAGAGGTAAGGGATGGTGGCCCCCCCACCGAACCCAGAGAGATGCTGGCAAACGGAAGCACATGGCTAGCATTGAGCCTTCGCCCTTTCCGCAGCTGCATGGCGCTCCTACTGGTGTGTACTTGTGCGATGCAGACACACAGACGTGAACGGTGAGGCAGATGGGTGGGAGAAGGTCCACAGCCTTGTTATGTTCCCGCCTCAGTTCCTCACCAGCGAACTGCAAACGTTCAACAGCTCACTGCTCCTTGCTTCAATCAAGCCATGCCCTCGACACCTGAAAGGAAGATGAACTACCTGCTAACAATGCACTTTTGGAATCCAGTTCCGCTACCGGGAAGCTACCAGGTGCCCTGAGATTCCACTGGGAGAAAACAAGGCTGCAATTCCAATTAAACACCTTATTGAGTACTTCAGTCTCAGTACACTCTATTTGTTTAGTTTATTTGAATGTTTGATAAGAGAAGTGCTGGGGTGGCAAGAAGTAATTAAAATAAGAAAGAATGATCTTAAGAGAGAAAGGGGGAAAATGCTAAGCAGCCGTGGCTGGTTTCTCCCCACACCTGCCAGCAATTAATTAATCACCAATCTGTTCGTTATTTCCAACTCTGTTCCTTGGAAAAACAAATAAGGTTATTATTTTTAAATCTCTAATTAAAACATGTTGAAAGGCAATCTCTAAAATGGGTTTGGCCGGGGCTAATCACATCTGTAATAAGGTTGGGGGGACGCTGAGGTACAGTCTAGGGTCTTTCTGGACTTGGGGGAATGTTTTCTCCACAAAACGCTGTGCCTTTAAGGCCTGTTTTCCTCATAGCTCACCACGGGCAGCTTCTCACTCCGGGTGTCAGTGGGCATGGCAGGGTGAGTGTGTCCACAGTAGCCTCTTCTGCCTTCCCGCAGCGGGTGGAAGGGGAGGAGGGTTTGCCGGCACTCATCCCGGGCTGCTGGATCGAATGGCTGTCTATAGCAGTGTGGTGCGTGATAAGTCGCTTCATGTCTGACTCTTTGCGACCCTATGGACTGTAGCCCACCAGGCTCCTCTGTCCATGGGATTCTCCAGGCATGAACACTGGCCTGGGTTGCCAAGCCCTCTTCCGGGGGATCTTCCCCGACCCAGGGATCAAACCTGTGTCCCCTGCATTGGCAGGCGGATTCTTTACCACTAGCGCCACCTGGGAAGCCTCCATAGAAGTGTTCTTGAGACATAATTCCCATCCACAAACATTCACCCTGGATTATGCTTTAATCCACTGCAGTGAACTCAGTGCTGTACCTCCGCTTGGGCTGAGGCCGGCTGGACAGGGTTCTGTGTGTTTTGTACATTTCCCTGTAGAGCCAAGGCCAGAGTCCACCCCAGAGCCGGCAGCCCACACAGCTGCTCCTCTGCCTGTTTTTCTATCACCTACTCGCCCTTCTCTGCTTTTGGCAGCCGAGCACCTTTCCCCAAAGTGATTTACAGCGATGTGTGTCAAGATGGGTCTGACACTGATTGAGTCCTTTATCTCCCTCCTGTGTGCTCCCAGATGACAGCCTCGCCCCCAGGTATCAATCAGGGCCTCAGCTCCCCGCTCCTGGGTGAGCCAGGGGCTGTCGGGGATGCATTCCGGCTGGCATCTTCATCAGGATCACCACCTGCCCTTCATGGCTTGAAGAGTCTTTCTAAGGCATGCAGTGGGAACAGAGGTACACACACCATTCCCAACCAAATCATCACAGCTTGGGATGAGTCTATGTGTTCTGCACAAATTTGGAGAATCTGGCTTCTAAAAGGCGCCATCGGGGATACTTACCTGCATCAGCTGTTCAACCTCCGAATCCCTGGCAGGGTGTTGATAGGGGTGGTGACAGCCTCACCTGGCAAGCTCGCTTCCCATCTCCTAAGAAATCAACAAGCTGTCCTCTTAGCAGGGGCCGCGGTCACAAAGACAGCTTTGTGAGTTCTAAGGCCGGTGCTTTAGAAGAAGGCAAGAGAAGAGTGCATAAGACAGGGGAGACATCAAGACGGAATGGAGTGGGGGTGGAGACACAGCCTCTGAAGACTCCATGGGAGATAAAGACATGGGGACCAGGGGGAATGAAACCGAACATCCGTCTAAGCCTGGCTTTTGAATTGGCCCCCAATGCAGTGACATTTTCTTTTTTGGCAGCTTTGAAAAAAAGGAGGAGAGGAGAAAATGTAGACTCTGACATTAGAGATAGATGGGGTTTAGACAAACTGAACAGTTTTGAAGGTTTCCCCAGTGCTAGGGAGGCTGAGGGCAGGTCTCTGTGGGGCATGTCTGGGAGAGACGTACTCTCTTTCCTTAAGTGCAGAGAAAGCCGTGTAATGAAGAGGCAGCTTCCAACCCAGGCCCAAGCAGGGAGCTGTGATATTTAACATCATATTGGCTAGTGAGCGTGCTGGGGCTCCTCACCGCTTTAGACTCACATTTGCAACAGGAACTGGACCGGGGCTCTGAGTGGTGAGGGGCTTGGCACAGGGGCGAGGCCAAGGAACTGAGTTTTCTGGCCTCCTGGAGAAGACACCAGTGCAGATCCCCCTCTCAGGCACAGCCCATCTGAGCCCGGGCCTGGCTTTGCATTTGACTTTAAAAGCAGATTGGGGCATTGGCCCCTCTGCATGTGAATGGCATCCGAAGGAACAGAAATCTCATTAAAGAAGAACTCTTGACCCATCTGTCTGCGTGCTTCTGACTCTCTGCTAATCTTCCATTTGTGACCTGTGATTGTTTAATGTGGAGACTGGAGAAGAGATGAAGAAGAGGAATGAGACGATGACAGCCTGTGACACTGACGAGCAAGGGCTTGGAAGGCCGCTCAATCTATCGCGTCCTCTTGGCCACCACAAAAGGGAGACTTCCTGTTCCCATCACCCCAGACTGTGCTGGTCCGGAGCGGCTCCAGGGCCAGTGTGTCTCCACAGTCTCCATCACGGGTTCCAGGCTGGCACCTGCCTGGTTCTCCATCTGTCCATGCTTATGTCAGGAGAGGATAGAAACACCAGGAAACCTGGGGGCCAACAGAGACAAGGCCAGGCACATCTATGGGGAATCGCACACACCCAGGCTGGAAAATAGATGATGCGAACGGCTAAGAAAAAAGGCCCCACTTTGCTTTCACGTCATCGATGGCTGTCAGGCCGCAGAGGTCATAGCTGGTGCAGACTGCAAGGGAAGAATTTCACGTGACACCCAGGTCGAATCTGCTTCAGTTGGCCTTGGCTGCCACTGTGACCCCCTTTTTGATGAGTATGGCTGAATTAACTCCCCCCTCGCCACCTTTGGGCTCCCCTCCTGCCAGGCCACACAGATTGAAATAGTGGGGTGGCAGGTGGTGGTATTGGGGGCTGTGTTGGGGGGGCCGCAGGGACCGTCCATCTCTTTAATGTAACACTTTCTTACGTGATGGGAGCTGAGAGCAGGCTGTAATGAATGTCTCCTCCGGTAATCATTCACCAGTGCGTTGTGACCCGTGTGTTTTTGCTGTGCTCCACATTTCCAGACGTTCACAGGGACTTGTCAGCACCTGCTAAAAATGACTTGGACATGACCCATCTCTTCGTGCGATGCCCTCCCCAGCTGCCTTTCGTCTCGCTTGAGGGAAGGAGTAGGTGGGACCACCTCGAACAGCAGCCGTAGAGTCCGCGGCGGTGGCCTGCTTTCAGGCCCATCTCGCCGGCAGATCCGCGCAGGCATGCCAAGTCTGTGGGCGCTCCTGTTAGACTGAGCCACGTTCTTTGGTCCAAATGGTTCCAAAGTGGCCTTTGCCTTTTGCACCTGTTGTTTCTTGCTGCAAAATGAACTGTGCAGGCAGCTTCTTTCATAGAGAAGACATGGGTGCAAACGGTGGTACAGTTAGGCATCTGGGCACTCCATGGGTTCTTACCAACTCTGGTGTGAAGATGCATTGGTGGCAGGGGACAAGGCTATATCGTCTGAGTCATGCACGCGTGTCACCATCTGTGACTGTAATTCTAGCCACGTGGTCAATTGTAAGAAGGGGTTTATAACCAGCTTTTACTGCATTTGTGGATCACGATGATTAAACAACAGATGGGAAACCCAACCAAGATTTCTAATCTCCACCTCTTCACTGATGGAGCAAGCGAAGGCTGAGGGAGTCACTTCATGGCCTGTGTCTAGGGCTGAGTCTATAATTAGGGTAGGCACCCCCCTGACTTTCTGTGCCTGGCTTGTACACTCATTCTTATCAGACCACAGGCGTTGATGTTTGCTTTTGAGAGGATGGTCCCAGAATCCTGGGAAATGTTCTAGGGAGCCCATGGTGTACAAGAAACTTGTCAGTGAGGGTTGCCAGATAAAATGCAGGATACCCAGTTAAATTCAAATTTCGGATAAACAATAAATACCTTTTCAGTTTAGGTGTATCCCAAGTATTACATAGGGTTTTTCCTTTGAGAGAAAAATGCTTTTAAAATATTGTGGGAAATTTGTATAATGTAAAATTGACTATTTTAACCCTAAGTATAATTCAGTGAAATGAGGTACATTTACAATGCTATGCAACCATGAGCACTATGCATTTCCAAATCTTATTCAACGTGCCAAATTCTGTACCCATTAAACTGTAACACTCCCCCCAGCAGCCATTGGTAACCTCTAAGGTACTTTCTCTTTGAATTTGCCAATTCTTAGTATCTCACTCTTTTTTTTTTAGTATCTCACTTTTTAATGTATTAGGTTGGTGCAAAAGTAATTGCAACTTTTGCATTATTGAAATTTCAGTTTGATACCGGAATGCATTCTTAAGTAAATGTGATGATGTTATACATCATTTTAATGCACATTTCTCACTTTATTTTTTTTTGCTAATGACATTATTTACTATTTATTTTACATTTATTTTAGACTATGGAAATGATGTTAGACAAAAAGCAAATTCGAGTGATTTTCTTGTTTGAGTTCAAAATGGGTTGTAAAGCAGCAGAGACAACTTGCAACATCAACAAGGCATTTGCCCCAGGAGCTGCTAATGAATGGACAGTGCATTGGTGGTTCAAGAGGTTTTGCCAAGGAGATGAGAGCCTTGAAGATGAGGAGCATTGTGGAGCCTTTGAAAGTTGATAATGACCAACTGAGAGCATCATTGAAGCTGATCCTCTTACAACCTCGTGAGAGGTTTCCGAAGAACTCAGTGTCAACCATTCTATGGTGGCTTAGCAACTGAAGAAAATTGGAAAGGTAAAATAGTTTGATAAGTGGGTGCCTTGTGAGCTGACTGAAAATTTTAAAAAATTATCATTTTGAAGCATCATCTTCTCTTATTCTATGCTTCAACAACAAACCATTTCTCGATCAGATTGTGACATGCGACTAAACGTGGATTTTATGACAACTGGCAATGACCAGCTCAGTGGCTGGACTGAGAAGACACTCCAAAGCATTTCCCAAAGCCAAACTTGCACCAAAAAGGGCGTGGTCACTGGTGGTCTGCTGCCCATCTGATCCACCACAGCTTTCTGAATCCCGGCAAAACCATTACATCTGAGAAGCATGCTCAGGAAATCAATGAGATGCACCAAAAACTGCAATGCCAGCAGTCAGGATTGGTCAACAGAAAGGGCCCAATTCTTCCCCACCACAACACCTGACCATATGTCGCACGACCAGTGCTTCAAAAGTTGAACGAATTGGGCTGCAAAGTTTTGCCTCATCTGCCACATTCACCTGACCTCTTGCCAACTGACGACCACTTTTTTTTTTTTGACGACCACTTCTTCAAGCATTTTTTGCCATAGCTTTTGGCAGAGAAAACGTTTCCACAACCAGAAGAGTGCAGAAAATGCTTTCTAAGAGTGCGTCGAATCTTGAAGTACGGATTTTTATGCTACAGGAATAAACAAACTTATTTCTCATTGGCAAAAAATGTATTGATTGTAATGTTTCTTCTTTTGATTAACAAAGATATGTTTGAGCCTAGTTATAATAATTTAAAATTCACAGTCCAAAACTGCACCAACCTAATAATAGGTGATTTATTACACAAGTAATTGGTTTATGCAATCATGGGAGCTGCTGGGGCAAGTCTGAAATCTATAGGGCTGGTATCATGGAGGGCAGGCTGCTACTCTTGAGCAGTGGGAGGAAGCCACTGTTCTTGGCTTCTCATGTTAGTGTTCCTTTTGTGTCTGGCTTAGTTCATCTTTTCAAAGTTCATCTATGTTGTAGCATGCATCAGAATGTCATTCCGTTTTAAGGCTAAATAATATTCCATTGCATGCACACACTACACTTTCTGTTCATCTGTTGATGGACATTTGAATGGTTTTCACCTTTATGCTACTGTGAACAATGCTGCTATGAACGTTGGTGGGCAAGTATCTGTCTGATTCCCTGCTTTCAATTCTTTTGAGTCTATCTATGTACCTGGATGTGAAATTGCTGGATCACATGGTAAATCTGTATTTAACGTTTTGAGGAACTGCTGTACTGTTTTCCACAGTGGCTCATGGATATTTTTATTTGTTAAATCTGGTGATCCTCCAACTTTCCTAAGAGTACTTTTAATTGGCATGTATTTAACCTAAACTGTCACATGTAAACAAGTCGTGCCCATCTCCATACTGGAACTTGTGGGCATGATCTCTCAGTATAGACTCTAGGAAACTTGCTTCCACATTTTCCACTATAGTGAGGCACAGTAGCAATAAGGAAGAACTAAAACATCTATCTTTTAGTCTGTACAAACAGGCAGCCTGATGCCTGTTAGAAAGGGGAGTTTATACAAGTCATTCACTCATTCATTCATTTGGCAAGCATTTTTTGATCTTATACAGTAAGAATCAGGTATGAGTTGGGAGTCCTGATACAAAGGGGAATGAGATGCTTCTCCTTACTCCTCGCTTTTGCTCCAAGCCAGATTCCCTTCTGCTTCTGAGTCTTTGCACCTGCAGGCCCTTCTGTCTGACAAGCTCTCCCTTCTGCCTTTCTCACTTATCTGATTTCAGCTCCCATCGGTCATGATGCTCTGGGAAAGCTTCCTAAAGCCTCTCACATACTCACAGCTCTTTAAACTTTATAGCTCCCACCTTGATTGTCATTGACAGATTTGTGTGGTTATTTGATTTACCTATGGCTCTCTCTTGATTGTAAGCTCCCTGGAGGCAAGGACCATGTCCATCATGTATGTCATTGTCTCCTGGCACCTAGCAAGGCACATATACTTAGATGTTCAGTTGTGTCTGATTCTTTGTGACCCCATGGACTGTAGCCCATCAGTCTCCTCTGTCCATGGGATTCTCCAGGCAAGAATACTGGAGTGGGTTGCCATCTCCTCCGCCAGGGAATATTCCCAACCCAGGGATCAAATTGAGTGTCCTGCGGTGGCAGGCAGATTCTTTACCACTAATGCCACCCTCAAAGCCCTAGCAAGACACATAGTGGGCATTTAATCTATTAATAATACATGTTGATTACATGAATGTATGTATGCATGCATGCTTCCCATAAGAGTTAGTGGGACATAGATAAGTAAGCATGTCAATTTCTGTGTAAATAGCTATTAGTGAAGGGCTCTGAGAAGAAGAGCAATTCTGCTGCGAGGGAATTTGGATTTGGGCCAGCTCCACAACAGAATCAAGCCCGAAGATGTGCTCCTGGCCTCTCTGCAGGGGGCAGGGAGGGGGGCATCTGCAAAGCTATGTGCTCACTGCTTTGAACATCACAGAGTCAGACAACCGAACAGAGCTACTCCATCAGCCAAGAGGTCAGAGTTCGGGGCTCAAAATTCATTTAACCCAAATGTTCAGCTTATACCTGGAAAACATGAGATATGCCTGACTTTCCCAAGCTCACAGAGCTAGAGGCAGAACTGAGGACCCAGGGCGCTGAACTCTGGGACCAGTGCTCCTTACCTCCTCAGCATGTTCAAGTTCAAGGGGTGAGGGGCACTGGTAGACTGCAAAACCCGCTAAAGTTTTCTTTGAACGGTCACAGGAATTAAACACAGTTGGCTGGAAATAGAAATGTGAATGCTCAAGGAGAGGTGAGATGAGGGGGTGGAGGAGGGAAAAAAGGTGAAGAAAAAAGGTCGATCCAGAAAGGCCGCCTGCCAGGGCCCTGGAGTCAAGGCTTGGCGATGCGGCAGGGCTGCCAGCGGGTGCTCCGAGAGGCTGCACCTCAATTCCCAGCGGAGGCAGTCAAAGGCTTCGGGATGGAGATTTATTAGCAGACTTGTGCTCCGCAGTAACCTGGCCCTGGATGGCTCTGAGAGCCTGGGCAGCTGTGGAGGCTGTAGCCGGCTCTTCGCAAACAGAGCCTCCTGGCTTTCCAAGGGAGGTTTCTTTGAATTAGGGTAGAGTGGGGGCCCACTCCTGACCACAGTTGCCCCGGCCTGCTGAGGGACCCAGAACAGAGTGCCCCTAAACCACCTGCCCCACTCCCAAGCTTTACCTCTCTGCTGGTGGAGGGCTGTTCTGGGTGCTTCTGTGTGTGTGGGCCAAGCTGGCTCAGGTGGCTTCTCTGCAAAGAGAGGGGCTCTGCCTACCTGGTGGCATCAGACAGAAGGAGGGATGAGGGACCACTCGCCTACGGCCAACGGTCTCTTTCTCCTGCAGCCCTTGGAAGCCGGCTGTGACACCCGCTTCCAGCACCCACGATTGTCCTATGGGGTTTTCTGGCCGGGAAGAGAGAGGACCCAGGTGTCCTTTTCTGGAGAAGCTTTAGAAACAACTTGACCCAAGGCTCCCTCGGAGGTCCCCGGCCCGCCTTCAGGGAGAACAGGGAAGGTGTGTCCTTCCACCAGGAACTCCTCACAGGGTCACCCGGGAGAGCCAGGGACAAGAGGACTGGCCTCGGGGGTGAGCAACAGGCTTCTGGGAGGTGGGAATCCAGGGACCAGCCAGCCGAACCTCTGCCACAGTCCTTGGGCTTCATCGGACCCTTCCCTTTTGTTGATGGGAACAGGCAGTTAAGGTTACTGGGAAGCTCATGGGAGAAGGGAAGGAAGCGAAGAGGACCAGCACAGGTAACATTTCCTGTTCTGATCAGCAGCCCTCTCATCTTACACCCCACCCCCAGGGGAAACACTTCCCTAGGAGTTCTGTTGAGTTCGGTCTGCGACCGGATGCTGAAGCCTGTGAGAACTGGAATAGACTCATCTTTCCATGTCTTCTTTGAGCACCCCCTCCCCCACCCCCATCACCACCACCAACGTTGCAGGGGCAAAGGAACCTCGGGCATCCAGATGGATCCTGTTCCCCTTAAGGATGGGCCTGTTCCAACTTCATTTCACTGCCTCCCCTGAGGATTCTATAAACATTTCCAGAAGGATGCAGATAAGGGAAAAAAAAAAGATCTTATGTAAACACTAGATGGCTAGGGACCAGGAGGTATTAGATGGCTGGGGCTTTAAAAATACCCAAAAGCTAGACTAAAGGAAAGTAGAAGTTTGCTTTCATTTTAACCTCTGTTATTGCTGCTAGGGTCAGTAAAATGGTAGAAGCAGGCATCTCAAGAGACACATGATATGATGAAGATCGCAAGAGAGGCTGAAAGTGAAGCTGCAGAGCTATGGCTGGGGTGACCTTACTGGCCGGTGAGGAATGGGGATGGGTGCATCTGAGGGCTGCCTTCTCTATAAATCGTTGTTTTTCAGTCACTCTGTCATGTCTGACTCTTTGCGACCCCATGGAGCAGGCTTCCCTGCCCTTCACCATCTCCTGGAGTTTGTTCAATCAAACTCATGTCCATTGAGTTGGTGATGCCATCCAACCGATCTATAAATTAAGGAAGGCCAAAGAATGATGCAAGACAGCAACTCCTCACTGCCTAAAGAATCTTATCTGGCTTCCCAGTCTCCATGCCATCCCCACTGCTGATCATGCTTTCACAGCCTTACCTTGTGGGCCTAGGAACACAGGAAGCTCTTTCTAATAGCAGGATCTCTATATGCTGTTCCTTCAATTGGGAAACCTTTCCCTACGTACTTTGCTTAGCTGAGTCGTCCTCGTCTTTTCAGGTTATCATCTAAAATACCTGAAATATCACCTCCTCAGGGAAGCTTCCCTGATCAACCTTTTAGAGGGAGAGGCCCTGGTAATTCTTTTTAAAAATAGCTTCTAAGAGATATGTTGTATTATATCAGATTCATTAGGTTCATTATGATAATTTATTGACTATAAAAGAGGTAAGTTGTATTTAATATAGTTCACCAAAATTCTATAACATTGGGACTCCCCCCAATGGCTCAGCGGTTAAAAAATCTGCCTGAAATGCAGGAGACACAGGAGATGTGGGTTTGATCCCTGGGTTGCGAAGATCCCCTGGAGGAGGAAATGGCAACCCACTCCAGTATTCTTGCCTGGAGAATTTCATAGACAGAGGAGCCTGGTGGCCTATAGACCATGGGGTCACAAGAGCCAGACACAGCTGAGCATGTCCATGCTGTAACATCTGTGATAAATAGCTGTGCTTTACAAATATGAACTCAAGTGACACAAATATTCTACCTTCAGTATCTGGCAATTCTTTATCAGAGCTATTATGTGTTTATGGCCTTCACCGAATTTACCAAAAGCAATCCTTATTTTATGTGTTTGGCTGTTTGCTTTCCATCCACTTCACTGTGTAAGCTCCAAGAGCTTACAAAATCAGGACATGCTCAAAAACATTTCTTGAATAAACGATTGAACCAAATGTGGACTGAACTCAGGATGGGGGCAAATTCAGTTCGGGTACACACCTTCAAGTCTCCCATATATGTGGGGCTGGAGGGGGTAGGCTGAGAAGTTCACAGTAAAGCTTTTCACTCCTCCTCCCCTGGAAGCGGACATTGCCTAGGAGAGCACTGGGTCTCCTTTAGCTTTCCCTGGTCAAAGTCCACAGGTGAAAAGATCTCTGATCATTTTGTGAAGCCAGGCTACTTTTCCTTTCTCCTAGACCAGAGGTTCTTAAACTCGAAGGTGCATCTGAACCCCTGGTGGGTATGGATGTGCTCAGTTGCTTAGTTGTGTCTGACTCTTTAGGACCCCGTGGACTACAGCCTGCCAGGCATCTCTGTCCCCGGGATTCTCCAGGCAAGAATACCGGAGTGGGTTACCATTTACTCCTCCAGGGGATATTCCTGACCTAGGGATGGAACTCAAGTCTCCTGCATTGTAGGCAGATTCTTTACCACTGAACCACCGGGGAAGCCCATGAACCCCCTGGAGGGCATGTTAAAATGTAAATCTCTAGGTCTTCCTCCCTTCCTTTTTGATTCAGTAGATGTAGGGTGGAGTCTGAAACTGTACACATCGGACAACTTCGCAAGTGAGGCTAATAGTTCCGGTCCAGGGACCACACTTTGAGAAACACTGTTATAGACCTTGAAATCACCAGAGATATTGACAAGCAAATGTTTCAATAGACAAGAAACAGCAGAGTCAAAAGTCACAGGGGACTGGTGATGGCCAGGGAGGAGGAACATTAGTAGGGCTCACAGTCTCAGGAATCTACCAGGCAAGTCTATGAGCTGAAATGGTCTACTTGGCCACATAGCTCATTACCTTCCCATATCATATTTTCACTTTATAAAAAGCCATCTAGCCAATCTACTTACTAACGGCACGTAAAGGTGCTCAGAAGCATTGTCCCAAGAGAGTGACCAACCATCCCGATTTGGCTGGGATTGAGGGATTTCCCAGGACCACAGGACTTTCAGAGCTAAAACCCAGGAATGTCTCAGGCAAACTGGGATGTTTTTGGTCACCCAAGGTGAACCCAAGTCTCTTTGCCTCCAATAAAAAAATGCAGAAAAATATCTCTGGAATAATGTTTATTTAAATAGTAATCTTAAAAAGGTTTTATACAAATCATATAAACACAGCTTGACATTGTTGTTTATTTTTTACATTGAAGAATCACAGTAAAAGCTCTCAAGTTCCCTTGATCTGGCTCAGCCAGTGGATGGTCAAATACCTTTAACAGCTAACCTTGGAAAAGTTAACCTCCTGTGTGACAGTTTAACTTTTCCCCTTGTTTTCTTGCCATTCATGCTCATTCCTTGGACCCTCATTCCTGTCAACTCCCCATGCCCACCTAAGAGAGGAAGCAGCCCTGTGGTCCTGTTGACCGCCCAGTCCGGGAGAGCGTGGAGGTAATGTGTTATTCAGTACAAGGCATAAAAGGAGATCAATACTGTGAGCTGGGTTTCCCAAGGGGGAGGAGTCAAGGAGACAGGTCGGCCAGCCTACCTGCAGATAGCAACGACAAATGCACCAGGGTGTCCCCGGGCCAGGTTATAATCGGGGTCCTGCTGCCTTTCTGTCTTACAACAGACCAGCCTCGAGGGCTGGTGAGGTATCTACATATAGCTCTGGCTGGCCTGCTTTTTGTTTAGCATCCGGGGCCCACTCAAGGCCTCAAACCAGCCAACGGTGAATATGGACATAGGACATTAGAGGGATGTAGGCTGAGTTGTACATAACTGAGAGGTGAACTGCGGGTTGGAGACAAGGCTGGTCTTTGGGGAGTTGTAGAACGGCCCATGGGACTTGAGAGGGCCAGGGCCCTCGGTGTCAACTTTTCAACTCTCTTCTTCTGCAGGTTAACTCTGGAAACCCTTGGACGTGCTACCTTCCGGAACACTGAGTTACACGGGAAGGCGAAGAGGAAGTGGGCTAATTAAGAACTTGCTTCTGCCACACGCTCAGCTCAGGAGGGCCTGAAGCTAAGGCCTTGGGCTTGACAGCTTCACTTTTCACCTCTAACTACCACTGTGCCAACGAGTGCCAAGATCAGCAGTGACACTCGGGCCTAGGTCAAAGTCACAACAACACCACTGAGTCCCACGTGACCATTCACATACACACACAGAACTCAAAGACTGGCAAAGACACACAGAGACAGGAATAAATAGCTGTCGGTATGAACGCTCCCTCTCTTCACACGGAACACTGTGACATTACCACTTGAACTAGCATTTCCATAAGTTAACATTGAAAGGAACCAGCCAGTCCCATTCACCCTTCCCCTTTCACCTGGGTATGAGACAAATGACATCGTGAGTGACCATAGCAGCAAAAAATGGTCTGACAGTTCACACTGATTAGCAATAGGCTGGGCATACTGTTTGGGTTTCAAATGTATTTCCAGCACACAGGCAAGCTGTAGGCGTTACTACAAAATCATCAAGATTTGGATCCTGACGCGGACAATCTTCTCCTTCACGCAGTTTTATGCGATTCCAGATGCCTCCCCTTCTAGAGCAGTTGAGAGTCATCTAGGGCTACGATTACCACTCGGGTGGCAGGCCTTACTCCATCCATAGGATCAGTGGTGTGGGGGAAGCTGGGCGTGGAGCCACTGGGTGAGGGAAGAGGAACAGAGGAATGCCTTAACTTGTATGGTACTGATTTCTACATAGAAGGAAAAATACGTTTTTTTTCTTCATTTTTTCAAGGCACTTAATAAAAAAATACATAAATTGGTGTGTGTGTGTGTGCGGGTGTATGTAAGAACACAGGTCTCTCTGGGGTTGAAGCAGCATTAGCATTTTGGTCCACAGGGTGTGCAGACTTTTGGTTAGAACCAGCTCTCGGGCACTGTAGAGCTACTGATGCTTCTGAAAGGTGGAGGTGGCAGCTGTCACCCCAAGGAGAAGTCTGTGTTGACTAGCCCAACAGAGACGGATACATCAGAATGTCTTTTCCAGTCCTCTCAGTCTTTGCTATCACGTGATCACAGACGATGGACTTCTTTTTCTCTCTCCTCTGTTCTCTTCCTTTCCCATCAGTTGTCACTAGTGATGTCTCACTGATGGACGAACATACTAATAGCTTATATTTCCCCCGCGCCGTCTCAGAGACTGTCAAACAATGCTGTTTCCTGGGGCTCAGAGACCTGATAATGAGCATGTATGCATGGGTACATACGTGTGTGTGCATGCTTGTACGTGTGTGTGCATGTGGTGCATGTGCGTATGCTTTAGGAGAACAAGGACGAAGGAGAAGAAAAAGCAAAACCAGAGGCCCCACAAAGTAGCCTCACAGCCACAAGTTCTGGGTCTGGACTGAATGAATGGCTCCTATTCACAAAGCACGTTAAGGCTTGTCCGCTTCTAACATGGAGGCGCTTCTATGGATTTTGACGTGTGAAGTTTCCTTTCTGGTTTGTTTTAAATCGCATATAAGAAAGAGCTGTTCATGCTGACCCTAAAATGGCAATTTTCCCCTGGATAAAAAAAGTTAAAGGCAACAACATCCTACTGAAATGCTAGGACTGGAAACGGCAGCTTGTCAAGTTGGCTGGCAGAAGCTATACCACAGAAATCCCGGAAGTCATGAGACGATCTGAGGGTAGGATAAACTGGACGGCTTTTTTGGGGAGTTTATTCTCTAAAGATGGAGAGTCTGAAAAGACCCTTTGCTTTCCAAGTGTTGATTAGGAAGAAAAAGCAGAGACTACTGATCACCACTCTGCTCTATTCTGGAAAAGTCATCCTCTTCTGCCTCTTTGAGTTGCTCACAGACCAAAGAAATAAAACAGAACTAGTAACAAACTCACAAACAAAATAGAACTGTGACCACCAAAGAGATGAGCGCCCATCCTTGTCCCAGCAAATGATTCAGCCACGTGGTCTCAGGTGGGTCCCAGCCCCCTGAAAGACTGCATTTCCCCGCCTCCCTCGACTCGCCTGTCTGTTCTGTCCACACCGTCAGTATTCTGGATCGGTTGGATCGAGATTATGGCATTCAGTTTCCAAAGGGAAAAAAAACATGGTAATTCTCACTAGCCCCTCTTGCTGGAATGAAACGTCAGGTGCGGTCTGGGTGCAATCTGTCAGGCCTCTGAGCAGCACTTCTGGTGGTTCATCTTGACCTTGTGTTTGAGGCCGTCGTAGAGCTCGAAGTTGTAGTTCTCCAGCGTGGTGCAGCTGCGGGAACTCAGGCCGGAGTAGGAGCAGGTGCAGTAGAGCAGCAGCCCCGCACACGTGGCCCCGAGGAGGACGCCCAGCGAGCTCATGGCGATGATGGTGATGAGAATGGGGTCCAGGGTGTAAAGCCAGCTCTTCTCTTTGTCAGCCAGAGGGGCCCCAGACCCGGAGGTCGGGGAAGAAGAGTTGCTCCAGTCCACCTCATAGTCATCTAGGACGTAAAGGACACGAGAGACTGCAGACACTGCTTCTTTTAGAAATAACTGAGACTCCCCCCAAGCCCAATTCAGAGGTTTTTCAGAACCTGAGGCTAAGCTGTTCGACTCTGGAACTACACTGAAAGTGAAAGTCGCTCAGTCCTGTCCGACTCTTTGTGACCCCATGGACTATACAGTCCACGGAATTCTCCAGGAAAGAATACTGGAGTGGGTAGCCTTTCCCTTCTCCAGGGGATCTTCCCAACCCAGGGATCAAACCCAGGTCTCTTGCATTGCAGGCGGATCCTTTACCAGCTGAGCCACAAGGGAAGCCCCGCTTGGCTTCAAAACCCAGCCCCATCTTGTCCTAGCTGCGTAACCTTGGGCAAGTTATTTAGTTGCTCTTTGCCTCAGTTCATTCATCTGTGAAATGCTACTACTACTAACCTCACTGGGTTGTTAAGAGGTTTGAATGAATTAACATTTGCACAGTGCTTGGTGTCCAGCACAAAGTAAGTACGGTCTAAGTATCTGATACTTAAACCGTTCGAGTCACATTAAGTGAGCTTAGATTTTCACAGGGTGCCTTTAGAGCTCTTGGAATGGCCCTCTGTTCCGTACCCCCTTCTTCCTTTGTGTCCTTATCCCTTACTTCCAGCTGCTTCATGTTAAATCAAAGAACAGGCTGAGATTATTTTAACATGATGAGTTTCCCAATTTGGCATTCCTGGTCATCCAAGCAGTAGATTTTTTTTTTTTTTTTGGATCCACCAGACCTCACGACCTAAACTTTCCTTTACTGCTATGTGTTATCCCAGATTCAGACGTTGAATTCTGACCCCTAGTACCTCACAATGTGACCTTACTTTGAAGATAGGTCTTTACTGAGGTAATCAAGTTAATATGAAGTCCTTAGGGTGGGCCCTAATCTAGGATGACCAGTGTCCTTGTAAAAAGGGGAAATCTGGAGGCAGATACAGGTGGGAGAATGCCATGGAAACATGGCGATGGCCATTTACAAGCCAAGGAAAAAGATTCGGTCCACATCCTTCCCTCACGGGCCACAGAAGAAGACAGCCCTGTTGGTACTGTGGATTGTGGACTTCTAGAACGGTGAGAAAATAAATTTCTGTTGTTTAATCCACCCAGTTTGCAGTATTTTGTCATGGCCACTGAAGCAAACTAATACATTTCTATAGTGTGATCAAGGCATGACCACATCTCTGGCAAATTGTGTGGGATTTCCTAATAATCCCACGAAGAAGGCAGGGTGATACTATAATTTGAAAAAAATAGATGAGGAACTGAGGCTTTGAGAAATTAAGTGATTAGGTAACTCACTCAAGTGCCCAGAGTTAGCAAAGAGTTAAACTAGGACTAGAAGTCAGGCTTTCTGCGTCCTCATATTTTACTCTTTCTACCCCATCTAGGGCTTTTGCTGCTTGATCCATCGCAGCCTTTCTGTGAAGGCCAGTTGTGCAGCTTTGCCCATAAAAGGAACGTCAGACCAGGCTTTGCAGGGGGAGTCTGCATTCAGTTAACAAGGTGCTGTTTGGGTTAGTCACTCCGTTTCTATAACTACACTTGAAGTGTTTGATTAAGGTCAGGTTAAAAAAAGCAGCTCTATAAACTGCTCTTCTTAGAGGCATCAATCTTGGTCTAAAGCTGCTCTTTGAGGCGAACCTTAGTGATCTCTCTTGGAGATCAACTCTGGCTCTCACAGACGCCTAGAGAGACCTGGGCTCCTCTGAGTGGAGGAAAGATATTACATCTGGGTGTTTGCTCAGTGGCCCTCCAGTCAGGACTCCTGCTTCAGCCTCATGGAATATGTGTATTTAAAGTAGGAAAACAGAGCTCGGAATAAGTATGAAAAATGAGATAGGTAGTGTGGATGAGACCTAAATCCTGCAACAAGCCCCACCTTGGTTCCTGAAAGCCATGGAATCAGAAATGTTAGCATGCCTGAATGTTCACACTGACAGTTATCCACTAAGCCCTTTTTGGAAGTAGGTCAACGGGTTCAAGCAGTGACATGTATAGAGGAACCTGGCTTCACTTCACTTTATTCAGATTTAAATTTCATCAGTGTCAAAAGTTGCCCAATGTAGGGGACCTATTTCAGATTAGGCAGAGGAAACTCAATAAACTTTCTAACTCTCTAAATTTGACTTTGACAGAGAAATTGATGGCTTCTTCATTTCTCTCTGGATTCTTGTCACATATTTCTTGCTGATAGTTCTGAATTCTGGCCCTCCCATACCCTGGGCATTATTTTTGTTGATGGCTTTATAGCCAAACTTGACTTTCATGATTATGTTCTAAACCATAGCAACACTTACCATCAATTTCATCCTCGTAGCCCTCTCTCCCATGTATTTCTGGGATGTCCACTATAACAAGAAAGAAAATTTAAAAAAATCAGTCATAACAGGTTCGAGTGGCTGAAGGGCAGAGATGCCACCTTGCTGACAATGACTCCCAGCACTGTGGGAAGCTAAAGAATTGCATCTGCTTCTAGATCATTTAGTATGCACATTACTGGATCCGTCCTCCTTCAAATGATTTGACTTTACTTCCAACAACAACCAGAACAGAAATAATGAGAAAGGCTTTAAGTGCCCAGTAGATGCTAGCTTGTATCTTTATAACAGCTATTATTTACAACCAACGTAGGTCTGAGTTTTATCTAAGGCAGCTTCAGTGGTCTTTCATGTCCATCATCAGTTGCACGACTGTGATGTTCATCTGGTGTAACACACTGCCCCTCCTCATATGGATGCATCTAAGTGGACACAAAGTATCAGAGTTTTTCCTCCTCTGGATTGCAAAAAATGGAATTTAAGTAAGTCACATTTCATCATTATATGCTTTAGTGTATTTATAGAACTAGAACTGGAAAGAATGTTATAACGCCTGTCCACCCCCACATATCCGTGCTAATACTTTTCTCTTTCCTTCCCAGTCTATTTTTCTCATTGGCTTTCTTCACAGTTTAGAATAGATCAAACACAGGCACCCAACCTGACTCGCCCAGGCTTGAATAGAGCTAAGTTAATTTACTCCGAATTTTCTCCACTATTATCACTGTCTATCTTTTTCTTTTTTTATGATAATTTTTTGGGGGAAGGGGGGTGGCTAATACAGGTCTCTATTCACTTTGCTGTCCATCTTATAGAAATCAGAGCCAATGGAAATTACCTGTCTAAGATGGTAAAATATTAAAAAAAGGGAATCAAATATGTGGTGAAGAACAGGTTCTTATCATTTCTTCCTGTCTTATGAGTTAATTATGCCTGTCCCGGCTGTCAGGTCAAAGTGGCACCAGTGAATGTATGTGGCCCTTCAGAAATTTCATTCAACTCAAAGTCAGGTGAGCTACCTTGATGTCAGCACGATGAATTTACATCCAAAAAAGTCAAGACTGAACACAAACTCAAGCTTCCAAAGAGCTAAACTATCAAACAAGAGGAACAAAAGGACTTCAGACCAGCCTGAACTTCTCCCTCATCTGCACAGAATCTCGGGGAAGATCTACTTGATCATGACCTGAACTGAGGATCGATCCATCACTGCCATGCTTGACATTCAGTCTTTCCCTGGAGGCAGTAGTTTTCACCCTGTTAGAAGTCTTCCTCACTCCTGGCCAAAGTGCCAAAGCACAGTCTCATCCTCTTCGTCACTAGTGAGGGATGCGGAAAACAAAATGCCAAGACCCCACTGGAAAGGATGAATGCCATGTGGCACCGATCCTCCAGAAATCCAGTCTGTTCCTGGCATGTTTATAGCACAGCAACTAGTACCTGCAGGCCCTGCCAACTTCCCACCTCAGTGCCCGTCCCTACGTTATTCTCCAGGCCTCTGCAATGCAGGCTGTGCCCTTGGAATGAAGATGTAAACGTGAATCAACAAGAGGCAGGTGGTGTCTGTCACAGGGATCAAATCAGGCTGGTGGAAATCAACCCAGGGTTTTGTTTTTTTTTTAAACCTTACGAGAAAAACAAACATGGAAGAAAACCATCACATTTCTAACAATTAATCGTTTTTATGGGATGCTTATACCTCTTAACACCTTCATGGTTAAAAGCAGCAGAACGCTCGATAAGAAAGAATATGTGGATCAACCCAGGATGAAAACTGCAGGGCTCCTGCCAGTGACTTTTGGGCCAAATCCTGTTCTTGCTTTTAGGGATTCCATCTCTGCCAAGGATGTGACAAAGTTTTGGAGGCTAGAGTGCCATCTTGCTCCATCTCACACCCTCAGGGAAGAATTCTTAACACACTATTGATCACCAGCTGGAAAGGAGTGGATGTGGCATTGATCTTGGAGGAAAAAGGGTAAGAGGATGGTAATGACTATGAGAACATTTTGTCCCAGGAGATCACAGCCACTTGTCTCTGCGGGCAGAGGACTGGATGAGATGACCCTCCCCCCCAAGAATAGGTCCATTTTTAAGGTTCTATGAAATTGATTACCCAGATGTGGCTGAGATTTCTGCACCTGGAGGATCAAAGGCTACTTCAGGTGAAGAACACTTTAGAGGCTTGACTTGGCTTTTTGCATAATCACTGCTCCCAGGAGTTTGGGTGAGTGGGAAGGGGTCAAAAAAAGGATAAGTTAATCAACATTTTCAAAAGCGCATCTGTTCATGAAGCCTTAAAGAAAGAATGACACACTGGGGAAAATCCCAATAAAGGGAACATTTGTACAAAAAGCCATTTACTTTGATAGCAATTTTCTCTAGTCCCCATGCTAATATTCTTGATATCTGTGTTTGGTTAAGAGCTTTCTTTTTCAGAAGTCTCTTTGCTCTTCATGGGCCACTTTCCTTTTCTGTTGAGGCCAAGAGAGAAACTTCAGCCTGTTTCCTCAGAATGCTGGCAGGATGTGTGGATGTCCACTGGGTCCCTGTAGTTCTAGTAAAGAAAAGGCAAGGACAGGTTGGAGGGAGAAGGGGTGAGCCAGGAGCTCAAGGCAGAGGCTGGAAGCAGCACCTTCCCAGGAAGGGGACAGGACGGCCAGCACATGGAGGCCTGGCTGGGGAAGAGAGGCAGGGCAGGGACCTGGAACTGAACTTCTTAAATGAGGAAAAACTTGGAGAGGACACTCCAGGACTCTTTCAGGAGGCGTGTGTGTTTGTGAGTGGGTTGATGCAGAGTGCAGTGAGCCCCACCTTTAAGAGAACACAGATCAAGAATGCATCTTACCACCCACACAACTTCCACTTTCAACCTTTGTGCTTACGTGACCCTGCTTCCTTCCGGGCCCCTGTGTGGATTCAAGCTCAGGTCAGTCTGACTCCAAAATCTGAATTCAGACTCTCAGTACTGTACTGGGGCCAAAGAAGACCCTCCTCCTTCTACTCCTCCACATGTGTATGCAAGTTCTCTGGCTATGGGCAGAACAGCACATTTCACCTATATCCTCCCTGTGTGTGTGTGTGGGTGCTCAGTCACATTTGACTCTTTGTACCCTCCAGGCTCCTCTGTCCATGGAATTCTCCAGGCAAGAATACTGGAGTGGGCTGCCATTTCCTCCTCTAGGGGATCTTCCCTACCCAGGGATCAAACCCACGTCTCTTGCATTGGCAGACGTCTTCTTTATCACTGCACCACCTGGGAAGACCATTCCAAAAGAGAAGACAGTCTGCCTTGCCTTCATCCCAGCGGGCTGGATACACAGTGTCTGGCTGTTTGCCTGCATTGCTGGCTCACCACTTTGATGGGAACTCACCAAGACGTCTCATGAATGTGAGGATGCGGTGATCTGAAATTTGGGGCTTCACGTTTTCCATGATAGACATTATCCAGAGAGGGAGGCTGGCTTTCATTGTTCTTCACAGAGCAGTGTTCACTTAATGACTAACAGCCAGTCAGCCAGTTCTCATTAAGAGGGTCGACTATGTGCCAGGGAACCATACAGAGGAGTTTGGGAAATGAAGATGTATGGGACCTGGTGTCTACAACCAAGGCCCTTCAGTGTGATTGGGAAGTAAGGACTCACCTGTGCCAAAATAGCACAGAAGAAAGGGGGCTTGTTGTTGGGGGACCTCAAAGTGCTGACGGGGTTGGGGGCAGGGACTGGGCAAGTGAGGGTGGGCCAATGCTGGGAAAAATGTGGGAGGACGAGGTAGTGGCTTTGGAACGGAGGCTGCTGCCAGGGGTGGGAGGGGACGGGGAGTCCAGCTCCTTTTCCTGTTTGATGGGTAGGGACGGTCTCAAACATGGCACCTGAGCCTCTAAGTTTGTACACTGATCTCTTGGTTTGGGGCATGAATTCATTTTTTTTAGATCCACTGAGGAATTCAAAGAGATTGCCTTGCCTGGTCACAGATCTCCTCCTTATACTTCCCTACATCAGAGTCACGTCTCTGCCCACCTCCCGGCACCAGCTGCTGCAGACCAGCAGAGCAAGAGGAAGAAGAACTCATGAGTGCCTGGAAGGTAGTTTAACAGAATTTTGAGAAACTAAGTGATTAGAGTAGCCACTACTTAGAAAACAAACAAAAAACCCAATTCAGGAAAACCTGGTCATTTTCATATTGACATTGCATCTCAGGCCAAATGGTCCCCTTGTTTCCCTTAGCATTGCTGAGAGGTGGGTTAGGTACCCAGTGAAGAGTGATCCAAGGTCTTACCTGTCTCCTATTATCCTGATTTTCCAGAGCAAAAGACCCCATAGTGGCTAGTTACCAAGACATCCTCTGGACTGTTCAGGAACCACCACCCGCCCCCGCCCCCCAACCCAGGAAGAGTTGAATATTTTCCAGCATCCTTGTCAGTAAATCACAAAGGTATGGCACAAAAGAGGAAGAGCCATACCAGTCACGAACCAAGCCTCCTCTAGGGAGATGTGTATCTCCCAGAGGGGTTTGGAACACTGCCTGGCAGTGTAAGACCACACATGCCAGGCAGGGGAAATACCCCAGACACTCTGGCCTGCAAGTGGAAAATTCCCCCTGAGTGTGGTGTAGGTCTCAAACAAGAATGCTCTCTCTCATTTAGATTTTCCTTCCCACCCTTCCTCTCTCCTTACACACACACAGACACACACACACACACACACACACACACACACTTTGCTCTCTTCCTCATCTTTTTCTTTCCCTTCCTAAATTAGGATCCTTTGGGGTTAGAATGCTTTTCTACAGTTACAGAAAAATCTGACCTTCCCTTTCACTACATCTCTCATATGCTGTGGTCACTGCAAGTGTATTTTCATTGACATTGTTCTGTTCAGTTTTTACATCGAAAAAAAAAAAAAAAAGAGCTTCACAAGATCACTAACAGAGTGAGGAGCCTGCCCCAAACCACTGGCTGCTTTTGGATAAATGACTGAAGACCATCCACCCCTGGGTCACTTGCACACCGATCAGGACACCAACATGTACTGGCTTTTCTCTGAAGAGTCTCTTCCAGGCCAGCTCCAAGCAGCGGTTTGAGAGGCCTGGTGGAAGCTGATGACAGACCGGCCACCCAGAACATGAGTGGACCCACTCAGGACTGCATCTGGAGGGGAGCACTTTGGGATATGGAGGAGCACTGGGCTGGGAGCACTGCCCTGGGAGCAGACTGCCTACTCATCAGAGTTCCACCACTCCACTCAGGTGTGGGGGCTAGGATGAGCCTCTAAGCACCCTGAGTCTCAGCTTGTTCCTCCGTACAGTAAGCACTGATGTTCTCTCCTGCCCTAAAACCCTATCGTCTTTATAGGAAGACAATGAGAAAGCTACAACGGTCCTTCTGTTGAGGGCTGCCGGAAAAGGCCGGTATTAGATAAGGCAGCTTCTACAGGAAAGAGCTCACTGCCCCAGTCTTTACCCCAGGTCTGTCCTCTTCTGGGTGCCTCCCACCTGAAGTCATCCATCTTAAGTTCTGTGGGGAAGGAGAAGACCATGCAAAGGACAGACAGGTGGGGGGCGGAAGCCATGAGGTCCCATGTTTTCAATACTTGCTCATTTGGCTTAGAAATCTATCCTGCTAACTGGCAACTGAAGAACTGACAGATCGGGTAAGTGCTATCCCAAATTTAAAGACTCCAACTTAGCAAAGTGGGGCTGATAAAGACTGGTGAGAAACCACTTAAACCACATGTTCACTCAACCCATCAAACTGCAATCAGCTTTTAAAGCAAGGATCAAAGACATGCCTACACAGGAAATCATTGAAATCATTCATTTTCACAGGTACCAAGTGTCATCACTTCTATTCAAAGAGGAAGAAATTGAGGAAGGAGAGTAGAAAAATGCAATAAGTCACTGAAGAGCTCGGCAGCAGACCTGAGAGTCAGCCACATTTTTGACACCTTGTTTGGGGCTGTGATTTATTTGGGATTAGCTCTTGGCCACTGAGAGTCCTTGTTGAGTTTGATTCCACGTTCCTGAACCCCTCAGGTCAGTTAAATCACTGGACCATCCAAATGGGAGTAGCCTTCAGAAAATTCTCTCAGCCACTTTGTTTTGATCCCAGCAGGAGAAGCAACACTGTGATCTAAACAAATGAGAAATCATGAAGGACTAACAGATATTTCTTGGCTCTTCAATGTGTTTAGTTTGATTTAATATTTAGTATTGGCTGAAGGTTCCTACTCCCTACCACACTTAATTTCCCTAATTCAGTTTGTTCATCCCCAGTTGCCATAAGGAGCCAAAAGTTCAGATGTAGATCAAAATTTTGCCAAAACTCCTCCATTAGAGTCAGGCTACTTGAAAGCCCTTCATCCTGTGCTGGGTTTGGCTTGAGTTTAGAAACACCACCAGAAGATCCTTTATCATGGGTTTTTATCTCTTGAACTATAGCCAAATGTATGCAGAGTCATGGAAAAAAATTTTTTTGCAGTTTTCAAATGATTTCAAGCTGGAAAAGAAAAGGGGGCTTGATCTGTGATATTTAAGAAGACTTTGAACATGATTTTCAATTATTTTTAGTTGAATTATCAGAAGGAAACCCTAAAAAGGATTGAAAATATAGACTACAAATGAGAAGGTTGTGAAATGACCTAATAATACTTTCAAGTGTGGAGGCGGATGAGCAGCTGAGGCCAGAATGGCTCCACTGAGCCCCAACAATCTGCATGAAAATAAGAAAAAGGAGGCAGCCAGTAAAATGTTTAATTATAGACAGAGGCTTCATGATCGTGTAGGCTGGAAAAACCCAGTAATGCTGATGGAGGAAAATTCTGGAATCTCTCCTTCGCTCTTCTTGTTGCTGTTCAGTTGTGTCCGACTCTTAGACCTGCAGTGTGCCAGGCTTCCCTGACCTTCACTGCCTCTCTGAGCTTGCTCAGACTCACGTCCATTGAGTCGATGATGCCATCCAACCATCTCATCCTCTGTCACCCCCTTTTCCTCCTACCTTCAATCTTTCCCAGCATTAGGGTCTTTTCCAATGAGCTGGCTCTTCACAGCATGTGGCCAAAGTATTGGAGCTTCAGCTTCAGCATCAGTCCTTTCAATGAATATTCAGGGTTGACTTCCTTTAGGACTGACTGGTTTGATCTCCCTGTTGTCCAACAGACTCTCAAGTCTTCTTTAGCACCACAGTTCAAAAGCATCAATTCTTCAGCACTCAGCCTTCTTTATAGTCCAACTCTCACATCCTTACATGACTATTGGAAAAACCATAGGTTTGACTAGATGGACCTTTCTTGGCAAAGTGATGTCTCTGCTTTTTAATATGCTCTGTGGGTTTGTCATAGCTTTTCTTCCAATCATCAAATGTCTTTTAATTTTGTGGCTGCAGTAACCATCTGCAGTGATCTGGGGGCCCAAGAAAAGAAAATTTGTCACTGTTTCCACTTTTTCCCCATCTATTTACCATGATGGGACCAGATGCCATGATCTTTGTTTTTTTGAATGTTAGGTTTTAAGCCAGCTATTTCACTCTCCTCTTTCACCCTCATCAAGAGGCTCTTTAGCTACTCTTCGCTTTCTTTGCTCTAGATCTTTGAAGAGTCAGAGATGTTCTTCATTACTGTAAGTGGAAGCCCCGACTTTAAGTTTGGTCTCCTGTATAAATGCAACTCGGCTTCCCAGGTGGCACTAGTGGTCAAGAACCTGCCTGTCAATGCAGGATACATAAGAGAGGTGGGTCCAATCCTGGGGTCAGGAAGATACCTTGGAGGAGAGCATGGTGACGCACTCCTGTATTCTTGCTTGGAGAATCCCATGGACAGAGGAGCCTGGTGGGATACAGTCCCTAGGGTTGCACAAAATCGGATGACTGAAGCGACTTTGCAGGCTCACATGCACATGAGAGATCTGACATGCTCTTCTGGTGGGAGGCCTTGGTGGAGGGAGGTGAAGAAAGTGTAAGAATGCCCGAGGATAAGGAAAGGGGCCACCAAGAGGAGGGGAAGATGGACTTCCCTGGTGGTCCAGTGGTTAAGAATCCATCTGCCAATGCAGGGTACATGAGTTCAGTCCCTGATCCAGGAAGATTCTACCAGATGTGAAGCAACTAATCCCGTGCACCCCAACTACCGAAGCTGCAGTACCTGCAGCCTTGCTCTGCAACAAGAGAAGCCACTGCAATGAGTAGCCCACACACTGCAATGAAGAGCAGCCCTCGCTTGCTGCAACTAGAGAAAAGCCCTCACAGCAAAGAAGACTCAGTGCAGCAAAAACAAACAAACAAATAAATAAAATACATTAAAGAGTAGAGACAGGAGAGGTGCAGAAGGGGAACAGCGGGGGCTGAAGATGAACCACACCCAATTCAGTGGCATGAAGATCAGTGGGGACAGGTCCTTCTTGAGGAAAGAGGATGGGACAGTGGCCCTGTTGGGTGTTTAGAGCCAGGAGGCCAAGACAGTGGTGAGGGCCCAAGGCTTCCCACGGACAGTATTACTGAGCTCGGGCTCCTGATCTTCAGTTGGCCAAGGCAGATGAAGCACCATGGGGCTCCTTGGACCCCCACATCAGCCCCTGTCTAGGTCCTAGTGACTATCTTTCCACCTGAGTACCAGCTTCCCAGGTGGCGCTAGTGGTAAAGAACCTGCCTGCCAATGCAGGGGACATAAGAGATGGGAGTTCGATCCCGAGGTGGGGAAGATTCCTGCAGAAGGGAATAGCTACCCACTACAGTATTCTTGCTTGGAAAATCCCATGGACAGAGGAGCCCGGTGGGGTCACAAAGAGTCAGACACGACGGAAGCAACGTAGCACACGGCACACACACCACTGTCACAAGTGCCCTAGAAAGCAAGGAGGAAGACGATGCATCCCTCAAGGTTCTTATGTCCCTTCTCCCAGCCCCTTGGTGGCAGTAGGGAGACGCAAAGAGAGGAGAAGTTTCTTAACAGACTGTGCGGAAACGAGCCTCGGTAACCAGCAGGGCTGACTGAGAACAGGGCTTTGGTCAAGGCCAGCTCAGGTTCAAAGCTTTCTCTGCATTCCTGTCATTACTGGAGTTGGTCGCTCTCTATCGTGTTCCAGAGGACTCCAGTTCGGCGTCCAGTTAATGAGTCCTGCCGCCTGAGAAAGAAATTGCCGCTGTTGAAAGCCAGACCTGGAGCCCTATCACTCCTCTTCCGGATGACAGCCTTTGCCTTTGGGTACATCAGTTAACGACATCACAGAGGTTCAGTTTTGCGCAATTACGCACAGAAGACAAAACAAGCTTGTGTGTGTGGTGACATAGCTCTAGCTCATTCACATCTCATTCTTGTGTTGCTCCCCCGCACTGAGCCATCAAGAGTTATAACCACCACCCCCCCCAAAATTATACCCTAGCCTCATGCCCAAGAGGCAGCAGTCCTGGATTTTTGGCAGGTTGGAGAAAGCGCAAAGATCTCTTGTATGCCTGTCACACTATCCATTATGCTCAGAGTCACACTACCATGACCGCTTGGTCTAAGCGCACAGCAGAAATCAGGGTAACAACTCTTAAAAGAAATGGTGTTTTGGACTAATGGGTCTCTTGGCTTCTCTTCTACTTGCCATTCCTTTCTGGAGCCACTTGGGGCGAGTAGCTTCACCTGCACATTGAAACCTCCCGCTGGAAAACCACCTCATCTACTGCCTTTCCTCAGGTCACACTAGCCCTGAAGCTCCTCAGAAAGGAGCTGGGTGCATCCTCTCAGCTGGGCAAGCCGGCTCCCTCAGGGCTGTGGTCATGGCTGGGGGCCTCAGGTGCAAGGTCCCGAGGACTGGTGACTTTCCACTGGGATGTGGGCTGGCTTGTGGCTGTTGGAATATTTTCGTCTGTAGCACAATACCGTGCACTGACCTTAAAGAATGTTTTTTACATGAATTTTTTAGTAGAAAACATAAATAAATAACAGCAAGGCACAGCACAGTCACTCTTTGAAGAAACCAAGTGGAACTCATTAATCACGGAGAACAGGGCTCTGACTGCTGAACTCAGGGATAGAATTAACTCCTGGGGCACAGTGGCCCCCGTTCCAGTAAGCTGCGACGTATAGCCAGGCCCACATTCTCCACAAATCGGCACTGAAAAAAATCCCTGCCATTAAGATTTCCTTTAGCTAAAAGTGTCCTAAAGTTTTCCCCTGCAAGCACTCCCCCTAGTTTAGAGAGACAGAGCCAGAGATGATGTGGCTTCTGCGCATGATAGGGGATATAAGGCAGGCTGTCCACTAGCTTCTTAGCCTCTCAGATGGAGGCAGGTTCACTCTAAAAAGGACACTCCAGGCTTCCAAAGCATCTATTAAAGTGTAAGCAGGCACACCGCTTGACCCACATATTCTATTCCAGAGAAACGTGAACAAAGAGGCAACTGTAAGGATGTTCATTACAGTATTGTTTATAATATATATATAATATTGTTTATAGTAAGAAAAACTAGACACAACCTGAATTCCCACCAGCAGGGAAGCAGTTAATAAACTATGGTACAGCCACATGATACAAAATGCTAGAGGATATTTAAAAAGAATTGTGTAAGCCTGTCAGGCATGCAACAAAGTAGCCCCAAGACTTTCTCAAAGGAAAAGAAGCACATTATCCAGGCAAGTGACCCAACGCTGATACTATTTACACAAAACCAAAGCAAACTGCATAATTAGACATGAACATATACATTTGTAAAGGTATAAAACAAGCCCTGAAATTATATACCTTGAACAATTTCTCATGGTTCCCTCTGGGAGGGGAGTGCAACTGGTTAACAATGAAATGAACTTCTTTTTTAAAAAAAACAATTTGCAGTTTTTGAGGCTATAGCCACAAATAACTCGCAAGTTGAAAAGAAATGAAAGGAAGCCTAGTCAGATACCATCCTAAAGTTTACCCCAATGACCTTCTTCAGTATCAATAATCACTGTGGCCATGAGCCTCCAAGAATAGGTGTTTTCTCTACTCAGTGACCAGTCCTGCCTCCAGCATGTCTGTTGCTGACTCTTCAAATGGCCTTTACTATGTCTTGGCTTGATGCCCATGGGACTTTAGTTTTATTGGGAGCTTGGAGGTCAGTGACAGCAAAGCCCAGGAACAACTATTTTATTGGTGAGTAGAAGGATTCTGGGTCTCTTGCCCACTGGCCTTAGGTCAAGAATGGTTTCTGCTGTTTGCCCTGAAGCACCAAGATTGTGTACTGTGCCAAGCAGAAACCATACTAAGAGGGGGTCTGCTCTTTGGCAAGTGCCCAAATCTTGTACCCATTCCAGGCTTAAGTTTGGGGCCAAAAGGAACTCCTTTCTCCACACAGTGCAGACGTAGCCCGGCTGTGGCCTGTGGCCCGATGCCTTCTGAGGGTCCAGGTGTCTGATGATATCTAACCTGAAGACCCACTCCATGCACTTGATCTGTGTCAGGCTTCATCAAATCCTACACGGCTCCTAGCTTTTAGTTTATTTGTGTAAGGCGATCTTTCCCCGGCAGATCACAAGGCCATCAGCTGGTGCCTCCCCTCCCCTCCTTCTCCTCTGGTTGGCTTTGTTTGTGTTTTCTTTGGGCCGTCACTGAAGTGGATGAAAGGCAAATCACAGCTGCAAGAGCCCCAGTGATGCACACACAACGGGAACACCAGCCACACCTACAGGTCTGTAGTTTGGCTCAGATGTGGAGACCACAAAGCGCACAAATTAAAACTTGAAAATGAAGCTCTTTTCATCAGAGATGATAGAAAGGCCAACAACGTTTGTGCCAAACAACTGCACAGTCTGTGAAGAGAGGTGACAAAAACAAACCGAGGACCACAGTTGACCGGCTGGGCTGAGGGTATCTGGGCTAGGAGGGCAGGGTCTTGCTTCAACCCCAGGAATGCACATTTAAACCATCATAAAGGGCCAGGTAGGAGCCAAGACAGACCCTACTAGGCCTTGACATCTGGTGTTTATGATCCATGGAAATACAATTTCTGTACCATTTATGCTTGGGTTAGGTCTGAAATACCATACTGATAACAGTGCAGTGTTGGATGCCTAAGATCAGAATCGTTAACAGTCTCTGCTCTTTTGGGGAAGAGAGAGAATGTGTATAGAATAAGCCTTGGGGTCAGAACCAAGGAAAAGCAATGATGAAATTCTCAAAGGTGGCTGCAAAAACAGTAATGCTAATACAGCATACACGATGGCTAATTTAATTCACTGGCAAACCTGGTCCCAGGCCAGCTTATGAAAATGTTGACTGAGCCTGGCTCTTTGTTGGAAATAAATGCTTCTGAGATGCTTTCATTTTCATCCTTTGCTAATAGGAACAAATGGCTTTAAGGATAGCCACCTGTTATGTGGACAAAATGGGTCATGATGCTCGTCGTTGGAGGAAAAAACAAGGCTCATGGACATTCAACTCTATTGTCCTGCAGAGGACAGACAGTGACATTTCCGGTGAGCCAGCTGTAGCGACTGCAGATCTGAAAACCCAGAAACCTGTTTTCTTTAGCACCACTTGGGCAGGTTGATAGCTGTAAAAAAGCAATTCTTCCTGGCTCTAGGTTTAGAAAGGAAGAAAAGCAGGATCCTGGCAGAAATAGGCTTTTTTGGACATGCTCCTTTCCTTGGAGGCCATTAGGAATGTTCTCAGACTCTGAGGACGGGTTTGGGGTTGATACTTTTAATACACCCCATAAATTTAGGGGGGTGGAAAATTCTTCCATCATCACTTTTGACCACCATCTAGAAACACTGAATTGCTGTGAGGCTGTCTTTCCTAGATCTTTTTTTTTTTTGCCCCTAATAACTCTCTGATAAAATATTTTATATAACTATGTCACTAAATATGGCCTTCCACAATGGCTTAGTGGGTAAAGAATCTGCCTGCAGTGTAGAAGACACAGGTTCGATCCCTGGGTCAGGAAGATCCCCTGGAGATGGGAATGGCAACCCACTCCAGCATTCTGGCCTGGAAAATCCCATAGACAGAGAAGCTCGGTGGGCTACAGTCCAAGGGATGGGGTGAGTGGCAAAGAGTAGGACACGACTGAGCACATAAACTTATAGTCATAATTCATGCTACTAAATACTCATCAAATACTTATCAAAAGATCTGGCTTTTCAGTAAGTTTCCCCAAGTTCCTCTCCTCAAAGTTTTTATAGAATATTCCTTTTATAAAATATTCCACCATGATATTTCTAGGTTCCCAGTAATCATATAATTATCTTCATTACTTGCTCCAAAGTCTGGAATATTTTTGAGCTTTGAACATACTGTAAGTTCCCGTTTGGTCTGGGAAAGTGCTCATAAATTGGAGATCGACGTCCCCGTGGAAGTAATAATTTGGTAGGCAAGGGGTAAGATGTTGCCACTTCTTCTCCAAAGGAAACTATCTGTCTCTGCAGAGCTGAGAACATGATTCAGCTTCGCTGGTCCCAGCCCCGGGGGCCTTTTGAAAGTAGAGTCCCATC
This sequence comes from Cervus elaphus, assembly GCF_910594005.1. Taxonomy (NCBI): domain Eukaryota; kingdom Metazoa; phylum Chordata; class Mammalia; order Artiodactyla; family Cervidae; genus Cervus; species Cervus elaphus. Next base: position 40,114,171 of record NC_057822.1, read on the forward strand.
TCCAGGGATTTGCCATCAAGAGAAATTTTGTGGAATCACATGGAGTAATTTAGCACTTAGCAACTTTTGCAAAATCCCACACCAATCATAAAAGTTGGCTCAGCTGCACAAATTGGATAAAACTCCTAACAAGCAGGAGTAATAAAAATAAAAGAAGGAGAAGTTGGCATTCAGCCTCAAGGAGAAAACCCACCTCCTTCCCACAGAAATGCCCTCTAGCTCAGAAGGTGATGTATAAACTTTGCAAACATCAGTTTGTTCAAAGCCTACATCTGAACTTTGTTCTCATAAGCCAAGGTGGGGAAAAAAAAAAAAAACAGATGTTTGTATAAAAATATCATCATTTTATTACATTCCACACAATACATTTTCAAATAGTTTTCAACGTCCACAAGGTATTTTGACACACAGGCAACTGAGCAATGCAAGCTATGTCACAGTTATAGGGCATGGGGATAAGAATAGGAAGTAAAAATCTTTAAGTTTTCTTGTTTTGCTGTTGTTCTTTGGTAATTTTCCATTATTTAGGTGTTTACTTGCCTGCTAGCTTCATTTTTAAAGACACAGTCTTCTTAAAGATGGGGTATCAACCTCAGAAATATTACTGGATTTCCTATCCTATTCTGGCTTTAATCCCAAAAATGTGGGACAAGGGAAAAGATAATTTACTTTCAGCATTCTGTTTTGTCAATGGCAATGCTATGATCCTGTTTTTCTTTCTTCTGCCTTCACAGGCAATTAAGGGATAGCAATTGCTAGCATAATACCAAGAAAGGGATTTTTTCACCCCAGAGATAAGGGTTTCCCTCCTGGAACTGTTAACATGAAAGCTCTACTAAGGCAAAAACTTTGCCAGCCCGAGCTAGACCTTCCTTTCATTCATTTATTTTTTAATAGTTGCTATCACCTCTTTGTCTTCTGAGAAGCAACTCTAAACATGCATGCATGCATTCACCTGTCCAGTCTATTTTTTTTTTTTTAGAAGAGAGGGACCCTTCCCTTCCTCCACGAAATACAGAATTTTGCTTTTTAAAGCTGCAAGGCATGACATTATAGAAGAGCTGCCCTTTTAGCATAGTACCTGGATAATACTATGAAAGTTGCTGGGGCCGAGAGAGTGGAGAGAGACAGAGAGAGGAAGAGAGAGAGAGAGAGATGCGACATCCCCAGCTGAAGTGCATTATGGGATTCACAGATTTGAGCAGTCTCATATTCTCAACGACAGCATGTACATAAAGATGACGCCACCATGGGGCATCAGATAAAGATACAGCAAATGCACAAAGTTGTTGTCATCTTCTTTTAAAGAAGGGAAATCCTCACGGGTGTATGGTAACTCAGACAGTTGCTACACTGGCTGGACTTCCCAGGTGTAATTTCCCGACACCACGCTTCCATGGGGTGCCTATAGGGATGTCAATCATTTCAAGGGAATGCCTGGCCCCAAACACATCACTGGATACGGACACCTGAGATAAAAAGCCCTCAGTGATGGGCATGAAAGTCATCCTAAGGTATCCATGGTATCCTGCCCCCCCTCCTCTCTCTCCCCCCTCTTTCTTTCTCCATCTTCAGCTGGGGTAAGACACTTCTTGAAATCTCAAGGTAGCTCACGCTCTAGCCTTTCATCTTCTTTTCTTGGCAGGGCTGCTGTGGTTGAGACAGACGAGCTCTTTGAAATAGAGTAAGAGTGGAAGAGCACCATTCTTTCAGGAGGATGAAACAAACCAGATGCGAAAGTTGAGTGTGCGTTTGTTGGAGGGACCTATGTGAATATTCCAAAAGAATGCTAAGTCTCTCTCCTACAAGCAGCCAAAAAATCATTAGTATTTTGTTCTCAGAAGGTATCTGGAGGCTTCCAGCCCAGGCAACCATCTTTGGAGAGAATCTTACACTTCCCCAGTGGATTCCTAGCAGGAAGGTGAGAAACAAACACCCCCAGCCTAAGCCCCAGTACGCTGAGAATCTCATTAAAATATGCATTTTCTATCAATGAAATTGGCTTCATTATTGAATCTATCCTTCGTACAATATCGTTAGGCAGTTTATCTCTAACATCCCTCTCCCTGGGTTGCTTAGAAAGACTCCCTGGGTTGCTTAGAAAGGACAAATGGGCAGCAACGGATTTATCTTCCTTATACCTTCTCCTGACAATGCAGTCACATCTGGAAATGCCAGGCCAGCCTATGAAGGTGTATTTACCAGATGCTATGAATGCTTTAAGGGGTAGCACATTAGTACATTTAAACAAATGGTAACTTTTTATTCTCTCATAGTATTCAAATAAGTCAGGGGAACAGCCTTATATTTTAGTGGCTATAGATTCAGGCACACATTAACACCATGAAAGGAAAGCAAATGACCCCCTTCCCCCCATATTTTACAAATGCTATTAACCATGATCCATATGATACCAAAGAAGACTTTTTTAACCTTGTTACTCCACCCCATCCCCCGGTGGGCCGAATGAACCCCCTGGGGTGAGGGTTTTTTTTTAAAGACAGCATTTCAATCCTTCCTTCTCCACTTCCTCCTGCTCTCAACAGGCTACTGCTTTTCCTACATCAGTCTCAGATTGGTTATTCTCTATGACTTATTCCAAGATTGGACTTAACTGATAAAAGCTAAACATTCATTATGAGCTTCTCTTTTATAAGGCAACATGAGACAAATTTGCTTCAGGGCTTGGAAGGAAAAGATGGTTCCACAGGCACCCAATGGCTGTTACTGTGTAACGTCAGAGACACCCCAGACGGGACTAGCGGGGAGTCACATCTGGGTCTGAGTGCAGTGGGAGACCCTTCCTCTTGGGTCAGGTGGGTGGGGCCTGGGGACAGGGATGGGAGGGGCCACATTCCTTCTCGGGTGGCCTCTAGTTTTAGGTACCTGGAGATGACAATGGTAAGCCAACAGAAATCCAGCCGGAGCTAGATAAGGCAACAAAAAGCTTCAATCTCTTCTCCAAGTAAACAGAACTAGAACAGTTATATTATTTTCTGGAACATGTACCCCCGGAGAAGTAACACGTGAGTTAAACGGGGGCCCTCTCTGAACACACGCACACACTCCCCTCCCCCCGAGCCAGCCTCTCTCACACCCACGCACACACAGAGCTATTCACAGGCGCAGATGTATACTATGTACACACACACAGATCCGGGTTTCCCCCACGTCTCCTGGCGGACTGCCCACCGGAGAGGAGGGGTGGGCTAAGGCAAGGGGAAGAAACAGGGAACCAGTCTCTGGAAGGAAACCAGCTGAGCCGTGAGTTGTGAGGTGCTTAGGGGCGTGTGTCTTCTCGTATTCCAAGATGCAGCATTGTCGAGTTGGGGTTGGGCGGTTTGGAATCAACAAAAGGAGAACAAAAGAACCCGAGGAGAACGGTCGGGATGGATACGAGCGCACAGGGTTTGGGCCCAGAGACAGAGATGTCTGAGCGTTCACACAGAGACTAGGCGAGGAGGAAAAAGTGCAAAATCGAGGCAACGTGTCTGCAGTCTTTCTTGTTTGATTTGGGTGCGGTCCTTGCTTCGGCCCTCAGCAGTGCGAGCTGCGGTCTTGCTCTAGCTTAATGGTTAGGGTGGGTTCCACCGCCAGAGGGGCCCCGTTGGTGTAGTGGGAGGTTTTGTAGGTGATGGAGTGATCGGTCTTCTTGGCCGCATAGCGGAACCGGTGGTAGTGCAGCACCAGGGCCAGCGCGACGGAGAGCAGCACCAGCGCGGCGCCCCCGGCGGCCATAACGTAATACCAGAAGGCTGGGATGGGCGGCACGGGCACCGTGTCCACCGTGGGCTCGGTCCCCGGTGGGAGGGTGCCCCCTGGTGGAGAGACACAGAAGAGGGTTGCTAGGCTGAGAGCATGCAGACTAGTCCAAAACTAATTCAAAAAAGAAAAGAAACACACACATGCTTCGGAGTGGATAGGGAAGGGGACAGGGGAACAAGATGGTCCTGAGTATTCAGGGTGGGCCAGGCACTTTTCAGTGATCGATGTTACTTCCTGCTTACAACCCTATCAGGTAGGTACTCTCAGACCCATTTTACAGATGAGGAAATAATGAATGGTTTTACAGCAAGTGATAAGTATTGTATTGAACCAAGAGCTATGTGATTCCAAAACTCTTTTCTTCTCTCTGTTTAACTGCAATACTCTATAATATGTAGAAGCATTATGATTCTCTCTCTCACACACACACACGCATACACACAGGAATACATGCAAGTGATGTTAAAATGACTTCTGGGATTCCATAGGACTGATTCTCCGAATGGGTGGAAATAACAATATTTGGTCTGGCTGGCCAGCATTCTCAAACAATGTATTAATTAGGCTGGCTAGACTTGAAGGGGAATTCCACTTTGGTTTGCCAAGGCTTCCATGGCCACTGAAATCAGCCTGGTCTTGTCTAAACAGGTCAGTTACCACTGTCAAGCAATGACTAACACATCTTCATTTTTTAATTGAATGGAGGATTTAAAAAGCTGATTGGAAGGATGTTGCAACCAAAAAATGTGGGTGCAAAACGACAGTAGGTATGTGAGAGTGACAGTGAGTAAGTGAGAGCAAAGGGAAGGAGAACATTCTAATCACGGGAAAGACAGAGGAGGGAAGAGAAGCTAGCAGAGGATTTACAAGGCAACCACATTCACTGGCCAGCCTCTGGTTGCCATGGAGATGATGGCGTAGATTTAAGCCCAGGGTAACTCTAGGGAAAGACTGGCTGGAGTCCCATTTAATGCAAAACAGGGCTACAACTTGCTTCTCCCAACGATTTACATCAGATGAGAATCCGGCCCAAATGGGACTAGGAGCTTTTGAGCTTGCCAAAACCAGACATGATCTTTACTTCTGAAAAATGATGTATGCTTAACCTATGAAAAATTCCTCCCTAGCTGCTTACATCAAGTAGAGGTGGCCAGAAAGATGTGTCCTCTCTATCCGTGGAATACCCCCGGTGGGAGCCACGGTGGTGAGGGAGGAGATGCTGCTGCCTTCTCCTTGGACCGCTGGTCCTACCCTTGGGTGCATCTCTGCTCAAGACGCAGACAAGGCTCATTGATATTTTCATGCCTCCCTCACAAGACGTGGACTCCTCAAGCAGAAGCACTCGCTCTCATCCTGGTTTCTACCTCAGGGTATGTATGCACCAAGAAGACTATCCATAAATGCTCGTGATTAAAAAGACCGAACTGAGGTGAAGACTCCTATTTCTGAGTCAGTGTTTGCCGATTCCTGCAACCCGAACCCTGGAGCACCTCTTTTTGATTTGGGGGATAGCTGAGGGGTGAATCAGACCTTCTGATGCCTTCTCAGAAGTGTTAGAAAAATGAGAGCATTTTTCTTGGAAAATCTTTCAGAGCCTGTCCACTCTTCCAGCTCTTAATCACTGACTCCTCTAGCTTTAGGGAATCCCCTTGTGCTAGGGTACAGGGTTCGTCGGGGCCTCTGAGCCCATCAGAAGTGCCACAGGGTTGGGAGGAGCTATGTCGAGAATGTGTCACCCAGTATACACCCTGGCAGCTGCAGCCGCCACCCCTGGGGTGGAAAGGATCCCAGAATCCCAGGGTCACCACCACGCCCCTTTCTATCCTGTCTTCTTCCTTACCTCCTCCTCTCCTGGTGTTTACTCCCAGACCATTTCCACCTTTTAATAATTTCATTACTGTAGCTAAGCTCCCTCACTCCAGCCCTCCTCCCCTCCCTCCCTCCCTCTTTTTGTGACCATACTGAAACAAAGAGAAAGCAAGGCCCTGAAAACAGCTCCTCGAAATGGCCAGCTCGTGAGTCACAGGGACGTGGTGTCAACTCATTATTCAGGTCACCAAGAGTATCTGCTGCCTGGCAACCATCCTGCTGTTGGATTTTCATGTGGGCTCAGGAGAACGCATGAGAAACAACAAAGTGTGCAGAGATGGACTCCAGGTTCCTCTGGGCCACCTGCCTCTCCCCAAAGGGTGTCCTCGGGTCTGCCTCTGATTTCCATTTGGCTCCACAGTGAGACCCACCCTCTAATGAGGCAGCTGCTCAGCCATGAGAGGGAAGGAAGGCGGTAAGTCCGCAGGAATTAACTCGCCCTCTGAAGTGCCTGACCAGACCACAAAGCAGGAGCGCTCATTTTTGTCAAGCATGAAACACTCATAACTGCTCTCGTCCCCACCATCACCACAGTCTCAGTTCAAAAAGCTGCTTTTCTTCAGCCACAGCGCTGGTTCTCAACACCAAATACACTGCCTCTCTCCCACCCCCAGGGCTCAAAATGCTGGGGCTGAGGCCTTCCTCCTGTGACTCCTAGTGTTGCTTATGATATCCACAAAGCCGGGGCACAGAGGGGAGGATCTAGGGAACAGTAGAGAACCCACCTGCCAAAGATAGACATAAGAGACTCAGGTTCGATCCCTGGGTCAGGAAGATCCCCTGGAGGAGGGCACGGCAGCCCACTCCAGTATTCTTGCCTGGAGAACCCCATGGACAGGGAAGCCTGGTGAACTACCAGTCCATGGAGTTGCATAGAGTCAGACATGACTGTACCGACTGAGCGCTGGAGAAGTCACATTGTGTGGGTTACAGATTCAGAATCAGAGCTAGATCCCTGGCCTCAAGTTCTGCTCTGCTCTGGGAGACAAACTCCACTTTCTCATAAAACCTTCCTCCCATTTCCTGCTAATACTTCCCTCCCCAGAAATGATCACCATGCAGAAACTTTTAGTGACAGAAGCCATTTGGTGGACGACATCATATTGGCTCCTTAAGCATTTCCCCTGGACATTTGTTTGGAGAAATGAGAAAATATACTATGTGAATTTGTGTTTTTAATGTTAAGGCAGTCAGAAAAGAGAGGATACAGCTAACAGTCCTCCTCTCATCCCCCTCAGGCAATTTTTGATGACCTGCAGTTGGGGGCCAGAGTTTCTTAGGACCTTCTCCAGCTAAAGAGACTCAACTCCCACAGGCCGCTGTTTTACAATCTGGCTCTGCGGCAGTCTTCAAGGGCTGTATGCTAATAAGGCTGTGGTCTGCCAGCCAGAGAAAAGGAAGGTCAATAGGGGTTAAGTCCTCTTCCAAAGCACCTTCCAAGATAAGGGCAGCAATCCCAGGAATGTTGGATGGATGGATGGATAGATGGGGTGGGGGGTGGAGGGTGGCTAGAGGAATGAGTGGACAGCTGAATGGAGGAATGCATGTTGGACCAACATTCAGACTTCCCTGAAAAAACCTTGATGACCTAATGGTACTTCACAGAATAGTTATTCTTGGAAAGTGTTAGATTGTTAGCTCATACCATGCCTCTACATTAAAATGCAAAAAGGTGCCCTCTTCGGGCAGATGCTGGTAAGTGGCTGCATTTTAGCCCCACTTGCCCCCTCAGCCATGAGATGCCCAGGCCATTGCTTCACAACTCAGGAGCTGGAGACACGTCCCCCAGGATGGGAGAAAAAACGCAGGTGACTTCAACTTTGTCCAACACTGGTGATGTGCTCACCTGAAGAGTCCCTTTGATTGTTCAGACTTCCCCCATGTACTCACAGATTTTGATTTCCCCCCAACTGAAAGATGCTTTCAATGCCTGTTCTATTTTTCATGAATTTCCACCTTCTAATTCTGTATATGGTTTTCCCATTGTGTAAATAATGAGAAACAGAAATTTAAATAGTCAACTCCAAGTGTATTTGCAAGGTTGAGTAGGCTTCTACCTGTAAAAGTTCTGAGCTCCTGGAGAAAGGGGTGGTGTGAAGGTGGAGAATTTAAATTCTGAGAAACAATAGATTCTAAGAAGCCCTGCACAGGAGGATAATACACTTGATCTTAGCCAAAAGGCCGAGAAGCAATATGGGAGTATAACAACAAAAAAATTACACAGTAGGTAGGTTCTTTCCACTCCTGTTGTGCAAACAGGGTTACTGAGTTAATAAGCAATTGGGAAATGTGAGCATAACTACCACTCTAATGAGTGGAGACTTCCTGGGTGCCAGGAATTGGACAACTAATCATCTTTATTCTTCATGACTCTCAGATGGGAAAGTGGAGAACCTGAGAGGATAAGTGACTTTCTCCTGGTTTTGCCTGGAGGAAAACTGAGGAGGAGGACGGGGGCAGCACAGAGTGGAACCCGAGAGATGGCCCAGAGCTTTTGGAGGAGGCACACGCAGCTGGGAAGTGGCGGGGTCAGGACTGGAAGCACGTGGACCAAATCCTCCGCCCGTGCTGGAACCCAGGGGTCAGAAAACGAAATCTGGCTCTCAGCCTATTTCTGTACATTTTGGAACACAGCCACCCTCATCACATATGGCTTATGGCCGCCTTTGTGCCCAGGCGCAGGGAGTCCCAGCCACACAGAGTGTCATAGAGCCCAACATGTTCACTATCTGTCCACTGACAGAAGAAGTGTGCAGACTCTGCCCTAACCACACGGGGTGGAACAGGAAGCAGACCTCTCCCTTTCTGCTTCTTTCTCTGTCTGAACCTGTCTGCAGACTGTCTCAGTCAAATTCTCACTGAATCACCAAAAAGCGAAAACATCTCCTGCAGCTAAGTTTATGAAATGTCCTCCGGACCTGGAGGAGTCATCCAGGTTTCCAAGAGAAATGTTTCGAAAGATACCTAATGTAAATCATCTCTCTTGGAGGGGGAAAAAAAGAGGCTCATTGCAAATCAGAACTCTTTCAGGCCTGGCCTGTCTGCAGTCTTGTATGTGTAGGTTGAAAACGAAGTGCTAGAGAAGGGGCATTTCAGTTAAAACATTTATTTAATTTGTGAGATTAAACAAACAAAAGAGAAAGCTGGCTTCTCTAGAGAAGTTTATAGAAGAGGGTCGAGGAACGTGGTCACGCCTACCGATCTGTTTGGAAGAAGAATGCAGAAGCATAAAATTTCCCTGAGAAATGACTCTCCATTTGCCTTGCACTCAGTACGTGTGTGTGTGTGTGTGTGTGTGTGTGTGTGTGTGTCGGGGGGGGTGGTCATTGGGAGATTTCCACTTAATTAGTAGGAATGCTGCTGCCTGCCCCCCCACACCTGTCTAAGACACCCCTAAACCCAGATCCGTGGCTGCCTGAAGTCTGAACACTTGTCCTCTCTTTGGTGACACTTAGATTACTTCTTTTAAATTAAGGCTTGTCCCTTCTGTTCCTGGACAGAGGAAAAGTCAGTGAAAAAAATTTTCTTCTCCCCTTAGAGAAACTGATGTTGGTGGCGGCTTCAATGAATGGTAAACTTGCAGGGCGATGTGTCAGGCCTCTGCGGATCGAACCTCACAAAGGATGCCTTGGGGTCCCCTCGGGCAGCAGCAGCAGGCGGGCAGTGAGCGGTTCACACGCATCTCCTCTCCAGGCTCCCCGGCTCAGCAACACCTAGCTCTGATCCGGCAGCTGGGGACCTCAGGGGGAGGGGGCCACGGGGAAGGAGTCACAGCCCACAGCTGCCTATCTGGAGCCCTGGCAGGGGCTGGGAATACTCTGCCTTTCATCAGAGGATCACGGCGAAAACACCATTTAACCCTCACTGTGTCTTGCAAGTGCTTCTAGTCAAAAGAGCTGTGGGAGAAAGGGATGCCAGAGAGAGAGAGAATTTGAGGCTCACCCCAGGTCTTGTGCCCTGGCATAGGGGGGCGTTACACTGGGGAGCAAAGTCTCAGGGAGGCAGCCGATTGGCAGATCAAGCGGGGATGCGGGCGGGGATGGAAAGATGGGGAAGAGACATGGCAGAGATGGGCCAGTTGGTACGAACTAAACAGACCTGAAAACCTGAGACACAGGGTCAAACCCTAGGCAGCTGTCACTGCCCCAAAATGGGCCCCTCTATGCCCAGGAGACAGCCTGTGATGTCCTCTTTCTACTTTTACCTGGATGAAAATTGCAGAGGACTGCACGAGTGAGGCCCAAGAGGTAGGGCCAGCAGCCCTCAGAGCTGGTCTGAGACCCAAACCCAGGCTCAGAGCTGGGAGCAGGAGCTACTGATGTCCCTCCTGGCATCCATCAGTGGTTGACGCGGCACTTTTGAATCCTTCACTTTCACTCCCACCCGTGCCTGGGACTCCCATGGGTCTCTCTGCTCCCGCTTTGTTCAAAGCCCACAGCCTCGAACATGAACAAGAGCTCTTGCTTCCACTGCAACCTGCTAAAAATAACTACCTGGTAAACAACTGCAGAACTTAGATTACGGGTTTTATGTATTTTTACTGGCTTATTATTCTTTTTACTCGTATTGAAAATAGAAAGCATTGGTTAAGAAGAAATAATCCATCACCTTAATTACACCACTTTTCAGTTCTCCACCTCCCCCCACTCTTTTACACACAGTTTTTCATTTGTTAAAGCTCAAATTCTAGAAAAAGATACATGATGGCACTATGTCTATAGCCACTGCTTAGAAAAAAAGAAAAAAAAAGCACACCCAGGCCACATTGTTTAGAACAACAGCAAAAAAGTCGTTTTAAACATCACATGACAACACAGCTTATTCATTCCATCTCCTTGTCCCCTCTCTACATGGCTCTCTTTTTCAGTGTGGCTTGTTTCTCTTCACTACTGACTCATATCCTGATACACAATCAAAGCATATATACCAAGCAGAAAACACAAGGTGATTCGAATAAAAAGAAAATGTTCCATGGCAAGAGATGAGTAAGAGGCAGAAAATGAAAGACACTTCAAAATATAAAAGATCAAGACTATCTAATAAGCCTCAGTCCAGAAAGCCACTTTTGTTGCATTGCCTTAAAGGTTTACCTAGTACACATTGGTCTCTCATAAAGAATGAGATTGCTTCTGTCTCATGGTAAATTTATAATGGAAAAGAAAAACAATCTACATTCCAAAAAAAAAAACCCCACCATACTAACAATATATGCCTGTTGTTAATAGGGTTTCACCATCAGCTTTCCATATCCTGCTTGCCCAAACCTGATTTCTCTGTTTCTCTATTTGAGTGAACAGCCTGGTTTAATTCCCAAGGCATTCACCCTCCCACCAAGAGAAGGCTGCCACCACCCTGACCCGGAGAGGTCATTGGTAAGGTAGAGCTAATGTCCTCTTTCCTCTCCCAAATGGAAAGCTTCGCTCAAGTCAAAACCCAGAGATGTCTACTGAAGTCAGAGGGGCTTCAGCCCAATAGAAGCCTCCCTGGCCCTGGGTTCATCTGGCTACCAAGTCAGAGTTCCATGTAAAACTTGCCAACGCGATCGACACTGTCCATTCTCAATTCCCATCCTGCTCTTGACTCCCGAGCCAAGTCTCTGGAGTTTGGTTTCCTCCTTCCAAAGATGCTTGTTATTTCCCAAGACCACAGCCGTGGGGGCAATCCATGCCACTCAAGGGCTGCCTGTGCTGGAGTCCCAAACCAGCCCATCGGAAGCACACTGGAAATTCTTACCTTGGGGTCCCTAAGCCCTGTGTTTATTTTGGCTAAACGAGCACTGCAGCTCTGAGGCTATTTTATTTACGTATATATTTTACAAGAGAACATGACTGGCCTGTGTAGCCTCATGGTAAATACAGCCTCCGCGACAGCACATGTGCCCTGGTTTGTTTATTCACTCACAGAAGCAAACCACTTAGCCACTGAACTTGTCAGTCATGGACCCAGACATCCATGTTCACACAGCAGAGTGTCTGCCGTGGGGGCTGAAGGCCCTAACCAGCCTTTCCTGGGAGCTTTGAGTCTCAGCAATCAAAGTCACGTGAAACAACGTAAGCAAGTTTACTTCCCCAGGATCTACATTACCTTGGGTCCCGAAAGTTAGAACTTGAATTCAACTGTAATCCAAGCCGTTCAGCTTTGATCTCAGCTTTTCCTTCCGATACTTTTACATTCACGTTAACAGAAAATCTCACACCCACGGAGCGCCAACACATGCACAGGAATACTCTTAATACTTGAAAAATGTGCAATGGGGAGTGGGGATGGGACTCAGGGAGGCCAGGAAGGGTGAGGAAGAAAGAAAAGACATCCTAGATAGGTTTCCCACCCCCCATCCTGCGGCCCTCTCCCTCATCTGCTGTCTTAGCGCTGTGGGTGATGAGTGGCAAATTGGGCGAGATGATCTGAAGTCAGAGAGCACATCTAGGTGGCGAACCAGGAATTCATCTCTGTCCAGCCAGGAGCTGGACAGATTAATGAGAGCGAAGATAACGAGTCTAGACTTCAGATATAAAAACGACTTCCCTTATCTCTGAAATGCTGTCACCTGTGGGGTTAAGGCCAGCCAATGTAAACAGGGCATCGAAACCCTCGGGATTGTTTGCATAAAGTAGGTTCTGTTATTAGGTGTGGGTGAGTGTCTCTGAGTGTGCTTATACACCCGGGCCAACTCATGGGAAGCCTTTACAGAGTGGTTTCCAAATACTTAGTACTGGAACCCGGGTGGAAACGTTAGCGGTGTCAACCAAGAGGATTCCAGAGAGGGTGAGATGTGAAATACACTGCATTTTAGCACCCCCAAGTTTGGAGGTTAGTTTTCCCTCCTGGGATAAGGCAGGCATCCCACATTCTTCTCTCTTTGCTCTGTTCTCTAGTTAATTTATTAGGGATAAAATGTCGCTTTCTATTTTTCAGTCCTGTATTTCAAGTGCTCTAATTCCAGTCACCAAATGAGCCTCCTTCTTCCCTTAACCAGACACCGCCTCCAGGTTTCTGCAACCTTCTCTGCTGAGGACTGTCATTCCTCATGTCTTTCCCCTAACTTTCTTCCCTCACACAACTGTGTACCTTGCGGAGGGTTAATTGAGACCGCTGCCTTGGTGCCCTCTGACTGGAAAGAAACCATCTTTGGTCGAAAATAAATCATTGCCACCTCATTTCACTTTTAATTTACTACTGACGTTTTTTCTTTTTTTTTGGTTCAGTCTCCCCACAGCCTCTCTTTTCTCACCACTCATGCATTTTCAGCCTCATTGCTCTCCATTGGACAATGCAAAGCTGAAAGGTTTATCTGTAACCTATTTGTCTCTATTATAGGTTTCTAAACTTTAATTAATCCAGAGACAGTGAAGCTCTCAATCGCCCTTGCCCCATAGCTACAGGTGTTGCTGGCGCCATCTAGCGGTGAGAAGGTGTGGCATCTATTTTTCTCTCGGGAGCTTTGTCAAATCTGGAGGCTTATCGCCTCGGCCAAATTCACATCACATGGGAGGAAGGAAAAGGCATGCAGAAATTTAAAAATAACTTTTTTTTTTTACCTTGAAAATTCTCACCTGCAAAAGCTGAGATGGGTTCTGAAAAAAAAAACAAAAAAACAAAAAAATTTGAGTTAGATGAGAGAAATACATAAGGTGGACACAGTGTATGATGAAGATGAGTTTCATCAAGCTTTTTCATACTATCCCACAAAAAGTCTCCCATGCCCGCCACAGGCTCTGGGTCTAACACATCGTTGTCATGGGGGCCAGGTGGGAAAGATTCTCAAAGTTGCTTTGGAACAAAAAGTCCTTTATAGAGTAATGGGTCCCTGAAGCATTGTAATCAGTCACTTACCACTGATTACTTTCTCAGAGCCTGGATTAGTTTTAGATGCCCGGGGCCCCGAGAGTTGCCTGAAGGGACTAGGGCGGTCCCAGGTGCTTCTGACATCATCAGGCACACACACACCCGGGACCCATGTGCCAAGAAAAGCACTTGGTGAATTATTACAGTCACTCTGCGGACTGAAAGTAGGTCTCCTTCCTTCTCAGGATTTCCTCTTGCTTTTGGGAATGTCCATGGCTCTGATGGGAGGTGGTCCATGGGGTGAACTAGGTGGCCTGGGTGCTCAGCACTTCTGTCCAAGGACACAGTGTCTTTCTTGTGCTGGTCACTGGGCATGCAATGTGTAATCTTACAACTCTGGCATGTTGGGCATTAGAGATATTAGCTTCAAAGCAAAATCTGAACTCTTATTTCACATGCCATAGCTCGCCCTGCAATTCATTCATGTAAAAGAACTGCCTGTAATTGTGTTATCACTTCAATATAACATATGTACTATTTCTGCTCACCAGTGAAGGCTTCCATTAAATTCATCAAACCTTTCTAGCATGTAATTCTGACTGGCAGTTGCTCTTGTCCTCTAGCATTTTCTTTGCTAAAAGCTGGAGTCTGATGATGGGGTCTTGGCACCCTGAATCTTCACATACTAAGCGCATGTCTCTTTCTGAATGGGAGCAGGGGTAGAGGACTCCACCCGTTCTGACACCTCTCCCGTCCTGACTGCAGCCTAAGCTCTCACTGAATTCACATCTCGCCTCCTGCATGGACTGGTGCTGCCCCACCCGCCGGGGGAACAGCTGTGTTTGAAAACAAGGTGCTGCCTCCCCTTGTGGATCCCAGCCCTCGACACGAGGCGACACGAAGAGACAGATATTCACGTACCCATGCAATTCTCCAGCGGGACATCGGTGCTTATCCGAATGTCATCAATGGCAATTTCCCCCGCACGTCCTTTTCCTATAACTCCCTCAAACACAATCTAGAAGCAGGAAGAAAAAGCGCCAGGGTTAACTGAGCTTCTTGGTGCAAACAGTGCAAAGATTTCCAGTTTTCTGTTAACTGTAGCTTAAAATCTGTGTGTGTGTGTGTGCGCATGTGCACGCATGCACACGCGCCTTACTGCACCTGGTACACATCTGTTGACCACATGGCTCTGGTACTTGAAATCTCAATTTAAAATGAGTTGGTTGAAATCAAATGCATATTTAAGGGGATTAAAAAATACATATATATAACTAAGTGGTGGGTATTGTTGCCCAGTAACTAGAATGTATTGACTAAAAGGACTACAACCAGAGCATGTTTAAAGGAGAGTTGAAATTTCCCTAGCCATGTTTGATTTTTTTCTTTGTTCTCACAAATCTTTCAAATGCTCAACCCAGGTATCTGGAAACTCAAGAGGACATGAGCAGGTAGGGGTAATGTGAGAAATGTACAGGTTTGAATGACCTTGGGGGTAACAGTGTCTCATGGCTCCATTATTACAGCTAGAAGGTAAGTGATTTTTCTTCACCACTAGTTTGCTGAGCACCTACTATGTGCCAGGCACCCTGACAGTTACAAAAGCTAAGAAGACAAGACCCTCTGCCTGGAGAATCTCACCGTCTAGTGGGTGAGACAAAAATATACCAACAGGGAGCAGCTCCACAACACACTGAGGTTTCTAAGTAGGAAGGCAGGTGGGGGTGGGACTCAGGCTATTTTGCAAGCGTGAGAGTGACTGAGGATTGCATGCAGGAGCCTCTCGGCTCAGCGGCCTCCAGTCAGCCCTCGATTTCGCCCTCCCCGGGTTCTCTCTGCAAACGAGCACACGTCCTCCGGCAAGCTGAGCGAGCAGTTGGCTGCCTCACCAGCCATCTGTTGCTGCCTCTCGTCTGGGGAGGAGCAGGTTAATGCTTTGGCTGGTTCTCAGTCACCTCTTGCACATCGCCTCCTCTACCCAAGTTTCAGCCACAGCTGCGCATCCCCATCTGTGCCTCAGTCTCTTGCTCTGTGGGGGCAGAGATAATAGAACTCAGCTCCTGGAGCTGCAGGGTGAGAACCCACTCCTTTAGGAACCTCTCTGGTCTGCTGACCGCTAAGCACCAACAAACACCTGAACACTTGGGACAGGGCGGGGAGGCTGTTGCCCTCTCTTCCTCTGAGTCTCAGGGGTTCCCAGGGCCTCTCTTCTCCTGTTTGGAGGGTTTGTTTGTGTTCATTTCCCTGGCTTCTGTGTTCCTTTGTCAGCCTATCTGATAGCAATCTAAAATAAAATGGAGAGAAGAAACATTTGTTGGGGAAGATTTCAGCAGTATAAAAGGCAATAGGAGGAACAAAGAACCAAGTCTGGGTGTAGAGATAGGCACATTCTGAATAACAAATAAGAGTGTCATTTAGTTGCCATGGCAACGGGAGAAACACAATGAAAACAGCGGCGCTTAACCGCGTTCCCTAATGATGAATGGGCACGGGCTTTGAAATATTGAAACGCAGATCACAAGGATCCCCTCGGATCTCCGCACCGTCTCCCGACGCCACCCCACCTGGTACTCCATGTCGTAGCTGGGCAGAATGATGCGCCCGTGTTTCCACTCGCCGCCCTGGTCCTCGCGGATGACCCAGAGGAGCTTGCTCTCCTGGCTGGCCTCGCGCACCACCTGCAGCGCCACCCCGCGGCCGCCCGTGGCTTGGTACTGGAACTCCATGCACACGGGGCTCCGCGGCAGGTGGACCGGTGGGCTGATGAGTCGCGCGTACTGGCCCTCGCTCCGCCCATCACTCTGCAGCCGCAGGAAGTTCCTGTCATCTGGAGGGGGAAACAGACCCAAACAGAGGTCCCTGGTAAATGCTTGGGAAGGACACCAGCTGGCAGTTATGGCCCCTCGGGGGGCGGGGGGTAAGCCGGGGCAGAGTTTGGGTGTCCTTTGTTTGTTTATGAACTTGTTCTCCAGGCTCTGTGTTCCTTTCTTAGGGCTCTGATTCAAATGCTGCATCCCCTTAAGGCCCTTTCTTGAGTCTTTATGTCAAGAAGGTCCCTCCTGCCTAAAAATTTTCTCTGCATCCCTTCCTTTGTACCTTTTACATATGGCACCTAGTACCATCCAGCTTAGGTCTTGGTTGGCTGTATTGGTGCTTGTCTTTCCCCCCTAGATTCTGAGAGGCCAAGCCCACATTTTAATCATCATCGGCTTACCCAAAGGGCCAGGGCGCTGTAATGAACTGAATAATACGGGGTGAAGTGACTGCTAGACTAGAGGATGGTTCTGGCCAGGTAGTTAATGCTTCCAGCCTTTATCATCTTGGCTGGGCACTGTCCAACTGGAAGACATTTACAACCTTCTGTCTCCAGCAGTGCTCCTGGATGAAGCCTGGGCTCTGGTAACTGCAGCTCAGAAGCCCGGCATCCTTGTTCAAGCAGAGCAGGGAATGCTGGCTGAGCAGGAGTGGGGGATGGTTGGATGGTATCATCTACTCAATGGACATGAGTCTGAGCAGGCTCCAGGAGATGGTGAAGGACAGGGAAGCCTGGTGTGCTGCAGTCCCTGGGGTTGAAAAGAGTCAGAAAGTTCTGAGTGACTGAACAATGAACAACAAAGGGGTGATGCAAGGGACCTGAGACCCCACTCCCTTCCCTGCCCCACCCTGGGGAGGCCTGAATGTGGCCTTTCTGAGACAGTCAGGCAAATACAGCCCCAATAAAATAGGTGTTGTCATCATCACTAACAAAAGCTATGTGTTTAGCAGCTTCCCTGGTGGCTCAGATGGTAAAGCGTTTGCCTGCAATGTGGGAGACGCGGGTTCGATTGCTGGGTCAGGAAGATCCCCTGGAGAAGGAAATGGCAACCCACTCCAGTACTCTTGCCTGGAAAATCCCATGGACAGAGGAGCCTGGTAGGTTATGGTCTACCGGGTCGCAAAGAGTCAGACACGACTGAGCGACTTCACTTTCATTTTTCACTTTTCATACACACATTAGGAGATGAAGGTTTCACCCATCCAAATGTTTGAAGAATGTGTCTTTTGGCTGATGCACTTTTAAATACATCAGGTACTCCCCTGTTGGCAGACCTCATGCCTTGCAGACATAGGTGTGGGGACCTGCACCGGTAAGTCCAGTTCATGCAGGAGCATTTTGACCACTTGCACAGAGAACAGGATGGCATCTGAGCAGAAAATCTCACTGTCTCCTTTTGGCCCTGAAACATCTTATGTTGAACACTTCTGCAAGACGGCGGTGGCCCTTTTGCAGCGCATAACCAGCACATCAGATGCCTCGGGATCATGTTAATCTGAGATGTGGGCACAGAGCTTTTTTTCCTCAACAGGGACTGGGAATATCTTTGTCAGGGAAGGACAGGCAGGGCCTCCAGAGCCCAGAATCAGCAGGGGACTCCTGGGCCACCCGTGTGCTGCTATATACCTGCCAACATCATCTTTCTAGTGAAAGCAGAGCCTGTGGGAGTCCTCCCATCAGTGGCCCAGAAACAGCTCCTTCCCTCCTCCTGGCCACCTCTCTCCCTCCTCCCCGTATCCCCTAAGTCCCTTCTGGTTAGATTCTCTGTGGTTATTGTTCTGGAAGCTACCCTCCCCTGAAGTCAAATTAGACCGGTTTAGGATGCATAGTCAGGATTCCAGTTTGGGGTACCTTAACCATCTAGAGGCACATGGGCCCAATACCCCGCACCATGGGAGCTCTTCAAGGCCAGAGTTAGCACAGATAAAGAGGCAGCTGTCTACAGCAGAGAATTTCAATGATGGTGATCTGCTGAGGAGGAGACACTGGTGTCACAAGCAGACACTCAAAGAACTTCTAAACCTATGCTTCTCCTATCAGATCTCATTACTACCACTATTGATGATAATAATTATAAGGCCTATTTGCATACTGCTTTATAGGTTACAAAGCATGTTGATCTGCCTTTATAATTTAATCATCACCATATGCTTGTGAGCTGGGTCTTATGAATCTTACCGTATACAAGATGCAGAAACCGAGGCTGGGAAAGGTTCAAGTGACTTGTCCGAAGTAGAAAGGCTAGTGAGTAGCAAAGCTGGACTGGACTTCAGGTTTCTCTGCCTTTGGCAGTAGGCCCTTCACGTCAGCTGTGTCCCCGGTAACCGTGTCCCAAGTCCACGTGATCACGCACATACGATTTAAGGCAAACTGGCTTCTCTCCTGGGCACTGTTCCCCTTTCTCCTTTTACCTGTAATTCTCTGCTTCCCCCTGACCCCCACCCCACCACTTTTGCCAGTTCTTCTCCTCACCACCCTGTACATGTCAACATTAATGCCTCTCTTCTTTCAACAACTCAAGCATTTACTGACCATACCACTGATTTTACCTGGTTTTTAGAAAGACTGGAGGCCATTTTCATGCATTTCAGCCCCCTGCCTTGTACTGCAATTAAATTGTTTGGTATATGTCTTTTCTATTTCCTTGGTTAGACTATAAGGTCCTGGCCTTACACACAGGAGGGTAAAGAATGCTTCTTCTCCCTGCCCCTAGATAGTGACACATACATATATATGTCAAAATTTTCTGTTCCCATGAATGAATGATAAACACATGGATAAGAAAGTTATGAGGCTGTCTATTGGAAACAAGAACAGATCAGGAAATCAGCTGGGCTCTGTAATCCCTCAGGTTCATATAATCTCACAATTCCCTCCCATCCTACTGGGCCAACAGCCCTTTTCAAAGGTGAGGTGATTTTTTGAGACATTCTGCTTTTTATTAAGGAACGTTTATACTGAAATATGAGTATGTATAAGTAAAAATGCACAATAGCTTTTGCAAAGTAAATATACCTATGACTGATACGCAGATCTTAAAACAAGGTGACCTGTGGAAGCATCCAGTCCACCGAGCCGCCAGTGACAACCCCCCAGATGCTCCCATGCCCCAGTCATTTCCAAGACTTAACTGCTTCCACCTCGTATGTAAAGGAAACCAGATTTCAGAGACTTATTATTCAGCCTTCTTCCTTCACAGTTTCACAAATAAGACCCACTGGCTGTCTGAAAATTGCTTGGCAGAAATACTGTCACTTGTGTGAATTTACATTCTTAAGCAGCATGGGAATCATAGCATAATGGTTAGAATTTAGTCAGTAAAATGTGTGTGGAGGTGTAAAAAGCCAGGCTGGCTGGATTTTCTGTGGGTCTGCTTTATTTACCCATCCTGTTGCTAAAACTTCAGGCACCGTGAGGCCAAAGGTGTCACAGACTGCCTCTCCTGGGGACCTGAGCTGGCCCACACCCCCTCCCACTTTTCCTCTCCTCTCTTCTCTCCCTTTCTCACAATAAGATGATAATCACTGTGCATGATTTAAAGGACCACTGGAAGACCAGGGAGTTAATGCTGGTGGCGTGCTAAGCACGAGCAGCTGAAGGATCATAACTCAGTGCTGACATCTGAGCTAATCCACTGGTTTGCAGAATCTCTAGACAAGCAGGCCTCTGAATTTCACTTAGTGAAATCACTTGTGCCCCACTTGTCTGTTAAGTGCTATGAGCTCGGGGGAAGAAAGATGATATGTAAATTTAAGGAATTAGCAGGAGACATCAGTCAGAAGGACGCTGAGCTGCAAAACGTCCCCGCCTGTCACTGAGAGAGGACTGATTAGAAGCGGTACATCACGAAGGAATGACTTTGGTCAAGAGGAGCCCAGAGAGGGGGAGAGGAAGGACAGGGGCAAGAGAACTGATGTGACTTGAGCACCTCGAGGTGCCAGACATCACGCTGGGGGGCTTCGTCGCCTGCCGTAACCTTCCTGTGAAATAAGTATGATGTTCTCCATGTTTACCAAAAAGAAAACAGAGGCTCAGAGAATTGAAAAGTGTGTCCCAGACCACTCCTAGAGAGGCACGGAAGTAGGATCTGAACCCTCATTGGACCGAGTAAAATCGCCAGAGCCTCACCTCTCATGGGGGCTGGCATCCGAAGCTTTGCTAATCTTTTAAAGGCTCAGTCTTCCCATCTGTGAAATGGATACAATAATAGCACTATTGCATAGGGCTGGGAGGAGGAGGAAATGGAAAGAGCCTTTTAAAGTGCTTTACATAGGAACAGGGGCACAGCAGAAGCTCCATAAAAGCTATGATCTTTATTTTAACTACCATCTCTGAACACTCTGCCTCCTGTTATGGTTCAGCTGCTAAGTCATGTCTGACTCTTTGCAACCCCATGGACTGCAGCATGCCAGGCTTCCCTGTCCTTCACCATCTTCTGGAGTTTGCTTAAGCTCATGTCCATCGAGTCAGTGATGCTATCCAACCATCTCATCCTCTGTCGCCCCCTTGTCCTCCTGCCTTCAATCTTTCCCAGCATAAGGGTCTTTTCCAATGATTAACTTTTTGCATCAGGTGGCCGAAGTATTGAACTTTAGCTTTGCTGGGTTTTTTTGTTTCTTTTAGAAAGTAAAAGGGTCCAAAGAGCCCCAATAAACTGGGAAGACCAACTGGAGACTCGAAGGAAGTAAGGTTTGGCTCAAGGACAGGAAAGATGTTCTTTGGAATAAGACGGTTCCCAGATATGTCCTAACCCCAGAAATGGGCCAGCCCCATGCTAAACACCAGGCATTGTTGACCACATGTCTTTCGGGTCAATCTATAGTCCGAAATAGACAAAATAAAAGAATACATGATTCCGGAATGCAAGTGGGGCCCCAAAAGACTGTTTAGAAGGGGCCAGCCCTGCTGTCCAGAGGAACCACACTGAAAACACCCCAGCACAGCTGTCCACCTTTGCTTTGAATTCTCCAAAGCAGGGGTTCACAAAGGCCATGCTGGCAATGTGTTTTTGTGTGTGTGTGGGGGGGGGGGGTGCAGCCCTAACTGTCAGAAACGTCTTCAATTCAGTTTTAAGTTTTCCCACTGCCATTTAGACACATGTCATCCTTCTATTTCCCCATGAAGTACAGCCAATTTCTGTCCTCTGACTAAGAAACAAGTTCACTCCTGAAGAATTAAGACCCTGGTCTTCGCTTCCTCAGGAAATATAACCCTGGCCTCTTTAGAGGTGTACTTTGCTCAGTTCAGTACTTCAGCTCCTTTAAGTCCCGGCATCCCTGTCTCTGCTGTGAGTGAAGCACAGGCCGTGTCCATGGAGTTTGCTCTTCTGGAACATTCTACCTTATGGCCCACTACTGCCAAACACAGAGGAAATTTTAGCAGACAGTGACTGTTGATGACTTGATAGAGCAAAGGGTTGGCCTTGCATGGGTGGACTACTTTACTAATTTGCTTGGACTTTAGAGGAGAAGCCCTTTGGATGGTTAAGAGGTCCCAAAACATGACAACTGACTGGTTAAGAACCAGGTCTGCTTGCTAGAGGTTGTCTTCTCTCTCTCTCCTTTTTTTTTTTTTGGTAGTTTGATGGCAGTGATGTCGCCAATGGATGGTTTCCAACAAGAAAACAATGTAGAGGAAATACATTTAGCTGCTGATAGAGAATGAAACAAAAATGTCCCAGAGATACAATCCCTCTCCTCCTGGACCTGATATATTTGGGAGGCATTCTGCTAGGTCTTTGACTCAAAACATCTGTTGTTGCCCACGACACAGGGAAAACAATCACAAGGGAATGAATAACAGGAGTTCAAAAGGGCAGAGAGGAAGTGCGGAGGACAAGGTCGCTCAGGCATCTTAACCTGCTGCTGTCTCTAGGAAGGGTCTCCTGACATTTCACCTGGCAATTTACGACCACATCTGGCTTCAGCTGCATAAATGCTGGGTGATCACGTGAATGTTCCTGGCCCAACAGCAACAGAATCAATGGGGCCGACACCTTACCAAACCCTGAAATAAATCACCAGTCTATCCTCCTGGCTATCGCAAAGCCAAACACACCATCTGTCCAACACACACATCTCCTGGCTAGCATCTTGCCCTCCTGCTAGAACAGCCATCTGAAAGACTATTTAGTGCTGCAGGAGATAGAGTCTCTTCCTATAGGTCATGCTTAAAACGTGAGTCAGCCCCTCAGCTGGCCTCCCAAGGTCAGCCTATGTCTGCTAAGGTCCTCAAATTAACAACTGGTTAAGGGAAACATTGACTTTGGATGAACTCCACAGAATGTTCTCAAGGTTTACAGTTGACCAGTTTGTGGACATTTGAGGTTTCAGCCTTGGGTTTTGCAGGAGTCTATCTGGAGCTGATTTTTTTGGTATGTCAGCTTTTATGAAGGTTTGCAATGGAGACATTCTTTATCACACTGCCGCTTCACTGTCAATCTGCACACTCAACCAATCATGACTTGCAGAAGATAAGGAAAAATAGTTTCTCCTCTCTACTGCTGTGTTGTTTACAGAGTCAGAGATATTTTCCTCCCTACTTTCCATACAGAAGGGCCACTATGCTTTCCTTTTCCAGTTGATATTATTCCTTAAATATAGCTTTCTTCTAGCCCAGCTGCTCCTGCTCTTTAATTTTAATCTAGCCTGGTCTAAGCCTGAGAAGTTCCCATCTCCAAATCTGTAGTGGCTGTGCCCTAGCCAAGTCACAGTGACTGCTTTCTGAAGGTAATTCAAGCTAATGGCAATTCCGTGTCTGGACTGTTTGCTGCCATTGGCCCCACCTATGAGGAAGGTCTTTTGAGTTCAGAGAGTTGCTTTTTAATTCAAAGAGTCACTGCTAGCTCACCACCCCAAATCAAGCCCGTTGTAAGCAAGTGACTCATCTCTTTCACTGATTCCTTTGTGACCATCTACTGACCATCCCCAGCTATACTTAATCCTCTTTTGTGCATGTCCCACAGTGAATCACAGTCCTGGTCCTCCATGCTCCTGGAGTTTATTCAGCAGCCCAATGTGCATTAAAACAGCCCTACATCTGATGGAATAGCTACCATCTGTAAAATCTGAGTATTTCAGAACATTGTATTCTTGACTTACTCTCACTTGTTTTTGAATCCAGAGTAAAGGTTCTGGTCTCTCAATCTAATAAACATACAAATGCTAGGTAGCATTTGTCCTTTTAGAAAGGCAAACTAGTCCCAATAGCTTTTGCCTGTTTTCTTTATGTTACTTCCACGACTTAAAGTTACTGAAATGAAGTAATACTGAAGTCATACTTCATTAGGTCAACAAACATATCAAAGAACACACATTTAGGGTGACCACACACTTGAAGATGCTGAGGCTGACCTGGCATACCCTTGTCACATTCCTGAAGATAATAATAATAATAAAACAATTTTTATTACTATAATTGCTATTACTTAGTATTTACTCTTTTTGATTGAATGGGATAGTTCTGACACTGTCTATGTCACTTGCTGACTTAACTGTGTTACTCAGGTAGAATGACACAGTGACAGGCATTGAACACTCCCATGAAGGGATCAAAGAGAAGACACATCCCTCTAATTATCTGCCTCTTGATTTACACCAAACCAAGGAGCAGCAGCATCAGCAAGGGCCCTGGAAGTTACCCTCCTGTTCATCTCAAAAGGTGCTTGAGTAGTGCTGACCAAGACAGCGTCCTGTGATGACTGGTGTGTTCTCCATCTGCACCACGCCACACAGAGTGGGTACTGAGCCCTTAAAATGTGGCTGGTATGATGGAGGAACTGAAGTTTTGTCTGTATTTAATTCTGATTAAAATTAAATTAGCCCCAGGTGGCTAGTGGCTACCATATGAAGCAGGGCAGGTCTAGACACACAGGTTCGCCACAGCATCTCTCTGCCTTGTTCCTTGCTGAGCTGAATCTGATCATCCTCAAAATTCTGTTTCTAACCAGTGCACCCAAATTCTGTTCCTGATCCGTGCACCTGAGAAGGTCTGCAGGAGATACAGTGGCTCCCACTAGCGGAGACATTCTCAGTGTCATTGCAGTTACAGGGCAAAGGCAAAGTGCCTTCTCAGAGAGGGCTTCCCAGGAGGCATTAGTGGTAAAGAACCCACCTAGCCAGTGGGAGACAAAAGAGATGTGGGTTCAATCCCTGGGTCGGGAAGATCCCCTGGAGGAGGGCACGGCAACCCACTCCAGGAATTCGGAACAGGGTCCCCTGGGGCTACTGTGAACACGCTCCAGGCTTCTAAGCCACAAGCAAAGAGCTAAAAAAAGAAATTCTGAGTGTCTTGAAAGACTATCTTGAAAAACAAAAACAGTGGAATAAAACCAGAGGGTGTCTTGTCAGCCTTAAGCAACTCTTTCCACTAGCCAGAAGAACCGAACTAATTGCTTACTTAAAAGGAAAGGAAAAGAAAAGAAAACAAGAGAAAAGAACGAAATCAGAAAACATCTGAGGAATGTAAGTTGTTTCCACAGACAGCTCTAATCAAATAGCCAGTTATGATATTTCAACATGGCTATTTCCTTTTTTCTTTCCTGTCTTCTCCCTCTGCACTTGATGGAGAAACCTCCTTAAGTGTAATTACTTTTGTTTACCTATCTAACAAGGAGATAAAACACAGGGCACACTTAGAGAGTGGTGCGGTCTCCTCTCTGTGGAGGGGTGAAGTGTGGCTGACACAGTGGCTTTCAGGCTTGACTTAGAAGGCCCCGTGATTCTGAACCCGTCAGCATTTGCCCTGCCCCTAACCAAGCACAGCTGTTTCCTTTCTCCCAACTGCTCCCCTCGGGGCCCCAGGTTTTTTTTTTTTTTTTTTAAGAAATAGAAGAAGAAAAAAGGACCACCCTGAACTGAAAGGGCTTTCTATCCTCTCCTGCGTAGAATCCAGCGTCATGTTTTGTAAGGAGAAGGAGAGTGGGAAATATAGCAAATAATTCTTTAAATCATCGCAGGATGGACAGAGGGCTCTGAAGACAATATTATGATTCGGTTTTCTGGAGGCAGTGTCCAAGGGCCGCTTTTGCAAACCTCAGGGATTCTTCTGGAAGAGGAAAATTGTTATTTTCTTTCTCAGTTTCTTAAGGGAGAAACAACATTAGACCTAGCAGTTCCTCATGGCCCTAATTTTCTTTCTGTCCCTATCTAGCCAGCCAAGGTTGGACTGCTGCCCGCTCTTCGAGATTGCTTTGAAAAGCCCTCCCAACCGCAGGCTGTGATGAATCAAGCGGAATGAGGGGCAAGGATGAGGATCCCCAGCCAGTAGCTGGGGTCGACTGGGGCATCAGGTGAGGGCCAGGGCAGGGCGAGGAGCGGGCAGAGAGGAACCTTGCCGAACAGAGTAACTTACGCTCTTCCCAAAGCGTCACTTGCAAATTGGCGGCCTTGGAGCCTGGACAGGGCTGACCTCAGGCCTTCCTAGAGAAAATCTTCTCAGAAGAGTTCAAGGGAGGAGGTGGAATTGTTAGAAAGAACCCGAGGATGGATGCTGAATAAGATTCGGTAAATCTCCCCTTGCTGTATCATCTACACCCCTTCACGCAAAGCGCTTCTGCCAAGCTGTACCCTTATACACACACCACACACACACACACGCATATAAACCACAAACACACTTACACACAAACATACACACACACATACGCACACATTTTACACATGCACACAAACCAAACACATGCATATCCATATTTACAAACACACAAAATCGACACATAAAAACATAATATATGCACAGACACAACCACAAATACCTCGAGTAAGAAACACATGCATGAACATACACACACAACGCACAAATACACACCTATAAATGTGCACACACACAGACACACACCCTGCAAATCTCCTTTACGTTTGTATAAAAAGTGGGGGTTGGGAAAAACAACCAATTAATTGGGCCAAGTCTCAAAGGAGAGGAAATGAAATGAAAAATCCAGGCTGGGTTATAAAAATAAGTATTTTTTTCCAACGTGCAGGAGGCTCATTATATTAATTAAACATTATTGCAGTGAACGAGAGGGGGGAGGGTGATTAAGGCTGGGACGAGGGTAAGTGCTCTCCCCCGTTGCCCAGGGCGGTGGTGATCTTCAGATATTAATCTCTCTGAGCACTCAAATGCTGAAGAGATAAACACTTGAAATATGAAAATGTTTTTCTCCAGAGCAGACGCCGTGACCCTCCGGGAAAGCAAGTGCAGGGCGAGTCAGAAGGCGGCCTGTGGTGCTCCCCCAGCATCTGTCCCACTGCCACCCCTGGGGCGGGGGGCCCCGGCCAGGCCTGGGGGTGAGGGGCAGCGGGTGAGACTCTGCACAAGGGGACGCCTCTCCCCCTTTTCCTTCTCTAGGCAGGCAACGTATGATCTACTAATTTCTAGAATTAACCTCTTTCCTGTCAAGCTCTTTTGGGGGGCCTCAGGTCCAGGAGCATTGAAAGCTAACTCGTGATGTGCTGGAGCAACATCTACTACGTACTGGCCTGAGAGAGCCGATTGTGGAATTTTCTGGAATTTTGTCAGCCAGTTGTTGAAACACAAGCATTACCAATGGAACAATATAAAGTTACCCAGAAATAAAGTATATTAGAAAACAAAAGGAAATAAATTCTCAAAGTGCAATACTTCCTAATTATTTTAATACATCTTACCGGTACACATGATTCTGAAGTTATTTATATCTACTGTATCTGCGTGATGGAAAAAGCTAAGGCTGTGTTGCTTACTTCTCCACTCCGCCTCTGATGATGTCAGGTTGGTAGCTTATGTTCAACCACAGTGGAAGGATTTACACCACAGAGTGGCAAGCATTACAAAGCAGATTAAAAAAAAAAAATCCTGGTGGTTACACCTTACTGGAACACTGCTATAAAAGCCTGCCATGGTACAGAGTGTG
Organism: Cervus elaphus; assembly: GCF_910594005.1. Lineage (NCBI taxonomy): Eukaryota > Metazoa > Chordata > Mammalia > Artiodactyla > Cervidae > Cervus > Cervus elaphus. Next base: position 40,141,296 of record NC_057822.1, read on the forward strand.
GATAACACTTGTTTCTACCTGCTTAGAAGGGCTAAAGACAACCCCTCCCTCTACTTTGGCCACCTGCTTTGAAGAGCTGACTCACTGGAAAAGACCCTGATGCTGGGAAAGATTGAAGGCCAAAGGAGAAGGGGACGACAGAGGATGAGATGGTTAGAGCGCATCACCAATGCAATGGGCATAAACTTGAGCAAACTCCTGGAGATGGGGGAAAAGGCAATGGCAACCCACTCCAGTACTCTTGCCTGGAAAATCCCATGGACAGAGGAGCCTGGTGGGCTGCCATCTAAGGGGTAGCACAGAGTCGGACAAGACTGAAGCGACTTAGCAGCAGCAGCAGCTGGGAGATGGTGGAGGATAAGGAGCCTGGCGGGCTGCAGCCCATGGGGGTCGCAAAAAGTCAGACATGACTTAGCAACTGAACAACAACAACAGCTCTGTCAGCAGCGTCAGGAGAGGCTTTGAGACCAAGGGGGTGGCTTCCTCATATTCCAAGGGCTGGCAGCGATGCTCTTTGAGAGGCCAAGTGGTTCAGGCCCTTGACTTGGTTTTCGACAGAAGTGATGATACCCAGAAGTAGCAGTCAAGGAGTTTGGGCCAGGAGTTTCCCAATGAGCCATTTTAGGAACAATACCCAGCTTGGAGCTGACCAGAGGCTCCGTGCTGGTGCTGGTGAGCGCTGACTACGGGAACAAAGGGACAGTGACTCAGCCCTCTCCTAGGAACTCCCAGCTGCTCTTTCTTTCTTCTTCTTTACCTTAGCTTCTCTCCCTCCCTCCCAGCTTCCAGGCTGCCCGGTAATCACAAGAGAGGGCTGGGAACCACCAACCAGCTGTTCTGTCGGGTGAGGTTGTCAGCAAAGACTTGGTGGTTTGTGGGCAAAGAGCAGAGGACCACTCCATGGTGGGGAGTTATTAGCAAGCTCGCCAGGGAATCTAGAGCTGAAAAACACGGTGCAGGCTGGTGTTACATGTGTGTTAAGTCGCTTCAGTCATGTCGCACTCTTGGCCACCCCATGGACTGTAGCCCACCAGGCTCCTCTGTCCCTGGGGTTCTCCAGGCAAGAATCTGGAAAGTGTTGCCATGCCCTCCCTTCCAGGGGATCTTCCTGACCCAGGAGTCAAATCTGTGTCTCCTGCGCTGCAGGTGGATTCTTTACCACTAAGCCACCAGGGAAGTCCTCTATCAACTCGTCACTCGCGGCTGGCTTACCTGGAAACGTCCGGTCGTCGGGACTGGAACTGCTGGCCCAGGTGCTCCTGAGCCACTTGGCGTGATCGTACATCCAACCACAGGGCTCCTCTGGGAAATCAAAGTTGCAATTGAATCCTGAAGGGAGCTGCAAATCTTTGTCTACAAGGGAAACAAAACCCAAAACAAGGCAAATGAAATGGGCCGGGAGAACAGCCACAGTGGTGCTATTTAAACCGCTGGCGGGGCCTAAGGGGAGAGCAGCGAAAGCAATGGCCCCCTTTGCTTATTCATTGAACCCATCTTGGCGATGGTTGGCTTTCGGGTCAGCCTTTGGTCTCATCCTTCCCAGGCATGAAAGCCAAGTCTGCCAGTGCTTCCCATAGTCAGCAATTATAAATGAGGCCACCAAATGGCTGCAGGCTCTAATCAGCCTCTTCTGTCCACCTTGGAGAGCAGACAAATGTGAAAATCGCTGTTCGCTAAATGCCAGAGAAGAATGTCTCCCCAGCGCCTCGGTGCAAGGCGGGATCCTGCCAGCCTGGCTGTCAGCAGTGATGGGCAGCCCGCTGGCAACCGCAGAGGCTGGAATCCGAAATGCAGGAGGTGCTGGCTGGGGAGGAGAAAGTGACCTCGGAAACAAGGAGGGCTTGTTTGCCGCCCTGAGCCAGGTCTCTCGTTTCAGAGGACCAGTCAGTTCAGAATCCCCAAGGGGAGGTGCTGCCAGGAGGGCAACTTGGCATGTTAAGGGCAAAAACGAGGGGGGTGGGGGCAGACCAGCCTGCCACCCAGCTCAGCGCCAATCAGGAGGAAGAATAATTTCACATGGCTTGGAGTGCCCCAAGGCCAGGATTCCAGGGGCAGCAGAGAATGGAAATCTAAGAAGAGACCACACAATGGCTCGTCTCCATCTGCAGGGCTGTTCACCTCTAAGTGAATAGACTGAACCCAAGAGTTTCTTTTGAGGTTCCACTCAGCTCTAAAAATCCAGTCCGAGCTGGTGCCAAACATGTGATGAAGTGGGGGTGGGGGGGGGAAGAGAGGAAATGGGAACCCAAATTAGGACTCTTGGCTGCGGAGACAGCGGAAAAATGCTGCTCAATGCTGGGAGCAGGGAGGAAGTGGGGTCTTTGGCCTTTTCACTTCCCTTCTCAGGCTTCCCAGAGAGGAATTTCCGTGGGGAAGACCTAGAATGCAGGTTAGGAAGTGAAAAGGGAACAACAGACTGATGCAACAAGCTGCTCCCACCCTGGGGGTGAGGAGGGCTCACCTCTGAGGGGAAGGCCCTGCTGGCCTGGGGGCACACGGCAGATTGTCACTGGGTCCCGCTCGCCTCTTCCCCTTCCCAAGAAAGAATATTTAATATTTGCCCATCCGTGGCCAAAGTCAGCATGAGAACAAACACATGGAATCTATTACTGCAACATCAACCTGTGGCTTGGAAAAGTCAGCCCTTCGCCCTCACCATCCCCTTCTCCCGACAACTTCTAAATTTCTATTTTTCCATTCAAAAGTATGGAGTAATTCAATATAGCATAATTCCTCTCAAATGTTTATATGCATACTGTATCTCAGGAACCCAATTCCACAAAGAGATCTTTTGCTAAAGAAAAAAGAGAGAGGGAGAGAAGGGAGGAACCACTAAAGAAACCCCAAATGAGACAAACCACACTATAAGCGGGAAAATTAAACTTCTGATTTGCAACAGAACTCTTAAATTTTCCTTTGGATTGGCATTTAGATAAAAACCTTCCTTTTACCCTCCACCAAGCTAACTCTGCTAATCCAACACCACACAGTAAATGAATGCATTCCCCTTTTGGCTCTCAAACTCTTTCAAACATGTCTTGGAAGATTCTCCAAGTCTCTTTCTCCTCTTCATAAAACAAAAACAAGTTCATTAAAATGTCAGAATTCTGAATTCAACTATCCCTGACCAAGAGTGTTCCCCACGCAATATACAAAAGCGCATTCCTAAAAGCATATGCATTAAATTATCATTTTGCAGTCATACAACTTCAGCATGTATTTTTGGCTCTCCTCCCATTCTTCTTTGTAGCCATTTTTGGGAGCTGTCTACCCCATCAGCACAGTTCCTCATACTGTCCAGTGATTAAGGGCATGGGTTCCGTAGACTTTATCATCCATCTATCCACTGACTGGGTGCTAGGTTTTTATGTCTCCATCACTTCCCCAGCCTCTTCACCAATCTTCCCTCATTTGGTTCAATGAACAGTTAATAATGATCAGCAATTTACTGTAAATTGAGGCTGTCAAGCATTTAATCCTAGTCAAAAATGCCAGGTGTTCCAAAATTTGTGGTTTGTTAGGAATGTCCTCATATTCTGCGGCCTTAGCAGGAAGATTTAAAATGTGATGTCCTTCTTGGGCTCTGCCAATTATTGTTTTTTAAATCTGAGTTGGATATGCTTAGGAGAGAAAATGAAAATGATATAGATTTCCCATGTGACAAGGTCGATGGGAAATGAAGAGGCCCTGAGCATTGAGGGACAACTGAAGTGACTTTTCGAAATTCTGCCTTTGTCACTGACCTCACTCGCCTTGTGGAAAATGCAGTGTCCACTCTTAAGAGTCGTAAATGTCATGCCTTCTCTACCAGTGATGGTGAAAACACAGGGAAATACGGCAAGTCACGGTTAACTGCTGAGTTAACCCAACTAGTGTGTTCCACTGACCAAGTCACCCAGCCAACAGCCAGATCTCCCTTTGACTGTGCTGTGGACACAGCAATCATGGTTGTGGATTCCAAAGATAGCAAGTGAGAGCTCGGAAAGAAGACTTCTCAATGGAGCTCTCCTTGGATGGGCTCTATCTCAGCTGATGAACAGTGTACTGGTGTTTCCATTATCTGAATCCTTCTAGATAGGTTGTAAATTGCCACTGCCCCAAGCCCCTAAGTACCACACCTTCCTGACCTCTGACCAAGGGACCCCCAGTTCCTGGCCCCAGCCATGGACCAGCATCCACTGTGACTGGCCAGCACCCATGCCACCCCAGATGAAACACAACCACCACCCCATCCTCACCATCCTCAAAGCTGCAGTTCTCCCCACAGTCCGTGGTCTCCTCGTCAATGGGGTACGGGGTGGTGGTCTCTTCGCTCTTCACGGTGGGTCCCAGTGTCTCAACTGTGGGCTTTGAGTCTGCAGAGAGGCAAAGTACGGGAGTGAATCCTTCAGGCAGCAGCCTGTGTCACACGCAGCAGGAGGAAGATGCCAAATATTAAGTCTCTCCTCCAAGGGTGGGCCTTTCAAGTTGGAAGGAGAAAGGAAAGCCAAGATGGACACACACACACATGAAGTCACTTCTGTGTGCTCTGGTGAAGTCAAAACCATAACCTGTGTTAAGAAGAATGGTCCCTAGCTGTAGACACAGCCAAGACAGAGGGATGAACACAAACCCACCTGTTCACTCCACTGCAGAGGGTCTGAGGCCAACACAAAAGGCCAGGCCAGGCCGTAATGAGTGTGGGTGACACGGACCCCAGGCGGGACTCAACCATGCCCTGGGTGTTCTGTTTAAGACACTGGACTGTGGTTAAGACTCCACGCTTCCAGTGCAGGAAATGTGGGTTCAATTCCTGGTTGGGGAAGATCCCACATGCCACGTGGCATGGCCAAAAATGTAAAAAAAAAAAAAAAAAAAAGATCACTTAAAGACACAAGTATGGGTGACACATGTAGTGAACGACATCTATCAAAAATGGTTTTGAAAAAAGTCTGGCTTAACACAGTGAGCTCCACCCTGCGGAAGACACCTGTCCGTGCACAGACCCTCGTATGGCCACTGGAGTGGCCCCGGCTTGGCCCAGCTGGCACACGGAACAGGCCTTCTCATCTCTACCTTCTCTGGGTCAGACGGCGCTTATTTTGAACCAAAGCTGTTACAGGATCATCAGAAGCACAAGGGCTGAAGTCAGAGCAAAGCCACTGGGAGGTGGGACCCCACACACTGTTCCTGTTCGCACAAAGCTGAATGGAAAAGAATAGGGCTCCAAGGGACTCAGACTCCATTCAGTGCAAAGCATTCAGGGCTGTGCCTTTAGGTCAGGGTGTGGCAAGTACAAATGCTTCTAGGATACAAACCACTTTTGTAAGAGGGGATGGCCCGCTGGGGGGCAGGGAGGGTAAAGGGCTGCAGGGGAGGTGGTAGAGGAACGCCACATGCCGGTTGTAAAGGCAGCCACCACCATGATGGCCCCAAGTAGGGAGGTGGCCAGTGTGGCCAGATCTTGCAAAAAGATGTCTCTTCCCACACATGAAGCAAAAAAAACAAAAAACCAACTGAAGGAGTCTTTTGGGCCTAGGAAAGAGAACAACAGTCTCAAAGGCCCCTTGTTGAATCATCTAACTTCAGAGAAAACAAAGTATAACTTTAGTTCCACCCTGATGCTCCAGGCTGGTTGCACCTATCTGGGACTTATCAGCCCCTGTCCGGAAACCTACCACCCCCTACACCTACCCCCTGCCCAACTACAAATGTCATCTCAACAAAAGAATACTCAAAATATCCCACCGCTTCCACAAACCTCCCTGTAAGTATGAAGCCTCCCTGATCCCTCTCAGCGCTCAGCCTGGTCATCAGGCCGACTGTCTCTCCTCCTTGCCTGAATAAAGGTAATCTACTTCTGTTGAGGTCGTCTTTCCTTTTCTGCCTCGCCGGAACTGTACCTTACACCAACCCCAGGGAAAATCTTCAGACTTGTCAATGTTGGTAACTGATTCAAAATATGAGGAGCAGGCAACCAAACCTGGCTGGGCAAACCTGGCTGAAGGCAGTCAGTTCTGCCCTCGGCTCTAGGTGATTCATTCACCATCCATTCACTTGTTTATTTGTTGCTGCCAGTCATTCATTCAGCAACCATTTGTGAAGTGAATGAAAGCATGAGTCAGGTGCTAGGTGGGGCCCCAAGGAATGCTGGAAACCGACGTTCAAGTCTGTGTGTTGTGAGGTGGGGTCTTCATCCTGGGGCTGGCCTCCCATAAGACTCCCCAAAAAGCCTGTGCATGGCTCCTACCATTTCTATATATGTTTTTTTGTGTGTGCTACTGTATGTAATTAGGCATCTTTGTCAGCACCCTTCAGGATACCATTTAATAAAGCCGGGAGCTGAAGGAAATCACTAAACGCGCTGAATAGCTTTTTCACGGTTGACTTCCCATCTTTCTGCTATTAAATACTATGAGCATAACCTTTCATACTTCCTTTTGCCATGTCTGCCTCTCACTCACAGTAAATAGCAAACAACCTCAGAGCGTCCTAATTTGTAAGTTCAAATTTGTCACCGTGTCACAGAATCTCCAACACCATTGTAGAGCATCTAGCGGCAGCAAGGCTAGAAGTAATCATTGGAAACACAAACAAATGAACAGGTGAAGTAGCCCTGTCAAATTATTTAGCTGCAGCAACTCAACCCAGCCCATTCTATTCCCTGTTATCCGTTTGGGGTGGGGAGGAAAAAGGGAACAAAGATGAATCGCAGAAATGAATGGAAATGTGAAAAGCAGAAAGCCACAAGGCCTGGGAGAGCGATTCCAGGAAATGTTAGAGTGGGTGAGCTTTTGGCAGAGATGTAAAATGTTAAATCCAGTGGCAAGGGGGGCGGGCTAGGCTATGAGAGGGCAGGACACATGAATGAAAGTGAGGGGATGACAACGGCCTCCGTGTCCACTGTGTTTGTACTGGACACTTAGAGGTAACTGCCCATCACGTTACGCTCCCTGGCAATTGAAACCAGATGTCAGAGACTTCAAAGGGAAGGAGGCTGGGCGGAGGGTGTCGAGGTCCTACTCTGATCTTCCAAAGAACGGCCAGGATGACTTTGAAATGAGAAACCTGTTGCTGACCATCTCCAGTGTCATCTGGGCCAGCTTGGGAGGGGTAGTAAGGCCATTAGCGGTTGTTCAGTCGGTCATAAAGCTGGGCCAGCTCGGGAGAGGCGCGGCACGGGGGTACCGGGACAGGAGTGGAGTATGAGTCAGCTCTCAGCTAGCTGAGTGGCCTCTAGCAAGTGGCTCTTCTCCCTGGGACTCAGTTTCCCCCTCCTAGATCGGTGATCTTTTTCAAGCTGTACGTCACCCTGTTAACAGGTTATGGATCAATTTCGTGGGTAGGACTAGCATTTTAAAATAGGGACTCTGAGGGACTATGATATTTCAGAGTGTACTCATGTGTTAGCACTGCTTTGGGAACTTTTGTTTCAATCACATTTACTTATTATAACAAGTTTATCAGGTGCCAGGCAGTAGGCTAAGTACTTTATTATTTTATTGAATCCTCATGAGAACCGTGAGGGGTGTAGATATGCTACGGTCACCGCCGTTCTTCAGCTGAGAAAACCGAGATCAGCAGAGGCCGGACTTGAACTTGGCAATCTGTCCCTAGAGTCCAGGCTATGTTAATGATATTCTATATTCCATATGCACACATGTGGTAGTGTGTGCCTGTGTGTGTGTACTCACGCTTGTAAGTCAAGTGGGTCATGATACAAATTTATTTTAAATTGCAGATGATGGTCAGAAACGCTTGAAAGTCACTGGCCTTGCAGCCCTCGGGTCCTCTGTACCTCTAATGCTCTGATGCTGGCCAGAAGCAGCCAGCTTGGGTCACTGCTGGAGGACCGATTTCAGCGGCTGCAAGAGGACAGGTGAGGCGCACCCAGCGGGCTGCAGGGAACCTGGCCTCACTCCTTCATGACGGGGAGTAAAGTGTCTTCCCACTAAAATGCGTTCACCCGGGCTGCCTTCCATCCGGAGGTGAGAAAGGCTAATTCGGCCGGATTCCCAGCCGGCACGCCTCAACGGGACACCTCCTGGGCGCCACGGCAACAGCACACAGGCGGCATTTTTCTCCCCGGGAGCCAAAAGCACTTCTCCGACATGCCCTTATTAATCCTTCACCTTCCCCTGCTGGGTGAGCTGCTGACAGGTACCTTACAGACAGGAAAATGGAGATACCTGGGGCCCAGTCCTGCCTGCAGCTCCTGCTGTCTCTGGCTCGGCGCGCCAGCTCAACTCTGGCTTAGCTGAGATCCGTGCCAGCTCTGCCCGGGAGGAGGGCGGGGGCCTGCAGAGGAGGGAGGCCCTACTCGGAAGGATGGATGGGGTGCTTCCCAGGGAACAGGGAGGGTGGCCGTGATCAGTGGGCCCCATCCTGCTCAGGAGACTCTGGAGATGCTCCCGGGCCACTGCTGCTGGGTGGAGGCGGGACCCAGCCAGGCTTCTGCCGCACAAGGGGAAGAAGGCGGGTTCCCAGCAGCTCCCCCGCAACAGGGTCCCTCCCGAGCAAATAAATGCCTTTTACAGATGTAGCTTCGAAATGAAAATGAAGTCTCTTAGCCACTGACATCTGGAGGCCAGATTCAGACATAAACCGATTACTTTATTATCATGAGCAAGGTTTTTTTTTTCCCCCCTTCCCTAAATCAACAGCCACAGCCCTCTGGCCTGAAGAGTCAGGGTCTAATTGAATTTGGGTGGGTGGTGTGTGGTTACGATTTGTTTTTGAGAGACTTGGGGTGGAGGACTGAAACGATCCTCTAAAATCGACAGAGCACATCCCTTGAGAAACTGTCCCAAGTCCAGAGGTGGCAGGGCCCGTGGTTTGAGGTCGAATAAGGTGGGGCGCAGGGCAGGCGGTGGGGAGTGGGGCTGTGAACTGATGGGGCGTCACCAGGGATGGCTGCCTCTCTGCCTGTCCCCATCGTAGTCTGACCTCCTCCCGGGCCGTCCCAGGAAGCCGGGGTCAGGAGACCGTGTGAGCGAGACCTGAAGTGGAAAGGGGGCCTTACCTGTCCAATCACAGCCCAGCACCTCCAGTCGCATCCCAATGCCTGCGGGCGACCACCTCTCCGGGTACACCCGCACGTACTGCGCCAGGACAGGGTCGAACCTCCGGATGTCAGGGGTGTCATAGTGCATATTTCCTTCAAACAGCTGCAGGGGAGACAAGGCCGCTCAGCCCTTCCTGGGTGGACGCCTCTTCACCACTCCCTTCTGCTCCTTCCTCCCCCATCCCGCCCCACCCGTTACGTCCGGCTGGAAGTCTGCTTCAGAGTTAATCCATGGTGGCTGCACATTCTGGTCTGAGGGAGCCCCGTTCTCAGACCAAGGTTTTTATTCATTTGGGAGGTCCCAGAAACATGGCAAATAGGGAGCAGATGAAAGTGGCAGTGGTTGGGTTCTGTTCTCTATTCTGGGAGTGAAACTGAAAATGCAGAATTTGGCTCTGAGTGAGTCTGAAGCTGTACTTGGCTGGGGAGGAGGAAAGGGCATGCAGACTGTCTTGCCTGTTCTGAAGTTCTCCTTTTATTAGAAAAAGAAGTTCTTTCCCTGATGCTTAAGAGTCTAGATTTAGAAACTCCCAGCTTGACAATTTTGACTTAGAAAGTTCCAGGTCACCGAGAGGCTGAAGGGAAAGTGACCATCCTTTCTCTAGGCTGATGACTATTTCTGCTGGGCACATGTTGACAGTCTGAGACTGTGTTCCCCCAACCTTGGTTTAGTAGAAGACATTCTGTCAAAATAAACCTCACCTGAAGCCACACTACATGAAGCTGATGACCGCTGGGCTTGCCCTGGCTCAAGTCACGTGGGGAACCCAACCCAGAGCACGCCTGCGAACCAGTGACTCAGGAAAGGCGGTGCACAGGTGTGCCAGGGGCTGTGCCTGATCTGCATCCAGGAATGTGGCAGAAGGCCCACAATTCCAAAAGCTGGGCACTGCCATGGGGAGAGCAGGCTCTGAGCCTGCCTAAGATCATCTCCTTTCCCAGGCCCTCAGAATGGTTAAGAAGACTCAAGGTCAGCTGTCCCTGGGGGAGGGAGCCTGTGGTCCAACTCTTGTGTTCCGTCCACTGAAGGTTCCAGTTTTCAAGCCCTGAGCCCTTTCAAGCCACTGGAATCAGGAGCTGGGAGTTTACATTAGCATTGCAAAACCTCCAGCCCAGCCCTTGCCTCTGCATTAAGAATGGAAACGTTGGCTTAGTAAAGGCCCCCCCCCCCTCCCCCCCCTCCCCCCCCCCCCCCCCCCCCCCCGAACAGAGACACGTGATACCCCTTCCTTCCTAGAGGCCTTGATCTTCTGCAAAAAATGAAGAGTTAACTTAGCATTGAGGACTGGTGCCCCAGGCTGACTGGGAGATTCACGTGGAGAGGGACAGGGGCATGACATCCCTCCCTTTCCTGGAGCCCCCTGGTGCCCCCTGTTCAGGGCTGACCTTTACCCCTGCAATGGCAGGACAGAGTGGGCGATGCTGGCCTGCACTTCTGGCCTGGAGTTAGTCTCATTTGCCTCTTTCCAGTCTCCCTGTGAGAGGCGGAAAAGATCTAAGCAGTCAAGCCCAGCAAAATACGAAATTCAGCAACACTCAGAAACACACAGTTGTTTTTGGAAGTCATTCCCTAAGTTTCTATAGTTGAGCCTCCAAGAACCACATCCCCTTTGAATATCTGGCCAGTTCCAAGGAAACTTTATCTGAAAGAGGGTATTAAGAGTGTCCAAGTTACTAGCAAGGTGGTGTGGAGTAGTGGTTAGGTGTTCGTGCTCTGGATCATGGCTCTACCACAGGTACTGTGTGACCCTGGACACGATATCAAGCCTCAGTTTTGTCATCTCTGAAATGGGAGGGACCATAAGATCCATCTTCTAGAAATGTTATAAAGATTTTCATTGTTTAGTTGCTCAGTCGTGTCTGACTCTTTGTGATCCTATGGACTGTAACCCCTCAGGCTCCTCTGTACATGGGATGTTCCAGGAAAGAATACTGGAGTGGGTTGCCATTTTCCTTCTCCAGAGGGTATTCCCGACCCAGGGTTAGAACCCATGTCTCCTGCACTGGCAGGCCAGTTCTTTACCGTCTGAGCCACTAGGGAAGCCTGTTGTAAGGATTAAAAAGCATTTAGCAGACGGTCTGGCACGAAGTATCCTTCAGTTAACATTTGTTTGACTGGCTCATAGGAGTTGGTGATGACCATCTAGGCAGGAAATCGACACTCCAGCCTGCCCCAGATCAACCTCCCTTTGTGGGGCAAGGTTAGGGAGTCCTCTGGGAATATCCTACCTTTGGCTGCTGGGTCCGGGGGTCTTGGATGTGCTCCCAGTCTTTGCCATTGAGGCTGTAGGAGACTTTGAACTTGCGCACAAACGCCCTGGCTTCCACCGCAGTGATGCTATCTCCTCCACGGGCCCCCTGGATGATGACGCCTTTCACGGTCTTGGGCGCTCCCAGGTCCACCTGGAGCCACTCCTCGCCTGGCTGGGCCTGAGGGATCCGAGGGAACCAGCCTGAGCGGCTGCTGACCAGGCGGGCTGCACTGGGGCTCCAGAGGTACTCACGGGTGGAGGAGGCAGAGATCTGGGAGTCGGCGATGAGCCCCGAGAGCATCCCCAGCATGTTGGAGCAAGGGGCGTCTGCAGAGAAGGAGGAAGATACAAGAGGTCAGGCTGGTACCCTGTTAACTGGGACCACCCCCATCAGTAGGGAGCTGTCAAAGAACCCGACTGGCAAACACTTTAAGTCAGCACTGACTTCTCTGCATTTCAAGGTGGGATAGCACTGTGGTTAAGAGCATGGCTGGGCACCAGACTGCCTGGATTCACATTTGCTTTGTCACTTACTAGCTGTGTGACTTTGGGAAAATGACTGAAGTGTTCTGTGCTTCAGTTTCCCTAGGCCTAAAGGAGGATTAGCAGTAGTACTTACTTCTTGGGGGTTGTTGCAAGGATTCCATTAGTTACTATATAAAAGTCAGTTACTGATTCCATTAGTTATTGTATGAAAAGCACAGTGCCTGGCATGGCTGAGCATCTTACGCTGTTAGCCAAGGGCTCTCACATCCTTGTTGGTGACAGTCCCTACTAACCCTCCCGGGGGTGGTGAGCATAGGGGATCTGTGCTGAGCATTGAATCGTAAGCTGGGTGATTGTTTGCCCATCTAGATGGAACCCTTCGTGGGGTTAGGTCTTTACTTCCATATATATCATCACAGCTCTTTTCTGCCTTGCATCCTTCTCACTTGCTGTTCCCTCTACCCGAAATGCTGTTCCCCTCAGTCACCATCCGACCACCCTTTACTCAGCCCAGACCTTAAGTGTCACATCCTTAGAAAGGCTGTCCCCAAACTTTTGACCAATGTTCCAAGAGGTCCCTTCAGTCACTCTCAGAGCACCTCTTCCTCTTCCTTCACAAAGTTATCCCCATACTTACATTTGTTTATTATCTGTCTTGCCCCCCAGCCCGAACGCTCTGCCATGCCAGGGACCCTATCTGCTCATTCCCGTCTCTTTTTCATCTCCAGCTCCCAGCGTGGCGTCTGGCACACAGGGGGCCTTCTATAAGTATTCATGCAGCCATTGAGAGAGTGGAGGTTGCCTGAAGACATGGTACCCAGCAAGGCAGGGGCCAGACTTCGTGTGCATTCAAGACCCACACAGATAAAACCAAGCCTCCTGTGAAGGCCACGTGCAGCAATTGTGCTGTTAGCACAGGGCTGGGAGCGGAAGCAGAGCCCAGGACTCAGTTCGCTCTCCAGCCTCACAGCAACCCCACTTTACCTGTGACGCGGCAGCCGAAGAGTTCCAGGCGGAGGGCGATGCCCGTGTGCCAGGTCTGCGGGCGGACCCTGACGAAGCGTGTCAGCAGCGGTGAGTGCAGCTTGTTCAGAACCACCTCTGTGGCATCGTTGTTGGCTTGGAAGACCTGTAACATCACACGCCAGTCCATGTTATTGAAATCCCTGTGTGTAGTTGAGCCAGGCAGTCTTTGACGGAGTGGGGTCAGCTCTGTTCAATGTTATTTCCCTTAAGCTTAAAAATAATCAGTGGGTTTATAGTCTGGGGCTGTTTTAGAAATGCCGTGGGGGAAGAAAAAAACAACAGTAATTTCTCACACTGCTCTAACTTGAAAACAATACATGGTCTTCACAAATACTTTTGGAGGCAAGAAAAAATTTTGCCTCTGGGCCTGAGAGCAAGCAGAGGAAGGCACCGTGAAAAGGAAAACACTTTCAGAAGCCAAGAGAGAAGGGGAATAAAAATGGAACCACAATGTCATCTTTTAGGGCTTGTGGACCTCTCTCCCTAGCTTGAACTTCACTTCCCCGCTTGCTCAGGTTTCAGCATATAGAAAGATCTGCAGGGCATTTTATCATCAGAAAGTGCATCACGATTGTTTTTGTTAGTTACTTAGAGGTCTCCCTGCTCCATGGATGGGTGAGAAAATGGGGGCACTGTCTACCCCGGTGCCCCTATGTCAATCAACACTTTCTTGGTTCTTTCTGGTCTTTGTTGCAGGCAAACCCTTGGAGTCCTGCTTTGGCTTCCTCTCACTGCAGTCTCCGCCCTGTAATGAAATCCACCCCATCCCCATCTGACTGATGCATCTCTTATGGTAAGAATGGCCGTTCCGAGTAGCTTCTGATCCAAAATGGTAGGAGCAAGTCCGAGCTTACCAGATGGCCCAGATCAATAACTGCCACATGGACCTTATGCTTTTTTGTGCTCTCCATTACAAAAAAGAAAAAAAGAGGAGCTGGAACAAGTGGACGTGAGTTTCTCCCGGTTTCCCTTGATAAGAGTGGAGGGAAAGACCACTAACCACCACTCCTAGATCATACCTATCACAGCTCTACCAACCAAGTGACTGTAAATCCATTCATAGCCAACTCTGCAACAACTAGCCATTCCTCTTGGGTAGGGGGACCAGCTCCTTCAGCTCATGACACCTATAACACATGAGATGTCTGGGCACGGACAAGCTTTGGACAAGGGGAATGGGGAAACTAGTATGTTGGAATGCCACTGAGCCAGATGCTGTGTAAACACAATCAGGCCTAAAAAACATCCCAGGAAGTAAGTGCTATTATTTCCACTTTGTTGATGGAAAAACTGAGGCTCAGAGATGTCTGTCTGGATCCCAAGTCCTTGCCACGTTTTTAGGCTGCAGGCTTGTGGTTGTCTCTCTTGATTCTCGTCTTGCTTACATGTGCAGTGTTTATGTCGGTGTTAGGAGTCTTGGAGCCTTGAGATCCCCAAGCTGGGTGGGATGGAGGGAGAGCTGTTATTGAGTGGTGTGTTCCCACTGATTCTAATCCCAACGTAGAAGGCTCTGGGAAACAGCGAATAGAAGCACCAAGGCTTAGAGCTAATTAACAACGTGGTCCTGGCTTCCTTAGGAACTGTAACTAGGAACTCTGCCATTTGGCAACCTTGAACCTTCTGTATTTCCCACTTGCTAAAGGTCAAACGTCAGAGCCATTAATAGCTCCCACCGATGGTGCCGGTGAAGGCTAAGAGCCATCATAGCTTTTGCAACCAAATGAGGGGATGTGGCCTGTTGAAGAGAAATGGAGGGAAACAGAAGACGAAACAGTATTCAGAGGACCACTGTATGTGCTGAAACCCCTTGTTCCTGGCCCTGAGCCCACCTATTCCAGGGGAGCTCCCCCCTCCAGCCTGGCTGTTCGCTCTCCTCCCTTGGGGAGCCTCCTCTCTGGGCCCCAGGCCGCCAGTTTCCTCCTCTGCCGCTTTGCTGACTGCCGGGAGCACCAAAGCAGGATAGACGGCCGCACGCATCCCTCACAGCTTCAGTTTGGCTGTTTCCCTCATGGTGATTCAGGACAAAGAAGAGCGAGAAGACGAAGAAAACGGGCCACAAAAGCAGAAGGAAAGAAGTTGGAGCCAGACACTTGGGAGAAGGCCGACAGGAAGAAGGAGGTGCCTGAACCTCTGTGATCTAATCTTGGGGAAGGAACCGCCAGGAGGAGGGCCAGGAGGCCGGACAGCCCAGGCCCCGCCATGCCCCCTCCTTCGCTTCCTTGCTGCTCTGGGGAAAGAGATGGAGGAACCGAGTCCAAAGGAAGGAGATGAATCAGTTCTCCTAGAATTCAGCATGAGGCAGTGGCTCCTTGTTTGTTTTTTTGTTTTGTTTTGGCAGGGCAGAAGCAAAGGCTAGCCCTCTGCTTATTTCGGACGGGTGCTGTGAGCAGTGGGGGGGCCCCACTACTGACCTGCTCTTTGAGGATGGTGGTGGCTGTGTGTGGCCTCCATCAGGAGATGCTAAGGAGTTCCAAGGCGGAGGGCTTGGTGGGGGGTTTGATTTGCCACGTGAATATATAATTGGAGTGTTGAGTGGATTTGAACCTCAACACAGCTGCTAATCCGCAGCGTGCACACCACACTGGCACCGTTTAGAAACACAGCACGTCTTATGTGTTTTTAATGTCCAGTTTTATCTTATCTGACCCCTTCATTTCTCAGCCTGGGCAGACAAGACCAGGAAACCATTTCTTTCCTTCCTCAGTAAGGAAATGACTGTGTCTTTGGACTGTCTTGGGGAGGCTGGCTGTGTGTGGGCATGGGGAACACACGCGTGTGGGTACGTGTCTGAGGAGGGGGCTGCTCTTCCCATGGATGTGTGTGACCACAGGCTGGGGTCAGCCTCCTGGATCTCTGCCCACAGTGGCATCAGTCAGTGAGGGAGGCAGGCACATGGTGTATCTACCTGAGGACACCTCGCTGATTCTCTAATTGACCTTCCTTCTGCTATTGCTCACTCTTCTCCCACCCCTGAACCAAACGAAGGCTCTTTCAAAGTGACCTCAAGTAGTCAATCCTGTTTCTGAGCCCAGTTCCTCCTCAGTGTCTTGTTTGCCCATGAGCCTGTGCTTTTAACTACCCTCTGTTCTTGGGACCCTTGGCTGACGGAATACCATCTCTTTTTGGAATGTGGACCATTTTTAAAGTCTTTATTGAATGTGTTACAATACTGCTTCTGTTTTATGTTTTGGTATTTTGGCCATGAGGCAGCTGGGATCCGAGCTCCCCAGCCGGGGATCGAACATGCAGCCCTGCACTGGAAGGAGAAGTCTTAACCTCTGGATCGCCAATGTGTGGTTGTGCTCAGTCGCTCAGTGGGGTCTGACTCTGTGACCCCACAGACTGTAGCTCCCCAGGCTCCTCTGTCCCTGGGGGAGACCCAGGCAAGAATACTGAAGTGGGTTGCCATTTCCTCCTCCTCGGACCTCCAGGGAAGTCCCCAATACCATCTTATTTTAATAAACTTTTTTATATACCTCTTACTCTGAGGTGGGCGCAGCAGAAAAAAGTTCAAACACTACTGAACCAGGAGCCAGACTCTGTTGTTAATTAGTTCCTGCTGTGCTTCCTCACTCAGTCGTGTCCAGCTCTTTGCGACCCTAAGGACTGTAGCCGGCCAGGCTCCTCTGTCCTCGGGGATTCTCCAGGCAAGAACACTGGAGTGGGTTGCCATGCCTTCCTCCAGGGGATCTTTCCAACCCCGGGTCAAACCTAGGTCACCCGCATTGCAGGCAGATTCTTTACCGTCTGAGCCACCAGGGAAGCCCTAACTGTGGGCAAATATCTCTACCTCCCCCAGGCCTCCATTTCCTTCTCTGTTAAATGAGGAGATTGTATGAATTGATCTGTACAGTCCCTTCTGGCCCCCAGATTCTACGGCTTGCTTCACAAGAGTTTCTCATTTAGAACTGCCCTAGGAGTGTCCACTTTCTAACAGGGCATTTTAGTTACCACTGTCCCTTGTAGCCTAAGTGCTTTTGTGGACAAATGCTGTGGATTTTCATACCCTTCAAATAGTGCTCAGACTCAGAATACCTAGTGACTGCTCCACTCAGAGGGAGAATATACCTTGTTGATGTTTTGGTTCAATAACAGTTCAAATTATTAATAAATGAAGAATAATAAATAACAACACCTTAGTCCTCACATATTGTCTTGTGCCCAAAGATATCAAAGTGCAATTTATGAAAATCCATTTTTAATGAAACATTAAGCAGTTTCTATTTCTCCAGACCCAATGGATTTATAAGGACTCTATTTTTCTCCCTGCACGGCCCTATTTATAGCTGGTAAATGCTATCATATATTATACATCTTTATGACTTTCTCAATGCTTCTGTGGTTTCAGAATCACCCTTCATATGTTTTCTGATCAAATTCTCTGAGATGGATTCTTGGCTTCCAGTCGAGGCACTGCAAGGTAAGGAGTTGGCGTGCTTGGGAAATGATGCCAGGAAATTGGTTTCACTCCCTATTCCCCGCCGACTCACTGAATCACTATAGGCAAATCAATAAACCTTAGATACCTTGATTTCTCCTTCAGGAAAATAAAGTAGATAGCAGGCTTGCAAATAGACACTGAACTTTACCAGCCAGCCCTCCCCGCTGGCCCTAGTGCCAGCAGCATAGCCAGGACAGATGTTAGACGGGAAGCTACAGCACAAGTAACAAATAGGTCTCTGTTTAACTGGGAAAGTTCAAGCCTTCAAAGCCATTAACTCTCAAGTCCCGCCTTGAGGACAAGAATTTTCAGGCCATCACTTCACAGTGAGGAGTCCACATTGCTGAGAAAACTCAGTGACTTGTCAGCGTATGGCACACCCAGATAGATGTATATAAAATGTGATGATCACATTTTAACATCTGCTTTAAAAGCTGGATGTCACAGATGGTATGTGTTTTTGTTAACTAAAAAAAAAAGTGAATATGGTTGCTTTCCCACCCAAAGGAAAACCAGAAGTGTGTTCAAGGTGATCCTAGCTTTCTAAAGAGGTGGGATATCATTGATTATGTTGTAATTACTAATGCGTGTGTGTGTGTATATATATGTGTGTGTGTGTATATATACATACATACATATATATATATATATATATATATATATATATATGTAAAGCTACGTTGAATATAAAGATTTCTTCAAGTGCACTTCTGTAAACCAAGTTTGAAAAACAATTCAGGGCACGAAGTGGTTTAGATAATCCATTTGGTGCCTTGCTGAATTCCGAACATAATCCAACACTTGCCAATTGATTCTGGAGACCTTTGGTTTATTTTCAGTAAGACAGAATCTGAAACCGGCAGCACTTCATGGATTTTTTGATTTGCACCTCTGGGAGAGGGGGGCATCTGCCAATTAAATTGGCTGCCATCCAATATCCCAGTTTGGTTATTATCTACAAATCACTCTTCCCCCACCCAGGAAAAGAAAACAACATGTTTGTTTTGACCATGTCTGTGAGCTCATAAGGCATGGACTATGTAAAAAACAAAAAAGAGAAGTATATATGTGTGTGTGTGTGTGCATATATATATATATATATATATATATATATATATATATATGTATGTATGTATGTTTATACTCTAATAAGAAACATCTAGCCAGAAAGCATCACGTTTGGTTTCTGAGGTCATCTGCTCTTTGTCTTTCACCCCATTTCTAGTCATAGCCACCACTTCCTGCTGACCCCTCCCAAAGATCTCTTTGAAGAACATGCAGTGATGTTCTCAGGCACCACTGAGAACAGTCGCTGTTTCATTGCCTACCTGGGAGTCCTCTCTGAGGGTGGATTCTCTGCCAGCCCTGAATCTCTGTCCCATACGCTGGGCATCTCTGCCATCAACGTCCAGGTGCCCAGGCCAGTGCAGACACCCAACAGTCTTCGAGCCTCTTGGCGGAGAGCCGAAGCACAGGGCCCCGGTGCTCCTGGCAGCCTCCCCTGCCTCCGTCAGGCAGGCCTTGGGTCCACAGACGCAGACCCTCATTCTGTGCGCTGCCTCCCACCTGACTGGGCTTCATTTGTGCCGTCTGCGCATGCCCATCCCTTCATTACCTACAGTGTGACCTACAATTAACTTCTATTTTGCTGCAGAGTGAACACAACTGGCTCCAGGAACTGCACAACGAGCAGAAAATTGTTCAAAGACAACACAGTGCTGGAGCCCTGAGGTAGAAACCATGCAGGAGATCTTTTTCTCCTTCCTTGCTTTTTCGAAAAATAAATATTTCTCTTCACTAATAAATGTTTCATTGCATCCAAAGTTCTCCTTTGCAATCTACTTGGCAAAGACTCTCAAGGAGCAGAGCAAAGCCAGCAGAGAAGAGAGGTGGCAGGAATGGAGGGCAGAGATGGGGGAAAACAGGAGCACCTTTTAAACATTCTTCTCAGGAACCACCATACTAACCCATCCTCACTCAGGACCAGGGGCTGGTCCTCCCTCTCCCACCCACTCTCCCTTGCATTTTCTCTAAAGTCAGCCATCGGGGCTGCATGGAGAAATAAATGGGTAATCAATGAATACCATCCTGCTTAATTAATTTGTTGCACCAAACAGGCAAGGGTAGGGGTGGGGGTGGGAGCCTGCTGCACTTGGGGAAAATGATGTTAAGGTAATGGACTTTTTTTTCCTGTTTGTAAATCTTGGTCCTGACATTTCTCTCTTAAAACTCTTCCTTAAAGACTATAAATTTTTTTTTTTTTAAGCTACTTTCATTCTAGTGAATGTGGGAACTTAGCCAGATACAGAATCAGAAGGGATGTCTCTCTCCTGTATAAATATATATCTATGAGAGACACCGAGAAAGAGAATTTAAGGGTGGGAAGGGATGGGGGTAGGGCAAAGAAATTCCCCAACCACCAAATGCTCATTTACCACCACGATGCCCTCCTATCTCCTCCTCTTTACTTTAGGGCTGTTTTTATCATCAGGCAGTGTTGCTGAGGTGAAGGAGGAGACAGAAGGGCAGGAGCTTGTTGTGGGGTGTAGGGCAAGGAAAGCCAATTTTTTTTCTGGGGGTGAGGGGTGGAGGTGGGTAGTATGTGCACATCCCCATCTGTGTGTGCCTTGGGGGGCCCATTAGATTTACTGCTGGATCATGTTACCCCCATCAAGATGCCGAGCCCTGGAACACAGCACACTAACAGGATTAGGGTTTCAGGATTTGAGACAGGAGAGCATGAAGGAGGAGAGGCGCAGGGGACAGCTCAGGGATCGGGGGCTGGAGGCGAGATGGGAGGCAGGAGAGTGGACTATCAGAGCCATGAGGGGGTACTCCCATGAAGGTGGGGCAGAAACAGACATTCTACCTGGGTGGGAAGGGCCTCCAACGGAATGCCTCCTGAAAGGACACTGCCACATTATTTAAGGAGGCACCTTTTCATCTCCAGGTGGGGAAAAGAGAGCAAAAAGGGTACAGGGACTGAGGTTGCTAAATATACCTGACAACTGCACTCCTTTTCTAGAAGAAATCTCAGGAAACCACAGAGTAGGGAACCGGTGATGGCAAAGAACCCGACAATCTACCCGGCGAAGAGTTCACCCCACTGCTCATCTGGGGACGCTTGGGCTTTCGCCCAAGCAAAATCACGGCACCATTTTACATTTCCTGCTGTCTGCTCCATCCCACTGGCCGTGGGTCTGGAAAGCATGAAGAATTTAGCATCAAGGCTGTAAGTGCCAGGGAGGCTGGCCTCCAGTCCCGGAGACAAGTCAGCACCCATGGGGGTTGGGAGAAGCCAGCCATGGGGGCTTGATGGAGAAAAGGTTCCAAGCTTATGTATAATGAAATTTTCCCTGGAGCTTCCTAAGCGGAGAGGCTAAAGGTCTGAGCTCATCCCATGGCAAATGGATAAAGGGACAAACTTAATTACCAAGGGCCCTCGATTCTTCTTGGTTATAATTGAGGGGGCCAGATACACTGGGGGACTTGAATTTGGAGAGGACATCAGCCCTCTTCTGAACATACGTGACCCTGGACAATACAATCATATCCATGACTTCTAAAGTTTGATGTCCATTACTAGCTGATGGTTTGAGTCCTTGTCTTAATATTATACACAATAAGTAAAATTACTACAATGAAAGGGAAAGCCAGTCATCTGCCAGGAGGCTTCAATAAAAGGTATACATATATTTTTTAAAAAACCCAAATTTTCATAGAAGGAAGAATTGCATTCCTAACTGAAGCCTGAGGGGTACGGTTTATCTGCGGCAGCTCACGTACAGGCCCCATCAGATGCACGGGGAGGTCTGGATGACTTATCAGGTCCCTTCCAGACCTATGGTTTTAAGAGAGGCAGATAAATATCCCATGGGGCCTTGTTACTTTTTAAATTGATAACTTGCCTCTGCTCAAGAAGAGCTCTGTGGGTCTAATACATTAATTATATCTGCAGAGAGCCTTCCATCTATGGATCCCAAGGTGCTCTGCCTTCAGCAAAAAAGGCACCGTTCCATTTGGGCCAGCAGAAATACTGAGGCACGGAGCTGCAAAGAGAAATCTCCGAGGTCACGTAGTGCATCATCTGAGAAGGTCTGAAGAGAGACACCACATGATTCTAACTTTTAGCCAATTAATTTGGGGGGTTTGTCTTTCCTCTTAAGTTTCTGAAAGGGTTTTAAATTTCTCAGATGGCTCTCACAATGATTTGTCTTAATTTGGAAAATAAATATAGAACTGAGGATTTTTGAAGTGATGGAGGAGTGGTTATTTGTTCTGAAGGGATGTGGCCAAAGTGACTTCATTCAACGTACAGCTCAGGATTCTATGATGGGGCCCAAAATCCAAAATGATGAGCCCAGTGCCCTCAAAGCGCAACTTGTCTTCATAGCTCCATGAATGTGGGCCTCTCTTGAACCCTGGATGGAACATTGAGGAAGCCAATTTCCCTCTGAATGCAAGATGGTGAGCCATCAGATTATGAGATGACTGGTCTGAACTCAAAGCGTGGTGACTGGTGCCTTCCACAGGGACTCCACAGTTCCCCAAGTCCCTGGAACAAATTACTTTGCCCGAGAGCGTCAGTTCCACAGTCTGAAACACTGTTAAATTCTGAAGCAAATAAGCCGGTGCCTGAGGGTTCTCTGAGCCCCTTGGAAGTCATCATTACATTAATAAGATTGAGCTTAGTGCATTTCTGCCACTCATTACGGGTAATTTTGAAAACTCTTGGACCCAAGCCTTACCCAATCCCTGTCCTCACCCTTCCATCCTCAATCTGGCCTTCAGGATACAGGTAGCACCCCACAGACTTTTTCTTTCAGTCCAAACTTCTTCCAAACACATCAGAACAGCCCAGCAACACTGTGACTAAGAACAAGGTAACCAGAGTGACATCAGCAAGAAAGATGCTCACATGTACCCAGTAAGGGACAATTGGAATTGAAGGCTTTTGCTTAGACCTGTAAGGGCATGGCCTACGTCCTCCTGGCCGGACAGCAGCCTCTGTCTCACTGCCTCCAGTGCAGACTCGCAGAACCAGCATCTCAGAGGTGAGCAGGATCCCAGCCAAGGCCTCGTGCCTTCCAGCTCCTTCCATCTTTCTCCACGCCCCTCCCTTGGTCTGTGTACATAATTGTGCCTATAATTATAGACATACATACCAACTTTCCGCTATTGTACTTACAATGCTATGTCTGTGTTTGGGGTGTTATTAATACAGCTGGTGAAACCAAAGGCAGTAGTTTTATGCTTGTGGTTTCTGAAGAAATATATGTGAAGCAATTTGTATAATCTGAGGGAGCACATGGGCTGGCTGTGGGCTCTAACAGGTGGAAGAGCTCTCTGCTTTGTGGTTACACAGTAAATATGCATAAGAAGGTTTCCCCTGTAGGAAAATCATAGGTTCCATTTTTTATGGCATGTGGAGTTGGATAAGGATTTGGGGATGTGCTGTACACGTAGCCTGTGTAACCGGGCTGCATTTTGCCTGGAGGATCCTTGCAATATCCCCAGCGACAGGGTAATGCCTTTCTCATCCGCAGCCTCACTGTTACCTGTTGAATGGAAAGGGCCTAAGAAGAGCCTGCTTCCAGGCCGTGGGAGGTTGGAAAAGAGCTCTTCAGTCAGTCCCCCCTCACTTCCTAGCCTCAAGGAAGTCTTCCCCCGCTAGGCGCAGGCCCTTGCCTCAGCCCAGTCTGGGTTCAAACTGTAGACAGTGTTTCGCAAGGGACTAGCCCAGCCATGCCACCACCCTGAGTGCTCATTAATCTTGTTTTCCTCCAACTCCCCCAATTCCCTGGCCTTTGGTATACAGCACTGGTGTTGACAGAGACCAGGGAATTGAAATCAAGTCCCCACATTTCTGCCCCAAACATCCCCTTCCCCTCCTTGCACACCCCGTGCACTGGGTCCCATCCGCAGCCCCTCCCCACTGCCCCACACAGCAGAGCCCGCTGCCGCCTCCACCTCTGATGCGCTTTGCTCACAGGTCCTGCTGGCTCAATTCTGCTTCTGAGTCCACTTAGCACCAGCGTGCCTGGCACGGTGCCCACCCTCCAGCGGCTACAAAGGGAAACTGGTAGTGTCCTGGGTTGACGAAACCTCTCCCCACACTGCCCCCCGGTCCCCTCCTCACCCCACCTCCCCTTCATGGCATCAAATCAAACTGCAGCAGACTTGACAAATCTATTTGGCACGGTTCACTCAACTATTTCAACCCGAACAGCCAGAGAGCTGTGCTGACACACCATGAACGGTGCGGAATCTGCACATTAAATACAGACGTCTGGGAGCAGATCCGATAATGAAGGAGCCGCGGAGATCAGCCATGGACTTGAGGACCCGGCGGTCTCCTCCCTGGCCCGCCACACCCGAGGGGGGACAAGGGCGCACAGCGAGGGGGCAGTGCTTGACTGGCAGCCTTTCCATTCTTCTGCCCCTTCTAGGTACCAAGAAGGAAATTACCCCGTGGTTTCTAGGGAAAGAAATTTAGTCATGGGTGAGAAGAGGAGGCAAAGAGAAGAGAGAGAGAGAAAAAAAAAGAGATGAGAATGTATCTGGTATGAAAAAGTGGAGAAGAATGGTTCTAAAGGAGTCCAGAAAGCTACATTTAATTCTCAGGAATATCTTCCTTGCAGAACCAATACCAGGGATAAAGCCGGGGAGGACAGCATTCTATCAAAATGTGCAGTGCTAAGGTATTTCCAAAAGCAGATTTCCTACAAATGGTGTTTTAAATAGCATCCCAGTCCATCTGCGTGCTTTTAAAATCGGCTTATGCTACAGTATCCCTCTGGCCAGTGCTGCTTAGTCATTGAGCCTGGACAGGGAGGTGGTTAGGGGAACCTCTTCCTCCTCCCCAGTACCCACCCCAAGCCAGCTGCTGGGCCTTGCCTGCCTGGCTGAATTTCTGGGTTCTAGCAGTTTCTTATGGAAAAGGGAGGGTGGAGAGAGAGGGCATGAGAAGGAACAGGCTGGGATGAGGACTTTGTCCACAGAGCTCCCAGCACCCCATGCTGACTCTGGCTTGCTGTGTCCAAGTCACATTTAGTAACTCTCCCTGAAACAAAAGCAGGCAATGAGAAGCCAGACCTGCTCAACACATCAAAATGCGGAAGTCTTTCAATTGCTAAGTCTCTCACTTTCTTTATCTGTGAAATGGGGAGTGTGTGTGTGTGTGTGTGTGTGTGTGTGAGAGAGAGAGAGAGAGCGAGACAGAGAGAGAGAGAGACCTGATAATATCTAGAAGCCATGATTTCAGATGAATGGTGCCATGTTACTATGGCGATCTTAATTTTTAAAAATCCACTCCTTTAAAAACTCACATTTCCCGAGTGAAGCAGTGCCAACATTATAGTTTGGGATTTTCTGGGCCCAAGGTTTCCTGTTTCAACAGCAAGAGCAAGCTGCCTTGGGGCAGTGACACAGGCTGAGAGCACCTTGTTCGGAAAAGACCTTCGGCCTCTCAAGGTTTGGCCACCTGTGTACCCTTTTGATAACTCACAATCTGACACAGAGAGAGACACTCTCCCTCACTCCCCAGTTCCATTCAGAGAAGGATGAGCGTTCCCCTTTGAGACCCAAGAGTCAGCCCACAAGCAACAGTGCTCCCTCCCTGCCCAGGTGAGACCACTGGCCATTTCCAGTAAGCACGCACTGAGTCTACCTTATAACCAGTATGCACATCGCCAGCGCCAGCTACAGACCTGTTCACTGCCAGAATGCCACGTGTTGTAAGAAAGCTGAGACCAGACATTCATCCATATATGCAACAAAAGCCTCACATCACCCACGAGGACACGCCTGTGGGAGCCCGGGATGCTGAAGGCACCAGCCTTGCAGATTCAACGCCTTACTGCCAAGCATGACTGCCAGTTCAGATCTCATCCCCGACAAACCAAATTTCTCCTCATTATTTATTGTCCTCTTTTTCCTTCGGGACATTGTGATTCCCTCTTAGGGTCTGTGCCCTTTTATTTCCAGACCTCGGTAACTCCCCCGAACTGCAGTTTCATGGGGTTTTGTGACTGTTAACGCAGCATGTGGAAGGGACTCAGGCCATCAACGCTCAATGAATCCTGCGCAGGGAGACACGGGCCAGGAACACATTCTCTCCTTCATTTGTAGTCGGAGAGCGAGCTCGCTCTCTCTCTGCTGTAAGATGCGACAGCAGCCAGGCTGTCGGAGAAAACGGTGTCTTCCAATCACTTTAGCATAAGAAAGAGTATTTTCAGGGTCAGTGTCTCCGGGGCCTCCATCAGTTACTGGAGCCTTGGGGAGCAAGGCCGCCTTGTCCGTGTGGGGTACCCACCCTTGACCCACCTCTCCTGCTCCGGCCCTGCGTGCCCCTGTGGTGGGGCCACGGGCTTACCTTGTGATTCTTGCCGTGCCGGTACACCATCCAGTCCTCACCATTGGTGCTCACTTCCAGCTTGTAGGATTTGACATAATAGCCATTCTGAGTTTCCCTGGAAATTGCTCCCTGTGTTGCAATGGCTGTGAGCACAGTTAGAAAGCGTAGGTCCACCTGGAGAGGAAAGGCGAAGAAGGATGGGTGTCTTGACTCCTCACGCAAGGTAGCATCTGGGCTTTCCTTCACAGGACACCACTGCAGTCCTTGACTCCCAACCCGCGTCTGTGATTCACTCACAGGTATTGGTGGTCAGTATCTGTCTGCATCCACTAGACAGTTAAACACGACATATTCGAACTGCAATGGACACCTCTGAAATTGTAGCTTGAGTTTTATTTCCTTTTTTTTTCTTTCTTTTTTTTTTTTGCAAATCTGAACAGACAGGATGACTGTTTATCTTAAAGGAATCATTGAACATCTAGAACTATGACCCCTTTTTACTTAACCACGACCTGCCTTGGATAGTGAAAGTGGATGCTGTTTTACAGGAACAATGGCTAAATCCAATCCACTCCACTCTGATCCAGCCCAGTTCAATCCAATTCGCTTACGAGGCCCTAGTTGCCAAAGTCTCAGCTCAGAGCTCTTTCTCCTCCCCTCAGTCCCTCACTCCATTGTGTATTTAGTCCTTGGGTCACCAAGGGGTCAGAGGGCATGTGGAGTCTGCCCAAGCAATTAGGCTTATGGACCAAGTCCTGACCTTTCGTCTGACAAGGAGGATGGCCAACATTTTGAGCCACCTTCGCTTCCACAACACCAAACCCATCTGGAAATTGCAAGGTGTCATTGTTTTGCAGGCCACTGTGTTTCTTAACAGCAATCTCCCTGTGATCAAAATTGAGCCAGTTCGCCCTGGTAAAATTTGATTCAGTAAGCATTTATTAGCTACTTAATATGTGCTCAGCATGATTAAGCATTCTAAAGAAGTACATAGTGCTGTATATGTGTATGATAAACAAGTGGAGAGCAATAGGAGAGAGCATACGATTAGGACTCAAAACGAGGACTACAGTCAACGGAATGCTGGCTGTAAGAACTTTCTGGAAGCTTTGCTAGATGAGAAGGATTATTGGAGAGGAAGAGAAGAGAGCGACAGATGGCCTTAGGGTTGGGCTGTTAGAGCTCATTCTGTGGAATGCTCTGGAAGTTTCTAAGGGGTCTTTCTCCCTTTTCTGTCCTAAGTAACGTCCTGTCTGCTCAGTAACGTCCTTCTCAGAGCAGAGGCTGCTGTGTCGCATCAGAGCTAAGACAGGCTTGTCAGCAGGTCACAAGGCTGCCTGCCATGTGTCATGAAAGCAGTCCTTGCTCTAGCATGGAACTAGCGGCTTGCCTCCCCCGGGGACCAGTGCTGGACCAGTGTGGAGAGCAAGGGAGGATTACTCCACAAAAGCTGCAAGTCTTATTCAGAAGGAAAGCAAGCAACAGTCTGAAAAAATGCTGCAGGGCATCCATGCGATTGGAATTTCATTCCTGGTAGTGATAATTTCCCACGTGGTCTCCTGATGGCTATCGGCAAAACCTTCCTGGCAGGGCTCCCTCCAAACAGCAGAGGTCACAAAAGGTTGCCGTGCTTCTCAGCCAGCCTGCCCTTAAGAAAAATGCCCCCTACGTCCTGATGCCTCCCTCTGCCAAGAATGAGGATGTTCTGGAGCTGTTTATAGAAGTTGCTTGGATATCTACAGTGAAAGGGCAAACACCCTCCCAGCCCAGCAAGTTCACCAGGGCCTGGTAACCTTCACAAGGGCAGGGCAGTGTCCATTTTATCCTGGAGCTTAGCACAGCGCCTGGCACTGTCTGTTTGCGCCTAGAATATGGATTTCTTAGGATGGATGGATGAGAGGAGTTCTCAGTTGTTATACTTATTTTCTTCGTGTCCTTTGTCGACTCTAGTGAAGCAGCCAGTCACCTCACCCACCGAAGCGCACACACTCTGCACAGCCTCTGAGTCAGTACCTGGAGATACTCCTTGCTGGAGTCCAAGTTGGGGGTCCAGCCATTGTCGTCACCATGGAGCCGGCTTTGCTGAGGTGTCCACCTCCCATCAGAGTACGTAGATGAGGCACTGATCTGTTCATTAGCAATCCGGCCAGACTCCATTCCCAGAGGGACATTGCACTGAAAGTCTGGTGGGTAGAGATGGTCAAGGGCAAAAGTTAGGTCTCTCAGCCTTAAACCCCCGAGACCTCCAAAACGCTGCTCCCTTCAAGGGATGAGTCCTTTCAGGCATTCCTTCATCTTAAAGACCTAATTCTACACTCACATTTTACAAACAACTATGCCAAGTCACAGAGCTTGACAGCCCCTCTTGGTCTGAAAGGAACTAAATTTGACCTAAAAGAAATCGGGCTGTGGATAAATAAGAATCATCATAGAAATTAAAAATACAATCTAAAGCACAAGAACTGTTAGTGCTGCAGGCTACAGATGCTCACAAGCTCCAGATGCACCAGTATTGAAAGAACAGGTAAACGTGTGATAGACTTGGGTGGGCTGATACATCGTGGGAAGCCTGCTTTATTAATAAACACCCAGGAGGCACTTTTGCTTCTTTCTTTCTTTCACTCAACTGTCTCATGAGTTCTGGCACCGAAGACAGACATTGCAAAGCAATAAATACCTGTCTTTGGGAGTCCTCTCTGTGAGTACACGCCTGTCACTCTATATTAGCCTGCACCACCTGTCTGGACAGCTGGGCTCAGAAGTCACTTCCTCTGGCCTTGCGCTGTCAGTTTAATTGCTGTCCTTCCCATGATCCCACAGACGCTGGTCAATATGTGTGTGTGCATGTGTCAGATAAGGACCAGCAATCTCTCTCAGGCATCAAACCTTCTCTGTCGCTCGGCGACCACACTGACCCCCTGCAGAACTCGGTTAACTCACAATACTGTTTTCTTGCCTCTCAACCTTCATGAGCTCTTTGAAGAAAAAACAAAACCCAGAATGAAACCTGTCCCTTGGCCAGGCTGCCGTGTGGTAAACTGTCAACGGCCATGGCAGGATTCACCCAGCTCCAATCATCCTGAAAGTGTGCCTCTGGTCATCCAAGTGATCGTTTAGGTTTCTCAGTGAAAATGACAGCACACCTGAAGTCCGCATCCACGAGGCACTGATTTAAAGATACAGCTCAGGGCAAGAGACTGATGGTCTGGATGGCAAGGTCCATGACTGCTCGGGGCTGGATTAGATTTTCTATGTTTTTCACAGTGCCCATTACATAGTAGAGGCTCAAAAAACTGTGTTTATTGGCAGAACAAAGTGAAAGTCCAGCAGTGTACCAGCCTAGTGAGAGAAACTCCAGCCAGGCCCAGAGAGATTTCATGTCAAAACATATGTATATAGAGAGAGGTTTAAAATTTCTCCATTTCTGAGACTTCCCTGGCTGTCCAGTGGTTAGGGCTCTGAGCTTCCAATGCAGGGGGCATGTGTTCAATCCTTGGCTGGGGAACTAGGATCCCACATGCACGGTGCAACCAAAAAAAAAAAAAAATTGTTCTATTTTTCTGACAATGGTCACTGAGAGTTGGAAAGTGAGGAAAATGACCCCAGACTGAAAGATAAGCACACACGTGTGTTAAGTTGCCTCAGTCGTGTCCGACTCTTTGCGACCTCATGGACTGTAGCCCACCAGGCTCCTCTGTCCACGGGACTCTCCAGGCAAGAATACTGGAGTGGGTTGCTAGTCCCTTCTCCAGGGGATCGTCCTGATCCAGGGATCAAATGCACATCTCTTGCATCTCCTGCAGGTTGATTCTTTACCACGAGCACCACCTGGGAAACCCCCAAAAATAGCACTTGGGGGACTCAATATAGATATCTTAAGTACTCTCCCTTTCATTCTGAGACTTGAGATGGTCCTGTGACTTCCCCTGGGAATAACTCATTCTTGGTATACATACTTTTTCTTTAAAGAAATGAGCACCCAGACTGACATTTATTCTATTTTCATTCATCTCTGCCCAGCAAGAGGCTATAGCTCCCTTCCCTTGAGGTCCAACTTTCCCCCTCCTTCTTTTGCAGAGATCACCCTCACAGTCCCCATGGGACGACAGGTCAGAGTTTCCCAGCCAGCCAACTCACTCTCCAGTGGTTCTTGATGGACCAGGTAGTAACGCGCAGAGAAGCCGTCCTTGGCTACCGCCATGTCCGTGTGAAAGGTCAGAGAGAGGATCCCCGTGGCCGAACGGAGTTCAGAAGGTGTTTTGGTCCCACAGTACTTGCCAATCAGGGGTCCAACTGGACAGGGAGGACAAAGAGAGGTCACAGACATGGACATGCCAGACCCCAATCTCCATACATTCTCCCTTCCCATAATTCCAAGTCATTCAACCGAGCATCACTCCGAATGCCTTGGCACAAAATCACCAGAGATACAGTTTCAGAACAATGCCTAATATTTTTTTCCTGCACATTAAAAAGTATTTTCACTGACCTGGCTTCATTCTGTTTTCACAGCCCTGCGAGATGGGCTGGAAAGGTATCATTATAATGCTTGTTCCACAGAAGAAGAAATTGAGGTTTGGAGAGGGTACATGACTGCTCATTGTGCATATAGCCAGGAAATAGCAGAGTGGGAACTCCAACACATTTCCTGACTAAATCTCATGCTTGTCTGAGGAAATGAAATTGCTTAGACATCAAGTCTCCGTTACAGTGCAAAATACTTAGAATGATGATAGAAGTGAAAGATGACTTTCCTCGCCAATACTATATACCTAAGACTCATGCTGGTCTCTACATGAGAAGCACAGGTGCCTCTTGGCCTTGGGGGATGAACTTTTTTTTAACATCTATGACTAGAGTTAGTTGGTTAGTGTTAGTTGCTCAGTTGGGTCCGACTCTTTGCGATCTCATGGACTGTAGCCTGCCAGGCTTCTCTGTCCATCGAATTCTCCAGGCAAGAATACTGGAGTGGGTTGCCATTCCCTTCTCCAGGGGATCTTCCTGACCCAGGGATCAAACCTGGGGCTCCCACATTGCAGGCAGATTCTTTACCATCTGAGCCCCCAGGGAAGCCTGTGACTGTATAAATGATAATAAAATTATAGTAATTATAATGATGATGATAGCAGCTTGTTTATGCAGATATTAATAAGACACAGAAAGGTTAAGTAACCTGCCCAAGGTTGCAGAGCTGCTAAGATCAGAGCCACAGTTTAGTCTGGCTCTAGAGTGCTATTTGGACATAGAGAGTGGTCACTGAGTCACTTTCTATGGAGAGAAGAAAACATGACATATAGGTTTTCTCATCCTCATCCAAGTATCTACTCAGTCTCCTCCTATGCTTAGTCACTCAGTTCCGTCTGACTCTTTGTGACCCCATGGACTCTAGCCCGCCAGGCTCCTCTGTCCATGGGGATTCTCTAGGCAAGAATACTGGAGTGGGTTGCCACGCCCTCCTCCAGTCTCCTCCTATCCTTGTGCAAAGAAGTATCCCCAAGTGAGAAAACTGCCTTTCCACAGTTTTTCTGAAGTCATCCTTGGTGAAGGATAAGAGAAAGTCATCATGGGTCACAGATAAACTCTGAGGAGCTTTAACGTCTTTGTTCTCTGTTTTTTATTGCCACTAAAGCAATTAACAGGCAATGAAGCTACTGAAAAAGGCCTGGTGAGGTGCCATCACTCACCATGGGGGATGCCATCCCAGATGTCCAGCCAATCGTATTTGCAGTCTCCCTCTCCCACCTGCAAAGGGTCATGCTCCAGGTCAAAGGTCAAGAACTGCAGGATGATCTCCATCTTGGGTTTGGCCAGGATGGTGAAAGTGCAGTCCAAGTTGTGCGGGTACTTGTCGGGGAACCCGGGGGACTCGATGGTCCCGTTGGGGCTCGTGAAGTTCTTTGAACAATCTTCGGAGCCTGTAGGTGAAAGAGAAGCAGAGCCTTAAGAGAGTGGGAGAGGATGCCTTTTTCTGTTGTTGTCTGTCACACGGGTTATTTAAATGTTTGGGCCCAAATTTCCTTACTGGTGAAGTTTTTGTTTCCACTGGAGTGGCCCTTGAAGCAACATACTTTTCACATCCACATTTCAAGCCCTTAAGCCAGACCATCTTTAGGGGAGAAATTAGGGAGGCGAGCAGGCTTGCTCTATAAATTAGAGTAAGAGCAGCAATTGAGGATTTGGGAGGAGGGGTGGTGTAGAAAGAAGGATGTGTGAGAGACAGAGAGAGAGGGAGAGAGAAAGATGGATTCCCTTGAAAAGAGGAACAGAGTCTTCTTTCTCAGTTACTCAGCTGCTTGCTCCAGAAATGTAAGTTATTTCAATCCTTAAGGAAGGCTTGCTGATTGCCAGCAGGGGAAACAATGTGACCCCTTATTTGCTGCTGACCTCAACACTAGCCCCTATTGTACCAGAGCCAACTTGGTACCCCTGTCTCCCTCCAAGAGCCAAGGTGCCTCAGGGGAGGGGCAAAGGGGAGCTCGGGTCTCATTCATGTCATGACTGTGTTAAAACGAGCCGCTCTGTAGTGGCCACACAATGAACAATTGAGGGTTGCAGCCGGTGGATCACAGCAGGGTTTGGGGATGTTAAAGGCCGCTCCAGCAGAAAGTTTGGAAAAAATGTGGCAGTGCATTGGCATTTGGACGGCTTCTGGCTCTTTTGTGGCGGGGATGGCCTTATTTCTCCCCTAGGCTCTTCTGTCTGCTTTCTCAGGACTGATGGAGGGCGCCTTATTAAATGCCACACACATTCGCCTCCTGGTGCCGCAGTGGGAGCTCGTAAAAGGATTACAGCTACCCTCTCCCCTAACGCCTCTAGGTGGGGTCATATTAAAAGGGCCCTCATGTGCAGTAAACCAGCCACCATTTGCCAGGGCGGGCCTGGGACGGTCCCAGGACAGGAGCAGGCCCCAGGGAGCTGCTCGGAGCCAGAAGTTTTGCACGTTAATGTGATGAATGTAAATGCTGCACAATTAGAATTGATTTCACTATGTTCTGATTTTAAAATTTAAAAAGGGAGCAGGATTTATGAGGAGAATAACAGGCACTCTAAGCATGAAGGAAAAAAAACAGAGAAATACTAGATAAACCAGGTGTTTACTGGCAGGAAGTGTCCTCTGGGGATCCCACTGAAATATAACTGTGTGATGTCAATACGCTGATCCTAGCCCGCAGCGATGTCTTTATCCGTGGCTCCTGCTGCAGCCCCTCTGTGAGTCTTTTTATTGACGACGGCTTTCTGGAAAGCGGCAAACGTCTGACTTGGAAAAGGTGCCATGCAAATAATTAGGGGAGGGGGGAGGGGAACTTTCTTTAGCATCAGACAGGAAATTCTGACATCCCTACCCACCTGTCCATCACCTCTGCCCTTCCAGCCAGCACTGTGCCTTGGCAGGGTGGGAACCCGGGACACCTGGGGTGAGAGTTAATCTTTTCAGGATTTTTCTGAGTCTCTCTCATGCGGCACCCCAGAAGCTCTGCACTCCATCATTCAGAGGCAAGCTGGTCCAGGGGGCAGCAAGGCCAGGAGGCAGCAGCTGAGATGACCTCTCCCCCAGTTTGTTTACCACGGTATTCCCAGCTTTGTTTACCATCAGGACCCCAGCTTCTGAGGGCCTCCTCAGTGGTTCAGGATGAGGCAGTTTAGCAAAGCCAAGCCAGCTGGCAGGCCTTCAGGGGGCCGAGAGGAATTTTCAAAAGGTTAGAGTTTATGGCTGCTGGGCCACTTAGCCAGAGGAAATTAACTCTATTCACAAGTTGCTTCTAGAACTAAGAAAGGCCTCCTGACATTCCCTCCTAGAGTTTGCCCTATTGTCATGCCTCTCCAAGGCAGGGGGAATCCCCACCCCCTGGGTGTGGGAATTTAGAGTGGGATCTCTCTTTGGTCCCTGTCATCCATAGGGGACACAAAAGACACTTAGAAAGCCCCAGGAGGCCTGGAGAACGTAGGATCCTAAAGTACCCACAGTTTCCAAGGTTCTGTGGTCCTGTAACGGACTGGAGAGAATTTTTCAATCTGATGTCCTTAAGCAAAAAGAAAAAAAACGTGTGTATTTCTGACATATGGCTGTGTGTGTGTGTGTGTGTGTGTGTGTTCTGAGTCATGTCCGACTCTGCGACCCCATGGACTAGTCCATCAGGCTCCTCTGTCCATGGAATTTTCTAGACAAGAATACTAGAGTGGGTTGCCATTTTCTACTCTTGGGGATCTTAGGGGCTGAACCCGTGTCTCTTATGTCTCCTGCATTGGCAGGCAGATTCTTTACCACTGACCCACTTGTAAAGCATGGGTGTATTCTATGGCTGAAGCTCCAATACTTTGACTACCTGATGCGAAGAGCCATTTCATTAGAAAAGACCCTGAAGCTGGAAAAGATTGAAGGCAAAAGGAGAAGGGAGAGGCAGAGGATGAGATGGTTAGATAGCATCACTGACTCAACAGACATGAATCTGAGCAAACCTCGGGAGACTGTGAAGGACAGGGAAGCGTGGTGTGCTGCAGTCCATGGGGTTGCAAATAGTTGGACATGACTTAGCGACTGAACAACATCAACAAATCCTGCGGCTTATTTTGAATGAAGGAGAAAAACAGTTTTATCCTCTTTATGCAGAAAAATCAAGCCTGTCCATTACAATCGTTCATCCATTTACAACGGCGCCATCTTGCTATTTGGACTGTGGTCATTGTCAGAAAGTAGGCAGCCGAATAGCGAAAGTGGAGAAGAGATCTCAGCAAAGGTGACTATCCCTGGGGCAAGAGTTGAGTCTTGCAGATACCCACCTAAACCAAGATGCTTTTCTGCAATGTGCTAAATGAATTAAAAATTAAGAAAATAGCTCACTCAACAGATACTCAAGTTCATGCAATGGTAAGATTGTCCATAGAAGTTAGGGGGTTTTGCTTCAGTGAATGATTTCATACCAAAGGACTCTGGTATGAAAAATGCCCATGCTGTGGTTTTTCACTGTAAATTGTACAATAACTCTGCAAGCGGAAGAAGAATCTGCAAGCACAAGGCTGTTGAAAACATGGTGCATTTATCCAAAATTGAGCTGGGTCTGACCACAAAAGGTAAATCCAGATCTTCAATTGAAAAAGTGGGAGTAGGGGGCACCCCAGGTTTTCTCTGTTTGTGGATAACGCGAGATTTCAGTTTCTAAAATTTCACTGGGCCCCAGGAAAGAAAACTTGATCTTGCACTTTGGTCAGAAGACAATCAGGAAACAAAGAGACAAAAACCCCACGTTTTCCAGTGATTCCGTTTCCGATGTTACTTTTTAAATTATTTTAAAATTCCTTTCTCTGCTATGCTCGTGATTTGGTGATTTGGGATCACTTAAGTCAGCAAGTTGTTTACTTAACCCTTTTGTACGTGGACATACGTAGACTCTTTCCTAAACCACTTCATTCAGGGCAGACGTGAACCGCCCCCTCCAGCCTCTTGGTCCCATCTGTACCGAACCGCGGGTTTATTTCTGTCGGTATAATAACTCTGAGCAGAGGCCTGCCTGGGTGATGTGCGGTCGAAGGCTTCCTGAGTCCTCGGCACAGTGGTGTATGTGTTTACACTTCCCCCTTCTCTCTCTTTATGAATCTGACTAGCAAACACAACTGTGTTTGTTTGGATTTCTTCAGCATGTTCTGCGTTTCTTTCATGTTCTGTGGATGACGTAACTTTGTGTATTTTCTCTCAGGGCTCCAACAGTGGAGATCTGGGTGAGGGACCTGGAAGAACGCTCATCTTCCTAAACTCCTCAGTTTTGAATTTGGCACAGCCGCCCCCATCCCTGCACCTGTGTGTGCCTTATTGAGGATAAGTTGCTCTTTCCAACGGGCATGATGGCGCATGTGAATGGCTCCGGGGCCACTGGGCTCCCACCTTCTTTCTTACAATCCCCAGAAGAACGATTGCTGTTGGCAGGGCTGTTATCTCCTGTTGTTGCAGTAATCTCTTTCTTCCTTCCTAGGCAATCCCCATCCTTAAAGTAGACTGTCCCAATTCCCCATGCCCAAGTCACCTTCTTGGCTGCCTCTTTTGTTTCTAGGTAATCCACAGACTTGCTACCTCATTCAAAATCCTACACCAGCCTACCCTCAAAACAGCAACGCTGAGTTATGATGATATCTGTGTGTTTTGTCTCTTAATACGGACCCTTCAAATTTGCATGATGTATAGAGCTAACGGGGGCTTCCCTGGTGGCTCTGTGGTAAAGAATCTGCCTGTTACACAGAAAACGGGTTTGATCCCTGGATCAGGAAGATCTCCTGGAGGAGGGCATGGCAACCCACTCCAGTATCCTTGCCTGGAGAATCCCCATGGACAGAGGAGCCTGGAGGACTATAGTCCATAAGGTCACAAAGAATTGGACCCAGCTGAATAACTTAGCAGGCAGGCAGGCAGGCACAGAGCTAACATTCATGTTTTTATGTTGATTTCTGGAGGATGTGGTACCGTCCTTTGTGAAATACAAAGCTGGGAAGTATGAAACAGATTTGAGCTGTCATGGTCCTCCCCATTCTAGCTCTGGCTGCTGGGGGCCAGCTCTCTGGAAGCCTTTGCTTGGAGCCATTTTCATGGTCAACCCAGTAGGGCTGAGTGGCAGCTTTAGCACTGGGGACCTGGCTATCTAAAGGAATTCCCAGATCCCCCGCTGGCCAAGCCACTCGATGGCTTCCTCATTTTCATATCCAGAGTATGTTCTTTTTTGAAATTCATTTTTATTGGAGCCTAGTTGCTTTATAATGTGTGTTAGTTTCTATTGTACAGAAAAATGAATCAGCCATACATACACATACATCCCCTCCGTTTTGGACTGCCATCCCATCCAGGACACCACAATGCATTAAGTACAAACCCATAGCATGTTATACACGCATGCTAAGTCGCTTCAGTCGTGTGCGACTCTGTATGACCCCACGGACTGTAGCCTGCCGGGCTCCTCTGTCCATGGGATTCTCCAGGCAAGAATACTGGAGTGGGTTGCCATGCCCTCCTCCAGGGGATCTTTCCCACCAAGGACTGAACCCGTGTCTCCTGCATTGGCAGGCGGGTTCTTGGCCACTAGTACCACCTAGGAAGCGCCCATAGCATGTTAATCATACCTTGATACTTACTCACTCTGTCTCATATTATAGTTTATACCTTTCAAGTTACGTATCTATTTACACATATTCATTCAATAACGTCAACTACGCACCTGTTACGTGCTGTCTCCCCGACCAGAACAGCACCAACACCCATTTAGAAACTTCCTTTCTCTCTTCCCTCTCCCCACTGCTCCCCAGCAGATGATGGTATAATGAGCGGTCCATCCTTGCTGGGGGCACTAACTAATCTGAATCTCGCACAGGATCCAACGGAATGTGGATAAGGCTATCTGCAAGTCTCACGCCAGTTCCGAGCCACCCGACACTCAGATCGTCAGTCCCCATGACCTCAAGTACCCGGGAGCATGACCACCCATGGCAGACGGACCTTCTCAGGATTCGTGCCCTGGGACAGTCCCAGCTCCCACTCCGGCTCCATACAGTTCCTTCGGCCCCACCCCTTTGCTGGATCCTACGATCTTGTTCTCAGGCAGACAAATCGGGCAAATATTTAGACAGAGTGGATATAAAAAGCGCTTTCAGCAGCTACCACTTCCTTTCAAGAATTGTTTGGCGAAAAAGAAAATATATATGAATAGTTCCCCTCACACTGAACTCAACAGGCGCCGGGCTTTGGGCTCCTTGATGACAAGGCTGACAGCTTCCCCTTTCAGCAGACACTGCCCACGAGTTGTAAAACGTGGGCTGCTGGAGAGGGAAACACAGTCCTAGATGGGGCAGGAGCCCCCGAGGAGGGGGATGGGCAGGGCTGAGGGGAGGATGGGAGGACAGGCTTCACTTAGCCTCCAGTCAATGAGCTCACACATCGGAGGGAAGGATACGCTGCTCTGAGCGCTTCCGTGGAGATGCTGAACCAGCGTCTTGTGAATCAAAGTTGTCTCTACCCAGATAGGGAGAGTAAGCATTAGCCCATATTCTTATGGTCTCAAAGTAATCTAAGGGGGACCTAATGGAAAGCAAAAAGTCAACTTAAAAGTTCTCTGCTTCTTCTTCTGCTATCTTTTTTCAGGGAGTCAGCTTCTTCAGCACTTAGGAAGGGGGTATTCAATGGATAGACGTGATACAGTGGATCAGCAGGGGGAATTTCTAGGAGTCATATTTGGATCTAAAATGACTGCATGATCCCATTGGTGGTGGGGTCACAGTAAGATTTTTAGAGACTCCAAACACTGAAAAGATTATGTCCTTCTTCCC
Organism: Cervus elaphus; assembly: GCF_910594005.1. NCBI lineage: Eukaryota > Metazoa > Chordata > Mammalia > Artiodactyla > Cervidae > Cervus > Cervus elaphus. Next base: position 40,179,200 of record NC_057822.1, read on the forward strand.
CATGTGGTTCTAAAGAAAGGCTATTTAAGTTATTAAGTAATTTGGAGGAAGTTCAACCAAGTTTTGCTTTCACCACGAAGATTACTGTGATTAAACACACACACACACACACACACACACACAAATCAGATTTTTTCCAAATGTGTTTTTCTATATAATAGATGCCCCTACTCTTTTGTTGTCACAAACACCCAAACAGTAACCCTGCAGTTCGCCCTCTTAAATTGGAAGGAAACTTAAATGGGCTTTTCAACTCAGACAGTCTCCAGGCTCACCTTGAGCACTCTTCTCTCCATCAACTCTCTCAGGCTGGATAAAACTGGAACCCTGACCACGTAGGGCAACCCACTGGGCTTCGTCTATGAACACATAACTACCAGGCAGACCCGATACACAGCGCCCCGTGGCCAGACACAGGTGGCGATGGCGGAGTCCCTGCTTCTCCCCACCCACGACCACGCTGACCTGTCTTGAAGATCTCATAGCGCAGGGAGAAGCCTGCCCCCTGCCGGGCGTAGTCAGAGGTGAACTTGATGTAGAGGACGGAGCCGGAGGAGATGATGGTGGGTGGGGCGATGTTTCCACAGTGCTTCCCCAGGAGATCTGCGGATTCGCTGTCTCCATCTCGAATCTCAATGAAGTCATACCTGGGTGCAGACAGCATAAAGGGGCACATATGAGAAAAGATCACTGCTAGGGGGTGAAATGGACAAATGTGTCCCTCCAGCTCAGGGCTCTTCATCCACTTCTAGACATTCAGGTGTTCTGGATGGATAAAAAAGGGCACTTAGGTTTACTTGTAGAAACTGGCAAACACAGATATAGGAAGTGGCTTTACTAAAGCCACAGAGAATGAGCACCTCTGTGCATGGCTAGACTTTAAGGCCTTATCTCTTGCTCACATAAGAGCAGTAGCATCATACTATCAAAGGTCTCAAACAGTTTTTTTTCTTCGTTCGGTAGCACCATTTTTATTTCCATCGTGATCTATCTGAATCTTAGTCTTTTCTTCTTGGCTCTGTGTCTCTGCATGTTACTTAACCCCTGTGAGCATCAGTTACTTCATCTGTAAGATGAAGATAAAGATATTCACTTCAGGGGGCTGGGACAGAGACAGAATGAAAAAAATTCAAGGAAGGTGCTGGGCACCAAGTCAGGCACACGGGGGTTGTTTCAGAGAGATTTATTATTTTTTTTTTTTTGCCTCTTTCCCAAGTTTCAGTTCTCTCCTGAACTGAAGGGGTCAACCCTTCTTTTCTTTAACTGTCAGTAATAAAGTCTCCCCAATCGTGGGCCATCTCCCTCCCTGAGATGACTCTGAGAAGTTCACATCAGCAGTGTCTATCTGGTCAACACCACGTTTTTAAAAGGAATCAGCACCGTATTAGATAAGGCAATAAAAACCTTTCTCCAAAAGGAGGGGGTGAATCCCAGGGGACCCAGCTTCTCTGAACACATAACTATTAGTCTCAGCAAGAGGCTGAGCAGGCTGCCTTCCTTACCCTGAAGACTGGAGCTCATTTCAAACAGAATCAAACTGGCCCAGGTAGGGGGAGGCACCTCAAAGACATCCTTGGCTAAGTTCACAGGACTGCACAGGTACTGTGCCATCTTATCTGTACAGATGCACACCTTCAGCTTCAGCGTGTAGTCTGGCAAGCCTCACTGTCCCAAGTCTGTGGTCTTTATCTGGGCTCCTGGGGAACACCCTGTCACAACTGCTGAAGTGGAAAATTTCTTCCCTTCCAGCTCTCTCAAATTGCTGGTCACTGTACCATTATTTACTGAAAGCCATCCAGCTCCTTCTCCCACCCTGTTTATGTATTTTGCATCAAGCTGTTAAAACGACAGGTACATTCTCTTCCATTGGGGAAAAGAGAGGGACTGGAAAGGTTATATCCTCCCTGGGATGTACCCACTGGTTCCTGCCACACACACGGAGTTTGGGGGAGCTGGCGGCCTGCAGAAGTGGCCTGTCTGAGCCGGAGCGGTCTGAGGCCTCCTTGCAGCCCCTGGAAGCCATACTTCAGATGGCTCAGCCACTTCCAAATAAATAGGCCTTCGAAGGGAGTATATGGAGTGGATCAGGGTTAGTTCATTCTTAGACCCCAGAGGGCTGGAATTCTACAGTCAAAAGAATCACAGAAGTTGGTTAGAGTCTGGAGAAGGGAGATGGCAGGGTTTTCCCCCAGGAGCTCCGGAGAGATGGCCACAGATTGAGAAAGGCAGTGGGGGTGGGGGAATCTGTTTAGGTCTGTGCTTTCAGTGTGGGAGACGGTGCTGACGCTAAAAGTGTGCTTCCTCAGTTCCAAAACATAAGTGAAAAGACAGTTTCTTCTCAAAGGAAATTCCCCTAGACCTTCTGGAAAATCCCTCCCTGTTATTGCCACACTGAGATGAGCTCCGCTGGACAGTCCCTCTCAGCTGAGAAACGGCGATGGCTTCCTTCGCAGGGTGCATGAGGCTGGAACACGGATGTACCCACTGAGCAGAAGGACCCAGCTTGCCTGGGGGGGCAAGAGCACCCCCACCCCACCTCACTCCACAGGCAGGCAGAACCCAGCTCAGCCTTAGCTGAGTTACTCGCCGGCAAGTTACTCCACCTCTCTGAGCCTCAGAAATGGAAAAAATAAGAGCAAAAGAGGGATACTAGAACCTTCCTTTCAGTTTTCCTGAAATTTAAAGGACCCACATAATCTATAGAAGGTGTCTAGGACACAGACTAGCAGTGAGTGTGCACTTTGTAAATGCACAGGGATTTGTTGTGTTTCCACACCCATTTCAGAGGGGAAGAGGCTGAGCCATAGAGCAGAAGTGATTTTCCCTAAGAGAGAGAGCCAGTGAGTGAGGCGCTGTCTAAGAGCGAATGTGCATCTGTGCAAACATTTTGGAGGGCATTTTGGCAAAAATGTGACAAAAGTTAATAATACATATTCTTTAATCCAGCAATCCCACTGCTAGGAATTTTTCCTAGCAAAATAAGCAGACAATTGTGCAAAGATGTATATGCATCTTTGTGTGTGTGTACATATTTTAAAAAGCATGGGAAACGTGAAAAGATGCTTTGTTTACAAAAAGCATGTGTCTAAATGTCTGACAACAGTGGTGGGTATATCAATTTTGGACATTTATAAATGGAAAGCTCCACTGCTATAGTGAAAATGCTGTAGGTATAGGTGTTTTTTTTTTTTTTTGACCTTTAAGGAAAAATGTCCATGGTATATTATTAAGTTGAAAAACAGTCGACTGTTTTTAAAGTATGCTTTAAAATATATGTAAGTATATAAATTTCCTTGCATATACACACAGAAAAAGCCTGAAAGACTATACACTAAAATATTAACTGTGATGAAATATATTTATGGGGGATAATTTGTAATTTTTTGTTTTCTTTTCTATTATCTGAGCTGTTTATAATAAGTCTTCACTTCTTTAAAATACATAAAGATCTATTAAGAATTTTTTTCCCAAGTAGAAGAGTTGAGAAAAATAACCCGGCTCTCATAATTCTGTAGATAAAAAGTGCCACCATCATGATGATAACCATCATCCATAAGGGCTAAATAAGACATAGCTTGTAGGAACACCTAGAATAGTGCCAGGGACATGGCCCACACTTAATTAAAATTCTAAAACAATTTTTAAAAGACCATCACATACGTCCAGTTGTTGTGTTGCCAGTTTCTATAAGGACACAGAGAGGCCCTGACATCCTCCTGGCTTGTTCTTAGAAGTGGAGGGTTTTATCCGGTCGCCAAATCACCCATGGGGTCACTTAGGGGGTTAACAGAATCAGCAATGAACCAAGAGTGCCCAAAACATGTCACAGCTGCAAACTTGCCTCAATTGACTCAACAGATATATCACCGAAATCCTTTTGGGTAACATGGCTAGCTGTAAATACATCCTCACATATCTACATACACATCAGTGAAGGGAGGCATTTTTGAAAAAGGTTCACACAAATCAGTCATATCATACAGCTTCTCTCTGAGCCTGTTATTTAAAGGACCCTCTGGTGAATCCTTTTGTGAAGCAAATAATCATCCCTTACTTGAACTTCTTAGCAAAACTGGATTTTTCTATCAGGTTTACTTGCGGGGAAAACGACCCAGAGTTACCATCCGGCAGCTAAAATTCCCCTTCCCTTCAGCGTCTGGGGTTCTGTCCTGTGAACCAACTCCAGCTCACCACCAGGTCTTCTGGCTGGGCTTTTTGTATAAAGGGCATACTCCAAATGACATGCTGACTCCACACAGAATGTCTCATTTACCTCCTGTGAGACTGACTCATTTGGGGAAATTTTTTATTATTAGGGATTTGCTACAGCTGGAGTAAATCTCTCCAGAAATTTCAGTGTTGTCAGGTTCCTTTATGAAGAGCTAGCAGAGACTTAGGAAGTTGTGGCCTTGGAATAAATATGACTTTGCATCTGGCATCTAATACCCAGGTAAATGAATCTGGGCTGCAAACTCAGAGCTCACCCCAATGGTAGTCAAGTAGGATAACCTGAAAAGCCATTCCTCTTATCCATTTTCTGGAAGGAAACAGACACAAGCTCACAGACATATTAACTATTGTGTTTGCATTTCATTATTCCTAATCTCCCTCAAATGAAAAAATTCCTTTCAAAGCTTTAACACTACCTTTTCAAATTTTATTTATTTATTTACTTTCCTAAGCTGAAGTAGCCATCTCTATGCCAGCTCTTTTTTTTTTTTTTCCTTCCTCCTCTCTAAAATGGTTCCCTAAGTACCTTTTTACTTTTCTTTTCACAGATCCCGACATCTGCATGTTGAGCATTTGTCTAGAGAATGCTTTCTGTGCTTTCTCTCTCAACTTCAAAGTTTCTCTCCCCAAACCTACTTTTGGGGCGTGAGAATGTTGAAGGTGGAATTAATTTTAAGAGTCCACAGGAGAGATATGAAAAAGCATCAGTCTCATCTCTTCTTCTCATCACTAGGCAAACATGCAAAGACTTTTTCCATAACTCTCTCCACACGTGATGCTGCCCAGCAGGCCACCAAAGGCTGGGTCAGCCGACCAAGTCTGTGCTGGAAAATTCACCACGTGGAGGCCCTTCTCCCAGGGCTGGATGACAAGTGGCTCCGTCCGGAGTCTACCTTTGTGGATACCACACAGAACTGCCTGTGAGGGGATTTCTATGATGTGGGCAGAGTCCTTAGCTGCTCCAAGGAAGAACACTGTGTCCATTCTATGAGATTTGTCTATATGGCTGAGCACCTATGAGCCCAAGTCCTGAAGCCATAACCTTTGCCAACCAGGCGATGCCTCCTCTCATGCTACTTGCATCATGAAATGTCTAAGCCATTGCGTTTTGTACGTGGAAGTTCTTTCCAGCCCCTGGGCCTTTGAACTTGCTCTTCCCTCTGTCTGCAATACTCTTTGTTAGCTTTCGCTCTGGCTGGTACCTTCTCATTCTTTTGAGTGCAAATGTCACCTCCTCCGAGAAGTCTGCCCTGACCATTCCATTTCATCTGGCATGGCCTTATTCTCTACCTCACCTGCTTTCATCACCTTTATGGCTGTTACCGTAATCTGGAAAGGTCTTGTCAATATACATAATTTGTTTAGGATATGGGGCCTGTACTAGACAACCAGAACCATGAGGGTGAGAAACGCACCTTTTCACAGATGAATTTATAATGTTGGGTTGGCCAAAAGTTCATTTGGGTTTTTCATACGATGGAAAAACCCAAATGAACTTTCGGGCCAACCCGATATTTGCATGGTGCCTGGCACATAGGAGGGCTAACTTCGTGTTGAGTGAATAAATGAATGAGGGAACCTAAGGTTGATGTTATATGTCAAAATGGATAAAGTCTGCTTTCTGAGGGGTTGGATATGTTGGTCTGTTTTCTACTCTGCCATTGTGTGCCAGCGCACTCACTGAGCTATTCTGGTTGTATCTGAAAACCAAAATGTTGCCTCGTGACTTGAAAACACGAAATATAACATTTTGAGTGGAAGAAACATCTCAAATCATGCTGACAGCATTTTCACTATTAGCGGCAAACAAATCAACTATAATTAAAATGCTGTCAAAGTGATTTGAGATTTTTCTCACACTTTCAAAGTTCCATATTTCATGAGTAGATTATCCAGGCCAGAGAATTTATCACCTCCTGGAGTGCCTTTCTTCCAGGAAGCTCAAAGACATCTACAAACACTGTCTTATTAATCCTTACATTAAAACCTGCGGGGAAAATAGGAGGAAAAAACAACACTGTCATGCACAACTTTCCCAACAAAGAAGCTGCCCGAGATCCTAAGCGGCTGTGGAGCAGGTCTGCATGATGCTAAAGTTGCGAGTCAATTCAGGTCCAAAGCCAGGTCGCCTGGTCTCCAGCTCAGATGGGACACCCAGCTTTTCTGTAGAAATCAGCTAGCTGTCAGGTCGGGTTTCTTAAGAAGTCTCTTCATTTCCTTGAATTTCTCCCTTCCTCTGGTGTCACACACATTTAAGAAGAAGCTGGCATATCAATGGGAAGAGCTCCCACTTACTGAGCATTCCTAATGGGCTAGATCCTCGCTCCATTTAGATACTATTTCCCTTAACCCTCACTTAATACACACCAGACCCTGATATGATAACTGTCCATTCGCAGATGTACAGGTGAAGTTAAGGGAGGCTAACTGACCTGCCCAAAGTCACACGATGAGGCAAGGTCAGAGGCAGGCTTGGCCCATGCAGTCTTACTCTAGGGCACACTGACATTGCCTCCATCCTTTGTCCTCTGGGCTAAGGAAAGATCAGAGAGTGACAGGCATGCCAGATTGCCAGAGCACTACATTAGAAGGTGCAGGTGCCAAGCACCCTTTCCATCTCAGTTAGAGGCTTCACAGAATCTCACTCTTTTAACTTAGCTGTTTTGTTTAATAATGCCAAATTTAACAAACAAATCACCCATAGAAGCAGGGACTAGATTTGGAATTCATGGTTTTGAGTCTCATCAGTAAAAATCCAGCTTCTAAGTGTTCAGATGGGATAACATATTAATTTTTATAAGTGAAGTATTTTTATAAGCACATATATATCCATATGTGAACATATGGCCCGAGTGAGAAAACAGTATCCTGTGTACTTACACGCTCTTAAGTACCATCTAGAGCATACATTTTTAAGCCTGTGAATTTCCAGTAGGGTCCACAGATGAATTTCAGTAAATTGGGGAACCCCTACAATCATATGCAGAAATTTTGTCAGTTTGTGTACGTGCACATTTTCCTAGGGATGGGGTCTGTGACCACAAAAAAAAAAAAAGTTTCAATTGCATAGAAACATATCTGTCTACAAGGGTGTGTATAGTCTGGGAAATGCATACTCTGTACGTATACTCTGGTTTTGTGGACAGATTCAGCTAGTTCCTGGCACATGCTAGTGGTATGCCTTCAGGCATTTATCTTCTCTAAGTCTCAGTTTTTTCATCTATAAAATGGAAATAATAATTTTCCCACTTTGTGGGATTGTTGAAAGGTTCGTAAAGGCCTACACAGGCCCAATATAGCACCAAATGCCTTAGAAACTGCCTGAGAGGCACTGGCTATTTTTATTATTACTTAGGTTCTACAAAACAGTGTGGCAGACTTGGGAACAGGTGAAAATGAAATGAAAAGTCATAACTTTAGAGACAGTTTATGCCTCCCAACCTCCATGCTATAGAGGGCGGTTTCCAAACACCTTCCTCCTATACAAACCCATCCACAGTGCTTCATCACTTGAGCTGGTGAGAATTCTTTTCAGTCTCGTTTCCCAGCCCAGGCTCTGGAACCAGTCAGCCAGGCTGGGTTCAAAACCAGCCCCGCTGCCCCTCACATGTGCTGGATCTTGAACAACTAGGCACTGAACCCCCAGATTTTGTGAGTTAATACATGTCAACAGCTCAGCACAGGGCCAGGCACATAGTAAATGCTCAATAAACAAATATTAGTCGTTACTGCTGCTATGATTATTATCTGTTGTTGTCTAACTTCATATCCCTGTTATGTCTTATCTAACTTCTTTATTCTGTGCTATCTAACCCCACAGACTCACACACTGCCTCGGTTTGGGTATTTGCCTTGGTTCCAAGTGCTGTTTTAAAACCGGTTGTTGGCACTTTCATTTTCTTCTTTTATCTCTTCCCACCCCAAATCTCTGATATTTTGAGCTTCTTCACAATCCGCTCAGAACCCAGGTCACCAGGGCTCTTCAGAAGGGAGGAAATCTGACCACCCAGCAAAGGAAGTATGCAAAGAGAACAACCCAAAAGAAACTGGAGGAATTATTGCAAAAAAACCTTGAAGGCAAGAAAATGGAAACTACAAATAACATCTATTTATAATTACTGGTTGTTTTTCCGCAGAAGCCCTGGGATGAGGGAAAGGGCCCGCCGGTCTCTCATTGTTTCTGGCAGAGCAGGCTGCCAAGAACGCCTTGCAACGTGAGGAAGGAGGCCGCTCCAGACAGTGTCTGATAAGTCTCACTGCAGATGAACTTTCAGAGACTCAAGGGCACACAACAAAGCCCGCAGCGTCTCTCCCCTGACCCTCTGGCCTAGCACCCCTCTCTCCACTGACCGACTCCCCAGCAAGCACATTCCTCAGGCCCCAAGGCCACAAATCTGCTCTGTTCCTGGAGACTGGCTTGGATAGGACGCGTTTGTTTATGTAAGGAAGGATTTTCGAGGCAACCAGTGCCAGTGTGAAGTTTAAGGTTTTGGGGCAGGCTGTTTTCAGCATGACTGTTGAGTGTTTCTTTCTGTCTGTCCTTTGCGTCTATAAAATCCTCATCCTCTGCCATCAGCTTAAAGAACCCCATGCTGGCATTGTGTAATAATACCAGAGTAGAAAGTAGGTAAGAGTTGCCCACAGTTTGTCTCCATTCACTGGGGCTCGGATGGGAAGGTGAACCCCTTCCAATCCCAAGGGCCAAGGACCAGAGACTTGCTGAATTGTTCTAAGCTGGCCTGGGTCAACTGCACATGCCTCGGCTTGCCTCATCTCATAAATGGGTATAAGGCCCATGTCTCTGTGCCTCTCAGGGCTGACAGGTAGGGACAGAGGTAACCGGAACCCACTGAGAGGAAATCAGAGGGCACCATTCCTGGGCCTGGTGTGCAGTCAGCATCCCTGACCTTGGCTGGGTGAATGGTTCCCTCCGGGATGGGCGCTCACTCACCCTGGCTCCCAAAGGGTCTAATTGTGAGAGTGAATCATAACCTTTCCATCTGTCCGAAAAATGGGAGCCTGCTGGGAACGAGGTGTGCTGAGCTCCAGGGAATCTGTCAGCACCAAAAAAATCCTTTATGTTTTTTCCAGGGATCAAGGGAGTTCTCAAAGGTTTTTCTGTCTTCCTTTGCTGGCTTCCAGCCTCCATGACAAAAGTCAGAAAATACAAAACTTGCCTGAAAAATGTGCCATGCGGAAATCCAAGCAGGGGACTATCTGAGGAGTAGGTGTGACCGGGCAGGTGTGACGAGCCCTGTCTTTGCATTTCATTTACTCGGAGGAGCTTCAGGTTACAGAGCTCAGAGCTTCTTCCTGGCTCCAGGGGCAAACTCGTCGCTACTGTGCAAAAAGCACTGGAGTGTGGACATGAGGGGCCTGCACTAATATCCAGGCAGGAAGGGATGGCTGCCACGCCGGGGTGGAAATTCTGAATAGAGCGTTCGGTGGCCAGTCAGCTGGGACCCCTTCCGCCTCTCAAACCACCACTGGGGTAACAGCTTTCTTCTACAACTGTGTTCTGAAGGCCCCGTGGCTGTCGGAGCAAAAGCAGGCCTGTCCACTCAGGGCACATTACAGCACTCGCCTTGCCGCATCACAGAAACGCATCCCTCTATCCTGAAAGAATCAGCTGCCATTTGTGGGGGGGTAGAAGCTGTGAAGTTCAGAATAACGGGTGCTCTTGGCTGAAGGCTCAGTAAGACCGGGAAGAAATATGGCTAGAAAGGACACCAGCTTCTACAAGAAAGGGAACCAGATTGCAGGAAGTCTCCTCACAGGATGGGAACAGTGTGAGTCAGACCTTGAAGGACCTTTATCCCACAGCCAGAGCAGGCTGTTTGCTGTGTGCACAGATCAGCTGGCTGGCTGGTGAGACGGCCATCACACTGCAGTGGCCGGTGGGACCCTCACACCACGGGAGGGAGCATCAGTGTCAGGGATGAGCTGTGGGGGCCACATAAGCATAAGGGCCTTTATGGGCAGCAGGGCGATGGAGATGCCCAGAAGAGTCAGCACCCCCACAGCGGCCTGCCCTGAGGCTAGAACTAAATCCTATATCTGCTTGGACCTCGCTTTCCCAGCAGATAAGACCAAAAAAAATAATAATAATACTTTCTTATCCTCCTAGCGCTCTCAAAGGGATGACGCACAGATAAATCACTTTGAACTTTTAGATGAAAGGTGCTCTATAAACCCGAGGTCTCATCAACTGTAATTGTTACGGTAATTATTTTAATGATAATAATGATGATAATGGGTGGAGGGGGTAGGGTGGGACGAAACCTCCTACCTTGAGACAATGGAACCCCCCCTCTCCCCCCATTAAAACCCACAACACGGATTCCTTCTGCTCCTAGTTCTCAACCCTCTCTTTCAAACTGCCAATTCCTGGGCTGAAATATTATTTACTCCTTTCCTTTCCAATAAAACAATTATTTGTTCCACCGTTTTCCCTCTCACTCACTCTCTGGTGTGTCTGGCTTCGCCCTGACAGCTCAGCCATGGACTGTTTACATGTCTTGCTCACCCTCCAAGACTCCCGGTTCAGCTCCACTGACACTAAAGGCAGAAGAATTCTCTCTGTGTGAGGAATCAATTACTTCCGCTGACACTCTATTACTAGCCCTCACATCTTCGGATTCCAGATGAAGAGTGAGGTGTGGGGGAATGGCAGGGAATTTGAAGAGGATGGGGCGGGGCTGGAGGGGACAGGGGAGGAGGTGGACGACAAGGAGGCAGAAGGAAACAATTGACCGAGAGTCAGGCCTCTCAGCTTGTATTTAAAGACACAGAAAGATCACTCTCTCTCCTTGACTGCCCTGTCGGCATCCGGAGGTGAGCAGATGGCAGGAAGAGGCAAAGAAAAGGTATAAGAGAAAAAAAAAAAATCCGTGTCCAGGATATCCTAGGAAATCAGAGAGGCCCCAAATACCTAAGCCTTGGGAAAGCAGATGACAGCTCTGGGCACAAAGACACAGGTATCCTAAGGCAGCTAAAGCAGGCTTCAAATCCCAGCCCTGCCCTTACTATCTGTGTGATCTTGCCGGGCCTCAGTAACGCCATCTGTTAAATGGGAATAACAGCAGTCCCAGCCTTAGAGGGTTGTTACGAGAGTAAAATATGGCAGGTTCTTGGGGTAGTAGCACCAGGGACCTGTCGAGAGCTCAATATATATTTGCTGTTATTGTCCAACTGACAATCCCTTCATACCACCTATAAACAAAATGGAATCCCTAATGGGGCAGAGCTAAAAAATTTATAGAGATTGCTGAGACGCTTGGCTACAAAGCCAGGGGAAAAAAGCATATAAAAATCATGTGAATTTTCCTTTACCGTGTTGGAGTTTTTTGCTGCCCTTCTAAACCTAAGCCTAGCTCACAGTTTTTCTTTCTTCTTCTTTGTCAAATTTTATTTTGAACCAGCTCACATTTTCAGGGATTTTCTTTCTAGGAAAAAAAATTTTTTTATTATGTAAATGAAATACAACCATCTACTCTGCAATCAACTGAGATGAGTTGTGAGGCGTAGGTCTTATAATGAAGGACGATTATGGAAGCTCTTTTTGAGAAGGAAAGACAAGGGCAGCTAATATATATATTTTTTTTTCCTGGATGATTTATCCAGGCAGAAGTAGAAGAACGGAATTACATTATCTGCTGAGTTTCTCTTAATCTAAAGGTTTCAATCGCCCTGCCACTAAAAAGGACAAAACAAAGAGAATATATTTTTTTTCTAAAGGACTCATGACTACCAGAGAACACATGAATCCCCTTTTAGAAAAATCTAATTTCTCTACTTGGTCTATTTCCTTCTCCTCTTTATCCCCTCCACACCCAGAGTTCCCACTGAATTTCTTAAGACAGACTCTCACCCAATGTAATTAGATGGGAGAATTACATGGAGTTACATGGGATGAGATCCTGGCCCTCTGGGACCTCTGGGGTTCAGAGAATGTGCCAGGGTTGAGAGGCAGAACAAGCGGGATTGTGTACTAGAAAATCTCAAGTGATTTTCTCAATCAGAAGATAAAAACGCATTGTTAGGAAGGACATCCACAGTGAAGCTTGCATTTTGAGAGTTGCGATTGCAACATCGCATATTTAAAAACAAACTGCCAAAAATAACTGCTGTCCCAACTGCTCTTTAACCTTGGTAGGCGGAGGAGAACAATCTGCGGTGTGTTTTCCCACTTCTTCAGCAAAAGCTCAGTTGCTGGGTGGAGTTCTTGGTCAAGGTTGGTGAGTGTGGGGTCGGCTGCCAGCTGAGCTGCAGTCAGCAGACCGCTCCCGTTTATTGCACCACGTACCTGGAGGGGAATCTGTTTCTGTCATTAGAAGGGTTGTTGCAATACAGAGAAGTATTGCTGCTCATGGGCTCCGTGGGGGAATCAGAATATTTCTGAGCTTGGGCAGGCAGTAAATCTGTAATAATGTCATGAGTAATCAACCTGAGGGTCTCTCCTGAGTATAAGACACCCTGTTCGACCACAGAGAACCCAGTCTCTGCTTGGATTTCCAGAGGCTCAGGCGGAAACCAGCTGAAGCTACACTTCTAACTGGGCATTGGGCCCTTGTGCCCTCTACTCACAGGAAAAAGAAGTGTATTCAGAGGGAGTCTGGTGTAGGAGTACTCTGATGCACATAGCTTAATCCAGAGTGTTACCTGGACTTCCCCAGGCCAAATCTCACTTTCAGGCATTAAATTGGGGGGGAGGGTCCCTGGATAGAAGGTATGAGACTGCAGAAGCTCTGACCTGGGAGAGTGGGAGAGCAGAGAGTTCCCATAATCTCTGTCTTTCCTGACCTCAACCCCTCTCTGAGATGCTGGAAGTCGTGTGGCCAGGAAATAAAATTAAACAGCACTGCCTAGGAATCTCTTCACCAGGAAGGGGGTTTATATCAACAAGACACAAAGATGGCCTTTCATTACTGTGGTTCCCTTCTTCTCTGGGACATGATGCTCTCTGCCCGGGCCACCAGCCATACCCATGCCCCCCTTTGCCTGGTTAACTTCTTCAGGATCAGTATAGCCATCGCCTCCTCCAGGCAGCCTTCCCTGATCTCCTCAGCCAACTGGATCCCAGGGCTCATATCACGCCCCTGATCAGAATGCATGGTATTGGTGGAGACAATAAAGTGCGAGAGTAAACAGCTCAGGTTGCAAAAAAGCAGGGTGTTCTGGCTTCAAATCCCTTCTCTGCCACTTTCAAGAGTGCGACCTTGGGCTAGCTGCTTACTTCTTTGAGCCCAGGTTTCTTCATTTGTCAAATGGGAAGAGTAACAATGACTTCACTGGTTTTTGTGGCCATAGAGGGTAGAGACAAGATACATGTGGTCCAAGCCCTTAGAGAACTTACATGCTCAGAACACAGGATGACCACACATGAACAAAACGCAAGCAGATCAAGGCAATATGCAATGATTAGGGAGTTCTGAGTAGGAGGCCCTAAAAGAGCTGGAGGAATCTAGGACTCTTAGGGGGAGGGGAGGATATTACACAGTGGGGAGTGCTGGAGGGGAGAGGGAGGTGAGTCTGAGCCTCTGCCCTCACAGGGTCTCCTGTGGAAGTAAGGTTGTATGTGGTTGTATGTGGAGGATGCTAATTGAGTGCATGTAATCTTCGCTGGCTGGGTGGGGTGGGGCCACATGTCTGAAGTCTGGTATGTTCCCTCTGTTTCCTGTAGTCAACTTGTCAACCTAGGAGAATGCTCTCTTTCTAAGACAGCATCCCCAACTTTGAGGAAAACAGACATATCTAAGATTGAGAGGGCTCCTCTGGCCACAGATAAACACAAGAACACTTTGTTTACCCAGCACACTTAGCTAGAGGCCAAATATCCCCAAACCTTAAATATCCAGTATGGGGGCAGGGGATGGTTTCAAAAGAAAAGATGGTGAGCAGCTCAACTACTGCTGAGGACCCCATGCATTGGTGCTCTTGCACGCTGTTCCCAGGAGAGCACCCCAGTCTTGCTCTGCTATGAGTGAGGCTGACTAGGGCAAACCAGAATGCTGGCCCTGGACTGTACTGGCTTGGGACAAAAGCTAGACCCCAGGACTAAAGAGGTCCCAGTGGACACCAAAACCTCCCGAGGTAAAATCCTACCCAAAATAAAAGGGTGAAAACAGGTCAGAGGGGTGCACTTATAACAGAAGCGCTATGACAGCAAGCGTATAGATAGCAAAAATGTCACACACTTCCCCGAAGTACAAAGATGCTGACATGGTCAATAATGTATTGTATATCGACATAAATAGGAGACCGAAATCTTGCAAAGTAGTCATCACTGACACAGTTTTGCAGATGAAGACACTGAGGCCTGGGAAGTGGTAAAAAGTCAACAAAAACTCATATCTAAACCTATCTGATCTAAGTATGACATTACCCAGCCTCTGTTGCAAAAACTCAAGTTTAGAATTAGGAGCCTGAGTCATTGAGAAAAAGTTAACTCACCTTATTATTTGTTCTGTTTCAGAAGACAAGGAAGTGTGGCACATGACACAGAATGTTTTTAATCAGAGATCTTTCTAAAGAGGAACGTTTGGAGCTTTAAAGCAGGGTGTTTTAGAATCTGGAAATTTCAGTGTGGCATGGTAAAGGAGATCTCTTTTGCTGAGCACACATATACAATTATTAGTACAGGTTTGCGTCTGGGTTTTTCAGCCTAAGTATTCTCTCAAGTCTTCCTAGTGGTTTTTGCACTTTGTGAAGCGTGTTTTTCAAGACACCATCTGGAAATAACCAGTTCTTAAAAGGACCTGGGGCTTCCCTGGTGGCTCAGATGATAAAGAATCTGCCTGCAATGGGGGAGACCTGGGTTTGATCCCTGGGTTGGGAAGATCCCCTGGGGGAGGCATGGCAACCTACTCTAGCATTCTTGCCTGAAGAATCCCCAAAGACAGAGGAGCCTGGCAAGCTACAGTCCATAGGGTCACAAAGAGTCGGACAGGACTGAATGAGTAAGCACAGCACAAATGGACCGAGACTCTTGGTTCTGGCTTCATTTGGGCCTCCACCAGGCCTGTGCGAGTGCTTGTGAATAAGCTCTGTATCATACACAGGTAGGGGTTTTCAAGAATACATCTATTTCAGATCCCAGAAAGGGAAAGAATACTCAAGTTTGCGTGCATGTGTTTCTAACGCCCTAACATTCAGCTACTTGGCCGATGACTCAAGTGAAAGGCAGTAGCAGGATGCTCTTCCCCACCGCAGGGAATGAAGTGGCTTAGCTTTGTCTGCTCAGTCAGCCCTGAGTCCTGCCTTTCCATCTGTCAGCCACCCTGACCTGGCGGGGCCATAGGGGTTTCTGGTTTCTGCTTGCCCACTGGTAACTAGGCCTCAGAATGGCCTACGGGTGCTGGGGGCTTGGGTTCCTGGCGATGGCCAGAGGGAGGAGGTGGGGAGCTCACTGCAGACGGTGGCCTTGGATTGCACTGACTCAGGCAAAACCGGGGCTGGTGAGTGAAAGTTTCCAAGCAGACGGTAAGTTTAAATGGAACAAAATTAGCAAGTGACGGTTAGGGGAAAAGGTCTGCCTGTCTGGGGTTTATTCACCAACGGCCTCCACCTTTAGGTCGTGGATTTCAAGGGATAGAGAGCCAAAAGCTTAGGGGCCAGTGACCAGGCTAATCCTCTCATAGCAGGGCCCACTCCCAGGTCATGGGCCATCTTTGCAGTTAATCCTGCACAAAGAAAGACAGGGAAAACAGAAGAGGGTGGGCAAGTGATCACTGCCCTTTTTCCACAGGGAGGCTGTTTTTTTTTTTTTGTTTGTTTCCTGATGTTCTTGCTCACTTCCAGTTTTTGCAGGGGTATTGCTGCTGCATGCTCTTCTCAAAAAATCTTTGGGAAGTTTTCTCTTGGTGAGTATTCACCCTAAGGACCCTGAATATTCATTGGAAGGACTGATGCTGAAGCTGAAGCTCCAATACTTTGGCCTCCTGATGTGAAGAGCCAACTCATTGGAAAAGACCCTGATGCTGGAAGAGATTGAAGGGAGGAGGAGGGGGGGATGACAGAGGATGAGATGGTTGGTTGAAAGGCATCACTGATTCAATAGACATGAGTTTGAGCAAACTCAGGGAGATGGTGAAGGGCAGGGAAGCCTGACATGCAGTCCACGGGGTCTCAAAGAGTCAGACACGACTGAACACTGAACAACGCCAACAAAAGGACCTTGAGAACCAAATCCAGTTGGAAACACACCGAAATGAAAGGAGAAGGGATGCTAGCTTCCTTTGATAGTAAGTGCTTTCCCAGCCCAGAAGCTCCCTTGGAAGGAAAATGAGAGCGGGAGAGAGGAGGAACAGAACTTCTAAGACTTTAATGAGATGTGAAAGTGAAGTCAGGCAGTAGGGGCAAGGGGAGCCTGTTTACCCTGAACACAAATGGCAGGGAAGACTTAAAACACCTCTAGGGTAAAAGACGGAGAGACCCGATGTGTCCTTCCAAGTACAAAAATTAATCAGAATGAGAGAAAAACGAGGCGTGGAGAAGAAAGGGGGGGGGGGAGGAGAGAGGTGAGCACCAGATGAAGCAGCATGACCCCAGCAGAGTCTTGCTGACACTTCGGCACTGGAACAAAGAGACTCCAGAAAGACCTTTTTCTGACCTCCCTGAACTTTTCGGTTCAAGCTGGAAGCAAGGAGTGGAGGAGTGGGGAGAAGAACAGGAAGCTACTTGGTATGGATGATAAGCACCAGAAGCTTCAGAATAACCTGTAACTTGCCTGTTTCCCCCACTCCAGCTCCAGTCAGAGACACCGTCTTGGATCCTCTACCAGTGGCCTCAGAGACCTTGCGCTCGCCCCATCCCTGGGACTGAGTCCTGAGGGGAAAGGGTACCCCACAGCCCCAAACAGGGCAGGAGCATGTTTCCCTGGCTTTTCGTGCTTCCAACGTGTTTTAAGCCACGCTCACCAGCTCCTGAGTTTTCCCTTCAAAAACCTGGCTTCTCTCTCCGCCACTATGAATATACATGAGATGACCTCTCTGCAATTTCCCTGGGAGATTTGCTGGCATAAGCATAACAGATTTTGGCCCTCATCTGAGAGAGGTGCTTAGTCAAATTTCTCTGAGCTCAGACCCAAGCTCTGAGTACAGCATGCTTCAGTTTGTGCCAACCTTCTATATCCCAGCCAGAGGCACCGGAAGCTTTATACCTTAGAAAGAAGCTCTTCCAACAGTAATTTTTGGTAACGTTCACTGGCAGGGAATTGGCAGCCCTGAGATGCTGTGCAAATATACGCAGGCTGTGCATTTAACTTGGACAAAGAGGAACCAAGAAGTTCCCCCGTGTCATCCACTGAGTCAAGAGTGGATCTAGGATTAGAACTCCATCTTATGACTCTTCATCACATGAGGTGTCCATCTGGGAAACCCTCCGGTTTTCAACAAAGACTATTGGGAAACCCTCTGGTTTTCAACAAAGACTATCTCTTGTTAGGAAGGAACTGTTATGAAGGTGCAAAGGCGTCCTAGGATGATAACAAGGACACTGATTCACTGAATCTCCCAACCTAGCTCTGGTTAGAGAGGAGCCTTGTCTCCTCCACAAGGAAGTGAGGGCCCAGACTGAGGCCTGTCCTTGGTACACATCCTGCTAGCTGTCTCCTCTGTCAATTCATCAGTATTCACAGTGCCTTGGTCACAGGGAATGCTCAGACTATTTATTAATCATAAGGGGCCACTGAAAACTCATCAGAGCCATGGCACGTTCTAGGCACTCTATTTAGAGCAAGACATGATCATTGGCGGGCTTCCCTGGGGGCTCAGTGGTAAAGAATTCACTTGCAATGCAGGTTCAATCCCTGGGTCAGGAAGATCCCCTGGAGAAGGAAATGGTAACCCACCTCCAGTATTTGTGCCAGGATAATCCCATGAACAAAGGAGACTGGTGGGCTTACAGTCCATGGGGTTGCAAAAAGTTAGACATGACTCAGCAACTTAACAACAACAAAGGATTGCTGGCATATTCTGTCCTACAGAGAAAACTCTCATTTTTGTTTCAGTGAAGAAAGACTTTAAGGTGGAGCCCACTAGACAAAGGGCATTCACACTCTTGACATAATACAGTGCTGCTCCCTACCTCACTTTAACTAATAGGGACCTTGATGTTAACACAGCATTTCTTTTTTTGTTTTTGCTTTTTTTCTTGAAATCATCCAAGACTTTTATTCTATATGTGATTTTTGTCATAGGCATATATACTGAATAGCAAATACTACTCTGAATGGGATTTTATATATTTTTACCTGATAGGAAACTAGAGGGATTACTGCTGTAAAATTATAGAAAATGTAGATGGTTCACAGTCAGTAGGAATTTATATGTGGGTATAACTAGAAAGTTCCCAATGCAGTAAAATATTTTATATTTCAATAGTTGGCAGAATGTAGAACATCTTACTCTATAAGCTTCTGTAGCTACACGTATCCATAGAAAAAAAGGTAGCACTAAGCTGTGTCTGACTCTTGTGCTCAGCACTCATGAACTGTAGCCTGCCAGGCTCCTCTGTCAATGGGATCCTCCAGGCAAGAACACTGGAGTGGGCTGCCATTTCCTTACTGTGACCAAAGCAATAAAGAGATAGAGATTACAGAAATTAGAAACTTTATGAAAAGAAATTCCCTTTGATGAATTTGCTGTGTGACTCAGCAAACTGAAACCAGGGCTCAGTAACAACCTAGAGGAGTGGGATGGGGAGGGAGGTGAGTGGGATGGGGAGGGAGGTGAGTGGGATGGGGAGGGAGGTGGGAGGGATGGGGAGGGAGGTGAGTGGGATGGGGAGGGAGGGGAGTGGGATGGGGAGGGAGGTGGGAGGGATGGGGAGGGAGGTGAGTGGGATGGGGAGGGAGGGGAGTGGGATGGGGAGGGAGGTGGGAGGGAGGCTCAAGTGGGAGGGGACATAGGTACACCTACGGCTGATTCACGTGGGTGTTTGGTAGAAACGAACACAATACTGTAAAACAATTATCCTTCAATTAAAATAAATAAATAAATAAATAATTCCCTTTGATGCTCACATGGAATGAGGCTGGTTGGGAGAAGTGATGGATTCCCTAGAGGCGGCTGGGAAGACGGGATTTCTAAAGCACTCACAGATGTCAATGTCTGCCTGGTGTCTCCTAAAATCACACACTTTCAAAACGGTAGAATCAATGCTGTGAGCCCAGCTGAGTGACCGGGGGTGACTTACTTAATTGCTCTGAGCTTTGGTTTTCTAATCTGCAAAATGGAAGTCATAATGATAAAGATACCAACTTCTCAGGGCCCTTGTGAGAACCGAATGGATTGATATTTATAAAAAAATTAGAAGAGTGTTAAATAAATCCAGAACACCAGTTTTGAGACTCTAACCTGTATAGCACAAATTTCGAGAATCAAGGTGCGTGCATCTCAGGCCTACCAGTATAGACTTAGATTTTTAACTCTCTTTCTATAAGGACCAGCTGCTGCTTCATAAAACAACAGCCTGACTCTCCATGGCTACATGGAGAGGAAGTCTCCACGTGGGGATCTGGCTACTGTTTTATTAAGGAAGCTGCTGCAGTTCCTCCATGTGGGAACAGCAGTAGAAATGTGGAGATCTCCGGGGGAATGCAAGAGACATGGATTCAATCCCTGGGTCAGGAAGATCCCCTGGAGAAGGAAATGGCAACCCATTCTAGTAATCTTGCCTGGAAAATTCCACAAACAGAGGAGCCTGGTGGGCCTTGCAAAGAGCCATACACAGCTGAGTGCTGAGGGGAAAGTCACTCCTAAGGTCAAGAGCTGGAATGAGGTAGTCCACCCCCTGCCCCCACGTGGAATTCTCCTCCTCTACCAGCCTTTGAGTTTAGGGTGTATTCTTCATACTCTTCACTCAATAAGTCTCTTACCTCCATTCTACAGGGTCAACTAGGCTTTGATTTCCTCTGAAAGAAATAAACCTCTTGAGGTTCCTTTCGGGGGCCAGGATATACCCGGGTCCTGGGGCCCGGGGGTGCTGCCACGAGGTGGTGGGTGTGGCCGGAACCTGGGGAGGGGGTGGGAGGGTGTGTCTCGGGGATGTACAGGGCACAGGGAGGCGCTTACTTGCAGTCATGCTTCTCTATTTCAAAGTGAGGGTTGAAGTTGAGGACAATCTTCTGGTTGGGTTCGGGGGCGTAAACAATCCATTCGCAGTTCTGGTGGGATGGATAATCCTGGGGGTAACCCGGGGAGGTGATGTAGCCAGCGTCTTTGGAATTCAAACGACCTCCACAGGGTTGGTCTGGAAGAGAAGGCAGACAAGAACTTCAAATATGTTACAGTCTGTTTTTTTTCCTCTCCTTGTTTCTCTTCTCTAGGAGTGGCTGATTAACACTGTTTTACAGACCTTTTATGGCAGTCCAAAAGACTAACCTACTTACTCATTCAGTGGAAGAGATTATTTCAGCTCATTCTCCCCCCCAACTCACCCAGCCACACACACGTACAACACACACACACACTCTCTCTCTCCAAAATGAAAATATTCCAGAAGTCATAAATATTCCCAATTACATGGGC
This sequence comes from Cervus elaphus, assembly GCF_910594005.1. Lineage (NCBI taxonomy): Eukaryota > Metazoa > Chordata > Mammalia > Artiodactyla > Cervidae > Cervus > Cervus elaphus. The sequence goes on from NC_057822.1 coordinate 40,199,959, forward strand.
TGATATTAAAAAAAAAAAAAGAAAACTGTAAACTTAACATGCTTCCCTTCCTGTTCCTGTCTCTCCTGTGTGGCCCATCTTCTCATTCAAACCTTGCATCTCTGTCTTTATCTCATAAATCCTTCATGTCATTCAATGGTGCCTCCTAGCCCAGCCCAGCGGCCAGAAGTCAAGACTCCGGGCGCTGACAATAGTGGTTTTGTGGTGCCGACCCACAAGTAAGCCTGGTAACAATTACATGTGATACAGAGGAAGCATATTCACTTTTGGGCCAGAACAGGCCCTGGAGGGTGATTTCAGCATTTTTTTTTTTTAAAGAAAAAGCAAAACCCCCAAACACTTAATTCCACAGGCACCACAAATTTGATTTATTATTTCATTACACATTGAGTGGAAAAATCTGCATTAGGGAATCCAGTGGCTCTGATCTCAGAGTTTCGACAAAGGTGCTCTGTGCGTGTGTTTTCTCTGAGCTTTTATCCGCGGTCCTTCCTGCCTGGTCACCACCAGCAGAGTGTGCTGCTGCCTTGTCCAGGGGTGACCAGCCACTGGGAAGGCAGCTGCAGGGGAGGAACTGCCAACCCCCACCCGCCAGCAGTGCCCGGCTGGCGGTAAACAGCTTCGTGGGGGCCAGGAGGGAAGCGGGCAATCTTCAAAGGCAGAAAAGGTGGGTGATGACATTTGATGCATCTTATATTTGGGAGTGAAGTTCTGTCATCCCCAGGAGGGGTTCTTGGGAAATGAGAAAGGGGGGGAGGTGCTTAATCCCAGAGTAGAACAGAAGACGGGAAGGCACAAGAGACCTAGAAATATTCAGAAGCCTCTCGGAGACCTTCCTAAGATGTGTGCCTCTCTTAGCATCAATCACGATTTAATATCGCCATCTGCATGGAGCAGCACGGGTCCGTCAATTATGCATTCCGGCTCAGCAGCTACCAGACAGGATGGGGGCTTTCTCCTGTGTTCCCTCTTTGAGGAAAGGGTCATGCATTTTTTAACTCTACAGGTGCACTCTCCTCGTCCCCGTGTCGGTTGGTATTACTGTCTTCCAGACCTCTGCTTTAGATTACCAGCCTGACAGGCTTTAAATGCATAAAAGATGGGCACGGCACACAATGGTGGTTGGGACACACAAATCCACGCAAGTAGCCTTTTAGGCATCGCGTCTCCAAGAGCTCAAACTGTGCCGCGGTCGAGCTGCCCAGAATCTAATGGATTCAGGTCCCATTTCCTACTGGGTGGAAAACAAAAGCAGGCCATTTCCTCTGGTTAGCAGAGACCACATCATCCTCTAACTAATGACCCCGCGCCCTCCCCAGGCCAGGAGGACAATGGGCCCAGCCTTCCCGCCCAGACGGAGACGAGGCCAGTGGTGGAGCTGGGTGCCACCCGTCCCCCCTGCAGCCAATCCTGCAGGCTTTCCAGGGGTCTACACCACTCAGCCATGCTGGACACCCAGCGTCTTCCAAGAAGGTCAAACTGTGGCCCATTGGTCTTTGCTCACGGGTGGGAAATCGGGCTGAGAGTGGCCCTCTGAGGAAGTGGAGCTGTCTGGATTTAGATCTCCAGCTGCATGAGCTAAACTGGCAGGAGAGGAAATTTTCTACTGGGTGCAGCTCCTCCGCCAGCTGCTGTACTGAAACGACAGCTCTGCTCCTGGCTCACCCCAAACCACACCTTTTAACACAGAACTCATAACAGGGCATCTGAGCTGAGCTCCTGTTTGGTCATCCAAACTCCCTCCCTCCTTTCAGCATCCCTTCCCTGTTCCCCTCCCATGTCTCCTGAAAGAGGAATTTTTCTTCCTCAACTCCCTGCCTCCCAAGTTTAAGCTTTTAGCACTAAGACAGGGCACACATAATCGGCAATAAAGACAGGAAACTTCTTCATAAGAAGGTTTCGTTTCTCACCCACATCAGTAATAATTTCCCACTTAAAAAAGAAAAATCAAGCTATATATATCCCATAGTGGACAGTCTACATTTTCTGCTGTTAAAACTCACTTAACCAGAGGAAATAGGAGTAATTCATTTCTTTTCTCCTGTTCTTTCTTTATCTGAAGAATACCAAGGCACTTATTAAAATATTTAAGAACTCATTAAAACATCTGCTTTGCTTGCATGGAGCTAACCTTTTTAATATCCAAACATTTATAAACTCACATTCTTGTTTGGATGGCACGCACACTCAGAAACACACACACACACATAGATATTGAACACACATCCGGGACACATAATTATTAGAAATTCACACTTCAGTCCTATACACACATTCACACCCTCTCATAAAATATCACACATCATTTGCACAGACATATATCCACCAAGATAAATACTAGAATCTCCATCTCTATTTTTCTTGGAGAGAACTAAATTCTTGAAATCTATCATCAGTAAAAACTGTAAAGAAAACACACTTAATTCTTCTCCACCTCCTCTTGATAACTGATCTTTCATTTCCAGGTTTGGGGACCCTTCTGAAATACAGAAGGGTCTGTCTGAAATACAAACATGCCTCCAAGAGAAATGAGCTAGATTTTCTTCTGAAGACCTGCACCATCCAGGGCTCAGGAGGTCTGTGTCACGTGCCAAAAGGAACAGCATAAATGTTCTCTATGTGTTTCAGAGGAGTCCAGCCCAGCCAAGAGGGAGTTGAACTCAAGGGCAAACGCCTTTAGGCCAATCTCCACATATAGAGGCGAGGTTGACCCCATTGAATTTTAGCTACTGAGCCTGTCTGGCAAGTTGACAAGTGACTTCTTTCTGTATTTGGTGAATACCTTACACCTGGGGCAAATTCATTCCTAAAGAGAATCAGGCAAACCCAAGCCTGGACAGTTCAGAGCAGGTTTTCTCCTATATCTGAGAGGGAAGTCTAAGGGATGGGCCAGGTCAGGTCAGATAAAGACCTCGGAGGTCTTTGGACCATGGATGAAAGGATTCAAGTGACACCTCTGGACATGATTGAAATCAAGGGACTACAAAGTTCTAAAGTCACAAAGGTCTGATTTACCCCCATAATGACTACTTAGGTGTTTTAATTTGACATATAAAAGGTCAGGTTATTTCTGACCTTCGTATCTTTCTGTTTCTTTGTTTGTTTTTCTCATATGCTTTTGTTTGAGGCTTGCCAGGTGGCACTAGTGGAGAAGGCAATGGCATCCCACTCCAGTACTCTTGCCTGGAGAATCCCATGGACGGAGGAGCCTGGTAGGCTGCAGTCCATGGGGTTGCTCAGAGTCGGGCATGACTGATCGACTTCACTTTCATGCACTGGAGAAGGAAATGGCAACCCACTCCAGTGTTCTTGCCTGGAAAATCCCAGGGACAGAGGAGCCTGGTGGGCTGCCGTCTATGGGGTTGCACAGAGTCGGACACGACTGAAGCGACTTAGCAGCAGCAGCAGGTGGCACTAGTGGTAAAAATCCCACCTGTCAATGCAGGAGACATAAGAGATGAGGGGTTCGATCCCTGGGTTGGGAAGATCCCCAGGAGGACAGGATGGCAACGCACTCCAGTATTCTTGGAGAATTCCATGGACAGAGGAGTCTGGCAGGCTCCTCCAGTCCACAGGGTTGCAAAGAGTCAGACATGACTAAAGAGCCTTGTTTGCTGGTAAGCTAAGTACCATCTGATACTGCCTAGGGGTACCGGTTCCTGGATAAGGTAAAGGGACTCTGGACCCATCCACTTACAATTCTAAGGCACTCTGCCAGTTTCCGAAGGAACTCGGCCTCCTATAGGACCCAATTTAAGACAAAGCACTGATTCCTTGGTAATACAATTTTTAGGAAGTATTTATTAAAAAGGAGTAGCAGATCTTTTAAAAAAAATCTGGTCTGCCTCCTAAGGAAATTCAACTGGAGTTGTTTTTAAAGGAACACTCTATGGCCAGGACTTGAAAGTAATTGGATTACAGCGGTTTACTTCACAATGGCCAGGTGACAGCAGCTACAAACTTCGGGCTGTTCCGCACAGACCAGTCAGATCTCTCGGTGTAACTGAACCGAAGGTAAAAGTCCGTATCAAAAACGGGGAACTTAGGCTGGCTGGATACGGGACTGGAACAGCAGGTTGTTGTCAAAGGCAGGCCTGGGAAGGGGACCAGGCTACCAGGAGGGGGCGGGGCTGATGTTATCAAAGGAGGGGATGCAGGCACCTGGATTCCTAACGCCCTGTGGCCTGCCTGTGTCTCAGTTTCCTCCACTGTAATTCCGGGAGCGGCCGCAATTGACTGTGTCGTTTTCAAAGTTCTTTTTAGAAGTGTTTGTTTTTCCCTTGATCAAAACTGGACCCAGAACTCCAAAGTGCAAAGCCACTAAAAGTGAAGCCCTTCTTGGGTGTGGGCACAGATGGTGACAGAATCAGTGCCGTATGCCTGCCTTGGAGCCGCTCCCTGCCTTTCTGACGGAGCTTCTCTAGAAGGACTTCGGGGCTTCCTGGAACTGGGTTTGAAACCCATTAGATCTCAGTTCCCTTGTTACTTTCAAATGCCACAGAAAAGAGAACAAGTACAAGGATTAGAACACACACTATATATATATCTGAGGGCACCTGATGGAGAAAAACAGTCTCATTTCATCCCCAAATGATACATTCACAGCACAGTCTCATCCTATTACCACAGCATTGTTTTCATTTAATTATTAGTAGGAAAGAAAAGAAGAAGCCCTTTCTACGACTTCAAAAGAGAGAAGGCTGTCACTTTGTTAACTAGTCAGGAGCCTTGTATGCAAGTATGATCTCGCCACTGGAAAGCCGTGTGTGTGACCTTGGGTAGTTAGTAAACCACTCTGAGCCTTTATCTTCCCATCTATAATGAGGGGAGTGGTGCTAAAGTTCAGTTCCAGTTCTAAATTTCATAGCCTGTATACCTATGGAAGGGGAAAATCCTATAACCCACAGATGAACCTCTAATTAAAAAGATTCTCTACCCTCCTAGATAACAAGATATTTATGCAAGGTGTTGATTGTATTTCATCTGCTTGGTAAGCCTGAAACAAAACTCTAGGATTCTTCAGTGAATGCATCTGTCTTGCATTATGGAGAGTTTAAATGTCTCTTTCAATCACATTAGCTCTACTGACGTGAGCTTCTTTTCTTAACGGAGTCTGTGGCTGTATATTTATAAATATAAGGCATACACAGTTCTGTGTGTGAGCTTCTCAACAATGATGCATGAAAAGAAAACAGAGAAAGAGTCTCTTCCAATCTCTCACGAAGATCTTCTAAGTCCTGTGCTCAGGGTTTGAACCAAATTTTGCTCACTAACCTTGAATAAGCTTCTTTTAAAGTGATCTCTGTGGGCCGAGGCTGGATTTTGTTTTATTCAAAGCGACTTCAGCCTGTCACAAGACAGTCTCATAAAAATCTGTATCTTGGCTTAAGCTGGGAAGAAATGAGCCAATCCATCAGCCCAGGAATGTGGCTGTTTGACCACTTCCTAAGGCAACTGGGAAGGGATGCAATCTATTCAATTTATGGGGCTGGGTGGCAGTGAGTGATCCACTCCTGAAGGCACAGCAAATGAAAATTCCTGTGAACTATTGCAATGAGAAAGTTCAAAATCTGAATAAAAGAACTGTCTGGGAGGGCAGGAAGGAGGGAACGGGAGAGTGGGAAAGGAAGGCAGCACTTGAGCATGGAAAAAGGAGTGAGGAATGAGGCAAACTTCCTCTGCTAAAACACCTCTGGTGAATTCACCAAGAACGGAACTGGAAATTGGGTCTGGAAACAGGCCTTTGGAACGTCTCTCCTCAATCTGGATTCTAAAAATGAACCTTCATTTAATCGTTAAAATGTAAGTTTGATGCGATTACCTCCCCTGACCTCGAATCATGCCACCTGTGGTAACCTTGTTATTTGTCATCTTATATCATAAACAAATGCAATTCCAATAGGGCAGCCAATATAATATCATTAGTTGATATTTATGTCCACTCTTTCCCAGCCCACATTGCAAATGCAATTTTGATGCCATTGATGAGAGATCTGGGATTACAATTCCTGACCATTTCAACAGACATTTGGGGAAGGAAATAGAAGAATAATAATTTTAGGGTCTCTCCAAAAGGTAATATAATTGTTTTCATTTATTTTGATTAACAGAAAGCTTCTGTCGAAACATTCATGGCTCCCCATTGGTTAGTAAATGAAATCCAAACCCTCTGGCCTAGCAATTTGGACTTTGCATTTGGCCCAAGCTATTATTTCCAAACTTATTTGCAACTATTTGCTTCCACACTGTCTAAGTGGCCATTTCTGAGTGTTCCCCAGTGTTCCTTCTCTGCTCCCTTTTCCCGTCCTCTGCTATGCCTTTCCCAGCTCTAAACCCATCTAAACTCTCAATCCAGGTTCACATGCCACCTCCACCCTCCCTGATCCCCCAGGAGTAACCTCTTCCAGCTTCTGAGGCTGAAGCTCTTTAGCATCTTCTAAAGTGTGAGAGAACCTTATCCATGCTGCTGGACCACCTGTTCATCTTTGGCAAACCTTACGGCATCAAACCCAGAGTCTTTGCCAAAGATCACACTCAGTGAGGCTTGATGAATTAATGAGTTAATAATTGACTAGGGTAACAACAGGTGGTTCAGTGGTAAAGAATCCACCTGCCAATGCAGAAGATGTGGGTTCAGTCCCTGGGTCAGAAGATTCCCTGGAGGAGGAAATGACAACTCAATCCAGTATTCTTGCCTAGAAAATCCCATGGACAGAGGAGTCTGGCGGGCTACAGTCCATGGGGTCGCAAAGAGTCAGACATGACTGAGCACCTATGCACGCTGACTCAGCAGGGTAATACCCAAAATATCAGTAGATATCACAAATTCTAAGAAAGCCTTATCACAAAGTATTCTGTGTGTCCTGCCTCCACCCTTCCTTCCCAACTCACAGCTGCTATTAAATGTAAATATTTTTTACTGGCGAACCAGGAGTGTAGAGGACTTGTCTGGGATAATAATACCTAGTCATAGATCAAGGTAGAGCTAGTGTGAACTCATAGGACACAGTAACCTCAGATAATGATGACGAAGTTCAAAGGACATTACACTTTAATTCTAATAATGGTAAAATTAATTTTATCTGAGGGCTTTCTTACCCCCTCATTCCATCCCCCCATCCTCCCAAGAGCAAGTTCTAGATATTTGTTTTCAGTAGCACCAAGAAGCTTCAAAGTACTACTTTATCCCTAAACTCTTGCTGCATTTCAGTTCACTCCTTTCTACCCATCCTCCCCCCTCAGCTCCCTTCCCCTGGCCCCCAAGATGCCTTTTAGGCACATCTGTTTTATTTTTCCCCTTTATCAAAATAAATTATTTTTGCCGCTTGGTCCAGTCATTTGCAATTCCCTTTATCTCCTTCACTGAAAGACTGGCCAGAACCCAGAGCCCTGGCTATCACAGGATCTTGAGAGGCGGTGAACAGGGTATCACTGGCTGTGTGCATTAGACTGGCCAGCAGCCCCATCCAAGGCATGCTTTCCTTTTGTTATTCCCAGCCCCCTCCTTTTTTTTTTTTTTTTTCTGGATTAGATCATGACTCTCTTATGAAGACCCAGAGGGAAATGGGATTATTAAGAGTCTTGCTGGGTAAAAGCTATTTTGTCTTTACAACGACTTTTTTGAGTTCAGCTGCTGAGGGGCCTTACTGCCAGAGTAGAAGTTATTACACATTTGGGGAGCCCCTTCCATGCGGCGCTTCTTGCTGAGTACACTTTCAGGGATGAAGGATGGAAGAGGAGGAAAGGAAGGAGAGAGATTTAAAAAATCAGTAGAGGCGACAACTCCGAAAGTGGAAAACCAAGGCGAAAAAAAAAGTGTAAAGAACTGATGTAAATCTAAGATGAGAATCCAGCAGAGAACATGCATCTCTGAAGAACAGGGTGCCGAGAGATTAACCTGACGCTTATAAAATCAGACAAAGGTCTAGTGGGGTAAGAGCTGAGAATGAGTAATTATTTACTGATTTTTTTTAAAAAAGAACAAACTCATAAAAGTAACACAAACTTACTGCAAGGGTGTTAGTGTGCTTTCTGTCTTTCTAAGATCATTAGATACTATTAACCCCACTGAAGCTGTTTTGAAGATTAAATGACTTCCGAACAGGCGGCTTAATACGTACTCAACAGTACTCTATGTAATCTGAAATAGCCCAACACCCTAGAAATCAGTCAGCTATTAGGATCAAACACACTTACAGATAAAGACACTGAGGTGGACAGAAATTAGGAATTCAGGATCACTGAGCCGACAGGCGACTGACAGGAGGTCTGGCTCTAATGCTCCAGAAGCCAGGAGGTCCGATGAAGGTCTCCGGGAACCGTGCAGTGACAAACTTATTCAATAGCATTTAGAGACAGACAAATGTTTTGCCTGTTTGAAAACTCCTTTTTCTCTCCCAGTGCCAGGAATCTGTGTGTGAACAATGAGAGATGTGTTCAAGGCTGGGGTGTGAGTGGGCTGGAGGCACTTAACACCTTCTTCACTCCCAACACACAGGCACTGTGTTCCTTGTGTTCCTTGTCGTCCTGGCCCTCTTTTCTGCTTCCTGGAAACCAGGGTGTGTGTTTGGGGGGAGGGTGTGGCGGGGGTGTGAGTAGATCACTCAAGTCTGAAACTATGTGTCACAATATCAGAGGGTTTTTTTTTTTTTTTTCTCCTGGCAGTTTCCATTTCTCTCCTGTCTCCTCAATCCCAGTCTTCTCCATCCTAAATGCCACGGTTGTTATTGTTCTACTGGAGAGGAGCAGCAGTTTCAGAGACGGGGGATTTATTTTTATAGCACAGCTGGTCTGCCAAAGGTCACATAATTTGGCAATGTTCCCAGTGGTTAAAAATTAATTTCTCCTTATTAATACAACCAAGGTCCCATAGGATCGGAGCTCAGCCTTATCTAAACTTGACAGCTTCCTAAACCTTTAGAAGATGCTTTCAAATCCTGGAGGGCCAGCCACACTACAAGGCCACTGTCCTGGAATCCACCCCTACTGATTCCTATTAGGTAATGAGCCCATTAAGCCCTTCAGCCATTTCTCATAGAGGCAGCTAAAGCTTTGGAAAAGGCTGTGGGTTCTCCAGGACAAACGTTCACAATGTCTTCCAGGAATGAGTTAATAAAAAAAAAAAAAGTTAATTCCTTACTTGGAAGGAATCATACAAAAACTTTTAGGGATCAAACAAGTATGGCAAGTGACAAGAGACAAAGATTATCCAGTGGCTAGTGATGGTATCAGATGATAAAACACCTCAAATATGCTAATGATACTACAAACTAGTGCCCAGACATCACCTTTCAAGTCTTTTCTCCTCAGTGCAAGAAATTAAAAAGGTATTATGCTTCTGCTCCGTTTTTGAAAAAAGGAAAGTCTTGTCTCTAATTTCCTAAAGTCTTTCCAAACAGGACTTTTGGGGAATAGATTCTGAAAATTCTTTACCAATGGACCTGGCTCTGACTTCTGTCAGCTCAGAACTGTCTCACACGTGGGTCACCCAAAGACAGCTCCTCCTCTTGGGTGCTTTAATAAGCATTGAGGCAAACGACAAACACCAGACAGGACCCTCAGAACCATCAGGCCCGGTGTCTCTCCCAACTGACCCCCCCACAGCCCTCTCCCCAGCTGTTATTCACTTTCATGCCTCATTGCTCACGAATTGGCATTTGAACTCCTAGTCTCCTCTACACTGTGAAGGCAGGAACTGGCCTTTCAGGTGCAGAACATGAACTATACAGTACGAGATGCGAGCCATTTGGTACACAGCAGGAGCCCTGTCTGGATAGCTCAGGGTTCCAGTCACTGCAGCCTTCGAACATTTCATTTAGCCAACTGGGTGCTCTGTGGCTTAACTGAGGTCTCCTCAGCATGATATAAAAGTCCAGACCTGCCGGGCTGCCTGGGCAGTCACAATAGGACCAGGCACAACTTGGACCAGAAGGGGCTTGCCCTGGGACCCTCGTGGGGAGCGTTTCTCTTTCCACTGTTTTGCACTGTGTGCTCTGCTGGCAACTAGCACTAGCTTCACTACCTCCAGGGGCTGTTTATGGGGTAAAATGGAGTTGGTACTCATTGGAAGCCGGCAAGAGACCAGTCCCTAAAAGTCTAGAGCAGGTCGTCTGTGCCAAACCCAGGAGTTTATAGTTCTACTTGCAAATGTTTATGCCTGCCCACAGTCATCGGGCAATTTAGGGAGACAGAAGAAAACAAAACCGAAAACGCTCTTCAAACTCCTCTCCTCCCGAGCCTAGACCGTGGATTTGTCTGAACCCAGACCTGTCTCCCACAGCCAATTTACACCTCTTATCTGATCATCCTGTCCAGACGGAAGGCTGAATTGACCGCTTCTGCCAGGGACCATGGCAATGGTGTTAAAACTCAACCACAGATCAAAGCTCTTCAGGCAAGGGGCTGGTAGGGGTAGGAGGCGGGGGTAGGGGTGAGGGTTGGGGGTGGGGGTTGATGGTTACAGGGTCCGTGTTCTTTTGGCCCCAAGCGATGAGACCCGAAGGCTGGGAAACGTCAGGGCTGGGAGTTACCATCATCTGAAAGGAACCCATTGTCAGGGCCTGATGATTTCCTAGCAAAACCCAGTTCCCCGCAGACCACGAGATTAAGTCTAGCAAAGGGGAGTTTCGTGGCCAGGCGCTGACCGTGAATGGCCAGCGCCAGGGGGCTCTCCTCGCTGTCTGAAACCGAAAGGAGGGGAGGTGGTGGGAGGGAGGCGAGCGGTGAGCACCGGCCAATCAACCCGAGCGTCGATCTCCTTCCCCTTCCAGAGAAATTCAGCCGGAGCCGCAGAAGCGATGACACAGTGGAGCCGGATCCCCTAAACTTGGCTGGGAAAGCTGATAACCATCCCCATAACCCCCTGGTTCCCGGAGGGGCGCGCGGTTCCTTCCACCAGCCCCGACCCCGGCAGCCCTGGACCTCAGCTCGGCAGATGCCCCCCCACCCAGCCGCCGGGACTTTAGCTCCGCGGATGCCCCCCACCCAGGTCGCTGGGCGCCTGGGCGGGACCTGGTGGGAAAAAACGCGGTGCGCTAGCCCCAGGCGAAGGGCGCGGGCAGCCGGTTAATCACAGCTCGCCTCGCCTCCATTAACTTCTGTTGATATTAAAAAGAAATCAATCAGTGAAAATGGAGCCTTGGCCGTGACTATTTCTTTTTCTCCAGTGGAAAAGCAAAGAGCGAGGCGGCGGCGGAGGGGAGGCGGAACTCGCCGGCGACTGCAGAGGATTCTCCCAGGCCGAAGACCGCAGCGGAGACTTAACTTTCTGGCAGTGGGCAGTGCTGAGGAAATGCCGCAGCCTGCTCCCTGGGGGTGTCCTTAGAGTGAGGAGGAGGGGACAAAGCTGGAGGAGTTGGAGGCGGCCCACTTAACCGGGCTGGAGCTCCGGTTTTGCTTTCTCTGGGAATATTTTTGCCTAATAGAATGTTTATGGATCGCTCGGCTGCTTCTACTGCGTAGCCCAAACAAATCGATGCGGCGTTAGAGACGGCGCGGGGTGGGGGGTGGGGAGGGCCGGCTGGGGGGCCACCACGTCCCCCCCACGTGCAATGCCCGCGCGCCGCGTGCTCTTCACCTGTTCGCGCGCACCGGCGGGCGCCCGGCGCGCAACGCTACTAAAGTTGCGCGCATTCCCGCGGCTCAAGCTGCCACCCTTCTGCCTCCAACCTCAGGTCCGAATCCCACCCCGGCTTTCCGCCACCAGCTCGGCCAGCGCTCCGGCCCCCAGCCCCTCGGAGCCCGCTCTCTTGGGGTGGCGGGGGAACTGCAGCGCAGAGTGAAGTGCAGGAGGGGGCGCTCCCTGCAGGGCCTTCGGAGCTTCCCCCGAGTTCCCGAGCGGGGTTAGGAGGGCGGCGGCGCTGTGATCCGGCAAGGCGGCCGGCGTGGCAAGGACTGGGGCAGCCTAGTGCGCGACGCCCACTCAGCTCCTAGCCTCCAGCCAGTGCGAGAGGCTACGCGCCGTGGCCACGAGGTTATTTGCTCAATTGCTCCCCGGCTTGCTCCTTCCGCCCGTCCCCCCACCCCACCCCAACTAGTCAGAGTGGGTTTCAACCGTCGCTGCAGGCTGGGCCCGGCCCCCTCTCGGCCGGCGCGCGCCGGGTGAGTCAGAGGTCTAGCTCGGCCTCGCCCTTTACTACCCGGTGCCAGTCGACTGTTCCGACCAAAAGCCCTAGCAGCCGGCGGTTCGCGATCGCCTTTTCCGGGGGCTGCAGAATATCCACCCCGGGCGGGCCCCAGCTCCGCGTCCCGTAGGGAGATCCCACCCTGGGTCCGAGGCTGCCTGAGGCCTCAGAGAGGGTGACCAGCCCGCGCTCCCGCCTCTGGGCTTCTCTAGAAGTGACGCAGCGCGGCCCGGGGCCGGGGTGGGAGGGGGCTCTGCGGAGAGCGCGGGAGGCAGGTGGCAGAGCCGGAGTGGGTTTGAGCGGGTGTCGCGCACACACGTACACACTCCGCGCAGCGCTCGGGGACAGATGTGAGAACATCTGGGGTACGAGGTGGCCCCTGAGTCTTTACGACCCCTCCCGCTCCGCACAGCACACAGCACCTGAAGTTGTGTGTGTGTGTGCGTGCCAATGTGTACGCCAGTGTGCGCGCACTCGCGCACCCGGGCCTACCGGAGTCCGTGCCTGAATACATAATGTACCGTGGGCATCCTCGCCGCGCGCGCACGCGGACACACACACACACACACAGAGCGAATCACACAAACATCCATAATTTATGCCGCTTTCAGGTCTGTGGGAGGTAATTTAATTTCGCCTCAAGCTGGGAATTTAGAATTAAGAGAACGGGGAACTGAAAGCCACTGGAAATTTCCTCAAGTGGGACCTGCACCCATCTCTTTGATACGATTTGCGGCTGCTCTGAAGACCATTAATGGCAGAGAAGAAAGCAGCAAACGTGTGGGTCTGGAGAGTAAGGGCGTTCACGTATCTTTCTTTCCCTCAAATAAACAGCCACGCTTCAAGTGGGGCGCGTGCCTGTGTTGGGGAGTGAGAATCAAGAGTCCCCGGCTCCCGCAGGATCGACTAACCCGCTGTGATGGGGAGGACCCGGGAGGCTGCCAGGGGCTCCTGCTACCGCTGCGGTGGCAGCCTTAGACGTGCCTCCGGGTAAGGGCACTCCAGGAAGCGTTTTTCTCCTCTCTCTTTTCTCCATTTCCTCCAGGGATGCTTTCCCCACTCTCCATCACCTGTAGCAGCTTTTAAGAGTTTTGTCAGATTCCAGAGACTCTTGTCAGAGGGGAGAAAGGCTCAGCCCGGAAAGTGGTGTGGGGAAGCAAGAACGTGCCCCACTGGATTTTCTGAAACCAGAGAGCCCTTCTCAGAAAGAGCAGTGCCCCTGGCCAGACTCCACTCCCTCCCCCCTCCACCCCGCCAAATACTTGCCCCAGACCCTTCTGGGCCTTGCAGTGCTCATCTCTGCAGTCTGTCCACACACCCTTTTTGGCAGTGGTTGAGAACAAATTCTACCCAAAAGTTTCTAACCACTTCACAAGAGTGAGAGACCTTTGAGGGCCAGGCAGTTTGTTTTATCTAATACTAGTTTTAAAAAGAACATGTGATATACTTCCCCCAGAAAATATATGGAGGCAGGAAAGAGAACTGGACGACCAACCGCCTTGGTTGGCAGCAGCGCCCAGCGCGGAGCCCAGCCAGGAGACAACTTGCTCCATCAGCCTGAGCCCAATGATTCGGAGGCTCATCCACACACTCTGCAAAGAAGCCACAGCATTGGAAAACCCAAACTAGATTCTTGTATTTCCCAAGCCCTTCAGTTAACATTGCTCAATGTAGCTAAGTGGAGGGAATGCAAATGATTTATATTTCGCTGGCTAGGTTGAAGAAACTCATGGGAGATGTGTTCTGCTTCAAGACAGGGGAAAAAAATCCCCCAAAACTGTAATGCAAAGGCTTTGTAGTATTTTTAAACCTTTGATTCAGTCCATATGTGACATCTGAACACCGCCAAATTCTGTCTATGTTTCAAAACACACACACAGGCACATACTCCTAGCAGGAAAGAAAAGTTGGGTTTTAGCAGCAGTGGTGGTATAGGGAGGGCCGACTGGGATCTCTCTCTAAATTATTCAGTATTGAGCGATCCTCCTTCTCTTGCCATTGCGTGTGGCCCCCTGCGTTAGCAGTTGTTTTTAAAGGTAAAGGCATGCTGAAATGAAAAAAAAAAAAAAAAAAAACTTTCGGGGGGCTTACCTGCTTGGCCTCTCACTTCATGTCCTGAAAAGTAGAGAGCTAGGAAAATCCAGGTGAGAGGAAACATATCCATTTTGGAGAAGGCTTTCTCCAGAGCTGTTTTTGTAGATTTCTTGTTTAATGATAAGTCTTTGTGTTTTTCGCTCGCTTGTGTTCTTCCTTAGTGTCCTCTGCAAAGGTTCCTACCGGTCAGTGTTTCGCTCCTGAGTCCTGGCGGCCTGTCGTCACCTTTCTTCTTGCTGGGTCCCCACCTCACCAGGAGGAGGGTAGCTCTTGAAATCAGCAAAGAGGGAGCAAGCCGGGAAGAGAGGATGGGTTTCCTCTCTTAAAAACAAAACGCATCTATGTCCTCTCCCGTTCCTCAAAGTATCATTTCCTTTATCCTACAACATTCCCGAGTATTTCCCGTTAGCCAAGCGTAAAAAAAAAAAAATAAAAGAAAAGAATAAAAATACAAGCCAGGACTTGCCTTGGGCATCACACGGCCCCCAGGCAGCTGTGTGATCTCAGAGGCGTACACTGACACACATCCCTCCGCACTGGGGACCGGCACGCGGGCGGAGGCACAGACCGCCGGACGGCCCGAGCGCGAGGCGGCCGCCCAGCTCTCGCCCTCGCCGGGTTCCCCTAGCAGGAGCCTCCCCTAACGGCTACACCCGCTTGGCCAGCCTCGCGAGGGGAGTCTGAGGAAGGAAGCTAATGCGGCTGCGGCTGCTGTGGCTGCCGGTGGTGCGGCGGCGGCGGCGGCTGGGATCGCCTGGGAGTGAGCGAGCCCCTCTCCGAGTTCGCCCGCGCCCGCCCTCACCTCCACCTCGCCCAGCGCCCGGCAGAGTGTCTGCGCGTCTGAGGATGTGCTGGGGGCGGGCTGCGGGCTGGTGCCTAGCTCGCGTTCTCTGCTTCCCCTCCGGCTCCCCCCGCTGCCTTTTCAGGCCGAGCAGCATGTGGATGTCAGAGCCGCGGCAGAGCTATCCGATTACGCGCCGGCTCAGGGCCCGCCCCTTCTGTGTTCCTGATTAAAGAGGCAGCCGCGGAGACGCGCGGCGCAGAGGCGAGTGCCGCGGCACCCAGCTCGGGCGGGGCGGCGGCGGTTTTCCTCCGGCAGCGGACGGATCAAAGTTAAGGCAGCTCCCCCCTCAAGCCACCCATCTTCCACACAGCACCTCCCGCCCACCCTGGCACCACGGCGGCCGGGTTTCGCCAGGCCGCCCGTGCGTAATGCCCTGCAGAAGGAGAGCCCCCGGGCACCTCCCGGGCGCGCTGCCCTTGGCCGCTTGGCCCCCGTCCGAGGGAGACTCCGCGGGAAACGGACGAAATTCTTGTCCCCCCGCCCCCGATTCCCCGACTCCGGTGCCACACACGTAGAGCCCAGCACAATGCCACGCGCAATGGCGTTACAAGAGGAGTTGGCGTACGGTGTTGGGAGCAGGGAACCCGGCGCAGCTCAGCCATGCGTTCGCCCAGGCAACAGTGCGTGGCGGCGACACACACGCTCAGCCCTGGCTGAATAAAACCCCAAACACTCCTTGCGTTTACTACTCAGATCCTTTGTTGTGTCCCAAACAGACTCCTCTCCTCTGTGCGTGAGGATTTAGTTTTCCCTGTGTTCCTAACTTGTAACTATCAGAAGAGGAAAGACGTTCTTCAAAGCAAATTTTCAGGTAATTAAATTGGATTCCGCCAACCCTCCACAAAAATGTCCAGGTAGGAAGGCTTCTTCTCAAAATGCTACAGAAACTACTTCTCTTCACATTTTCCCCTTGGAAATGTGGTCACACCACCGAGAGAAAGAAAACAGCATTATGCCAACTATTTTTTAAATGGAGGCGTGAAAACTGTTTAGAGGGAGCCTCGAGCTAACAGTTGGGAAAACACTTGTATTTTTGTTTCGAAGGATGTCTTTGTGGGTTCCAAACTGTCTTGCTTCACTGGGCACCTATTACTACAGCATCATAAAGACTCAAACAGAAACAGGCTAAACACTCTGCGTATACCTTTTCTGCCACTCCGCAGATTAAGAAAAATAAAGTTTTGGTGACAAGAAACACACACACATCTGACTATTCCATTTATTTCTTTGCCTGTGCTGGTGGATTCTTCTGGGTGGTTTTCCTCCTTATCTGGACTTGCCATTAGCTTTGTTTATCACTTTTAGTGTCTGAAAAATCTGTAACTCCCACTTAACTGTTATTTACACTGAGATAACCAAAACAAAATTGAATCAGAAGTCATTTGCAAATAGTTGCGCCAAGCCGTGCAAGGACTTTACGGTGCTGTGTAAATCCACAGGCTGCATATCACACTGTTAATCTTAGACGCCTGGCTTGAAAGGGCATTTAACCGAGGCCTGGTGAGTTCTTCCAATGTGCATATTCCCAGACTGGCCCAAAGACCACCTCTCATTCCTTTCATTTTTTTTCCTCCTCTCCCCTTCCTTTTTTCCCTCCTTTCTTCCTGGCCTTGAGAGCACATCCATATTATTGAAGACTCCAAATTTACTATTTTTTTTCCTGTTTAAATGTCAGTTGTAAAGAAAGACCACTGCTCCCCCAGTGTTTAATGGAGTAAAGAGGCAATCTGGAGTTTGAACCTCAATTTGAGATCTCAGCTTCTGTCATTGACAGAGGCCGAATAAAGAGAGTCCTTTAGAATCATGTCCCCCTACCAACCAACCTAGCAAGTGCTCAACAGGGAAGAATTCTGTTTCTGAGAACATTATAGCCAGAGTTCAGAGGAAGGGGAGACAGAAAGTAAAAGTAAACTGAAGCCCACTGGGAAACCGTAAGAATGAAATTCTGGACTTCTGCTCTTAGGGTCTCAGGGCTGAAGCTCCCTATGAGGCTGCTTTGAGGGTCTGGTATGGCAGGGAGAAGGGTCAGTTTCAGTGTTCTGTTCCTGGACTTGATTTCCAGTCATGGATTTTAATTTTACAGAGGCATTATTAAGAAGGGGCTAACTCACTTTCTGGGAGTCCTCAGAAAGAGTGTTCCAAGACTTCTATCAGTCCACTTGAGTCAAGTCCTGACTTCCTTCAGCTGGGTAGAGAGGGTGAGTCTTTGGTTCAGAGCCCTGGGGACTCCCAGCGCAGCCAGGCCATTTTTAATCCTCTAGGGGGCAGCACTCAATAAATAATTGTAACAGTACCTGCAGAAGCTCCTCTGGTGGTGCTTTTATGAGACTTCCAGGAGCCCACAGCCCCTTATCAGACCAGGGGAGATTCAGGATGAGACCAGATCTCACCAGTCCACTGTGAACAAGAGCCCATGGACTCAGGGAGGACTCAGAATTGCTTTAATTCAGGACTTCCTAGGACTCTTGGGAACAAAAAAACAAATCCTACCAGTGCCCTCTGAAATCCAATCTTTAGGGAAATTCTCCAGACCAGAACTGGCTCAGACCTGCCAGCCCCAGTTTTTGTCTGGACTGGAATCTCAGGGGTTTGGCTGCAGTTGGTTTGGTTTTGGCCAGAGGTGCAGGGGTGAGCCAGGCACAGTACTTTTCATTATTTTGTGAGTCCACATCTTTCACTCCTGTGAGTCCCATAGAGCATCAGTCTCCAACTTTTTTGGCACCAGAGACTGGTTTCATGAAAGACAGTTTTTCCAAGGACTGAGAGGAGGGGTTGGTTCCAGGATGATTCAAGTGCATTACCTTTATTGTACACTATTTCTATTATTATTGTACACTATTTCTATTATTACATCAGCTCCACCTCAGGTCATCAGGCATTAGATCCTGGAGGTTGGGGACCACTGTCATAGAGAAAATTGCCTACTAAAGACTAGTGGCATTTACAGAAACAATGCACTAGTTAACAGAAATGCTAAACTGACTAGAAAACAGCTAACTAGTGAAGTCGAGATTCTTGGTAGAATCACTGACTCACCTAGGACCTTTTACACCATTATCCTTAATTGTGAAATAATAATAGATAATCCCATCCCACATTCCGTTCCTTTGACAGGAAGGGATGTGGGGAACAAAAAACAGGTTTGTAGAAGATTGGAAGAGAAAGCTGTAGGCTAGCCACACCCCTAAGGAGAGATGGGTGTTTCCTGTTCAACAGTCCCAACCCAAGGTTACATCCGAATCACCTAGGGCGAGTATTAAAAAATTCAGATCCCTGGGCAACATCTTCCTGCTGATCAGATTCCTTGCATCTGGGAATCTGCATTTTTAACCCACATTTTAGGTGATTCTACGTAAATGTTCATCAGACTGCAAATTGAGGAGCTCTGTTCTGAGACACTGTGTTTGCACATATCTTAGTTATGTGCACTTCTATCGAAGGACCTGGGCAAGTATTTATTTCTTCACATTTCCTCTCCAGGCACTTTTTAGATAGGAAGCAGATGATTCAAGTTTCTGGGGAAAGTCCCCAAGAAAATATTCCTTAAAAATGCCAGAGTGGTGGTATTTCCAGCTTTGCCTTATGACATTTATTTAGTAGAAATAGCAAAGAGCCTTTTGAAGACACCAAACCTTACCTCATGGGTGCAAGAGATTTGTAAAAACATATTTAAAGTGCCAGCTGGTGGGGTTTATGGAGCTGGATCCAGCCCGTTCACCACCCACCCACCGAACTATTGGTTGCTACTAGAGGTTTAGTTTCAGGTATAGTTTTCCATCTGTGTTCATCATATTGTGCTTATTAAATGCTCGTGGAAGCATGACTCTGCAGGAGGTGTGCAGGCAAGTAAGACATTGGGGTCCTGTCTCCTGGGAACACAGGATCTAAGAGTTACAGAAGTTTCAAGCTTCCACAGTAGATGCCACCTGTCACACGGTGTTTCCCCTTATCTGAGCCCTGACATCGACAAGCTCTCACCCCAGAAGGCGGAGATGGGAGACATAATTGAGTCTTAATCTGTAATTCACCACACTGCCCTAGTTAATGTTTAGCTGCATCTGTCTCAGAGGCAAAGCTTCAGTTGAAATGTAATAGGTCTTCATTTTTTAGTCTCCGTTTTGTTTGAAGCTGAAGTCTGGGTTTCTGGTCAATAAGTTTTCTTTTTTTTTTTTTTACTACTCACTCTTTAAACAATCAACATTCTTCTTTATTCAATACATTTGAATGCTACCATGTAGTTACTATTTGATATTATTTTGGTGCGTTTCCAGAATCCTCACAGATTTCCATAAAGCACTGAGATCTTCACTCTATTGTATGTGTCTCTCATCTCTTTCTCAGACACAGACACTAGACCATGTAGAAGGGAGACTTATGAATGAAAAAAAGAAAGAAAAAACAAGTGAAATGTGCAAAATTCATTCAAACATCTCCAGAATCTTTGGCAAAGAAAACTAAAGAAGTCATATCACTCTTGCTACTCTTTGTGGTTTAAGCATGGGTCTGCTCTCCCTCTGATATACTCATTTTTATACATGTGAGACATCACTCTCAAAAAGGACTCCATCCGTCCTTCACTTTAAAGCAGCATTCTCCAGGCACTTCCTTGGCAGTCCAGTGACTAAGATGCTGCACTCCCAATGCAAGGGGCATGGGTTCAATCCCTGGTCTGGGAACTAGATCCCACATGCCTCAACTAAAGGTCCCACATGCCACAATGAAGATCCAGGATCCAGCATGCTGCAACTAAGATCTGGCACAGGCAAATATTTTTATAAAAGCCATGTTCTCCAGTACAACCTTCTGCACTGAAAGAGGTGTCAGTGCTTTACACGTGGCTGTTAGGCACTTCATGGCATAGATGGGGAAACAGTGCAAACAGTGACAGACTTTATTTTCTTGGGCTCCAAAATCACTGCAGATGGTGACTGCAGCCTTGAAATTAAAAGACACTTGCTCCTTGGAAGAAAAGCTATGACCAACCTAGACAACTTATTAAAATGCAGAGACATTGCCAACAAAGGTCCATCTAGTCAAAGCTATGGTTCTTCCAGTAGTCATGTATGGATGTGAGAGCTGGACCATAAAGAAGTCTGAGCGCCAAGAATCGATGCTTTTGAACTGTGGTGTTGGAGAAGACTCTTGAGAGTCCCTTGCCTGCAAGGAGATCAAACCAGTTAATCCTAAGGAAAATCAGTCCTGAATATTCATTGGAAGGACTGATGCTGAAGCTGAAGCTCCAGTACTTTAGCCACCTGATGTGAAAAACTGACTCATTGGAAAAGACCCTGATACTAGGAAAGTTTGAAGGCAGGAGGAGAAGGGGATGACAGAGGATGAAATGGTTGGATGGCATCACCGACTCAACGGACGTGTTTGAGCAAGCTACAAGAGATGGTGAAGGACAGGGAAGCCTGGCATGCTGCAGTTCACGAGGTCACAAAGAGTCAGACATGACTGAGTGACTGAAAACAACATTAGGCATTTAAAATATGCCTAGTGTGACTGATAATAGAATTTTAAATTGTATTTTATTTAAAAATTTTAATTTCCTAGTCCCTCAAAAAAAAAAAAAAGATTCCGCTTGATGTTAAGGCTATTAAACAAATGCAACCGCTCAGGTTTAGATAATCAAAAGACCAGAGCTGAACATTTCCCATAGAAGCCTTAGAAATTCACCCCCTTGTTAGTCTCCGAGGCTCCCTCACTTGTTCACCCAAAAGGGAATCCCAGTAGCAGCAGAGGGAACATTTGAAAATGTTTGGTTTCTACCTGTGGAGGAAGAAAAGGGCTGGCTTATATTAGTGTCCATCACCCTGTGCCCCTTCTCTGCTCTCTTGGACAGTTTTTCCAGAGCAGTG
Source organism: Cervus elaphus (assembly GCF_910594005.1). Classification (NCBI taxonomy): domain Eukaryota; kingdom Metazoa; phylum Chordata; class Mammalia; order Artiodactyla; family Cervidae; genus Cervus; species Cervus elaphus. Next base: position 40,220,880 of record NC_057822.1, read on the forward strand.
ACCAGGAGCCAGGCCTTTCACAGTGCTCTGGGCTCTTGGCCTCGACTCAAGCCCTCAGTGGTAAGAAGCAGGTTAGGGCAGCAGAAACCTGAGGTTAGGGCAGATGGACTTCTGTCCTCCACTGGCCTTTGGTGTCCTTGAAAAGTCTGATAACCAGTTTGGAACCAATTTCCTCACATGTAGGAGGAAAAGTCATTCAAATCAACATTCTTCCATGACATTCACCCTTTTTCAGTTTTTTTTAAAATTTGGCTTGGGATCTTCCAGGACTCCATCCACATTTGTGAATTTAAAGTTGGTTTTAGTCTTAATTTCAGAGACATGATCAGCTATTAAAACTGATAATCCTTTATCCCCCAAGAAAATATAAATGCATGGATGAGGCTTAACTGGTTATTCCATTTTCACAGTGTTGAGCTGGGCCAAAAAGTTCATTTGGGTTTTTCTACAAGATGTTATATAAAATATTTACCCAACATTTCATTTGGTGTGTGCATGCTAAGTTGCTTTAGTCGTGTCCGACCCTTTGCAACTCTACGGACCATAGCCCGCCAGGCTCCTCTGTCCACAGGATTCTCCAGGCAAGAATACTGAAGTAGGTTACAATGCCATTCTCCAGGGGATCTTCCTGACCGACCCAGGAATTGAACCGGTGTCTCTCATGTCTCCTGTGCTGGCGGGGAGTTCTTTCCCACCGAGCCACCTGGGAAGCCTGTTTCATTTGGTACCTTTTCCCAAGGCATAAGCAATAGTAAGTATGTTAGGCATCTTGGTAGGGCTTTCAGAAGAGATATTTTTGGATTCTTGGACAAAGACCTTTCCTAGTTCCTAAAAAAAAAAAAAAAATACAGATTCCATTTGACGATTAGGCCAAGAACTTATTTGTAACTTCATGGCATTTATAGATGATGTGATGGGAAATTTGGGGATTATGATAGGAAATTTTTACCATTCAGGAAAATCTTAAATTAAGCTGCAGGTTCCCATTCTCTCACTAAACTCATAGACTAAAATTCCTGGAAATGTGTATCTTCCATCCATGAGATGTATTCCTTTTCCTTCCCTCACATACGTATATATCCTCTCAAACCCCCACTGATTTGTAAGGGGTTTTGTTGTTGTTATTTATTGCTGTTTTCAGATTTGTAACCTGTAACTTTGTTGTTGTTGTTTACTTGCTAAGTCGTGTCCGGCTCTTTTAGTGACTGCCGGGCTCCTCTGTCCATGGAATTTTCCAGGCAAGAGGACTGGAGTGGGGAGCCATTTCCTTCTCCTGGGGACCTTCCTGACCCAGGGATCGAACCCACAGCTCCTTCACTTGCAGGTGGATCCTTTATGGCTGAGTCACCCAGGAAACCCAACCTGCGACTTACCGTGCCTGATTAGACATCTACACTGTCAAGCAACTGTTGCAGTCTGATGGCAATAGTTGCTAATTTGACTGTGAAAGCCCCGATGGAAAGGCAAGAGTCAGGGAGCTGACCTTTGGCTATTGAGGATGCTCCGGAGTGGGTTAATTCACACCCACCAGAGTCATTTGTTCCCACTCTCTTCCTTCATATTTACTCCTACGCAGTTTACTGAGCTGCCAATCAACTGAGTTTCTGGATGGGGAGGATCTTGGGTTGACGCTTGCTTTCTGCAGGCACCAAGATAAATTGTAGAGGCTGTCTCCTTTTCCATCTCCAGACTTGAATTCTATTTATTTTCTAAATTTAAAAAAGAGAGTAAGTAATAAATGGACATCATTTTAAAAATTCCAAGCAAAAGTGTTCAATGAAAACTTCAGTTTCATTGAATGTCTCCCAGTTTTGCAGTTCACCTTTCCAACTCATCTCCCTATTGATACGGGTTTTGGGTATCCTTCCAGAGATACTGAGACTATGTTCCAAGTTTAAAGCAAAAACGTATTTTATATTTTTCTTCAGCTTCCTTTTTCCAGCCCTTTTCCCTTCCCTGTCTCTCTCTCCTAGCCCTAAGCAGTAATGATCTTGAAAACCATTAGGGGGCAGCTGTGACCAGAAAAGGAAACAATAGGAGAAAATGCAGCGCTAAAATCCAAGAGGAAGATATGTGAAAGGAAAGGAATTTAGGAGAGAGATCAGCAGAAGAGAAAAATGAAAAAGAAAGCCGAAATTAACAAATTCAAAACATCACAAAATAAAAGGAAGTTGTAATATTAAAAAGCTAAAGGAAGTTTATGTGTTGAGAGAGGGGAAATTTATAAAGGCTAGGAATTATTCGGAAAAAAAAAAAAAAAAAAAGTTCTTTTAAGCCAACCTGTAGAACCTGATTAGCTCAACTTGAGCAGAAAGCGGAAGCTTATCTTTATGTGAACCGGAAGGCATTTTTCATGCCGGACTTTCCGTTCTTCCGACCTGTTCGAAACTTAAGGGTACAGAGCTCCACCCCTTGCCCATTTGGACTTGTGATGTGGGGGTTGGGGTTGGAGGGCCATCCCGCTTCCCTTCCATCCTCAGCATGCTTTCAGCTCTCAGCGAGGCAGCGAAATTAGCGTGAATATAAAGGTGCCATTCTCTTAACGCAGCAGAGCTCAGAAATGAGGGACCACGTTTCTTTTGAAGCCAATGCCATAATCAAAGTGCTTTCAGGTGTAGTTCAGGCAAACCTGCCCTGGTTTCAGCAGGTTAACTTCATTAAAGCTCCTAGCTACCGCTTTAATGTTTTCTAGGCTCTTCCCTGTGGGTACATTAGGCAGAAACCAGCCCTCTTGGGAGTTCTGTACCCTGATGTTTTTCATTGTGATTGGAATGCATGGGCAACATTTATGCTAAGGTAATATGAACTGGAAAGTTGATTCTAGAGCACAATAAATTTGATCACTTTTCATTTAATCTCCAAACTTCCCCTCCCCAACATTAAGATAGGTAACAAAAACTTGTCACAACCCTGGTCTAGGGTCACTGGATAAAGAATGGAGTGCCCGGCCTCCTGTATTTATTACTTGCTGAGTCTGATTCAGAAGACAAAGTATTCCCAGGCTGTCCCAAACTCTACACCCTATGTCACTCACTAAAATCCAGTGGAAACTTTCCTTTTAGGATGAAAGGCACTTGTTCTCAATCACTGACCTCTGATGTTAGACTCTTGGATTTACTGAAGACCCAGGATGGACAGGGGACACTTGGGGGTTGCTGGGGTAATTCTGAGAAAGCCTGGCGTGCACTTGTCATGGGGAGCCCCTTAACCCTGTGCCAGATGAAGCTGGGCTTTGTCAAGCGGGCAGTGGAGCTTGATGTGTTGGGGTGAGTTGCAAAATGATTATTTCAAAAGTGGTTGTTTTGCAGTGGTTGTTGGGCTTTCGTCTGTAGCCTTAAGTCAGAAGCTCTCTTCAGCCCTCTCTCTCTCTCTCTCATACTGTTTTTCTTTGACATGGAGTCCTGGAGTTTAGTTTCTAACAAGTTTGAAAAGTCATACTGGAAACTTGGCCAAATAAAAACCTCTCTGACCAGAAGCAATTTGCTTCCCTTTACACAAGCCCCGCCCCCCGCCCCCCCCCCCCCCCCCAAGTTAAATGACAAAGCAAGTTTGTCTCTTTGTTAGAATTTGGCTAGGATCTAGGATGTAAAAACACTTTGCATTTGATTTCCCATTTGATTTGATCATAATTTAGAAGAAGGAAATGTAATTTTTGACCTTTCAACACATTTGGAAGCATGTTTTCCTGTTGCTATACCCGACTGACAGTATTTTCACAGACCTCATCTCCTCCAACACTAAGCTCCCTTAGCCCTTGGAAAATGGAAAAGTTGCACTTTGGGGGTGAGGAGTGTTTGAGGGCAAGTCAGTCTAATAAACTTAATAATTGGATTAGCAATGTAGGTTGACAGACATGTCAGAGGAAACTGAGGGCTCTGAAGTGGGTCAGGAGACCTAGCTTCTGGTTCTTGCTTTTTTGTTGATGCCGTGTGTATGCCTTATGTCAAATAATTTCACTTCTCTGTGATTCTATTTCCTCACTTATTAGAACATGTTATTATTCCAAAATAATGACTTTAACAAATATTCAGGTGAATCTAAAGCAGGGTCCAGTTTAGAGCCTTCATGGAGTCAAAATACATTTATTGTACAGGTACTATATGCTGAGCCTGCATGGTTGGAATAATGGTGACCATCAGTGAAGGCGACTATTCTCAGGGGCTTTACTTCCTAGTAGGGGAGACAGATAACACCCAAGTCAACAAGGACCAAGGTCATTTCAGGTGATGACAGGGAGTTCTAAGAGAAAAACAAAATAAGATAACATGATAGAGACAAGTAAATATTGGACAGGGAATCTAAGTTAGTCTTTCCATTAACCAAGACTATTCATTGGCTAATAACCTAACTTAGGCTTAATTGCTCATCTTCAAGATAAGAAGTTTTGTTACACTGGTGCTTTTCAAAGTCCAGGTTGAGATCCATTAGTGGGTTATGAAATCAACTTAGAAATTTGTGATCAACATTTTAAAAATGCAATAGATCAGAATAAAATAAGAGTGTATATTGTTTCATGAAACCTGCTTCCATTTATGTATATATTTCCTACACACATAAACATACACATGTGTTCTGGGTCACATGTAAAAATATATTACTTTCTGTGGGTTTCAGTGGATTAGGTGATCTCTAACATATTTTCAAGCTCTCAAATTCTGTGATTCTGTTCAATTTTTATAGCAAGGCTCCAATGGAACAGAGTTCTTGCTTGATTTTACTTGTTGAATAAATAGTAGTATTGTTCATCAGAGAATCCCAGTGTTTAACCCAGTTTCAGGCATATAAATGATGCTAGATAAATGCTTTTTGAATTAATGGAAATGTGATATTTATGCACTAGGTCTTAAATACAGCAGCATGAATTACCAAATAATTTACCAAAGTATCAACATAATGTATTATATTTTTCCAAAATGCCAACCTTGTGAACCAAATTCAAAATTACATAGCTCTTAATGGTGCTGCAGCTGCTGCTGCTGCTAAGTCACTTCAGTCGTGTCTGACTCTGTGCGACCCATAGACAGCAGCCCACCAGGCTCCCCCATCCTTGGGATTCTCCAGACAAGAACAGTGGAGTGGGTTGCCATTTCCTTTTCCAATGCATGAAAGTGAAAAGTGAAAGTGAAGTCGCTCAGTCGTGTCCAACTCTTAGCGACCCCATTGACCACAGCCTACCAGGCTCCTCCGTCCACGAGATTTTCCAGGCAAGAGTACTGGAGTGGGGTGCCATTGCCTTCTCTGCTTATGGTGCTAGGAATTGCCTTTTTTTGGAATTCTCAGAAACTCTGTTAATTTTTTTTTTTTTAAAAAGCTTAACAAGTTCTTCTCCCAAGTAGGGCAAACTGCCTTCTTCTTACTTATAACTGTAATTCAATAATTCAACTGTAATTCAATAAACCTTTAGAATGTTTAAAGAAAGAAAAGAATTAGTGAGGAAGTTTTTCTATTTTTTTGTCCCTGGGGATTCAGATAATTCTGCCTTCCTAAAACTAGTCTTTCGAGTCTTCATTTAAGTCACCTTTTTCAATGCAGCAGTAAACTTACTTTAACACAGATTTCCCCCCTCTTAGTTGTGGCTTAAGTAGTGTGCTTTTCTGTCTCAGAATAATTTTTAAGATTATGCATTTGATTAGAAATTGATGACCCACGTCTTCCATCCTTCCTTGCCTAGAACCCTAGTTGACATCCTTTGGGATGGGAGAACCAGACCGAGGCGATCCTATTGAGGAATCAACGATAAATCATCCTTAAGAAAGGAAAGCACCAACAGATCCGCTTGGGGCCCATTACACATGCCCATGAGTTAATTTTCAAGTCCATTTACCTAATTGCCTGAAAATCTGTGGCTAGGCAAATTGACTCAGAGTTTAGGATTTCTACACTCAATGTTCTGTATCCATCCCCTCCTGCCTTCCTGAAGCAGAGCAGACACACATGTACCAAGAAGAAACACCAGGATCCAGGCATCCCAGTCACACTGCAGCTGCTTACCTGGTGCAGGTCAACACAATGGCCATGGGGCTGTGTTTCCATCATGCGGCAACTTGACTCATGCAAAAATGTGCTCTTGAGCTAGCTCATAGGAAATCACATTTTTGTGAATCAAAGTATATTATGAACAATCTAAAAGAAGACACTAAATTGAAGGAAGTCTGTATTTTTTAAGTGAATGAGGGTCCCAGTGTGACCAACCCAGTAAGTGTAGATTGACCTGAAACTATTTGTTTGGAATAGGTTCTGAAACTACTACTGCTTAGATCAAAATGTGTAAAAATCATGAAAAGCCTTTGCATCATCTTATGTAATCTTTATTTGTATTGTTATTGTTGTTGCTATTACTCTCATTATTAATGACAAATTTAAAAAAGTGGAAACAGTGACAGATTTTATTTTCTTGGGCTCCAAAATCACTGTAGATGGTTACTACAGTCACAAAATTAAAAGACACTTGCTCTTTGGAAGATAAGCTATGACAAACCTCGACAGTATATTAAAAAGCAGAGACCTCACTTTGCCAGCAAAGGTCCAATATAGTCAAAGCTATGGTTTTCCCAGTAGTCATGTATGGATGTGAGATTTGGACCATAAAGAAGGCCGAGTGCAGAAGAACTGATGCTTTCAAACTGGTGCTGGAGAAGACTCTTGAGAGTCCCTTGGACAACAAGTTTAGACCAGTCACTCCTAAAAGAAATCAACCCTGAATATTCACCGGAGGGACTGCTGCTGAATCTTCAATATTTTGGCCGCCTGATGGGAAGAGCCTACTCATTAAAAAAGACCCTGATGCTGGGAAAGATTGAGTGCAGGAGGAGAAGGGGATGAGATGGTTGGATGGCATCACTGACTCAATGGACATGAGTTTGAGCAAACTCCAGGAAATAGTGAGGACAGGGAAGCCTGGCATGCTGCAGTCCATGGGGTCACAAAGAGTTGGATAAGACAGCGACTGAACAACAACAATTAATGACAAATTTTCCCAGGTCGGGAAAATTCAATATGTTCACATTTCTTGTTTTTGTCAAATGTAAGTCATATCAAATGCAAACCCATCCCAAATATTTCTCTATGTAATTCCAGTTTTTACAGAGTTTCTCTTTGTAGAATCTTTCATAGAATCATTTTAGCAATGACAGTAGCTGAAGTTAACTGTGCTCATCATTTTGAGATGTAACACCCAACCGACATGGAGAAATGGCAGCTTTCAGTTAAACAAATGCAAAGCTGTATTTAGACTCTTTTGCAACATTATGATGGGAAGGAATCAAACCCTCTTCTACTGCTATTTTTAAAATACTCACCCGGGCGATTTCATCAGAAATGCTGTTACCATTGCTTCTGTATTTTGATCCTTTTTGTTCAAGGGGAATATATTCAGAGAAATCCCAGATTCAAGTAAAACAATTTTAAAAAGTTAACGTGAGCAAATGCTGCTGTGATATTTGTTGGAGTTGATAAGAAAAAAAATTCTCAAACTCTCTTAAAATGTGGTAGCAGGAGGGTTGTTTAAAGAGGAAGACAACACTGACAGGCCGTGGAAGGACTGTCAAGTCTGGGATCCTTCCTAAATGTTTCAGACAAGACCCTTTACCTTTTTGCTAATTGCAAAATAAACAGATCCCCCTGCACCAGACCTGTGTAGACAGTCTTTCTGCCTATGGGTATAGCACACCCGTCTATTTATCACACAAAGACTTGTTGGCTGAGCAGGAAATTAAACTCTAAACTTCTGACACCAAGCTCTGTACTTTCACCACAGGGCAACACTCAGAGTCCAAGTGCCAGCTCTTTGCATCTCTCTCCACGTGGTCTGTTTACTCACATGCCTGTAGAAGAGCTTGGGGATAGATTCCAAAAGAAATATTGCAACATACCAAAAATCAGCATCAGTTGGCCAAACTGGGGTCTGTCACCAGGATGTTGATTTAAAAAAAAAAAAACAAACAATTACCACCACTGTAGTAAAAATATGTCACCATGCAATAGCATTTACTAAGCACCAATGCATCTAATTGGTGTACATCAAGGCTGTATATTGTCACCTTGTTTATTTAACTTACATGCAGAGTACATCATGCGAAATGCCTGACTGGATGAAATGAAGAGGAACTAAAGAGCCTCTTGATGAAAGTAAAAAAGGAGAGTGAAAAAGCTGGATTAAAGCTCAGCATTCAGAAATCTAAGATCATGGCATCCAGTCCCATCACTTCATGGCAAATAGATGGGGAGACAATGGAAAAAGTGAGAGACTTTATTTTGGGGGGCTCCAAAATCACTGCAGATGGAGACCGCAGCCTTGAAATTAAAAGACGCTCGCTCATTGGAAGAAAAGCTGACAAAAGCAGAGAGATCACTTTGCCAACAAAAGTCCATATAGTCAAAGCTATGGTTTTTCCAGTAGTCATGTATGGATGTGAGAGTTGGACCTTAAGGAAAGCTGAGCACTGAAGAATTAATGCTTTTAAATTGTGGTGTTGGAGAAGACTCTTGAGAGTCCCTTGGATTGCAAGGAATCAAACCAGTTCATCCTAAAGGTAATCAGTCCTGAATATTCATTGGAAGGACTGATGCTGAAGCTGAAGCTCCAGTACTTTGGCCATCTCATGAGAAGAACTGACTCATTGGAAAAGACCCTAATACTGAGAAAGATTGAAGGCAGGAGGAGAAGGGGACAAAAGAGGATGAGATGGTTGGATGGCATCACCGATTCAATGGACATGAGTTTGAGCATGCTCCAGGAGTTGGTGATGGTCAGAGAAGCCTGGCGTGCTGCAGTCCATGGGGTCACAAAGAATTGGACATGACTGAGCAACTGAGCTGAAATGAATGCACCTAATTGCTCCCTAGTTGGGGTCATGAGAAGAGATAACTTGTCCTTCAGTCTATATATGACACAGAGTAAGATTTGAGCAAGACAAGGAAAGATCCAGACCTGGTAGCCATGGATAGTAAGACACACATGCCCACCGAGTGATAACTTCTGTTGTTGGTGTCATAGATCGCTCTAGGAACAAGCAGACAAGTGTGCTTGGGTGAAAAGAACCACTGGATGTTTTTTCTACTAGTTCTGATGGAAACTAGGTTAAATAAACCAACACCTGTAAGTGGGAACAAGTAGCCACTATTCATCATATTCAGTTCAGTTCAGTTCAGCCACTCAATTATGTCCAGCTCTTTGTGACCCCATGAACTATAGCATGTCAGGCTTCCCTGTCCATCACCAACTCTTGGAGCTTGCTCAGACTCATGTCCATCGAGTCGGTGATGCCATCCAACCATCTCATCCTCTGCCATCCCCTTTTCCTCCTGCCTTCAGTCTCTCCCAGCATCAGGGCCTTTTCCAATGAGTCAGTTCTTCTCATGAGGTGGCCAAAGTATTGGAGCTTCAGCTTCAGCATCAGTCCTTCCAGTGAATATTCAGGACTGGTTTCCTTTAGGATGAACTGGTTTGATCTCCTTGTAGTCCAAGGGACTCTCAAGAGTCTTCTCCAACACCACAATTTAAAAGCATTAAGTCTTCAGTGCTCAGCTTTCCTTATGGTCCAACTGTCACACCCATACATGACTACTGGAAAAACCATAGCTTTGACTATATAGACTTTTGTTGGCAAAGTGATCTCTCTGCTTTTGTCAGCTTTTCTTCCAATGAGCGAGCGTCTTTTAATTTCAAGGCTGCGGTCTCCATCTGCAGTGGTTTTTGAGCCCCAAAACATAAAGTTTGTCACTGTTTCCATTGTTTCCCCATCTATTTTCCATGAAATGATGAGACCAGATGCCACTATCATAGCTTTTTGAATGTTGAGTTTTAATCCAGCTTTTTCACTCTCCTCTTTCACTTTTATCAAGAGGCTCTTTAGTTCCTCTTTGCTTTCTGCCATAAGGGTGGTATCATCTGCATGTCTGAGGTTATTGATATTTCTCCCTGCAATCTTGATTCCAGCTTGTCCTTCATCCAGTCTGGCATTTCGCATGATGTACTCTGCATACAAGTTAAATAAGCAAGGTGACAATATACAGCCCATGTAACGTTCTCAAAAATAGAAATACCTCAAATACCTTTTTGTTGTGGCTGAAAAGAAATCACTGAAAAAAAATTAGCCCAAGGAGGGGGCATGGTAAAGCAGAAAGTGCTGCTTTAATGGATAAATAGTCTACTTTCTGTCATTCATCAGCCTTGCATGCAGTTTTACTTGGTGCTTTGGGTATCTTTGTCTTCCTCTGTAAAACAGGGGGATTGGAATAGATTGGTCTCCCTCAAAGATTCGCCTTCCTTCTCCTCCCTGAGTCCATGAAGCCTTCACTCACTGGACATTTGTATCAACAACCCTTTCTCCACAAATGTTCTTTCATGAAGCAGTTAGCTTTACATGATATCAAATGGTCATCCATCCTTTATAAGTCTGGCAATTTATAGATTAGCACTTTTTGTCCCAAAGCAGCAGGAATAGGCGTAGGGGCAGGGATGCACACATCATGAAGGTCAAAGGTCGTGACCTTTCTGGATGGAAATCAAGACAACTGCATACCTGAGTGGAGCTAGGGTCTTGATCTGGGCCAGTCTCAAGGCTGCTTTCCACCCTGAGTATGGGGGACTCTGCTTCAGGGGAGACTGGGTGATGTAAGCAGTGTTCAGGCTAGAATTCTTTACATGACCTTAGAAAGAAAATTTGGCAAACTGAAAAATGAAAGTGCTGGTGGACATCTGCACTGTTTTGGAGATGATTTGGAAGCATGAGAGGGGGGTTACAACCCCAGGCTATTTGCCTAAAATATGTGGGGACTTAACCAGTGATGTGAGGTCCTGGGTGAATGACAAGGAATGGCGCAATGCTGAGAGAAGCTCCTGTGGGCTCAGGAATCTGAAGATGCTCAACTGTACCTGGCAACTTCTGGGTAGGAGGGAGGTCCAGAAGAGTATAAGAACATAGTGGCACTCTTGGCAGAGAGGAGAAAGCGTGATGCTGGTGTAGGGGTGAGGCAGGTCAACAGGTGTGGATGGTTCCCAGCATTGGGCTCCAGTTGATCAAGTGGCAGAAGGGATTTCACTTACTGCTGAAAGCAAATGATCAACAACAAAAAAAGCAAAAAAAAAAAAAAAAAAAGCCCATGCATACACATTTGGACTGACATGCTGAGAAATCTTAAAAGTGCAATGCTGGGCACACTCTCAAGGATAAGTTAATATAATTTATATGTAACCAAAGTTGTGAAGGGGACAGATATCCTTTTAGTCTAAAAAGCTACAAAAGCTTTATTAGCAGGAAGATTATGCTGCTGCTGCTGCTGCTAAGTCACATCAGTCGTGTCCAACTCTGTGCGACCCCATAGACGGCAGCCCACCAGGCTCCTCCGTTCCTGGGATTCTCCAGGCAAGAATACTGGAGTGGGAAGAATATGAGTCTCATGTATAAACTCAGGGACCCATTGGCAGAAGATGAACTCTTGCAGCAGGAGATACCTGATTTATTGAAAGAGGAGATACCTGATTTATTGAAATGACCATAACTAAAGACACTCAGAAAGAGGGTGCAAAGAACAGCAAGCTGTCTCCTAGAGGCTAGGCCATAGTAGGTCCTTCCTTCCTTCTTTCAGCAGAAGGACCTGAGGCTTTCTTACCTCAACCAGCAGAGAAATGGGACCAGGCAAAAGCATCTGTACTTTGTACCCCTAAACATTTTCCAGGCACAGGAGGCAGCTTTGGGAAGGACTGCAGCCTGGGAGTGAAGGGGAGGGAGGGAACTGGGGTGAGTCAAGAAGACCCAGATGTGTGTGTATGTTTGTATGTGTGTTTGTGTGTGTGTGTGTGTGTGTGTGTGTGGTGAGGAGGGAGGGAGTGAAGAGTGTGGTGTAAAGAAAGGACAAGAGATTCTGTGGAGGACACTCAATACCACTTGAAGACATAATGAGCTGATGCCTCCAAAAGCTGTAAAGCAAAACTCTGTGATACTTTTTAGGTGGAATAAACAAGTTAGCTCCTCTGTGGGAGCCTGCCCCAAACTTTAATGGCACCATGATGGACTGTATGATTGTCCCAGTTATTCACCTCATTTGCAGCAAAAGTGTTGTACATCCCTCTTCGGTCTGTGGTGTGCAGTGCCTTCTAACCAGTGTGGTTACACCTCCACCCCTTTGACATGACTCCACCCCAGACTCAGCCATGAATGTGCTTTGGCTGCTGAGAAGTGAGGGCAAGTGACCTGTGTCACCTGCAAGCAGACACTTGGAGAGCCAATGTCAGCTTTGGCCACTGCCCTTTGCCTCTGCCATGAGCAAGAAGGGCATGTGCCCACCGAGGGCTGCCCATAAGCCTGGATCCCAGCATGAAGAGGGCACAGGAGCAGAGCTGAGCCGCAGATGACTGGTGCTGACACGTGCTCTGAGGGGGACACAGACCTTTGTACTCTAAGTCACGGAGATCTTGGGGTCACAACAGCAGAATCTGGTGAGCACAGGCTCTATAAATCCACTGGACCTCGTGAGGATGTGCCCTGTGATCCCGAAACAGTGTAGGAAGGGGCTTTACGCCACTTCTGAGGGAGAATGTGTCCTTGTAGAAAGAGGTGGCCTGACCCCACGACATGGGTGGGGAGATCAGGAGATGTGTCTGGCTACCAGCCCAGCAGCTCAGCTGTCAGATCAATGTTCCTGTCCCCTCCCCAAAGGGGACCTGTGGTCACTCCTCATGGGGCCAAGAGAAGGACCCCGGTGACTTATTCACCATTACAAAGCCTTTAAAGCAGAAATAACTGGGGGAACTGATCCAGAAAAGGGGAAGTTTGGGGAAGGGGGATTCTGTGGACGAAGTTCAGGAAATTCCACTGAGTCAGAGAGTGGATGACAATGAGAGAAACAGTTTTTGTCAGGTGGTGGTGGGAGGGGGTTGGAGCTTGGGTTCAGAGAGCAAAGACTTGCTTTTCCAGGAATCTCTATTAAAAAGAAAGAAAAACTGAAGTCAGAAATGCTTCAGGTGTCACTACTGAGGGAAAAATAAATGTTCTCATCTGGTGGTGGCAGGGGGAAAGGAAATGGGTTATTTGTGCCAGAGTTTGCCAGATAGACTCAAGCTTTTCTTCACTCATGAGGAAGCCCACCAAGCTTCATGTCATAAGTGAGGACTTTCTGTGGAAGCCTTACAGTGACACACGATAGTCATCTCTTACAGAGAGGAGGTAGAAATCTCTCTCCATTTCCTTGGTTAGGATGTGGCAGAAGCTATGTTGGGAGAGAGGTAGGGCTACATACCCCCTCAAACTCTTTCAACTCAAATAGGTTAATATTTATTATTTAATGCTGTAACTTGTGACATTAAAATGTCAAAATTGACTTAATGAGGGCAAACAAGTAGAAGTAAATCTGAAATGCAAACATACCATGTCATAATCTTTATCCCTGTAAGGTACATCAAATTATTTACAGGAATGAAGCAGGGTATAAATAAGTGAATGAATGAATAAAATCTTATGCTGCAGCCTAATGCCAGATTCAGACTAATTCAGACTAACTGAATGAACAGTCCAAGTTTTGAGAGGTGCAAGAACACGGAAATGGGACCTTCAGTCATGGGGACAGTTCTTATATATTTGGGCGAGGAGGGAAAAAGATTGACAGTGTGTGTGGGTGAGGTTCACGAGTGCCAACAAAATGCTGGAAATGATTCAAAGAAAAGTGAACCGTTAGGTGGTTCTCAGCAGTTCCTGGTTCATTGCAATGAGAGATGTGCCATTGCTGTGGGTTTACAGTCATTTTTTTTCACCCCAAATGTTCATTTTAGTCTCCTGAGAGACTTTTTTCCCCCAGTGTGACAAATTTTCCAATTTTGTAATGGAAGCCGGAAGAAAATGAAATTCACTTTATAGAAACCCATTCTGTGTAGCCAACTTTCTTGAGATGCATCTTTCCCTGAATGCAATTTCCTCACCCAGTAGAGGCAACTGAGGTGTTTGGGGCCTGCTAAATGGGTCTCTGACAATCTGTTCCTAAGCTTGCAGGAGATTTAATGGTAAGGCCTTGGAAGAAAACGTGATGAGGTCTGGCCTTTCCAGGCCCTTCTCAAGGGACACTGAGTTCTGTTTTCAGAGCAGCAATTTTCACAAGACAAGAGGCAGCAATAGGGTGGGGTAGCTGGGAGTCACTTCCACACTCAAAGGCACCAGGTCACTTACCCTTTATAGGTCACCAACTTGCTCTGGGATCTGGCTGTCAACACACACACACACATCACCAGCCTGGTACACCGAAGACAAGTCAACAGACATGAGTGGCATCCAGGTGTGTCCCCGTCACAGACGGAATGGCCCCGGAGGACTGGCAGGAAAGCGGAAGAAGCTGTCTGATGAGGACAGGAACTCCTGTCTGGCTGGCTCCTTGCCCTGGCTTACATTCCAACACTGCCTCTTTGGGGGCACATTTGTGATTATGCAATGGAGAAACAACGCGCTTGGTAGTAAATTAACCCAGTTTTATCCTACGTGGGTGCCTTGCATGCAGTATATACCGCCAGGCTTTGATGCGCGTGTTCCAATGTGGGAAATGCACTTGGAGCATAACAGCTGGCTCTTTTCCATCTGTTCATGGTCCCCATTTGACTCATCCCTCCTCTCTAAACACTCTCTGACTTGTTAGCAAGCTGAACAAATTTTGAAGCTCTATGAATGGGATGCATGGGGGTCAGCAGTTACCTTGTGGGAGGCCTCCAAGGACACATAAACTTCCCCTATGAATCACTTCATCTGCTTGACACTCGTGCACAATTGTTTCTCTCACGTGAGCAAGGGGATGCAAATGAAGATCAGATCAGTGCTAGTGGGGAGGGAAATTGGCGAAGAAGTAAAAGCGTGTGTCCAAAAATAGAGTGAAAACTTACCACTGGGACATGATAAAGAAAAAGAAATGTCCGTGAAGGTAACAAGCCAGAAAAATACGGACAAGCACAGAGAGAAGAGCTCTGTGATTCTTAACTGAAACCTGATGGGTCTCCTCTTGCTGGTTTTCAGACGCCCTCTGGGACTCGGAGTGGTGGTGACACACCATTGTAGGTTGTCAAGCATACCACCTGCCGCCCAGCCCCACAGGAGAGTGATTCAGTGTGGAGAACAAGCGCCTGAGTTCACAGGCAAACCATCACAAGAACTGTTCAGTGCTCCCTATGTAGTAGTGAGGCACTGATCGATTCTGTATCCACGCGTGAAAGTGAAGTCGCTCAGTCGTGTCCGACTCTTGGCAACCCCATGGACTGTAGCCTACCAGGATCCTCCATCCATGGGATTTTCCAGGCAAGAGTACTGGAGTGGGTTGCCATTTCCTTCTCCAGGGGATCCTCCAGACCGAGGAATCGAACCTGGGTTTCCCACATTGTAGGCAGATGCTTTACCATCTGAGCCACATACCTTCCCACAAATGAATGGATATTACAGGCCAGATATGCACTCTTCATACTAGTTTACAGTTACTAAATATTTGCTATGACCTGGGCACTGTTCTGACCAGGTTACTGGTGCAAATCAATTTAATTCTCAAAATAATGAAGTGGATTTATTTTTTGCCTATTTTTATGGATAAGGAGAGGGATGCATGCGAGCTAAGTAACTTCAGTCGTGTCTGACTCTTTTAGACCCTGTGGCCCTCCAAGCACCTCTGTCCATGAGACTCTCCAGGCAAGACAACTGGAGGGGGTTTCCATGCCTTCCTCCAAGGGATCTTCCCAACCTAAGGATCAAACCTGCATCTCTTATGTCTCCTGCGTTGGCAGGAGTGTTCTTTGCCACTAGCCACCTGGGGAGCCCAAGAAGGGGGATACAGGGGCAATAATTAGCCCCAAACAATAAAGGTGTGTGTCAGGATTCAAACTCAGACCATCTAGAACCAGAGACAGAGCATATAACCATGTGCCCTTGTATACATAGATTCCAATCCAGTCACTAAAAAGCCTGTGAGTTACACACACACACACCCACACACACACACCAGTTACATCTTAATAGTCTGACTGGTATAACTATTCAGGTTGATCTCAGAATAAATAAGTCATTCTTTTGTGCCTTAACTTGCCCTTAAACCTAGTGAGCAGTAGGTAACAGCCAA
This sequence comes from Cervus elaphus, assembly GCF_910594005.1. Classification (NCBI taxonomy): domain Eukaryota; kingdom Metazoa; phylum Chordata; class Mammalia; order Artiodactyla; family Cervidae; genus Cervus; species Cervus elaphus. The sequence continues at coordinate 40,236,957 of NC_057822.1, forward strand.
TATCAACTTCAGTTTAGTTCAGTTCAGTTGCTCAGTCATGTCCGACTCTTTGGGACCCCATGGACTGCAACATGCCAGGCTCCCTGTCCATCACCAACTCCCAGAGTTTACCCAAACTCATCTCCATTGAGTCAGCGATGCCATTCAACCATCTCATCCTGTGTCATCCCCTTCTCCTCCTGCCCTCAATCCCGCCCAGCATCAGGGTCTTTTCAAATGAGTCAGCTCTTTGAATCAGGTGGCCAAAGTATTGAAGTTTCAGCTTCAACATCAGTCCTTCCAAAGAACACCCAGGACTGATCTCCTTTAGGATAGACTGGTTGGATCTCCTTGCAGTCCAAGGGACTCTCAAGAGTCTTCTCCAGCACCACAGTTCAAAAGCATCAATTCTTTGGCACTCAGCTTTCTTTACAGTCCAACTCTCACATCCATACATGACCACTGGAAAAACCATAGCCTTGACTAGACGGGCCTTTGTTGGCAAAATAATGTCTCTGCTTTTTAATATGCTGTCTATATTGGTCATAACTTTCCTTCCAAGGAGTAAGCGTCTTTTAATTTCATGGCTGCAGTCACCATCTGCAGTGATTTTGGAGCCCCAAAAAACAAAGTCTGACACTGTTTTCACTGTTTCTCCATCTATTTCCCATGAGGTGATGGGACCAGATGCCATGATCATAGTTTTCTGACTGTTGAGCTTTAAGCCTACTTTTTCCACTCTCCTCTTTCACTTTCATCAAGAGGCTCTTTAGTTCTTCATTTTCTGTCATCAGGGTGGTGTCATCTGCATATCTGAGGTTATTGATAGTTCTCTCAGCAATCTTGATTCCAGCTTGTGCTTCATCCAGCCCAGTGTTTCTCATGATGTACTCTGCATAAAAGTTAAATAAGCAGGATGACAATATACAGTCTTGATGTACTCCTTTTCCTATTTGGAATCAGTCTGTTGTTCCATGTCCAGTTCTAACTGTTGCTTCCTGAGCTGCATACAGATTTCTCAGGAGGCAGGCCAGGTGGTCTGGTATTCCCATCTCTTGAAGAATTTTCCACAGTTTATTGTGATCCACACAGTCAATGGCTTTGGCATAGTCAATAAAGCAGAAATAGATGTTTTTCTGGAACTCTCTTGCTTTTTTGATGATCCCGCGGATGTTGGCAATTTGATCTCTGGTTCCTCTGCCTTTTCTAAATCCAGCTTGAACATCTGGAAGTTCACGGTTCACAGATAGCTGAAGCCTGGCTTGGAGAATTTTGAGCATTACTTTACTAGCGTGTGAGATGAGTGCAACTGTGTGGTAGTTTGAGCATTCTTTGGCATTGCGTTTCTTTGGGATTGGAATGAAAACTGACCTTTTCCAGTCCTGTAGCCACTGCTGAATTTTCAAAAGTTGCTGGCATATTGAGTGCAGCACTTTCACAGCACCATCTTTTAGGATTTGAAATAGCTCAACTGGAATCCATCACTTCCACTAGCTTTGTTCGTAGTAGTGCTTCCTAAGGCCCACTTGACTTCACATTCCAGCATGTCTGGCTCTAGGTGAGTGATCACACCATCATGATTATCTGAGTTGTGAAGATCTTTTTTGTACAGTTCTTCTGTGTATTCTTGCCACCTGTTCTTAATATCTTCTGCTTCTGTTAGGTCCATACCATTTCTGTCCTTTATTGTGCCCATCTTTGCATGAAATGTTCCCTTGGTATCTCTAATTTTCTTGAAGAGATCTCTAGTCTGTCCCATTCTATTATCTTCCTCTATTTCTTTGCAGTGATCACTGAGGAAGGCTTTCTTATCTCTCCTTGCTATTCTTTGACTCTGCATTCAAATGGGTATAGCTTTCCTTTTCTCCTTTGCTTTTCGCTTCTTTTCTTTTCACAGCTGTTTGTAAGGCCTCCTCAGACAACCATTTTGCTTTTTTGCATTTCTTTCTCTTGGGGATGGTCTTGATCCCTGTCTCCTGTACAATATCACGAACCTCCATCCATAATTCATCAGGCACTCTGTCTATCAGATCTAATCCCTTAAATATGTTTCTCAATTCCACTGTATAATCATAAGGGATTTGATTTAGATCATACCTGAATGGTCTAATGGTTTTCCCTACTTTCTTCAATTTCAGTCTGAATCTGGCAATAAGGAATTCATGATCTGAGCCACAGTCAGCTCCCGGTCTTGTTTTTGCTGACTGTATAGAGCTTCTTTTTCTTTGGCTGCAAAGAATATAATCAGTCTGATTTCAGTGTTGGCCATCTGGTGATGTCCATGTGTAGAGTCTTCTCTTGTGTTGTTGGAAGAGGATGTTTGCTATGACCAGTGCTTTCTCTTGTCAAAACTCTATTAGCCTTTGCCCTGCTTCATTCTGTACTCCAAGGCCAAATTTGTCTGTTACTCCAGGTGTTTCTTGACTTCCTACTTTTGCATTCCAGTCCCCTATAATAAAAAGGACATCTTTTTTGGGTATTAGTTCTAAAAGGTCTTGTAGGTCTTCATAGGACCATTCAACTTCACCTTCTTCAATGTTACTGGTTGGGGCATATCATATAATATCAACTTATTATATGCAAAATCCTGTTAGGCAGTGTGCTATGTATTTAGGGGCTCCAACCTTGTCCCCAGAGAGCTTTCAATCTAGTCACAAGACAGCACCAAACCCTATTGAGAAAAACATGATGCAGATGGCAGTGTAGAGAGAATGGATACTTCTGATGGGGTAAGAGCAGAAGAGACAGGGAGGTCCAAACAGAGGAACTACTACCAGGAGAATAGTTACTGTTTGACAATCTGGGTTAAATTATAAGATTGCCAAACTTCTGAAGATGCCCAACTTTACATTCTCTTTAAAAATGGTCATTTAAAAATTACCTTTCTGTCTACTCTGTAAGTGCTGTGAATTCACAAAGCACCTGCTTCAACCAATCATGGAGGTTGGGGTTATGAGGTTCACCTTCATTCTGAGGGTAAACTGATAAATCTTGTCCAATCTTTATTGGTAAGTTTGTGCCTGAATTAATCAAGACTTAATCTGACAAGGAACAGGTATGCAACCTAAACTAACCTAGGTAAATGGGAATTTGTTGGTTCATACAATTAGGAAGCCAGGAGTCTCCCTACGCACTTGGGCACAGATAGCTCTAAGATCCAGCTGACGAGGTCAAAGCATTGCCTCATAGTACACACATATACTATGTAGAATGTTGCTCTCTTGCATTAACTTGTTTTGCTTTGTGACATTCCCAAACAGGCTTTGTTCAAGTGGCAGGCAACCCACATTCTTCCAGCTTTGCAGTCTCAGTGGAAATGGAACTTCTCTCTCCTAACATCTCAGTGTCAATCATTGAAAAGGCTCCAATTAGCCATGCCTGAGCTGATGTTCATTTCTTAGGCCAGAGGCTGGAGTATTCTGATTGACCAGCCTGTATCACTTTCCTAGCAGGGTGTGGATAAGACTCCTTTCATGAAAGTGTTGGTATGACTACACAGTGTAGGGAAGGAATCCTCAACAGAATTAAGAGAGTAGGAGGTAAGGGTGGTTGGTGTGGTGGAGTGGGGAAGAAGGTAGATCAACAGAACCGTAACTGCTACAATCCTTCTGACAATACCCAAGGATTTCAAGTCTTAGAACTCTTCAATTTCCCTTATCAGGGCTGCTTAGCATGGATAACAGTAAGTATGCTATACCTATGTCTGTATGATTTATGGTTATGAACAACTTTGTCATCACATAGCTGTGAAATTCTTATGAAGACTTCCCTGCTCTTAGCAGCCACTTACATTTCTGCACTTTTCATGGTTTACAGAGCACTTTCACATAAAAAGAGCTCATCTGTACAACAACATGAAGAGTACATAAACAGACATAATTATTCCCATTTTATAGATGAGGAAATGGGGTCTCGGGGAGGTTAGTGGCTTGTCCAGGGTAACATAACTGATAAGTGATCAACTCATCTGAGAACCCAGGTCTTCCAACTCTGAACTGAACATCAGAGAAAAGGGAGTTTTATGCAAGCTTTGGGAATGTTTCTGAGATCACACAGCAAATCAACCCCTTAGGTTGGATTAGAGGTGGAAATCATGATTTTCCTCCCAGGTTTTCATGACTAGAATGTTGGCCTCCTGAGGAAATTCCTGACTTAAAACCTGTCCAGATCTGATGCCAGAAGTTCTGTTTTAAAACACTTTTGGTGAGGGCTCTGCAGGCTTGATTTGTCTCCAGCACTCACTGGAATGCTACACATGCTCACTCGATTTCCAGGTTCCTTTTAAAAGGAGCCAATACAAGAGATTTGAGCGTATGAATTACTGCACTTGTAATGAAAAAGGAATTACAGTACATGCTTTAGATGTTCACGTGTTAGACGAGCCTGTAGCTTCTAGATGGCTAACGTGGCATCTAACCTTCCATCCTGTTAATAATACCACTAAAATTTTTGCAAAGGATAGGTCAACTTCTGGGCTATATACGGTGGGAGAGGGGTACAACCTGTTACTAGAATTGCAGATGCTAAGGAGTAGGATTAGATGGTACAGTCAGAACACTGTAACTTATTATAGCTGCTAACTGGGCTCTCATTTGACAAGCACCTTATTGCTTTACAAGGGAGGGAGGAAAAAAAACAAAAACAAACAAGCAGCCCAGACAATTAGGGACCAAACAAAATTAAACAAGTCCTTATGGCCATCAGAACTGGGTATAGTGCTTTGCCTCGCATTGTTAGCAGCTCATGTATTATGAAGCACTTAGGGATGCTTGCTAATGGGGTCTCTCTCCCTCCTGGAGGGCGAGTGGAACATTAGACTCTGCGACTCAGGTGCAGAAACTCTACTGTATTAGTAAGGACAGAAGGATGCTCTCCTCCCTCACAGGGTTGTCGTGAGGCTTAATTAATTGTTGGGGAAGCACTTTGAGATTCTGGAATGAAAGGTACTATAGAATGATAATAATTTGCATCGACAAGGTACATTTCTTCAGTGGAATTCCAAGCACTTTATAAACATTAATTAATCCTCATAACACCCTGGTGAGCTAGGTAAGTTTTCCCAGGACACATTAAACAAATCCACTATGTTATGAGTAGGAAGGAGGCTCCTGCTAGGAGCTCACTTTATTATTTATTCTTGGTGAGAACTTCCAGAAAGGCTGATGAGGACCTTGCTTCCCATTAGCCCAAACGATTCGCGACTCGCTTTTGATTACCCACAAATATTGTATTCTGCCGGAGCGCTAATCATTTTGCTTGGGGGACACGTGTCCTGAGCAAAGCGAGTCATAAACAGCTGTCATTCCGATGGATATTAATGCCTATTGTCTCCCATTCTGGAGCTCGGCGCCTCCCTTTCGCGAAGAGAATGGCGAAGGAGCCGGTGACATCTGTTTCAAAGACAGTCTGCAGTCATACTGGAGAGAAGCACCTGGCTTCCGCTTCCAAGCCTGTGTAACCAGTGGCTTCTTGGCCTTTCTTTGTCACCAGCACATTTTCTATTTTGCATTCTGGGTTTTCATCTCCACGCAGCATGGGGAAATGGAATTGAGGGGGTGAGTGGGGGCAGGGAGTTCTGAGTCACATGTAAACCAGGCAACCAGTGTTTCCAGAATCAAGGGTTTGTTAGAAATCAGTTGCGCAGAAGCAGCTCAAGTGTCAGGACCCAAACAGCTCTCGCAAGCCCCAACCCTTCTGCAACTGAAATAAACCTGAAGGGGGAAGACAGTCCTCCAGCTAGACAAATGATTTCAACATGCTGAACCATGGACTTGTCAGTCTTGAGTGGCTCTCCGATTATACCCCTGTACTCCTGCCTTTAATTCTGCACACATTCATTGACTGCAGCTTTTCAGATTGAAAAGGAAAAGAGCGTAGACACTTGCTTGCTGTCATTCTGCACAGGAACCCGTGTTTTAAGACAGTTGTCTCTCAGCCGGCCTCCTGGGCTGCAAGGAAAGCGTGGGGCCGATGAATCAATGTGATGAATCAACTAGGGTGATGTAAGTCAGATCCCCTGACAAGACATGGAAGCATTGTTTTGTGGCTGGCCTCTGATCAAAGGGAGGGGATAGCACTCCTGGCCAGGGGCTTGATTTGACCAAAGGCAATCCTTCATACAGACCTGGTACACTCTTTGAGTGAGTCATCCCACCTCTCTAGCCTCAGTTTCCCCCTCTTTGAAATAAAGGAGTTAGAACAGAACATTTTTTTAGGTTTCCTTTTAGCTCGAACAGTCTATGGTAGGATGACTCGGTAAAAATCTCTCATACTTCCTCTTCTCTGCAAAGCCTTCCAAAGGGCTTGCCTTGAAGCAGACAGAGTGTGGTAGGTACTCGGTCTATTGATCCCTTCAGCCCTTGAGAGAGTCGAAGGACCCAAGAAAGTCACCTTCCTTCATTCCCTAGTGGCTCAGACTGTAAAGAATCTGCCTGCAATGCAGGAGACACAGGTTTGATCCCTCCGTCAGGAAGATCCCCTAAAGAAGGGAATGGCTACCCACTCCAGTACTCTTGCCTGGAGGATTCCATGAACAAAGGAGCCTGGTGGGCTACAGTCCATGGGATTGCAAAGAATCAGACATGGCTGAGTGACTAACACACACACACACACACACACACACACACACACACACACAAACACACATACACACACTTCATTTGTCTATTGGCTCCTGGAGTTCCTGGGACTGTTGTTGGTGTTTAGTCACTAAGGCAAGAATACTAGAGTGGATAGCCATTTCCTTTTCCAGGAGTTCCTGGGATGCTCTTACACATGTTTTTATTTTCTCTGTGTTCCATGACATGAAAAAAAAATTGGGAAGTGCTGCTCTTTTTATTGACCTCCAAATGAATAAACTAAGGTGAAGAATGCTCAGGTGACTTGTCTTTCTTTATACCACTAGTGAGGAATAATGCGAACCTTTCTGATTGCAAATGCAACCTTCTGAGCTCCTCACCAGAAATTCCAATCCTGGCTGACCATTAATACCAGTGGAGGAATTTTTTTTAATGTGCCCATGTCTGGCCTCAGAGATTCTGATTTTCCTAGTCAGGGTGGGATCGGGGCATTGATTTAGTCTTCCCAAGTGATTCTACATGTGGCAAACACTGGGAAACACTGAGCCAGACAGTATTGTTCCTGCTACAGCAGTTGTAACCAAGGGATTACAGCCAGCCCTTGTAAAGCTCATGAGTAGCTACGGATCACCTGCCTGATATAGTAGAGGCAATCTTCTATTTTAATTCACATGTAATAAGAACTGAGAATGTGTTTCAGAGTAAAATGTCCAAAAAAGTAAGCCAAAGAATTTCATATTACGATGTCCAGAGAGCTAAACAATTTAAAATCCTGGATTATGTCTGTAAAGCTTTTGATCTTTCCATCAGATCTAAAAGAGAGCCTTGATGGGTGGAGTATTCTTGGTTGTAGAGTTATCCTTTTCATCATTTTAAATGTATTGTCCCACTTCCTTCTGGCCTGCAGACTTTCTGCTGAGAAATCAGCTGATAGCTTTATGGGAGCTGTTGCTTTTTTGCTTGCTGCTTTTAATATTCCCTCTTTAATTTTTGTCATTTTAAAATCACAATGTATCTTGGTGTGTTCCTCCTTGGGTTAATCCTGTTTGGGACTCTGCTTCCTGGACTTGGATGAAAGTTTCCTTCCCCAGGTTAGGGATGCTTTCAGCTACTCTTTTCAAATATTTTCTTAGGCCCTTTCTGTCTCTCTCTTCTCCTGGTATCCCTATAATGCGAATATTAGTGCACTTCATGTTGTCTCAGAGGTCTCTTAGACTGTCCTCTTTAAAAAAATTTCTTTTTCTTTTTTCTGTTTTGTGGCAGGGATCTCCACTATTCTGTCTTCCCACTCACTGAACCTCTTCTGTATCATTTCATCTACTGTGGATTCCTTCTAGTGCATTTTTCATTTCAGTTATTGTATTCATCTTTGTTTGGTTGTTCTTTATATTTTCTCTTAGTTAAAAATGTCTAACTGTACATCCATTTGCCCCGCCCCCCTCAACCAAGTTTTTCAATCATCTTTATAGTCATTGCTCTGAACTCTTTGGGTAGATTGCCTATCTCCACTGCACTTAGTTTTTCTTCTGGGGTTTTGTCTTATTGTTTCATCTGGAACATGTTCCTCTGCTGCTGTATTTTGTCTAAGGTGCTATGTATGTGGTAGATTAGTTGTGTTTCTTGGCCTTGGAGAAGTGATCTTCTGTAGGAGATGGCCTGTGCATCCCAGCAGTGTACTCCCCTCTCACCACTCAAACTGTACGCTCTAGGAATTTGCCTAAGAGGGCTGGGTGGGTCCTTCTGTTGTGGCGGGCTGACTATGTGGGTGCTCTGTAGGCATAGTTGGTTCCTAGCTCAGTTGGTTGCCAGGCCCTGCCTGTGAAGATGCTGCTGGCTGCTGTTGGTGGGACCTGGTCATGAGGTGACTGCTTTAAGAACCCTAGGGGGGCCCAGGGCTACTGCTGGCTTCCTGATGGGTGGAGTCCGTCCTGAAGACTCTGGGGCTGTTGCCCTACACAACACTCTGGGCTATATCCCCACCCTGTTAGTGGTCTGGCCTAAGACATCCCAGGACCTGCGCCTGCAGGCTGTTGAGCAGGGCCAGGTCTTGGCGCTAATTTTTCACTAATGAGCAAGGAAGGTGAAGCCAGGTCCTGAGGTTAGTGTCAGGCTACTGGCAGCCAGAGCTAGGTACTGGAGTCTGGCTGCAGGGCCCAGGGATCCCAGGGCTGGTGTCAGTTCGTTGGTGGAGAGGGGTAGGTCCTGACACAGCTGGGTGTGAGGTCCGGGGTTACCTGAATCTTGTTGGGCCGCCAGTGGGCAGAGCGGGAATGCAAGGGATTCTGGGACTGGTGCTGGCCCCCTGGGGGCATGGAGCTGGGTCCTGGGCCCTCTGATGGGCAGGGGTCTAGAGGACACTGCGGACTCAGGAGGTCTTTAGACACCCCGTCGGCTGGTGTCTGGGGCTGTGTCCCTACACAGATAGCTCTTTGGCCTGAGGCGTCCCAGCACCCGCGCCTACAGGCTGTTAAGCGAGTCCAGGTCTCGGTGCTAATTTGGAGCTAATGAGCAAGAAGGAGGAGCGCACCCGGCACCTGCCGGCGTCCATGTTGAAGAAGGAGCTCCCAAACATGGCTGCCGCCAGCGTCCCAGCGTGAGCTGCCCCTGCCCTCGCCTCTCCAGGAGACGCTTCAAGGCCAGCAGGTAGGACGGGCTGCTATCAAATTGCTAATTTTGTCCTGGGTCCCAGTGCCTGTGAGATCTTGTGCGCGCCTTTAAAAGTGAAGTCTCCATTTCCCCCCCGTCCTGTGGGGTTCCTGGAATCAGGCCACACTGGCCTTCAAAGTCAGATGCTCTGGGGGGCTCGTCTTCTCGGGGCAGGAGTCCTGGGCTGGGGAGTGTGACGTGGGGCTCGGAACCCTCACTCCTGTGGGAAAATCTCTGCAACATAATTACTCTCCAGCTGTGGGTCGCCACCCCCCAGTCGGCAATGGGACTTGATTATTTCTCAAGTCCATCCCCCACTGTGTCTCGTGGTTTCTTCCTTAGGTTTTCAGTTGTAAAAGATCTCTTCTGGTAATTCTGGTCTTTTTTTTTTCCAATGGCTGTTCTGCGTTGTGATTTTTGATGTGCCTCTGAGAGGAGGTGAGGTCAGGTCTTTCTCCTCTGCCATCCTGGCTGGTCTTTCCTGAATTATGTTTTAGATAATTTGGTAGGTGGCTGAGACTCTTTCCTGGTTCCTGGAATTGAGGTTGGGGGTTGCTCTGGTCTGCTTTCTTTCTCCCTCACCCTTGGGTTGGAGAAGTAGTGGAAACTGCTGGCATGTCTGTTTCTCAGGCACAGGGACCCTCTCCCTCATCTCAGACAAGAAGGTCTCATAGCCCTTTCATCTTCAAATTTCCTTCAGTGCCTGGATAAGTGTCCGGAACTATGGTGAAGGAAAGGGTCAGATACGGCATTAGCTTTCTGCCTGCCTCCAGTGAGGCTCTCTAAGTTGTTGCTGAATGTGTCTCTGGCAGCAAGATCCTGGTTGGGAGGTGGAGGGAGGGAGAAACAGTGTTTGTACCAAATGAAAGTCATGGAAACTGGGGTAGGTGATGTAGTGATGCTTCCAGGGAGAAAGTAATCTCCAACATCTCTAGCTGGATAATGGCTCCTTTTGGAGAAGGCAGGGAAGGAGGACCAGAACTGGGCTTCACTGGGTAAAAGGTAGAGTACCCTTCAGAGCTTTGCTTCATCAGCCATCCTCAGACACCTGTTGCTGCCTTGGGGGAATGTGGGAACCAGCTCTGATGTACCTTCAGCCCCTCCCAGAAGGAACTTGAAATGCCTACAGGGTAGGTTTTAGAGATGAAGTAACAGCAACCCAACCCTGAAGGAGGGCATGACAACCCACTCCAGTATTCTTGCCTGGAGAATCCCATAGAGGAGCCTCGTGGGCTATGGTCCATGGGGTTGAAAAGATTTGGACACAGCTGAAGTGATTTAGCGCACACACACAACAGACACTCAAATGATGACTCCAATGCTCTCATTTGCTGTAATTCAATATGATGGTTTGGAAAGAGCTTGGAGCTGGGGTTCTCTCACTTTAGTATTTGTAGGGCCCTGGACAAAGCACTTGAGTTTATAGTGGAGATTATGGGAAGTAATGTAAATGGAAGTGTCTGCACAGCTCTAGCAATAACAAGAGCTCAATAAATGGTCTAGGCATGATGGGATGAGGGGTGGGGAAGGTCAGAACAAGAATAATACTTGATGTTGGCCCTTTGGAAATTCATTGTTATGAGGGACAAGATAGCGCAAGATAGCACTGCTGTGTGATTGTCAGTGCTATTATATAAATAAGTAAAAATGTAAAGAAAAGATTTAGGCAACAGTCGACAATGGGAAAAATGGCACAACAACAAAAAAATGAGAACTTTTCAAGTATGTTTTAAGGAAAAATTTTCCTGCTATGTTTGGAAATACCTGCAGGTACAATTCGTGACCAGATGGTAAATGAGCTTGTTCTTAGTTGATCATGAAACAGAGTCCAGAGGATGATGCCAAATCATTCTTTAAAAAAAAAAAAATTGTCTTGAGTTCTTTTGCTTCTTTTGCTACAGTTCACTCTGGACATCTTGCTGCAAGGTCAAGGCCTCTGAACTTCCCAGGTTCCTTCTGGAAAAAAATGTTTGGTACACTGTATTATTTCCCAGTTGTTACTATAACAAATAAATGCAAAGTTAGTATATTAAAGCAACACAAATTTATTATCTTCTAGTTCTGGAGGTCAGAAGTCTAAAATCAGGCTGCGTTCCTTCTAAAGACTTCAGGGGAGAATTTGTTTCCTGGCATTTGACAGCTTCTAAAGCCTGCCACCAATCTTTGATTTGTGGTCCCTCCCTTCATCTTCAAGGTCAGCAATGCAGCATCTCCCCTCTCTGACCTCCTGCCTTCTTTGTATAAAGATGCTGATGATTACACTGGGCCCACCAGGATAATCCAGGATAATCTCCCCATCTCAAATTCCTTAACTTCATCACATCCACCATATAACGTTACATATTCACAGGTTCTGGGGATTAGGATGTAGACATCTTTCAGAGGTCATTATTCGAGCCTATCACAAACATCTATATGTCAAACACATCTTTCTTTTGCTAATAAGGCCAGCCTTGCTTAGAGTAACTAGCGCAAGATAATATGCAAATTCCCCACCCTGTAAGGAGAGGAAAAAGTGTTGATGGTGACAGGCAATAAGAACCCTGTTTTACCATTCATCCATATAATAATTGCTGCAGAAATTCTTGTGGGAGCAGTAAGTAAGGGCAGGCTTTTTATTGGAACTAAAAATTTTAAACTATCTTGAGAAAGAAGCAAATCCAAACTAACTTTTGCTTAGTCAGCAAAACACTTTTATAAAGCTTGATGTATGCCAAGCACTTCTCCCAGCACTTGGTACAAATTCAGGCAATCCTCTAACAACCAAAAGAGGTGCTTTCTATTATCATTATCCCCTTTCTGCTGATGAGGGAGTGGAGATACAGCCAAGATTAAGGGGGCACACAACTAGAAGCGGTCGCTCCTCTGAAGTGATGTCAGATGATGGTGAGCAGAAGCCCTGGTTCTAGCGACCGTGGAGACTCCCCACCCAGGACTTCATGTGTCCTTGAATGCACAGTTCTCAGGGTGGTTCTTTGTTTGGATGGTACCACTTGAACGTGGGGAGAAGCAGTTTTCACCTAAGGGAATGTCTTTGTCTCACCTCTGGAAAGAATAAGTGCCCCAGGAAAGAAAAGGAGGAGGTACTTTTAGAATCTGAGAGCTGGAACAGGTTTCTGTGATCAACCCGATTATCAAGTTTTCCCAGACTTCTAACCCTGGGGCAAAGCAAACTAGCTGAGTGGGCCTGGGGGGTCCAAGTGCTTTTCTTGGATCTTTTGCCCCAAGCAGGAAACATCTTTCAAGACGCAAATTATTATTTTTTTAAATTAGAGAATTACTTATTTTAACGGAAGTATAGTTTATTTACAAGGTTTTGTTCATTTCCACTGAAGAGCAAAGTGATTCAGTTATGCATTATACACATTCTATTTTTTAATATAGTTTTCTGTTATAGTTTATCACAGGGTGTTGAATATAGTTCCCTGTGCTATACAGTAGGACCTTGTTGTTTATTCATGCTGTATATAAAACTTACATTTGCTAACCTCAACCTCTCATTCCATCCCTCCCCCAACGCCTTCCCCCTTGCCAACCTTGAGTCTGTCCGCTATGTTCCTAAGTCTGTCTTTTTTTATAGATAGGTTCATCTGTGCCGTATTTTAGTTCCACATATAAATGACATCATGTGGCATTTGTCTCTCTTTCTGACTGACTTCACTTAGTATGGTAATGTCTAGTTGCATCCATGTTGTTGTAAATGGCATTATTTGATTCTTTTTTATGGCTGAGTAATATTGCATTGTATATAGGTACCATATTTTATCTATTCATCTGTTGATGGACATATGAACAACCTAAAGATTGTTTCCATGTCTTGGATATCATGAATAGTGCTGCTATGAACATAAGGATGCATGTATCCTTTTGAACTATAGTTTTGTCTGGACATATGCCCATTTGGCAATTCTATTTTTAGTTTCCTGAGGAGTCTTTGTCGTGTTTTCCATAGGGGTTATACCAGCATACATTCTCACCAACAGTGAAAGAGTCTTCCCATTTCTCCACATCCTCTCCAGCATTTGTTATTTGTAGAGTTTTTAATGATGGCCATTCTGATCAGTGTGAGGTATACCTCATTGTGGTTTAGATTTGCATTTCTCTAATAATTAGCAATGCTTTCATGTACTTTTCAACCATCTGTATGTTTTTTTTAGAGAAATGTTTATTTAGATCTGTCCATTTTTTGATTTTTTTTTGTGTGATAATTGAACTGCTTGAGCTGTTTACTTATTTCGGAAATTAAGCCATTGTCGATTGCATCCTTTGCAAATATTTTCTCTCAGTCTGTAGGTTATCTTTCCATTTTCTTTATGGCTTGCTTTGCTGCGCGTTTAATTAGATCTCATTTGTTTTGGGGTTGTTTTTTTTTTTTTTTCTTTTGGCCTTGGGAGACCTAAGAAAACATTGGTATCAATACAATTTATGTGAGAATGTTTTGCCTAGATCTCTTCTAGGAGTTTTATGGTGTCATGTCTTATGTTTAAGTCTTTAAGCCATTTTGAGTTTACTTTTATGTATGGTGAGAAGGTGTGTTCTAACCTCATTGACTTACATATGACTGTCCAAGTTTTCTAACACCACTTCCAAAATGACTGTTTTTTCTCATTGTATATTCTTGCCTCATTTGTTGAAGAATAACTAACCATAGGTGTACAGGTTTATTTCTGGGCTCTCTATTCTGTTCCATTGATCCATGTGCCTGTTTTTGTGCCAATACCAGTATATTTTGATCGATGTACCTTTGCAGTATTGTCTGAAGTCCAACAGGATTATTCCTCCTTCGTTCTTTTTCTTCAGGATTGCTTTGGCACTTCTGGGTCTTTTATGATTCTATATAAATTTTAGGATTATTTGTTCTAGGTCTATGAAAAATGACATGGGTAATTTTATGGGGGTTACATTAAATCTGTAGATTGCTTTGAGTATTGTGACCAGTTTAACAACATTACATTAATTTTTCCAATCCAAGAGCATGGGATATCTCTCCATTTCTTTGAATTATCTTCAGTTTCCTTTATTAATGTTTTATAGTTCTTAGCATATCACTTACACCTGCTTGGCCAAGTTTATTCCCTAAGTACTTTATTTTGAGGGGCACAATTTTAATAGGTATTTCTTTTATATCCCCTTTTTGATATTTTGTTGTTAGTGTAAAGAAATGCAGCTGATTTCTATACATCATAAATAGCCTTACTATATTGAGATATGTTCCCACTATACCTACTTTTGGAGAAGGAAATGGCAACCCACTTCAGTATTCTTGCCTGGAGAATTCCATGGACAGAGGAGCCTGGTGGGCTGCAGTCCATTGGACATGACTGAGTGACTGGCACTACTACACTATACCTACTTTGGTAAGAATTTTTACCATGAGTGGATGTTGAATTTTTGTCAAGTGCTTTTTCTGCGTCTATTGAGATGATCATGTGTTTTTTGTCTTTTTTGTTGATGTGGTATATCACATTGATTTGTGTATGTTGAACCATCCTTGGGGTGAATCCCACTTGGTTGTGATATATAATCTTATGTGTCATTGGGTTTGGTTTGCTAATATTTTGTTGAGAATTTTTGCATTTATCTTCATCAAAGATATTGGCCTGTAATTTTTTTCTTTTGGTCAAGACTCAAATTCTAGCTTAACAACTCATGAAGCATCTTGCATTCTACACCTGCAATATCTCTATTAATGAACTGCTTTTCCAAGAATAAGTCTTTGAATAAAATTATCACAACACTGTGCAGTGTATATCTGGTGATTTTGAGTGTTCCTCCCAGACCCACCTCTGAGCTGAACACTCAATTCCCATACCATTTGAGAACACAGACTCTAGTCCCGCCTACTCATAAATCTAAGCTCTAAACTTATCAAACAATGGTTTAGACTGGCTTGGACGTACTCGCTGAAAAGCTGAAGGGGACTGACTGCCAGCTCATGAAATGCACGAGGCACTCTTGTCAATTTAAGTCTTGGAGCTGAGGGTTGAATTCTCACCCCTTTTCCTAGAGTTGTCTCCTCGAATCAAATCATCCAAACTGGTATGAGAGAAAAGGCAATAGAAGTAGATGGGGACATGAGGACCTTCCCTTCACTGTGGGCCTGGCTGGACTCCTGGGGACAGAACCGCTGCCTTTAAATAGAGAAGCACTGGTGGTTGAAGCCTGGGTAGAGAATAATAGTGCTGAATGTCCTCAGGACCTGGGGCATTTTTAGCTTGTGCTAGAAGTATATAGTAACTGTTCTGTGGCAAGGGAGGCCATATAATTCAAGGTCAGTGGGTATTCCCAAGTAGAAATTCTAAGGGCTAGATTTAGGATGGGGGGTGGGGTGGGTTCAGCATAGGGACAAATAAACCAAAGAAGTCGAAAGTCTGTGTTCTAGTCGGCTCATGAAGCACATAGTAAATTTCTGTTAAGTGACTGGCTACCTTCAAGTCTCAGTTTACCAAACAGGTCAGATATTGGTTGCTGAAGATTCCACCAGGCCTAAGGTCAGTCAGTGGACAGCTTGTAGGCCCCTGCTCAAAGCTTCACAAGACTTTTCATTAATGTTTGGTATAGGCAATTGGCAGACTAAGAATGTTTGTTTCTGTCTAGGAATATTGCCCAACCAGCTTGGGTGTCTCTCACTCAAGAAAATGAGGTGGCAATGGTCAGAAAGGAAGAAGCCTAGGTTTATGTTTGGGTCTATTGGGACTTGAGGACCGTACAACAAATGCTCAAAGATCCATAAATTACAAAAGTACATCCCAACCTCAATTTAATAATAACTAGAAAAAAAAAAGACTAGTTGACTTTGGCATGACCTTTAAAATCACGATGAGGAAATGGCCACTTTGCCATTCCACT
The DNA here is from genome assembly GCF_910594005.1 of Cervus elaphus. NCBI lineage: Eukaryota > Metazoa > Chordata > Mammalia > Artiodactyla > Cervidae > Cervus > Cervus elaphus. The sequence goes on from NC_057822.1 coordinate 40,253,009, forward strand.
TGCTGTTCAGGGCCTCATTTTAGAAATACGGTTCTGATCAGGAATGAAATCAGAGGAAGAAGAGCAGGATAAGAAGGAGAAATCCAGGAGCCGTGCCAGGGGCCTCTTGTTTCAAGACACAACTCACTGGGCACCCCAAGGCGGAGCATTTCAGCTTGTGCTGCCAGAGGGGTTACTCAACAAGCAAGGGGGTGGCTCAGAACTGTGGGAGAGCCTTCCTCTGAAGCCTTTGTTTCTCTAAGAGACACAACAATGGAAGGGTCCAGAAGGGGAAGGGACCCAGCCGACCGGTTGTTACTAGGGACAGATGAAAACTCTGCCGGACCAGGTAGAACCTGTGGCCAGCGGGGCTGCCTTTCCCCGCTGTCTTTGCTTGCGGGAGAGCTGCCACAGACTGGAAATCAAGCTTGGCCCTCATACTTTGAAGTCTCCTCCCGTTTGAGGTTTTGGTGGAGGGATAATGAGTGGATGAAAGGCCTTTTTAGCTGGGGCTGTGAACAGCTAGTTCCAGATGAATGGGCTCTAGCAACACAGGGCAGCCTGTGAGGCCCATTCACGAAGGGGAGGGAGGAACAGAGCCGGCCTTTTGGATGGTGTCTGCCCCCAGCGCCGGCCCTGGAAACAATTACTGAGGGGAAGGGAGCCAAAGGGAAGCGGGGACGGAAGAAAGTCGTCCTCCCAGACTGGGTGACTCACTTGGCGGCCGGGTTTGCCTCTCCTTAGGCATTTGAAGGGACTGAGAACAGTAGAGGGCGTGGTCTTGGAGAACAAGGCGGATTCTGGCAGGATCTCCCTTTTCCTGGATGGGAGCCTTTCATCCTCCCATATTTGTGGATCAAGGGCTACAATCCTCCCAATGGGGCCACAAAGCAATCTCTCAGATGCTCCAGCCTTGGGAGTACCAGTGAGACTGTGTTTTGGGGCCCCAGTGCCCTGGCTCCTCCTGTTTATTGTTGAGGAAATAGCCCTCCTTTCTCTTCTGCTCTTACTAGAGAGAGCAAATGCCTTCAGGTTTGGTTTTCCATTTTTCCTGAAATTCATCCTTTCCCAGGTCATTACCTTATTACTATAAAGTAGGCCACAAGCTGGCAGCTCTCAGATGGACCATGTGAGGCTGAATTCTGTGTCATCATTTAACAATCAGGAAGATTCATTGTTTAAAAAAGAATCCTAGTTCAGAAGCCCAGCCTGTTGCTGGTCCTGCAACTGGCCAGAGATGAGTAGGGGTACTACCTTGGGTGGGACGGTGGGTGCTCCTGCTCTCTGAACACAACCTCTGGCCCTGCCCCCTCTTCTCCCAGACCCTACATGTGCACACTGCTGCTCCGAATCTCCTTACACTCTTACGTTCACATAGCCACACTATGGGAATGTATTTGAGTTTGTGACCCCAGGTAAGGTAGTTAAGGTGGAAACCGCATCTTCGCACTTTTGTGTTTCTATGTGGAGAAAGTTTCAAGTAACGCTCTGGGCATCTCTCCGTCCCCTGACTTGGTAACTTTGGGAGAAGGACCCAGGTATGCCCAGCTCAACCCCTCCATCTTTAGATGTGTGTATCTACAGGAAGACCCCTGATGTCTCTGCTCTCACCCAGAGGTGAGGGTTCTCCCTAGAGGAGACCAGTCAGGTAGGTTGCCCATCACTGTCTGCACCCAGCAGGGGTGAAAGTTTAGTGGAAATGGTTGCAGTTTCTTTTTTTTTTTGGAACAGGGGAGTGCTGCGCTGGGCTTTGGGTGTGGCGTGCCAGCTTTGTCTAGTTGCGGAGAGGCTTCTCACTGTTGTGGTTTCTCTCCTTGCGGAACACGGGCTCTAGGTGTGCAGGCTTCAGTAACTGCAGCGCGTGCGCTTTAGTTGCCTGGGGCGGGTGCAGTCTTCATGGACCAGGGATTGAACCCATATTCCCTGCCTTGGCAGGCGGATTCTTATCTTCTGTACCACCTGGGAAGTCCTTGGCTACAGTTTCAAGTCACGTTTTTCAGTTGGCTTTATCGGTGATCACGCTGTCATTTCCATCAGGTATCCTGAAGGTTGGTTCAGAAAAGGTGGGAGCGGTGGTTCTGGTAGTGGAGGCTGCAGTTGGTATGCAGTTCATGTGCTGAGTACATCTGCCTCAGGAACAGACATCATGTTATACGAGTGCTACTGGACATTCTCCTGTCCTCATGGAGGCACGCACGCCTGTGGGTCCTAGTTTCACTGACCCATGTTCCCTTACCTGCATGTGAGGACTTCTGTCCTATGCAAAATTGCCCTCCCTGAAAAGCAGAGAGACATCAAGGGGTATCTCCCTTCCTCTCACCCTTGGCTCGTGTACATGCAGCTTCTGCTTCTGTGATACCCCAGCTTATGTAATTCCTCAGGATCACCCAGGGGGCTGGTGTCCCCCAAGGGAAAGCTGATATCTGTCCTGATGGAATTCTCTCAAGGTGCCCCTCAAGTTCTCATCCTGGTGTGTCCAGGGTCTGTTGGGTTCTCTTTAGGACTCATGGCACAGGTGCAATTTCATGGTCTGTATAGAAGTGTCAGGAAGACGTCTCACTTGGGTCATGCTTTGTCTCAGGGAGCTCCTCAAGTTCCCATCCTTGTGATGTCCAGGGTCTGTTGGGTTCTCTTTAGGCCTCACTGCACCAAGCAATTGTGTGTTCTATATAGAAGTGTCAAGAAGACTTCTTGCTCACTCTGGGTCATGCTTTGTTTCAGAGGAGCTATGTGTGCCCTCACGTTCCATTACTGGCTGCATCCTCTCTTTCCACAGGCCTCTGTGAGGTTGACTAAGGGGCTAACTCCTGACATAGACACTTGGGTGGCCTTCCCACCCCAGGGACCCCCTCCCACCCTTCCCATGCTCCCTCAAACCTCCTCTCAACCAGAAGTTTTCCTATCTTCCTGCTTATGCAAATTGACTTCACAATAGCCAATCCAACTATCTAGTCCAAACTGAATGACAGAAGCCACCATTTATGGAACCAGACACTGTTTTAACTACTTCACATGAGCTCAGCCACTGAATCCTTCCAACAGTTCTGTGAGATAGGTGCTCCTGTGATCGTTACATTTTATGAACTTGGAAACTGGTCCAAAGGGCCTCAGAGATCTCCTTCAGGCCCTATGCCTCGTGAATTATAGAGCTGCTTTTCACATATGAGTGTTCTTGATTCAAAGTAAACCCTTTTAGCCCTCTTTGGACCGAATCTGAGATGTAGGCCAGGGAGGAGGAAAAAAGGAGAGAACATAGAAGTTAGAAATGAGCAGAAAAGTAATGTAAAAAGAGAGACAAAAGAACAAGCTGGTTCCCTAGCTCCCCATGTTTGCGTGAGAAATCACTCCATCATCCTCTGCTCTATAGAGCTGGGGGGACCACAGAACATCTATCTCCTCATTCTACCACAGAGAAAACCAAGGCCCAGAGTGGTGAGAAACTTGCCCAAAATAACAAAAGATGTGTATTTTGAGAGGGTAAGGGAAAACAAAATAAAAACTAAAAGAGCTTCTAAAATGGAGATGGTGCAATCCTTGATGTGCTTTCTAAATGGAAAACGGAGGCTGAGAGGGACGGAATGACTTGCCCAAGATTAAGTGTATTTCAAAGAGGATGAGGGTAAAGGGACAAAAAAAATGAGAGGAACTAGCCTGAATTAACTTCTAAAATGGAGACTGCTCCATTTTGTGTTATGAATGGAAGGAGAAATTACTTTCTGTTAAATAAGAGTAGTTTATGAAGTGTGGTCTCTATTACTGCGATTGCGTGGTGGTGAAAATGGAAGGGTTGCCTATTGATTGATCCCTTTGAGCACTATGTAATCAAGCAGTTTTCTAGCTGAAATTTACTGGAATCTGGGGCCAGATGCTCTCACATTTCATTAATTAAGGAGCTCTCGTTGGGTATCGCAGCGTGCTTGGAAGCATGTTGGACGGGTTTGGTCTTGAGAAGAGGCACGGCAATTCATGTTGGTTTGAGAGGCTTGATGACAAAGGTGTGCATGGTCTCGGGCTTGTGCAAGACCCGTCTGCACTTAAGCATCAGGACAGATCAATGATTAGGGAGCACTCAGGCCCACAAACATTAGGCGTGTGTTTAAACATGAATCACAGCAAGAAGACTGAGGTTAATGCGAGCGCCTTTCACTTCCCTAATAGAAAATCGAGCCAGCCCACGCCTCTGCCCACAGCCTCCACGATGCCCGTGTGGTTTCCATGTGGTCAGAGAATTAGTTAGGGTCTTATCCATATCTATTAGGAGGGAGGAAGCCCATTTAGCAAATTAAAATTGTTTCTATTTCCCCAGCTAATTGTTTTCTAATTGTTTAAGTAAAAGGTTTTGGTCTTGATTAAAGGCTTTTAGTAAATTAAATCGGTTCACATTTTACAAGTCTAATATTTAGATCATAGAGAGGCAGTAATGGTTAGTGAGGTTTGCTATGAGGAGGGTTTGAAATATAAATGTTGACACTGAATAGGCCTCAGAGATTATCTGGTTCAATACTCTCATCTTACCACTGAAGGAGTTGAGGCCCAGAGAGGCTAATGGACTTGTCAAAGGTCACACAGCTTGAGAGGGAGAGACACTCGGCCGGAGCTGCCAGGTCTGCTATCCCTGACGAAGCAAACATTTCAAGGGGAACGCCTCTGGTCAGTACAGAAGGCTTTAATTAATTAAATACTTAACCCTGAAAAGAGCCCACACACAGAATGAAAGGAGCATGCGGAAACATTAATTAATATGCATTATACCTTAATGTGAATTATGTGTTTCACACTCTAACGTAAACTGGTCACGCATGCATGCTAAGACATTTCACTTGTGTCCGACTGTTTGCGACCCTAAGCCCACCAGGCTCCTCTGTCCATGGGATTCTCCAGGCAAGAATACTGGAGTAGGTTGCCATGCCCTTCTCCAGGGGATCTTCCCGACCTAGAGATCGAACCCAAGTCTCTTACGTCTCCTGCATTGGCACGTGGGTTCTTTACCACTAGGGCCACCTGAGTAACCCAAACTGGTCAGTACTTGATATTTAACTGAGCAGTTGTTATGGGAAAATCTAACACGTTGTGAGAATATGGGCTAAGTGACCTAAAGGTACACACACAAGCAGGCAGATCCTGCTTCAAATAAATTGATATATTCCACTATGGTTTTTATACTTTTTAGAATAAAAGAAAAAATGTTGATGTAGAATTAATTCCCCAAATAGGGTCCCTTAGGGACACTCATGTGAACCCCACATAAATCAGTGTAATGATAACAGAAATGATGAGGGGAAAATGACTTCATACTTTAATAAAGCTGGAAAGCCCCAGGTTAAATAGATTTTTTTCCCTTTATTTTCCCCTGCTGCTTCTCTGGCTTCTCCGCCCTCCCCACCCCCATCCCTTCCTTCATTTCCCTCCTTTTGTCTTCTTTCTTATCCTCTCCTGTTTGGGAGGATTGGGCCATTCTGAGGCTTCAGCGCTGTGAATCATGGGGATGGGGGTCTGGGGGACTGACCATGGGAGAGCTCATCTTGGGTTCCAGTTTTCCTATGGGATCTGGGAAAGGCTCACCTGGGTCACATCAGACATTCCTTTCTGTCAGGTATCTGGCCGGGCTCACCTGGCCTTACTCAGTAACCTACCCAAGAAGTCTTAGCCTTTTCTCCAGATGCGAGTGTCTTCAACTCCATCCTCGTTACATGCTCTGGCCTGGTGGTCCACTTCCCGTCCTCAAGCTCCAACTGCCCTCGGGCAAACCTCAGTGATTCCTAAGGTTATTATTTTTTTTCATTTATTTTTATTAGTTGGAGGCTAATTACTTCACAACATTGCAGTGGGTTTTGTCATACATTGACATGAATCAGCCATGGGGTTACATGGTTATTTTAAAATTGGAAGGCCATTCAGTCTCTCCTAGAAAACAAAGAAGCACCTCCTGTCTCCATTCAGACAGGGATACTGGGGCCTCCTTCCCTGGACATTCTGCTGGATCATAGAACAGTTCCAGCTGCAAGTTCCATGAAAATAGGGTGCCCCACAAGCTCCCCTCCTATCCCCAGGACGGATTTGTGAGGATGCCAACGGTAGACACAAACTTTTCCCTTCCTTACCCAGTCACTTCAGTTATTAACGGCCTTGTAGAAATACGCTTCCCTGTCTTGAAATATGGAATGACTAAGAATGCAGCCTCAGGATTTACAGCTCCACACGGCACACAGATATAATTTTTACTTGGCTGCTGTGATGACAAGATTCAGTAAAGCATTAGGAAAGTAAGTCTGAATTACTTGCCTAAAATATGAGATGTCCCTGGACGTGCAGTCCCTCTGAGAGGATATCTGATTAGCCCTGGCTCCTTTGGGGGTAGGGACATGTTTGGAGTCTGATTTTCCATTTAGCTGACTTGGAAAGGTGGGGACCAATATAACTAAGTCTCTCTCATGGGATTTCTGGAGGAAGGTGTAAAAAAAAAAAAAAGAAAAGAAAACTGGCCATAGAGCTGCCTCTCACTGTCAGTCACTCAGATTTTAGATAAGGGCTCCCTCCTTTTTCATTGTCTCCATCACTTAACCTCTGCCTTGATTCTTTTCCATCCCCTCTGGGGATAGGGGGAGGGGTGGAGGGGAAGAGGGGGAAAGACTACTTTTCTTTTCAAGTTCCAGTCTGTAAATAAAGGTTAAACTGAGAGGGAGCCCCAGTTAGCACAATGAATACCCACTTGAGCTTATGGGCCGCTCACCCCCACTGGTCCCTCTCCTGGAGCCTCCCTTGAAGACGCAGCTGCAGAGATCAAACCCTTTTGCTATTTGGTCTCCTGAATCCAATTTAACTTGGCCCTACTATCACCCACTGACATTTGAAATGTGTCTATTTAAAAAGGAAAAGAGAAAAGAGCACAAATAGGAGGAAAAAAAATGCCGGAGATGCCATATCCTGCTAGGCAAGAAAGAGAAATATCCGGCTTTGCAGAGACTAGTCTCTGTGTGTGCTGTATTCGTGTGTGGTGTTGGCTTTTGTTTTTCCTTCTGGTCTTGGTCTTTTCCTGTGTTTCTGCCCTCACACTGCCACGTTTATTAATATGATGGTAAGGATGACTTAAACTGTCTGAGTTTTTCTAAAAGGCGGGAAGGAGGGGGCTAAGGAAATGAATGGACGGAGGCTGCAGGACCTCACAGGACCTCACTCCCAAGAGCGTCCTTCAGTTCCTAGGCTGGTTGGGTGAGGGAGGCCATTGGAGGAACCGGCTGGCCTGAGACAAAGACAACAAGCACATCTAACACAGGAAGGATGCCCTTGACCAGGCCTCCAAACCCCAGACCAAGGTCAGGCTCCTGCAGAAGTGCACTTTGGTGGTGGAGGAGGATTTGCTGTGCTTGTTTAGAGTCTGTCCCCGGGGTCTGAGTAGGGGGCTGTCTGGAGAGTCTGGGGACGGTGGCCCTCATTTCCAGCGGCTCTAGGTCTTCCTCCAATACTTCTGAAATTCTGTTAAAATGTAGGCTCTGACTCTGTAGGTCTAGGGTGCCATTGGATATTCTGCCTTTCTAACAAGCTCCCAGGTAATGCTGCTGTCATAAGACTGGTTGTGGACCACTCTTTGGATGGCAAAATGTGCTTGGCCCAAACGTAGAGGTACAGAAGTGAGGAGTTGGGGCCTGAGGCTGCAGCTGTGAGGGCATGTTTTATTCAGAGCTGTTAAAAATGCTTTCAGTTATGTGGAGGCAGACCCAGGTGGCACTTGGTTTTGCCACATTTATCCATATTCAATACACTGAGCATTTTGTAACCTGTGGAAGAGATGTCTTCTCGAGAAGGAGTAAGGCGTATCAGAGTGTTTTTCAAGGTGTCCCTGAATTGGTTATAAAAGAATCACCTTGACAGCTTGTTAGAGCTGTAGATTCTGAGGCTTTTTCCAGCCCTCTTCAATCAGCAGGTCTGGAGGGTGGAGGGGTGTGGGGAACCCAGGAACTGGCATCTATCACGCTCACAGCTGAGGCTTGGGCCCACTGAGCACCTGAAGGATTTGGTCCCAATGTCCAATTGCTCTTGCTTTGAATCTCAATAGAGCAATAAGCATCACAAGAAAATAGAACATTTGTTTAACAACTCTTTAAAAAACTACAAGTAACACATATATATTCAATAGAGAAACTGAGAAAAGGCAGAAGCAAAATCAAGATAAGTTCACTTATAATTTATTCTCAGTGTTTTGGTGTATGCCCTTTCAGATGTCTTTCCCTATGCATTTTAGGAAAAACAAATGGAAGCATAATTGTCATAAGATGTTAACACTTTAAAGAAAACTCCACAATGCACTGGAAATTTCTCTCTTGAGCAACTGTATTCCTCCAAAATACATTTTAATGATAGCTTGTTGGACTTCTCTCTTTAAAATCCTTTGTCTATGAGTGACTTCTAACATTGCTTCCTCAAACAAAGTGAGGTACTTTTTTATCCTCTTTCTCCCCCCTCCCTCCCTCCATTTCTTTCTTTTTTTTTTAATTTACCTTCACAAATCAGGTGGCAAGCAAGGTTTGAAAGTTTGGCAATTAATTTCCCTGGTTTTGTTGGGTCTCACCTGCGGACTTGCTGAGTCAACTTGAGAAAGGCTGGTCCCTTCTCTCCTCTCTAGTTTCTTTATCTCTAAGATGAGACTAATCACACCTGCCCTTAATACACTGATGAAGATATTTCCAGAGTTGTATTAGGATAAAATCTGCAAATCTCTTTGGATTACTGAGAGAGAGAGATAAAAAAAAAATCAAGACACTTGTTATTTCCTTAGTACTTATCACAGAATTCCCAGCTGTTGTTCTGTAAAACCATTAAAAAAAAAAAAAATTAAACACTTAAAAGGAGAAAGAGACATTTCTCATCTCTTCTGTTAGACATTGGCAAGGTGGTGAGGAGGGGTTTCTATTTACAAGTCATATAATTTAATTCTACTTTAGATCAAAGTTCTGTAACATGAACCTGGCAAAGAGTTGTATTGGGCAGGTCCATCCAGAGAAACAGAGCCAGTAGAAGATGATAGGTAGGAAGGAGATAGATAGAAGGACAGATTTTATTTATATGGATTGACTTAGATGTATGGACTATATGTGTAGGTATATTGATGTGTTATGTGTGTAGCTATAGAAATAGAGATTTAGTACAAGGTATTTTAGCTTAGCTTCCCTTGTGGCTCAGATGGTAAAGAGTCTGCCTGCAATGCTGGAGACCTAAGTTCAACCCCTGGGTTGGGAAGATCTCCTGGAGAAGGAAATGGTAACCCATAACAGTATTCTTGCCTGAAGAATTCCATGGATGGAGGAGCCTGGCAGGCTACAGTCCATGGGGTTGCAAAGAGTTGGACACGACTGAAGTGACTTAGCATGCATGCATACACTGGAGAAGGAAATGGCAACCCATTCCAATATTCTTGCCTGGAGACTCTCAGGACAGAGGAGCCTGGTGGGCTGCCATCTATGGGGTCTCACAGAGTCAAACACGACTGAAGTGACTTAGCAGCAACTGATTAATCCAGGCCCACCAGGACACTCTCCCTAATTAAGTTCAACTGACTAGGGACTTTAATAATATTTATAAAATCACTATACAGCAGCCCTTAGATTAGCATTTGATTGAGCTAATTGGGGACTGTAGCTTAACCAAGTTGATGCATTAAAAAGTTATTATAATATCATAGTTTACTTCTTGTCAACTTGGCATGAATACATGACTCCTTAAATCATATGTAATCTCCAAATTAAAACCACACTTCCATCTAACATGATACAACTATCCAGCTTACAACTGAAGACAGTTGTGAAGTTTATACACCTCCCTTCACCTTTCACATTTTTACTGTTATTCTTTTATAATTTGTTAACCTGCACTTTTTTCACATCTCTACCACTAGTCTTTCCAAGACCAATATTCCTCTTGATTTATTTCCATAGTTTTTGTGGTAGAAAATCAACTTATCAATAAGACAGTACTAACTCTTTGATGGCTCCCCTTGAAGTATTTTCCCTTGGGAATAGCTCTGTGCAGAATGCTTATAGTCACCAGGCCCAGTGCTCAGCATTGTTTATATAGTATTTCACTTAATCCTTACAACAACACTATGATATAGGTATTACTATCTTTATTCTCTTGAAGAGAAAACTGAGTCTAAGAGTAGTTAGCTAAATATGTAGCCAATATCATAGAGTTAGTAAATGGCAAAGCTAGGGTTTATACCTAGTACATTTTTATTCCAAAGCTCTTCAACACAACTAAGATATTTCGAAGGTCCCTGTAAGGACAGTGTTTCTTCATGGGTGGTCTGTAGACCATCTATGTCAGAATTACCTTCTGTACATGTTAAAAACGCAGATACCTGGGTCCTACTTCAAACCTCATGAAACTACATTTTTAGAAACAGGCCTTGGATCCATCGGTTTTAACAGGTTTCCCAGTTATCTTTATGTATTTCATAGTTGTCCTATACTCTAAAGTAGAGAATAAAGAAATGAATTTTCAAATATGGACCATCTCGGCTATTTTTAGATTCCAATTATTCATGTTGTTGAAAAGAAGCATCGTCAGATTGAGAACAGCCTCTAAAATGCTGGCAAAATGGGAGACTTCCTATTGCTTGGAGGATAGATTATGTTAACCAGGGATGTTTGTTCTTAATGCAACAGAATTTTCCCGTTTTCTCTAGAGATTTGAGGAATGAATGGGTCCCTGCCAATGGCACACATCACATACTCAGAGGACCAATCTCATCACATATATCAGACACAACCTCGAAGGGCCACTATTACTATCCCCAGTGTGATAGAGACAAGACAGCATTGGATAGGCCGATAGCTCAGATTACAGTGAAATTTTTGGTAACAAATATATACACCAGAGATTTATAAGACCTTTTCATTACCCTGGTTTTGCAGATAAAAGCAAAAGTGGGGGTGGGAAGGAGGCAAGAGGGGCTGTGAAAGGCATGTGATTAAAAAAGAAAAGGAGGGAGGGAAGCTTATTCTCATTCCCAAGCCAGATCAACCATTATTCCAAAGTGATCTCTAATCAAAATCCAGCATATGGTTTTTATTAATTTGGGGGCAATTCCCCTACCAAGTAGTGCAATAAAAAAGGATGTTGATATCGTAAAAGATTATAGCATCCCTTATCAAGCTAGCAAACAAGACGTGTAAAATCCAAGATAATGAAATAAGTTGAATTGCTTCACCCTTCTCTCCCTGGTTTTATTATTATTACTATTTTATTGCTGAAAGTTCTGAGGGGAAGAGATTCAGAGCTGGGTTATGAATAGATTAGGTCAGGTTTATTTCCAGCATGAAGCTGATACCACGGGCCCACACTTCACCTCAACAGTCTCAGTGGGGAGAAAGCAAAGTACTATCTTTAAGCTCTAATTTGCAGAAATGATTCACCTATATTTAACTTTCTGTTTTGAAGCTAGAAAAAAATAAGCTTGAGGCTTTTTTGTTGTTGTTGTCAGTTGCTTTGGTCAACCCTTGTTCCCCTCAGTGTAGCATATGTTCATGCTACTTTCTCCAGAACAAAACCTCAGGTGGATGGAGGCCAACGCATCTTCTTGATTCAGGTCAGTTCAGTCATGTCCGACTGCTTGCGACCTCATAGACTACTGCTTGCGAGGCCTCCCTGTCCATCACAGACTCCTGGAGCTTAAGCTCATGTCCATTGAGTCTGTGATGCCATCCAACCATCTCATCCTCTGTCGTCCCCTTCTACTCCTGCCTTCAATCTTTCCCAGCATCTGGGTCTTTTCCAATCTTCTTGATTGCCCCACCATGAACTTTAGGTTCTTCCTCCTCGGGGGGAGGCTGGCTATCAAGGTTCTTAGTTCTGCCACTAGATTTCTGCCACAAAGCCTCAAACCCTGAGTCATTCAGATATAGCCTGGGAAAGAGTGAGGGTTGATAATACGGGCTGAGATGCTGCAGCGATTCTGGGAACTTCTAATCCCTGTTGAGAGAGGCCAGGAGGGAGGGGCCCTGGGAAGGAAGCTGGCTGGCTGCTGGGCTATAGGTGTGCTGACCTAGGTATCTTATTCATCTGAAACTTCCTGTGAAGCAGGAATCGTTACCATCTCCTCATTATCGAAGAGTCTGTGTCTCAGAGAGCTTTGATAAAATCTGCTCAAGGTCATACAATGAGTTGGTGGTGGAGCAGAGATTCCAGCCCAAGCCCAAGTGACTGAGAAGTGCAGCTTTTCCTGACCCCCTGGTGCCTGCTGGGGAGTCCCTCCCGTCCATGGAAGAGCAGATGGGAGAACAGGAAAGAGTGTTTCTGCTCCACTTCTCTGCCCACAGTTTTTGGTGTAGCCAGGTTTGGGGAACAGAGAAGGAGCTTGATGTCACCTGCCTCTCTTGGGATAGCTTGAAATGGGCTTTTCCATGAAGAGAGCCAGGGAGTTTAGGGCTTGCCAAGCTGAATGATGCATTTTTGTGAGCCAGCTCTATGTTTTGGAGAAAAATTTTGACCCATAGAATTTTTTTCTTGCCAAACTGCACTCTGCAGATTTGATAGTCACTTTGCTGATTGTCATAGCACAAGCCACATTTTGTGGATGAGAAGGGTCTTAGCTCAGACTGTGATAACAAAATACCATAGACTGGGTGGCTTAAAGGAAAGATATTTATGTCTCACTGATTTGGAGGCTGGGAAGTCCAGGATCAAGGTGCTGGCATATTAGAATCCTGACAAAGCCCTTTTTCGTAGCTTGGAGAGGGCTGCCTTTTCACATGGCAAAGAGAGACAGAGAGAGAGGAAGTGAAAGCGCTTTCCTGTCGTCTTATGAGGACACTGATTGCCTTGTGAGGGTCCTACCCTCATGGCTTCTGTGCTGAGTCGCTTCAGTCGTGTCCAACTCTTTGCGACACTATGGACTGTAGCCCACCAGGCTCCTCTGTTCATGGGATTCTCCAGGCAAGAATACTGGAGTGGGTTGCCATGCCCTCCTTCGGGGATCTTCCTGACCCAGGGATAGAATTCACGTCTCCTGCATTGGCCGGCAGGCTCTTGACCATTAGCACCACCTGGGAAGTCCCTTCATGACCTCACTGAAACCTAATTACCTCCCAAGGCCTTACCTCCCAGTACCATCACACTGGCCATCGGGGTTTCAACACTTGATTTTGGTGGGGGAAACACAAACATTCAGTCTCCAATAGGGAGTCACCGTAACAGTGAGATGAGTTCTGGGCACGTTCTAGTCTCCTCCTGATCCAACTTCGGGAAGGATGGCAGGGAGGTGTCTGACTGCAAAGGTCTGAAGATCAAGCAGGCAGGGGCAGAGCCTCCCCTCTGCTGCTGCTCTTGAGCTACTTTGAACCCAAAGAGAGGCCTTGCAGTGGCTCTTCAGTGTGCTCCGAGAGAAGCTCACAGGAAGTTTTCAGCTGAATGGACTGATGTTTCAGACCTTAGTAACTGGGCATTAAAAAAAAAGAAAAAACCCTCTTCCTATCATCCTTAAGTAATTTTTCCAACCTTGATGCCTGGACTAGAAGAATTTCCTTGTAACCTCAGCATCCTGTTTCTAAAAGTTGGGGAGCTTCTCTGGACAGTTCATGGAATACCCTGTGTGGTGTATGGTGCATGGAAGAAATTTGACACTGAAGGAGTATTCCTGAGATTAAAATGCAAGAGAACTGCTTAGAGCAAAGCAGATACCACAGATAGAGTTTGGCAGGCAAGACGTTTCTCACTAATAGGGCTAACAATTTAGAGGAGAATGTCATAAATTGTAATATGTTTACTTTTCATCCGATGAATTTTAATGGCAGCTTTCACCATTACCTCCAGGAATCCATAAGAAACGGAAAAACCAGCCGAGAAATGTATTTGATAGTCACTGAAACAAAGTCTGTGGCATTATCTCAGCTCCATTTCTAAACCACATTATTTTCTCACAAAACATTTTAAATATAGCACAAGAAAGAGTCCTCATATTGCTTGTACTCACTGTAACTTGAATATAGTAGCTCTTTGAGAAGTCTCATTTTCTTGCCTATCTTATTTTGTTATTCAAATGATGAAGCATATTTTGCGTGAAGTTACACCTTCTCAGAGGCAGTTTATTCTGGAAAATTGGTGCAGCATTTCCATTTCTCACATCTTTACACAACTGGTTTCTTGCCAGCAAATGTAACCGCGTTTGACACGGTAGCCCTGGAATCTGGACCCCTGGAGGCCGTGGGCACCGGTGCGTCTCTGCAGCTCTGCCTCGGATGACACGCCTTCCTCAGGAAGAGGGTTGAAGTGGACAGATGCGTCTCAAGATCTCAGATATTTCTGTCACCAGATTTTTATTCAAAATATAGACCCTTGTCATGGGAATGCCAACTCTGTCTTCAACTTAAGCTCCAGGTGTAAACCTCACTGGCTTCCTATCGAGGCGTGCTCCTCGTTGGCTGAGACAGTGACGTGGCCACACCAGGCCCACGGTGACCAGCTCATCTGACCGCAGAGGCTCAGCTGAGGGAAGAAAACCCCAAAGCGTCCCTTTTTGTTCTCTTTTGAAATGGAGCTTTTGACATTACAAGGTGGCATTTTCTGAATACACTCACTATGTAACACCAGAATCACTGGATGGCTAGAGTGGCTCCTGCGAAATGTCTTGTACAGACATTGCCCTGGTGCTCCCCGGCCCACCCAGCTCTGGTCTCATTCCCCTGTGATCCCACAAAGCCCCTCTCACTAGCAGAGCTGTTGCGCCACACAACTGTAGGAGGCGCTGTTTGGACTGTTTTCTGTATGAACGCCACCGTAGGGAGTGGTGCCCCTGAAGGTGTGTATCAGGGGAGCCTTGCCTGGTGCATTTACACAGGGTCGGTCCCACCACCAGGTCAGAGGATTTCATACAAGGATCATCATGATTAATTCCATGCTCTGGGGGGGATTCTCACTCACCTGGCATGCAGCTCTTCAGCTTGTTCTTGAAATCCCCTCAGCTGACACTCTGCATGTTGCCTGAAATGTTTCATGTTAGTTTTCTATTGTTGCTACCACAAATTATCACAAACAGAATGGCTTAATGCAAGTTTATTACCTTACAGTCCTGAAGGTCTTCCCAGGCCAAAGTCTAGGTGCTGGCAGGGCTGTGTCCCTTTCCATCAGCTCTATGGGAGAATCTGTTTATTGGCTCACTCAGGTGTTGGCAGACTTCAGCTCCCTGTGTTGTAGGACTGAGATCTCAGTTTCCTCACTGGCTGTCTGTCCTAGCGGCCTCTTTCTGTGTAGACTCACACCTCAGAGCAGCAACATCTGAATCTCTCTCTTGCTCCAGACAGGAAAGGTTCTCTGATTCTAGGATTCATGTGATAGATTGCATGGGACCCGTATTAATTTCAGGGCTTCCCTGTGGCTCAGCTGGTAAAGAGTCTGCCTGAAGTGCAGGAGACCTGGGTTTGATCCCTGGGTTGGGAAGATTCCCTGGAGGAGGGAAAAGTTACCGATTCCAGTATTCTGGCCTGGAGAATTCCATGGACTATATAGTCCTTGGGTTTGCAAAGAGTTGGATACGACTGAGTGACTTTCACTTTCATATCAATCTCAAAGTAATTTTTCCAACTCAAGGTCCTTAATCACATCTGCAAATTCCCTTTTGCCAAATAATATGAAGTAGTCACAGTTTTCTGGGACAAGGATGAGGGCAGCTTTGGAAGACCATTCTTCTGCCTATAACATTATTGACTTAATTATTTTGCCTCTTTGAATGGTTAAACATTAAAACCAATTATTTATTGAGAAGATTTGAAAATTGTGTTTTAGACAATATTAACTGTTATTTCTCCAACTGTAGACAGACATATATTTTCTCATTTAAGTCTTTAGTGAGCCTATGAGCTATTATCAGTGTCAGCCAAGAATGCAATCAGCTACAAGTAATACAATCCCCAACAAATGCTGGTTTATTACCTGAAAAGGGTATATCTAGGAGCTCAGTGATGTCATCAGGACTCTTAGATTCTTTCTGCCTTTGTTGAGAGTGAGAACACAACAACAGTTTATAGCACGGACCCTGTAGCACACTGGGTGGGTTTTTACAAATTTCATTCTCTGCAAATAGGGGTAATAATATACTCCACCAATGGCGCTGATGGAGTAAATGAATTAATACATTAAATGTGCCCAGAACTATGCCTGGTGTGTGTTAAATGCTCAATAATTGTTGGCTATTTTAAATTCTGTTTCTGCATCATCATGCTTAGCACACTGGGTTTTGACAAAGCATCTTCAGTTTATCACCTCATGGTTACAAGATGATTGTTGGGCTTCTAGCCATCATATCCAGGTCCCATGCAGGAAGAGAACGGACAGATAAGGGAGAAGCGGTCAGGTTTGCTGTTTGTATATGGAAATTAATCACTCAGATACTTATGCTTATTTTTCACTGGCTAGAACCATGACTTATGACCTCATTTATGTTGAAGGAGAGTGTAGGAAAGTAAGTCTTTTTTTAATACAACGTGGAATCTGGATGGGCAGACACACATTGTACCCATCTCTGGCTGACTTATCCCCAGGCCCTGGAAAATGGTGACCTTTTCAGGAATGGCGGGTGGGAGAAACACAGGAAGGCATTGGCAGGGTCTTTGCAGTCTGTCATTGGTACTTCAATGTGCACCAGTCTTAGCTACACACTGGGAAAAGATTTTGATGCAGGGCTGGTGGGAGGTGTAGAGATAGGGGGGGAGAGACCCTCCATACTTAAGGTAGTCTTGGGTTGGATTGTGAATCTCCAAAAAGTATGTTCGAATCCTGAACTCTGATACTGTGAACAGGATCTTATTTTGGAATAGAGCCTTTGCAGATATAGTGAAATTAAAATGGGGCCATATTGGATTACCCTAATCCAATGTTTGGCATCCTTGTAAGAGTGAAATTTGGGCACAGAGATACTCAGGTAGGATGCCATGTAATGATGGAGGCAGGGGTTGAGGCCTGCTTTAACGCTGATGTACTCCTGAGGTTCGGGGAAAAGGAAAGCTTTTCTTTTCCTGGGTTCAGACTGCTGTGTCTCTGGCACTAGAGATGAATCATCCAAATGGCCTTGCAGTCACCACTGCTGGAGGTGACAGGAAAGGACCCATGGGGAGGTGTTGGAACCCCGGCCAGGAGCAAGTGGGGGAGAAGTCTGGGCAAGGGTGCTGTTAGGGGAGATCAACCTGGTCAGCACAGCCTCTGTCTCAGAACATTCTCACCTCATTTCATTCCTCTGTAACTCATCCTGGTGTCCTAGGATTCAGCCAGACAGCTTGAATCCTACATAAGTTGCCCTACCTTCTGGAAGTCTCAGAGGCCCCTGTGGTACCACTCCACTGGCTTAACTTGGCCCAGGATTTCTGAACATCCCCCACCTCTTTTTTGGAACCATGATGTGATTGTTATTGTATATATCTGTAGCATTATTTACTTAATATTTAAGTCATTTTGCTTTTAATGAAAACTTATTGTACTCCCATAAAGTGGAAAAAAAAAGCCTGGATCATTGTTTACTAAATAGAAGAGAATTTATAATAAACACAATAAAGTTATAAAACTCATGCTAGAACCTTAGTGGGCTCTCTGTTAGTAAAAGAGCTTAACAAATTGTGAAGGCATGTTGAAATCATACAAGCATCTGTCACAGTCTTCTTATAGGAAGCAGAGAACCGGAAGGGAAATACTTTCTCTTTTTTTAAATTAAAAAAAAATTTAAATTTTTTAAAAATTGAAGGATAATTGCTTTACAGAATTTTGTTTTCTGCCAAATATCCACAAGTCAGCCATCGGTACACATGTCCCCTCCCTCTTGACCCTCCCTCCCGTCTCCCTCCCAGCCCACCCCTCTAGGTTGATACAGAGCCCCTGTCTGAGTTCCCGAGTCATGCAGCAAACTCCCATTGGCTGTCTGTTTTACATATACATCTCAGTCTCCTTCCTCCCCCCACCCCATGTCCGTAAGTCTGTTCTCTATGTCTGTTTCTCCATTGCTGCCTTGCAAATAAATTCATCGGTATCATTTTTCTTATAGTGGTAGTGAGTCCTAATCAGAGTCAGATTCTTGTAACTGTTCAGTGGCTAAGTCATGTCCAACTCTTTGCGACCCCATGGACTGCAGCATGCCAGGCTTCCCTGTCCATCGATACCTCCTGGAATTTGCTCAAATTGATGTCCATTGAGTTGATGATGCCATCCAGCCACCTCATCCTCTGCCGTCCCCTTTTACTTTTGCCTTCAATCTTTCCCAACATCAGGGTCTTTTCCAGCGAGTTGGTTCTTCGCATCAGGTGGCCAAAGTATTGGAGCTTCAGCCTCAGCACAAGTCCTTCCAACGAATATTTAGGGTTGATTTACTGAAGGTTTGACTGGTTTGATCTCCTTGCAATCCAAGGGACTCTCAAGAGTCTTCTCCAGAGCACCACAGTTCAAAAGCATCAATTCTTCAGCACTCAGCTTTCTTTATGGTCCAACTTTCATACCCATACATGACTACTGGAAAAACCATAGCTTTGACTGTACAGACCTCTGTTTCAGCAAAGTGATGTCTCTGCATTTTAGTATGCTATCTAGGTTTGTCATAGATTTCCTTCCAAGGAGCAAGAGTCGTTTAATCTCATGGTTGCAGTCACTATCCACAGTGATCAAATAATTTTTGATTATTTGCAAGAGTCAGGGCTAATAATGGTAAGTAGCACTGAGCTTCTATTGGCCAATACATTGTTACATACTCTCTACATCATCTTCTGAGGTCAGTATGATCATCACCACTTTAGAGACAGGTAGCTGAAGACAAGAGATGGTCAATAACTAGCTGGGTCCCCCAGCCTGTCAATACAAGAGCCACTGGCAGGCCGTCCACCACTGTGCCTGATTCTCAGATGGTCCATCCCCCCTCTGAGAAGTCGGGGAGGCTGGAGAGGACATTTGCCAGGTAGTCCATCTCAACCTTGGTCCACGATGACCCTGTTCATCAACCCCACTCCAGTGAGTTGGCTGGGGCAGGGTGATGGTGTAGGATCCAAGTGGCAGAGAGCTGTAATGCCTTAGTGAAGACCCCGGAGGGAGTTGGGAACACCTCTAAGGAAGGGTGGGGATATCCTGATGCCAGGTCCTTGGGAAGGAGACCTCAGGCTTCTCAGTAGAGCATGGCTTGCACTTGTAGCCATGAACACTCAGGTTTCCCCACCCCAGCCTTTCATGGCACAGGCCTGGTTTGTATCTTGGGGAAGGTGACTGATGTTACGGTAGAAGCAAAGTTCTGTGTTCTGAGACAAAGCCAGGTTTCGTACAACTGACACCTATAAGACAGTTGATTTACCTGCAGGAATTCATATGCCAGTTGCTCCACTGTGTTCTCTGCTGGGGGCCTGCAACCTGTCGCTTGATTTTGCAGAGCACAGCCCAGAGAACAGGAGCCTTTGAAAGTGGGTCCCAAAGCAGTGTGGCAGCACCTCTCTGAGGCTTCCCCTTTAAAGCCTGGATAGGAAAAAAATCACCATGAAGAGGCACAGCCCCAGGCCAAACACTGTCACACTGAGAAGGTCAAGAGAGGGTCAGGAAAGAAACGGATATTGAAAGGCCACCTGGAGAGCAGGGCTCTGACTGGGTCTCCATCACCCCCTCCCTGCCGCCCATCTCACACCTGGGGGGTCGGGAGGCAGATGCTGGGAGGGTACAACGCAAAGGCCCCTTTCCCCATCATCCCAAATGCTGTTTATCAAAGGGATTTGGATTCCTAGGTGGTGGAGGCGTTCAAAGCTTGAAACTGGGAAGGTATAACGTGACTAAAAAGCTGCTTTAATAAAGCACAGGGCTGGGTTTGAGCTGCTCTCTCCATAAATCAAAGGGTGACACCATCGTCTCTCTGAAGATCAGCAAGACAGCGCATTGTGGGGCTGGGACGGCTCTTAAATCTAATCAACGGCTCTTTGAGCAAAAATATAGCCGTGACTGGAGGACAGAGGTGGCTGCACGCTGGAAAATATCCTGAGGAGCACGCACATTTCCCAGGTGATAAGAATGCTGAATGCTTCTGAGCCGAGACACCTTGGAAAACAATTAGCCAGAGAAGCAAGATAACCTGTTGAAATTATGGCCCTGCACTTTACTGCTCTCAATAAATTTTCTGGCAGCCTCTCTCCAACTCAGGGTCCTGGGCTGCTTATATCTTTAATAGTTGGGGGAATTAAGTCATCAAAGTTTCATCTACCTGTCTGACTTCAGCCCAAAGTACAACTTATTTGCCTGGATACCTTTCAAAACTGCTGTCTACATAGATTATAATTTAATATATAGTGGAACTAACACAAGGCTGCCTGTTTCTTGAGTCTGAAATGTCAAAATCTGCATTTACACGTTCTGAATTTTCTTCCACGTTGCACACGCTTTAAATAGTAATCACAATGTAAGCTATGAAGAATTAGAAGAAATTGCACAGAGATTTACCTTTAATCCCTACTATTCATGAGTGTAACAAGGAATCCTGTGGACTCAGAGCTGGATTTTAGATCAGAGCTTCCACTTTACTAGCGATAGCTGGTTCTAATGCTTTTAGAGCCTCAATTTTCTTACCTCTAAAATGGGGATAATGCCCTTCTTAATAGATATGGAGAGAAAAATAAAAGGGAAGCAACTAGCATGGTTCTTATGTTAGTTCATAACTCAACAGATATCAGCCCTCCCCTTTCTAGTAAGGGCTGATGATTTGATGAATTTTCCAGTTCAACTCACATAGTGCTTTCAACTGGGCCAGTTTTTTTTTTAAGAGTGTTTTGAAATGAACCATTTTTAAAGTCTTTATTTAATTTGTACTGTATTGCTTCTGTTTTATGTTTTGGTTTTGTAGTTGAAAGCTTCTCTGCTGGCTCAGATGGTAAGGAATCTTCCTGTAATGCAGGAGACCTGGGTTTGATCCCTGGGTTGGGAAGATCTGCTGGAGAAGGAAATGGCAATCCACTCCAGAATTCTTGACTGGAGAATTCCATGGACAGAGGAACCTGGCCAGCTATGGTGCCTGGGATCACAAAGAGTCATACATGTTTGAATGACTAACACTTTCAATTTCACTTTCTTTGTAGCTGAAAGGCATGTGGGATCTTACCTCCTTGACCAGGGATCAAACCCTGCATTGGAAGGTGAGTCTTAAATACTGGACCGCCAGGGACATCCCTGGGCCAGTTTCATTTACCCATTTGTGTGAGCGATTCTCTCAGGTGCCCAAATCCCTAGAGCCCCTAAGTAATTATTCTAGTTGGGTCTGAAATTCCAAGGGCAAGTTTCTTAATTCATTTAAGACTCTCTTTTCTCATAAAGTTTGAGGGTTAAATGGGATAAGACATGAAAAACATTCAGGCTAGTATCTAGCAATTGTTAAGGACCGAATCATATTGGCTATTATAATGATTAACCTACAACCCTTCCTCATCCCCATCACATAACCTGTCCTTACCCTCTCCCTCAAATCATACGTATTGGGAAGTTTCTTATCTCTGTACAGACACTTGTGTTCTGTTCTTCACCTAGAAAGTCAACATCCTTCTTTGCTTGGCCTGTTTATATTCTTGTCCTTGAAGGTTGTATTTCAGGTATCACATCATCCGTAAGACCTACTGATCCTGTCTACACCCAAAGTCAGAAGTCCAGCTTCTCTGGCAGAGCACACTTCTCTCAAGAACTCACTACATTCAGCTTTGAGTTTTGGTTCTTTGTATACTTGTTTTTCTTTCCTCCTCAGGTCCTTAACAAAATCTGAGGCTCCTCCATGTCTGTGGGCCTCTGCTGCATTTTCCTGAAGTATCTGTTGGGCCACAATGAATCTCTCTTTATTTTTGAATGTCATTGGAGTGACTAAGCAGAAGAGCTTCAAGGTCAAGGGTTGTTACCAGGTAGACCATATTTAGGGTATTGCACATTCATTATTGGGCTTCCCAGGTGGTGCTAGTGGTAAAGTCCCAGCCTGCCAATGCAGGAGATGTTAAGAGAAGTGACTTTGATCCCTGGGTTGGGAAGATTCCCTGGAGGAGGAAATGGCAAGCCACTCCAGTATTCTTGCCTGGAGAATCCCATGGATGGATGAGCCTGGTGCACTGTGGTTCATGGGGTTGCAAAGAGTTGGACACAACTGAGCATGCATGCACGCACATTCATTATTAGGCAGCAAACTTAGGTATTTGGCATTGTTTGAGGAGGGTAACCACTAGCCAAATAAAAGTTCAGGTCAAAAGGATGATAGTTGGATGATAAGTGTGTTCACAGTTGTGAAGCATCTCCCCTCCTCTTCCAAAGGACATGGGTTTCTTTGAGAGTCCAGTGAAGGTGCAGGGATGAAGTGCATTAGCCAAAACATGCTAAGGAAGAAGCTTCTGATGTAAGCTGGTGACGTACCCACTCACATGGCAGAGAGCTCACTCAGGACTAGTATAGTGTGCTGGGAACATAGTAGGGTCTCAGAAAACACTTCATGAAAAAAGGAAGTTGCACTTTTTTTCCCTCTGAGCTGGAGTACCTGGGTGACTCTTCCATGCCTTGGTTTCTTTAGCTGTAAAATAAGAATGAGTCTGATGTTCTCTAACTATATGAGAAGCAAAAATCACCATTATCAGAAAACATTCAGCCAATGAAGTAAACAATAGTTAGTATAAACATGGCCACCAAAAAAGAAATCTCAATTGTCAAGACACTTACAGAAGTGATCTCTAGTTTCTTTGGATATGCCTAAGGTAGTGTTCATTAAACCTCTTAATTTAGTACCATTGTATGAAAGACTCCTTACAGAAAGTCAGGGAACCATCCAAACTTATCACCTACGGTTCTTGAAAGGAACAAATAATTCAAGTGATTGTAAAGCACTTGCCTAAAATCCAAGGAATTATACAATAATAGTAGTCATCTATCACTAAAAAAAGTATTTCCATCTTGGTAGGTTGCAAGTAATACATTTTCTCTCTACTTAAGTTTCTCTTTACTCTCTAGATAATGCATTGCCCATTGCACTGAAAATTTCGTAGCCTGCTTCATGCTTAAAGTTGTAACCTGGCCTGCTCACATGAGCTAGCACTTTTCACCTCGAGAATAATACCAGGTGATCTTTAACAACAGGACTTAGAGATATATGATTTGGGCTGTGAACTGGAACGTCAGTACTGCAGCAATTCAGGGAAAGAATCCTCACACCTCATTTCTTCATTCAAATGAATTCAACAAATATTTCTTAAGTGCATGGTCAGAGCCAGGCAATGTGTTACAAATACAATACTCCTCAGAAGGCCACACAGACATGGAAACCAATCACTGTAATAGAGGTAATAAAAGTTTTATTGACGGTCTGCGGAAAGGATCTCAGTAATACTGGATGGAATTGCCAGCTCTGTCTTGGGAGGAGGCTGTGGCAGGTAACTTGGTTGGTTTAGTCGCTGATAACTGAGTCCCTCCGAGCTAAGCAGAAAGGAACTTCATGTGGGGAGTTAGATTCCCAGGTGGCTCAGCGCTAAAGATTCTGCCTGCAATGCAGGAGATGACAGTCGATCCCTGGGTCAGAAAGATCAATCCTCCTGGAGAAGGAAGTGGCAAC
Source organism: Cervus elaphus (assembly GCF_910594005.1). Lineage (NCBI taxonomy): Eukaryota > Metazoa > Chordata > Mammalia > Artiodactyla > Cervidae > Cervus > Cervus elaphus. The sequence goes on from NC_057822.1 coordinate 40,276,542, forward strand.
CCACTCCAGTTTTCTTGCTTGGAGAATCCCATGGACCAAGGAGCCTGTTGGGCCATAGTCCATGGGGTCACAAAGAGTCTGGCATGACTGAAGAGATTAAGCACAGCACAGGTGTTGTCGGTGTAGGAAGGGCTAGAGAGTGCTCCGGGCAGGTCTTCCAGGAATAAATCTCAGAATGTTACAGAACCGGCCCACTGAAGGAGTTGCTACCCAGAAAGTCAGGGCCCTGAAAAGCCATTACCCCAGCTGTGGGCAACAGGGTTACGCTGCCTCGGCTGTGGTCCTTGCTAAAACAGTGGATGTCCCTCACGTGGCCTCTTGACCCCCAGGAAGCCAGAGACCAGACATCCCTCCAGTGACACCAGATGCCCCTGCACTCTGCTTGCCCACAGAAGCACGCCCGGGCCTCAGTAGTCTGTCTTCCAGAGTGTTCGGTCTGACCAGTGGAGGCTGGGCTGCATGGCCCAAGCTGGGAGGAAATCTGGAGAGGGTGGTCTCTAGGTTTCATGCCTCTGACCTGCAGTAAGTCTTGCTCCAAGAGGGTACGACGGTGGATATGAAGGAGCCAACCTCCAGTGTCTGCCTTCAGGTCTTCATGGAGAAAGAGTCAGTGGGTCTGGGATCTGAAGGAAGGGTGAGGAGCCACAGGTCAGAGGGCATTTTGAGCAGGGGAGGCTCTGCCTGTTGCATTTACTACGTACTGCTGTGGTGCAAAGCTGTTAAATGCACCCCTGGTTCAAATAAATGAAAGTAATTTGAAACAACACTAGCACAAGATGTAAAGTTAGGAGTAAGGAGACTTGAGGAGAGAAAGGCACAGTGGGCTGATTTTGGAGGGCTTTGGACGTCAGACTTTAAGCCATAAGTATTAACCACAGAAAGACTTTGAGGAGTGTGTGTTTGTGTATATGTGTGTGTGTGAGAGAGAGAGAGAATGGAGAAGGAGTCATGTGTATATGTGTGTGTGAGAGAGAGAAAGAGAGAGAATGGAGGCAAGGATTCATTTTCCTTGACTGCTGGGCAACTATGTGTGCTATATATAGCAGTATTCTAGTAAACATATAACTATGTTTTATGTACTGGTGTGCTGGTAATGTTTAACAACTGACTCTCCAGAAGGGAAAAAGTCCTGATTTGTAGGGTATGCTAATTCCTGTGTTGTGAATGCTTCGAACATGACCTATTTCAAGCTACCAATGTGACATCACTGAACATGGAGTTGGGAAGAAATGCAGATAGTTAGCTCCTGGGAGCTGGTTCAAACTGGCCCCATAACTCCTATGTTTGTCCTGTAAGTTTATTCTTAAAAAAACCCCATAAGATGTATAGTAGTTTCATTTCACAAATGGTAAAACTGAGGCCTAGAGAGAGAAGCATTTTATGCAAGGTTATGTCGCTAATTAGTGGTTGAACCTAATTTTAGCAGCAGAGGGGGACAACAGAGGATGAGATGGTTGGATGGCATCACTGACTCGATGGATGTGGCTTTGAGCAAGCTCTGGGATTTGGTGATGGACAGGGAAGCCTCATGTGCTGCAGTCCATACATCGCAAAGAGTCAGACATGACTGAGCGACTGAACTGACTGACTGTGTGCAAAGCCAGTGTTATTTCAACAAGACAATGCTGCCTCCAGACTAATTTGGTCAGCTTTCTGTTTCAAAAAGTTCCTCTGGGAGTGCAGGGCAGAGGTTGATATCACAGTGTGAGAGAGTATTAGACAATGTTTAAGTGAATCAGTGTCCATGTGTTCCAATAAAATTTTATTTACAAAGGTGGTGGGGTCTGTATAGTACAGAGGTGGGTCAGAAGGAAGCTAAATAAGAGGCAGAGATCACAGAGGAGCGGCTGAGAAGTGATGGCGCTGAATGAAGCCCATGGAAGGATGTTAGGAAGAATGGATGTATTTGACAGAAGTGCAGGGTGGAATTGCCGGCCTTCCATCTCATGAGATGGGGACGGTTATGGGCAAGGAGCAGAGTTATATATGGTGAGTCAAGGATTATTTCTGGATTTTTTGGTTTTTAACTGTGAACATGGTGATGCAATTGGTCAGCACAGAGACACAAGAAGGAGGTTTCTTTGGAGAAAGCTTGTTTTCAGTTTGGACAAGTTGAGTGCAAAGGGCCTTTGGAAGGCCCAAGGAGGGATGTCCAGTAGGAAAGTGGAAATGCATGTACTCAGGAGACAGATCAGAGCTGGAGATTGTGAGCAAATCCGTCTAGGATGGCAGCTGAAAGGCTGTGGATGAACTTGAAGAGAGAGTGAGAAGAGGGTTGTGAGTAAGCCAGTAAAGTTGCTTGGGAAACATATGGATGGTCTCAAGGAAAACCAGCTCCGAATCCTGTTTCTTTAGACAGGGTGAGCGTGATCCTGGCATAAGAGAGGGGGTCAACTGTGTCGGATGCATTTGTGAATTCTGTGATGTGGTGCCCAAATCCCACTTCAGGAATGAAAGGCCATTCTCCAGCTACTGTGAATATGTCCCAAAGATGACCCCCAGCTGTCAACCCTTTTGGGGATTGCCTCACCTGAAGAAAACTGCCTGGTTCTGGGTCTCTCCTCCTTTCAGGGGTAGCCCATACCCCCTGACAGAGATGGTGGGATAAATACCCCTCTCCTGTGTCCACACTTGGGACAACTCTATGGGGCCACTGAAGCTCCAGATTTCCTCGTGGAGTTGGCTGAGCCCAAGCTGGAAGGGCACGCAGCTCAGCTTCTCCCTCTCTGCTCCATCCTATCTTCTTCCTCTGTCTTCTGTAGGTTCTGAATCCAAGTGCTCTCCCAAATAAACACTCTGCTTGCTCATTGTCATCTCAGCATCTGCTCTGGGGAGCCCAGCATGTGGTTAGCCAGGTGGCTCAGTGGTGAAGAATCCACCTGCAATGCAGGACATGTGGGTTCTATCCCTGGGTTGGGAAGATCCCCTGGAGAAGGAAATGGCAACCCTCTCCAGTTTTCTTGTCCGGAAAATCCCATGGATAGAGCAGCCATGGGGTTGCAAAGAGTCGGACACTACTTATCGACTAAACAACAGCACATGATGCCACTAGTTCCCGGTGTCCTCGGCCCTATGATGTTGCTGTTCTAGGGTGGGCAGGACCAGACCTACCCATTCATTCATCAAATCTTAGTACAAGTCAGTGCTGGGTGAAAACCAGGACTCTCTTACTGACTGAATAAAGCTTTATTTTAATGCAAAATAAACAAGAAAAATTTATATATTCATATATAACAATATCCAAAATGTTTCTGTGGTACAAATGGGATCATCCAAAAAAGACCGTAAAGAATTCATTCTCCACCCTCAATCATATGCCAAAATATGATTTCACATAATTTATCTTCAGAACTTATGAACAGACTTGGTATCATATAAGCAAAGGAAAACACTAGAAAAAGTGACTGTAAAAACAGCAGGTTTTGTTTTTATGTTCCCAGTAGTAAACAGCACTGCAGTCAGCATAGATGGAACGTAACACTGTCTGAAAGAGCTGAGTCAGGAGACAGTCTGGGTGGTGAGTTCACTCTCCACTCTGCGCTGTAGTGAAGCCCACCTTTAAACATCAGGCTGTGTGAGATTCTATTACTATTTAAGGACATGAGGGAGAAAGAGTTCCCCTTAGAAGCTGAGCTGCATATGAGATTCTAGGCTTATTTTAGATATCTCACTTTCATTCTCCTTTTTATAAGAAAGGTGACTTTGTAGGGATATCTTACAGAGACTCCTCTTTCTGGTCTCATTGTGGCATCATTTCCACTTAAGTCGGTGTGAACTGGGAGTACAGAGAAATACCATCGTGGGCTGTTTCTGACTCCCAACACCCTTCTGCCTAATTGCACTAAATCTGGACTGAGTTGAATTTTGCTCATGGACTCAGAAAGCAGCAGGGTGTCTACCCAATTTAGCACCAATTTGAAGGCTGTTCATTGTAAATTTCAGAGTTTAATGCTGATGGGAATTTTATAGACACACATTGCTGTCCACACTGAATTCTCCAGCTCTCTCTATCCCCCTGAAATACTAAGATGTTCCTCCAAAGAAAAGGAAGGGACATATCAACCCTATGCATAGCAACTCTAAAACTTACCAGGTGGATTTCCTTCAGAAAATAGATTTCATTCAAGAAGTTCATAAATCTTCGGAAGGAATAATGAACCATGTTTTAATTTTGTTATTGGTGGCAAAAATCAAGCTACAGTGAAGTCTCGAATCTCTATCAGTTCGTGTGCATAGAGTTTCCTCCTCGGGGTGACGGTGCTCTTGATTATAAGATCTTTGCTCTGTACTATACTGTGAAGTCAACACATACAGATCTAAAAACCTAACAAGGAGCTTCACAGTAAATTTCCCCCCACTTTTTGTTGTTACTCAACCATGATTTGAGAAAATACTCCTGACTCTGAACTTTCCTTTCATCCAGTGATGTGATATTGTGGGGAAGCAATATTATACGAAGCATGATCCTGACACAGCCCAATGACATGAAGGGTTAGTGAGATGTTGTGTTTCTTCTCTCCCTTGTAGAGGACTGAGTTCTCCTGCATCTAAAAGTATTCCGTGGTCTGCTCCCTTACATCTCTCTACTCCTGCAAAAAGGGACAGAAAGAGAGCTCCTTAAAATATCTAGTGACTTGAGGTCAACACATCACTCCAAGCTCTGGATGACCCAGTGGTCAGATCAGGAGCCAGGCAGGTGTACATTGATGGGTTTTCAGCTCACCAAGCTCTCAGTGCCATCTTCTCTTGGGGGAGTATTTGCATTCTGAGCTACAAGGAGACACCTGACTGAGTTTTACCAAGGCCAAAAATAAATCAGGAACTATTTCCCCCTACTAGGAGCCCACTGATTATAGCCTGGTCTTCTCAATACCCTAAACAACCTGTTCTTCTGAATACTGGGAAGGAGTTCCATAACCTCTGGGTGGTGACAGTTGGGTTGGCTCACAGGCATTTATAAAGCTTACATTCAAGCTGTTTTAACTGTTACTGGACTTGATGAAGACTGTCATACACAATGTTGGCTTCTTCTGGGTAAGGTCAAATAGGTCATGTGTTATGCTTCAAGGAGGAAAAGAAAACTGCTATAATCTGTTCCCGTTACTTTTAATAGTACATTCACATCCTTGGCTGCCCCTCAGAATTAGCAATTGCTTTACTGCCTGTGTATACAACACAAAAGGGCCTCCCACCTGGCTCAGTAATCCACCTGCTACTGCAGGAGATGCCAGTTCGATCCCTGGGGCAGGAAGATGCCCTGGAGGAGGAAATGGCAACTTCACTCCAATATTCTTGCCTGGAAAAGTCCATGGACAGAGGAGCCTGGTGGGCTACAGTCCATGGGGTGGCAGAGTGGGACACGCCTGGGCAACCGAGCACACACACACTCAAAACCATGCTTGGAGCAGCTCTCCTTGAGCCTTAGTGCAGGAGATGCCATGCTCGCAAGGTGGCCACATGGTGAAAAGATGGGCATTCTTCCTGCTGGGGCTGCTCTGTCTCACCTTCCATCACTGCCCGCTGGGGGAACTTGGCCTTAATCCAGAAGGAAACCTCTGACTTGGCTATATCCAGTAGTCTACAGAGATTTGGTTAAACTATGGAACATTCTGAAGAGCTGGCTTTTATTGCTTCAAAATACATCCTACTTCTCTCATCATTGTCGTCTTGAAGGTTTATGTAGCTCGAGGGAAGGCAGCTTGCAGCTTGTTGGTAGGGAAACCCTATGGCTTACCTACACTCCACGTTGAGGTGAGAAGGGCCCAGTCCTCAACCCCAGAACAAATTGCAAACAATCTAAAGGTGCCTGGCTTAAGAGAGATGACAGAGGGCCAAAAACAACTCGACAATCTATTCTCAAGAGGGCCGTAAGTAAACTGTAGTTTAGAAAATGATACCTCTTAAAGTTCAGTAAATAACACTAGTTAAGTCTAAACCCAGCAGCTGCATCATTCTAGGTAACAGAACTATATTTTAAATTAAAAAAAAATACTAAACTGGGCAGGATAGATACTCTATGTATTCAATAACATCAATACTATAATTTATTAAATCCTAGCAGTCAGAGGTATTCTAATCTCAGCCAGAATGTCTGAACTGAGCTCAAGACATTTTTGGGGGAAGGGACTGAAGAAGGAATGTAAAAAGGCTTAGAGGACTGCAAGGGTCACTGAGCAATTTGAGTTGCTTCTCCCATGCTTTGCTGTTTCTCAGTCTTGTGTTCTCATTTGGGTCAGGGTTTAGAGGTTCTAATCTATGTTGAAATAAGTAGAATATATGTGCAAAGCTCTAAAGAAATGTGAGGGATTTTGGAGGGTGGGGTTTTAGCTTTGTAAAGCCATAAGACCTTTCCCCAACTGGAGACCTTGGCCTTAGTCTTGCTCTGACTCGTGTTAATGAAATATAGCAGATGTAGAATGATTTAGTTTTATGCTCCTTCTCCCTTCCCTTCTGGTTTGTTGTTTTTCTTTTTATTCTCTTCTTCATCAAACTTTCCAGAAAGTATTTTTCCCCCCTTCTCCATACTGGTAATCATACACCTTCATAAACACGCACACATACACACACACTACTATTGCTTGCTAGTTATCATTCCCAAAGAGCACCGTCAGCCCTTTCCCGACCCTGGGTGCATCTGGTGCTGTTTGGCACTGAGTCTAGAATTGGCATCTTCAGAGCACTGCTTCCTGTGTGACCTCACCAGCGGGTCCTCTCTTTCCTGAGTACATCTCTGCTCTCAAGTGGGAGTCTTAAAGTAAAGGCCCCAGTTACAATAATGACAAGCAGGAGATTTGGGGTGAGTCTGAAGCCAGATATCTCTATGCTATCTTGCCTAGGATGTGGGAGGAAGGAAGGTGAGGACCATGGAAATTTTAGCCTTTTAATCTGATTGCCTTGATCCTAGGCATAGATTTGTTCTGGAAGCTCCGACTAGCTTTGTGAATTCTCCCAGGACACTAATACTGCATTCACATCTTTTATATAAAAAGTGAGGAAACGTGAAATGCTTATACCAAGTGAGTGGTACTGAGAACCTGAGAAATGCTACAAATAAATGCAGCCTTCCTCTGGGTACAAAACATTTCAAGGAGCTCACTCTTCATGTTTGTTTTCTCAATGTGAAGACTACTCTCTTAGGATGCCCATATTTGTAGCTACTCTTTACAGACTTAACAACTTAAGGAGGTGGCTGCAGCTTAGCTTCTGAATGGATGATGTCCCAAACAGACTGGCCCCTCTCCCCTCCATGACGCCAATGCTATGCATGTTTGTGTTCCAGGGAGGTGGCCATGCTGTAGATCTCCACTGCTATTTGCCTGCTCAACTGCCACTCTCAGTGAACTGAACAATTGAAAACGTATTTCAGATATCAGACAGTTTTGTTTTTATGGCCCTATCCTTCCTTTTCCTTCTGATTTCCCTCCCCAAACTCCTACTCCATTCTTTCTGATTAGTGGTCAAGTGTTGCAGCTTCAGTGAGAAAAATCTACTCTGTACCATAGAGAATTCTTGATATGAAGAAGGCCTTAAGGTGTAGGAAGGACAAAGGTGCTGTTGGATGTCTTCCGTCCTGGGCTGGGCTGAGCTTGGTGGTGGTCAGCTACACGGCTGCGGTCATGGGGTTCTTCTGCCTGGGATCCTGGGTTCGATAGGGATACTGATCTGGGCTGCTCCCTCGGAGCCCTGGTCTGCCCATTTCTGGGTAGGCTGGTACTCTGTGGTGCTGAGGAGGGGAAGGCGGGACATCTTGTCGGAAAGGTCCTTTGTGCTGGGGGGCTGGTGGCGGTGGATAGTACTGGGGATACCGGAGATCTGTGACTCTCAGGTCTGGGGGGCGAGGATAGCTTCCTTTGGGTGGATGCACAGGATGAGCCCCTGGGTAATAGGGAAGCTCCCTTTCCTTGTAGAGCCCTCGAGATGCGGCTGTCAGGTAGTCCACGGGATCTGCTGGTCCTCCCCTGGAAAGAGAAGACGAGACACATATCAGTGACCACTAAGCTGGTTGCCCAGCTGACGACCACATTCCTCAGCCTCCCATGCAGCCTGGCGTGGCCACAGACTGGATTTGGCCAATGAGATGTGAATAGCCATGATGCATACCCTGAAAAGGAAGAAAGGGACCCTCTCCTCTTCCCTCCTTTCTGTTGGCTGCTAAGAGTGGCCATAATAAAGATCATAAGGAGAAAGCCACATGCTGAGGAAGGCAGAAGAAGAAGAAGAAAACAGCCTGATTCCTCTACACCATGAAGCCACCATGTCAGTTAGGTGCCTAACAGAAATTTTCTTCTATCTTGTTTATATGTTGGCCTTTATTATAGTAACCAAGCGAGTTCCCTAAACAAGGCTGAGTTTGGCTCTGTTAATACTAGTAATGGTTCACCCCCTTCCTTCTCCACCTCCCTGAATCCTGACATAGACATGGTGGTAGAAATGCACATGTTATCTGGAGTCATAAACTTCCCAGGGAATGAACTCACTTCTCTCCTAGGTCTGTGGGCTATTCTTCACACAGGCCATATAGTCTTGGTCTAACTCTGGTTGGCTTCTGTGACACATCTGTGTGGATTAGTATGCCCTCTTTCCAAAGTTCCTGGAAGAAGTCCCAACTAAGAGTCTGGAATTATCCACCTATAACTTTGATATGAAGCAATTCTACTGCAAAGTCAGTAAGTACCACCCAGCCGGTAGCAGATTGGGAAAAGTCAAACCAGCTGTAAGTTGCACTGTGTAATGAGTAGGCACACAGAAAGGTCCAGGGCAAGAATAAACACTAACATAAAGCGACCCTGTCTGGATCTCTCTGCTAAGACAACAAGCATCTTCTGATCCATTTGCCATAACAGAAGCAATACGTCTCTAAACAGTGTACAGATGACTGCATCTTATCTAGCCTGGGGTTAAACAGATGAGTTCTGTTTGCAGCTCTTAAAATCCCATAAACCTTCTGTGCACATATTCCCTAACATCATGCCCAAATCCTCCCCACTTTCTACCATTCCTCTTTTTATTATTTCTTTTTCAAGGAAAAGAGCAACAATAACAATTAATGGAAAGCTCTCCAATGTCAGAGTACAACCTGGTAGAACACTTGAAAGAAATGACAGGGCTGTAAGAATACGGTGTCTGTGGTTAATCAAGCACTGTCAATGAGGGTCACAATCACCCTGTAATCTGCAGAGTTTGATGGGAAAACAGCTCTGTAAATTCCCCAAATCAATGATAGTTTGACAAGCTCCAAGCTTGAGTCCATGTGGAAAGCAGCACGTGAACACATTCAAAAGGATGAACAATAGAATTTTTCTCTACTTTTTTATGTCTTAATTTGGCTATGTGTAATAATGAAAGAGAGATCCTTGAGCCTGGGTTAATTTAGTTAGAGTTTTCAGGTAAAAAAATTAAATTGTTTGTGTACAAGTTATTATAGCATCAACTGTTATTATTCAGTGCAGTTTGCTTTGCTCTGTTTTAAATTGCCCATGACAAATAGAGCACAAATGTGTAATCTGTCACCCCAGCCCTGCGAAATAAAGGATGGGGATTTCATCTTCTCTTTCCTTTAGAATGCTATTTTTTTTTTTTTATTTAGAAAACTTCCAGCATTCATTATATCTTTTACTGTACAATATTTTAAGCTCCCCCTCTCTCCCACCATGCTCATTTCTACTTCCTTTTGGTTCATGTTAGAGATTTTCAAAACACTTAAAAAAAAACGCAAACAAAAAAACCCCCCTAACCTGTGTTTTCTCTCAGAATCTACTGATGATATGTCTCTGCATGAAGTGAAACATGTGGTTTTTCTGCACTCATTTTAAGCCCTTGGGATAAATCACTGACATTTGCAACACACAAACATTATCTGCCTTAAAACGAACATACAATCAATGCTCCCTCCAGACCCTCTTAGCATGAATGTTTCCTGTTTAAAATTGAAAGAGAGAAAGGAGGAATTCCAGGCCTTGGACTTTTAGGGTCCTGTTCTCTCCCTGGAGATTTCTCTCTTTTAAGACAGAATATTATAAAAGACAGGCAGGCATTGTTTTTTTTTTTTTTTTTGTGGAGAGACTAGCCAGATCAAGCGGTGACAGAGCAGAAGCCACCCGGATGGCCACAGCCCCCGCGCAGGCTGCGTGCACACGCTCAAGCCACTTGCCCCACGCCTCCCCCTGCCACTTGGCCACCTTGCACGGCCAGGGGAGGCTGGGGGCAGAATTCAAGATAGCTTTGTGGACTCACATTGCTTCCTCTGAGGGGAGATTTTACATCTGGGAATTTGCTTACATGTGGCAGAAACCAAGTGAGGTAGCTGTTCTTTGTCAAAAAATGAAATCATGGAAATTGTCTTTTTCTGTAGAACCCATCAAAGCAGTTATCCTTTCTAATTTTTCAGGGAGAAGACAAACAATGAGCTGGCCTATAAAAACACTCTTTAAGGTTCAAAGAGTGCGGGAAGAATTTTTCTTTCTTCGGTGGCGGGAGAGCGGGTTGCTGTTGTTTATAAAAACTCTTTGCTCAAAATTGAGGACTGGCTTTTACCAGAACTACTCAGTGCTTGCGAATATTGTGTGTGCACACACACATATCTAAAAGAACAGTTTTTAGGGAGATAAGATGGCGGAGTAGAAGGACGTGAGCTCACCTGGTCTTATGAAGATATCAAAATCACAACTAGTTTGCAGAATAACCATCGACAAAAAAAATCACTGGAACTGGCCAGAAAAGATATCCTACATCCAAAGAAAAAGAAGAAGATACAACAAGATGGTAGGGGGCATGTAATCATGATAAAATCAAGGCCCATACCTGGTAGGTAGGCAACCCACAAGCTGGAAAGTAATTATATTGCAGAAATTCTGCCAAGGAGTCTTGAGCCCCACATCAGGCTCACCAGCTGGCAGTCCTAGCAATGGGAGGAAAAGCCCCCAGAGAGTCTGGCTTTGAAGGCCAGTGGGGTCGATCACAGGAATTCTGTAAGACTGGGGGAAACAGGACTCCACGTTTGGTGTAGACATAGTCTCGTGCACACCCGGACACAGGGAAAAAAAAAAAAGGAAAACAACAACACATGGAGGCAAAACAATATGCTACTAATCAACCAGTGAATCACTGAAGAAATCAAGATGGAAATAATAAAAATACCTATAGACAGATCAAGACATGACAATCCAAAGCCTATGGGTTTCAGCAATACAGTTGTACCTGAGGAGACAGGAAAAATCTCAAATAAAGAATACCTAAAGCAATTAGAGATAGAAGAGTAAACAAAATCTAAAGTTAGCAGAAGGAAAAATGTAAAGATCAGAGCAGAAAGAAATGAAATAGAGACAAAATAATAGCAAAGATAAATGGAACTAAAAGTTGGCTCTTTTAAAAGGTAAACAAAATTGATAAATCTTAAGCCAGACCCACCAGGAAAAAAGAGAGAGGGCTCAAATCAAGAAAATTAGAAATGAAAAAGAAATTATAATGGATGCCACTGAAATACAAAGAATCCAACTGCAAACAACTATATGTCAATTAAATGAACAACCTAGAAGAAGTGGACAAATTCTTAGAAAGGTACAACCTCCCAAAACTGAACTAGGAAGAAATAGAACATATGAACAGACCAATCATAAGTACTGAAATTGAAATTGTGATTAAAAAATTCCAAACAAACAAAAGTCCAGGACCAGAAGGATTCACAGGTGAAGTCTATCAAACATTTAGAGAAGAGTTAATATTTCTGAAACTATTCTAAAAAATTACAGAGGGAGTAACACTCCTAAACTCATTCTATGAGTCTACCATCACCCTGATACCAAAACCAGGCAAAGATAATATGCACATGGACACATACACACACACACAATTACAGGCCAATATCATTGATGAACATAGACACAAAAATCCTCAACAAAATATCAGCAAACCAAATTCAATAGTACATTAAGATGATTATACACCATGATTAAGAGGGATTTATCCCAGGGATGCAAGGATTTTTCAGCATCCACAAATCAGTGTGATACACCATATTAACAAATTGAAGAATAAAAACCATATGATCATCTCAAGGGAAGCAGAAAAATCTTTTGACAAAATTCAATACCCATTTACGATAAAAACTCTCCAGAAAGTGGCCACGAGGGGACATACCTCAACATAATGAAGGCCGTGTATGACAGACCTGTAGCCTTTGACTGTGTGAATCACAACAAACTGTGGAAGATTCTTAAAGAGATAGGAATACCAGACCACCTTACCTGTCTCCTAAGAAACCTGTATGTGGGTCAAGAAGCAACAAAGACCGAGACTTGGAACAACTGACTGGTTCAAAATTGGGAAAGGAGTACCACAAGGCTGTATATTGCTACCCTCTTTATTTAACTTATGTGCAGAGTACATCATGTGAAATGCCAAGCTGGATGAACCACAAGTTGGAATCAAAACTGCTGAGAGAAATATCAACAACCTCAGATATGCAGATGACACCACCCTAATGGCAGAAGGTGAAGAGGAACTAAAGAGCCTCTTGATGAAAGTGAAAGAGGAGAATGAAAAAGCTGGCTTCAAACCAGTCAATCTTAAAGGAAGTCAACCCTGAATATTTATTGGAAGGACTGATGCTGAAGCTCCAATGCTGTGGCTATCTGATGTGAAGAGCTGACTTATTGGAAAAAACCCTGACTCTGGGAAATATTGAGGGCGGGAGTTGAACAGGGTGGCAGAAGATGAGATTGTTAGATAGCATCACTGACTCAATGGACATGAATCTGAGCAAACTTCGGGAGATAGTGAAGGACAGGGAAGGCTGGCATGCTGCAGTCCATAAGGTCGAAAAGAGTTGGACACAACAACTGAACAACAACAATATAACTAGCATCATCCTCAATGGTGAAAAGCTGAAAGCATTCCCTCCAACATCAGAAATAAGACAAGCGTGTCCACTCACCACTTTTATTTAACATAGTTTTGCAAGTCCTAGCCCTGACAATCAGAGGAAAAAAGAAATAAAAGGAACCCAAGCTGGAAAAGAAGTAAAACTGTTACTGTTTGCAAGTGACATGATATTCTAAGCAGAAAATCTTAAAGATGGTACCAGAAGACTGTTAGAGCTCATCAATGAATTCGGTAAAATTTCAGGATATAAAATTAATAAACAGAAATCTGAAACATTCCTATACATTAACAAGGAAAGCTAAGAAAGAGAAGTTAAAGAAATAGTCCCATTTATAATCACATCAAAAAGAATAAAACATCTAGGAATAAACCTACCTAAGGAGGCAAGAGACTTGAACTCTGAAAACTACAACACGCTGATGAAAGAGATAAAAGATGACACAATCTGATAAAAAAGCTATACCATATACCTGGATTGAAAGAATCAATATTATCAAAATGACTACAATACCCATAGAAATCTATAGATTCAATGCAATCCCTATAAAATTACCAATGGCATTTTTCAGAGAAGTAGAACAAAAAATTTTACAATTTGTATGGAAGCTTTGGCCTTAGAGTGCAAAATGAAGCAGGGCAAAGGCTAAAAGAGTTTTCCCAAAAGAACACAGTGCTTACAGTAAGCACCCTCTTTCAACAACACAAGAGATGACTCTACACATGAATATCACCAAAAGGTCAACACTGAAATCAGACTGATTATATTCTTTGCAGCTGAAGATGGAAATGCTCTATAAAGTCAGCAAAAAGAAGACCTGGAGCTGACTGTGGCTCTGATCATGAGCTCCTTATTGCAAAATTCAGGCTTAAATTGAAGAAAGGAGGGAAAATCACTAGAGCATTCAGGTATGACCTAAATAAAACCCTTTATGATTATACAGTGGAGGTGATGAATAGATTCAAGGGATGAGATCTGGTAGGCAGAGTGCCTGAAGAACTGTGGACAGAAGTTTGTAACAGTGTACAGGAGGTGGTGACCAAAATCATCCCAAAGGAAAAGAAATGCAAGAAGGCAAAGTGGTTATCGAAGGTCTTACAAATAGCTGAGAAAAGCAGTGAAAAGCAAAGGAGAAAGGGAAAGATATATCCAACTGAATGCAGAGTTTCAGAGAATAGCAAGGAGAGAGAAGAAAGCCTTCTTAAGTGAACAAAGCAAAGAAATAGAGGAAAACAATAGAATGGGAAAGACTAGAGATCTCTTCAAGAAAATTGGAGATACCAAGGGAACATTTCATGCAAAGATGGGCACAAACAAGCACAGAAACAGCAAGGATCTAACAGAAGCAGAGAGATTAAGAAGAGGTGGCAAGAATACATAGAAGAACTATACAAAAAAGGTCTTAATGATCCAGGTAACCACAATGGTATAGTCACTCACCTAGAGCCAGACATCCTGGAGTGTTAATTCAAGTAGACCTTAGGAAGCATTATTATGAGCAAAGCTAGTGGAAGTGGTGGAATTCCAGCTGAGCTATTTCAAAAGATGATGCTGTTAAAATGGTGCACTCAATATGCCAGCAAATTTAGAAAACTCAGCAGTGGCCACAGGACTGGAAAAGGTCAGTTTTCATTCCAATCCCAAAGAAAGACAATGCAAAGAATGTTCAAACTACCACTCATCTGCACTCATTTCATATACTAGCAAGTTAATGCTCAAAATCCTTCAAGCTAGGTTTCAACAGTATGTTAACTGATAACTTCCAGTTGTACAAGCTGGATTTAGAAAAAGAGAAACCAGAGACCAAATTGCCAATGTTTATTAAATCATAGAAAAAGCAAGGGTAACTTATATGCAGAGTACATAATGAGAAATGCTGGACTGGATGAAGCACAAGCTAGAATCAAGATTGCTGGGAGAAATAGCAATAACCTCAGATTTGCAGATGACACCACCTTTATGGCAGAAAGTGAAGAATAACTAAAGAGCCTCTTGAGGAAAGTGAAAGAGGAGAGTGAAAATGTTGACTTATAATCCAACATTCAGAAAACTAAGGTCATGGCATCTGGTCCCATCACTTCATGGCAAATAGATGGGGAAACAGTGCAAACAGTGACAGACTTTATTTTTTTGGACTCCAAAATCACTGTAGATGGTGACTGCAGCCATGAAATTAAAAGATGCTTGCTCCTTGGAAGAAAAGCTATGACCAACCTAGATAGCATATTAAAAATCAGAGACCTTACTTTGCCAACAAAGGTCCATCTAGTCAAGGCAATGGTTTTTCCAGTAGTCACATGTGGATGTGAGAGTTGGACTATAAAGAAAGCTGAGCATGGAAGAATTGATGTTTTTGAACTGTGGTGTTGGAGAAGACTCTTGAGAGTCTCTTGGACTGCAAGGAGATCCAACCAGTCCATCTTAGAGGAAATCAGTCCTGAATATTCATTGGAAAGACTGATGCTGAAGCTGAAACTCCAATACTTTGGCTACCTCATGAGAAGAACTGACTCATTTGAAGAGACCCTGATGCTGGGAAAGATTGAAGGCAGGAGCAGAAGGGGACGACAGAGGATGAGATGGTTGGATAGCATCACCAACTCAATGGACATGAGTTTGAGTAAACTCTGGGAGTTGGTGATGGACAGGAAGGCCTGGCCTGCTGCAGTCCATGGGGTCACAAAGAGTCTGACACGACTGAGTAACTGAACTGAACTGATTCCAGAAAAATCATCTACTTCTGCTTCATTGACTATGCTAAAGACTTTGATTGTGTGGATCACAACAAACTGTGGAAAATTTTAAAGAGATAGGAATACCAGACAACCTTACCTGCCACCAGAGAAACCTGTACATGGGTCAAGAAGCAACAGTTAGAACTGGACATGGAATAACAGACTGATCAAAATTGGGAAAGGAGTATGGCAAGGATGTATATTGTCACTCTGCTTATTTAATTTATATACAGAGTACATTATGTGAAATGCCCAGCTGGATGAATTACAAGCTGGAATCAAGAAATATTGGAGAAATATTAACAAGCTCAGACATGCAGATCATACTACTCTAATGGCAGAAAGCAAAGAGGAACTAAAGAACCTCTTGATGAGGGTGAAAGAGGAGAGTGAAAAAGTTGGCTTAAAACCCAACATATAAAAAACTAATATCATGGCATCTGGTTCCATAACTTCATGGCAAATAGACGGGGAAAAAGTAGCAACAGTGACAGATTTTATTTTCTTGGGCTCCAAAATCACTGCAGATGGTGACTGCAGCCATGAAATTAAAAGACACTTGCTCCTTGGAGGAATAACTGTGACAAACCTAGACAGTGTATTAAAAAGCAGAGATATCACTTTGTAGACAAAAGTCTGTACAGTCAAAGCAATGGTGTTTCCAGTAGTCATGTACAGATATGAGAGCTGGACCATAAGAAAGGCTGAGCACTAAAGAATGCTTTTGAACTGTGGTCCTGAGAGTCCCTTGGACAGCAAGGAGATCAAACCAGTCAATCCTAAAGAAAATAAACCCTGAATATTCATTGGAAGGACTTCTGTGGAAGCTGAAGCTCCAATACTTTGGCCCCCTATGGAAAGAGTTGACTCATTGTAAAAGAGTCTGAAACTGGGAAAGACTGAGGATGGGAGGAAAAGCTGCTGACAGTGGATGAGACGGTTGGATGGCATCACTGACTCGATATACATGAGTTTGAGCAAACTCTGGGAGACAGTGAGGGGCATAGAAGCCTGATGTGCTGCTGCCCATGGGGTCACAAAGAGTCAGACATGAATTAGTGACTGAACACCAACAATGGAAATGAGAAACTGAAGAGCCAAAGCAATCTTGAGGAAGAAAAATGGACATGGAGTAAACAGGCTGCTGACTTCAGAAAATACTACAAAGCAACAGTAATCAAAACAGTATGATATTGACACAAAAACAGAAATACTGACCATTGGAGCAGGACTGAAAGACCAGAAATAAACCCACACACTTATGGTCAATTAATCTACAACAAAGGAGGCAAGACCATACAATGGAGAAAAGACTTTCTCTTCAATAAATGGTGCTGGGAAAACTGGGCAGCTACATGTATAATAATGAAATTAGAACATTTCTAACACTATACACAAAAATAAACTCAAAATGAAGTAAAGATCTAAATGTAAGACCTGATACTATTATAAATCTTTTAGAGAAAAACAAATTCAGAACACTCCTTAACATAAATTATAGCAAAAATCTTTTTTTGGTCCACGTCCTAGAATATTGGGAATAAAAACAAAAACAAACAAATGTGACCTAATTAAACTCAAAAGCTTTCACACAGCAAAGGAAACCATTTAAAAACATGAAAGGACAACCCACAGAAAGGGAGAAAATACTTGCAAAAAAATGTGACTAATAAGGATTAATCTCCAAAATTTACTAACAGCTCATGTAGCTCAATGTCAAAAAAAAAAACAAACAACCCAATCAAAGATAGGCAGAAGACCTAAATAAAGATTTCTGCAAAGAAGACATCTAGATAGCCTAGATGCACATGAAAAGGTGCTCAACATCACTAATCATTAGGAAAATGCAAATCAAAGCTACCATGAGATATCCCTTCACACCAGTCAGAATGGTTATCATCAAAATGTCTAGAAATAAATGCTGGAGAGGGTGTGGAGAAAAGGGAACCCTCCTACACTGTTGGTGGGAATGTAGACTGGTACAGTCACTATGCAGAACAGTACAGAAGTTCCTGTAAATATCAAAATGAAACTACCTACTTTAGCTTTATTTTTAAATTAATATTTAGCAATTCCACTTCTGGGCATATATTTGGAAAAAACCTTTGTTCAAAAGGATACATGCATACCTCCCAATGTTCACTGTGGCACTGTTTATAATAGCCAAGATACGGAAGCATCTAAATGTCCATTGACAGAGGAATAAAGAAGATTTAGTACATATATACAATGAAATATTACTCAGCCATTAAAAATGAAATAATGCCATTTGTAGCAAAATGGATGGACCTAGAGTTTACCATACTAAGTGTCAGAGTAAGTCAGACAGAGAAAGACAAATATCATATGATATCACCTACATGTGGAATCTTAAAAAAAAACACAAAAAAGATACCAATGAACTCATTTAAACAGTGTCACAGACTTAGAAAACAAACTTACAGTCCCTAAAGGGGAAAGATGGTGGGGCGGGGGGATAAACTGGGAGTTTGGGATTGACATATACACAGTAATGTATTTAAAATAGATAATTAACAAGGACCTACTGTATAACACAGGGTCCTCTGCTCAACATTCTTTAATAACCTAAATGGGAAAAGAATTTGAAAGAGAATAGATACATGCATATATAACTGAATCACTCTGCTCTACACCTGAAACTAACACAAAATTGTTAATCAACTATACTCCAATATAAAATTTAAAAAAAATTTTGCAAGAAAAAAATGCCCAGATTATTAACTACAGAATTTGAGAGAATAAAGGAAGTGGAATAGGGACCTGATATTTTATCTCTGTTAATCTTGGGTTTCCCTTTTCATAGTACCTTTATTATTTTAGTATCTGTAGGGAAGCACAAAATGCAATACATTCTGGGGCCAAAGAAATGGTTATCATAGTAACTAATGCTTCATGTTTTGAGCCAACTTTGAGGAATCCAGGGGCAGCTTTCTTTGAAGATTTTAATGAAAACAAGGATCCAAATGCAAATGTATCAGCACTTTAAGACCCCTCATTTTTCACATGACCCCCATGATTTTTATTCATATGTGTTACTACTTTTCCTAAAAGACTTTTAATTCAAAACCTCACCCAGGAGCCATATTTACTTAAGAAGAACACGTCTATATTTGCTTTCTTTTTTTTTTTTTTTTTACATATAACTGCTAGCCTGTTTTTTTTTTTTTTTTCCTCCATTCTTTTTTTTTTTTTTTCAACTACAGAGGGCAGGTCTTTATTCCCAATCCCGATCCCCCCTCCCACCTCCCTCTCCACCCGATTCCTCTGGGTCTTCCCAGTGCACCAGGCCGGAGCACTTGTCTCATGCATCCCACCTGGGCTGGTGATCTGTTTCACCATAGATAGTATACATGCTGTTCTTTTGAAATATCCCACCCTCACATTCTCCCACAAAGTTCAAAAGTCTGTTCTGTATTTCTGTGTCTCTTTTTCTGTTTTGCATATAGGGTTATCATTATCACCTTTCTAAATTCCATATATATGTGTTAGTATGCTGTAATGTTCTTTATCTTTCTGGCTTACTTCACTCTGTATAATGGGCTCCAGCTTCATCCATCTCATTAGGACTGGTTCAAATGAATTCTTTTTAATGGCTGAGTAATATTCCATGGTGTATATGTACCACAGCTTCCTTATCCATTCATCTGCTGATGGGCATCTAGGTTGTTTCCATGTCCTGGCTATTATAAACAGTGCTGCGATGAACATTGGGGTGCACGTGTCTCTTTCAGATCTGGTTTCCTCAGTGTGTATGCCCAGAAGTGGGATTGCTGGGTCATATGGCAGTTCTATTTCCAGTTTTTTAAGGAATCTCCACACTGTTTTCCATAGCGGCTGTACTAGTTTGCATTCCCACCAACAGTGTAAGAGGGTTCCCTTTTCTCCACACCCTCTCCAGCATTTATTGCTTGTAGACTTTTGGATAGCAGCCATCCTGACTGGCGTGTAATGGTACCTCATTGTGGTTTTGATTTGCATTTCTCTGATAATGAGTGATGTTGAGCATCTTTTCATGTGTTTGTTAGCCATCTGTATGTCTTCTTTGGAGAAATGTCTGTTTAGTTCTTTGGCCCATTTTTTGATTGGGTCATTTATTTTTCTGGAATTGAGCTGCAGGAGTTGCTTGTATATTTTTGAGATTAATCCTTTGTCTGTTTCTTCATTTGCTATTATTTTCTCCCAATCTGAGGGCTGTCTTTTCACCTTGCTTATAGTTTCCTTTGTAGTGCAAAAGCTTTTAAGTTTCATTAGGTCCCATTTGTTTAGTTTTGCTTTTATTTCCAATATTCTGGGAGGTGGGTCATAGACGATCCTGCTGTGATTTATGTCGGAGAGTGTTTTGCCTATGTTCTCCTCTAGGAGTTCTATATTTGCTTTCTTTACAACATAACTCTTTGCAAAAGCTGTCATGATAATATCGATACTTGAAAAATTTCACTTATTTTTTCCCACATTTTAAACTATGTTTTATTTTCTATTTTATTTTTGATTAGAGTCATCTCTGGAGGTCCAAAGGATTCAGATTTTGATTGGAAAATTTGTACAAATATGAGAGTTGGACTATAAAGAAGGCTGAGTGACGAAGAACTGATGCCTTCTAATTGTGGTGCTGGAGAAGCCTCCTGAGCGGTACGGAGATCAACCAGTCAATCCTAATGGATATCAATCCTGAATATCTAATGGAAGGACTGAAGCTGAAGCTCCAATACTTTGGCCATCTGACGTGAAGAGCCAACTCATTGGAAAAGACCCTGATGCTGGGAAAGATTGAAGGCAAAAGAATGGGGCAGCAGAGGATGAGATAGATAGATGGCATCACCAACTCAAGTACATGAATCTGAGCAACCTCTGGGAGATAGTGGAGGACAGAGGAGCCTGGTATGCTGTAGTCCACAGGGTTGCGAAGAGTTGGACACAACTTAGTGAGTGAACAATAGCAAAGTGGGTCAGATGGCAGCTCTTGGGTACTGACTGTCTTAATTTTATGGAAGGGGGGAAGGAATGCTTCTACACCTATGAGGATAATCCTTTGAGGGAAAGGGCTCAGTATTAGAAGGACTGAGTCACTGGCAAAATTTTTAGCTAGGAATGAGATGGCTCTGCTTACTGGAACAGATGAAGGGACCTGAGCCCCTGAGATAGATGTACGAGTAACTTTGAATCCTCTCATCTCCCCACTGCATCTCCATTTCTGCAACAATTGCAAAGAAAATCTCTCTGCTCTGCATTCACTGCAGTAGTTCATTCTCACCTCATCTGCTGTTGCCCTGCCTCAGGCTGGGTATATACTGTGCTGAAGCCCCAATATCTTGAAGGAAGGAACCGAGTCTCATGTATCTAGTGATCTCTCTCAGAGCTTCCCACATGGCTCTGCACATCACAGCTGCCCCTAAATGTATACTGAGTTTGTTCAAGAGAGTTTAAAGTAAAGAGAAAACCCACAAACATACATGGTAAGCATAGAGGGTCAGATGTGTGTAGGAGCTGGAAATAGTAGGTAGGTAAAGAAATGAAAGGAGAACACGGGCTCTCATTGAGAAGTAGAGATTGATAAGGGTTGAGATAAGACTGGACTCTTAAGTTTTAAAGAAGGAGGAAGGGATGGTGGGCTAAAAAAAAAAAAAAAAAAAAGGATTGGACTGGGTCCAACATAGAATGGCTGTAAATGTATGTTATATTTGTCTTGTTTGCCAAGAACAAAAGTAGACAGCCTTATCTCTTCTTTTATGCATAGTACTTGAATCATAGTAGGTGCTTAATGAATCTTGCACTCAAATTTAATTGCCTTGACTTACTAGTGAGGTCAACATGACTGATGAACTGGCTCAGGTTAAGTGTATTTACTCAGGAATCAGTTAAGAAAGAGCAGACAAGATGGTGGAGTAGAAAGACCTCTTCTCATGGGCACATCAAAATCACAACGCAGAACAACCATCAACGAAAAAGACTGCCACCTACCAGAAAAGATTTCTACAGCTAAGAACATAAAGAAGAAACCACAATGAGAAAGGCAGGAGGTCTCCCCCAGGTGGGAGACCCTCACACTGGAAAATAATTATATTGCAGAGATTCTCCCACAGGAGTGAGAGTTCTGAGCCCCATGTTGGGTTCCCCAGCCCAGGGATCCAGCATCAGGGAGACGAGCCCCCCAGAACATTTGGCTGTGAAGGCCAGTGGGGCTTAATTGCAGGAGCCCCACAGGACTGGGGGAAACAAACTTTTAAAGGTGCACACAAAATCTCACATGGACAAAAGCAGTTACTTGATAGGAGCCTGGGTGAGACCTATCTGCTGGTCTTGGAGGGTCTCTTGGAGAGGTGGTGATTGGGGGTGGGGTGGGGTGTGGGTGGTGTGGAAGCAGTTGCAGCTCAGCCTAGAGACATAAATTCTGCTGGCAGACATATTTGGGAACATTCAATGGTGTGAACAATCCTGGCAGCTGCCATTTTGGCTCATTAGTGCCAAGACCTGACCCACCCAAAAGCCTCAGGTCAGACAATTAACTGGGAGGGGCCAGGCTGCCTAAAGGCTTCTTGAGCCCATAGCCATCTCTAGACATGCCTCTAGACACAGTCCTGACCACCAGAGAGTCAAAACCCAGCTCTACCTACCAGTGGGCAGGCACAGGCCCCTCCCACCAGGAATCCTCTAGACCAGCATCACCCACCAGGGGGGCAGACAGCAGAAGCATGAAAACTATGATCTCTCAGCCAGCAGGCCGAGTCTGCCAACAGAAGACCACACCCTACTCTAGGACTGGCGGGGTCCTGGTCCTGCCCACTAGCAGGCCAATGCAACCTTCAGGACATCCCAGATCCCATATTCAACTGTTCCAGGAACTTTACACCTTCCCTCATCAGCAACCTGACACCACCTCTGGGGTCCCTGGGCCCCGCAGCCAGACTCCAGGAACCAATTTTGCCTTTCATTGTTGTGTTGTTTTCTTGTTGTTCAACTGAGAAGTCATGTCTTTTTGCAATCTCATGGACTATAGCACACCATTAGTCTGACACTAACCCCAGGACCTGGCTTCTCCCACCAGTGGGTGGGCAATAGCCCCAAAGTCTTCAGGACCCTGACTCTATCCACTAGTGAGCCAGGCAGGGTCTGGCAACCAACCAGACTAGGAACCAACCAAGTCTACCAGACTTCTCACATAGTTATTAGCCCATCACAACAGAAGGACCCACACGGCCCTCTTGGGGAAATTCCTAGAATGTATAGCTTGAGGGAAGAGAGGAGAAAGCACTGCTGGGATGCACAGGATATCTCTTACAGAGGACTATTTCTCCAAGGTTGAGAAACATAACTAACCTACCACATGCATAAAAATATAAATAACAACTTAAAAAAAGGGAAGCAGCAGCAGAACACATTCCAGATGTAGCAATAACATAAAACCCCAGAAGAAGAATTAAGTGAAGTGGAGCTACATCATCTACCCGAGAAAGAGTTCACACTCATAATCATAAAGATGATCAAAGAGCTTGAGACGAGAAGGGAAGCACAGAGTGAGAAGTTAGATGTTTTCAACTAAGAATTAGACAATATAAACGACAACCAAAAAAAGATGAGGAATACAGTAACTGAAATGAAAAATCTACTAGAAGGAATCCATAGAGTAGATGAAATGATACAGAGGATTATATCAATGAGCTGGAAGACAGAGTGGTAGAAATCACTGCCACAGGAAAGAAAAAAAAAAATGAAATGACAGTCTAAGAGACCTCTGGGACAATATCAAATGTACTAATATTTGCACTATAGGGATCCCAAGGGAAAAGAAAGAAAGGGCCTGAGAAAATATTTGAAGAAAAAGTAGCTGTCAACATCCCTAAGCTGGGGAAGGAAACAATCACCGAAGTCCAGGAACCAGAGAGAGTTCCACACAGGATCAATCCAAAGAGGAACACACCAAGATACACTGGAGTTTAAAAAGTGACATTAAAAGCAACAAGAGAAAAGTTATAAATAACACATTGGGGAGCTCCTATAAAGCTATCAGCTGACTTTTCAGCAGAAACTTTGCAGACCAGAAGGGAGTGGCACAATACATTTAAAGTAATGAAAGGGAGAACCTACGATCAAGAATACTCTACCCAAAATTGATTGAGAAATCAAAAGTTTTACAGACAAGCAAAAGCTAAAAGAGTTTAGCACCACCAAACCAACCTCACAACATACGTTAAAGGAACTTCTCAAGGCAAAAAAGAAAAGATAACAACTAGAAACAAGAAAGCTACGAAATGGAAAAGCTTACTGATAAAGGCAAACATACAGTAACATAGGAAGCCATCTACACACAAAGCTAGTAGGCAGGTTAGAAGACAAAAGTAGTAAAATTATCTGTATCTGCAATAAGCAGTTAAAGGATACACAAACCAATTCAGATGTAAAATAAAACAGTAATAATGAACAGAGAGAGTATAAATTCAGTGTTTTAAAATGCACTTGAAATTAAGAGATCAGAAACTTAAAACAATCAAATATATATACAGACTGCTGTATGAAAATCTCATGGTAATCACAAACCAAATACTGATAATAGATATACACATAAAAAAGAAAAAGGAATACAACAGAAAAAGACATATATGATATTGCTTATATGTGGAATCTAAAAATATGATACAAATGAACTTATTTATAAAACAGAAATAGACTCAGACATGGAAAACAAGCTTATGGTTACCAAAGGGTAAGGGAGGGGGATAAATTAAAGAGTATGGGATTAACAGACACACTGCTATGTATAAAATAGATAGAGAAGGTTTACTGTAAGGCATAGGGCACTATATTCCATATAATAACCTATAATGGAAAAGAATCTGAAAATATATATATATAGTAATATATATGTGTAACTGAAAACCAAGATCATGGCATCTGGTCCCATCACTTCATGGCAAATAGATGGGGAAACAGTGGAAACAGTGGCTGACTTTATTTTTCTGGGCTCCAAAATCACTGCAGATGGTGACTGCAGCCATGAAATTAAAAGACACTTACTCCTGGGAAGGAAAGTTATGACCAATATAGACAGCATATTAAAAAGCAGAGACATCACTTTGTCAACAAAGGTCTGTCTAGTCAAGACTATGGTTTTTCCAGTGGTCATGTATGGATGTGAGAGCTGGACTATAAAGAAAGCTGAGCGCTGAAGAATTGATGCTTTTGAACTGTGGTGCTGGAGAAGACTCTTGAGAGTCCCTTGGACTGCAAGGAGATCCAACCAGTCCATCCTAAAGGAGATCAGTCTTGGGCGTTCATTGGAAGGACTGATGTTGAAGCTGAAACTCCAATACTTTGGCTACCTGATGCGAAGAGCTGACTCATTTGAAAAGACCCTGATGCTGGGAAAGATTGAGGGCAGAAGGAGAAGGGGACAACAGAGGATGAGATGGTTGGATGGCATCACTGACTTAATGGACATGGGTTTGGGTGGACTCTGGGAGTTGGTGATGGACAGGGAGGCCTGGCATGCTGAGGTTCATGGGGTCGCAAAGAGTCGGACACAACTGAGTGACTGAACTGAACTGAACTGAACTGATGTGTAACTGTATCACTTTGCTCTATACCTGCAACTAACACAACACTTACTCCTTGGAAGAAAAGCTATGACAAACCTAGATAGCATATTGAAAAGCAGAGACATCATTTTGTTGACAAAGCTCTGTATAGTCAAAGCTATTGTTTTGTCATGTATATTGAGAATTGGACCATGAAGAAAGCTGAGTGGTGAAGAACTGATGCTTTTGAACTATGGTATTGGAGAAGATTCTTGAGAGTCCCTTGGACTGCAAGGAGATCAAACCAGTCAATCCTAAAGGAAATCAACCCTGAATATTCATTGGAAGGACTAATGTTAAAGCTCCAATATTTTTGCCACCCAAAGCGAAGAGCTTACTCACTGGAAAAGACCCTGATGCCGGGAAAGATTGAAGGCAGGAGGAGAAGGGGATGACAGAGGATGAGATGGTTGGATGGCATCACCAGTTCAATGGGCATGAGTTTGCGCAAACTCTGGGAAATAGTGAATGACAGGGAAGCTTGGTATGCTGCATTTCATGGGGTCACAAAGAGTTGGACATAACTGAGTGGTTGAAGAACAACAACACAACACTTCAAATCAACTACACTTCAATAGAAAGAACAAAAAAATATGACCTCCCCAAAATGAGTTATAAGTACTGTTATTAATTTGGTACAGGAAAAAAAAAGTTTCTGTCAGAAACATGATAATCTAGGAACATCTTTATGCACTTAAAATTATGGCACAGAGAGTCTAAAACATTACATAGCACTTTATGGAGACAATGCCAAAAGTGAAAACCTGGTGTGATCACCCGTTTCACATGACTAGGCTTGAGGACTGATGAACATGAGCCAGAGGTAGAGGTGAGGTCCGGTTCTCTGTCACAGTGCTTCCCAACTTGTCTCCACTTGAATACACATGATGGATGGCTTTCATACAAGACACACATGCCCAAGAGAGGTAGAAGCCAGGATTATACCATGTTCTCTACCATCTACTATATCTCAACGCCTTTCCCTCCCTCCCAAGAGAGAACAAACGCATTGATGTGAGTGTAGGCCACATTATGAAGGGAGAAAAACTTGAATCTGCTGTAATTTATTAAAAGAAATTATTTGTAGCCTTCAGCTCATCACATATCAGTGACAAATCCTTACAATATAGAGCTGATCATGATTCATCAATACATCTCAAGACTGAATTTAAGAAGCACCCCTGTTTCTCAGCCCGTGAGCTCTTTTTAGGAAGATGAAGGGCAGGAGAAGCTGAAGAATGACAGGAGCAAACAGCTAAGATTGAGACGTATCAGTGCCTAGAAGGGAGTTTGTTTTGAGAGGAGATGAGCTTGGCAGGCATAAAAATAAGGTATGTGGTAAAAAGTGTGAAAGCCATAAAGAATTTATGAGCAAAGATAAGCACCTCCAGCTGGGGCATAAGCACTGGATTCCTTACTTCAGGGAAAGCCTGCAAAGGGCAGAATCCCGTTCCTCTTAATTTCTGTAAAATACTACCTGCGCTATTATTAGTAGCCAAAACAGACAATTTAACTTCCAAGGTAGCCCTTATGAGTTTCCTTTTTTGGTAATAATTGACTGTGACCAGATTTGGGGTTCAAATGGGAGGAAGCAGATGATGTAAAGCTTCTGGTGCTAAGAGAAGTACTTGGAGCCTTTGGCAGCCAGAGGACCTCTGGCACAGCGATACTCCTCCCAAGCACACCATGCACAGATTATTTAGTGGCTGAGCTGATGTTGGTGCTTGCTTCTCTTGCTTTTCTACAAATATGGGAAAGCTAAGAAAAGATCAGTGCAAACTAATATACCCGTAGGAGCCTGAGTTGCCCACGCGATGCGGACAGAGATGCCTTTAGTCTGTGTTTGGAATTCCTTCCGTGTCAGGTTCCCAGTTACCAGGCCTTTATCCTTTGTCCAGGCGTGGCTGTGGTTGGTCAGGATTAGCAAAGCCCTCTGCAGTGTTTGTTACATGGCTTTGATTTCTGCAGACTTTACAGAATCGTAAAATAGAAGCATCATTTGACAGCCCATATCATAGAAACAATTGG
This sequence comes from Cervus elaphus, assembly GCF_910594005.1. Lineage (NCBI taxonomy): Eukaryota > Metazoa > Chordata > Mammalia > Artiodactyla > Cervidae > Cervus > Cervus elaphus. The sequence continues at coordinate 40,303,772 of NC_057822.1, forward strand.
GGGGAAAAATCCTATTTTCATCACTCACATTTCCCTGGTGTTATGAGGAGAGGGCTCTTGCTCTTTGCTAAGAACTGGAGTAGATTTATCAGCAGATGCTTTTGGCCCCTGTTACCACCAAGGAGATGTTTGCAAAGACAATGAAAGAGGAATGATAATGACAGAGTGCTCAGAGGACATTTCTAAAACAGTTTAAGACAGGCATTATTTTGATCACCCACATTTGATTCCTTCTTTCATGTTTCTCAACAATGACCACAAGCACAACAATGTAGTTGTTAACAAACTGCATGTGTGCTGAGGATGGGCTCCTACCCTTTGGCAGATGTTATCTGGAAAATGGCCCTCAAGAATGTTTCATCCCACATTATCAGATGGCGGGAGGTATTCTCTCAAAATGGTCCTACTAAAATAATTTCCTTTGTGAAGGGGTATGAGGGTCCTAAAATGGGTGCTGAAGACAGTTAGAAAGGGCAGCATGAGAGCATTCAGAGAGAAGGAATGTTGTGGGAAACCAAAACTGTTGTGACTGGCTGCAGAAAGGTCATGAAGACCATCTGAGCTATACCTGCATGTAATTACCCACGGTCTTTTTAACCACGGGAGAGGTTTATTTAAAGAGCAAGGCAACCAAAGGAAACAAACCATCATAATTTGTTAGGTCTCTAAAATCAGCCCTCCCTCTCTTTGTATTGTAACAGTAGTCCTGGAATTTCAATAGCTAAACACAAAGGATTTCATCCAATTGCCATGCAAGAGATAACAGTTCAATTTCAAGGTCAGACTTGGAGGGCCAATAGGTTAGAGAGTGTAGGGTCCTGAATTCTAATGACGATTGCGCCTGCCCCTTAGGAGAAGCGCTACACAGTTTGTTGTCCAAGGTTACTGCCTGGAGACAAGACATTCTAGGGGAAAAACATACTGTTCATGAGAGCTGCTTTTCCCTGATCAATATATATTACATTTATTTTTAGAGTAATACATACACTTTTTGTATAAGATATTCATGTATCTTATCCAAAAATACTCCTATATTCATATTGCAGCCACATATTTACCTACCTCCATTCCTCTGTTATTAATTTCTAAAGCCTGGGCAATAGGAGGATTTTTATGTCAACTATCCATGGTCTTAGATCATCAGAATTCTTCTCTATGGTCGAGGACCACAGGGAAGGAATCTGAAATGCGTCCACCTTCATGTTGTGTATCAGGAAGGGCATCAATACCCTTCATTAAGACCCTAGAGAATGCTGCCATTGCAATTCTCTGAAATTCAGAAGCGGAAATATACATGCCAGGAAGAGTCCTACTCCTGTGCTTGATGGACTCGGGAGCAAGTTTTGAAAGCTGGATTTAGAATTGCAAAGATTTGAAGCCTGTTGAGCACAGAGGCTCCTTTCCTGAGTGCTTACAGCAGGGCAGGCTCCATTTTAAGCATTTTCTCCATGTTAGCATGGTTAGTCATTGGAAAAGACCCTGATGCTGGGAGAGACTGAAGGCAAAAGGAGAAGAAGGCAGCAGGGGATGAGATGGTTAGATATCAGCACCGATTCCATGGACGTGAACTTGGGCAAACTCTGGGAGATAGTGAGGAACAGGCAGGCCTGGTGTGCTACAGTCCTTGGGGTCTGTAGAGCTGGACATGACTTAGCAATTGAACAACAACAACAAAGTCACCACAACAGCACCACAAAATAGGCACTATTATAGTCCCTGGTCTGCAGATGAGACTGTGGAAGAACAGAGAGGTTAAGTAACTTGACCAAGGTCACACAGGAAGGAGCAGGGCCTACATTCAAGCCCAGGCAGACTGACCCAGAGGTCGCAGCATGCTTGACCACTCTGCTAGAGCGTGCAGCCTCTCACCTCTCTTGCTTCTCAGCTGCTCCCCATGTGACTGTTGGCAGCAGATGAGAGGAAGCACAGGCATTCTCCTGATGCTGGCCTGTGAACAGTGGGTGAGTGGAAAGCAGTTCATCTGGGGAGGTTTAAGGAATGGGGTTTTTGTTTGGTAGGGACTAGAACAGGGGAGTGGAGAAGGAAATGGCAACCCACTCCAGTGTTCTTGCCTGGAGAATCCCAGGGACGGGGGAGCCTGATGGGCTGCTGTCTATGGGGTCGCTCAGAGTCGGACACGACTGAAATGGCTTAGCAGTAGCAGCAGCAGAGCAGGGAGTGGTGTGAATTCCCGGCGGGACAGCTTCCCTTGGAGGTTCCGTAGGCATCTCACACCCTACAGGTACAAAATTAAACAATGGCCTCTCTGAAGCCTGCTGCTCATTGAGTGTCCCTTTAGAGAGTGACAAGTCAGCCACACCAGAAACCTAGATCCTCTTGTCATCCCCACTCCAGCCAGACACTGGATTCTAGAAAATGCTCTCTTAAATATTCTTGTCCATCCGCACGGCTGTGGTCTTGCTTTAGGCTCAAGCCCCGTTTCAACGAGACAAGCAATAGTATATTAGGGATAACAACAGGCTGGCAAAGTTGTGGGCCAACTTCACAACAGAGCGATTCAACAGCACAGAGGACAGCATGCGTGAACCTGAGGGACCCTGAATTCCGTAACCATCGAGCCAGTTGCCACGAACGTCGAAGCAATTTTGAGCACATCATACTTATCCTCAAATGAAAACATGGCATAATTTGTGAAGACAGCGAGTTTAGTTCTCTTTTGGAGACTGTATGAGCATTTACATTTTGGGAGTCTCAGAATTAAATCCTGTCAGTTTAATTGGCTTAAGAGTTTTTGTTGCTTATGTCTAAACATGAGATCGGCCAAATGCCCTTTTAAAAAAATATCAGGTAATCTTTTTTCTCAAATTTCTAAGACAAAATGACATTCATAGGTCATATTTCATAAACCTCAGAGTTCACTTTCTGCCTTTAGAGGTGAGCATGTCAGTTCCAGTATTTATAAGGACAGACTGACCAGGGGCCATTGAGTGAATGAGGCACACGAAGTTCACCTTTGGGTAGGAAGGATCTGACATCAGCATGTCTGAACACTGATTTGATCTCATCCTTTCACCAGCGATAGGAGTTCCTTGGTCTCACCCTCCGCTGGAGGGGGCACACTGCAGCAAGCCTGGCCCCAGAGCTCCACTGGGGGTGGGAACTAGGTTTTTGATAACTGATTCAGTCACAGTTCTGCTTGGGTGTATTGAAGATTTACATTTCAACAATGTCCCTCATGCTGGGCACCAAGGCTCGAGCCAGCCCCTTTCCTACTTTCCACGAGATAGTCGGTGGAAGGACTTTGGCCTCTGCTTAGATTCTGATGTGGAACCGAGGCGCCTCGTGGTACTTCTCACCCGTGTGGAGGGTAGCCCTGGGCCTTCACCTGCTGTCTGCACTAAGCGGTTTCCAAAGTCCAGGCTGGACCTGGTGGGCACATATCAGGCTCAGCCATTGGCCCCACTCAGCCCTCCCGTCCTGAGTCCAGCTCATTATTTGGCAGAGTGCTTTGGAGATAGCATCAGCATGACAGATTCTACATAATATCACATTCTACTCAGCTTTCATTTTTGCAGATGAATTGGATTTACAGCACACAGGTTACTGAACTGTATTGTCGAAATGACTTTTGAGAAATAATAAAAGTTATTAAGAGAGTCTCATGTGCTGGTGTCTAGCTCTGAGCTCCCCCATCCCACCTTGGTCCCTTCATCCTCTGGCTGCTCATTACATGGCTGGTAAAGGCTGGTTATTAATGTCATTACAAACCTTTTACTTTCAAATCCCCACTTCTTGAAATTAGAGAATTCTTTGTCATTTCTCTTTCTGCTATCATACAGCCTGACTGTCAGCCCTGTTCCTTCGAGTTCCATCCTTGCCTTTGATGCTGGTAAAATGGAGCAGCTAGCAAATCTAGGCTTATAATAGCCCATACCAATTGGGGCTATGAAATTACTGCTCTCATCATTACTTCTTTTTTTTTTTGTCTCCAGTGTTTTTGTACAGTTCCTGTCCTGAGCCTTTCCACAACCCCCTTCTCAGGCCTCCACCTCCACGCCCTTTAGCAAACTAATATGTGGATCCAGAGCCACTGATGAGTGCTTTTAAAAAAGACACAGCAAGACAAGCTTTCATTGTGAGTGAGCTGCTTCAGATGTTATTTCATCCTACATTTGTTCTCTAACTCCCTCATTTATTGATTTATTCCTTGAACAATTCAAAGAAAACTGTAAATCCACTTCTCTTCTATTTCTCTGAGCGCTCCTTGCTTTCAGCCTTATTTGGTGCTGGCAGTTTACCCGATGAAACGATGTCCCCCTGTTTTAAGCGCGTGCATTCTGCTATCGGCAAGGCGGCAACCTCAATTCTTAAAATCAGTCACGAAGCTGAAGCTTTAATAATTTAAATAAAGCTTAGAGTGGAAAAGCAAATATTTACAAGTGTGAGTCATCTAATTTAAAGAAATTAATTAAAAGTAAATGCTGAAGTGATTTAAAACTAAAGAGCCATTACCAAATAAAACGTTATTTACCATTTACCTCATGCCAACTCATTCTTAAACGTCAGGAGAGAAATGGGATGCTAGGCTCTCCCTTTGCTCTTGTAGCTTTTAAGCCTCCAAGTTTGCTAACCTGTTCTGGAAGTAGATTTCATCTGTCTGTGAGGGTGGAAGGTACTCTCAGGGATTTCGGTGCCGAGGGATTTCAGCAACTCTTGTGTTGTGGGGAGGGCCTGGGACGCGGAGGCAGAAGACTGGACTTGTAGAAATAAGGCACCTTGTAGAAATAAGGTCCAGGGGACTTAACTTTCTCTGAGCCTCAGTGACAGCACATGTCAGATGCAGACATCATGACTGCCTTCTGCTCCTTGCATGGTTATGATGGAATCAAAAGAAGAAAGAAGAAACAAACAAACACACCACCATAAAGGGGTCCTTAATACTTGTTGGATTTAAAGTCACAATCAATTTAATTTTTTTTTTCAACTAACTGCTAACATTTGAACATCAGGGGCTTTCACATAAAAACTCAGCTTTCCTGTTTTCTTTAGAGTGGGGCCTGGCCTTCCCAGGTAGTGCTAGAGATAGAGAACCCACCTGCCAATGCAGGAGACTTAAGACACGTGAGTTTGATCCCTGGGTAAGGAAGATCCCCTGGAGGAGGAAGGGCTGGCAACCCACTCCAGCATTCTTGCCTGGAAAATTCCACGGACAGAGGAGCCTGGTGGGCTGCAATCCATGGGGTTGCAGAGTCAGACATGACTAAAGCAATTTAGCACGTGTGCACGCCTTCTTTTAAGACAGCAATCAGCCAGAGCCACCCGCGAGAGGCAGGGGCCAAGTCCTGCTTTGGCTCTATTCCTTCTGCTTCTCTTCTTGATGGTTCCACCTGCCCCACAGGTGGGAACTAGGTTATTCAGGCTTCCAGCTCCTGCCGCACAGGAATAAGTCTCATGACCACATTTAGTCTGCGTTCTGCACTTACCATGTTCGTGCTCAGTCGTGGCCAGCTCTTTGCCACCCTGTAGATTGGAGTGCACAGGTCTCCTCTGTCCACTCATAGGTGTATGCTATCTCCCCAGGGAGAAATGCCCTGGGAAGCTGACTAAAATTTCTATCACCGTACCTGGTCCACCTTTTAATCTTTAAATTCCCCATCCGCACCTCTGCTAGAGAGAGCTGCAGAATGAAGGGACCTAGACATGGACTGCAGAGACCGGGTCATACCCTGGGAGGGGGGTTCCCACAAGCCGTGTCACTTTCTCAGGCCTTATTTTCAACTCTGTAAAGTGAACAGGTGACCCCCAATGAGTCATGGGAGGTTACAGTTTCCTGACCCCATCAGGAAACCACTCCGTCCAAATTGACCTTGGGTCACACTGCTGCATTTCAGCTTGGCTTCTGCAAAGGTGACCCTGGCTGGACTTCTCCACTTATCTGTGCCTTGGTTTCTCCATCTGTAAAGTAATATGTGCTTTTCTTCTCACAAGAGAGAATGTAATGATATGAGTGAAAGCATTCCTGGAAGAAAGTTGGGGTAAAAAGAATCCAAGATCTGATACTACTCTTGTATCTTAAAGGTTGCAATTATGAAGGGAAACTTACCTAATGGGATTTCTAGATCTGATATTACACTCCCCATTGAGAGGCAGGATGCATAAATTGTTCTGACCAATAAGCTGAGATTGTGCAAGCTTCATCCCAGCCCTGGGCAGCATAATATGGCCTCAGTTTATAGGTAGCTATGTCCCATTTCAGAAAAAACTGCACTCAGATTTACATCTTTGCCCTGTGCATTTTATGAGGAATGTAAGTAGTTAACTATTATCAGGTGGTTAAACGATTTGATGAGGTGTGAACTAGCTCTTTAATTGTTTTATTTACAACACACTTATCTGTCTCTAAAATCCCATTGGGGAATTCTCTACTTAGTTGATTAATTTAAGTGAGGTTTAGTGAACTACAGTTTGGTAAAACCAGAAACTGAAAAATACCCACTGGAGTTTGGGCAGTTTTACAGGCATTTGTAAATGTGGAACATGCTCAAATGAGGTTAAAAAAAGTATCATCAACAACAACAATAAATGGATTAAAATGTTAATTACCTTCATTACCACCATTAAAAAATAATAATGGAAAATCAAGATGGGGAAAAATAACTAAATTTAAATCTATGTCTTCTCCGGGTGCTTTTTCTGGTGGAAAGAAATGGCTTTAGGGGAACGTTACATTTGTCAGGGAAAAGCAATCGGAGTTGCTTTTAGAAGCCAAATGTTTACTTAAAAAATAATCCTCTTTCCTCTGTAGTTCTAAATCTAGACGGACAAAACTGATGTTAACCTAGCCCAGAGGGCTATCTTACTCCTTGGTTGGCGATATGCTAACTGAACCCCCAATTGCTTCCAAAAGGTATGAGCCTCAAGCTCCATCCCTGAGGACCTTATGACCTATTTGGGGAGAAGAAAGAAGTGAAAGATAAGACAGGGCACATATGTTCAATGCTGGGTAAGTGCCAGGGGACGCCTGCCATAGCTAAGGGTTCTGAGGAGGGGGTGAGCTAAGGGGACCTTGAAGGCAGAGTTGGATGTGGGCAAGCAGAGAGAAGGGGACAGTGAGAGATGACGACCCTATAAATGAGGCAGTTGAAAAATTGCAGGATACGAGGTAGAAAAGCTCAGAGGCCAAGAAAGTCTTCTTGGTTTAAGTGTCAAAACTTCCTGTCCCAGATACCATTTCTTCTTGCTCCCTTATTTCTGAAATGGATGCCCTTTTTAAGAACTTATAGAGAAATATCAGTATATTAGAAAATTAAGTCATGACTGGTTTACATTTATATAAGGTCATGGAAAATCTTTAATATAATGCAGGCTTTACACTTGCATAGGACAAGTTCTGGCTCTACAGAATTGCTAACCACTCTATTTAATTACTTGTTTTCTTATTTGTCCCCCAATAAACTATGAACTTTGTAATAATAGGGACTATTTCTGAGGTCACTGTTGACTCCCTGTGCCTGGCACATGGTAGGACTCAATGCAATATTTATTAAATGAATGCTATCTGGAGACTCCTAGTGTGGAAGAAAGGGTCCTCTATTCTTCAAATGGAGTGGGACTAATACTTGCTGACTGAAAAGAAAGAAATATGCTCTGAGTTTCAGCCTCAGCCCTTTCTCCCCTGCAACTGGCATCCTGCTTGTTGCCTAGTGACCACACTCCCATCACAGACACTGGCTCTGGTAAATAAGCTTCTGTTGTGATGGTCGGCTCAGCTGCTCCATGGTAAACAAGAGTATTGGGCTTGGAGTCAAAACTCCTGGATTCAAGTTCCAGCTCTGCCACTGGCTTGGAGTGAGCAATTTCCATTTTTATGTTCTTCACTTAAAAGTGGGGATTATAATGCCAAGCTCATGGGGATGTTGGGAATAGATCAAATTAGAGATGGACGGAAAAGTACAATGGACAACGTCCTACTCAGTTACAAGATACTATTAGTGTTACCCCTCCACTTTATCCTGGCTTGAGATTCTGCCCCACCCATTAAAATCTTATGAGGGATAAGGTCCTACTCCTGAAATCTTAATGTTCAAGGCTGTGTGCCTTCATTTGCTGCTGGACCTTCCTGATGTTAACAGAACCTTTGCCTTTGGTTTTTTACAAGATTCCTTCTCTGTCTGTGCTCCTCTCTGCCTGTTGGGATACTGGATTTTTATCCAAACCAGATGGACTTCCTTGCCTCTGACAGCCTCCATCTCCAGGCCTCCCCTCTTACCTCAGTCTACTGGGGCCCTCCCGATCCCTTCTTCTACTTCCAGGGGTGCCTCTGTTCAGGTCTCAGCCAATTTTGAGCTGAGCCATCCTGACTATCAACACAGACCCTGCTATGAACACCAAGGGATGAAACAGCAGAGGAGTTAGCAGAACTAACTACCCTGGTGGCTCAGAAAGGAAAGAATCTGCCTGCAATGCAGGAGACCTGGGTATGATCCCTGGGTCGGGAAGATCCCCTGGAGAAAGGAATGGCAACCCACTCCAGTATTTGTGCCTGGAGAATTCCATGGAGAGCAGAGCCTGGCGGGCTACAGTCCATGGGGTCGCAAAGAGCAGGACACAACTGAGGGAATAACACTTAGCAGAAATAGTGCTGGGTTTCCACCTAATGGATGTATGACTTTAGGAATGTTCTTATTCTCTATACATAGTCTCAATTTTCTCATCTGTAAGACTGGAATGGTAATGGATACCTTCCTAACTGGGTAGTTAGGAGGGTTCAGCTAGAATGCCTGTTAAGCAGTTAGCACAGTGCCTGGGCATGATAAGTGACGGATAAAGATCTGCTTTTGAAACTGCTCTTATTTTTTAGGGCTTCCCTGGTGGCTCAGTAGTAAAGAATCCACATGCCCATGCAGGAGACATGGGTTCGATCCCTGATCCAGGAAGATCCCACGTGCCAAGGAGCAACTAAGCCCATGTGCCACAAACTACTGAGCCTGTGCCCTAGAGCCCTGGAGCCGCAACGGCTGAGCCCAGGCTGCAACGGCTGCAACTCAGGCATCTGGAGCCTATGTTCTGCATCAAGAGGAGTCACCGCAGTGAGAAGCCTGTGCGCCACAACCAGAGAAAAGCCCGAGTTAGCAATGAAGACCCAGCACAGCCAACATAGATAAATAGATACACATTTAAAATTGGTAGTATTTTTCTCCATGCTCCAACTTTTTATTGTTTATTCCTGATTCCATAGTGTCTTACATGCTTTTCTGTCTTCCAAATATTCAAATATGTCCAGAGGCCTTTTTCTTCTCTCAAAATCTGCTTCCTCCAGATGGAAATGAGGTAAGTTATCACCACTTTCCCAAAATTTATGGGCTATGTTCATAAAAAATGTATACAAAATACACTAAGACGTACATTCTCTCTAAACAGTTGTTCTTTGTGTGTGTGTGTAGTCCTGGCAACAGTCTTGACGTTTGATTGCCACTTATTAGTGTGTCCATATTGATGCCACCTCTTGGAGAATTGCTGGAAAACTTGGATTCAGGATTGTTTATGTTCTCAGAGACAAACATAGTTGCACGGGCAGCTATAAAGTAAGTTACAGATGCAGGCATTGAACTCAAAGGAATTTGAGAAGCAGCCAAAAGACCATCAAAGAGTCATAATATCCCCCGTATCTCTTGTCTTTTTCTTTTTTATCAGACTATTTGGATGGATGAAACACTGGATAATATTTACCGGAGGAAGTATTCTTGAAGCCTGTGAGTCAGATGACAATCGGACTCAGAAGCAGAAAACAGTTTGGTGCACTGGTCTGGTAATTTTTTAGGGGTTTAGCATTCATTCTGGTTTTTATAGGTATATGACAAGAGCTTTTACTTTTTTCTTTCATCATTGATTCTAGCTTTCCTTCTGCCCTTGTCATCAGTGTTGGGACAGTGGAAGGTTGCTCTCTTTTCCTGTCTAGCACCTGTCCCATCCTACTCTGATGACAATATTCTGTCCTCCTGGGAATCATCCCATGGCCCCCACTCTGTCCCCATGGTTCAGGTGGAGTGAGTCTACCCAGGACTCCAGACCTGCCCATCAGAGCACTCTACCCCTGGACACGGTGATCGCTTATGGTTAAGAAGGTAACTTAATCACGGCAAACTGAGACAATTCTAGGACTTCTGTTGAACATATTGAAATGAGACAATCACACTTTTGCTGGAGTGGCTCAGATGATAATAAATAAGCCTCGTGATGTGGGCAACCGTTTCCACCCCAGGGTGAAGACTGTGCCTAAAAACAGAGCCAACACAGACGAAGGCAGAGGCAAGAGATGGGGGGAAAGGAAGCCAATTGCTGATGGCATCCTCTAAGTTCCTGGGTAGCTGCACCTAAAGATAAATCTACCTTTGGACTCCTTTTCAGTTATATTCGCCAGGGGATTTTCATTCTGTATTGGATACAGAAAAATCTATGAGTGATACAGAGGGAGACTAATACTGCTTAGCTATTGTTTGTGTGTGGAGGAGGGCACCTAATGGGATGAACACCTTCTACAGGATAGCATACTTAGAAAGGGCAGATGACCGTTCACTTTAGTCACTACCTGAGAGAGGAAAGCTCTGGTGTAGCTCATGTTGCCTCACCTTGGCACTGTTCCCAGCATCTCCAGGGTGGAGAAGGTGAAAAGCAAGAGGCCTAGACTGCTTCCCTCATTAAACTGTGATGAGAAAGGATGTCCGGTGGGGAAAGCGAAGAGACACGGAGTATGGGAGAATGCCTGGTGGTTTTCTGGTCCTTGACAAACTTCCTTTAGGCTTAGATGCCTGTGCCTGTAACTAACTTCCATAAGTAGACAAGCAGTTACGCTAGTTTATTTCTCAGGAAGTGAATAATCGCAAACTCTTGTCCTCTAGAAAGTGTCCAATAGGTGACAATGGGGGTACGCAAATAATTAGCCATGAGTTGTATAAATGTAAACCACGCCAGGGAAATCCTGTCTGCTCAGACCCAAGGGTGTAAATAAAAAGCAAGATACCAAAATGACTTTCCCATGGTACCCATGTCTTCCAGCCTCCTCTTCCTTCCTGCCACAGAAACAGTCTATCGTTTCCTCACCTCTCTCAGCGTCTCTGTCCACATAAACCACCGGAGATGAGACTGGCTCTGGGGTTGCTTTGGGAAAAGAGGTCTGGAGAGCCTGCCTTTCCTGAAATTGTCACCTCATCCTATGGAATATTGACTTTGCATGACGTTTATCTGAATGGCAAACAGATGATACTATTGCCTAAGAACATGGAAACTTGTTTCTCAGGAGCAGCACAAGGCAGCCAGGCTTGCTTGGGCTTTCTCCTGTGCTTTTGAAAGTGTGGTAAGTATAAGTCAGGGCATCCGAGGGACGGGTCTCTGAGAGATGGAATTTGCCGGGGACCAGCTATAGCCACACAATCAAAGATGTTCTAAGAAGTGCCCGTGATGTGACCTGGGAGTCCAGATAACAAGGAACCACTTTTCTCATCCTTTCCTTCCTTCTTTCCTTTTTCAAATTTATTGAGGTTTAATTTATGTAAAAGAGATGTGTCCATGAGGTTTTATAAGTGTGTACATCTGAACCACCACCAGAATCAAGGGTAAGGGTGACTTTTTATTTGACTTGGTTTAGCTGCTTCTTTTTTCTTTACCAGCTCTTAAACTGAGCATTCCACCACTCCACAGACGACGCAAAGAAAATCCTACACTTGAAAATTCATTACTTGCCTGGAAAAACTCCAATCACTCATGTTTTATAAAAATTGCTGAATGTATTAAAAAAATCAAGGTCTGGATGGATAACAAAAATGAGAAATTTGAGTTCTGAAAAGAATTCTCTGGGATGGATATACGAACTCTTCAAAATTAAAACTTGGGAAAACATGCCATGTCATCTCAATCACAATGATTCTTTCACTTTATGCATTTCTGTTAGCAGAAAACTTTTTTTTTTTTTTTCGTGGCAAAATACAACTTACTGAAAAATAATTTGCTTTCAAAGAAAGAATTTTTAGAACCCAATTAGGAAGTCCAGAAAACTTAATACAAATAGAATTTCCACTTAAACACAAGATGATTGAAAATAAAGACCTGTCCTTCCTGACATCTTCCCAGTGAAATTTCTGGAATTTTTTCCCCTCAGTTGCAAATTCCTTCCTGTGTTTTTGCCTCTCTTTTTCTGTCTTACAACTTAGACGAATGCCTACTGTGTCAGATACTATCCAGGGCTGAGGTTACAGTGGTGGTAAGGCAACTCTGTCCTTAAGGAATCTGTGGCCTTTGTTTTCTATCTCATAAACCCTCTCCCAATGTCATTCCACTTCTTGAGAGTCTGTTGCTCTTTGCAAAGTGTGGCTGTAAATGGGAAACTGGGAAAAGAGGGGAGCAGAAAAAGGAAGAAGAAAAGTAGCCTAGGAACTTTTCTCACTGATGAAGACCAGCAATTCTACTTATTCTCCCACTATTTGTCATGACTGGGGTTCATGGCAGAAAAAGATTCTAAAAATCCAAATCAATGAAAAGCAAAAAACCATTGAGAACAACCTAGTTCCCGTGTGTTTGCCTGAAACAGAGCTCTCCCTTAGCAACTCTGTATCAGGAAAAGAAAAAGCCACAGAAAGAAATTAAAGTCAGTGCCAATACAATGAGATACCAGAAACTTCCAATAGTTATTGAATTTCTTACATGTCAGAAATTTGGAGAAGAGAATAAACCGCTTCTGATGGCCGTGGTATTGTTATTCAGAGCACTGGCACAGTGAGTTATTAAATATAGTGTGATAGTCCACCACCAAATCTAAATCTGATAGATTCCAGCACTGACTGTGAATCCTGTTCAATTAAGTAGCTTCTTTATGAAAATATGAGAAGTAAAACCAATTCTATACTACAAATGCAATTGTGGTTTATAAGGAAATGAAAACAATTCATAAGAATAGACGTTTACTTCTTGAGATCAAAGGATGGACGTGGATGTGTTGGCATAGAAGCCCACTGCTCTTGGCTTAGAAGAACAGCTCAAGAAATTTACAGTGCACACTGTTATCAGAAATTTGAAACAGACAAAGGGCGTAGCTTTACAATAGCCACCATGTACTTGATTCTTTCTTAGGATTTCCATCTCTCTGCTTATATTTCCCATCTGTTCCTATATGCTGTCTACTGTATGCATTAGAGCCCTTAGCATGTGACTCATATTTATTTTAAGTTTCTGGTATGATAATTTCAACATCCCTGTCTGATCTGGTTCTGATGCTTGCTCTGTCTCTTTAAATTGTTTTTGTTTCTTTTTTTTTGCCTTTTAGTATGCTTTGCAGTTTTTTCTTGATAGCTGATGTGATGTGGCGGGTTAAAACTACTAGGCCTTTAGTGATGTGGTGGTGAGTTGTAGGGGAAGGGGAAGCATTCCACAGTCCTGTGATCAGGTCTCAGTCTGAGTGAGCCCATGCCTCCGGGCTGTGGACTTCACCAGTGTTTCTCAGTTTCTTTGTTCCCCTTAGGTGGGAAAGGCTGGCCAGAGTGGGTAGGAATTGGGTATTTCCTTGCCTCCAAGTCAGTTATGCTCTGTTACCTAGCTTTCCCTGAAGGCAGGCCTTGTTACGAAGAACAAAGTATTTCAGGATGGCTCCTTTCCTGCTCCCTTTTCGAGAAATGCAAGGGCATTTTTCTTCCATATTAACTCTGGGAATCTGGTGGAGCTCCTGGAGGTAAATCTCACAGTTTGCCACACCGCACGCACCGCCCCCCCCCGCAACTTCCACCCCCATGACAGGGTCCCCTGAGGTTTATACCTTTCAGTTGTCCCACTGAACCTCCAGTAGGTCGTCACTTACAAGTCAGGTTTTCCTACCCCGGGGCTGCTTCCGGCAGCAGCTCCACTCCTGACTCGGCTCCGGCGAGCCAGGACTCCCTGTTTGTGCCTGTCTGTCTCTCCAGTCTCTGGGCAGTGGCTGGCCCTGTGTCCTCACCTCTCTAATAAATCCAAGACGCGTTGTTGATTTTTCAGTCTGTTTAGCTCCTTACTTGTGAGGACAATGTGGTGACTTCCAAGTTCCTTACATTCAGAACCAGAAACTGGAAGTCTCCATCATGCCCTTGGTAGCAAAGTTCACGACTTGTGAAGACTTTTTTCTGTCTTTTAAATTCATAATAAGCAAGTACAGGGATACCTGGCCAAGACTGAGAACTTGTAAATCCCACTTTACAACAGAAAACTATCTAATTATTCCCTTCCTCTATTGCTAAATTTTATCCAGTAACTGAGCAGCAAATAAAGGGCAGTGAGTCGAGTGGAGAAAATTTTTGACTTAAAATTTGTAAAACTGTGAAATGAAAATCATTTTTATCTTTACAACAAACTCTTAGAAAAATTAAAAATTTTCATGTATATCTCAAGGCTACATATAAAGAAGGTTAATAATAGGAAACAGAACATTTTCTACTGTGCCTTTAAAATAAAGAAGAATCATATGAAATGAACTATCTGAGATGAGGAAAATTCTTCAATAATCTCTTACCAACCCTCTTTGGATATTATGCAACAAGAGAGAAAATCATAATGGAATAATAGCCTTCCACATAAAGGAATTATGGTAAGTTGACATTAGGTTGAGCTGCAGTCCAGTCAAAATGAAAGAAGTTCTGAGCTGAGCCTGTCAGTTTCTAAAAGAGGACCATCAGTGTATGTTTTTAGGCCGTCTTCCTCATATTCAGCCTGCAGTAAATAACTTGAACTGAGAATTGGCTTTTTATGGAGATTTATTACAATAACATTGCCATTCAAGAATAGGCAGCTATCATCATAAAGAGCAGATACAAAGGGATGTGACGATCCAAGACACAAAGAGAATTTGTCAAGGTGGGTAAATCATGAACTCATATTGCAAATAAATGCACACCACTAAAGCAATCTCTCATTAAGTCTTTTTCTGCCCTGGAAAAACCAAGTCAAGCAGCTGACTTGGATTTCCTACCTTGTCCAAGGAACCCTTGATCTTTCTAGAACTCAGAAATCAATGCCTGATCTCTCCATTTTAGGGTGAACATAGGCTACTCTGATGGAGAAAAGGTGTGGATTTCTTTGAACACTGAATCTGCTGTGGCCTGAGAGTCGACACGTATGATCAACAGTGCTGATTCAGCTTGCCTTCTTCGAGAGACCACAGAGCTACTGAAATCTACTACAAAGCCCTCCTGAAATATGAGGGGAGGGAACCAGCAGACTCCTTATTCCCGTCCTTGCCCTAAAAGTTGAAGAGGCTGGGCCTCCGTGTCTCCCCGCATTTCCTCTGGACACTGAAATCTGTGTAAGTGAATGTGTTTCCATGTCTAGCTTTGTTGTTTCAGCTGCCGTGAGAGCTGGGGGTATCAATTACTCCCTGCCTGGAGATGCTGACCTGCACAACAGCTCCAGGCTTCAAGGCTGGCCTCCCCCTTCTCTAACTGCCCCACGTTTCAATAAATGCCTGCCTGTTGGAGTCTTCCTGAGGTAACCACTCTGGCCTTCCCAGCCCCACCAGATGATTCATTAGGTTGAATTAACCCTTTAAACACTACTATTTACCAAAGGGTCCCTGGGGATTCTCACACACTCCATCATTTTTAGCTATTATAAACAGCCAATCCCAGCAGGGTGGAATCCACTTTAAGGTTACTCAGGTTGACAATGTGGGTTTTGTTAGTCCCAATTTACTTAAAAGCTCAAGACAGTATTTACTTTGTGAGAGCGGGCCTATGCATTTTCATATCCCAGCCTATGCATTTCAAATATGCCTCTTGCCATAAACACCTAAGTGGGCATTCCACAAAAAGACTGAACCAGGAAGAGGTGATCACGCCAAGCCTGTGGGGTTACTCAGGATCTATTTTCATGCCTCCATTATCCAGGCATCCTTTTTGGTTGTTGCCATTTTCTGCCTATAATCAGCTGTGTGCACAATGAGTGGGGCCTGCCAAATGGCCATTTGTGGGCGCAATTAGACACCTGTGCCTTCAAACAAGTTGCAAGCACCTAATTGTGTCTGCATGTAGCCACTTGTTGGTGCAATTATCCAGAAATCCAGGTGTGCCTGGTATTATGCACAATTTAAAGGGCAAAAAGAAGTGTTTTCCAAAAGAGAAGACTCAGGTTGGACATGTACCCTTCAGACTTTAGTGAGGTGGTTCAGGAGAAGGTATCACTGTTCTGTCTTTATGGAGCCTCTTCATTTTAGGGTGTATAGCAGTGCTGCCCAATAGAAAATAACTCGGGCACCTATATAATTTATACTTTCCTAATTGCCACATTAAAAAGTAAAATGAAATTGGTAAAACTAACTTTAATAATTTACTTTATTTAACCCAATTATCTGAAATACTATCTTTTCAACATGTAATCAATATAAAAATAATTAATGAGCTATTTTACATCTTTTGGGAGAGGGTTGTGCTAAATTTTTGGAGCTTGGTGTGTATTTTACACTTAAAACACATCACAATTCAGGCTAGTCACATTTTAAGTAGTTGATGATCACATGGAGTATTGGCTACCATATTGGAAAGTGTAGGTCTATAAAGAATTGTTTTCAACTGTGATTAAATGCTTCAGGTTTTTAACCTTTAAGCACTTCCCTGAATATTTACACAGCCAGACTTCAAGGAAAGAACATCTGAAAATGCTGTTTAGTGTCTTAGGGTTGTCCTTGGTTAACATGACTCTTCATAATAGGAACTGCCAGTAAAATAAAGAAAAATGTTGAAAATCTGTTTTTACCTCTTTGCATTTTATGAAGAACATGTGGGGACTAGGTTTGGAAGTGACAGCACAAGCTGTGTAGACAGAATTAGAAGAGGGGTAGCTAGAATAGGAATGGAGGTGGAAGTAGGGCACTTAGGAAAAGGCAACGGACCCTAGATTGCGGCAGGTCTGCACTGTCCCTTGTTACACATCTACACAGTTGTTCCAATCTATCCAGGTGAGATGGCTTTAAGATCATTTTAATAGAAAGTATGATTCATCTTGGTTGTATTTGGGGATCACTGAACTAAAATTTGGTAAGAAACTCAAGAAATTACCTTTCTTTAACTGTAAAATGGAGAAACAATGGTTCTCATTTGATATAGCTGTAGTGAGAATTAAATGAGTTAATACATGTTAAAACACTCCATACAGTGCCTACACATAATCAGCTATCAATTAATCTGTTGCTGTGATCATCCTCTTCATCATCAATATCACCATGATTTTTATCATGGAATTTATTCTTAAGTCATTCCAGAATAATATGCATCTATCAAACACATAGACACATATATATGTATGTAAACACACACACATATATATATGCACACATACACACATACAGAGCTTTGGAGAAGAGAGATGACTTACTTCTGCTTTGTATATGATTTCCAGCCTCTCCCTATCCCTTCAGTCATCACTGCCATGCACTCAGCTACGGAAGTGCAGAAATCAAATGTCAGCATCTCTGATTCTCTCATCATTCCTAATGGACGTAAAGATCATGACAATAGGCACTGGCCTGAGGACTGGTTAAATGAAGGTTTAAAGCCATTTGTAGTGCTCTTTCATTTCACAGAAAGAATCCATGGAGAACACATATTTTCTTTCTGGTATAAATACCCCCGGAATCAGTGGACATGGAACAACAGACTGGTTCCAAATAGGAGAAGGAGTACGTCAAGGCTGTATATCGTCACCCTGCTTATTTAACTTATAAGCAGAGTACATCATGAGAAACGCTGGGCTGGAGGAAGCACAAGCTGGAATCAAGATTGCTGGGAGAAATATCAATAACCTCAGATATGCAGATGACACCACCCTTATGGCAGAAAGTGAAGAAGAACTAAAGAGCCTCTTGATAAAAGTGAAAGAGGAGAGTGAAAAAGTTGGCTTAAAGTTCAATATTCGGAAAAATAAGATCATGGCATCTGGTCCTATCACTTCATGGCAAGTAGATGGGGAAACAGTGAAACAGTGGCTGACTTTATTTTTCTGGGCTCCAAAATCACTGCAGATGGTGACTGCAGCCATGAAATTAAAAGACGCTTACTCTTTGGAAGGAAAGTTATGACCAACCTAGAAAGCATATTGAAAAGCAGAGACATTACTTTGTCAACAAAGGTCTGTCTAGTCAAGGCTCTGGTTTTTCCAGTGGTCATGTATGGATGTGAGAGTTGGACTATAAAGAAAGCTGAGCGCCGAAGAATTGATGCTTTTGAACTGTGGTGTTAGAGAAGAATCTTTGAGAGTCCCTTGGACTGCATGGAGATCCAACCAATCCATCCTAAGGGAAATCAGTCCTGGGTGTTCATTAGAAGGACTGATGCTGAAGCTGAAACTCCAGTACTTTGGCCACCTGATGCGAAGAGCTGACTCATCTGAAAAGACCCTGATGCTGGGAAAGATTGAGGGCAGGAGGAGAAGGGGATGACAGAGGATGAGATGGTTGGATGGCATTACTGACTCAATGGACGTGGGTTTGGGTGGACTCCGGGAGTGGGTGATGGACAGGGAGGCCTGGCGTGCTGCGGTTCATGGGGTTGCAAGGAGTTAGACAGGACTGTGACTGAACTGAACTGAATCAAGAATGTTACATACTTTTATGTAACAATTAAGTATATTATACAATTAGGTTACACATTTACACACCTGCACCTCCCCTGCCCACTGGTAACCTATTCTTTATTTCTTTCCTGACTACCCTGAGAATATTCATTCAACAGCCTATTTATCTTGAATTCTATGCCTGTTTTCACTAGTTGTCCAAAGGCACACCAAAGTATTTCTTCTTCATCCCTTCTATTTTTAGTCCCCTACATCAGCCAGTAAGAGAATTGAGCATGCCCAGTTTTCCTCTAAGTGTCACTAATAAATACTCTGGCTAATTTCTTGAGTGGCAATACCACTCCCTGTAACAGATCCCTCCCTCCTCCTCCTTCCCTCCTGTTCATGCCCAGACACTTCAAGAAAAACTTTCCTTGTTTCTATTAGTTCCTCCCATTGCCAAAAGCATTTGAGGAAAAGGCAATAATGTAGACTAGTCTAGAGAATTTTCTAGATAAAAAATTCCCATAGGCAGAAAAGCCATCAACCTGGAGAGTGGACAGATGCCTCCTTTAGAACCTCGATAACTGCTTCCAGCTACTTCCTCACCCTTCTCTGACTGAACCTGCTTTTTCTCAAGCACCACTATTAAAATAGATGAAACATGACTTCTTATTCAGTTTTATATTTTCTGCTTTAATTATCAACATTATAATGGTATTCTTCAAAGTAATTTTTTTCCCATTCTGTTTCCTTTCATTACTTCTCATTTTTTATGTTCAGACTCCAGTGTGTTACTGCAGAAGGCAAGAGGGTGTGAGTTATTCTGAGCCCATCATCTGCAGAGACTGCCCAATCTGGGGTAGGCATGTCAACATCCCATGGCAGCAATATTTTAAAAATGCTTTTCATGTGGACAGCACTTCGATTATGTAACAGGCTAAATAGGGTTTGTATGACTGTCTGCCTGGCAACCTGCTCTCCAGACAACATCCTTTCGATGAAAAATGCACGCCAAGTTCCAGGACACTTGGTTTATACACAGACTGTAGAGACACAACTCATTTGAGATTGAGGATGGACTGATGAGGCATGGATTTCGGCTAGCTCATCTGTGTCTTCTCATCTAGTGGCAGTCAGAAATCAAGACAGTGGGACCAGGGCCCACCATCTGGGGGCCAGGACGTGGTCTAAACTCAATGTGTAGAAGCTACCTCACAGGGAGTTATGTGCCTGAAAACTGGAGTGATGTCTTCTTCCACCATCTTTTTCTTCTAAAAAAATCAAATGACAGTCTTTAGACTCTTCAGGTGTCTTTAACTGAAAATATTAGTAATTCTCAGTCCTATTCAAATGCTTGAAATGTGAGCCTTTTCTCATTTTAAGATACATATTTCCAAAAGTATCCAGGTATTTTATACATAAATTGCAATCAAAACGGATAGGTAACTTTCAGTTTGAAATACAATCATTTAGAGCCAAACTTGACATGATAATTCCAAAGAAAGCTACTATAATTATTACTTCATCACAAACAGAAGCTTTTTTCTAAGGAACTTTACTGTCTTATGCCTTCCTGTGATTCAACAAATGAAGAATGGGATGACCATCTGTGGAATGGTTGAAAAATAGGAAGGTTTAAATCTTTCTTATGTGACTATCATTAGTAGATCCATTTGTGTTCAAAGTTCCATTCTTTGTGATTAATTCTTTTACTAAATCTAGCCATGTAGAATGAGACATTTAAAGGCCCCTTTTTTAGACACTGAAACTTATTCTTTGAATAAAACTTTAAAAATTGGCATTAGCATAGCTTTTTGGAACCAAATCTGAGATGGAGGTCATTGATGCATGTTCTCAGCTCACCCTCTGGTCATGGAACTTTAGTCTTCGCCATGAAGCAATATCAACATGCCCTCTTGTTAAAGTGTCACTACACACATGTCATCCCCATTATTACAGATGTCAAGAAAGAGACAGGAGAAATCTGTTTTATTATATCCATGAATGATAGCAAGAGATTGGACCTTCCACGGGGCACTCTGCTTAAATGGGTGATTCAGAGATGCTGTGCCTCATACTTGAAAAAAGATCTAAATTTATTACGTTTAATGTTTAATATAAATCACCAAACCTGCATGTGTTATAAAAATGAGCTAAAATGCTGCTCAACAGACATTATTAAAGAGTCTTAAGTACAGAGCCATTTCTAATTGGTAAAAGTTCACAGATGAACACTTCTTGCAAGTACTCATTTTAAAGAAATATTTCTTCCAGGAAGAAGGCCCTTCAGGGTGAGATATAATCCAGGGAGCATATCTCTTCAGGAAAGCATCATCTTTATGTTCACAAAAGGAATCTCAGTGGAATTTACAGTTGAAACCTTATTCCTTCTTATTTTAATATAGGACAAAATCAAGGTTAAAAAGAATGAAGAACACAGTGATAAACAGTTCAAGCGAGTGCGCCTGCAGTAAAACTTCTGAATGTGAGGCAGTAAATATCAAGAGCCAATCAGCTATTATTAGTCTCAAAAAAATTGAAAGAATAGTGCAGAAAATTATCTGTGCTGTTTTTATCATCTTGATTAAAGGATATAAACAGGAGTAATTTAAAATTAATCTGTGGAAGACTGTGCTGTCATTTCAATTAAAGGAAAAAGAATCATCCTTTAGCTGTTACAACTCAGCGAAGGTACCAGCTTAAACCAGGGAAGTC
Source organism: Cervus elaphus (assembly GCF_910594005.1). Classification (NCBI taxonomy): domain Eukaryota; kingdom Metazoa; phylum Chordata; class Mammalia; order Artiodactyla; family Cervidae; genus Cervus; species Cervus elaphus. The sequence goes on from NC_057822.1 coordinate 40,325,006, forward strand.
TGGCCTCCAAAATGGGATGGGCGCAGTAAACCAATTTTCAGCCACAAAATGTGATTTGCAAAATTGGTTTGAAGTAGTGCTGGCTGGATACCACCTCTGCTGGGGAGTGAAATTAAAACTGTCATCCATTCACACAAAGTCCCCAACAGCTTGGCGGCCTCTGGCATGTGCTGGTTCATAACCACAGCTGCCTTCCCTTTTGGCACAAAGATATCCTTTGGGGACCCTGTTTTACAGCTCGTTTATGAGAATTCTCGAACCCGTCATGGAAAGGTACCACTGGATCACAAGGAAGAGCGTGTCATCGAGAAGGAGGACAAGAAAGGCCCGGAAAAACTGACTAAGCCAGTGACTTGTTTTGTTCCCTTATATAGATCACTCGGATTTTTCTGATTCCTTGACTTTGACATTTTTCTCCACTGCCACATTCCCCTACCTGCCCCCTCCCCATGCCAGCCACATTTTTTCCCAAAAAATGTAGATTCTGAACAACTAGATATAAGAAACAATGACTCTCTTTTCTGTTTTGAAAAGAGAATTCAGGGCCCTTAAAAATAAACAACTGGAATGTTGGAGTGCTGGAAAGAGAAGTATTTTCCTACAGCTGATTTTTGGTGGAAATATCTGCATTTTTATATTTTACTGCTTTATTCATTATGCTACTTTTACAGTGGATAAACTTTATTATAACATGTGTGTGTATTAGTTGCTCAGTCATGTCTGACTCTTTGCAATGCCATGGGGTGTAGCCTGCCAGGCTCCTCTGTCCATGGGATTCTCCAGGCAATAACGGAGTGGGTTGCCATTCCCTTCTCCATGGAAACTTCTTGACCTAGGGATATAGCTCATTATGATCAATTTTAAAAAATAAATATTTACCAAATGCCTACTATCTAGCTGGGTACTACAGAAGAGACAGGAAAGTTTAAGACATATGTTTACCTTCAAAAATTTCATACTTTCTAGTTGGTAGATAAGATAAAAGTGTGTTTAAAAAAAGATAATTTGACAGGCTATGTCAATGCATAAATTCATGCAAGTATGACATAGATTTGGAACTTACTACAGAGTAACATAATTGTTATATAACAGTAAAATCTGGATGGTAATGAGGTCAGCTTGAAAGGTGGATTTGGGGCCACTTTATTTCACACCATTGTGTCAAAAGTGTTTTCCTCATTCACTTTTATAATCCTTATGATTCTGGTCTACATTATTCAACCCATCTTGTAAAGGTATGTACTTTGTGTTTTATAGTAGCGACATCTGCTTATGTACTTCGTCAGTAATTTCAGTGTAGCTTCCATATAGGTGCCACAGTGATGGTAAAGGTTATAGATGTACCATTCCTAACTTCTTAAATGTCACAAATGCATGCAAGAGAATGGTCTTGCTTTTGGGGGAGGATCTTCTACTTTGAAGGCACATGGTTAAAGAGTTGACAAGGAGTTTAAACACTTGCTTTGAATGACACGATGCTAATGAAACTTCACCTAACATCGTATTATTTGGCATTTGTGTACAGTCAATTGACTTATGGAAGTTTATTTGGTTTAATGCACTGAGAACACCTGTCAAGATAAAGTAAGAAAAGAAGAGAGTCTGCAGGAAACTGGCTTCTGGGGTGGTTACTGGGACTCACTGGTGGAAGGGCAGTTGCTCTATGGTTAATGGATGTAATGTTAAGGGCTTTTGTTAGTAGCCCTGGTGAGAAACTGTCTAGAACTTACTAAAGGGTGCATGGTCATCGATGCAGAGAACAATTCAGTGAAGTGGCTTCTGCAAAGGCTTGGTATCTGTCTAGAGCCTGGGCTGCTTCCTATCAGCATTACTCTTATCAATGTTCAGACATAAACGTCAAAGGACAGCCCACAAAATAAAGAACACCTTTCTTTGGGAAGTAACAGCTGCTTCTGAACCAACCCACAAGGCAGGTCAAGAACGCAGAAGGCTACCCAGGTACCTTCAAAACCCACTGTATTAAACCATATGTCAAGAATAAGGAGACTGGAGGCACTGTAAACGCGTGAATGGAGAGGGCAATGGCACCCACTCCAGTCGTCCTGCCTGGAAAACCCGTGGACGGAGGAGCCTGGTGGGCTGCAGGCCATGGGGTCGCGAAGAGTCGGACATGACTGAGCGACTTCACTCTCTCACACAAACATATGAAAGGATCCTATTGAAATAGTTATTTCCATAGGGTTTTTTGATCTCAGGGAAACAAAATTCTTTGCAAACATTATTTATCTTTAAACTATCCTTGTGAAATATTTAAATATCTATTATCCGCTTTACTTTTATTCTCCTTAGGTTTTTTTTTTTTGGTTTGTTTTTTGTTGTGTAATTTGGCCCAGATGGGATTAAAATATAGAATCCATGTAGATTTGCTTTCTCCTTAAAAAATTCACCTATCATCCACTGTGCGTCAAATCCTTTGAATTAGCACCTATTTACAATCTTTTCCCATTTCCCTGCCACATTTTAAGCCTAAAACTCAGAAAAAGCATTTTCTCCAAACATTTGTTTTTTGGCTCCAATGGACACTCTTTCTGTTTGGTTGGTTTTTGAAATAGCAAACAGGATACTCAAAAATGTATCCTGATGTGGAACATGATTTGCTCTTACCAGAGCCAAAGAATAGTTAAAGAGGCAGCCAGTGGCTTTTCCCCCCTCTCTGTTAAAGTTACTTTTGAGATGGGCCATTGACAGAGACAGATGATGAAGCCACAGGCTCCATTTTCAAGTCTGTAAATGCTACCTTTGGGAGGGCATCTCTTGTTAACTCCTCAGTGGTTATCACCTTAGAACTCCTACAGGTCTCAGGGCCCTCTCCTGACCAACACAGAAAAGAATATAATATTATCCTATATATATTATTCCAGGAATTCCCATTTTTAAACTCATTACTGTAACTCTGAGGAGAAAGACTTCGCCTCCTGTTTGAGGCAACCTGTTAGAATGATGTGACATTGCCCCCAGTTAGAGCACAAAGTCAAGGAGTCTTACTGATTCTGGCATTTGTTAGGAATTAGGCAGGGGGCCAAGGGGCAGTATTTACTACCAGGAATGACTGGAAGTCTCTCTGAGAAGAACAGAGTTCACAAATGAGGACTGTTGGTATAGGTATTTTTGGAATTATTCTAGAAGAGCAACTATCTCCCATAGCTTGAGTGTGTGAACAACAGTGTAAAACAAGATGCACATGGCATAGTGATGGGGGCAGTTCTTGGCCGTCTCCCTGGGAAACCTCCCCCTGGGAACCATCATACGATTGGTACCAGAATGACACCTGGGCTGGCAGAGAAAACACCGAGTGACATGTTTAGTCCTGCTTGCTGCCCTCCTCTGCTAAGTTCTCTGCAGGCCGTCCGTGAACTCCCCACCCTCTTAATTTGATGCTTTTCACATTCCTAAAGAATGAGGTTCTCATCATGAAGTTGCCACAAGAGTTATTGGTTTTAGTAAGCTTTGATGTCCATTTTTCTTTCTAAAGACAGTTTTTGCTGCACATGGTATAACACTGTAACTGTGGTTTCTGAAATTCTGAAATAATAAGTGTTTTATCTTTAAGGACATTTTTTGCTATTCTGTGGTGAAGTTGTCAACACCTTTTAATACATACGATTTTCTCCTTCCCTCCCATATATAATTTCTTCCATATTTTCAGATACTTACATCATCTAAGCCAATTTGTTGGCACGTTTCACCCATACCATAGAGAGAAACCACGGTATAGATTTTAAGTGCTGACAGAGAAAGAACTGTTAATTTGCCTAGTCTGCAACCTGTACAGTTTTCGACTTATATAGAATATAAATTTTCCCGATATTCATATTGATGCTTTATTAACTACTGGTGTGCTGGGTTAAAAAAGAGGTGGGTTTTCTAAAGATGATTATTTCCTATTTGTACGTTCCTAGCACTTGCATACTGTTCATGGTGAGCAATGACATAGCTTTAGTGCAGACATGTCTGCAACTGAGAAATCCCTTCTTCTGGCAGAAAAACCAAAGCAAAACACTGCTCAAGGATTCTGTTTAAGCTTGAGGCATTTTTCAGCTTTGTACATCTCAGTTTCCTTTCCCTATGTACGTTTCAAATCTCATTGTATGATTCACCAGGGATGACTTCTAGTTCTCTATGTGACATCTCATCATCCTCCTCAGAACCGGAACTGTCACAACACTGCCTTCCCACCAGATCTTGCACCCCATCCTCTATCATCTACCAAGGACAATGACACCTCCATCCACCCAGCTAGCCAAGGCCTGGACCCGAGAATTACCTTGGTTACCACACTTCCCCTCAGTGACCACGTCTAATCAGCCATCGAGTCACATCAACTTGTCATCTTAAAAGCACAGGCTTTCTTTTCTTCCTGGCATTCCCCACTGTTACAGCCTCACTTTAGGCCCTCAGCATTTCTCATAAAGATTTTATCAATAGCTTCCCTTTGTCTTTTCTTGTCCTGCTGCTGGGAAAGATTGAAGGCGGGAGGAGAAAGGGACGACAGAGGATGAGATGGTTGGATGGTATCACTGACTCAATGGACATGGGTTTAAGCAGACTCTGGGAGCTGGTGATGGACAGTGAGGCCTGGGGTGCTGCAGTCCATGGGGTTACAAAGAGTCAGACACGACTGAGCAGCTGAACTGAACTGATTCTAGTCTTGTCCCTCCAATTTATTCTCCATGAAATTGCCAAGGAGCCTTTTCTACAATGCAAATCTGATTAAACCAACCTCTTGTTAAAAAGCCTTCAATGGCCTGAGGGTTTCTGAGTAAAATCAAACTTCTTAACCTGTTGTACAAGAGGCTACATATCTTGCCACTTCCTCAATTCAAATTCAATGTATGCAAATAAAATTCTAGCACTTTATATACTCTAGTGCTATCTATCTACCAGTCTCTTTCCCACTCCGTACCCAAGCCACCAGAGACTAGACAGTAAAGCCCTGGAGACAAGGAATGTGTTTCATTGAAGAGCATTCCCTCAGTGCCCAGTTCAGTGCCAGCTACGCGGCACTGTCCAACCAAAAGCTCACTGGATGAGTGGATGAAGGAATAAATCAACGAAGTGTCATGCTTTCCACCACCACGATCTCTTCCAAGTGTGCTAAGTCACTTCAGTCGTGTCCAGCTCTTTACAATTCTATGGACTGTAGTCTGCCAGCCTCCTCTGTCCATGGATCCTCCAGGCAAGAATACTGGAGTGGGTTGCCATTTCCTTTTCCAGGAGATCTTCCCGACTCAGGGATCGAACCCGCATCTCTTACATCTCCTGCATTGGCAGGTGAGTTCTTTACCACTAGTGCCATCTGGGAAGCCCTCTTCCAAGTGGAGAATGCTAGATTAAATGTCCCTCAACAACTCAACATCTCCAACTTCCTATGCTCATCTCAGGTGTCATGTTAACACAAAGCGTAGGCTGACTTTCTTCATTGGATTCCATCTTGCCTCCATCTTTTCTTTACTCAGCCTCAGCCAGATTCCCTACAACTTTTCCTCCTACACATAAAGTGCACTAAATCGAACTCTAATCTTCTTAAAGAGTTAATGTGCCTCCCTAAATGACTAATTTACTACTAGAGAGTGACTTAGGCACTAGGGAGAATCTGGCTCATTATTTAATAGCCAATAAGGCCAGCTGTTTCATTTCAAGAAATTAATGGTCTTTAAAACCTTTCCATATTGTACCAACTGCTCTTCTCGATGGAAAGCCAAGTGACTTTTATTAGTAAGGTTGATAAAATCCAAACCCTGTTAGTTCTGCTCTAGCTTTCTTCATAATACCAACAGAGTCTTCTGGGACATCTGGTTATTTTTGCTTTACTCACCCTGTTGATTCTTTGAGAGATTTTCTTTGCTGGATTTTCTTTGGTTGCTTCCTTAGAGACCACAAAAGGTGGTCCAACAGCTGCACTCCCTGGCCTGATGGCTTGACCCCCAGCCTTCTTGACTTCTCAAGGAATGCCTTTCAACATTAAGCCTAATTTGGCTGAGACAGTGAGCAGCTTGTTACTTTCAGGTTAGCTCATTCCATTTTTAGCCACCTGAAATTACTCAATGTAAAAAAAAATCACATTCAGTGGATGTTTTATGTAACCATCTTTCTCTTACTAATATCCTACCATTATGCAAAAAGGTCAAGGAAAGGCTAGATGAGGCCACAAATCCATATTATGAGACAAAGATACAGCAGGCCTTAAATTTTTAGCCCTTGATCAGTATTTTATTTGAGGACATTCAACTTTTAAGAATAAGAATGAAAAGAACGCCTTTGCCATATGCCAGCAACTAATGCCTCTATTCTTTTCAAATATAAACTGTTGCCAGTAGCATATGAAAAACTATATCACAATATCCTATGTACATTAAGTAGATTATTTATCTAAATTATATACAGCAGGGGTTGCTATGGTTTAATGTTAATATTTTACTTTCTTTGGTTTTCCTGAAGTTTTATGCAGCTATAATTTACAGCAGGATCTACGCAGTACTTTTTGTTCCAAAGAAGATTGCTGTCTGCTCATTCCCATGAGTCGCTTCCACTCCCTCTCTATTTTCTGGGGATGAGAACAGAATGTTATTTTTCAAAAGCTGGAAGATAGTAGAATGTGTAAATCCTTTTTAGGAAGCACTGGTGAGCACATAAATGTGGCCTTGGAAACTTAAGCAGGTTGTGTATTTCATGCTGCTGGTGAGTGTGAGCAGGGAGGGGAATGGGGACACAGAGCCAAGAGTTCAATGCCATTCAACCTGCTTTCTGGGATTTATATGCTGGGAAGGTTTTGTTCTTGCTAAAAGCAGACAAAAAATGCAGGGTCCAAAACAGAGATGTCTATACACATTGTACTATGTGAAGCTGAGAGGTAGACCAAAATAAGTCTTTTTGTTTGTTTGTTTTTGCTAAAACTGTCATATCCACTCTGATATTGAGGACACCTTTCAATAATAGTATTTGGGTAGTATTTCAATATTATTTCAATAGAATTTGGGTATTTGTAAATTCATAAAATTTACAAATGAAGTATTCTCTCTGAAGGCATTAGTTAACATTTCATTGAAAGAAAAATGATAGCCAATGGAACCACAATGTGAGGATTTTCTTTAAGATGAGTTTACAATAAATTCCTTGAACTTAGTGAGTCTTAAACTTACTACATTACAGAACTCTCCTCCTTACTCCTTCCCTCAGAAATATGTATAGAATATCATTCATGAAAAGCTTGACATGTACTCTTAGGGAGTTTGAAGATCCCCTGAAGCCCAGTGGTAGGTAGCTTCGATATGTCAGATCAGGACCACAGAGGAAGAACCCCTCCTCTCACAGTTCCTTTGGGGTCAGCCAAGTTGACACATATACTGTCTCAACACAAGTCTCCTTCCAGTAAAATTGTCAAAGAAATTAAATGAGAAACTTCCAATAATATCAATGCTGCCTTTGAGGAGCGCACACAGAGCTCTTATCAAGCAGATCTGAGGACCACAGGGATGCAGGTTCCAGGAGGTTCCTACACCTGCCCATTCTGCAGAGGGTCATGGAGGCTGCCAGAGGGTCAGCAGAGGAGAACAGATTTTACAAGAGGAAGTGCACCTAAAGAGAGAAGCCCACTGAGGTGGTCCCGACCACCCCCACAACACTGAAGACCTGGTGTTGTACCACGTTAAAAGGGTCTTGGTCAGAATATGCTTCAGGACACGTGTCCTGACACAGGGCCTAACTGCAGTGAGAGAAGGATATAAATTGACTGTTAATGCATGCCGATAAACTGCACAGATATCTTCCATGGTGTTTGTACAAAGCCATTTAGCATTCTAGACTGCCATGTATTTTTTTATGATAATAACAACATCATGGTTGAAATTACTTGAAACTATGTTATGAAAGTACATTACTGCTTAAAATGACACATATTCAAAACTTTCATTCAGTAGAATAAATACATGAAAAAATAAACCACAAAGAACTGGAAGAAAATATGGGTTAATGTTTCTATAGTCAAAGCTACGGTTTTTCCAGTAGTCATATATGGATGTGAGAGTTGGACCATAAAGAAGGCTGAGCACCAAAGAATTGATGCTTTCAAACTGTGGTGCTGGAGAAGATTCTTGAGAATCCCCTGGACTGCAAGGAGATCAAATCAGTCAATCCTAAAGGAAATTAACCCTGGATATTCACTGGAAGGACTGATGCTGAAGCTGAAGCTCCAGTACTTGGCCACCCAATGAGAAGAGCTGACTTATTGGAAAAGACCCTGGTGCTGGGAAAGACTGAAGGCAGGAGGAGAAGGGGACAAAAGAGGATGAGGTCATTGGATGGCATCACCAGCTCAATGGACATGAGTTTGAGGAAACTCTGGGAGATAGTGAAGGACAGGGAACCCTGGTAGCAACTCTGGGAGATAGTGAAGGACAGGGAAGCCTGGCATGCTGCAGTCCATGGAGTTGCCAAGAGTTGGACATGACTGAGCGACTGAACAAATAATATTTATCTGATCTGATGATGGGAGACAATTTTTTACAAACAAAAGCAAAGAATAAATCATCAGCCAAAGACTGAAGTTTTAACTTATAAAATTATAAATTCCTATTTACTATAAAGTTAAATTTAAATAATGTTCAGTTCAGTTCAGTATGTGTCAGCATAGTTGTGTCCCATTCTTTGCGACCCCATGGACTGCAGCACGCCAGGCCTCCCTGTCCATCACCAACTCCCAGAGTTTACTCAAGCTCATGTCCATTGAGTTGGTGATGCCATCCAACCACCTCATCCTCTGTCATCCCCTTCTCCTCCCGCCTTCAATCTTTCCCAGCATCAGGGTTTTTTCCAATGAGTCAGTTCTTCTCATGAGGTGGCCAAAGTATTGGAGTTTCAGCTTCAGCATCAGTCTTTCCAATGAATATTCAGGACTGATTTCCTTTAGGATGGACTGGTTGGATCTCCTTGCTGTCCAAGGGACTCTCAAGAGTCTTCTTCAACGTCACAGTTCAAAAGCATCAATCCTTCGGTGCTCAGCTTTCTTTATAGTCCAACTTTCACATCCATCCATGACATTAAATAATTTTAACATGTTTTTAAAATAATTTTAACATTAAATTTTTAAAATTTAAATATTAAATTATTTAACATTAAATAATTTTAACATAACATTAAATAATGTTAACATGTGACAAAGTGTCAATGCCTTAATATATGAAGAGTTCTAGTAGATCAAGAAGAAAAAGATAAACCCAGATAGAAATGATAGCAAGCAGATAGGCTACCACAGACTTTAAAAATATGCAAATTTCAATAAATATATGAGAAAAATTCAACTTCCCTAAGAGTAAGGCAGTAACAAATTAAAACAGATGGTGATCATAATTCTTATTTTTGAATCTCTTAAATTGACACAGTTTAGAAAATATTTTGTATTTAGTGTTGGTGAGGGTGTAAGCTTGTACACCCTATTCATAGGTCAGTCTGGAAGTATACATCAAGAACTTTAAAAATATTCACCCTCTGACCTAGTAATACATGCCAGGAATTTATCCTGAAGCCTGCTTAACTTCTATCTATTTTATTCTCAGGAAGACGAACTTAAGCATCTTAATTGAACTGGATGTAACTGATCCATTTTGTAGGCTTCACAACACAACACTGGTATCTTACCATAAAGTCTAAGGCTAAGGTAAGACAATGGAGCTCAAAGGAGTGACATAACTAGGGCTACATGACTCGTCCCTGCATTTGGCTCACGTCCTGCTATTCTTAATTGGAGCAAAAGTGGTGTGTTGAAATCCATGCAGAACTTGACCTGGTATGTGTTTATAGCCATGATCATAAGTAAAGTCACTACAGACACTCAAACATTCATTAAAAAGCATCTTTGATTTAGGCACCTTCCTACCAAATTTCCATTTTCCTGAGGCTTTCCATAATCCTGGGGGTATTCCCAGAGGTGCCGCTATATTTTAGTGATGTTCTGAGCATGGGCTCAACAGAAAATGAACTTGTCAAAGACTTTACATCATTTTGATGAATTGCATATTTGAGTGAAGAGAAACCAGAAATGCATTCTTCTGGGGTTACGCTCTTGGGCTGCCCTGCCGATGCTATCGTTATTCATTGTATTCCACATGAGATGCAACTAATTCACAGAACACGTCCTCCAAAAATAAAATGAAGGCATCAAGACAGTCTAGGGCTACTTAGTAATTACATACTTTTTCTCTCATGAAAGGCAACCAGGACTGATCTGCTCTGACTCTGGGGACTGGACATGAGCTGGAGCTGGGCTGCTGGGACCCACCCAGAGCTCCTCAGCACTGAGGGGCCATTGCAGGACTTTCTATAAGGAACTGTGCTTCGAGGTTTATGGCGTCCTCTTACCAGGGTCCGGGACCTGCTGGGGAACTGGCTTCTTTAGCAGCAACCCTCAGCCAATGACAAACAGGACTTGAAAGATAAATACCGCAGCATCCTTGCCTCTTGAAAGGACAGGACAAGGTGTGCATTTGTACTGTTTCCAGTGGTCCTAAAGGAACTGATTCCTATCGGCTGCCCCCAGCAGGACCCTGCTTATTAAGCTGGTACCCTGTACTCGGTAACAGCTTTCTTCCCTTCCCTTCCTCACTCCCCTTCCAGGGCTTCATGGGGTTGCTTCACACATAAAATTACTCACTCCAAAATCTTTGTTTCCGGGTCTTCAAACCCAGTCTAAGGCTTCAGAATGAGCACATTTTTTACTTCTGAGTCTGTACTAGGATGAGAACTTCCACTGTCCCTTCTTACTGCTGCTGTTGCTACTGAGACAACAGTATGAAGAACTTCCTTTTTTTTTTTTTCAGATCTACAAATTATTCACATTTTGCCCCATTTACCTTGTCATTTTTCCTGTTTTCTTTCATTCTGTTCCCTTCCCCATCCATTCCCTCTCATGGTCTCCCCATGTATGTATACATAACATATAATACATGTTATTACATGTATCTACAGAGAAGGAAATGGCAACCCACTCCAGTGTTCTTGCCTGGAGAATCCCGTGGACAGAGGAGCTCTGCAGGCTGCAGTCCTTAGGGTCACAAAAAAGTCAGACATGACTGAGCAACTAAGCACATATGTACCTACACATTATTATTTCCTGAACCATCTGAGCATGATCTGGAGACTTGTACCTTTTCACCCATAGGTGTTTCAGTCATATTTCTGAAGAACAAGGGTATTCTGTTTTATAAGCACAGCACAGTTACCAAAATGATTTCCACTGTTCCTTCTTCCTGTCATGATTATGCTTTTCGGGGTCAGAGCTATGCTTAGTCACAGAATGCCAGATGGCATTAAGTCACCAATTCTTCCCATGTGAGAACAATATCAATTCCAGAATTAACTTACACAGACAGTGATAGATAAGCCTCTACTGTCCACAGAAGCAGTGAAGACAAGTCACCACCATGGAGCCCAGGCCCTAGCAATCTGTCCTGCCCCCCTCCTTCTCTTTGTGCTTGATGAGGAGAAGACCCTGTGCTTCATTACATCATCGCTGCTGATATGCTCCGGGGTTCTCTGTTCACTGTTGATGAACACATGTTGGTCTGGCATGCTGGTTGAGTCACTACAGTTCCCATCCGTGCTAAGCCATCTCTAAGTGTCAGGGTCTCCTGCTGGAAGTCTGAAAGGCACCTCAGATCTAGCATATCCCAGCTCATATTCATGATCTTCCCCCTCAAACTAGCCTTCTCCTAGCCTTTCCCCTCTGGGGGAAGGGTACCACCACCCACATTATTTTGTGTGGATTCACTTTTGACACCTGGCTTTACTCCCCCCACCCACGCCTCCATGTGCAACCCATTATTCAGTCAGTCAGTCAGCTCAGTCGCTCAGTCGTGTCCAACTCTTTGCGACCCCATGAATTGCAGCATGCCAGATCTCCCTGTCCATCACCAACTCCCGGAGTTTACTCAAACTCATGTCCATTGAGTCGCTGATGCCATCCAGCCATCTCACCCTCTGTCGTCCTCTTCTCCTCCTGCCCCCAACCCCTCCCAGCATAAGGGTCTTTTCTAATGAGTCAACTCTTCACATGAGGTGGCCAAAGTATTTGAGTTTCAGCTTCAGCATCAGTCCTTCTAGTGAACATTCAGGACTGATCTCCTTTAGGATGGACTGAGTCCAAGGGACTCTCAAAGAGTCTTCTCCAACACCACAGTTCAAAAGCATCAATTCTTCCGTGCTCAGCTTTCTTCACAGTCCAACTCTCACATCCACATGACCACTGGAAAAACCATAGCCTTGACTAGATGGACCTTTGTTGGCAAAGTAATGTCTCTGCTTTTTAATATGCTGTCTAGGTTGGTCATAACTTTCCTTCCAAGGAGTAAGCGTCTTTTAATTTCATGGCTGCAGTCACTATCTGCAGTGATTTTGGAGCCCAAAAAAATAAAGTCTGCCACTGTTTCCACTATTTCCCCATCTATTTGCCATGAAGTGATGGGACCAGATGCCATGATCTTAGTTTTAGGCACTGTCAATTCTTCCCACCATCTTCTCCCATCTCCACCAGCATCACCACCACCATCTCTTGCCTGAATTACATAGCAAGGACCTTTGAGCTGGTTTGCCTTTGCTCCAGGCTCCCCTTAATCTCTTCACTACAGATTTGAAATGCAAGTTTGATCACATCATTCTCCTGCTAAAACTCACAAATGGTTTCTCATCAGTATTTGAATAAATCTGAATATTCTTAACCACCAGTGATCTGACTTCTACTTTCTTCTCCTGCAGTCTTTGTTCCAGCCAAGCTGCACTCTTTCAGTCTCTGTTCACCATGTTCCCTCCTACCAAGGCCTCTGCACATGTTGTTCATCTGTCTGGAATATTTCTTATTTCTTCTGTCTAATTTCTTCAGGTCATACCTCCAAGCTCACTCCCTCCCTTGATTTGGTCCAGTTTCTCATTATATTTTCTTGAATGACTTGTCTCTCCTTTTTCTTAATGGGCAGAGTTTCAATTTTATGATTTCTCTGTGATTGTACAACTACCCCTCCAGTGGACTACAAGCTCTGTGGTCCAGGGCCTTGTCCTTCAATGCTTATATTCAATGCCTACAGAGTATATTTAACTTGGTAGCCAATAAATAGTTGCTGAATGAAGGAATAAGGAAGGGCAGACAACTTTCTTAGCTCATCTGTTTAGGCTAATACAGTTGCACAGCTAGCTCTGAACAATTAATATCTGATCTCTGTTTTTAAAAAAAGAGATACGAAAAGAGTCACCAGAAAAAGGATAAATTAAGGAATTTAAATTGTTGACAAGGTGGAAATTTAAGTGACTCGCTTATAACCAACCCACAGAAGGCAGTCATCATGTTATCTTGGCCATGTTACATGTAGCACATCCGGAAATTACTCATATAAAACATTGGCTTGAAGCTCTGTCTTATACATGGACCTGATTTTGAGGCTGGAAAAAACTGTGAAAGGGTGTTGCACAGTGCAGACCATGTAGCATAAATTGTCAAAGGCACCAACATATCAGTGGAAAGTGACCAAGCATAAACTCCAATCCCGATTTTATAAGACTATTTCCAGAAGAAAAACTTCACTGTGGCAAACTCCTTCTCAAAATAGCTCAGCATGTTTATTTTCCATCTTAAACCTCTGCTGTGACAATTACAGCTCTTTCCAGCACCTTGCAAAACCCTGCAAAACCCAGGCTGTCAGACACTCTCATTTCTGGAAATGGGTCTGCGTTTGCCTCAGATACATGCAAGCAATTAGTGGGCAGAACCATTATCTGAGCAGTCCCCACCCTGTCTTCATTTCCAAGCAATGGTCAAGTTTAAAGGCTCTTAATGATGCCCTAGAACATATTGTTGGTGGCGAGTAGCCAATGAGAATTGCCAGGTTCCCACCTATTTAGCATGTGATTCCATCTTCAACCATAAGCGTCAGTTTTGCTGACTGTCGAGTTGTACAACCTTCTATTGGGATGAGCCCCAACCACTTCAATCTAGGCTTAATTAAAGACTTGGAATATAAGCAAGAACACACACTGGATGCTTCTCTTTTTGTACCAGACCGTCCCACATTTGTACCACAAATGTTTGCCTTTGCTAGAAATAATGGAGCTGGACCAAGGTGTTTCCTGGCATAGTGACTGAGGTCATGGGGCCCGTGTGACATAGAATCCAGGGTACAGATGGGCTCATATGGCACCTCCACAGTAATCAACTGCCAAAGCTTTCTTCTCTGGACTTGAAGCAGTAGAGTCAATAGAAGCCTTCCCTCTACAGTTATCTGGCATTTCCATCTCACCATGTCCCCTGAGGCTCTGCCGGAACTATACTGGAAAAGAAGCAATGATACTTTCCTGGCTATGAAAATTGCTGAAGTAGAACCAACCAGTGTCTTTTTTGAAATGCTAGCATGACAAAGAGGCAGTCTTTAAAAAAACAGCACTGTTTAAAAGATATTTCAGCTGGGAGGACAGGGGTATTTATATATTCTAAGGGGAGCCCTGTGGTTCACGGATGATGCTCCTAGTAATTTTGAAGCCTAGCAGTTTGTTCATTTTAATGTCCCAGAGTTATACACTGCCATGATTTAGGGTGGGGTCAGCTCAGCGAGAGGTACCTTAGTAAAGGATGGTCACTGAATGCATCTCTTCAGCCTGCTCACAGCCAGCCTAGCTCGACAACTTGACCAGTAGAGACCCTACAGGTTTCAGAAGTAGAAAGAGATGAATTGAATCCAACCCCTGCCACATATTCTGTATGCCACTTTGACCATACTACTTTGTGTCGCTGAGACTCAGTTTCTCCATCCATCAAATAGGGATAAGACTTTATTTCAGGATTGTTACAGGAAATAAATGAAGTCGAACGGTTAAAGTGCCCACTAGAATTCTTAGAGCATAATAAATACTGCAGATACATAGGTTGCACCCCACACTACCACACAAGTGATTCTGTGAAAGAGCAGTGCAAAGTGCAGTCTGGAGTCTGGGGACCTGATCCACGCACTTGGGGTTGATAGGTGTTCTGCATACACAGCTCTAGGCTGAGCTATTTACATCCTTATTTGTGTTCCAAATAGAAACAGAATAGTTATTGATGTGTGGCCATATTATTTTTACTTAGAGAAAACTTATCATAGTTATATAAGAATAAAAAATGATATACTCCAAAAATACTTTCTTTTCTCTCATAAATTCCCTGACTAAACAACAATTGTATTATTATTATTTTTACTGCTGAGGGTTTCAACACTCTTCAGTGTTGAAAAGACAATGAACATGGATGAATTTTTAATGTCATCTAAGTTATCTTCCTTCCCAGGAACTTGTGTTACTCATGAAAAAAGCTGAAGTATTCCCATCTCTCCCTAAATTGTCAGTGTTAGTGATATGCTAAAGCAAAGTAATCAAGGGACCATCCCCAAGATAAAGAAATGCAAAAAAGGCAAAATGGTTGTCTGAGGAGGCCTTAAAAATAACTGAGAAAAGAAAAGACATGAAAGGCAAATGAGAAAAGGGAAGATATGCCCATTTGAATGCAGAGTTCCAAAGAATGGCAAGGAGAGATAAGAAAGCCTTCCTCAGTGATCAATGCAAAGAAATAGAGGAAAACAATAGAATGGGAAAGACTAGAGATCTCTTCAAGAAAATTAGAGATACCAAGGGAATATTTCATACAAAGATGGGCACAATAAAGGACAGAAATGGTATGGACCTAACAGAAGCAGAAGATATTAAGAACAGGTGGCAAGAATACACAGAAGAACTGTACAAAAAAGATCTTCACAACTCAGATTATCACGATGGTGTGATCACTCACCTGGAGCCAGACATGCTAGAATGTGAAGTCAAGTGGGCCTTAGGAAGCACTACTACTAACAAAGCTAGTGGAGGTGATGGAATTCTAGTTGAGCTATTTCAAATCCTAAAAGATGATGCTGTGAAAGTGCTGCACTCAATATGCCAGCAACTTTTGAAAAGCAGTGGCCACAGGACTGGAAAAGGTCAGTTTTCATTCCAATCCCAAAGAAAGGCAATGCCAAAGAATGCTCAAACTACCGCACAATTGCACTCATCTCACACGCTAGTAAAGTAATGCTCAAAATTCTCCAAGCCAGGCTTCAACAATACGTGAACCGTGAACTTCCAGATGTTCAAGCTGGATTTAGAAAAGGCAGAGGAACCAGAGATCAAATTGCCAACATCCGTTGGATCATAGAAAAAGTGAGAGAGTTCCAGAAAAATATCTACTTCTGCTTTATTGACTATGCCAAAGCCATTGACTGTGTGGATCACAAAATACCGTGGAAAATTCTTCAAGAGATGGGAATACCAGACAACCTGACCCGCCTCTTGAGAAATCTGTATGCAGGTCAAGAGGCAACAGTTAGAACTGGACATGGAACAACAGGCTGGTTCCAAATCGGGCAAGGTGTATGTCAAGGCTGTATATTGTCACCCTGCTTATTTAACTTACATGCAGAGTACATCATGAGAAATGTCAGGCTGGATAAAGCACAAGCTGGAATCAAGATTGCTGGGAGAAATATCAATAACCTCAGATATGCAGATGACACCACCCTTATGGCAGAGTGAAGAAGAACTGAAGAGCCTCTTGATAAAAATGAAAGAGGAGAGTGAAAAAGTTGACTTAAAGTTCAACTTTCAGAAAACAAAGATCATGGCATCTGGTCCCATCACTTCATGGCAAATAGATGGAGAAACAGTGGAAACAGTGGCAGACTTTATTTTTGGGGGCTCCAAAATCACTGCAGATGGTGACTGCAGCCATGGAATTAAAAGATGCTTACTCCTTGGAAGAAAAGTTATGACCAACCTAGATATTAAAAAGCAGAGATATTACTTTGCCAACAAAGGTTCGTCTAGTCAAGGCTATGGTTTTCCCAGTAGTCATGTATGTATGTGAGAGTTGGACTATAAAAGAAAGCTGAGCACCGAAGAATTGATGCTTTTGAACTGTGGTGTTAGAGAAGAATCTTTGAGAGTCCCTTGGACTGCAAGGAGATCCAACCAGTCCATCCTAAAGGAAATCAGTCCTGAATGTTCATTGGAAGGACTGATGTTGAATGAAACTCCAATACTTTGGCTACCTGATGCGAAGAGCTGACTCATTTGAAAACACCCTGATGCTCGGAAAGATTGATGGCAGGAGGAGAAGGGGATGACAGAGGATGAGATGGTTGGATGGCATCACCAACTCAATGGACATGAGTTTGAGTGGAATCTGGATGTTGGTGATGGACAGGGAGGCCTGGTGTGCTGCAGTTTTGGGGTCACAAAGAGTCGGACACGACTGAGTGACTGAACTGAACTGACAAATAACAAGTGCTGGAGAGGGTGTGGTGGTGAACCAATGTAAATTGGCACAGCTATCATGAAAATAATATGGCAATTCCTTAGAAAACTAAAAATATAATAGAATTACCATATGATCCTTCTCCTGGACATAAATATGAATGAAACTACAATTCAAAAAAATATATGTACCCCAATGTTCATAGCAGCACTATTACAATATCCAAGACATGGAAATAACCTAAATATCCATCAACTGATAAATGTATAAAGAAGATGTGATACATATATACAATGGAATACTACTCAGTCATAAAAAAGAATGCAATACAGCCATTTGCAGCAACGTGAAGTCAACTAGAGATTATTATGCTAAGTGAAGTTAAGTCAGGCAGAGATAGACAAATTTTCTATGATATCACTTATGTATGTTATCTAAAATATGACACAAATGAATCTGTCTATGAAACAAAAACAGACTCCTGGACATAGAGGACAGACTTGTGGTTGCTAAGGGGGAGGGTGGGTGGGGGGGAGGACGTCCTGGGAATTAGGGATTAATAGATGCAAACTATTAC
This sequence comes from Cervus elaphus, assembly GCF_910594005.1. Lineage (NCBI taxonomy): Eukaryota > Metazoa > Chordata > Mammalia > Artiodactyla > Cervidae > Cervus > Cervus elaphus. Next base: position 40,342,897 of record NC_057822.1, read on the forward strand.
ATACAGAATGATAAACAACAAGATCCCACTGTTAGCACAGGGAACTATATTCAATATCCTGGGATAAACCACAATGGAAAAGATGACAAGAAATGGATGTATATGTGTATATAAGTGAGTCACTTCGCTGTACTGCAGGAATTAACACAACATAGTAAATCAACTATACTTCGATAAAAGAGATTCATTGAAAATGACTCTGGGGATATCAGTACTGTAATGGGTCCTAACGTGTTTTAAATCACTAATATTCTAACTAAATTCGTAATGGAGGCCTTCGACTGAATAATTAATATCAAATACCCCAACTGGCATCAAGGATATATTGGCTATGAGGAAATGATAAAAAGTTTGATTAAAATGGACTTTTATTTGAGGAACTAAGTGACATAAAAATGATATGGCAGCAGCATTAACCCCCTGATCTCAGAGGCTTGGCATCTTTAAGATGGTATTACACACTAGGGCTTTTTGCATTTTTCAGGAAGTTTGAGTTGACAATGGAGACATCTTAATCTCACAAAGAACTAAATTGCTGCTAATTCATCATTTTGTCCCCTGCATTAAGATAGAGCTGGTGTCAGAGGGGCCAGTCAAATAAGCAGCTGACTCTATGGGGCAGGGGAAGTAGAGATGAGATTTTCAGGGACTGAGGAGAGAAGATGAGAAAGTTGAAGCTGGTGGGGTAAAAGAGCTTCATTGATTTTCAAAAGCATTAAACTGTCACATGCAGATGTAGCAAACGCCCTGGAGACAAGTTCCTCAGCCCATGTGAGCATTCCTGCGAAGTCAGAGCCACAGTCACAGCCTGGGGTGCGGAGAGGTAGCTTTTCACTGCAAGAAAGGGCTGTTCCGGTAAAGTTGTGTCACCAGAAAGGTGACAGGGAGACTGGCCATGATTCCTTGGCTCTAGATGAAGGGCAAAGGGCTCTGTCTAGAGACCTGTGAAGAGGAAGTATTTGTGGCTGAAATGGCCTCAAACCCCAGGCGAACATTTGACTGGTTGCCAGGGCTGCGGTGAGCAGGACATATACTCTCATGAAGCATCCTATTTGACAAACTGGCCTTGTGGCAGAGAGAAGTACTTAGGCAGTGTGGAGACTTTGTCAGCTTATGCAGATCCAAGTGGCCAAATCTCCACCTGCCCTGGACAAGGGCTCCCACACATACACACCTAACATGCTGTTTTAGGCTCAAGTTTTCATTGAACTCATTTAATCACCACCAGCTTCAGCAAAGACCAGGACTGTGGTATTGGTGGAGGTCTTTGCAGAACTCAAGGGTCTCTGCCATCTGCTTAGCAAGGGCCACAAAGTGAGGCAAGGTTGGCAAAGGAAGATTCAATAGTTGTGAACAGAGTGGAGGCTAACTGCAGATGAGAACGAGTGAGATCAGAGTGTCTTTAAGCAGTGAGTAAATGTCTCTGCGGATATGATAAGCTAGTGGGCGCTGTGCATGTTGCAGGCTTCAAAGTTGGCCGTAGGTTTGTGATTGGCGTCTTCCTGGGGCTGGGCAAAGGCGGATGCAGGTGAGAAAGCTGAAACCCACCAAGCAAGCCAACTGACACGTTAAAGTGTAAGTCTGCTGTGTTCTTCTAGTCTGGACACAATCCTATCCAGCACCGACTTAGGAGGTGGGTTTATTTTAGGTTCCAAGGAAGCACGCATAAGGTGTTTGCTCCTTCTAGAGTTGCTCTTTCTACCTCAAATCAGTTCTAGCATGTAACTTCTCACGCTAAACTCAAGCTGCTTGAACTGTTCAGAGAGAACTTTTTTCCCCCTTAAGTAACTCTGGTAATACGGGTGAGAGCACCATCGGGACTAAAGCCAGATCCGGCCTGAGCATGTCTTTGTCCCACATCAGTCCCGGAAAGGGAGACTCTCTCCTCGGGAGCGCTCATGAAACTTTGCATCAGAAAATTTATCATCATCTCTTTTCTTCTGGGTAGATATTATTCTTAATCTTAAAGAACCAAAGTACCAATTTGCAGACACTGCTTTTTCAACTCTCGGGAGTGTTCTAACAAAACAGGATTCCCCTCTTGGTGGGCAAAGTCTATTGCTTAATGTTCATCTAGCAATTACACATTAAACTGTTCATATTTCAGAGGAAGGACCCCAGGGAACGGGAAAAGAATTGATTTTATGACAGCATTGCAGAGACGGTTGAAAGGCATTACCTAACCTGTTCTATTAGTAATGTTCCGTGTCATATGCAAAGATGAATAAGACACGGTCCCTGTCCTCGAAGGCTCTTACACTTTAGTGAGAATGACAAGCAGGTGAGTAAATAACACAGGGTAATAACCACAGAGTTTGGGTCTGACTCTGAGCTGAATGATCTAAGCCGCCTAGATGTTAAATGTACAAACTCACAGTCAAGACTGCTTAGGTTCAGATCTCAGCTCTGCTGCTTCTAGCTGTTGAACCTGGGCAATTTCACTGAATCTTTCTCTGCCTGTGTCCTTGCTTAGGAAATAAAGATAATAATAGGGATGCTATTGAGTCACAGGATTGCTGTGCATATTAAGTCAGTCAGTGGATACAAAGCATTTAGAACAGGGCCTGGTACATAATAAGTGCTCAGCAGTGGGTAACTACTTGGACTTCTGGACTTCTACTGACTCTAGGGAAAAGGGACATTCTCATAGAAAAATCAATTCTTTTACTGGAAAATAGTGCTCTGAAATAAATGGTAAAAAATCTTGGGGGGAATTCTTTCCTGCAACTTAGTTATATAAAATCTATAAAAACAAAATCTCATCTGTGTACTGGTGTAATTAAAACCCACTGTATATATGGAACTATGTTAGGTCCTGCTGATAGGTGCAAAAATAATGGGTATAGAACAATATCCTTTGTTCCAAGGAATTTATAATCTAATAGCGGTGGAAAGGGTCAACAAAGAATCAAAATCTAGTCTAAGATGTTTTCAGGCACTGGTAAAGTGGTAAACCAATGTTACGGAAGTTAAAAGAAGGAAGAGCTAAAGAAAGATGGCAGAGGGCTTGGGTTTTGGCATGGGGCTCTTAGGTATTAGGGGCTTCCCAGCAGCAAAGAATCTGCCTGCAATGCAAGAGATGCAGGTTCAATCCCTGTGTTGGGAAGATGCCCTGGAGGAGGGCATGGCAACTCTCTCCAGTATTCTTGTCTGGAGAATCCCATGGACGGAAGAGCCTGGCTGGCTGCAGTCCACAGGGCTGCAAAGAGTCAGACACGACTAAAGCGACGGAGTGCACACGCATGCACTTTGAGGTATCTTGGAGACAGAAGGATGGGTACTTCAGCAGGCAGTGAGATATGAAGATTAGCCAGGTTCTTTGTGGATTCATCATCATAGTGATGAGAACTGAACCTATAAGAATGGTGGAGGGACTTCCCTAGAGGTCCAGTGGTAAAGAATCTACCTGCCAATGCAGGGGACATGGGTTTGACCCCTGGTCCAGGAAGATTCCCCATGCCGTGGGCTAACAAAGCCCGTGTGCCACACCTCCCGAGCCTGCAGATCCTTGAGCCGCGCTCTGGAACGAGAGAAGCCTGTGTGCCGCAACTAAAGAGTAGCTACTGCTCCCTGCAACTAGAGAAAGCCTGTACACCGTGACAAAGACCCCGTGTGGCCAAAATAATAAGTAAATAAAATCTAAAAATTAAAGTTAAAAAAAAAAGAGAATGGAGGCAGCAGCTCAGAGAGAATCTATATAGAAAACAGGGCTAGAAAGAATAAATCTATGTATAACTGAATTACTTTGCTCTACCCCTGAAACTACAATATTGCAAATCAACTACACTCCAATATTAAAAAAAAAAAAGAACTGGAGGCAGAGTCAGCTGGGCGAATCTGTGGCATAGTCAGAAGCCTGGGGCAAGAGGTGAGAGTTCAGAGGCTGGTGGGGAAAGAGAGCCAATTTTTTCCCCCAAAAAGTAGGAAAATGAGAATTTGAGGAGGAAGGAGGGTTGAGGGAAGATTTCTGTCTTCTCTGATGGAATAAAATCAAGTTCACGGGGTCGGCCTGCCACCTGAGCCTGGCTCAGCTACGAGTCCCGGCAGCTGGAGGCTTGGTCAGCATGTCAGGTCCTGAGCCGACAGGAGGATCTCTGTCATATCCCACGACGTCCCCCCACCGGTCAAGAGCGGGCCCCTCCCTTACAGTCCTGCGACAAGAGCATCGTGTCCAGCCTTGCTGGTTAATTCACAATGGTGGGTCTCCACCACTCAGGAGACACTGGGTCTGAATCTAAGCCTTGTTGGCCAGGGGCCGTGGCCTCTTACCTAGACCCGAGTTAGCTCCCATGTCCCTGATGTGAGCTCCCTGTCTATAAGAACGGCTGTCTCCCAGCAGGCCACCTTAGTTTGTAATGTCCTCTTCATGATCATCTGGACTTCGGGTCTTTCTCTAAGAGCTGGCTGATCCTTCAGCCTCAGTTATGCCCCCAGCATACCTTCCTGAGCCATTGGCTCTCCTTTTCCGCACGCTGAGGAACTCCCAGCGAACTGTGCAGCTGAGCCTCTGCATTCACAGTTCTAAGCAGAGGGAGGAAAGCCACTGCCAAGGGCTTAATGATAGAGCCGAGAGAGGGGTAGTTGATGATGTAGGGTCCCTGAAAAGCCAGTGAGAATGAGCTCTGCTATGCAGGTCCGACTCATTAAAAAAGGGAACACGTCATTCCCAGAGAGAAAATTAAAAAGAACTAACAATATTTAAAAAAAAAAATCCTTAAAATATGTCAGCCAGCTTCTTCACTAAGAGTTTTGCTCGAATCACTGAATTTAATACTCATACAAGCATTATACAGAGTCCCTAATATCATCCCCAATTTGCAGATTAAAAAACTGAGCCTGAACCAGTTGGACCCTTGCCCAGGATCCCATAGGTGAGAAGTGATGGATGGGCCTATAATTATGGCCTGACTCCAAGTCCATGCCTTCACATCTCCCCTTGGGAAGCGTGTGTTGGTGAAGACAGAGCGAGTCTGAATTGCAGGGAGCTGAAGCTGAGGAACTAAGGTTGAATGTCTCAAGGTCGTAAAGAAAAGGAAGTGAGATCATCTCTAGAGCCTGGGCCTGGGGGGCTTAGTCATCTTTGCAGAACTTCACGGGAGCAGAAAAGGGTTGGAACGGCCACTGTGGGACAGTCAAGGGAGTTGACAGCACGACTAAAAGGAATTCTGGACAGCAGCAGGGGCCCAGCTGGGGCTGGATAATGTGAATTTTGTAGTGGAACCAATGAATGCTTTTCTGAGTTTCTCCAGCAGCCTTTCATCGCCCTTGCATGCAGGACCACAGAAGAGATGGAAAGCCTTTTTGCTCCCTCCTCAGGACTCAACACTTGATTACAAGACCGGAAGAGCAACATCATGCGCTGATGCACAGAGCCATCTGCAGAGAAGGGATAATGGGGTCCCGTGGGGGTCGGGGATGGGCCAGGTGGGAATGATGGCGGCTGGAGATGGGAGCGGAGAGAGTTTACCGCTGAACGGCCGGACCAGGAGGAGGTCTGTAAAATCAGAATGGGGCCTGGGAGAATTGAAAGAGGCTGAGAGGCTGAAGTGAAAAAGAAGCTGTTTGCAAAAATACATACGTTGTTGTTCACACATTATAGCAGCCCAGGAAACAGCCACTTCCCTGCTCACCCAGGGTGAGTAATAATTTGTGTCAGGCAAGAATAGGGGGAGGCTGATTTCCCTCGTTTACTACCAAAGAAAAGCGGGGGCCGGACGGCCTGGGTAAAACATCGGCCTTGGGAAAAGCCTGGTGCTCTCTAACGAGCTTGTATTACAACCACGCTCTGCTTTCCAAAACAGCACCCTCAGGAGAAAAGAAATAAAGTCATTTTTCTTCAGAGGTAAAAGATTTAACATTGCTTAACAATAACACTTAACATCGCTTAGCCCTCAGCCTTAGGCAACCCCATAACTACCAAGTGCTGGGAACTGTCTTTTTTCCTGAGCAGGCTAGGGCTCTGGCGTTATTTTGTCAGGTGTCACTGAGCCTGGCAGCAGGCTGTACGGGCCTCCTTTAAAATGACAGAGTTCCATGAAAACATAGCAGGGTGCCCCTTGACTAGGGCTCCTCACCAACTCCATGCACTGGGGGGCATTTTCTCTCTGTGTTGATGGCTCCAAATCTGGCATATAAATCAACACTATTAAGTTTATCTTACAACTCCTGTGATGCTCTCCACAAACAGCACAGGAGCCAAATCAGTCAGCAGCATGTTAAGTCCCCAATAAGGTTGGCCGCTGACTTCCTATAAGTAGAATTTTTCCTATTTTTAATTAAAAATTTAGCTCCATCAATATTTTAAAGCTCCCCACCTCTGTGACTAAGAGGGGATCCGGTGCCTGCAGAGATGTGGTCCCCTCACTCCCCTGACAAAGGAGCAGTGAAGCTGGTGTGATTCAATTGAATGAACAGTAAAATCTCTAGGGGCAGGTTGGGGTAAATGTCACCGGCACACAGAAGCCGGTAGTCTGTCTCCTGCTTAGGCATTTGCATCTTGTTGGGTAAATATGGACCCCCCTCGATGGATTAGAGCATGTGGGTGGGGATTCTCTGCATCTCCCCCTTAGATGTTGATATGGAAACTCAAGTTTGAGCCCCTGCATTAAAAAAAAACCAGTGCCAGGCATAGCTTATGCACTTGTCTGAGCCTTATTTATTCTCCATCATGACTCCTTCTTACCAGGAATCTAAAAAGGTACGTCGGCACCTGTAGCCCATCCCTTTTGCCACTGTCTTACGTGTATGAGTGGACTGTTTGTCAAAGCTGTTTTCAGTCTAAGATGTTTCGCTTTGGGCTACAGTTATATTCTTAAGGCTGGAGGATTTTGTCAATGCATATATTGTGATGGCAGGCCCCAGAGTCACAAACAGCATCAATGTATTGCCTCTGTCAAAAAACTCCTTCCACAGTATTTAATCCTAAAACAGACGTGTTTAGAGTCAGCCATGATGGTGCATTTCAGGGCTTATTAGTAAACATAAAAAGGAGTTGGAAATTCAGAGGATTTTATGTTCATTATTACTCAGCTAAGCATTGGTTGCACTCTCACAAAAAGTGGACCTGCTATCTCCTGTCCTAGACAGTGGGGCCCGTCTCCAGATTCTCAGGGTCTTATACACAGTAGATGATCCATAGATACTTGAGGAAGGAACGAATGAGTGAAATTTACAGAATTTCTCTACTTATAAACGCTATGTCTATGCTTTTGATTGGTACCCAAAAAAATCCATTTCCGCAGTCTGAGTACAAGTTGGCCAGGAAAGACATTAAACTGTTTCCAGTTTTCTTTTTTCTTCCTCTTCTAAGAACAGTACTTTCCATCTGCCTTAACCACAATTTCCACACACTTCAATATTGAAAGCCAGAAATTTTATATTTAAAATGAGTTTTGGAGACTACTTCTATTTTTTAAAATGAAAACAAAATACTAGGCCAGGGGGAAAAATCAGAAGAGGAAAGAAATCGAGGATGAGAAAAATAACTATGAGACAACATATAAAAAGAGAAATCAGGGAGACAAAATATAGTTGTACAGAAGCTTTTAAAATATTGTATTTTGGGTATCCTGCTCAATCAGTGTTCAAAATCGGTTCTCTGCTAGATTTGAGATTTTATTACTTTGAAAATCAACATACTATTTATAAGAGCAGATGGTCACTTACGCTATGCCTGTTGTAATATTCAGGATGTTATTCTTGTCAATTCACACACAGAAATATAGTCAACACGCAACTCAAAATGGTAACCCAGCCATGAGCTAGCACTTTAACAACTCAGTTTGATGATGGAAAGGCTCTCCTTAGGGTCCACCTGCACCCCTCTTTTTAAAAGGGGACATTCTGTAATATTTTAGTTTTCCGGCTGGCATTAACATTCCTTTGTTTTTGTTTTTCAAACTCACACGTTCTCACACTCAACTTGCTTAACTCCCATGGTCGCTGAAGTCTATGTCATCCTGGAAAGGCTTCTCCATTGTCATGTGTCACTGATTGCAGACTAAAATTATTCTTCATCTCCCCAATAAGAGGACAAACCTTTGAGAATGGTATCTCATTTTCAGGGTGTCTAGTTATAGCATAAGTGGCTTTTGTTAGGCCAGAATTGCCAAGCGAACGTTCCCACCCAGAGGTCTCTTCCCCTCACCAGGTCAGGGCCTCTCCGCAATATTTGCCTTTTGCCCAGAGAACTCAGCCAGGTTCTAAATCAAGCGAAAAACACCTTCCCAGGGTCACATTTCTCTCCTGCTTTTTAACACCCACAGGAAGCTCCAAGGTTAAGGCTGGCATGCCCTTCCTCATGGGTAATTCCTAGGACAGAGGATTTACTATTTTATTGTCTCTAAGCTGGGTGCAGGCTGTTCAATACCATTTTTATAGCAATGGCTTAGGATTTCCATTCGGAATCCAATATTCTTGCTGACATGTTCAATTGCAATGATATACTATTTTCTTCCCTTAAAAAGTAACCCACAAGTGTTTCAATTATTAGCACAGTTGTGAGGATGGCATGAGGGTTGCGGCTGGCGGAGGTAAGGCAAAATTATAACATATTCCTCATTTTAAAGCCAGATTTCTATTTCATGGAGATTTTTCTAAAGACTACGTGTGGGTGAGAAGGTGAGGGGAGACCCCTCGGTGATGTACCTGGGTAAGGAGGCGTACTGTCGCTCCATCCCCTCAAAGCGGAGGTTGTGTGTGTTCCCATCTGGACCCTTTCCAGACACCTGTGGAGAGAAAAGTAATTAGAGATGAAGATCCATTATGCACCCTGGTTACTGACAATGCATCTCAAAATTATAATCAGTGCACAAATGCTGCTGCTGCCTGCCAAAAATCAACCACGGAAAAGCAAGCAAGAACTCCGTATCGTTATAGGAATTGACGATCAAGCCACAAACATGGCATTTAACAACAAAGTCACTTCTTTCAAAAAAGGGTCATTGTCAAGCTGACTCCTCCTTGTCACCATGCCAGGGGTATTCTGTAGATTTTTATGACCGCTTTCATTTCCTTTTAAAATAGGCTTTAGTTTTCAGAGCAGCTTTAGACTTCCAGGAAAATTGAGAAGATAGTACAGGGAGTTCTCACATATCTGAAACTCAATTTCTCTATGACTAACATCTCATATTCATATGGTACATTTCTTACAATTTGTAAATCAATAGTAATACTGTATTGATAACTAAAGTCCATAGTTTATTCAGATTTTACCTAATTTTTTTTCTTTGTTCAGGATCCCATTCAGGACACCATATTACACAGAATCATCATGTCTCTTTAGGCTTCTTTTGGCTGGGACAAGAATGTATATTTAAAAATACATTTTCATGAAACCTTTCTTTACTGCCTGGGACTGGTAGCAACCACCTAGTTCTTCCACAGATTCTGTGAAGCCCTCTCTGACCATCTGAACCTCGCTGAGCTCTGTCAGAGAGATGACGAACAACCATTTTTCTGTCTAGTGTTGGTCTTTCCTGGTTCTGTCCCTTTCAATGTATTACACTTCCTGTGTTCACCTGTCTTCAGGTCTCTTCCACAAGTCTCAGATTCTGATGGGCACTGAGTGACTTGGCCCCAGTAGGTTCTCAATAAAATGTGTGAGCTTCATGAATCTAAAGACTTTACTGATAGTTTTTGCATATCTATCGTAACAGCTAAAAACACATACGGGATAAATGCATACAGGTAATCTGAAGGTACCTGTTGACTAATCAATTCCTCACCTGTTCATGTCAACACATGTGGATTTTTGGCCACCTCTGTGCTCCCTCTTGTGCTGGGGGAGCCCTCATATAATGGGTATGGAAGGGGTGAACATAAGACACAGAGTCACAGTGTCAAGGTCGTAGAGAAAACTTTTCTAGGTAGTACTGAATCTGGAATTATTTTCTTCCTACCAGAAGTCCCAGATCTCAAGGAAACCACCATCCCAGCTTGGGTGGTGTGTGGAGGGAGGGTTTACTGGGGGGAGATGTTGCAGAATAAGCATATACTCACATTTAGAGTAAGAAAGACTATTTCTGGTGTCAAATAATTACAGGAGGAACTTAAGAGTGCCTATGTAAAACCTCTTTATATTTTATCAATACACAGAACAGGAGGAGCTGGAATTATTTGAGAGGATGACAGCCCAGTAGCTACCTAGGTAGGATGAAGACTGTACACACAGACTTGGAAGCAGCTACAGAGAGACAGAAATCTCTGCATTAGGATAAAGCCCTGATTTAAATGGCTGACCTTTTAAACAAAGACTAAGGGCAAGGATGGTATCAGACAGTTAGGGGATAAATAAATGGCACTAAAAAAGAAGCGATTGATTAAAGTATTGTTCTCAGTCACACCTATCTAAGGTTTGTTTTGACCTATTTTTTATGGAGGAAGAATTAATGTAAATACCAGAACTACATCAAAGATTATTAATTCTAGTTGTTAGAAAAGCACTGTTCTTATGTATTAGTGTGACTTTAGGCATTTACAGCTAATCCTTTTCAAGTGGTCACCAAACTTCAAAGTTAATATTTTCAGAGTTCTTATCTGATCTGGCGTGGCCTAATGGGAGCAGTTAATATTCTGGTGTCTTGAGAGACTGCCCATATGCTGTGGTTTGTCTGGTAAGCTACTGGCATGTTAGATTATATTAAATGTAGGATGATGCTTATCTTTAAGAAACTTTTAGTCTTGTTGGGAAAACCAGGATCAGAAATGAAGTATTTAAAAATGTTGTAGGACAATGTATGAACCAACATTATTCAGGATGTTACTACCAGAAGCACAGATGAAGGTGTTAGGAAAAACTTCACAGAAGTAGAAGAACAAAGGCCAGGCTTCTAAAGATGGATGGGATGCTTATACATCAGAAATTACATTGTTCTTGAAACCGAATGGATGTTTCTCAAAAAACTAAAAATAGCATTACCATATGATCCAGCGATCCCACTCCTGGGCATATATATGGAAAAGATGGAAGTTCTAATTCGAAAAGATATGGGCACTCCAGTGTTCACTGCAGCAAACATTGTAAACAGTGTTCACTGTTTACAATAGCCAAGACATGGAAGCACCTTAACTGTCCATAGACAGATGAATGGATAAAGAAGATGTGGTATACACATACACAAACACACATACACACACACACTGGAATATTACTTGGCCATAAAATGAATGAAATAGTGCCACTTGCAGCAACATAGAAGGACCTAGAGATTATCATACTAAGTGAATGAAAGTGAAAGAGGAGAGTGAAAAAGTTGGCTTAAAGCTCAACATTCAGAAAACTAAGATCATGGCATCTGGTCCCATCACTTCATGGCAAATAGATGGGGAAACAGTGGAAACAGTGGCAGATTTTGTTTTTTTGGGCTCCAAAATCACTGCAGATGGTGACTGCAGCCATGAAATTAAAAGGCGCTTACTCCTTGGAAGGAAAGTTATGACCAACCTAGACAGCATATTAAAAAGCCAGAGACATTACTTTGCCAACAAAGGTCCATCTAGTCAAGGCTATGGTTTTTCCAGTGGTCATGTATGGATGTGAGAGTTGGACTGTGAAGAAAGCTGAGTGCAAAAAAATTGATACTTTTGAACTGTGGTGTTGGAGAAGACTCTTTGAGAGTCCCTTGGACTGCAAGGAGATCCAACCAGTCCATCCTAGAGGAGATCAGCCCTGGGTGTTCATTGGATGGACTGATGCTGAAGCTGAAACTCCAGTACTTTGGCCACCTCATGAGAAGAGCTGACTCATTGGGAAAGACCCTGATGCTGGGAGGGATTGGGGGCAGGAAGAGAAGAGGATGACAGAGGATGAGATGGCTGGATGGCATCACCGACTCAATGGACATGAGTTTGAGTAAACTCCGGGAGTTGGTGATGGACAGGGAGATCTGGCATGCTGCAATTCATGGGGTCGCAAAGAGTTGGACATGACTGAGTGACTGAACTGAGCTGAACTGAAGTAAGTCAGTTAGAAAAAGACAAATACGATAGGATATCATTTATATGTGGAATGTAAAAAAATGATACTAATGAACTTATTTACAAAACAGAACAGACTCACAGACATAGAAAACAAACTTATGGTGACCACAGGAGAAGTAGAAGAGGGATACATTGGGAGTATGAGATTAGAATAAACAAGGATTTACTGTAAAGCACAGGGAACTATATTAAAATCTTATAATAAGCTAAAATGGAAAAGAATAAAAGAGAAAATAGATATACACATATATGTGTATAACTAAATCACTGTATCACTATGTTATACACCTGAAGCTAACACAGTATGGTAAATCAACTAGACTTCAATTAAAAAAATTATTCCATTCTTCTCCAATTGTATATGTATTTGTATGCTTCTCTGTTGACACTGAAGCATCTTTAATGTAGTCATTCAATTAGTAATTATTAAACATCTTCTTTATTCTAATGCCATGCTAGGCATTCAAAGCAATGAACAGGGGCTTGAATTCTTCATTGCTTTAAATATAAAGGAGACAGGCCTGCAAACAATTATGGTGCAATGAGATCACTATTGGAGTGTCAGTCTGAAGAAGGAGGCAATGGGAGTCTGAGAAAACAGATACCAGAGTCCACCTGGGAGAGTTGAAGACAGCTTCATATGGGTGTTGAAGTTTCCTCTAAAACTTGACTATGAATGAGGAGGAGTTTTTTAGGAGGAGGAAGAGGGGGATGGGAGTAGCAGGAGAAGGCATTCTTGGTAGAGAGAGCAAAAGTGAAACAACACGGAAGCATAACAAGGGCACTGTGTTTCCAGGGAATGTCAACATTTCGGTAAAAGAAGAGAGACTGTAAGGAGAAGGATATTAGTAATGGTAGCAGTAATGTCACTGGTACTATTAATATTATTATGGTTACGATTATGGTTATTGCCACTAGTGCAATTTTTTAAATCAATTTTATTTTTTAGAGCAGTTTTAGGTTTTAATCAAAATTGACAGGAAGGTATGGAGAATTCCCATATATTTAATACATCATGAATCATGCTTTTGGTGTCATATCTAAAAAATCATCACCAAACTTGAGATCATCTGGATTTGTTCCCAATGTTATTTTCTAGGAGTTTTAGAAGACAGTTTTACCTCTTACATTTAGGTCTGTGATAATTTTTGTGAAGACTGTAAGGTCTTTGTCTAGATTCTTTATTATTTTTTTTTTTGCACATGCATGTCCAATTGTCCCAGTACCATTTGTTGAAAAGACTATTTTTGCTCTATTATATTGTCTTTGAAGCTTTGTCAAAGATCACTTGACCATATTTATATTCCTCTGTTTCTGGGCTTTCTATTGTGTTCCATTGATTTGTCAGTTCTTTCACCAGCGCCACACTGTTTTGATTGTTGTAGCATTATAGTAAGTCCTGAAGTTGGGTAATGTCAGTCTTCCAACTGTGTTCTTCTCCTTCAGTATTGTATTGGCTATTCTGTGTCTTTTGCCTTTCCACATAATATTTAGAATCAGTTTATAACTTGCTGGGATTTTGATTGGTGGTACATTGACTCTATAGATCAAGCTGGGAAGAGCTGACAGCTTGACAGTATTAAGTCTATCCAAGAACAAGGACTGTCTCTCCATTTTTTTTTTTTTTTTGTTCTTCTTTGATTACTACAATTAAACATTTATTTGGCCCTTCCTGAGTGTCAAGAACAAGGTAAAATGTTTTATTTGCATTAGCCCATACATTCCTCCCAATTATCTTCAATGGTTGTCCCATTTTTCAGATGAGAAAATTGGGCAGTTGCCTAAGGTTATAAAGCTAGGACATGGGATATCTGAGACGAGATTCGTCTGTCACCCGAGACTCAGGAGAAACTGACATGGACTGGATCTTGGAGGAGCTCATGCCAAGGAACTTGATTTTACCATTAGTTGATGGTGAAGACACTAAGAAGTGATATTTGATAAGTGATAGTACATATTGACAGGGTAGAGAGATTATTTTTGTCATAGTATGGAGTTCCAGTGACAGTCTAAGTCAGAGATGATAAAGGCCTAAACAAGGGGCTATTCAAAAGGATGGAGATAAGGGAGCAACATGAAGACGTTAAGAGGGTAACTTCAATAAAACTGACTGAGAATTAATGGGAAGGATGTGTTTGGAATTGTGCCTAAGTTTACTGAGTTTAGCAACTAGGTGGGCTTTTCAGCTGTTGCCAAGATGGGACTAAAGAAAGTACAGATTTAGGCGGCAGGGGTGGGAGGAGGGAACACTGGAACACTTAGATATATTAAGTTTGAGTTGGGACATCTGATAGAAATGTCTGAGAGATAACTGAGTATAAAAATTTGCAATATAGAGGAGAAATCTGGACTAGAGTTGCAGAATTGAGAAACCTTCAGCCTGTAGATGGTACCTGAAACCTTGGAAAAGACTCAGAATGCCCAGGAGGCATCTACAGACAGAATAAAAGAAAAGACATGCAACGAAAAGAGAGAATGCCAATAACACTCTTAGAAATACTATACTTTCAGGGGCAGGCAAAACAAAGAAAAAAATAAGTTGAACCCAGGAAGGAGTCTGAGTAAAAGCAGTTGGTCAAGGAGAGAATGAGGAGAGAGTGTTATTTTAGGAATTAATGGAAAGAGTTCCATGAAAGAGAGTGTGGTTCACAGTGTCAAAAGCAGCCAAGAGCTTCAGTAAGACAAGATCTAAGGCATATACAGTGTGTTGACAAGCTTTACCTGGCCCCCCCTCCCCCACTTGCTAAGGTAGCTTTGGAGCTGGTGGCACCAAAGGTGAATCCCTGCTTGGGGTACCTTCTACCTTCCTAGCTCTGGTGGCTCCTGATATAGGCCTTTCCCGTGTGACTTGTGGAGCCAAAGTGTTACTCACTCAGTCATATCCGACTCTTTAGGACCCCATGGACTGTAGCCTGCCTTCCAGGATCCTCTGTCCATGGGATTTTCCAGGCAAGAATACTAGAGTGGGGTTCCATTTGCTTTTCCAGGGGATCTTCCCGACCCAGGGTTTGAACCCATGGCGCCAAAAGCTTCCTCAAAGAAATGGCAGAAGCTCCCTGGGTAGCCTGGTTCTGTCCTGTGGCTTGCGAAATCATTCCTGAAAGCTTTTCTAAGAATTTGCTTCCTAATGTTCCTTAAGATTCTGTAAGCCCGTTAATATGGTGTAATAAATTTGTTCCTGCTTAAACTAGCCAGAGTATATATTGTTCTCTGCAACTGAACAGTGACTGATATAAAGTCTGCAAAAGGGTATGTGGGAATTGGCAATGAGATGCTGATTGGTGCTTTATTGAGCATGATTTCAAAGGATTGATGGGGAGAAAAAGCCAGACTCTATGGTGTTGAAAATCTTTATAGTATTCTAATAAATAAACAACCACTGGTTATACTGTCTTATGCTATCATGCTCAGAAAATGAGATAAATACTTTCAAGTAAATAAACATTTGTTAGTGTCTCTTAAGTAGAGAGCCATGTGCTAAGTACTCTAAGATACGGAGATTAGAAAAGCCATTTCCTGTTCAGAGCAACACTTGTTAGTCAAGGGAGATGATAGGAATACATTTGTGTTCAATTATTTAAAAAACAGATTTAACAGTTTTTTTTCCCTCCCTAAATTACCCAAAGATGACCTCTGTTAACATTTATAAATATATAAATATTTTAGTGGTATATAGAATTTTCCCCAGCTGTTTATTATTGGCATTTTTCTGTGCAAGCAGATATATTTCTACAAACGTGAATTTTCACGGCAATATAATATCTGATTTACGGATAAATCATAATTTATCTAGTCTCCTCTTGTGATTTGATCACTTTTACTATCTCAGAAATGGTGGCAATACAAATTATTGTGTTGGGAACAAAGATTCTCACAAATAGCTGTGAACTGAAAGTAGGAAATAGAAGGGTTGCCAAAGAGGCACTAATTATAAGTTTTAGTCAGGTCCTTAGGAAGTCAAGCCACTTATGGAGGGAGTGAGGGGAGAGAGAACTGGCAGAGGCATTTATAAGCTCATTTCTCATTTTGCTCTATGCTCAACAAGACTCAGAACTGTTCCTCCTTGAAGAACTCCTTATTAGGTAATTTCTCTTATCATAAAAAAATAAGGTCAGCAGCTTTGATCCAATTAATTTTTTAAAGAAGCCCTTTATCTCACTTGGTATCATGCAGTTTTTTTTTTTTTAATGTAATGACCTAAATATATGTCTGATAGAAATAATCTTGACTTAAGCCATAACAGAAACCTAGTTTTTTCTACAACAATGTAATGTTAGAACTTAGGTTTGGATTTGGGACATATCTATCTTTCTACTGCTCAGAAGTGAAACTTCAGAAAGCTTATTCAAAACATGTTGAAAAGCTAATACCTTGGTGTGCCTTGCCCGTGGTGATCTTCTTTGTCTGGATTATGACAGCCTATGGCAGCCTATCAGGAGGGCTTGGGGTTTGAGGAGGGGGCAAGTCGAGGGAATGCTGAATTAAGATGCTTTTAGTCCATGGGAGTTCTCCCAATTTCATTCACTCAATGCCTGCTGCTGGCTGGAGTGTTAAGAGCCTTGTTAAAATAAAGCTATTAGTCTTTTCTCTACAAAAGCAAGGAGCTTGCTGCCTACATTCTGTGTTCCTTAAATTAGTATGTATTTCTAGCCTGGCATTGCAAGAATCAGCAGTTTCATAAAGCAATATACTAAAGAGGCCATTTAACCCCCCTGTTCCCCCACTTGCAGATTAATGGCAGAGAGGAAGATTTAATGCCCTTTCAAACATTTTTTAACAATTCATTATAAATAAAAGAATAAATCACACAAGATTTTCTGCAAATGTCTGATGATAAAAAGCGGAAACAATTCAAAATTAACATGTTTTCCAGTTCCTACAGGTTAGGACATATTTTTGCCAATGTTGTAATTTATGTCCCATCAGTCAATTTTCCTGAGGAAATTTAAAAACTGCTGTGATGGAAAGACTGTGCAAAGTTGCAATACAGCTTATTCACCTATACATAACATCCTCGTTTACAAATATGTCTTACTCAGATCCATTACCAAAAAATGACTTTCATGCAGCCAGACACATCATAAGATTAAAATGCAAACTATAAAAATTTAGATGCCATTTTAGGAAATATGCCTTTCATTTCAAGTTGGTATCATGACAGATATTTTTGAGCAGTTTCCAGAAGCTTTCTTTTAATTACATTGCTTTTACCTAGCTATAGGTTTAGCTGGAAGATTTTTAAAGAAATCAACTCAATAAAAACATCTAAAAAGTTATGATCCTGACTTTGATAATCTTCCCATATTAAGACATTCTGTTAAAATGCTACAAGTTTGGAGGAAAGGCAACTGACAATATCCCATCTAAACAAAAAGAAACTAATCAAAATAAGCTGTTCAATTATTTTCCTTTTGCGATGTGAAGTATATTATTCCTGAAATATGTATTTACGAATATGCTATCCAGAGAAGCAAAAGTACACACTCGTTCAAACCATTATTTCTGAAGTGTTTATTTTCTCTAATTTAATTTCAGTAATTTTGTCAAATAACTGGGTATTCAGCTTATAGACTTGCTTAGAACATCTGCTAGTTGAGAAACTACAGCAAATAAAAATATTTTAAAAATAACTCTTGGGTAAGCCTTTTTAACCATTTTGTGCCTAAATTTTCCTTCCTTGTAAAATGTTAGAGTCAACGCTACAAATCTTTAAAGTCTCTTCTAACCTACACACATTTATAAATGTTACCTTGTACATAACTTCTACATTATGTTAATCAATTACACCTTATTAATAAGTACCTAAATGTAGCTACATAATTATAATTATTTTAAAGCTGAATAACAAAGTAAAGCAATCTGCAACATTATAAAGTTATAAAACATTTACTGGGATTTAAACGTTAAAACTTATGCTAGCACCATCCAAGTCCTAGCTACATGAACAGGGACCAGAGCCTCAACAATCTCTCTTCTGATTATCTTCGGAGAAAATAAAATCAGACATCTCCTGCCCAGCTCTGTTTGTGTCTCGGGTCTAAGATGCAGTTACCATAGAAACTATGATTGTGGATACAATTTACAAATTTGGCTTCATCCATCAGATGCACTTTGTGTGTGAGTGTGTGTGGGTACGTGTGCACGTGTGTCTTGCCAATAAGCTTGAAGAGCACTCTGGCTCTGTGTCTTTAATTAAAGAGCCAGACACCACGCTTCATTTCCTTTCCCCATCTGTCTACCTACAAATAGAGACGTTGTGACACTGGCTGACATATAAACTCTTACTTGGAAGAAGACAAAGGTCTGATGAAAAGATGAAAAAAAACAGTATTAGGAAAAGCATTCCCCAAGAAATCTGTCCATTCACCTGTCCTGTATTTTCAAGGAACAGAATAAAAGCCCTTTGGTGGAGTTTCGGTTAGTTACATTAATCACTAGGTTCTAGGATCTAGTACTTATTGAACTTGGTTTCTAATTGTTTCTTGGATATAATATGTGAGTTAGTTATTCCTCTGCTGTTTTAGTTTATTGTACTCTGTGACAACCTTCTTTGCTCATCTTAAAAGAAATGAAGCTGACCTTCAAAATATGACTAAATCTTAAAAGGGTAATAGTTTGTTCACAGCATTTGTTATGAGTTCATATTATCTCTTTAAACTATTAAACAATGAATAAAAGATATTCATTGTCTAAAGCTCTCTAGTATATGTAAAATACACTTGCATTTATAAAGATGAAACAATGTAAATGCAAAATTTTAAGGTCTTCAGAATTTTTTTTTTTTTTTTTTGTAGTTTAGCCAGTGGGCAAGTTCAAATTACTCCCATTTACAGTTACTAGGAAGAGAACATGCTCTGGAACGCTCTACAGTGTCATGAGTCATAATCAATGAGACCATTTCCACTTCTGCCTAATTTTACACATGAGGATACTAGAATTCAGAGGATGCTAAAGCAACTACCCAAAGGGTCACACAGTGGCAAAGCCAATATCTGAACTGAGATGTGCCTGACCCCTAAGTAGTGTTTCTCTCACTCTTAAGGCTGCTCACATGTTGGCAGGGATCACTGTAGTTACTGTTGCTCTATTTCTTAAACAAATAACCGAGGCATCAGACCTGAAAGTTCATATGAACCTATGGCAGCAATGGGATAGAATTTGTGAAATTATGACTGTCTGTGAGCATTCTGAATGCACTTATGATCATCAGAGTCATATTGTTGAACTTCAGTTGCCTAGCAATATTTATTTAAAAGGGCTGGGGGCATTAATATATGTATGGGTGTTAATTTTTGGTATAGCAGAAGTAATTTTTAATAAAATAACTTTAATTAAGGATTATGCTTTATTTAAAATATCCTATATTACATACACTAATTTTTAAAAAATTTTCTTCAGTATTCATGCATAGTTGTCAGGCTATTAATTTGATTTACACAAGGCATCAGGTTGTAAGCTTCATTAGAATTGAGACAATGCCTCTTTTTTGAGCCATTGCATTCTCAAGGCCTGGTATATCATCTTGTTGATTAATATTTATTGAGTCAATGAAACAGAAGTCATAAACATCTAATCAGTGGCAGTTAACACACAAAAAATTAATCAGCTTCCCTAAAGGTTAACTCGATAGACATGAGTTTGAGTAAACTCTGGGAGCTGGTGATGGACAGAGAGGCCTGGTGTGCTGCAATTCATGGGGTCGCAGAGTTGGACACGACTGAGCGACTGAACTGAACTGAAAGTTTAACTAGTTTTTTGAACCAGACCTGTTAAATTATAGGATACATACTATCAAAATGTTTTTAAACAAATTTTTATGATATCTGTCCTTTGGTTAAGTCTCATTAAGACTGCCCCTTTCAAGCTCTTTTTTAAATATAGTCCTGAATTTTTTCATTTCTTTGAAAAAAATAAAATAGAACTAGAAACATTCTTATAGTTTAGATTTAAACTTGGACCTGGAATATAAATCAAAACCATTAGGAACCTTAAGTATGTAGTTGCTTAGAAAAGATTCTAATAACTCAAAATAATATTAGTACACCAGTAGGAGAAGCTTGGAGAAGGCAATGGCACCCACTCCAGTACTCTTGCCTGGAAAATCCCATGGACGGAGGAGCCTGGTGGGCTGCAGTCCATGGGGTCGCTAAGAGTCAGACACGACTGAGCAACTTCACTTTCACTTTTCACTTTCATGCATTGGAGAAGGAAATGGCAACCCACTCCAGTGTTCTTCCCAGGGACGGGGGAGCCTGGTGGGCTGCTGTCTACGGGGTCCCACAGGGTCGGACACAACTGAAGTGACTTAGCAGCAGGAGAAGCTTACCTGACAGAAGGAGTTATTGGGCACACTGGGCATAACTAGTGTTGATCTAAACACGCACCTCAACATGCACATTCATAAAGTTACCAGACCCATGCTACCATTAATGCTGGATCAGACACACGGTAGCCCTGCACTTGTTGGGTTCGTCAAAATATTCATTTGGGCTTTTCCATAGCATCTTACTGGAAAACCCAAGCAAACTTTTTGGCCAACCCAATATATTATCCAAATTATTTTGCAACTGACTGCTATCCCAGCAGAATTCAGTTCTAAGAAGATGAATGAAGAAAAGAGGAGGAGAAAGGAAGAAGTAAACAGATAACTTTCCGAAAATTGATGTTCTGTCAAAATCTTATTTGAACAACCAAATCAAACACACCACACCTAGTCAATGGTTTTCTATGAACTAGTTATAGTTATTCACTAGTTAATAGAATAGTTAATTCACTAGTGGGGTCTTCCCTGGTGGCTCAGACAGAAAAGAATCTGTCTGCAATGCAGGAGACCTGGGTTTGGTGGCTGGGTTGGGAAGATCCCCTGGAAGAGGGGATGGCTACCCACTCCAGTATTCTTGCTTGGAGAATCCCCATGGACAGAGGAGCTTGGTGAGTTACAGTTCATGGGGTCGCAAAGAGTTGGACATGATTAAGCGACTGAGAACATACAGTGAATAAAGGCTCTCAGTAACTGACAGCCATCTAACTTTCCTGCTTATGTTGTTCCTCTCATATATGCTCAATGATCTGATTGCACTGGGCATCTTATGCATCCCAAGAATGTACTTTTGTGCCTATGGCAGGATATCTACTTCCGTAGTTTTGGTAGCTCTTCTTATGGGTTTCTCTGGTGGCTCAGCTGGTAAAGAATCTGCCTGCAATGTGGGAGACCTGGATTTGATCCCTGGGTTGGGAAGATTCCCTGGAGAAGGGAATGGCTACCCACTTCAATATTCTGGCTCATAGAATTCCATGGGCTGTATAGTCCATGCGGTCACCAAGAATCAGACATGACTGAGTGCCTTTCAATCACTGGATAATCAATCAGTCAGAATGAACTTTTGTGCCTATGCCAGGGTATCTACTTCTGTGGTTTTGGGAGCTCTTCTTATAGTCATGTTAGTTCCTGGCCCATGCAGCCACAGCATCCCCTTGGGGCTTCCCCTGCAGTTCAGTTGGGAATGAATCTGCCTGCAATGAGGAGACCTGGGTTCAATTCCTGGGTCAGGAAGATGCCCTGCAGAAGGAAATGGCAACCCACTCCAGCATTCTTGCTTGGAGAATCCCTTGGACAGAGGAGCCTGGCAGGTCCCAGTCCCTGGGGTCGCAAGAGTTGGACACCATTTAGTGACTAAACGATGACGATTGCCTTAAATGTGGCAAGGGCTAACTGAGTGAGTGAATGAAGCAACAAATGTTGCTTTTATTGGTTGTACTTACTGCTGTGAAGGGACAAGAAGAGGTAAAGGGAGCAAGCAGTTCAGTTCAGTTCAGTTGCTCAGTTGTGTCCGACTCTGCAACCCCATAGACTGAAGCACGCCAGGCTTCCCTGTCTATCACCAACTCCTGGAGCTTGCTCAAACTCATGTCCATTGAGTCAGTGATACCATCCAACCATCTCATCCTCTGCTGTCCCCTTTTTCTCCTGCCTTCAATCTTTCCCAGCATCAGGGTCTTTTCCAATGAGTCAGTTATTTGCATCAGATGGCCAAAGTATTGGAGCTTCAGCTTCAGCATCAGTCCTTCCAATGAATATTCAGGACTGATTTCCTTTAGGATTGACTGGTTTGATCTCCTTGCAGCCCAAGGGACTCTTGGCCTTGTCTAACTCAATGAAATTATGAACCACGCCATGTAGGGCCACCCAAGCTGGACCAGTCATGGTGGAGGGTTCTGACAAAACATGGTCCATTGGACAAGGGAATGGCAAACTACTTCAGTATTCTTGCCTTGAGAACCCCATGAACAGTATGAAAAGGCAAAAGATAAGAAGAGAACAAGCAGTGGATAAGAAAAAGAGTCTGTAGAAAGTTGTAAGAACATTAAAACAGTGATAAACAGAGAAGAAAGCCTTGAAAAATGGGTGCAGACAGAGAAAAAGGAAAAAAAAAACACAAAGGAAGAAAAATTGCAAAAAGGAAAGGGAACTATGGGAAGAAAATAAGATAGGTTACTGCAAGCTAGTCTCATTCTCAGCATACAGGTAATTCCTGTCTCAAGGTCCCATTAACCAAACTCTCAGGTCAATCAGAATACCCCATTCCCCTACCAGGTTTGGTAATTCGACATCGCTCTTCTCATTGAACGTATATACAGCATCTTACTCTCAAACTCTTTAAAATGTGATTATTTTAAGTCAACATTTAAAGTTGGATTTGATATAATTATTTAATTGGGCATTGATTCATCTACACAGAACGTGTTACTGAATTCTTCAATTTCATCAACATAATTTCTTTCCAAATTATCTTTTATCTAGACGCTGGAAGTCCAAGTGCTATGAAAACTTTGCCAAAATAAAAAGCTTTTAGATTTCTAGTGCTGGCTGGACACAAACCCGTGCAAGAGTGTTGAAGAATAATGCATGCTTGCCAACTGCCAGATACAATTGCTTTTCCCATAATTAATGTCATTCTTGCTGTTGGAGTACCATTTCCATCCTCTAATAATTTCCATTAATAGAGGAAGCTTCTGCAATAATTTTTGCATCCTGGAAAACCACTGTGGCTTCCATACACATTTTAATCTGAATAATGACAATGAGTGAAAGGGGGATGGTTAGAGATATTACTGTAACTCCGGGTTACATTTGCTTGGTCATCATTTTCAATCTCCAAAAACTGTCCAAAAGGATTAGACCTCAGTACTCTGATTTCAATAGCACCAGATCATATGAATTTATATCAAAAAGAGAAAAGTGTATAGAATGAGTGCATTGGACTATTCATCTACCAAAAAATAAATGTGAAAAGAGAGTATTTGAAAAAAAAAAACAGTAAAAAAGATGAGTAGATGCAAATATAAGCTCAGGTCCTATAAAATATGATAATTGCCTCAGACTTGAAGCTTTGAAGCTTCCAGTAAGAGGAAGTGACAGACCAGCTGCAAATCATACCCCAAACCTGCCAATTCACAGTGTTTTTTATTATGCTGTTGCAAAATCAAGAACTCAGCTTCGGATATGAAATTATGCAAATATTCAGAGAGCGACAACGACAATAAAAATCAGCTCAGGTTTCTTATAGGAGCCAAGAAATGAATGTAGCATGATGGCCCTACAGTAGTCTCATACTGGGGAGGAGGAACCACATCTGTGGTTAACCGGGGTTCTCGCAGCCCTCTCTTGGATGTCCCTCATATGCTGAATACTGAGACTACAATGAGGAAAGTTCAGATACAAGGGGACCAGTGCTAAGATTGTTTTCCTTTCTGTTCCTGAGTCGTTTCAGAAACAGTGAAAGTCTACATCAAAGCTTCATCTCCTTTGCCTGGGATGGCTTTGAAAAAAACTCCACCTGCGCCACATCTAACCTTACTCTGCCTTCTCTGTGAAGTCCACCCAGCAGAGATCTGACAGCGTCACTTGAGCAGGAAGCACTTGCTCTGTGCGCTGACCTGGGGGAGGGGGTGGGGGTGGGGCTCAGGCTTGGCGACTGTGTTCAGTGACATGATTAAAGCCTGGGAACCAGGTACCAAAGCTGCTGAGGGAAGGGTAGAGAAAAAATACTCACATGTGGGTTTTAATAGCTATTGTTAAAATGAAAAACAGCTGCTCCTAACTGTGACAGCTGTCCTACCACGTGGTGAAAACTCTGGAAGGGCAGGGCCATCGGCTAGGGCTGGTTTCAGGGCGGGATGCTGGTGGGCACCGGACCCTGGGCTTGGCAGGACTGTGTACACCTCTACTCTCCAGGTTGATACCAATTTTGATATTGGTTGATACTCTCCAGGATCAATACCAATTTTCAAAATATCTCTCCTGTCTGTAGATGTGCTCATGGTCTAGTTCCTATGTACTTTTAGAATATCATCAGAAACTACATTAACAAAAGATTGTGTAAAGATCCAGGTACATACTCATGCATCATTGGACTCATCCATGCCACTACCCTGCCCAAGAGAAAGGCAGGTAATTGTACATTCGTTGTAAGACTATTTTGTTCAAAGAGGGTGGCACAAGAGTAAGACAATCCTAGAGAGTGCCACCACTCATACAGTGCACCACGTCCCTCCATTCTGGCTGGAAACTGGCTTGTATAAAGAGCTTCTAATTGGACTCTGAGAGGCCACGGTCCCTGGCCTGCATGATGTGCGGTGTGCTGGTTAGGAGCACTTACTCCAGAATAGACTGGCTGGGCTTGAACTCCATCATCTGGTGGCTGTGTAGCTCTGAGCAAGCTAATTTCTGAGCTCAGCTTTCTCACCTACAAAATGGGGTTGATAATAATACCCACCTCAGATGGTTGCTGTAAGGATTAAATAGCACGAGGCATGTAGACCACAGAGTCCATATTATACATATACAGCATACTTACATGTTCAATAAATCGTAAGTGTTCACATTGTTGCTGCAGTTAAGTGAACCTGACCTCTTTTCTTTTTGTAAGAAAAATACCTAGAGAAAATCTCCTTCTTGCTCTGTAGGGGTCTTTTCCATGATCCTCTGACCTGCCCTGGGTAAACTAACGGAAGCTTTTTTAGTACTACTGTTCCAAAAACAGTTCTGAGGAAGAGAGTAAGAGAGGTATAGAGAAAGAGAAAAGAAAGAGAGAGTGTGCATGCAGGGGAATGTTCTTTCTCTTGTAAAAGAGTCTCTTTTCTGCATTTATATATATATATATATACATATAGGATGAGTGGCTGGAATGATATATCACATTTAAAAGGATGAATGTAGGTATGTATGTGTGTGTATGCACATGTATGTATATATATATTTATACACACATACACACACCTATGGGGCTTTCCTTATGGCTCAGTTGGTAAAGAATCTGCCTGCAATGCAGGAGACTTGGGTTCAACCCCTGGGTCGGGAAGATCCCCTGGAAAAGGAAATGGCAACCCATTCCAGTATTCTTCCCTGTGAAATCCCATGGACAGAGGAGCCTGGCAGGCTACAGTCCACGGGGTCGCAAGAGTCGGACACAACTTAGAGACTAAACCATTACAGCCATGTGCACATATAATTATCTTATTACTCTACACAGAAACTGCTCAATGACTAGTAAAAAGTTTAAATTCCTGAATATGACATCCCAGTCTTTCATAGTCATTGGCTGTCATCATTATTATCATCTTTGCAGTCTCATTTCCTGGCAACTTCATCCTTACATACCCTACATGTGCCTTCTTCACCACTGGCCCTTTGCTGACCTGCATGCACACTCACACTTTGGTACTCTGTCTCAGTTTCCCCTTTGTACTTTTTCTCCCACCACCAAGTCCTCAGGGAAGCTCTTCAGCCCAGCTATTCATTTCTTATTTTCCAAGAGTTTAGATTACTTCTTTAAAAATAATTATCTAGATTATCTTATAATGATCTTGTACAATGATGTTTGATAACACTTGTTGTCTAGCACATATTTCAAGCTCGATAAAGGCTGGATGATGAAAAGAATGAATGACTTAAATGAAAAAGGTAATCCTGAATGTGAGATGTAACATAGGCAAGCAGAGAAACACATAATCCTAAACTATCCACAGAAAAGAGACTTGGATTAACCTCGCTGGCCTACCTCAAGAGGCTATTAACAAGTGAGTACAATGCTCCAATTCATGAGGGAACATTAATTCCACTGCACGGAGTGAAGTCAAGAAACAGTACTCATTATGGTTCAGGCATTTCACAGTACAGATGTGAAGTGTGCATTTTATTACAACATTACTGAACTGCTTGGGATCACACATAAATATCAGGGCCTGTGTTTGCACTCCTATAGACTGGATGGGGAGAGGAGGGCAGCTGCGTTCTTTCCCAGGGCAGAACAGGCTCAGAGCACAGGTAGGGAGTGAGTCCACTTCTACTGCTGACCTCAGCCATTCTGTTAGAGGTCCTATCACAATCTGTCTTTGGTTTTCCTAGAGAAGTGCACTCCCAGATTTAGTGCTGCATTGGGTGGAGGTTCCATCATTGTGTTTTTAAGTCTGAAGCATCCCTGGCTTCGGTGTAGAAGGAGGGGACAGCCCAGGGACAGTTTCTCCTGAGAAGTGAAGATTCAGTCTGTAGGGAAGCCTCATGCAGCAAGAGGTTGGCAGACAGGGAAAAGATAAAGAAAAGAGAAACCAACACTGAACATG
The DNA here is from genome assembly GCF_910594005.1 of Cervus elaphus. Lineage (NCBI taxonomy): Eukaryota > Metazoa > Chordata > Mammalia > Artiodactyla > Cervidae > Cervus > Cervus elaphus. The sequence goes on from NC_057822.1 coordinate 40,369,498, forward strand.
CTTCTCTTTAAGCAAAGAAAACCCTAACTTAATAGCAGTTAAATGACTAAAATGCTTCCCTGGTGCCTCTGTGGTAAAGAATCTGCCTGCCAATGAAGGAGATTCAAACCCTGGGTCAGGAGGATCCCTGGAGAAGAAAATGGCAATCCACTCCAGTATTCTTGCCTGGGGAATCACATGGACAGAAGAGAGAAAAACCCCTGATGGGCTACATGGGGTTTCAAAGAATTGGACATGACTTAGTGACAAAACTAATAACAACAAATAACTGGAATGCTGATTGAATGTATTAAATAAGAAAAATGTTGATATATTTAAAGTTGTATTCCTTATGCCCCAATATAGAATAAATGTTGAACAGAAATCAGCATCTATTTATTATCTACAACTGTCTTTTACTATTTTAGTGTTCCCAGATAGAAAATTATAAGGTGATTTATAAACTTTAGCCTAATACTCCTAACAGCTCTAAGATGTAGGAAAAAAGGATACACAGGGATCCCAACTCATCAATGTAATGAAATTAAGAAATGTGAAAATTTAGGATGAATATTACAAATAAATTCCAATGGTGTAATCCATTAGGAGGAGGGATAATTTCCCAGGGGGAGTTGATTTGTATGTTAGAAAATGTAGAATGCCCATTCATAATGTATTTGTGACATATGTAAGGCCATGCCCATCTATAAATCAGATTTACCTCCTGTGCGAAGCCCCAGGGTCCTTCCTACTGAAGGCTTTCCTCATGGGCACTGACCTGAGAGGATTTAAAATCCAAAGGGCCCAATTACTAAAAGTCTTCCATCATGTAATTGGGCTTCAGTATGGAAAATAACACCAGTATTAATCCAAGTCAGAGAGATCTTCATCTCCTGATTCTGTCAATTGGTCCAGGGCAGTCTAGGGGATGGTCTCTCTGAGCATCTTCCCCAAGGGCCATGAGAAACTTCTACTTTGCAGGCAGCAAAACTATATAAATTATCCTAGCAATATACATGTGAGTCACTGATCGTATGAAGAACACAACTGAAACTTAGGATGTTCACAGGGGAAACATCATTTTCAATTTGAGGGTCATCCTCTGGGAACAACTCATCCAAAGAAAGAACGGGAAGAATTTTCTGTGCTTACAAATACCATAATTCAATACTCTGTGACAAACTGCAATGGGAAAGTATATGAAAAAGAATATATATGCGTGTAAATATGGGGTTTTGTAAGTCAATTATACTTCAAAAAATTGGGGAACAAGCCCTGCAAAAGATAAAACAAATAAACAGAAAACCCCCAAACAAAACAAGTCAGAAAGAGCAGCAAAACTTGAGTGGGAGCAGGAGACTGCAATGTTTTGCGAAGAACATTAGAGCCCCTTTTACTCCACTCCTGAGAACACAGGAACATGTGGTCCAAAAGTTAACCAATTCATTTTTTAAAAAAATCAAAATTCAATTCTGCACACAATATTTTCAGTGACCCGTGACTCCGTTAATAGCCCCCAAACACACGCTTTCCCTTGTCATTCTCGCTCAATGAGAATTCAAATACCTGCCCAGAATAAATGCCTTTAAAACTCCCCAATTGCCCAGATATTCATGAGAACCAAATACTGCAAGAACCTACAAAAAGAGAAAGTGCTTATTAAAGGTTTTTAGGTCCACTCCTCTTTTCATTAGGCCTGTTGCCAAGTGCTTATTAGACTCACCCTGATTGCTTCTCTGCCTACCCTGGTGGGTTAACACAATGCAGCACTGTTGAGCCTGTTTACAATCAGAGAGGACAGCACACCAGGAAAAGTGACCTGGAGTATAATTCTCTACCTGTAAGGGCCCCGAAGAAAAGTGACCCAACACTGCCAACGTGTTTCTCATTGCTAATTTCTACGAGTCCTGAAAACTGGGGACCCTGAAAATGAATGAGCTTGACTATGGCTTGAGGAGTCGCAGCAAAGTGGCAGGAGGCCAGACCCATCCTGTACAAAGGAGGAAGTTTCAAAGGTGGTGGAGTGAACTCACCTACTTCATAGGAATGGGAAAGCTTTTATGGGATAATGGATTCAAATACCTCATTCTTTTAAGTATTATGAATTAAAGAGTCCTGTTAAATCAAGTGCTATGTCAGAATTTTTAGAGATTTCCAAAGCAAATACATTTCTTTCTATGCTACGAACAAATATCCCAATAATGGGAGTGCTATAGTATGATCTGAATGGTAGTAGTTTGACCAGAATACTCACAAATTAGAATGAACCACAGTGGTCACGCTGTTTTGTGTATCCAAGTTGTAAATGACTGTTTGGACATATCTCAAAAGATAGTTTAGTTTTGAAATTACCCTATGGCATCTTTAGGCTTAGAAAAAGTACCTCAGTCAGAAGCTTAAGGACCACAACTCCACCCCTTTCTCTGTGTTTTCATGGGGGACAACTCTGGGGCTTCTCTGGTGGCTCAGTGATAAAGAATCACCCCGTCAATGCAGGAGATGTAGGTTCGATCCCTGGTCTTGGAAGATTCCCTGGAGAAGGAAATGGAACCCACTCCAGTGTTCTTGCCTGGGAAATCCCATGAACAGAGGAGCCTGGTGGGCTATAGTCCATTGAGTCACAAAGGAGTTGGACACAACTTAGCCAATCAACAACAATGACAAGCTCTGTGGAACACACAAGGATGGTGTGTGTGTGAAAGGAAAGGAAAGACTTAGATATCTGTGATGTATTTGATCAGGGTCTGTGGCTACTTCCTCTTTCTATCACCTGCAGAATTCAGAGGTGGGTGTGGTCCCACGATATTGCCTATAGTTAACTCATAAGGAAGCACAGCAGATTGGATTACAGGGGCAATACATCTGCATGTTAGACTTGGGGCTAAGATAGGCATAGCAGAACTTCATTCTCCTCTGTATACACCCTTCAGTAGAGTGGGAAACTCATGTGTCATAATAAGGATCATCTGTGACAGTGGTGGCCTCTGGCATAAGGCAGTCTGGAGTGAAATCATAGGTCACCTCATCTGAAAATCATTCACTAGATTTGGGCCTTAAAAAGAACACAGTAACCTATATCCAGTGCCAACCCTTTTGACTGTTTTCCAAGCATGAGTGTTATGCATTGTATATGCATTGTAGAAAACTAGAAATAACAACCATCAGTGAGCATCAGTGGGCTTAATTATTTAGCTCTAAAGACTCACCCAGTTGTCACCTAGTCACCCCCGTCTTGATCCCTCCGATGAGCCCCCTGCTCCCATGGCTTAAGCCATGCTGCTCTGCTCCCTGCCCCGGCCCCCAGGCTTCCCAAACAAGTTACCGTCTCAGGGCTTTGGTGGGCACACTGCCCTCTTCCCTGAATGCCTGCCCCCCAGCCACCCACACGCGTTTGGCCCTTCCTCAGCTTCTGTCTCTGCATAAATGTCTCTTTGTCAGAGAAGCCTTCCTGACTGCTCTCCATAAAACAGTGTGCCTCGCCTGGCACCATGCTTCAGGCATTTAGCCCAGCTTTTATTTCTTTGTGGGAATAATCATGGCCCAGAATTTATTCTTCATTTGTTTCCTGTCTCTCTTTCCTCACAAACATAAGTTGCACAAAAGTCAAGACTTGATCCTCTCTCCCCATCACCGAGACCAGTGCCTGGAAGATATTCAACGTGTCATCATTTAATTAAGTGAAAGAGTTATAAATCACTTTCCAAACATCCATTTCTCCTGTTTCCTCCCTTTTTCCTTCTTTTCTTTTAACTTTTTCTCTTTCTCTTCCTCCTTCACTTTCCAGAGACAAATGCATACAGAGCAACTCAGTGGAAGAAATCCTAAATGCCTTTACCAGGCTTTGCACAAGTGGCTGGCTGTCTAGTGACTCCTTTTTTTCATCTCTTAGAACATTTTACATGGAAATCTTTTTGTAATTTTAGTATTTATTTTCTTAAATTTGAGAATGATTCTGGTCACCTGGGAGTGATTTAATTAACCCTTATGTTTTCCATTATTGATTTTTAAATTGGGTGATGAAAGACATTTTTAACGTATATTTTAAAGTTAACCTGAGAAGAAAAAGATGTTTCTTGGCCACAAGCTTAATTCTTATTTATGATAAAAGGTGACAGGGGTAACGTAGCGAGAGAAGCTATGGAAGGTGATGAAAATGAGTTTTTATTTCCAACATTCATTATTTTGAATTAACCTATGAAAAATTTCACACACAGACCATCTAGTGGCTAGAAGAATAGAAAAGCCACTTAAAGGTCTGTTTAGAGTATGGACTTCATTTATTTGTCTTCTGTCATCAAGGTATAAAACAGTATATCTAGGCACCAGAGTACTTCTCACACTTCAGCCCCACTGCTGAATTGTTTTATTTATGATCATTACTTTCCTTCTGCCTTCTTCTGGGAGAAGAGAATGCAGAAATTAAAATTTATAAATTCAAAATATCCGCATCTTAAAGAGAATATGTCTAATATTTTCCTTGAGTGAAAAAAGAGGGATGGACATATTTTGCTTTCCTTTCTTTGCAATGAAAGTTGACACAGTTATTTTGTGTTATTATAACACTCATCATTGCTCCCTCTAATTTGGATGGTTTTTAACAAAGCTCCATTGATTCCACTGAAAGGCATTCCTCCTGGCAAAAGCAGAACACACACACTGATTGCTAAATATGCAGCAATTATCATATTCAGCAGCACACTTTAATATCTTATTTATAGACGTATCTATCTGTAATTTGCTTTAATTAAGTTGCATTGATTTTAATGACAGGAGCGATCTGCAGACAAGGGGCTGGTGTCATGCTCCTATGAGTCCTGGTCTGTCGTTCACTCTTTAAGATGTGGTCCTGCACCTCAGTGACTTGCTTTTGGCTCCAGGCAAGCCCATCCCAGCTTAGCCAAGTTGTAGAGACATTCTCCAAGTGTTGACACCTGGGAATTGATCCTCTTGATCACAGGATGGTATGAACTGAAAGGTAACTTGGTTGAATGGAAAGGGCAGCTGACTTTTGCAATGGGTTTGGGTGTGTGTGTAATGTCATCCCCAGCCCCAAGTCACTCTGCTCTGACAACCACTTTCTCAGGCGTGGCAACAGCATCTTGCCCCTCCTATCACTCAGCTTTGGTTTTGTTTTTTTATTTTTGATTTGCCAATAACACCAAACAGCCCTCAGAAGGATCTTGGGACCTAAGTTATTTTTGATTTCTTGACTATTTTTCACACCCTCTCCAAGTGAAAATCCTGGGAAAACTGGAAGCAAGAACTTCTAACAGTTTTGCCTTTCATGGCATCCGTGTTCAAAAGTGAAGGGGCTGGCTGGCTGGCTGGCTAAACATAACACAAAGAAACATGAAGATAGCAAGTATATTTTTAAATGCTCTAAGATATTACTCATCATGACCAGAAACGATTTCTCTTTCTTTTTTAATGGGTGAAGAAGTAAGCACTGCTTCTATAAATCTTTGCACCTCAGAAGGTGCCAACATTAATTTTGTATAAATTATCCATGTTAGAATGCCAAGGCATGATCACAAAGGGAAACTCAGAAGACAGTTATGCCACTGCATTCTCGGATTCTGGTCACCATTTTTCACTCACTGATTATTGCTGCAAGTGTTGATTAATAGTGGTGCTCATGCTGCTAGAATGCATTTCCCTGGAGGTGAAGAAAACATTTGAGGAAAAAAAAAAGCACAGAAAGAAGGAAAGATAATAATCAACCCATCCTTCCGCTTCTCTGTAATAACCCTGTGGAGGGTGTGCAAATCATAGCTTCTGATGATCTCTGCTAGCGGCTTCTGAGCCATTGCACTAAAAAGATCATCCATATGCATCAGATCACCAATTTGTCAATCAGTTTATAAGGCAATTAAATGCTCCCCAATCTCCTCCTTCCCGCTTTGGGAAAGTATAAAATGCTATAAGCAGCAGGACTCCGCGAGTGGTGTGAGGCCCCCTCATATCCAGTCCCTCTCCTGTGTCTGTGCCCCAGCTGAATGCCGGGATGAAGCTTCCATGACAATAACACGTAAGGCTGAAATTTACCAAGGCTGATGAGCTTTGTACTTATTTTTCTCTCATCAGTAATGACGTACCTCTTATGCATGGAGGGAAACTAATGAATTGGATTTAGAGAGCGAGAACATTTCTTAATAAAAGCAACATGACAGGAGGGAGGAAAAACACAGAGGAGAATACAGCAGGGGAGGCTAGCATGACCCAGTGATTCTACTTTCGACCCTGTTTAGACCTTAGCTGGAAGAGCGGTTGTTCTTGAAGGCTATCAGTTTCTTTTATTCAGCTCTGTAAGATTATTTCCTGCTTCGTGTTTCTCACTCTGGGTGGTTTTTCTTATCATTAATCCTATGATGTGTTTTTGTTCTTCTAACTCTTAATTGTCTCTAATGAGGAGCAGACCAGGGATGGCTACATTTGCAGTTTCCCTCTTGATTTAAGTGGAAAGACTAATTAGTATAAATTATTATAAAAGAACTTGAGTCTCCTAAGTTAGAAGAGGGAAAGCAAGTGAATTTACAATATTCTATCTTCTTTCACAAAGTATGCAATTTACTTCTTCCACATGGAGTCAAGTTTAAGTTCATTTTGGCTTTGTGCACAGGTCAAGGTAGACATTGATATTGAAATCTCATCTTTGGAATCATAACCTATCCTATTATTCACTCACCTCCATCCTGGCACTTTCCTAGTGATCCTGTATGATTTAATTACTTTACAACAATTCTCAGACAGGCGATCTGTGCTTCTAAATTATAACCTTTCTTTCTTCCCCACTTCATCTTCTTGAATTGTTCAGTATGAGTCTCTGTGTGGCCAATCCAGGAAGAGACTTTCCCTTTGCTTCATCTCTCAGTGGAAGTATGTGGAACGTTTTGAAGGAGTGTATGAAAGAAAGAAATTCAACTTAGCTCTCATCCTTCTAGCCACCCACAGGGTGGGAGTTTTTGTTCTACTCAGAATCTCTAGCTCTGATTCTGGCTGCCTCATATTTTGGGAAAATGCAATGATCCTTATGGAGTTAATATTTCCTTATGTAAAAAGGAAAGACAAATTAAGAGACATAAAAAATAAAACCAAAACCTTAATCCAGTGGAAGAGTTTTAGACTTTGGGACAGATGATCTGGGTTCACACTTAATGATGTGATCGTAAGCAATCTATGTAACTTCTTTTAGCCTCAGTTTTCTCTCCTGTAGAAATGGGTTCCTGTCCTCAATAGATTACTCAGATGTAAGACTGTGTGATTATGTCTCTCAAAATATATGGCAGTATATAAACTATAGCATCATGGACTCAATGGACATTAACTTGAGCAAACTCCAGGAGATAGTGGAGGACAGAGAAGCCTGGTGTGCTACAGTTCATGGGGCCGCAAAGAGTTGGACATGACTTGGACATGAGTTGGACGAGCTGAACAACAACATGTAAACTACCATGTATATGTTATTATGAAGATAACCCTTTTAATGCATAGAAAAGACAAGAGAATGTGTTGCTGTTGCCTAGGTGACTGTAAGGTCACTAAATTCTTACTCTATTTGGTCTACATTGGTCTCTACTCTACATTTACGTAGAGAAAGAGCAAGGTGGTGGTGGTGATGGGGACTCCCCTGGTGGTCCAGTGGTTAAGAATCTGTCTTCCAATGCAGGGGATGCAGGCTCAATCCCTCATCAAGGAACTAAGACCCCACATATCATAGAGCAGCTAAGCCTACCTGCCGCAATTATTGAGCCTATGCCACAATAGAGAAAGATCCCACATGATGCAAGGAAAGATCCCACATGCCACAACTAAGACCCAAAGCAGACACATAAATAAATATTAAAAGGAAAAAAAAAGAGTAAGACAGGGACCAGTACTACAGAGCAAGTGGACCGAGTGAACAGGAAAGGTGACCATGGATGATCAGCCTCATAGGCAAGTACACCACCCCCTGCTCCCATGTTGAAACAGCATTTCCATCTGTAGCTCCACTGGGTGGGAGGATGTTACCTGAGGATGGCATATCTCTGATGGTTATATCAATAGATTCTCAACTATTAGCCACGGTAATAACTAGAGTGCACTGTATTCTGGAGGAAAGCAGACAAAGTCAGAGAAAAGGGGAAAAAAAATAAGGAGAAAGTAATGAATCGATAAATGTCTAAATCATTTTACAGCAAGCACAAAATCTTTGACTACTGCAAAGTGGCATTACATGGAAGTGAAATCAATGCCCTTTTGAAGCTGGTACTAACTCCTCATTTAGAAGTCCTCAAGTCCTGTTAACCCTGTTGTATGTGGACGTGGGTAGCAAAAGACAGGTCTCAAGTATATTAGGATACCTTTTCTCCCAAATTCCACTAGCAACTTAATGTGGCAGAGAGAACCTGGTGGAATATCTAATAAGTGGCAGCTGTAAGGTGAGATGTGTGCATTTCCATTCCAGAGGCTCTTGCGTACTGTTCTTTTCCATCTTGGGGTGGAAATGTGCAGACCCTATGGACAACATTTCTTACTCTTCACAGCGCTGTTGGGTGGCACCTTTCTTTGCCTGCTCACACCCAGTTGGCAGTTGGTATGGCTTCTCTGTGATCTGGTATTATCTTTCATTTGTGCGACCAGATGGATACCAGACGGGTAACTGTAGCCAGGGCCCCTGCCCCAGGTCCACACCAGAGCCCATGGGCATGGACCTGTCAGTCAGCCAGCTGAACAATGGCTCTTCAAAGAAATACTTCTTAAAACTGTATGCATCTGTTCCCTAATCACCCTCAAAAAAAAAAAAAAATCTCCTATAGACAAGCCTTTAAGTAGATGTTACATCTGTAAGAAGAAGGGAATATAAGCATATAGTGTCTTGCGGATGTCAGACTCACTTCTAGCTAATGGCACTTCCCAAAAGCCACCAACTCTAATAGCCATGTCAGTAGACAAAGTGAAGTATAATCAATATGTTCCTTTTCTGTGATGTCCTCACAGTATAGAATTTTAATTCCAGAAGGGTGGCTTTTACGTAACATTTCTGGAGGTAAAAAATGAGGAAAAAGAAAAAAAGAAGAGATCTTAAGAGCTTGAAAAGGCCTCAGTGATTCCTAGGGGAGAACACAGAGCACAGGTAAAAAGACCCGAGTGGAACGGGAAGGACCTATCGTAAGTCCTCATTCCTAACCTGGTCCTCTTAAACTGATGCCTCAGCTGTCACCTATGACAAATTACATTTTAGAAAATATCTTGACAGATCATCTGGTTGTTTCAAGTGTGTATTTCAGCAGTTCATTATGAAAGTTTATTTTCTAAATTAACTGCAAATAAAGTGAAATCTAACCATTCACTCACACAAGGCTGTCAGTAATTTTTTTTTTTTCCAGCAGACATCAAAGCATATCCCCAATCCACACCTGGCTCTCTTCATGGAGAAGTTATCATAAACAGGTTATATGTTCCCTTAGGTTACTATGGAAACACTTTTTCTTTTCAGGTCATCCACTTACAAAGGTAACATTTGCATTAAAATGTGTTGGAAGATAATTTTTTTCATACTCAAGTGAGGTCATGCCACCTTATCCATATCTATTATTTCAAAATCCATGGACATACACTGATTTCATCTATAAAAAGGCTTGAATGAGGGGCTCATCCTATGGGTGTAATTGCCTGCATGTCAGGTAGCTGCTTGGAACATTGTAAAGAGCACTCACCAAGTTAACTCACCACTTTTGTGGCAAAAGATGTTAGCAGTGACCCATGAGCTGGAATTCTTCATTATGCTAATTTGTTGAATATTTAGGTTTGTGTTATCTCCGACATGGAGAGAAGAAGCTGGAGGTGGGAGCACAGGACAGGTGTCAGAAGGTCTGTGCCTTATGTTTAGAGATGACCAGATGACCCTGCCTGTTTACCCAGTTGGGTCATTGAGAATTCAACCTGGCAAGCATGTGTCTAGGGGCAGCAGGGCCCTCAGTGTGAGGCTGGGCAAGACGTGGGGTTCAAAAATCCACAAGTTCTTAACTAAGCTGTGTGATGGCAGTAGGTAGGACGTGGTTACATTTTACTTCCCGATATAGAAAGCACCACCTGGGAAAAGGTGACGTGGCTGGGGCAACCGGGGAAGGCCTCACAAGAGTTACTGTGATGGTGCAGACATTTAAAACGGGAGCATAAATAAGCTCCTGTAGGAGGGCTAATGGGCGCGGTATGGAACCTGTCTTCCAGATCGCTCGGGTAGACCATTGGCTGGTGACTGTAGTCACTGGCTATTCTTAGTTTGACTGAAAATTTCTTTTTACTGTGAACCATGAGAAATTCCTACTCAGAAGCTGCCAACCCATCTCTGACTACATCACGCAGTTGTCAGTTACTTGAAAAGGGCAGTGAGATGAGGCCTATGCTTTGTCTTATAGTAGAGGGAACTGGACTTCATGTACGGGGAAACTTCTGTGTTACTCTTAACATGACTAGGAAGGTGTCTTGATCCTCCTCCTTTTCTTGAGAGAAACCTAGAAGCAACGGTACATAGTTCAGCAAGCATTCTGTCAGGTCTGTGGTCACTACTGCAACGGCAGTGGGGGTGCTGAAAGTGGAAGGAGGGAGGTAGAGGTGGAGGTTGAGACAGACTGTGATGCAAGGGATGTCCAACACCTGCCCTTACACAGAGACAGAAATATGTAAGGCTTTGATGACGGAACTCTGGAAGGCTTTTTGTGGCAGAAGGACCCTGAACAGCCCCTTCTTTGACTGCCCTGATCAGTTATCCCCAGAGAGAAGACTCCTTGGTGTGTGTGTGTGTGTGTGTGTGTGTGTGTGTGTGTGTGTCTGTGTGTGTGTGTGTGTGTGTGTGTGTGTGTGCACACTCGCTCAGTCGTGCCTGACTCTTCGTGATCCCATGATCACAAAGTCTGCCAGGCTCCTCTGTCTGTGGGACTTGCCAGGCAAGAATACTGGAGTGGGTTGCCATTTCCTTCTCTAGAGGATTTTCCCAACCCAGGGATCGAACCTGTGTGTCTTGCACCTCCGGCCTTGGTAGGCAGATTCTTTACTGCTGGACCATCTGGGAAGCCCACTTGGTGTGCCTAGACCACTGAAACTGAAACATTCATGACTTGTTGACCAGCGCTCCCAAACCACCGCCCACATATGTAAAAGAACTGAGAGCTTGGCTCTTTTGTCCTTTATTGATTTTGGCCTTATACCACAGAATCAAAAACCTTACTGCAGTCAAAAATGTCTTTTCTACTTTCTTCCCCCCTTGTCTGAGGCTGCATACTCTTCTAGAGAAGGACAGTTACATTGTTCCGACAAGATTTTGCTAACCAACGGTCCTTGTCTCTTTGCAGTGTGTGTATGTGTATGTGAGTGTGTGTGTTTATATTTCCAAATAGATTAATTATCTGCTCCATTATCTTTCTGGAAGCTGTACTTCATCGTATCAAGCATATTTATCAAAAGAATTGAATGCCATCCTGGGAACTGATTTGTTCGAGATAACTTTCACTGTAGTTACACTTGCATGTCTAGTAATGGTTCTACACTTGTGCTATTTTATTTAGAGCTGCAAATCTCTTGTTTGACTTCTTCACTATCTTGAAAGCTAATGGAGTCTCAGTCACCAGTGTGTCCCTGACTGAGATTTACTTGGAAAGGGGGTGTGGACGTATGAATAGAAAAATCATTTCAAATTATTTTAAAATCACTTCTCATTATTGATGGTATCCCTTACTCCGTGCTACCCCCAGATGATATTTCTAAAGAACAGGAAATCAAACCAGTGAAGTTGTGCTTTGGGTTTGCAGAACTCAAGAATGTTAAACTAGATAAAAATGCAATAATCATTAAAGACAAAGCACCAAGCCAAAACTCAGTGGGACTTTTTTAAGTTTAAATTTTTCCATGTCAATTAATTGAGCATTTTCCATTATTTTCCTCCCTAAAACTAAAAAAAAGTAGCAATGTGGAATGTGGCATCTATCGTATTGTTTCCAAGTTAAGAATGGAAATACGGTTAGGTAGTAAGTGCCATAGACAGATGAGCAGTTTGATATCAAAGATGAGCTTGCTATCAAGATGGGGAAACACACGTATGCAGCCTGAGAGCTCCTGCGGGCTTTCTGACTGGCATATTCCGGATGCACACATTTACCAACATTTTAGGAAAAGAAGCCATCAACATCAATCACTTTTCGTCACACTCTACCTTACAGTGTTGGAACGAGCTTTGTATCCACCAACCCTTCTAATTTTGAAGTCAAGATGCTGGCGCCACCAGGTACACGGGCATCCGTTGAATGGGCCAGACCAGTGACAGCTGCATCAGTGTGGGCAGAAGCACGTGACCACACCCCTACAACCCACACTCAGGCATGGCAATGGGTACACGTGAGGACAGACATGAGAAGATGCCTCAGAGTGGAAAAGAGAGATCAGACTAACCGATGTTCAGGATTGTCTGACAGGTCGGCAACTTGGTGTCAAGTTCAAACGGGTACCCAGTCCAGGTCAGGGAATTCTGATAGGAACCATAGCCCTAGGGTTCTAGGGATATCAGAGACATTGTGAAGTTGCTCAGTCGTGTCCGACTCTTTGTGACCCCATGGACTATAGCCTACCAGGTTCCTCCGTCCATGGGATTTTCCAGGCAAGAGTACTGGAGTGGGTTGCCCTTTCCTTCTCCAGGAGATCTTCCCAACCCAGGGATTGAACCCAGGTCTCCTGCATTGTAGGCAGACACTTTACCATCTGAGCCACAGAGTCTAATGTCTAATCTACCAGAGACATTAGACTCAATGGAAATCTGATATTCATGGGGAGGTGGAGTCCCAGATCCCAAAAGAAAGGAGGTCATAAAAGTCACAGTGGGACTGACCCAATTCTGAGTACTTTTGAAAAATGATTCTACAGATTTTCCTCTACTTTCTTGGGAGTGGTCACAAATCAAGGACCTGCAGAAAAACAAATAACCACACCTGCAAGGGTAAAGGGGCTTGGAGTTGGCCAAGCATTTTTTTGAAGTTGGATGAAACTGTCACCGAAATGAAGGGTGAATGTTAGTTCAATGTGAAGAGGGACAAGTCTTCAATAGTGCTGAGTCTCACGTCCACCATTTTAAACCCATACTGAGGATCCTCTCCTGTACCATAAATGCAGCTCTTTATTAGGATAACACTCAATTTAGGAACTACTGAAGTCATGCAACCAGTACCTTTATTGTAAATAAAGTAACTGTAAATAAAGACCAGTAACTTTAGGTCTGTAGAGGGAACTTTATTTTTCATTTTAAAGAATTATAACAACACAGTTTAATGTAGAAAATGAAACTTTTATGTATTCTCAGGTAACTGCATATACATAATACCTAGCATTACACTCTAATTATTTTTCACATCTTCAATGTAAATAAAAAATCCACAATAACTCAACCCTCTAAGTTTCTATGGCTTTTTCAGCTTAGCCTCACTGAAGTTATAAGGATGTGCAACTAGAAAATCAGCTTTGTTACTATATTTTGCAGAGGTTTTTTCTTCCAAACAGTAAGGAAACCAATTTAGAAGTTTTATACCATGTCACACTTGTGCACAACCATTTAAAGAAAAATTAGGAGTCAACAATATATGAGGGGAAAAAGCCATATTTTCCACTTGCACCACTAGATGCGCATTGTTTTTCTGTGTGTGAATAAGAAAAAGCTATGCTAGGAAAATGGCCTTCGCACTGCAGTAAAACTGTCCTGGGTCTTGCTGTGATTCATCATTTAGAAATTCCTTCTTCTGGAGAAGTTCAGGCGTTACAATGGATATTGAATTTGGGATTCAATGGCAATGAGATAGAATTTACTACTGGTATCCCAGATTCCTGCTGGAATGACCAAAGGCATATAAAATAGGTTAAACTTGCCCCAGGGCTTGGCACTGAGGTGGATCTGCTGGGAAGGGTGCCAAGCTGAAAGGAGCGCATGGCAACAGCACACAGCCAGCTTCCTTGGGTAGGGGACAGAGGAGGAGGCTGAAACTGTTCCATTTGTGGGATGACACTAGAGGAGAGGTTATGGGGCTGATGGGGAGACCAATATGGATTTTCTCTTGTCTCAAAGTTTGCTTTATCCCTTCTTAAGGAAAGGAAATAGTAAGCTAATGAAGTTTTTTTTTTTTTTTTTTTTTAAAAGATGTACTAGAGCAAACAAAATGTATTAGAAAACAAACATGTCTTCTCAAATAGCGCATCTGGAGAGCCCAGGATTCTTGAAGTGGAAACAGCAGCGGGGATAAAAAAGTCCAAGAGATAAAAGATACTCTCCTGACTGGATGGGCAATGGTATGAGGATGAAAGTTGGATACAGCCGCAGGTAATACAGGATGACAGGGCCGGGTGAGCAGATCAAGGGCACAGGAAGCTGACCCCTGCCCAAAGATTTCAGCAAAACCATCTGAGAAACCACGCAGAAGCCAACTTCTCCTCTAGGTATTGGTCAGGATTTTGGTTCACTTCCTGTCACCTCAATTTGTCTCGTCTCTCAACAGGAGGTATGAATTTACATTAGTTAGCTCCCCTCATCTCCTTTAAGGTACAACATCCACTCTTTCTACTGAGAAAACAGACATAGATCAACATGAAGCTGATAACAGAAAGGACTCAATTAAAAAATCAGGCAAAATGAATGAAAAGAGGCCAATATCCAGAGAAATTCAGATGAAAATTTTGAATGTCATGAATAAAGAAAGAATCCCATAAGATCCAGATAAGAAAAACATGTTACTTGCAAAGAAGAAAAATCAGGTCAGCCTCAGATCTCTTTTTCACCAATGTTAAAAATCAAAAGACAATGGAATTTTAAGGGAAAAAACCCTTGGGAAGCAGATAGGTTATTGATTCAACAAACATTTTTATACACTTCAAAGCAGCAGGTATTAGGTGTTAAGATTTATATATAAATGACATTATCAGATTTCCAGGATTCAAAAATATACTATGCATGCCTCCTGAAGTAAAATTACTCAAAAAGGTAAGCAGGTAAGTCAAGATAAAGAACTCAATTACGATATCGTTAAAGCAAAGAAGGACTACCATTACACTTGGAATGTAGTCCCTGGATGATAGGAAATATACCCCATACAAAATATTAAAAAGAAGATACACATTTTTCTTTATAATATGAGTGGATCTAAAATACAATAGGTTAAAAAGTGTGATGGAAATTTGTGATAACACACAGTCATTTTACTTTGTTCCTTTGACCTAGAAGGAACTCAGTAGAGACAATTTCATCTTTGATGCTGACAGAGAAACTAGGTTAAAAATGTCTTTATAAAGTCAGTATGATTAAAATTATTAAATAAAATAATCAAAGAAAATGCAACTAAAAAAAGGGAACTAGAAAAAGGTATACAAAGCACAAAGTTTAAAAATGACAGGAAGAATAAGAATGCCAGTTATAACACAGAAATAAGCTAAACATTTCTTAGGAAGAGAAAGCCTCAGAAAGAAACACCACAAGTCAACATTTCACAGGAGACAGACCTAAAAAAAAAAACTGAAAGTTTCAGTAATAGTAAGTAGGGACTTTCACCCAATGGTTACCTTTGACAGATCAAGAAGATGTTAAATAAATATATGCAATGTCAGAAACAATGTAATTCATAAGATTATTTTACCACAATTTTCCAAGCATAGTACAGGATTTACATTTAATGTGGTGGTGTTCTCTTTTTCTGTTCTTTTCTTATAGTAAATTTATGTAAGAATTTATTTCTGCCATTAAATTTATTGTGTGTATAACAATTATGCTGGCTTACATTTAAGGAAATACAGTGATACATATATATTAAAATGCAAGTACCCCAAGTCAGAGACTTTGTCCACTTTGCTTTCTGCTGTATCTCCAGCACCTTAACAGTGCTTGGAATATATTAAAAAAGTGAAGTCGCTCAGTCGTGTCCGACTGAGTGTCCATGTGACCCCATGGACTGTAGCCTACCAGGCTCCTCTGTCCATGGATTTTCCAGGCAAGAATACTAAAGTGGGTTGCCATTTCCTTCTCTAGGAGATCTTCCCGACCCAGGGAATGGACCTGGGTCTCCTGCATTATAGGCAGACGCTTTACCGTCTGAGCCACCAGGGAAGTCCTGGAATATATTAGGTATTCAATAAATATTTATTAAATTATTAACACTTATAGAAAAATGGTTTTAATTTAATTAAATCTTTAAATAACAAAAGTAACATACATTATGCCAACGTTCAATAAATGCCAGAAACTTCAGAAGTCACTGTCCTTGACTATGAAGTATTAAAGTCAAATATTAATAAAAGTTTAGATGGAGAAAAAACTAAATTATTAAAATTTAAAATAGTGATCTTATAAATCACTCTTGGTCAAAGAAGAATTTTAAATTTCAGATTACCTAGAAAAGAAATAAAAGGAACATTTAGATACTAACACTTCTGGAAGTTCACTGAACTAAATTCAAAAGTGAACTCACTGCCTTAAATTATATTGTTACTGACCATGACTAAAAAGTGACTGAAAAAGATAAGCTTAGTAATTTTAAAAGTTTACTTTATCCTTTCTTAAGGAAAGAGAAATAATAAGTTAATGAAGGAATAAATATATTAGAGCAGAAAAACAAGATTATTAAATATATTAAGTGGTAAAAACATAAAATATACTAAAAGTTTGAAAATATCAATGAAAGAATTTAATAGAAAAAAGATAGCAACTTTCCAAACTTCAGTAAAGGAGGAAACATCTCCTTTCCTAAAGATCTCCATCTATGGGAATGACTGAAAAGGGGGTCACAGGATTATCCACAAAAAAGTATCAGGCTAGATGGTTTCATGGATTTGTTATTTCAAATCTTAAAAAAGAAATAATTCCTAGACTACAGAAATTGTTACAAAGCATAGAAACATAAAAAGCCACTCAAATTATTTTATAAAGGTAATATATCCCTTCTATTTAAAGCTATTAAAGTTAGGAAAAAACACAAAACCTTAGATATCAATTTCACTTACAAATATATATATACAAAATCACAAATAAAAGACTATCAACTCAAGCCCAGCTCTGTCTTAAAAGAATAAAATAGACAGCAT
Organism: Cervus elaphus; assembly: GCF_910594005.1. NCBI lineage: Eukaryota > Metazoa > Chordata > Mammalia > Artiodactyla > Cervidae > Cervus > Cervus elaphus. Next base: position 40,386,559 of record NC_057822.1, read on the forward strand.
AGGAATGTAGATTTACTTTTTCACAACTGCAAGGGCTATTCAATATTAGAAACTCTATTAATATTAATCATCACATTAATAGAAAAAGAAAAAATCACATGACCATCTTGATCTGATATTTAAAATGCCATTTGAAAAAACTAATAAATGTCTGACTTGTTTACATAAAAATGAAAATATTTCTCTCTCTAAAGTATCATAAAGCTAAGAGACTACTGATAAAGGTGGAAAAAATTTTCAATAATTTTTGATAGCAAAGAACATTTACAACTCAGGAGCAAAAAAGGAAAATGTTGTAATGGAAAAATGAATAATTCATAGAAAAGAAGAAATTTATATGGCCAATAAACACATGAATTGCTCGATTTCAGCTGTAATTTAATGAAAACAAAGTACTTGATATTTCCTATCAAGTTGATAAAAAGATAAATGAAAACACTCAGTTTTAATAGGGCTGCTATGAAACCTATATAAGATGGAGCAATAATATGTATTGGATGTATTAATAAATATGCTGTTAATAAGAATATAAATTTAGCAACTTCTAGGGGCAAGCTGGGTTATTTGGAGCAATTAAAATTTTTTTCATAGCCTTATATTAAATAACAAATATATTGATTTATGACACCAAAATAACAACATAAGGATGCAAAGATTTATTTAGAAAGCTAATTTGTACATCATTACCTATATAAGATCCAACAACAATAGTGATTACTCAGTTATTGAATATCCTTTCTAGAAAACTGCAGGCAGATTCTTTACAATCTGAGCCACCAGGAAAATACTGTGCATTAAGCATTAAATTCATATTTTTGAAGAGTATTTAATGGCATGAGAAATGCTTACCATCTAATAAAAAGTGAAAAAACTAGCTTAAGTAACAGTACAATCAGTACGATTCTAGTATAATTACTATAAGTGAGATGCATGGGTATGTGTATTTGTGTGTGTGTGTGTGTGTGTATGTGCTTATACAAAAGAAAGTACTCCAAAACATAGTGTTCATTTATTGTGTGGCCAACTAAAGGTGACTGAAATTTCTGTTGTAACCCTTTTCTACCAATTATCTAAATAGTGAGCCTGTATTATATTTATAATAAAACTTTTTTGATGTAAAAGAAAAAAAAGTAATTTTGGGAAAACCAAAAAAAGCTAGAGTACACCGACTATGTCTTATGCCGATGATGTCTGAAGTTCCTGTAGACAGGAATTTAAGGAAACTCTGGGAGATGGTGCGGACAGGGAAGTGGCATGCTGCACTTCATGGGGTCGCGAAGAGTTGGACGCGACTTGGCAACTGGACAATGACAACAATGGCAACTATATCCACCTGATCTGGCTGTATAATTTAAACTCTTAAAATGTCCATTTAAGAGCTACATAAACCATCAGCTGCTCAAAGAAAATTAATTAATGTATATGCAAACTGTGTACCTATCTATCATTATCTATATATAGTATAATACTATGGATATAATCAAGAAGAGAAAACTGTGCCTTAAATTATGTGATAGGATGTATTCTATGATATTTACTCAAAAAAATTCTTGAGCCCCTAGTCTGAAACAAATACTATATGTGTTATAAATGAAATGGCAAAACAACCAGATATGGAACTTAAAGTCTGGACCAGAGTTTTTCAGCCTTTCAAAAATCATGACACATAGGAAGAAATCCACATTACATCATGACCCAGCACATACACGTATGTGTGCACACTGGCTGTGAAACAATATTTCCATCCACCAATACTCATATTTACTACCTGCCATCCCTCTGATCTATTCTGTTCTACTCCAAATCTTTGAAAATGTCAATTGTGACTGACTAACTGGTTTTATGACCATCTAATAAGTTGTGACACACAGAAAATCTACCCTCTAGGGAAGATCTCAGTCAGTAACTAGGACAAACAGGATGCACAAACATTCAAATCCTTAAAATGAGAGGCTGGGTTCATAGAAAAGTATGATTGTGAAATATCACACAAGCCACTTTCTGTCTGCTTAGACAATACAAGGGTTTCCCTGTTGGCTCAGATGGTAAAGAATCCACCTGCAATGTGGGAGACCTGGTCAATCCCTGGGTTGGGAAGATCCCCTGGAGGAGGACATGGCAACCCACTCCAGTATCCTTGCCTGGAGAATCACCATGGACAGAGGAGCCTGGTGGGCTAGAGTCCCCAGGGTCACAAAGAGTCGGACTTGACTGAGCGACTAAGCGGACATTACAAAGGATGCTTGGAGGAGCTTACTTGGAGGCACAGTGCCCTAAATGCAGACAGAAGGAAAGGTTGAACACATACTGGGAAGTTTTATAGGATAAGAGCATCTAGCCTCTTCATTCTTGGTTAATCTCTCTTTACCATGCATTCACCTATAAATCTTTCCCTGTACAATTACTCCTAAACATCCCATTATGTCTGAAATCATGCTTCCTGTCTGCCTTTCCCATCAGACACAACTCTTAATTCCTCAGAGTCAAGTCAACTTTGGTGCAGAGTTACTGCCAAATAAAAGTTCTGTGGTTTTTCAGTTACTCAGTCGTGTCCAACTCTTTGCGACCCTATGGACTGCAGCACGCCCCGCTTCCCTGTCCTTCCCCATCTAGTGGCACTTGCTCAAACTCATGTCCATTGAGCTGGCGATGCCATCCAACCACCTCATCCTCTGTTGTCCCCTTCTGCTCCTGTCTTCAATCTTTCCCAGCATCAGGGCCTTTTTAAATGAGCTGGCTCTTCGCATCAGGTGGCCAGAGTATGGGAGCTTCAGCGTCAGCATCAGTCCTTCCAATGGATACACAGGACCGATTTCCTTTAGGATGGACTGGTTGGATCTCCTTGCAGTCCAAGGGACTCTCAAAGAGTCTTCTCCAACACCATATTTCAAAAGCATCAACTCTTTGGCACTCAGCCTTCTTTATGGTCCAATTCTCACATCCATACATGACTACTGGAAAAACCATAGTTTTGAATATATGGAACTTTGTTGGCAAAGTAATGTCTCTGCTTTTTAATATGTTGTCTAGGTTGGTCATAGCTTTTCTTCCAAGGAGCAAATGTTTTTTTAATTTTATGGCTGCAGTCACCATCTGCAGTGATTTTGGACCCCCAGAAAATAAAGTCTGTCACTGTTTCTATTGTTTACCCATCTATTTGCCATAAAGTGATGGGACTGCCATGATCTTAGTATTTTGAATGTTGAGTTTTAAGCCAGTTTTTTCACTTTCCTCTTTCACCTTCATCAACAGGTTCTTTATTTCCTCTTTGTTTTCTGCCATAAGGGTGGTATCATCTGCATATCTGAGGTTATTGCTATTTCTCCTGGCAATCTTGATTCCAGCTTATGCTTCATCAAGTCTGGCATTTTGCATTATGTACTCTGCATATAGTTTAAGTAAGCAGGGTGACAATATACAGCCTTGTGGCTGTATAAGGAGGTTGACAATATACAGCCTCCTTTCCTAATTTTGAAAAGTCCATTGTTCCATGTCCAGTTCTAATTGTTGCTTCTTGACCTACATACAGGTTTCTCAGGAGGTAGGTCAGGTGGTCTGGTATTCCCATCTCTTTCAGAATTTTCCACAGTTTGTTGTGATCCACTCAGTCAAAGGCTTTAGCGTAGTCAATGAAGCAGAAGTAGATGTTTTTTGGTAATTCTCTTGCTTTTCTATGATCCACCAGATGCTGGCAATTTGATCTCTGGTTCGTCTGCCTTTTCTAAATCCAGTTTGAACATCTGGAAGTTCTCATTTCATGTACTATCGAAAATTGACTTTTTCCAGTCCTGTGGCCACTACTGAATTTTCTGAATATGCTGGCATATTGAGTGTAGCACTTTAACAGCATCATCTTTCAGGATTTGAAATAAAGTTCTAAGGAACTAACTAATCAATGAATGTATGACTAAACTACCATGCACTTTGAAATTTTATTCTTCAGTCCTGGGACCAAAGTGACACAGCATGAGTGAAAGTGGATAATTGATGAGGGACATTAACAGGGTTTTTTCTTATTTTGTAGAGAGAACCTCCAAGCAAAGGAAAGTCTTTAAGCACTTCTAACTGCAAAAGGATTAAAAACTTCTTATAAATTAAACTTAAAAATAAATTATGTGGAAATATGGAATGCTGGAAACAAAATGTCAGTTCCTTCCTGCTTGCCTGTCATCTTGTTTAATTGTTTCATCATCATGTATTCAAGACATCTTAAACTTTACATCTAGGCAACCATATGTAGAAAGGAGAAAGTACCCACTTCTGAAATTGGGAAATTTAAAAATAGTCCTAGAACCCCAGGTAAACCACAAAGCTCTAAATCTCATAGTTTTTCTCAATGATCAATTTAAGTACTGTTAAAAGATTTCTTCCTGCCATCATTCACATTCATCGTGGGGCCATGAGTTCCTTCTCTGGAATGTAAATTTCTGATTCCTTTACAACCACACATGCGTAGAGCTCATTGCTGCTGAAGTGCTGTCTGACCATTTAAACCTGGGAAATTGCTGTGAAGGGAATTGTATGGAAAACAGGAAACCTGGTCCACGCCAAATAGATGAGGGAAAGAAAAGTAAATGATATGTATAAAAAATACAATGAAAATAGAGTTGCTATTCAGAAACAATCTGGGACTCTGATAATTGGTGAAGATAGGAAAACAAAACTGAAAAATGGAAGTATCTCCACATGGCTTGGGAGTCTCCATTTTCACAGGGTGAGCAAAGGTTCATTAGGTGAAAGACATCAGATAATGCCAGGGAAACTCTTTCTCATATTTCCTACTGCTTCCCTGAAGGAGAAACTTCAAAACAATAATAGCTTCTATCTCTCTCCCTCTCACACACACACACCACTAAGGTGTTCCTTCTTTGTTGGTAAGTGTTGATGCAAGTGTTAGGCTTGATGCATACTCATGTATAAACTGGTAAATATTCAGTGGATAAATAAATCAACAAAGGAATGAATGATTGTGGAAAATCTATTCTTCATTGCTGCTTTGGCTTTGCTGTCTAGGGAACAGGCTGAGAGGTGATATAAAATGATCTAAATTATCAGAAGAAAGCTTCATGGAGATAAAAACCAAAGAACTCCATTGCTTTATGAAAGTCTTATCAAAACAGAAAAGGAATAATTTACCAATAGTTTATAATACTAACATTACACCCTCTCTTCTTAGTTCATTTACTTGAACAAATGGAAAGTTTTCCTGTCAGCCTAGGTGAAGTCAGTGGTGTCAACTTTTGCACTTTCTCATAAACACTCTGAGAATTAGCACCATGATTTCAAGGCTTGGTATGAGACAGAGAAATTAATGAGAGTCATAGGAGGATTGTAAAGTCATAGACTCCAGTCTGTGTCATTACAATGTATTCAAAAGGGGTCATTCTTCCTGTGGAGAATGGCAGTTCCAATATTGCTGTTGTGATTGGGATCATTTTAGGATTTTCTTTGATTCAAGTGTTCTTCTTGTTTATTTCGCAGAAGAGCTTTCTCTGACTTTTCTTTTTCCCATCATAACACCAGACCAGTCACTACTTAACAAGAACCAAATGATGTTAAATTTCAGAATGACTCTGAGTCTAAAATTTTCTTAAGCTGAAGGAAAAAGATGGCTACCGCAGCGACCTGATTGGTTAATTACAGTTAGGAAGCTGTGCAAGGGGTGGTTCTGGGTTTTGGGATCTGAACACAAATACGGTTCATATGGAGTTTTCATTGTCATCAAACTTAAGTGATTCATGTGTTAAACATGCTAATTACGTGAATTTTCATATCTTCTCCTCCAAACAAATTCATTTAAAAAAATTTCAGTTCCCAAAGTTTATTTCAGAATTTTGAGCTCTGCTAAAATAAAATGTATTCAACTGATTTTAAACAGCTTTGAAAACAGTTTAGGAAATCTGGAATTCATAGGCGTTTCTGCTATGGTTTTTCCTATGTTACATAAAAATGGTCATTTCTCCCATTGCAGTAGAAGAAAAGAATGTGATTATTGTAGAAACTGGAATTCTGGGTTTTTAACCATGATCCAACACAAACGGCTGTGGTTTGGGGGAACTTAACCTATTCTAAACTCAACATCCTGAGCTGGAATTAATTGCTCATTAGAAGCAGAAAGAGTTCTTTTTTCACTCTAATGTAACTAAAGCATAGACTTTTTTTTTGACATATTATGGAAAAATAATGTGGTTCTGAACTTTCTTTTTCTGATTTTTGGTATTTAGGTTTGGGTTTGAGCCAGAGATAGCCTAACTTATTTGATTATAGCATAAAAAGAATGATTTTATTTTGACTTTTAGAGAGAAGTGATGAAATGATACCAACATTTGGTTTGGGTTCAGTTCTGTTGGGTTAAAAACAAATTACGAGTGATAATTAAAGATAATTTCAGCAGAGATTCTCTTTCTTTCTAACATCTCTTGCAGAAAAAACATCTCAACAGCTGTCACACTGGCCTTCCTTTCTTCGGTTCCACAGGGAGTCGGCACAGATTGGAGTATCAGCTTTGCTACTGATCATGTGACTATGCACAAAGTCTCAGAACATTAGTTTCCTCATCTGTAAAATAGAATTAAAGACACCTACCACATGGAGTTGTCTGGAATAATTAATATAAGGTATTTGCTTATAGAATCAGTGTTGATGCCATTGTTATTACTGAGCTGGCTGTAGTAACATTTATTGAGTAAATAATTTACATATATTCTCTTTGTATTCTTCTCTCCCCATTTTAAATCCTTAACTAGATCCAAGTATTTCTTTTTCTCTTTTTAAACTTTTTATTTTTTCATTGAAGTTATAGCTGCTTTATAATGTTTCAGCAAAGCAATTCAGTTCTACATATACATATGTGTATTCTCTTTCAGATTCTCCTCCATTATAGGTTATTACAAGATACTGAATACAGTTCCCTCTGCTATACAATAGGTCCTTTTTGTTTATCTATTTTATATATAATAGTGTATATCTTTTAACCTCAAATTTCAAATTTATCCCTTCCTGGCTTTCCCCTTTGGTAACTGTTAAGTTGTTTTTTTTTTTTTTTTTTTCTTTCACGTGTCAAAGTGTTTCTTTGCTTCAGGATTTTTGCAGAGTTGAAAACAGAAGCTTCTAACATTCTTTTCGTTTTTGGTCTTTGATTTTAGCGCAAGCTCATTAAAGAGATTAGGTGTGCCCCTGGGGTCAGGGATGAAAGGAACACACTTTGGAAGGAAAAGTTTGTGTGGGGTAGACAGGGAAATAGATATTGACCTCCTGACCCATGGACTTTGCCAAAAGTGCCTTATAACCGGTCCTGACAGTTACCACCTGAAAGGGCTGTGGGCACCTCAGAGGTAACCAGCGTGAGCATGACTGGAAGAGCTTCCAAATGCTCTGTGTCTGTACAATGTCCCAGAACTGGAAGGACCAAAGACGTTCAACTCCAACAACGACTTCGAACAGCTGTCTGGCTAATAGGACATATTAGTTCTGAACACCTCAGGACATGCACCACTGAAAAATTCCTCACCTTTCCTGAACACTTTACTGCATGCCAGATGCCAATCTAAGTGCTTTACATGTAATAATAGTTCATTCACGGTCACAATACTTATATGAGATACTACTATTATCTGAATTTTAAAGAAGACTGAGAGGTTAAATAAATGGGCCAAATTGAGCCAGTTAGCAAGTGGTGTAGCCTGAATATGAACGCAAGGTCCATGCTCTAAAATGCTTCCCATACCTGCTGTGTGTTGGGTCTGACATTCAGGACCTCTATCTGTGGGCTTAGGAAGACTGGATGAGAAAACACTGTTTGGAGTAGCATCTTCAGGGGAGACTTCAGACAGTGCTGGCTGAGGAGTCATGGTCTGTGTAAGTTGTGGCAACTGGCCTTGGGCCACTGGGGGAAGACTCAGAAACAAAAGACTTCTTTTGAGGCAGCTGAGGGCCAGGCTGCTGGAGAAATCAGTGCCGCCCCTCGGATCAGGAAAGCAGTTTGACTGGGAGATGCAGGGTAACGTGGGCTCTGTACATAGAAGAGAGGTGCTGGAGGAGCTTCAGGCCATGATGGAGCAGCGAAAAGGTGTGGAGAAAATGCCTCAACAGCCAAGGTGCTCTCGCCCCTCGGTTTCACCAAGGGACTGTTTCTAAGGATGGATTCTGTTGACCTCTCTCCTGTTCCCTTCTAGACTTCCCCTATGCTGCCTAATTTTTACCTAATTAGGGTTAAATCAAATACCTGCTTTAGAAAGAGAAGTCTTTCAGGGAGTGGGAAGAACCTTCACGGATCTGATTATTTGCCCCAACTCTACTCCCCCCAGCTCAGAGTGATGAAAATGAGCTACAGGAGAATAGGTACTTTAATGGAGGACCATGAAGAGAGGTAACCTTGGACTCCTGAGCACTCTGGAGGGCAGCATGGACTTAAGTGTAGTATGATAATGAGGTAGGAGGGATTATGGGTCAGGAAACCTGGGGAGACATCCTTGAAGACTGATAGATGGGGAGGGGCTATAGAACATCTCCAAAGTGTGTCCAGAAAAGAAGGAAGAAGGAAACTTCCTTCTTTGGCCACTGGCTCAGATGGTTCGTCTGCTCCCACTTCTGGGTTCATGGTCTGTCATTGCTGTTTAGTCACTAAGTCGTGTCTGGCTCTTTTGCAGCCCCTGGTCTGTAGCCCATGAGGCTCCTCTGTCCATGGGGTTTCCTTGGGAAGAATTCTGGAGTGGGTTGCCATTTTCTCCTCGAGGGGATTTTCCTGACCCAGGGATTGAACCCCAGTCTCCTGCATTGGCAGGCTGATTCTTTACCACTGAACCAGCAGGGAAGCCTGCTCTGTGACTAGTACAAAGTTATTGGATTTTAGTGTACTTTTTGTAGGCTAGTCCAGGGTCTTACAACCAGTAACTTTTTTTCCTATGGGGAAAGTCATTCCCAGGTTCAAGCCACCAATTTCTTTTCTTTTTTTTTTTTTTAGATTTCTTTTTCAAGCCACCAATTTCTTACTGGTTTTCTGAAACATAGTTTATTTTTATGTTGGGGATTGCCTGTAAACATGTTGCCTTCTTTCAAAGTAGTACATATTTAAAAGCTAGAAATCCACTCACATAATCTTCCTCCATATGGCTAATATGTCATCATGGTCCTGTGAAAGCCACACTGAGACAGAGGAGGACTGATGCTACCAACCAAAAGAAAAAAAGAATCTTCAATTTATTTTGTTGTCTTCTTTCCTAGAAATTTCACTACTTCCTGAAATCTAGATGAGTGAGTCCCAATCTTTCAGGTGGCATTTGAAGTTTTACCAGTGTCACATTCCATCAAAACTCAAGCCTTTCCAAAATTCCCCCTAATGTCTAGACAGTATCTGCCTTGGTACTTCTTAAACTCCTCAGTTCAGCTGTTTTAGAAAATCAGGGGAAACACTCAACTGTTGATGGAGGGACACGTTGGAAAGGATGTGTTTATGGAGTACAAGAGGGTCTCATCAACTGAGAAGGTGTTGGTTAACGCTGGTAGGAGCCAAACTACAACCGTTGTGGATACATACATTTGATGGTTCTAATTCGTTACCTCATTCCATCTTGTGAAGCTTTTCAGAATAGCATATGTACTTGTCACAAAACAACAATCCATGTGGCTACAGATAGAGCAATTCTTACCCAGGGAAAATGAGTTACTTTTTATCCTTTCAAAGCATTCTATTGCCTCTCTCTAAGGCAAATTCCTTTCGCTTTTCACTTTCACGCATTGGAGAAGGAAATGGCAACCCACTCCAGTGTTCTTGCCTGTAGAATCCCAGGGACGGCGGAGCCCAGTGGGCTGCCGTCTATGGGGTCGCACAGAGTCAGACACGATTGAAGTGACTTAGCAGCAGCAGCAGCAAGGCAAATTCCTAGGTCTTGGGTGAATCAAAATGTCACTTGCTTATCTGAACAAACAGCCAGTGGTCTGTTTATTATTCATGAATAACTCAGTGAAGCCAGCTGCGTTCTTGGGGTAGCTCAAAGATACTGAACCAGTAGACAAAAAGAAATCTTCCATTTATCTAGCCAACAATGGCAGTGACTTTAAAAATGATAACAGAATCATCTTTTCTAATGATAAACTTGAAAATAAGTGAAGGGAAAAGTCTTTATCTCTTTTTTCTTGATAATCTAAGAAGATGAAGTTTATATTGTTATAAAAACTAGGGATTATAGTAGACAACTCCTAATTGTGCCTGATGTCCATTTCTCCCTTGTGACAGCAGCTTGATTTTCTTTTGGGGACTACTTCTTTACTTATACTCATTCATTGAATTTATGTAGGATTGTTTCTACTTTCTGGTTCCAGGAGTGACCTTGTGATGTAATTCTGACCAGTAAGAATACTACATCTTTCTGGCCATGGGAGCTCAGGAGTAGACATGTGACCCAGGCTGAGTCAACAAGTCATTGAGGACTGTACTGAACATCAGTTCTAGGACTTTCTGGATATACTGGGGATGAGACAACCTCTTTCTATAGAGTTGCTGGGTTGAGGCTGCTGATGGCTATCTTATCACCATATAGGGGAGTCCCTTGACAATGGTCCCGAAAGAGCGAAGCACAAAAGTTATTCTCCTAATAATGAGCTCCTAATGGCCTGCAGGAAGGAGTAGGACCAGCTTTGCCTGAAGTCAGATACCCTTTTGACCTTAAAGTTATGTAAGCCTACAAAGTTTCTGTTTTTGCTTAGGCCAGTTTGAATTAGGTTTCTCTTGCAACTTAACAGCCACTGACTAATCCATAATTGTTTTTTAATGTCCCTAATTTTTAATAGATGCCCTCCAGGAGAAAGAGAAGGACAAATATGAACAAGTCTCAGTTCTGGTATTGGACCGCTAGACAGCGGGAGCTCATCTCTCTTATCCCTTATGTTTAGAACATGACCTTCTGATGGGTTTTGTACTTGCGTGGCTATAACACATTCCATCTTAAATCTGCTCCTAAGACAGCTAGCACGATCTTAGCATCTTGACCTCCCTTGCCTCTGACTACAGGATTCACCAGATGGGTCCCTCACTGTTAAGACGGCTGCCAAGTATGTTCCTTTGAGTTGGTTTCTAAATCATCTTCATATTAGAAGAAACAAATCTTTCAGAATGTTTTTATTTCTTCACCCAACCATCTCTGTTCCAACCATGACCTACATGAATAGTGCTATGTCTTTGACCATGGAAACCAGCCTACCTCCCTCCCACCCTTTTATAGGTAAATATTCTTCCAATTTAGCCAAAGAATTAAAAAGAGGAAAGGGATATAATATATGCCATGTAACTCTTGAAAGAAGATAGTAATAATGGTACTAAAATTTTTAGGAAACTCTAGAACCATCCCATTTCTAAAGTTACTTACAGGATATTCACGTTGCTGTTAAATTAGCAGATAATCTTTATCTGCTAATAATAATTTTTAGAAGCCCAAACACAATAAACCATAGCCTGTGGCCAGATGACTGTGACAGTCTTTACAAGTTGTACAGAAGATAAAATGCCAGCAGATATCAGGTATTATGTTATTATGTTTTCTTTTGGCAGATGCGAACACTTCTCAGCGAGCCTATCTGGTTCACTTAATTGGGGCCTATAAAAACTCGCCAGGCATCTCACTCACAGCCATTGAATTTCCCTCTACTTGTTCTTTACAGCTTTTCAGAGCCTAGATGGGAACACAGATACAAAACAGACTTGCTGAAAAGATTTTTTAAGGTCTCATGTCCATATTTACAAACCTTGCAATCTGTGTGTATTCATTTATTTTAACACAAATGAAGTGAATAAATCAGGAGCTCCTTTGGGAAAAAGAAAAACCTGTGTGTTTGAGGAGAAAGGAACAAAATACAGGACTGAGGCAACTTCCAAATGCTCTCTACCACTTTCCCAGCACCCCTCACACATACCCTGCTTTCAACAGAATTAACTGCTTTCTCTGCACTCATTTAGACGATAGTATCACTCTACACAAGAGCATTTCTCACGTAGATTAATGTCCCTTTTCTTGGTTTTGGCTTAGATGTCTGTATTCCTGGCTAGACTGTGAGTTCCTCCAACATAGAGACAATACACTTTTGTTTACCAGTACCGGGCCTACACTAAGACTGAGAAAATGTTGGTTAAAATTGAATAGGAGACATAGAAAAAGGAAAAGGAAAAGAGAGAGATGTGAGAGCAAGGGAGAACCCAAGAGAGCAGTAAGAGAAATCCTTGGCTCTGGGCCACTGAACAGGTGTAACATTGGTAGAAAACTACCCACAAGATGGCTGGGAAGTCCAGAAAGTCAGAGGAGGGACCAGAGCAAGAAGTGTAGTCCCACTGATACAAATACATTTTAAAAATATCAAGGAGCAGCCTTTCTTAAAAGTGTGCTCCAACATTTCTCAAGGATTTTCTTTCAAGTTTCTAATAAACAACCCACACAATTCCGAACATTTCTTGTTCCAGAAATGGACAGTTATATCATGACACCTGGTGAAAAGTGATTGCAAACTGCATCCTAATTTCAGAGATGTGAAAAAAAATAAAACCACCAAAAATATGAATAGAACCTAATAATGTCTTTTCAGTGATTCATAGATCCTAATACTCTTTCCATGACTGTTTTAATCATTTTGGTTTTGAAAACTTTCGTAAGCATTCTTTTGTTCTTTTTGGCCTATCTTAAAAGTAGTTATTAGGTAACTTATTCTTCTAACTTTTTTCTCAATAGATCCAAAGTTCCCCAGTATAGTGTGACTCTTGGGAGTTTCTCTCAGACCTCTCAATCTGAGGTATTGGGAGCTAGAGGAATTCTGAGTCCATGAAAGTATTTTTTGATGATGCTTGTCCATGTAATGATTTTGTTAGAGAAGTTGAACTACTTTAGTATTTATTGAAGAAACTGGAATCAATGTCCTGTTTTTAAAGACCTGTGGGTCAGAAAGCCTGATGGAGAAGCACCTAGGAGCCCTCTTTTGGGCTCCATACCTCCTCTTCATAGACTGTTTTTCAGTTTTTAACAGGCACCCTTGGTGATGCTGAAGACCAGTCAATCTAGAAACCACAGTCTCATAAAAGCTGTCTTGTTGGGTCTGGCTGACTGGCGGAAATGAAAGACTAAATTTCTAAACATGCTTTCCTGGATCTCTCAAAAAGTAGCAAGATAATGGTGTGATTTCTCAGGTCCACGTTGGACAATAGATAATAGTGTTTGTCCTTGGCTTGTGGAAAGGACAGGAAAGGATGCTGATATTCTAATCCCTGGTTTGGAATATCACAGCCAATCACAAAGGGCCACTCAGCTTTTATGACAGTGCATTTCCCAAGCATCCTTTTGGGAAGCCGTAGTCCCCAATTGCTTGGGAAATGTAAAATCAGTCACTTCTGGCAAAGCTCAACACACCTGAGCGTGGGAAACACAAATTAGAGCGATACTGTCCCACTCACTAGATTGTTCATCTGGTTATGCATTTGCCTGGCACAAAACAGTATCAAATAGGGAGGACCTCAGTGCACAGTCATCCAACTCAGGTTTGGTAAATCAGAGGAAACTTTAAGTCTCATGACTGTTAACAGTTTTTATCCTTTCAACTTGATGTAAGGAGACCATATAAAATAAGGTTCAAACAACCAGGACTGCTTTATCTATTGTGAAATTATTTATGTTATTTTGCTCATAGGAATTCATACTGGTTTTGAGAAGAAAGACTTCTCAATGCATTGGACATGGAGTTCTGCTTTGGTTCTGGTGGAAACAACTTCCCTTTATCATCTGTTTGATTGAGACAGGACAGTCTTATGTATACAATCTTCCATCAAAGTCAATAAGTCAGTCTTGAATAAGGCTGAAATGAAGTGAATTGTTACAGATTGTTATTCTATGAAAATCTTTTGCTTCTGTTACTGAGAGTCTAAAGGACTAGTTGCCCTATCACAGTCAATGCTATTCTGCTTAATCCTAACATTGGTAATAAAACCAATAAATAGTTGTTTCTTCTGATCTGTAGTCACAGGATGCTTATCTCTGGAAAAGGCTGAAGCCATTTGCTTGGCGATCGCTAGTCCATACCGTGTACTTCTGATAAGTGTCTTTAAATTCTGTGATACAAAGTAGAATCTATTGGGCTAAGAGCTGTCAGTTGCTGTGCACAACAGTGATAGATGCTGAAACTGACTTTTGGACCCCTGTGTAAAAGCACTAGATTTCATGCATGAGAAACCACTATCCAAGTTAAAACTAGAGAGAATCAGCTCAGTGGTTGGACTCTACTCTCCCAACCCTGACCTCATGGACACAAATGTGGGTGTGAAAATCAAGGAAGGAAACTTTCCTTTAAAAGATCAGTCCTTCAAAAGAGATGGTGTGGTCATCAGGGATAAGACGGTTCCTTATGTGGTTCTCAAAACAGCACTAAAAACTGTAGGAAAAGGCAGTAATCATCAAAGAGGATGACAGAGAGCTTGCCTTCTTGAAAAAGACAACAGAATGAATTAGGCTATTTTGAAAAAAAACCCAGAAAAATGTTTCTTTAGAGGTCACGATATTCTTTTGTCTTTATGAATGTGGAATGATTTGATAGAGAACCCTCTAATAAAAAAATGCCCTTGTCTCAGAATAAAATGATCTTAGTGTACTGGTAAGATTAGCAAAATGTGAAGTGTCCAGATGCAATATACTAACACTTGATATCTTTGAATGGATATCTTTCAGACCTTTCCGAAATTTATTTCTAATAATTGTTTTCAAAAGAAGAGATTGCTTATGGCGCATGGTCTGTTAATGCTTGACCAGATGTCTGAGACTCAAGAGATGGAGGGTAAGGATTAAGGCTCAGTAGATAATGACCAAGATTCCTTGCCCTTTTTAAAATAGCTAACATCTGCTCCATCCAAACAAGCAGGCATACAAGTCCAAGAGGGAGTAAATATGAAAGCAATTAAAGTGAACTACTGTGCATTAGTGTGGTTTGATTTATAGAAACAACTTCTGTAGGAGAAAATGGGCTGTGGTTTAGGTAATGTTTATATCCGTGAAACCCAAGTAACCTAAATATACATTGATATGTATAGGACATTCCTAGCCATGTTCTTCTGCTCTTAACTATGTCAGTAAAGATGAGTGCAATGAATTCAGGCATAGACTTACCCAGTGAAGGTCATAGTCAGGTCTTGCTCTTCCTTCGTCATCCTCATATAAAGCGAAACCTTCTCTCCGAGCCTGATAATACTCTTTCCGCAACTTCTGGATGCGGTCAGCACTTCCGCTCACGGACCGGCCACTGCAGGACATAATCAGACAAGCAGTCACATGGTGAACAACATCCTAGAAACTTGCTTCTTGATATTTTTTATTTTGTTAAAGCATCTGACTTTCAAATTTGGAAGATTCAGTAATATCGTACAAATATGCTAGTAAAACTGTGAAATTCCTGGTAACAAAAATAAATAAAAACTACTCTTTATGTGCATATGTTTAGATCTAACTTGGGATTAATAAGTGCCTTTTGAGTGAGAACTTAAGGTCCTGACCTATAGCAATTAAAAGAGCCATCACTTTTTTCTTAAAATTGTATGTACAGAGTTTGGTTAATTTTTTATGTAGTATCTCCTTTTCTTACCTAAGTGTTGCCTATTTGAGACCAGTTGTTTGACCTGAAGCTTGAATGTGATGCATAGTGGCATGGCATGTTCAGTTCAATGACGTTCGTGAATTTTTGGAGTGGGGCTGGGGTACATATCTTATATGGGTATAGGCAGGACATAGAGAAAGGAAAGAAAGTAGAAGTCTTGCCAAGAAGTAAAAAGAAAAGTAGAAAGCTGGTCATAGTAGAATATGCCATGTTGGTTACGTGTCCAAGGTTTTCCTCTCTTCTTAGCTACTTCTTCCTGTCAGGAATTACAGCTTTTCCAGTAACTTATCCATTCAGCCCCACACTGGTCAGCCAGTGGCTCCCTTTTAGCTTAGATCTGTCACCATCATTTCAACAGAATCAACATTATGTGATACAATCAGGGAGAGGAAGCAAGAGGAAGATGCTAGGAAGATATCTACAGCTGATCAACTTCTCTGATTGATCTGAGGCATAACTGAGTGCCCTACTGTGCCAGAACTTATGTTAAGACCTGGAGATCTTAAACACTTTCACAGAACTTTTTCACAAAAAACACACAGTCTGGGAGTTAGGGAACTGAAAGGGATATGGAAGACTACAATCTACTGTGACTGATGCTACAGGTCTGCACAGGGGTTGAGGGAACATGGATTGCTTAAACTTTAACAGGGTGAGGACAGAGCCATGGAAGGAGATCACAGAAGGCCCCAAAGAGGAGGTGACATCTTAGCTGAATCTTGAAAGATGCATAGGTGCTCAACAACTGAACAAGTGAGATGAGAAAATTCAAGGCAGAGGGAAGAACAATGCAAAGAACAGAAATGAGAAAGCATGTTGCTTTGGGGGGAATGCAAGGAAGTCAGTTTGGCAAGCAGTGGTCCTCAACTTCTTTTGTCTTGCCTCATAGACATAGTAGCTGACATGTGCTCCCTTCCCCCTCTCATTTGGGAAGCAGATTATAATAAAAGAGAGTTTGGGTCCTTTAGGGATATTTTGAATTTACTCTAATAAATGACAAAATAGATCATTTGCAAATGTTGGTATTTTAACTCAATTTGTAACAATTAACCATAATGATACCCATATTTCATGTGTATGTGAGAATCACGGCTCTAGTATACAAGGTGTAGGGGAGGGAGCTGGGAAGAGAGACAAATGGGACGGAGAAAAGTAGGAGGAGCCCCACAGAGAAGACCTCTACACGCCAAAATGATCCCTAAGTATCACACTGAGTTTGAAGTTTAAATGAGACATCTAAAAGCAGTAGGAAGAAGTCATCTATTATTTTGTTAAAACATTTAAAAATTTCACTTGAACTATAAAAAGAAAATGGTGAGTAAACACCTTTTGGAAGGAAAACATTCTTCCCAAACTACTGATAGATTGTAAGGTAACTGAAAGCAGGACCACTTGTCTTGACATCCTCTGTACAAAATTAGCATGAGTTCTTGGCTTCCTACCTGCTCTGTGGACACCAAGTAATTGATGCCTTTGATCAAGAAAAAACAATTTCTTACAGATCATTTAGGTTAATTTTTCTTCAATATGTATTTTAAAACTTGCTTTAAATAGTTCTGACTTTGTTTTCTTACTATACTTTTCTTGAACAAAAGTATTTCTTGAGAACTTGATAAAGATAACAATAAGAAAAAAAGTGGAAGGTCTGATACTATCCTGAACAACAGAAGGCAGGAAAGACAGCAGAACTCAATTCTGAAGAGCACCCCTTGCTCTTAAGTACTCTGAGTTGCCTACGGGGCCTGCATCCACTGTGCAGGCTTCTGCCCATTTCGTGCATGCATGAGCCGCGCTCACCAGATGAGTTCAATCAACGTGGTGCAAACACAGCATACATAATCTATTAGTTTACCCAAAGAAACCGAAGCATTGAATTCAAGCAGAATGAAGTCATCAGTAATAAAAGAAAAAAAAAAGAAACTGATAAGGGGCTGTTTTAAAAATCCCCATAATTTTCCTACATTTGTGGGAAAAAATAATCACACTCAGACCGTAAACTATTCTTCCATATGCCTATAAATAAATAAATTTAAAAATATGGGTTTGATCAGATTTCAGTTCTCAAATAGAAGGAATGGAGCAAGAATACAAAATCAGCTGTTTATGATTCAGAAAATCCCCTATGGCTGACAGGAACATGACTATTTACCCAGAGAAGAAATCTGGCCACAGAGAAAAACAGGAAAAAGTCTAGAAATTCATGGACCATCTAAGTGCAAAACATTCTCCCTTGTGTGAATATTTTAAAGAAGTTACAGGACACCATGCAAACCTTTCATGATAAGCAGGGACTACACTGCGACATTCATTTTCTTTCTCTGTCTAAGCCTCACTCTACTTTGAGTAACTATACCAGACTGTTTCCCAGGTAGTTGGTTTATATAATAAAATGAGGAATAGTAAATTCTGATTTTATCTTTAGCTCTTCTCTACAGATAATACACACAAGTGTACCATCAAATCAATAAAAATGATATACACAGCTATTGTACCCAAAGCAGTTAATTGATTCCATTTTGTGTTGAAAAGGTAAAAATCTGAGGAACATAAAAATGCCTTTGTCATAAGAGAACCAGTAATCCTGGTAATTATAATTTATGGGACATTGTATAGAAAATATATTGATACAGACTTTCACTTATTATCAATTCTGCTCAGAGCAGACATCATTAATCAATTATAGCATTCCTTCCCCATAATCCTAGACGTGGTCTTAGAATCTTTCTTAACCCAGAACTTCAGAAAGCTATTACCATCTATAGGAGCTGGCACTTGAGTTGAGTTATATAGTGTTAACAGGTGCTGTAAATATTTCAAAATCACAGAAGAATAAAGATAACTTTTATGGTTCTGCTCCATAGACATGAGAAATCCGAGGCTCATGACTAATAGATATATCAGGTCTGACTTTAAAGAAGGATCTTCCCACCATTGCTTACTACCTTCCAGCCTGTGTCTCCTTTATCTAATTAGTATCTTAAAGACTGGGTCCTCTAACAACATATTGGACCAGAATGAAAGCTAAGCCTAGCTTTGAGGACTTGCTTTCTGAGGACTCCTGTTTTTCCTTCCTCTATTTACATGTTAACTTCTATTTTTCTGGCTTTATGGAACTCAGTAGTAGAGATTCTAAGAATTTTGTCTGATAGCTTCAGAAGTGACATCAGCCTATGATGTAACTCACCTACTCTTGCGACCATATAAAATCTGGCAAAGTATCAGTAATTCCATCTCCAGGTTGCTTGTTAGAAAATTTAGGCTTGCTGTATTATTTGTTCATTGGATAAGGTAGAGGTTAGTCAGTCATTCTTACCAAAAAAGTTCCTCTTATAGCGATATACACATGTAGGTGATCAATGCCACTCCTGCACTTTCAGTGTGCTGAAATTTTATTTTAAATTAACTCAAGCAGTATAACAAAACAGATTTATATTGTAGTGATTTCTTGTAAATTATGCTGCCTATGTCTTTAAAAGCAGATGTATAGTAAAACAGGCTTTTCCTATAACACTTTAAAGCTGGACCGAGTTTTAAAGTTGTAATGAAATTCAGAAACCATGTCATTTTCTTCATCGTCACCTATAGTAATATATTCCCAAATGCAATACACATCACAGTAAGGCATTATCTGCTCCATTGGAATTTAACCTTATTCTTCCTAGTTCATAATTACCTCAATTGAAAGACATTTTAAAATGACTGTTCATTTGTGCATGCCATAGTCTCCCATTACTACAAAACACTAGAGAAAAGTAACATTTATTAAGCTCCTTAAATATAATATTTATGCTTTACACACTTCATCTCATTTTATCCCCAATCAAGTTTGTGAGGATGACATTGACATTTCACAGATGAGTACCCATACCCATATATCGCTCAGTCTTGTCTGACTCTTTGCGACCCCGTGGGCTGTAGCCCACCAGGCTCCTCCATCCATGGGATTCTCCAGGCAAGGATACTAGAGTGGGTTGCCATTTCTTCCTCCAGGGATCTTCCTGACCCAGGGATCGAACTCAGATCTCCCACATTGTAGGCAGACGCTTTAATCTCTGAGCCACCGGGGAAGCCCAGTACACTGAGGCTCAAATAAGTAGCGCAGTTGGTGAATGGTGGACCAGGGAATGTGTGACTCCAAAGCCAGTGTTATTTTGACCATACCTTGTTGCCTCATAAGAAAGGCATTAAAATGTAGCAGGCATATTGTAGCAGCCGTTCACAGGCATTTCAAGGCAGAGGGAAGTTCACAGAGCACATTTATAGCCATACCTTTTGATATTCTTTTATTTGCACAGATCTTTGCAATAAAAATAGAAATTAAAGCAGCTAAAGTAATAGAATACATGCAATGAAGTCTGTATTCATTAAAGAATGATGCTGGAGCAACTGCAGACGGAGATTTCTGGGTAATTAACATTACATTTCTAACAGGCTTATATGGGAAACTGATATAAAACTGAATGGGGTGCAAAAGAGACTCAACATATGACAAAGATCCCACATGAAAGAGAAAGAAACTCTGGATCAGGACCAGGGCTGCCGCTGGTAACATTCACCACCGGCTGAATGAGAGGAGGTCGAATGAGAGGGAGCTGGTCACTGCCAGTGAACCATTGTCTGGCTTGTGAATTCATCTGTTGAGACTGTTTGTGTATGTCTAAACAGGCATACAAGTAAATACAGCACCCTAACTATGATTAAAATATACACAGTTAATTACAAAGACCTGTGTCACCATAAGATAGCCTCAAGTCATGTAGCTCTTCATTGCCAAGGAGAGGTGTCTGCCTTTGGTCAGTAGGTACCAGTCTGGGGTCCAGATTCAGTGATGCAGTTAAGAACAGTCCCTATAGAATGTAACCTTAACAGGAATATTTCTACCTGGGTGAGCTAACCCTTACAAATTCACTGAATAAAACTGTTGGCATTAGAGGTATGCATGTTAACAATAATCAGTAGAATAGGGGTTGTTTTTAAGTTTGGGATTTGATTATTCTCTTTTTTTATGATGTTACTGTAAAAATGTTATTGTGATTGGAAAAGACCCTGATTCTGGGAAAGATTGAAGGTAGGATGAGAAGTGGGGCAATAGAAGATGAGATGGTTGGATGGATCATCGACTCAACGGACATGAGTCTGAGCAAACTTCGGGGGACAGTGAACGACACGGAAGCCTGGTATGCTGCTGTCCATGGGGTTGCAAAGAGTACAAGACTGAGTGACTGAACAACAATAAAATATTTAAATTAAGTAAGCATGGTGCTCATCTTTCTATATTCACAAAAGTGTGAAGTTTTAAAGGTTTTCCAAAAAGATTTTTTTCCTTTTGAAAGATACAGAGTGATGCCAATATGCTATTCTTTTCCTGTTTCCCCCCCCCCCCAATGGGAAGGATTGTTTCTTTTATCCTTTTGCATTTAAAGACCTAAAGAATCAATATAGTCTAAAACCTCAAATATAGCAGTACCACAGTTCTGAGAAAAAAAGGCGTATTTTTTTTCAAAGTGGGAACAGAGCTCTCAAAATACCTGGGATTCTGTGGTAATCACACTCTTGATAACATGAATATAACAAAATCTAACTATCTATATGCAGTCTTCCCTTACTAATTATACTTCAAATCCCAGACTAGGTTCCGTAAAAGAATATTCAGCTGAAGGCAGTCATAGACACAACTGTAACAGATTTTCTGTTGGTGATAGAGATTTCTGTCAGATAAAAAATTTGAGAGATTCTTATAAATGTACTCAGGATCATTAATTCAAAAGCATTTTGAAGATTTACAGAAACTATAGCCCACTCTACAGATTTAACATTCCATAATGCAAATACATTTATATAGTGTGCCCATATGTGCTAAGTGAGTTTTAATAATAAATAATGGCATTTAATGGGGCTTAATTCTATAAAATTCTTTGAATGGTATTTTCACACTGGACAACTCTGAAAATTATCCAGTGTGACTATTCAGTGAAAATTATAATTATGTAAATTATCTTCTCCTTGTTCCTAATTTTGTACAAAGAATATCTGTTTTTTTCAAAGGTATATTGACAAATAAGATTTTTTGTGGTTTAGTCCAGTGAAATTTTGGAATATATAACTGACTAGCCATGAACACTTGGGAATTTTTCTAATTTCTTTCCCAATGCATCACCACTATGATAGTGACCCCCCTTTCCAATTATTTTTGATTAAAATAATTTCCCCAAATAATAAGACTATGACTTCCTTCATATGGACATTTAATATCTATCACATTTCAGGTATTTTGTTAATTAAAACAATTAGTTTGCTTACAATGACTCCCTATGAATTCCTATATTAAGACTATGAGTTTATAGAAAGAGTGAATACACTAACAGATGAAACAAATTTTTCACATTTAGAATCTCTCTTTATTTCTAGAACTACTATTGTCAATTATGTCTGACATTATACTTCTTAATAGTAGGTAAAGAAACAATGCTTATTAGATATCTTAAGAGATGATATAACGTCACATGAAAAACTGGTGGCAGAAACTGTGGGGACAAAAGCTATATTCTATGCTAATACATTACTTTGAAAAGCATGTATTTGTATAAATTTCTAAGCGTTCAACAAAATTACTCTTTATGTCAGGCTACTGTGAGGACACTAAAAAACTGGTCCAGAGAGGTTGATATGTAAGTTAGGGTCATAAGGACGAACCCCACAAAGCACGAGCATGTATTAGCTCAGCCTACAGTTCTGAATGTGGTTCTCCTGTCAGCCATCCCGAGCTGCCAGTGGCGTTTTGACCCAGACACCATAATCTGACAATGTGACTTGGCTTACCTGGGCTCCTGACTTTGCCATGGCAACCTGGGTCTGACCTTTTGCCTTTCTCCACATGTTTCCTGCTTTAAGCATCTGCTCCCTTTGAGATCCTTATCTTGGTATTTCCAGCCCTAGCTCAGTCAACTGACACTCTGACTTTTAGAGCTGGAGGATTTGTCCTGGAAATCTTAACCCTGGAATGGACTTTGACCTCAATGAATCAAATCTTAGAGGGAAAAAGAAGGTCCCCCTTCCCCTGACACTTTTGATTGCATAACGGCAAGCATTTCCACTCACACCAGGGCCGCCATTTACCACTGAACAGTAATCTCATTGATGCATGAAGGGCAACTTTCTCCAATGTGATTGACTGCTGTGATGGAGATTCTCACCAGATCAATGTCATCTCTTCTGATAAAAAGGCTTTGCTCTACCTTTGCTCT
Source organism: Cervus elaphus (assembly GCF_910594005.1). Classification (NCBI taxonomy): domain Eukaryota; kingdom Metazoa; phylum Chordata; class Mammalia; order Artiodactyla; family Cervidae; genus Cervus; species Cervus elaphus. The sequence continues at coordinate 40,409,415 of NC_057822.1, forward strand.
TTATCACTTGAGACAATGCGAGGCCATTCCCTAATCAGAACATTCTGCTTCTCTGTCTCCATTTCCAGAGAAGGTGGAAATTTCTTAGGAGTGACACTGACAGTGTTATTCACAATTCAACAACACATGAGTTATTATTCATGACTTCAACTCACCATTATAAGCCTGTAACACATAATTGCATTATTCTGATACTGTGCACTGACCTCCTGGCTGTGTTCAAATTTCAGAAGCTAGTTTTGCCATTAGTCATAAAATATCCATTTGAGTTATTCATATTTTGAATAGTATTCTAATATATTTCCTCCAACGCAGTACAGTATTTTCGAGCCTTAAGTAATTTACACAAATATTGGGCACATTCAGAGTTTCATATAAGCATATGATACATACTGTCTCGACACATTGTGCCAATTTTATTAACAATGCAAAGTATGTGGGGGTCACCAAAAGAATTTATCAAGTGTTTCACATGGTAATTTTTGTTTCTTAGAGGAGGATTTTAAAATATAGTTGAAAAGTTCACACTGGCTGGCAGCAACATTAGCCCTTCATTTCTATTCTACATCTTTGCTAACCGAGCATACATAGACGCAAAGAAAAATAGGTTTAGACCAATTTGAAACTGTGCACTCACTGTGTCTTCTGTTAAAGATGATAAACAAATCCTGTAATTCATGTTACGGCTGTTCTCACACGGCTGAAGTATAGCAACACTGCATCACAACCGCCTGAAAGTGATGCTTCAATATTTGAGCTTAGACGAACATGGGGGATCGGGGGAAAAGAGCCATTTAAGTGGTGACAGTGTTCCCATTGGCCATTCCATGTAATGAGTGTAGGCCCCTGGACACGAGCTGAGTCAGTTTCCCTTGGCTGGGGCAGTTCCTAAGTGCCTCTCATAATATAGGCTTCACACTGTACTGAACGTGATCCCAGTGTTTCAAGCTATGAGTACTGGTACAACATGGCCACTGAAATGCAAACCAGCTACTTCAGCTAGTGCTCAAACAAGGGAATAGCCAGTTGATGCTGTTCTAAAAGAATGAAAAGAACGAGTGTTGTGTGGGTTTAGTGAGAGATCACTGGTAGGTCCTGCATGCTCACGTACACAGCCACGCAACTGTGTCCGACTCTTTGCGACCCCCTGGACTGCAGCCCACCAGGCTCCTCTGTCCATGGCATTTTTCAGGCAAGAATACTGGAGTGGGTTGCCATTTCCTCCTCTAAGGGATCTTCCCAACCCAGGGGTCGAATCCACATTTCCTGCATCTCCTGCATTGGCAGGAGGATTCTTAACCACTGAGCCACCTGGGTTATAGCATCCCCCTAAAGTATTTTTCAAGGTAAATTCTGACTGTACACAACTTTTGCCTCAGATGATGCTTCAGAAACTTAACCTTAAGACAAGATTCTACTTGGAACATTATAAGTTTTCTCAAAGAGTTTTATGGCTCAAAATAAAATGAGCAAAATAGGGACAAAAAGATAAATGGAAGAAACCTACAAAATTAATGTGTGCATGATATCATGCACACATTAATAATATCTTACACACACACACACACACACCTTCTCAAAGAAGTTCTCACCAACAACTGCAGGACTTGTGAGATAAAATTATTATCCTCTAGGCTTAAATCAAACACAGCTTGAATTTCAGAAATACATATCTGATATTTAGATGTGGATTAAACTTTCAGGGTCAATTCTGGGAAAAATAAGCTTGTGTGGGCTGCAGGCCATAAAACCTTGGGAATTTCCTAGGCCTCCGTGAAATTCCCTCTTCCTCAGAGGAAACATAGAAGCTCTGTCTTCTCCCAAGGGAGTAGGGAAGTCCATCAAAGACCACTGATTCCCAACAGCTGGACACCTAGGTCTTTCTTTTACACAACAAGGAAATAAGGTCGAATTGACTACACAACGTAAAGGAAAAAAGGAGACTCTAAAGGAGTTAGTGCATGGATGGTGGTTTTTTTTTTATTTAAAGGATTATATCTGTCAAGATAGACTATGGTATCCTGTACTAATCAAATATCAGTAGATTAGCAGGAAAAAAAAATCAGTAGATTAAAACAGTAAACTTTTCCTCCCATAAGACTTTTTTTTGCCTTCCAATGGAAAAGGAGGAGGTTGGGAAAATAACATGTGAGAAAGAGAAAAATATTCAGAAAAAAAAAAAAGGACATGTTTTTCAGTTGGAAGAAGCTAAAGATTTTGATTAGGAACTCAATACCAAATGTTTGTGGAGTCGAAGTGTTCTAAATACATAGGCTATGTAAACTAGTTCTTACCTCCATACCCATTGAAGGGAAGGGATATACAATAAACTGTCCAGACACCCAGAAGTGATGTATGGGCCAGATTTTTATTATCACACATATGATATTAAATCAAATTATCTCATAAACATAGAATTCTATATGCAGTGTTTCTGATGTGATTAGCATTATTCAGCCCAAGAACTTATTAAGAACATGCTTTGATACTACCTTAATTCCTTTTGTGTCTTCTACACATATGTGCACAAATGCTGAGCTCTCTTGCAATTTTAAATAGGGTTATAATAATGATCCAATCCAAACAGATTCTCAACTCCAAAGAGCCACGTAAAAAGTTAACATTTACTAGGTCCCAAAGCGTGTCAAATCCAAGACTACCCCACATCCCTCATTTCCCTGGGTGTAAAGTGAGCACTCATGACCCTGTGACCTCATGCTGACCTTCTGACATTGGGGTTTTACAGAACAGAGACAGTTTAGAGTATCATCTCCTAGGGATTGTTTCCCTTGTTTTTAAAAGATGTTCAGACTTCTACAGATCTTTTCTAGGAGAATGGTGACTTTCTTTGTAGAACAGACCAGATAGTAATAAGCTGGTATCAAACTTAGATCACCAACTGCTTTTATAAAAGTTTTCCAATAACCTTCTGAATGTTTTCAGCTGTGTACATTTATTTATGCTTTTATTTATTTTTCGATATTGCCATGTCCCAGGCCCTGGTAATGTAAAGGTGATTAAGACCCAGAACTAACCCTCAGAGATTTCAGTCTTATGGAGGGAGATGGAAATACAAATAAATAATTGCTGGGCAATGTAGCAATTATTATGAAGAAGTATCATGAAGCATAATGAAGTCCTGCAGTAGCTCAGAGGAGAGGGTGATTAACTATGCTTGCGGAGGCTAGGAAAGGCCTCAAGGAGAAAAGGAGAGCAAGCAGAGAGTACTGGGCATGAGTGGTGGCAACATAAAAGGGCAGATAGTTAGGCATGGCAGAAGTGTGGGAGTGGATGGGAGAATTCTGGGAAGTAAAGCTGGTAGGACTTGAATAGCTCCATGTGCCAATCTTGCAAAAAGGGAAGCTGATGTGGAATCCTGGACCGATTTCACATTGGGTAGAGCATCTCCAGGGTTATTCTTTATATCATGATAACTCTAAAAGACCCATGAGACTTCCCTGGTGGTCCAGTGGTTAAGAATCTGCCTTCCAATGCAGGGGAAGCAGGTTCGATCCCTGGTCGGGAAACTAGGATCTCACGTGTGGCAGAGCAATGGAGCCTGTGTCCTGCAAATATTGAGCCCATGTGCCTCAACTGGAGAGGCCGTGTGCCTCAAACTACAGAGCCCAAGTGGAGCCTATGAGCCACAGCTCGAGAGAGGCCCATGCATCACAAGGAAGATTGTGTGTGGTAACTAAGACTCAACACAGCCAATATAGAAGTCAATGAATAACTATCTTTTATGAAAAGACCCTTCTCTTCCCATAAATCATAAGCAATGAAATGAACCAGTTGACCTCTATGGGACCTTCCTGCACCATATTCAATGATCCCTTGGATATGTGTACAGTTCAAGCTAAATGGTTGACCCATCCATTGGCAAAAGTCACCTTCTATTTCTGTTTCCCCACCTGTTGAATACTGTACCTGTACTTTAGTTGGAGGCAATGGGACAGTGAGAACTACAGTTTGAAAATGGAATGTTTTCTATAACTAGAGCTCTTGGTTAACCAGTAACATTAACTGGTGCTGAAGCATGATGCATTTTAATAGAGTGATAAATTTCCCTTTAGGAACAGAGCATTTGCTGCCAAATCAGAGGGCAAAAAGTGAAAAAAATAAAGCAAATGAAACCAGCCCATTATGGGTTGACAATGACTTTTATTTTCACTGGCACTTTACGGAAAGTAGTCACAGAAGCTCAATGAATAAACAGCCACTGCTCCACTCAGGCGAGGTAACAGCGGTGCCCGAATACCTGCCCTGGAGCAATCTGTAGCTGTCTTCTTGATCTGAAAAGTGAATGAATTACGGGCTATCCAAGAAGAGGGAAAATTAGGCATGAGGCTGCTGCTGACAATTGAACTCTATAAATAATCCACAGTGAAAATGAATAAACAACATGCCTTCTTCCAGCTTTCAGTAGCCTCTCGACAGTATGACAGTTGCTGGTTTTTTCAATAAACATGATGTCAATTATGCCTTTTATTCATCATGGTGAAGTCATGTGTGGGGAAGAAGTAAGTATTTCATTTTTTGGCACTTCATATAAAAAGGCTTTTCCTTTTTATTTTTATCATACCAAGGCAAAGCAAGCTGTCTGATCTGTAATCTATATGTTACATAAACACATTTATTTCTTCCCTATTTCCAATAGCTTTATTAGCAACAGCATTTAAATTGGTTCTCAGTTATGCATAGAAATAGGAGGTTTGGAAGAGCATGGAAAATAAGACACTGGGGATGATTTTGAAAACTCTTATTTAAACCAACAACTTAAGTTTCCTTCCCAACAAGTATTTTCCCAGAGCTGTAAACAATCCCCCAATTAATTGACTTGATTCTTTTCTTTGCCCAGCCCCTTGTTTGGTCAAGGTACTAATGAGCAGAAAAAAGGCCAAAGCCAGGCAGGACTTAGAAAAACACAGGCACTGCAAAGACTTAAATGGGGAAAACAGAAATTGGATGGTTGAGAGTTAACGACCCAGGAAACATTCCCCTAAAGGATTTACCAGGTATCTAGAGAGTTGTAACCTTTCAGATTAAAAAGTAACAGGTATTAGTTTTCTAAGTGGACAAACAAGAGCCAAACATTATGTGAACACAGTTATAGAATTAATGAGTACTCACATATCTAGCTCAAAGGAGCCTGTGGGTGACTGTGTTTCCTGCATTCTGCTATTTGTCATGAACTTTATTACTCTCCATTCCACTAAGAGCTATTTTTTTTCTCCCTATTTGCAGACATATTAGGTACAGTCATTCAGATATTATCAGTTTATCATTTGCTAAAGAAACTCGCTCTTAGGAAAGAAAAGTGAAGAACACGTTGAGTGGCATTGCATTATTTTGTGATCCCACATCAAGATGAAAAAAGGAAGCATCACATTGTTTTTGAGATATTCCTATTCTACAACAAAAATCATGTCTTACCCAAGTGTAAACAAGTCCACTAGCTAGAAGCTCATCCCCCACCGGAAGTTCTACGTAAAATTTAAGCCACAAGGCTCCAGTTGAATCAATGTATTAGTTCTTTATGTACTACTTACTTCGACATTTCTTAAACTGAATGTTTACTATATATCTAAGAGAGTTTCTAAATTTATAACCTACGAAAAGAGGGAAACTATTTCCTCTTCTTCAAAGAAGCTTTTTCATACGGTGTCCAATCTATCTGGGGAATTGGAGGGAGAAAAAGGCGAGTGGGGAGAGAGGAGGAGCCAAAGAAAAAGAGCTAATGGTCAAAATGCATCCTTATAATAAAATGAGCTTCTTAATGGATGCTCACTACAGGAATAACATTAATTCAGTATTAGGACGTTCAGTGGAAAAATATGAATGTAATTTATCTTTTTAACTGTCAGCTGCATTTCTAAAGCTCTGAAGCCTGTAGCTTCCAGGGGCCTTTTGTCTTTCTGCCATGGCAGGAGTATCTTGGACAGCTGGAAGAGCTTTCTAAGCTATCTTTCTCAAAATCCATTAGCTAATTCAAGGAACCTAATTAGAGCTGCCATTTTGATGGAGCGTACTGAATGCTCGGTACAAACTAGTAACACCATCAATGTTTATTAGAAATCACAAAACCCAAAGTGCTCCACTCCCTATGAATATTAATGAAAACACAGCAAAACAAAATATTTATTAAAACATATGCTTAATACCATCAAGATTTACAGACAGATATTGAAAGAGAGAGGGGGAGGCACATACTTGAATTTGACGGCATGTGCCCAGGAATACACAATAATCCCAGATTTACACTGAAGCAGCATGTAATCATTATTTTATGCTCCTCCCACTTGTCTCCCTTGGTTTTGCACCCTGGAATTCAGCAGCTCACAGCTGGCAAGACAGATGCAAGTCCAGAGAAGTCTGAAGAAGGGGGTGGGGAAATCTTTTTTTTTTTTTTAAGCAGATGCTGAGTGCCACAAATTCTTGTCAGTGGGGAAATAATTCTCGCTTCTCTATAAAATCAGCAGCATGATGACGTCAATACTTTCTACTCGCCTCTAAATGAGGGTGTCACCAAATGAGTCCAACTAAGTATTCTCCCACGTACCCACCCGGGAAGCGTTTCTGCCAGGGCACGGCCTCAAATCAAGTGGTGTCCAAGGCTGGAGGTAACCCTGCTGTTGTGCAGACTGGGCTTCTGCTGCTCGGCTACCGTGATAGACATACACACCCTTGCCGAGACCCAGAGGGCCCTGCTCCTCGTTCTCTTCTCTTGGGAGAAATTTTAGGACCTTTGTGAATCATTCCCATCCAGGAGCTCTTCCTCTGTCCTCAAGCTGTTGCCTCCTGACTCTCTTGCCCCCCTTTCATCACACTCTAAAAAGGAATCACCTGTTGTCTCATTTCTTCATCTGCCGTCCTCTCTTTTGGCCAGATGATAATCTGGCTTGCACCCTCATTGCTGTTAAAACTGTCCTCTGGAGGCTCAGCAAACTCTGGCCTCTACAGCACTAGACACTAGACAGCAATTTCCTTGCAAATCTCTCCTTCTTGTTTCTCCCTACTTCCTCAATCTCATAGCTGGTTTCCTTTACTGCCCTTCCCTTGTCCTCTAAACACGAGCTTCCTTTAAGGTTCTCTGTTTCTTGTCCATGCTTTTCACTGCTGGGGATACTGTTCACTCCCAGGGCTCTAACACTTTTCCTTCATGGTCATCCATTTATTCATCCATCCATTCAACAAGTACCGGAGTGAGCAGATGGGGCAAGTCTTCGACACCCATCTCTGCCTCAGACAGCTCACAAGAGCTCCAAGGACCATGCTCATCCCTTGCTCTTCATCTGCACCTAAAATGTACCAACACCTTATTACTCCACTTGTTCAGAAACAATTTCCTCATCTCTTTCCTGAAATCTACTTTCTCTCCTATCTTCCTGGCTTTTTCACTGCTTTTCCATGTTCATCAAGACTTAACACAATGATTAGCATTCAGAGTATAGGCTCTGGAGCCAGACTGGTTGGGTTCAGACCCTGGTTCTACCATTCCCCTCCTCCCTACTTGGGGGAAGAACCTCTCTGTGAAATGGGGATGATGATAGACTTCAGAGGATTGTGCTGAGGATTAAATGAGCTACTGCATTGAAAGCAGTTAGAACCTATTCTAACTGGACTTCCCTGGCAGTCCAGTGGTTAAGACTCTGCTCTTCCAAGGCAGGGGACATGAGTTCCACCCCTGCTCATGGAACTAAGATCCCACATGCCACACAGTGTGGCCAAAAAGGAAAGAAAACACACACACACACACACACACACACACACACACATTAAAGCAGTTAGAATAGTGCTTGGCACATAATAAGAATTCAATTTAGAAAGCTGCTCCTGCTGTTGTCAATCATATTTTATATTATTGTTGATGTCTTCTCTCCTACAGAGTCTACATCCCGTGGGTCCTAACCAATTGCCTCTAGCACTATTCCTTCCTACATTTCTTTCTTTCACAAGCCTAGTTCACACACCTACCGCTCAGACCGTGATAGCAGCTTGGTAGCTCGTCTCTCCACCCTGACTCCATTTGAATATGTTGCCAGATGGGCCTTCCTAAAGTACGGCTTGGCTCACGAAACTCTCCTGCTCTAAGGGCCTCTTGGCTCTCTTCCCTTTGCTACGCGTCTGTCTCACCTGCAGTCTAGTCTCCTGTGAAACTCTAACTGTTCCCGAAGACTATCCTCAGTTCTCACCCACACCCCTCGTCCGCCTTTGTCCACACCAGCTCTTTACCTGTGATTCTTTCCCCTTCTATCTAAACAACATAATTAAGATGATATCCATCTTTACTTTTAAAATACCCACTGCCTTGTAATTATGGGCAGACTAATTCTCATGGGGTCTCGATTCCCCCAACTGGCCCCGGTTTCCCTCTGCACCCCTTCCTGACCATTCTCTGCTGTGCCTGGAAGCTTCTTTCTTACTCTGCCCTGTTCCTTGCACAGCCTAAGCTTGTCACAGCCCTGGGAATCTGTACCTGCTGTTCTTCCGGCCTGAAACTGTCCGCCTCGAGTGTTTCCAGGCATGTTCTCCCTTGTCAGGGGGCCTTCTCTTGCCACCTCATCTTTAGACCCTTCAAGTCCCTCCCTTCCAGCCTGCCTGCTGTTTCCCCTGTAGCACTGATCATTCTGTGACCACATCTTCACTATGTCCTTGCTCACTCTTCTCTGTATGTTGACCTCCACAAGAATACCAGATGTGTGAGAGCTGGGACCTTCCATGTCCTGTCTGCAGCTGTCTTTCCAGCCTGGGACACTAGCTAAAGGAATGATTCTCCACTTGTGAAATTCTTTAAGGTTCTTATATTTAGTCGGATATTTACTGAGCACCTACTATTCACTGCAATGATTCTAGGCCTTGGGAATAAAGTGGGGAGTACACGCGATTGTGTGACCTTATGTTCTAGCAGGTGGGTGAGACAATACACAAACGAGTGGAAAAGGATATCAAGCAATGGTAAGTGCCACCCAGACCCTTAAAATACAGTATGGTGATAAGAGAGTGACTGGGTGGCTACTTGACAGAGTAGTCAAGAAAGACCTTTGTCTTTTAAGCTAAAGTCTGCATTATAAGAAGGAACTATCCAGAAGCAGCTCTATGAAGAGCATTCTAGAAAGAGAAACGAGCTCAAAGGAGGGAATGAATGTGATGATTTAAAGGAAGTTAAAGTGATGAGCTAAAGAAAGTGTGGTTTGAGCTTAATGTCCAAGCAATAGAGGTAAGTAATAAGGTCACATAGGCAGGCAAGGCAGACCACAGATACTTTGCAGGGCCTGTTAAGATCTTTGGATTTTACCGTGAGTGAAATGGATTTTACCCTGAGACCATGTTAGAAGATGCTAAAGAGGGAAGAAACATGATCTAATTTAAACATTTAGAAGACAATTCCAGCTTTTTGGTAGAGGACAGAATAGAGATTGTTGCAGAAGTCCAAGTGAGGAAAGGTGGAGGTCTTCAGGGCATTATGATTATTCATGTTTTATAGAGCTTAAATCTTTATTTAATCCCCAACCACAAGCAGCTAAGCAATGTGTGGGGTTTAATCATTCTAGGTATTCTGCAGAACCTGTTATATTGCCCTCATCTAGGATATGGTCAAACAAAATTTTACAGGAATTAAAAACAAGACAGTGATTTAAGAAAATGTACAATGACAAGTGGGAAGAAAAAGGGAGAACCATTGGTGCTATACGAGGGTGAGTAAGGGTCTGTTCCTCGGGGTCAGGGTGTATGGAGGAGGGGGTAAGGGCCATAACCACTCAGTGACCCCATTAACTGCTGCCTTGAAAATTATTTCCTTTTTGTCTTTTTCCTTCCCAGGTTCCTAAGTGAAATACTGTGAATACATCCCCAGTGGTTTGGTACAAGCTTTTTTTTTTTTGCCATTTCTAGGTATGGCCCAGACAGCTCACCATTTAAAGAAATATCTACAGATTTTGAAGTTTTCTTCACTGCATCATGTTTTCATGGCCTCCTATTTGCAGCCAGGTATTGCTATAATGTCTCGGTGCCATCCATTCCCATAAGGAATGGGTGATGGTGATGCACTAGCCAAATGGTGATGCACATGGCTTGTTACTGCAAGTGGAATTTATGTGTGCTGAAATGATGTTATTGGAAACCTTTTCCGTGCTATTTCATGCTAAATATGGCATGCATGCTTCCAGGTGAAACTAAAATCAGGAATGTCCAAGCTAGCACACTTTAGAGAAGGTAGGCCAGTATAATTTGCTGACGTTTTAGCTTTGAATTAAATTTAGCTTCTCATTCTCATTAGAATCTAACTGCCAAATAGCACTTTACTCGGATTAATAAAAGTTTTCTAATAAGCATATCACTTTCTAGTACTCTGCCGAGGCAGCTGAAATCTTGAGTATAGCTAAAGGGAGAACTGCCAAATGGAAACAGTATTGATATAGTCTCTGTCCAGTACAATCATTCTTTTCATTGTCAAGCCCAGCTCTGGGTAAAAGAGAACCGAGTATGTTAGAAATGGGATATGGTCACGACTTATGAAGCCAGTCCAGCAGAAGACTTAGGAAACCATGAACATCCACTCAAGCTGATGCTCCAGATTAATTTAGAATTTAAAGTGCTTGCAATTAACATTTTCAGGAGAAACTAGGGCTTACAACTGGAGTAGATGGACAAGTAGGTAAGCTACTGCAGGGTAATTGGGAAGCTCTGAGCACCCACTCATTGCCCCCAGGCTGATGACAGAAATTCAACCTTAATTTAGTCCAAGGCTTTGATCTCCATTAAAATACAGATGGTGCTGGATGTCTGTCTCTGTAAGACATCATTCATCTGTATATGAGTGGAGGCTTTGATTCAGTTCAGTCGCTCAGTCGTGTTCGACTTTTTGCAACCCCATGGACTGCAGCACACCAGGCCTCCTTGTCCATCACCAACTCCCAGAGTTTACTCAAACTCATGTCCATTGAGTTGGTGATGCTATTCAACCATCTTATCCTCTGTCATCCCCTTCTCCTCCTGCCTTCAATCTTTCCCAGCATCAGGGTCTTTTCAAATGAGGCAGTTCTTCGCATCAGGTGGCCAAAGTATTGGAGTTTCAGCTTCAGCATCAGTCCTTCCAATGAATATTCAGGACTGATCTCCTTTAGGATGGACTGGTTGGATCTCCTTGCAGTCCAAGGGACTCTCAAGAGTCTTCTCCAACACTAAAGTTCAAAAGCATCAATTGTTTGGTGCTCAGCTTTCTTTATAGTCCAACTCTTGTATCCATACATAACCACTGGAAAAACCATAGCTTTGAGTAGACGGAAGACTTTGATACCAGAAGGCAAAGTTGCTGAACCTGAGGATCTGGAAGACTTGGGGTGGCGTTGGTTGTGCTGAAGTGGGGCTTCCCCATCTAAACCTCTCCATCTCCACATTCTTCTCCATGTCTAGCTGCATACTGAACTAATGGTGGTACTGAAGACCAGTCATTGATGGCCCAAAAAAAAAAAAAAAAGTACTTTACACAGCCTGCTTCGGTGAGAAGGTTCAAGAGGAAAATTATGATACTTATTTCAGAGAAACCAAAAAGCCTTTCTCACGCTTATGATTTTCCTTTCCATCTGTTTCATGAACACTCACCCCCTTGCAAACACATTCACAGTTCAACAATGGTAACTTAGGGTGATAAGGTGGATATTGCTTCCCATACTGTAGTGCTCTATTCTGAAATGTTAGGGACCATAAAAATCAAAGTCCTTCCTTCTGTGTCCTCCCTAGACACAAAAGCAAGAATGGTAGGCTAAAAGCACAAGCTTATAAAAATGTTTGTACTGAGCAAGAGTCCAACAACAAGGGAGGATGTCTGTTTACCTCTAGAAATCTTTTCAGCTGTTGCCATTTTATTGCCTTTGTTAAAACCAATGCCTCCAATTTCTTCACTCGAGACATTGAGACATATTCCACAATGGCACACTTCAGGGCAACTGAGCATTCAAAGCGGATTCATACAGTTGAGGTATGACTCAAATTTTGTGGGAGACAGCAGACAGAATGGCAAAGAGAGAGAACCTATAAAAAATTCAGGAGTAATGTTTCTATACACATCCTCCACTCTGTACCAAAGAAAATATTCACGGAGTTGCTATAAAACTATACAAGCCAGACTGAGCATCACTGTGCTTATCTGCTCACAAAATATTTTGGATAGCTAATTATGTAATAACCTGAAGCATATTCCTTGTATATAAACGGGAAAATGCAGTAAAAGGGTAAAGACAAATGTTTGCAGAGTTCAGGACGACGCTGTACATCAGAGTTTCACATTTAAGGCTTGAAACCCTACAATTTGACAAACAAAAGGCCAGACATACAGTTACTGAATTTTGTTTGAAGTTCACCTTCACATACAACCGGCTTGGAATCCACACACAGATAAAAAGAAATGTAAAGACACCACTGCCACAGACAAGTAACAGCTGCTTTCATTATACCACCAGAATACGCAAGGCGAAAGGTTAATATTTTTGAGGGGAAAAATGTTAATGCTGTAACCACGAAATAACATGAAACAAATGGCATGATTAGGAAATGAACTGTTCAGCTAATAAGTTTGAGAAGTGATTCCTAAGTCTTATAGGGAGATACAAATGATTCATGCATGCATGTTTGTGAAGTCGCTCAGTCGTGTCCGACTCTTTGTGACCCCATGGACTGTAGCCCACCAGGCTCCTCCATCCATGGAATTTTCTAGGCAAGAGTCCTGGAGTGGGTTGCTATTTCCTTCTCCAGGGGATCTTCCCAACCCAGGGATCGAACCCGGGTCTCCCACATTGCGGGTAGACGCTTTACCATCTGAGCCACCAGGGAATGATTCATGAGGGACCCCCAAATCAAGACTTTACTTTCAAAGTCTTGCACATTGCAACTCTAATAAAAGGATAATGCAAAATTCACTCATGCTGTTAAAAAAAAAAAAAAGGACTACAGGCAGATGATTTAGTCCAGGAGTATAAAACATTCTCAAACCAAGCGGAGGTCCAATAGATGCAGCTTCAGAACTTTCCATTCCACATTCACTGTTGTATAGTTCAGCGCTTGGAAGAGTCACAGGCTCCTCAGAAATTCGTGTGTTAAGGGTAATGATGGAAAACAAATGGAGTGAGAAGCCTACTTAACATGGTTTTTCACTGATGATTCTTTTTAAGAAAAAAAAAATGCTTAAAGGAAACTTCAGCGTTCTACCTAATGCATTTGTTAGAAAAATGTTAAATTAAGTCATTTGCAGTCAAAATGAACAAATTGGAGGTCTGCCTAGGTGCAGACCTACATGCGTTCCGACCACGTGTAGTCTGGCTAAAGCGATAGCTAATTGACGATTGTTCCTTCCACTGCTTGTCCATTAGGATAAATCCAGCTTGCGGACATTGAACCTTCCAAAGACAAAGAACTGCATTAATTTTGTACTTCTAGAGCGCTTAATAAATCTGACACTGTCTGGTGGTTTTCTTCATTTTCTACCACTTGACAGCTACTGGGATCACAAGTTTCAGAGAATCTATTTTCCTGGGTAAAATTAATAGCAATAAAATAAGCTCAATGGAATATGACCAAATCACAGCACTCATCATATGGAATTTCAAAAAGAACCTGGGAAGTATATTGGAGAGGATTTGTACTATACAATGTATAAATTCAAAGTGTTTCCCTGAGTCAGAGGCATTCATTTAATATCAAGACAAATATGATGCCACTTCATTTTTTGAAGCAAACAGGATACCTAAGCCCAAGGAGCAGCTTCATGTGGTCAAGGCTCCTCATGGAAACGCTTGAGACTTTTTCTTTCTTAGGCTGGCATTTGTATTGAATCAAGTAAGTTCTTCATAATTTTTCTTTCCTAATGGATTTTCCCCTATATATGTTTGGAGGGGGAAGAAAAGCAAAGGGCAGCAAAACCAGCCTTAAGTGCTTGGCAAATGGTCTTCCTGAATCTGGACCTCATAAATCGTATAAAATGTTATATTTCAACAATAGGCTGGAAAAGCTTTTCTCTCTGCAATGATGAAGCCCAGCTTCAAAATTTATAGTTCATCTCAGAAATGGACTATAAAAGGAGACTGACTTAGCTGTCTATCAAGTGAGCCTGACAATAGCAAATAAGGTGTGAGTGTTCAATGTCAAATATATATTTAATATTAAAATTCTCAGATTAAACATTGCAAAGGGGTTTCCTTTGCAACACATGCTGATGGGAGTGGTGATAGATGGAGCCTGGGTTGTCATAGCAATGTCCAGACCCTGATGTGACATTTCTTTCACTATCTACTGGGAGGGTCTTATTTCTCTAATATCGCCCATTCAAAGGGATGCTATTCTATTAGGGGTAAGTCTTAGTCGATAAAAACAAGATCCAAACAGATGTGGCTTAGTTCCATGAATAGACCCAGGTGTGTAATCATTCATTTTTGTAAAGAGGGATATAAAAACCTGCATCGAAATATGTCTTGATAAATCCAAATAGATTTTCTAAGGGAGGAAGCAGAGTTTGATTCCAATAACTATTCCTCCTGGTAATGGAACAGAGCGGAGAGAGAATGAAAACTTCTAATGGTAATTTGGAACAGGCATGAACTTCCATAAAAATGCTTAACTTTGCTAAGAAGCTATGAAGTTCAAAGTAAAATGATAAGGTACTATTTTTCACCAACCAAATTAGCAAAGATACAGGGGGAAAAAGAGATAATACTCAAGGTTGTTAGGTGGGAGTGAAATGAACTCTCTCCTACATTGCTTGGTGGAAGCATTATTTGCTTCAATTTTTCTAGAAAATTGTTGGCAACGTATTTCAAACTTTGTCCTTCTAGGAATCTTAAGGAAATAATCCAAGCTGTGTAGCAAGATGTGTATACAGAGGTGCTTATCTGGTACTAATTTATAACATTGGAAACTCTGAATCACTTAGTCTAGCACTAAGAAAAAGGTTACATAAATTAAGGTACAGTTACATAATGGTAACCATGGAATGTAATAATTTTGAAAAGATTAATTTTCACAGGAAGAGATCACCATATAATGGTAGAAAGGCCATATATCAAAATTTATATGTTCACATAAATACTATATATGTATATAAATGTATGAGCACCACACACACAAATTATGTGTTTTATATACAGTGATATATACAGAAAAAAACACTGTAAGAAACACTCTAAAATGTGAAGGATGGTTAACTCTGGATTGCAGGATAACTGGTGTTTTGATTTTTATTTTCTAGTCTGGTAACTAAGTTTAACATAAAATACTTATTATAGAAAAATTAGAAAGTAACAGTTTATTTTTAAATAACAAAAATATAAAAAGAAGGCATATAGCAGTAGAGTCAGAACTAACTAGAATGGAGTAGAAATTGAGTATTTATTCACTGGGTAGTTGGGGAAGATTTCTCTTCTATCAGCTTTAGCTTCGTTTTCTTCCTTACTAGAAAGAAAGGTTGTAGTGAAGATGAAAATGGGAATGTGTGTGTGAAAGTGCTTTGTAACCCAGGGTAAAGCTACAAATATGAGTTACTTTAAATCAAACACGGTGAGAAAGAGCAAGAAAGCATTTCACAAGGGATATAAGTGGTTGAAGATTAAGTGTACAAAAATATAATTTGGTTAGTGTAGGGGTTTTTATTTAAATTTAACAAAGAAAAGGGTATTTCCCTATTCATAAGATGGTAGGCTGGATTGAAAATTTAAAAATATATCCACAGAATGTTATATTGGGAAACATACAGAAAAGAAGCATTTCAGTTAGTGCATGCCTCCTTCCTGCTGAATTGTATTTCAGCCTTTACTAACAATGTAATGTATCACCAACATTAATGAGTGAAACATGCCCCACTGTCAGGCAGCAGAAAACCAGTAGCGTATAAACAGTTTGGTATTGTAAAACCCTCTAATAGAGCTTAATGAGAGAGCTAACATTTAGATACAACAGGGCTGACACAAGATGTGACAGTCCCCAAAACACAGAATCTCATTACTTTGTTGGCCGACTGATTCATAAATAGAATTTTTAAGTTTGCTTGTATTTTTCATAACTGATCCATGAAGAATTAAACCTGTGATTTGAAAGGCAGAATATTGCAATGGGTAATATGTTAAATTTATAAAAGCAATCCTCTTTTTATTAATGGGAAAAGGAAAGTTTTGAGAGGTCTGGTAGTTGAAAGTGATCATGGGAGACGGTAATAGAGGGGGACTATCTGGGGACCGTATAGTAGGGAAGCTATCAAAACTTCCTCATCCAGAGCTCTCTTTTATGAGATTCCTGAAGAGCTGCTGGCAAATGCAGAATACCAAGCTTCTGGCTGACGTGTGCTCTCGCCTCAGTCACGTCTGACTCTCTGCAACCCCATGAACTGTAGCCCACCAGGCTCCTCTGTCCATGGCATTCTCCAGGCAAGAATACTGGAGTGGATTGCCATCTCCTCCTCCAGGGGATCTTCCCCACCCACGGATGGAACCTGCGTCTCTTATGTCTCCTGCATTGGCAGGTGGGTTCTTTACCACTAGCACCAACCTGGGAAAGATGCTCTAGTGAGCCACTTCAACTTTTATTTCTGGACATTCTCTTTCTTTTTTAATTTTCTTGGTCATCAGTTGCCTTTCCATCTAATCTAAGTGACAGCCCATTTCCTTTTTAATTTCTCTTTCTTCTTCCTGGAGTCAACTTCCTATACTCTCATTTGTTTCTCTTATCCCTTCTGAGAGCCACACAATCCTAGGATTAGAAGGGACATCTAGAGCTCTTCCTTCTATTTATTTGATTGATTATAAATACGCAAGGCTGATGACTGTGCAAGGTTTCAAAGGATTCTACAGAACCCAAGAACTGGGAGGACCACTTTTCAGCATCTTGTTTCTGCCCTACATGGCTGCTGCTTCTGGGAATTAAGTGCCAAATAAGTTTTAAGAATAGAAAATTATTAATCCTTAGGAATGGAACAGGTAAAGTCTTGAGAGAGACAAACATATGAGAATCAGTATAATATTCTTCAGCCTACTCTTTTATGATATAAATTATTATGTCATGCATTATATATCATCACATATTATATGAAATACAAAATATTTATTATTATAAAATGCAAGGTGATGGTCCCTATCACTCTAAAAATAAAACTTCACTGTTATAATAACAGACAAAATTTAACTTACAATGTTTGATTAATTGTTGAAAAGGTGAACCACTTGGCTCTCATCTTAAGAAAACCAGGACAACTTTGAAAGACATTAAAGAGAATGTATGTGTCTGTGTGTAAATCTACAGGCTTAGTTTTTCTTCTTAACTTTCCAAGACCTCATGAATTGAGCAGAAAACTCAAATTATACAGTTTACATATCTTGTGTTACCTTCAGAGAATAACAATATTCATCTATTCACACCTCTCAAAAGCCAGCACAGGAGAAAGAAAGCTAATTCCAAGACTATAAAGGCATTGCTGGCTAGAGGAAAGCCCAGCTAAACAAAAGAGCCCTCAGACACCCTGAGTGCTGACAGCACCCAACCTCGCTCTTTTCTGTTCCAAGTAGGCTGAGTGACGATTCCCTCTTCTCTATGACTGTGTGTATCCCTGGGCTAGTGATGCTTCTATAAAGCAGGTTTGACAACAATGGAGAGTCTCCTGCCTGCTAAACAAAAAGTGACAACTCCATTTGAAAGCCGTCCCTAGATGTATTTTCTGTGCAGAAATTATCTGTGACAGTCCCGATCAAAAGAGAGTTTCATTTCACTTAGAAGGCAAGTGGACAATACAATAGGTTATCTTGAATGTTATCATTTTGTTCAGTTAATGGTTAAAGTATTTTCTAATGAGTTTCTCATAGGTTATGACTTTTAAACTTATAAAAGTAGGTTTTCATTAATAATGATCTTTTAAAAAAATAATCCAACGCCTGTAATTGAAGAAAAACATTTACGTAGAAAAAGATATATGGATATATCAATTTGAAAACCTAGCTCTGGTTATATAAAACTGAATGCTTCCATATATGAATCCATGGATGTATCTGAGCAATTTTACCATAAGACTTTTGTTTACTCTCAATATTTGGAACCCACTTTAACAATAAACATCAACACAGATCCACCTACAAAGACAAAACTGTGAACAACATACTTTTAGTCTCTGAATTAAAGGGCATGAGCCAGGACAAAACTTCCAATTCATCAAATGTCAGACTAAAAGGATCAATCCTTCCTTCTATGTCTGATACACATCATTCTTGGGCTTGAAAAATCACAACAGACTTTGTTTTAAAAAATACTTTCATGCTCACCCATCTATCATAGGCCAGGGCACTCTTTGAGAGTCCCATGATTCTAGAGTAAATTCCATACAATTATCCCACACTGTTTAACGTATACCCAAACATTACTTTCTTGGCTTTGTTTAACAAATTATCTCTTTAACTCCTAGCCCTGGGTGAGTCACATCTGTATTAAATTTTATTAGATTCATATGTAGGTCTTCAGTAGATTCTGGGACAAAGGACCTAAGTGGGAAGGGAGATTATCCTGAAATACCAATAGTGACTTGCCTGTATTCCTTTCTTCTATAGTCCTTGCCCTGCCTTTAAAAGTTTTGGTCCTATTCTGAATAAGAGAGATTCTTTTTTATCTTTTTTTAAGGAACATTTCTACACAGCAAATAGAATTTATAAGAGCCTAATTGCAAATTTTGATATTAAATTGGAGCAGAGGAAAAATCACAGCTAAAGCATGAATGTATGTACACATGTATGTGAGTGTAAGCTCAGCTGCTTCAGTCATACCTGATTCTTTGAGACCCTATGAACTGTAGCCTGCCAGGCTCCTCAGTCCATGGGATACTCCAGGCAAGAATACTGGAGTGGGTTGCCATGGGATCTTCCTGACCCAGGGATTGAACCCGTGTCTCGGGCATTGCAGGCAGATTCTTTACCACTGAGTCACTGGGAAAGCCTGATATATGTAGGTATGTAGATAGAATTCTATTGCCGAACGTTTTTTTTTTTTCTTTTTTTGACAAATCTCATAACTCAAGTTCTCATTATTTAAGGACAAGACCACCTGGATGACAGACAAGAGAGATTTCCAATAGGAAGTTTAGGGAGATTCAGAATAATGTTCTAATTTCTAAAATCTGGGGTTATGGGAGAGTATCACTGCAAGGGTAGGCAGGAAGAGTTTTGAGGGTGGACCCGTGAACACTGTTTAACAGAGAAGGTAGCAAAGAGGTATGAGGCAGCGAAATGAAACTCAAAGGGAGCAAAGGGGCCTGAGGAAACAAATGATAATGATATGAAAGATTTCTTTTTTATTTAACTGTTAAAGCTACTTTGAAGAGGAATAAGAAAGGATAGGTCACTTCTGGGAGGAAACGCTTTGACATGATAACAGCACCAGAGGAAAGGCAGAGCAACCTGAACTTAAAGAATCACAGAACCATATAATTTTGGAGCCAGGAAGAAAGGCTGAGATCACTTAGTCCCACCCTCCCATCTTTATAGATGAGGAAAGATGCAGAGAGATATTAAGTGACTCCTGTGACAACTCCAAAGGTAGGCAGAAGAAAGGCAGGAAAGGATGGTGGGAGGGGAGAGAAAAATACACAATCCAAGATGCTTAAAAGGCACTCCGGTTGCTGGTACTCACAAATTACATCCAGGATTTTGAAAAAAACGGAAGAGAGTGCCCCTAGAAGTGCAGATGGTATTCTTGAGAAATTGTAGACAATGGAAGATATGCCTAGATACTTGAGGTGAGCAAATCACAGTTGGATTTTTTAAATGGCTTAAGCAAATTCTAGAAAAAGTAGAGGACAGAGGGTTCAGTGCTCATTTCTAGCAAGATTCTCTGGAATATAGCAGTAGAGCTGACTAGCGATCATCAAAAGGAGTTAGCAACAAATGTTAGTTGTGGGGAGGAGATTTATGAAAAAATAATTGCCAGGAAGAGTCTTATTTCTCGGCATAGCGGCCAGACCATGCTGACTGTAGCATCTGAACAATAAATACTGTCTTGTACCCTTAGGAAATGGTTGGCAGAGACTCGATGGAGGAAATGGTGACCTATTGTCTTTGGGGAAGACTTTCATCTATGGATGCTAGGCTAGGAGGCATTTCCTAACGGAACAGGAATAGCATGTGTTGCCCCAGTGGTGACAGCCAAGGACTAGTAGAAACTAGAAGAATCACTGAAACCTAAAATTCACAGCAGATCAGAGGGAGGAGGCAGCCAGAGGGAGATTGTGCTGACCAGGAGGCCAGACAAGGTGTATTAACTTGGGAGGCTGCTCAGTCCAAGAGTGACCAGAAAGCCGTGTGCTCTTGATGCCTCCCAGTTAAGAGTGGAGCCACCTGGCTTCATTGATTTCTCCCATGCATACTTATTGATTATCAGATGCCTCAGGAATAGATGTTGGGATTAGAAAGAAAGTATTTCTGCATCAAGATTTCATTGAGAAAGCAAACAAGAAACAGTTAATTCTAACACATGATTATTCTGTGGTACGGGTCTCGGAGGAAGCCAGTCCTTGAGTGGTGGAGTCTGGGCTAAATCCTGAGTAACACACAGGGCTTAACTCAGAAAACAAAGAAAAATGGGCCCAGGGAGAAACTGCACCATAGTCAGAGCAATGGTCTTGGATCATGCAACTAAGGTTGGGGTCCTCAGAAAATTGGGAGGATGGGGAGAGCCTTAGCAAGAAGAGAACTGAAGAGGGAGTTGTATTTTGAGAGTCATCTGTAAAAGGCAATGCCTATAGAGAATTTACCTGCCTCAGGGGGTAAAGAATCTGCCTGCAATGCAGGAGACCATGATTTGATCCCTGGGTCAGGAAGATACCCTGGAGAAGGGCATGACGACCCACTCCAGTATTCTTGCCTGGGAAATCCCATGGACAGAGGAGCCTGATGGGCTACATGAGCATGGGGTCACAAAGGGTCACACAACTGAGTGACCAACGCTTTCACTTTCATATAGGGAGCACAGGGCAAAGTATCCCCCCAAAAACCTTATTTAGATTAGCGCAACACCAAAGGGAAAACACTAGGGACCAAAAAAAGTGTTTGAGGAATGCTGGCTCCTACATTTCCACAAGGAGAAATGCCGTGCATAGACGACAGCCAGACCCAGTTGTTCCCTCTTCCTGGGAAAGGGTCTGGGTGTCCGGCTCAGGGAGGTAAAAATCTCAGAAAGGACCGAGATTTCTGGCTGAGCGTCTAGGTGGATAATGGTGCTCCATATGAAGGTGTCACAGGCACAAAATAGCAGCAATGGTTGGCAAGAAAGGCTTGTAATTAAAAGTGGGTATTAAAACAAGAGACATGTCATCTTGACAGGATTATCAGTTAACTGAAAGTAAGAGTGTAATCCAAGGAAAGAGAAGGCTCTGCTCCGAGGCACTGCCTTTCACCATTCCTGGCTAGAATGAATAACTAATGGGAAGGAAGGCAGGCTTGTAGTTGAGTGAGAATCACATGGGAGTTATACTGTTGTAATTGGTCATACTCAGGCCTGAGTCAGTTGATGGCAAAATTTACACGAGGGGACTATACACACTCCATATCTGCAGGTCAGACTCCATGCTCCTGTTTAAGGTAGAAGCTTCTTAAGCTCAACTAGATTTTCGGTTCTATCTTACTTCCAGGTAAAGCAAGGACAGATCTGGAATACAGTCAGACCAGCATCTTTTCTAGCCAAGTCCATTTTGAGCTTTTATCTCACTGAAGGACTGATACTGAAGCTGAAGCTCCAATATCCTGGCCACCTGCTACAAAGAGCTGACTTACTAGAAAAGACCCTGCTGCTGGGAAAGATTGAGGGCAAGAGGAGAAGGGAAAGACAGAGGACAAGATGGTTGGATGGCATCACTGAGTCAATGGACATGAGTTTGAGCAAACTCCAGGAGATGGTGAAGGACAGGGAGGCCTGGTGTGCTGCAGTCCATGGGGTCGCAAAGAGTCACAACACGGTGCGGCATCTGGCAGCAAGTTGGGGTACATTCCTCTAGAGACGGAAAAGGTGGGGCTGACAGATTTGTCTGTTCCCTAGAATGCAGAATGTGTTATTTACATGTCTTTTTCTTATTCTGGTCTGTAAAATCTGTGAGAAAAGGAACAGTCAGTCTTATCAAGCAGAAGTTTGGGGTTTAACTTAAAGAAATGTTTTCTGCCATCAGAACTACCTAAAATGAGAAGGTCCTCCCCTTTCTCTGGATGCTAGTATCTGGAAAAACTTCACACTGAAGCATCAGCCATCACTGGGAGTATGTTGAAAGGATTCCATGTTATCCAACATGGCAGCCAATACACACAAGGGGCTACCGAACACTTAAGATGCAGCTAATCAAACTGAGATGTGCTGTAAATATAACAAATATAGCAGATTTCAAAGACTTGGTATGAAAAAAGAAATATAAAATAGCTCTTTAAATATTGTTTGGAATACTTGTTAAACTTACATTTTACATATATTGGGTCAAGTAAAATGCATTATGAAATTCAGTTTACCTCTTTAAATGGAGCTACAAAATGTTTAAAATTACAAGTGTGGTTCACCTTATGTTTCTATTGGACAGAGCTGCTCTAACCTGAAGTCAAACAGCTCCACTGTTCTGACACCAGGTTGGGCCTTGTGGTTCTGTTCCGATTTTGACTATTCCCCACATGGAGAAGAAAAGTCTCCTTAATTCAGAACATCTTCCCATTTATCCCAGTTCAGTAGCCTCTCACATAATTAATAAACACATCAATATGTGACCCAACTCCCACAAAAAAATCCCTTTTTATCCTCTCTTCTCACTAAGTTGCAAATGGCTCCAGTGGTGCCTACCTCTTTTTGTTATTCAAAAGAGGAATAAATAATTTAATCTAAAATAAAGGCATTCAAACAAGACTGTGGCAAAGGGCATACCCTAGAAACGTTTGTACTTGTTTAGGATGTAGTTCAATGAGGATGATACTCTTATGAGAAAATACAGTATTTAGTTAAAGTAACACCAGTACACAAATATGAGAATAAAGCACATGATTTTAATGTAACTCTGGCTTTAAAGCAAATGATGGAATAAACAGAACCATTGAGACTCTTAATTGAATGGGGTGTGGTGGGAAAAATGGATTACTTATTTGTATTGATAAACTAATCTTGGCAGATCTGTAACAGCGCTGGGTGAAAGAAATTAAAATACATGCTTATTCAACTGTGGAGAAACAGCATGAAGCGAAGGTAGGTCCGAGAGACTACTCTGAGTGCAACAAGAGGTCAAAGCCGGGATAGTGACGCAGACTGCAGCTTTTACAATACAAGTAAGACAAAGAGAAAGTCATGCTCTCCCTTCCAGGAAACAGAATCCCAAACAGAGCCAAGAATATTCCAGCCTGTACATGAATGTCCTTTCTCACACATCTCCCTGACATGAGGAAATGGCAGCTGAAACTTTGGAAGGTTATAAAAAGATCTGCCACGTACTCATTGATGCTGATTTTTAAAACCGACAACGAGTCACTGCCTTACTCTAGCCCATGCCCGTGCTCATCACAGTGTAGTCCTTGGACCAGCAGGGTGAGCATCAGTCACCCAGGAGCTTGTCAGA
Organism: Cervus elaphus; assembly: GCF_910594005.1. Taxonomy (NCBI): domain Eukaryota; kingdom Metazoa; phylum Chordata; class Mammalia; order Artiodactyla; family Cervidae; genus Cervus; species Cervus elaphus. Next base: position 40,433,002 of record NC_057822.1, read on the forward strand.
AATGCAGAATCTCAGGCTTCACCTTGGACCTCTGGAGTCAAAAATCTACTTTTTAACAGGATCCCCAGGTGATCTGGAGGCAGCAGTTGGAAAAGCTAAGCTTTTCCTCTTTAGAAATAGACTTCTCTGTCATAGTTGCTTACTTCCTGTCTGGAGAACCCCATGAAAGATGACCTCCCGCCTCTCACCCTGCTTATGAAAAGAGCACCAGTGAGTTAGGGATCCTCGCTGGAGGCAGCTTTCAACCCATCACTGGTCAATTAATGCAGCTTTTAGCTGCAATTATTGGACATCACTGTTCCCCAGATGCTTCTGACATCTGCAGACAAGTTTTTACCCCATTCCTTCAACAGGGCAGGTTTTCTCCCAGAAGGACCTGTTTTCTTTCCTTTTGCATCATTCGATTTTCACCAGAATGGAAAAAGCTTTGAATTATCAGTTTTTCTAAAGTGAACCAATACTGCCTTTCTTAAAGTAGAATGACTTGCCACTCAGCCGCCCGTAATTACAGCAAGAGCTGCCGGTGACCTGGGGACTGCTATTCAGGAGAGTGCTATTACTGTCCTCAAGGAAAGTTTATAGATTTGGGCTTTATACTCATGGGGGATAAAAGAGTCTAGATAATGAAAAAGAATTTTAGGGAAAGAAAAATAACTTAAAAGAAAAAAAAAAGAATACAAAAGTCAACATAACAGGATGGTGGCTGAGTGTCTATCTCAGCTCTGGGTTCAGGCTAACTAGGTACAAATCCTGCCCCTCTCCTGATGACATCAGGCCAGTCCTTACCCTTTCTGCAACTAAGATTCCTCATTTGTACTTTGGGAATAGTAAAGATACTACCCGGTTAGGTGGTCAGAAGGTTAAATGACACATGTAAAGCAGTGAATACAGCATTCAGCTACAGCAAATTCTCAATAATGTTAGTGTTGGCTATCTCCTGGTGGCTCAGTGGTAAAGAATCCACCTGCCAATACAGGAGATATGAGTTTGATCCCTGGGTTGGGAAGATCCTTTGGAGAAGGAAATGGCAACCCCCTCCAGTATTCTTTCCCGGAAAATTCTATGGATAGAGGAGATTGGCGTGCTACAGCCCATAAGGTTGCAAAAGGATTCAGACACGACTTAGCGACTAAACAACAAATCATTATTAATAATTCTTGATTTTATTTCTTACCAACCATTGCAATTTGCTTTCTATATCATATGACATTAGGTTAAACTTCGATTGCTTTAAGTAGACATGCAGATGAAAATGTAATAAAGGAAACCTTTTAAAAACATGCTAAAATGTCAAATTGCTCTCCTTCTCTTTAAACCAGGAGCAAAATGATTTCAACTTGTTAGAGAGCTCACAAAGTCACCTCAGCACTACAGTGTAGGTACAAGTCTCAAATTACAAGGCATCTAGCTGAACCAAGAGCATCCTGGTGTTGACTAATTAACTTCTCAAGGCTTCCGAGGGGTCTCATGGGCATTTACAGGTTCTACCAACCCAAAGAAGGCTGAAGAAGAGGAAATAGGATTAACTTCTTGATTAGAAGGGTGATTAAACACTAGAACAGGATACCAAGGGAGGCTGCAGGATTTCCATCCCCAGGGAACTTTCAAACAGGAGCCACAACTGTCTGGCCGGTAGAATTTGAGTCTTCTGCCTAGACACAGGGGATTTAACTGAATACACTCAAAAAGAAAAATACACATTTTAATGTTAATATATTTTTTAAATCACTAGAATTATTTCACTTGAAATTTATAGGAAAATATACTCCTGACTGACCCCAGCCACACCCTGAGATTCCTAAATCCCTTTCTTGGCTACTCTCTGCTCAGGGTGGCTGCGATCGATTTACAGTACTTGTTGCTGCGTTTGTGTCTCCTCCACTAAACTACACGGTCCCTGAGAACTGTCATGCACAGCCACACATGAACGGCCAGTACAGGAGAAGGGTAGGTGACCATTTAATTGGATGGAGGCAAAGACATTTAAAAGAGGCTTTGAAATCTTGCTCCCAAACTTTTTAGTAGCCCTTTCACTTCTTTATTCAATAGTCATTGAGCTGAGCTGTGACAAATACTCCAAGATCACTGCAGATGGTGACTGCAGCCATGAAATTAAAAGACGCTTACTCCTTGGAAGAAAAGTTATGACCAACCTAGACAGCATATTTTTTTTTTTTTTTTAATTTTTTTAAATTTTTTTATTAGTTGGAGGCTAATTACTTCACAACATTTCAGTGGGTTTTGTCATACATTGATATGCATATTAAAAAGCAGAGACATTAGTTTGTCAACAAAGGTCTGTCTAGTCAAGGTTATGGTTTTTCCAGTGGTCATGTATGGATGTGAGAGTTGGACTGTGAAGAAAGCTGAGCACTGAAGAATTGATGCTTTTGAACTGTGGTGTTGGAGAAGACTCTTGAGGGTCCCTTGGACTGCAAGGAGATCCAACCAGTCCATCCTAGAGGAGATCAGTCTTGGGTGTTCATTGGAAGGACTGATGTTGAAGCTGAAACTCCAATATTTTGGCCACCTGATGCAGAGAGCTGACTCATTTGAAAAGAGCCTGATGCTGGGAAAGATTGAGGGCAGGAGGAGAAGGGGACAACAGAGGATGAGATGGTTGGATGGCATCACTGACTTCATGGACATGGGTTTGGGTGGACTCCAGGAGTTGGTGATGGACAGGGAGGCCTGGTGTGCTGCTGTTCATGGGGTCTCAAAGAGTTGGACGTGATTGAGCGACTGAACTGAACTGATGACAAATGCATTCAACGAATATTTCTATAGCACCTGCTATGTGCAAGGCACAACTTTACCCCTAGGAACCTATGATAGAGACAGAGGCATTAAAAAAAAAACAAACGGTGTTTCCATCACCAAGATGGCTGCTGTTTCAGACTACAGGAAATACCCACTACAGGCTGAAAAAATAGACTGCAATTGTTTTGTCTCTCTCACAGAATTACAACGTAGCTTCTTAAAAACCCCATGGGTTCTGCCTACTCTAACTCAGAATCATGCAGCACACAGGAAGGAAATAAAATATGCCTGGTTACCTGGGATGAAGGCGTTAGTGAAGATTCCTTCAGTAAGATACTTTGCTGGCCCATTTTCCCACTTGGAGGCTTTTACTCCTAAGGAACATTGCCTGAAGCTATGACCAGGCTGCAAGGTGTGTGAGAAGGGTGGGCTACCCTACTTGGGAAGGCCTGTTTTGTTAAAAGGCTCTTGGTAAACAGAAAAGGCCACAGTCTATCAGGATTCCAGTTGCAGTGTGCAAGTGACTGGCCTATAAACATAATTTTAAACAGCTTTTCTTCAGCAACTCTGACTGTTTAATTAATCTTCAGCCATTAACCATTCATTTCAAATGCCACTTACGAAATCTTAATTTTGCACATTATCAGCTGGTTCACAAATAGCTAACTATGAGCAGAAGTGTAATGATCTCTCTCTCCCTGTTCTTAGAGCTCACCAAGCTTATAGCCAATTTTGGCTTCTTAATTAACCATATGCATATTAGCATTTAAAGCTAAATGACAGGGTTGTTTTTTTTTTTAATAAAGAATTAATGCACAGTAAAATGTTAATGCTGGCATCATTCAGCTGCCTCTTGAAGAGCCTGAAGGTAGTGCCTGGCCAGGCCACAGCTACCCTGAATGCTCAAAGGTGACACATGTCTGGGAATGTGCATCCTCTCAGCTGAGTTCCCCTAAGTGAGCACACTTTTGCAGTGATATTTTGGATCCATTGTTAAAATTCTTCAACTTTTATGTTTCAAGAAGAATAGGAAATGTTATCTCTGAGTTATTCTTTAGCACTGGGCAACCAGCAACAAATAAATACAGTAGCACACCCTTTTCTGGTAGTTGACCTGAATTAGGTGAATACATTCAAAACAAATAAGGGGACAGAGCAAAAAACTAAAGGTCAGCTGAAGCCAAAAAAACTTTTTCTCTCTAGTACTCTATTAGTGCCTAGAGAGAAGTAATTTGCAATGTTACAGGTGTCCACCGAGGTCAAAGTCCAAGCTAAAACCTGGGCACAGAATTTGCTCAGGTTGGCTCATCACAGTACATAGGAGGCTTTGATCCATGAGCTCGTGCCTGACTCACGTCTGAGATTTGATGGATGGCCCACATCAAAACCAGCTCCAAACTTCAGGGACTAGACTATGATTTGATTGGGGGCAGTAATATGCTTTCAGATTATAAACATAATATTTTGGAGAATGATGATAATCTTGGGCATTTTTCTTTTTCTTTTATCCAAATATAAGGATTTGAAAGAAAAATAAAAAGAATTACAAATGAAAATTATGTTGCATCATCTACTAAAACTCCATGTTCCTGGAATGAGAAAAAATGTTAAAGTGTTCATTAAAAATGTTTTACAACACTGTAAGAGTGAAAATGGGAAAAAGAACAGACCGCTTTCTGAATCACAATGTGAACTGAGGTACAGCACCTCTGAATTCATTACCCATATGATGTAGGTGACACATCGGTGGTTATGAGTCTCATTTTAGTTATATTATACCTGGGAAAATTACCAACACTGGTTTTGACTGAAAATAACATGTGCAGGTGTCAAAAAAAAACCCAAAACATTTAAGATTGCAATTAGACACAGAAATGAACTGATTGACAAAAGAACTTAGAACCAAACATGCACATAAACAATTTGAGCCTCAGCAAACTTGGCATTATGTAATCCTGTTGGCAATTTGGTTTTTAATCCAAGTAAGTACTTAAAATACAAGCATATTTTGACTCCACAATTTCTGAGATTATATTCAAAGAGAATGGCAATAATTTATTCTCCAAGAAGGCCTTTTAGACTGAAAGGAACCATGTGAGCTTTCCAAAGGATAATGTACAAAATCCACTGAACTAGATCCAATGAGTGATTCCTTCACTTATCAACTCATTTAATCAACTTGTATTGGGTACCTATGATGTCCCAAGCACTGTGAATATAGATGCTTAAGGTAAGTCTGGCCTACAGAAAGGTATGGTTTCATTAGGCAAATGAAGCAGTTACACACAACATATAGGTCTGATTTGAGTCAAGGAACTAATGGTGATTGTTAACCTGCTGAAGGACAGGGAAGCCTGGTGAGCCGCAGCTCGTGAGATGGCAAAGAGGCGGACATGACTTCGCGACCAACAATAACAACCACCTGCTAAAAGAAGAATGACACTTTAAACTAGTGATTCAACAAGTACAGAACCTAGGTCAGCCGCATCTGTATCACCAGGCAACTTGTTAGGAATGTCCATTTTAGTGCACCATCCTAGACCTACTATATCTGAAACTCCCAGATGGAGCCAAGATCTGTGGTTTAATAAGCCCTTCAGGCAATTCTTTTGCAAGCTCAAGTTTGAGAACCATTACAGAGGACCATTAACAGTTGATCTTTAACTACAGAAGCTTAAGTTTATCAGATTAGTAAGGCATCTTATAGCCCTGTGAGTGAGTGATAGGGGGTGGGGTGGGAAATAGGTCAGATTTCTGGGAGCTAGGAGGTGCACGTCCCTGAATAGTCTGATAATAATGGGTACTCTGAGATGTGATGCTGAAGAAAATGGGGGCACCTTTTCTATGCTGTAATCTGTGCAGGGGCATACCTCTTGGTATGATGAAGAGAATGAAGAATGCAGAATGATTAACTCATCCAGTTACTAAGCTTCGGTTCTCTGCCTGGTATTGGTAAGAGGACCTTGTTTCACTTCTTCCCAAGCTCCTTCACAAGCTTCAGCCAAGTTCCTTTCCACATCAGGGCTTTCTCCTATGTTGCTCTTATGTCTGAAATGCCCTTCAATCCTTTCTCCCTGACAAACTTCTGACTACTCCACTTTTCCAAGTCTCAACTTAAAATGTCACTTTCTCAGTTAATCCTTCATAACATCAAATACATTCACAATACCTTGTACTTTTCCTTAGGTGTACTCAAGAAGTAGTTTAAATTACTTAATATTTGTCTCCTTCAGTAGATCTTAATTTCCATGATAGTAAGAACTATGGTCAAACCAATATTGGTTGAATAAATAGAGAGTCATTAACTAGTAAATTCTATGTAACTCAAAGAAGAGTAAAAGAAAAAAAAAAAAAAAAGAAGAGTAAAAGAACCATGTTTCCCAAGCCCTGGCCTGAGAGGTTAGCTTTAACATCCTTAAAGGTTCCTGCAACCTCCTTTCCTTTCTTACATTCTTAGAAATTTCTGTTCACTGAATTCTCTAGCTGACTGATCTAGTGAAGGGAAGAGCATCTTAACCAACACTGGTTAAAAAAGTGAGAAAAAAATAATGGCCCAAATTTGTTGAGCACTCACAATGAGCCAGCCACTGAGCTGCAGGTTTAACATGTATTAACTCTTCAAATATCCAAGAATCCTATGAGACATGGTATCACATTTACCCCAGAGGTGAAGAAAGAAAGGCTCAAGGATGTCACATACTATGACCAAAGATCACACGGTGGAAGAGTTAGGATTTATACCTAGCATTTACATCCAAGTTCAAATTTCATATTATTGAACACTAGGAGAGAGAGGATAACCTCAAGAGAAGTAATGAATAGACAGAGACTTCTCAACAGGCAATATAAATGTATAAATGTAAAATGTCTCAGTACTGAGCACATATTAAGCGTTTAGTAAACACTGTTATCTATCATCATCACCATCATCACCATTACCATCATTAGTCTTGAGAATCCTCATATATATTATGCCTCTAGATCCTAAAACCCACATTGGAGCAGATTCTGGACATACTCTATCTGATGTAGCTAAGTTTTGAGAAATTCCTTCTCAGAAAAATAAAATGACCCAAAGAGAATTTATAAACTGAGCCTCTCCAAAACTGCATGTAGACTCACGTTATCTAAAAATTGCTGCCGAAGTCTACTGCTTTACATGTTTTACTTTCCAGTGAATTAATTTTAAGTCTTGGAAATCACATATATTCATAAAAGTTGTTTTCCAGACTTTAAACTAGAATTAAGCACATACAAGCCTTTTGGTACTATAATGTCCTGGATTTCTGAAACATTTAGATCCAGTTCTGTTTCTTTTTCTTGGCATTTTTTAGTTTTCACTCACATAAGTGCCCAGAGAATCCAATTCATAAGAGACTTGCAAGCTTTTCCCAACACTGGTCTCACTGCCAGAAGAAAAAGGCTGTAACAAAACTTCAGTGAGTGGAAAACTGTGGCAGAATACAGGAAAATAATTAAGAAGAGAAAGGGCTGAAGTTGAGCACCATCAGATTAATTATTTTCTATGGAAGAATAGTGAGGCATGAGCTGCAAGAGAAGCAAACCAACCCATCCTCCCACGTGCTAAATATGGTCTCTGAAATGGTGAGGATGGCCTCCATCTGAGTGAGGGCATGGTGAGGAGAAGAAGCCTTTAGAAATGCTCCTAATGTAAAATTCATGAGACCAACACGCAAGAGCACGACCGTGATGCTGGCTGTTCTCTGGGGCCTGAGCAAAAGAGAACAACATGAAAAAATCTGAACACTAATGATCAATCTCTTCTATAACTTTGCCAAAATCAGTGCATATTTAGGTTCAAATATCAAATCATTTATGAGTGCTGTAATATGCATCATGCTCTTACATGTGGTTATCATACATCTTAGTTTTTTTAATCCTCTAACAACAATGACTATTAACCATCAACTGACCTTATCAACACCAACATCAAAAAAAAAAGGATGTTCCATTTTTGGTAATGATGAAATAGCTTGTTGTAGTCTCATTTTCATAAGAGAAACTACAGAAGTTGGATCAATTAGGGAAAAAAACTACTTGATGGCATTGTGGCACTGGAGAACTCCCAAAGCAGCCAGAACTTGAGGGGCTAAGACTGATTCTGAAAAGCAAATGAGCACATTGAATTAAATCCAATAAACTGTGGCACTTTTCTCTGCAAGTCACTTGCTAATTCATAAGTAGCGCAGAATCAAGTGCTAAAAAACTGAGCAGAGTTTAGTGGCTAAGAGACTTGTAGACTGAGCAGAAAATTTGACATTCTCATAGTGTTGAGAATACAGAAATTAGTTTATGTCTGCTAAGGAAGGAGGGCCTGGTAAACAACCTGGATTTCCAGTTCAGATCCCAGAAAGGCTAAGGATAAACTACAAATAGACTACACACACAACAACTAAAATCCCAGTTTCTAGCCACCTAAATCCAAGAGTGGATTAAGGCATCATGCCTCCACTCTTACTGCCTGCCAGAAAGCAAAAACAAATTCTCTCTGGAGAAAGATAACATCAACCTGAGATTATTTCTACAATATTCCAAGCACTATGTTTAGCATTTGATTAATGCATACCAGGGGATAGGGCCAAATGACTGAAAACCAAGTGGAAAATTATTATTTTGGAAGACAAAGCATTCAAAAATAAACAGACTGAAACACACAGGGGGAAAAAAAAAGAAGCACTGAACAGTCAGCAAGGAATATGTACACACACAAAATAGTCTAATATTTTTGTGTTATTGGAGTCTAAGAAGGAAAAGAGAAAGTAAGAAAATAGCACAGAGAATAACATTTGAAGAGACAATAGCTGAGGATTTTCGAAATTGATGAAGGACACTAAATTACAGATTTAGGAAGCTCTACATATTCTAACCCTGTTTAAACAACACCACACACACACACAGATACACACACATCACAGTAAAACTGGTGAAAAACAAAAGACATAAAAATTTTAAATAAATCAAAGACAAAAAAAAATACATCATTTTCAAAGGAGTAACAGTAGTCTGACAACAGACTTTGATGAAAACATTGAAAGCCAGAAAAAATGGAAAGATATCTTTTTAAAAATAACAGGAAAAAAAAGCCCTTGATAACTACATACCCAAAGAAAAATCCTTAAAAAATTAATGTGAAATAAAAGCATTTTTTTAAAACAAAAACTGAGAGGCTTTGCCACACTGTAAGAAATACCATAGCAAGTTATAATGGGAAAAAGGAACAGTGTCACAGATATAAGCAAAGATATTCAAAAAGAAACAAGGACAAAAAGAAATAAAGTAAATGAATAGTTCATACATAAAACACTAGTTACATTATATTGCAGGGTTCAAAATATGTGCAGATTTAAAATACACGAAAACAAGCCTAAAAAGTAAGTTGTGGTAAAAGTGTTCTCATTGTTCATACATTGTTCAATAAATGATAAAAGTACTAATTTATCTTGGACTATAATAAATCAAGAATGTGTGTTATCATTTCTTGAGTACTAAAAGAAGAATAAAAGAAAGCATAAAAAACTCAAGGGAAAAAAACTGAATCACACAAAATGCCTGATTAATAACCTTGAAAAAGGCAAGAAAACAGAGAAGAATAAACACAGAATAGGTGGAACAAATAGAAAATGAAGAGTCAAATAGAGATTTAAATCAAATTATATACACAGAATCATTAAATATAAACAGCATAAATACTATAGTTAAAATACAGATATTATCTGACTGGATAGGAAAACAAAATTACAAAAGATGCAACTTTAAATATAAGGATCTAGAAATATTGAAAGTAAAATGTGAAAAAATATACTAAGCAAAATCTAAGCAAGAGAAAGATAATATAGCTATATCAATATTAGACAAAGTGAAAGTGAAGTGAAAGTGAAAGTCGCTCAGTCGTGCCTGACTCTTTGTGACCCCATGGACTGTAGTCCATGGAATTCTCCAGGCCAGAACACTGGAGTGGGTAGCCTTTCCCTTCTCCAGGGGATCTTCCCAACCCAGGGACTGAACCCAGGTCTCCCGCATTGCAGGTGGATTCTTTACCAGCTGAGGCACAAGGGAAGCCCAAGAATACTGGAGTTGGTAGCCTATCCCTTCTCCAGGGGATCCTCCCAACCCAGGAATTGAACTGGGGTCTCCTGCATTGCAGGTGGATTCTTTACCAACTGAGCTATGAGGGAAGCCCAATATCAGATAAAGTAGAGTTTAGAGCAGCAGTAATTACTAGAAATAAAATGAGATGAGTCATAAATAATATGAGTTATTTATAGTCATATAATATATAAACTCCTATAACATGAGTCATATAGTCCTCTAGGAATATACGACAATCCTAAATTTGTATGTACCTAATAATAAGCTTCAAAGTACATAAAGCAAAAATTGACAAGAAGATAAATCTACAATTAGGAGGCTAATTTTAACTTTAAAACAGAAAGTAAAAACTCTATAGAGCATGTTCGCTGATCACAGAGTAAAAGTAGAAATTAAGAGCAGAAAGACAATAGGAAAATCTCCTAACAGTTGGAAACTAGAAAATATACTTCCAAATAATCCATGGATCAAAGAGAAAGTCTCAATGGAAACTGAAATAAGTACAATGAATTGAATGAGAATGAAAATGCAATATATCAAAATTTATAAGATATAGTCAAAGCAATGCTGACAGGGAATTTTACAGCATTAAATGCTTGCACTAGAAAAGAAAAAAAAAAAGCCTCAAATAATCTAACATCCCACTGCAAAATATTAGGAAAAAGGGAGAGAGAGAGAAAAAAAAAACATAAATTAAGCAGAAGAAAAGATATAATGAAGAACATAAAAAATATTAGGAAAAAGGGAGAGAGAGAAAAAAACATAAATTAAGCAGAAGAAAAGATATAAGGAAGAACATAAATCAATGAAATTTAAAACAGAAAAGTAATAGAGGAAATAAAATAAAATAGCTCTGTCAGTCAGTCAGTTCAGTCACTCAGTCGTGTCTGACTCTTTGTGACCCAATGAACTGCAGCATGCCAGGCCTCCCTGTCCATCATCAACTCCCGGAGTCCACCCAAACCCATGTCCATTGAGCGGTGATGCCATCCAACCATCTCATCCTCTGTAGTCCCCTTCTCCTCCTGCCCTCAATCAATCTTTTGAAAAATCAGTAAAATCAACAAACTTCCAATCAGATTGACAAATAAAAAATAAAAGATACTAAAATAAGTAGTGAAACAGAGGATATTACTACTGACTCTGTTGTTCAGTAAGGAAATATACTATCAATAGAATAAAACAGAATACTACAAATAACTCCATACATGTAACTTTGACAATATAAACAGGCCAACTCCTAGAAAAGTAAGAATTACAGTAACTCACATAATATAATTTGAGCAGCCTTATAATTAACAAGACAGTGAATTCATAATTATAAACCTCCCCCAAATTTCTAGGTCCAGATGGTTTTGCTGGAGAATTCTGAAACCAAATGTTTAAAGAGGAATTAACATCATTTCTATATAATTTCTTCTAGAAAAAGAAAAGTAACACTTCTCTACCCATTCAATGAAACTGGTATGACCATGATATGAAACCCAATGAAAGGACCAAAACACTCCAAAACTACAGACCAATATCCCTCATGAATAAAATGCAAAAATTCTTATAGAAATATTACCAAGTAAAATTTAGTAATATGTGAAAAGAATTAGATACTGTGACCAAATGGGTTTTACTCCAAGATGCAAAGTGATTCTCTGTTTGAAAAGTAATAAATGCAATCCAATGAATTAACATGCTAGAGAAAAAAAATCACAAGATCATATCAACTGAAACAGAAAAAAATAACATTACCCAAACCACAATACCCATTTATGATAAGGAAAAACCCCTCAGAAAACTAGGAATTAAGGAGAACTTCCTCGACTTGATAAAGACATCTATAAAAAACCAAGCTAAGATGATACTTAATGTTGAAAGGTTGAATGCTTTCCCAAGATGAGGAACAAGTCAAGGAGTTTACTTTTGCCATTGCTGTTCAACACAGAACTGGAAGTTCTAACCATTGTAATAAGACATGATAAGGGAATAAAGTTAGAAACTTGCAGGCTGGAAGGGAAGAACTGAAACCTAATGTTCTCACAAAAATCTATTCGTGATTTTTCACTGAGGCTCTATTACCATACTGGAAATAAATAAAATGTCCCTCACTAGGTGAATGATTAAACTAATTGTGGTACTTCCATTCCACAGACACAGCAATGAAAAGGAATGAACTATTGATACCCACAACAACTTGAAGGGATCACAAGGGCATTGTTGTTCAGTTGCTAAGTTGTGTGTGACTCTTTGTGACTTCATGGACACAAAGAGCTCACCAGGCTCTTCTGTCCTCCACCATCTCCCAGAATTGTGTGAAAAACATCTAATCTCAAAAAGTCATGAACTTCCCCATTTATGTGATTCCATTTATTCATTATTCTAGAAATGACAGAATTATAGAGATGCAAAACAGATTAATGACTTCCAGGGGTTGGGGATGGCAGAGGGAAGGGTGTATAACTATTAAGGGGTAGCAAAAAGGATAACTTTGTGTTGACAAATAGTTCTGCATCTTGATTGCAGAAGTAGTTACATGTGTGGTAAAATGGTACAGACCCTTACACACACATTATACCAACATCAAACTCTTGATTTTCATTCTGTTATGTACGATGAAGCCACTGGAGAAAACTGGGTCAAGGGTACAAGATATTTCTCTGCACTATATTTTAACTTCCTGTTACTTTAAAAAAAAGTTCAAAATAAAAAGTTAAAAAGTAATCCTAACTACCTGCAAACATGGCTATACATAACAAATATAAGCATATGGTTATGAAACAAGCAAAGAAAATTACATGAGGTCATGCTGGCAAGAACTGTTCACCCAAGCTGGAAAGAAATTTACTAAATGCAGAAGTAAGAACATTTGGGACCCTCCACTCAATTTTGATTCACTCCTAGGGGATTAATAGTGCTCAACCGCAGAAAGGTATAAATGCCCAGATAACAGCAAATATAATATTAGCTTAAACTTTAATGATCCTTATTAACTGCCAGAGGCTGATTTCTGTTTTGTTTTATTTTGTGTTCATGTGTAAACTCAGTTCAATTCTTGTAACAACAGCGTTATGTAGGTACTACAATCATGCTCATTCTATAGATGAGGATACTACACCAGAAAGAAGATAAAAAGGAGATGTATAACTGTATTGGTATAAACATTTCCAAATAAAAATATATAAATGAGAGAAAAAAAAAAAAAAAAAAGGAGTGCTATAAGGATATCCAACCAGGCTTTGCTCTAAGGATGGGCATGGCTTGGGCCCAGTCTAGCTACTGACCATGACAGAGAAAATTCACTCCATCTACACTGAAGAGAATCTTCCCCCTAGGCTTGTGCTCAGAGGTCTTGGCAATTGGGAAAACCAGAGGTCAAGTAATGGCCAAGTTTGAGGGAATCCAGAGTGCTGCTCAGGCATGATCGAAAATCTATGCAAAATAATGGCTCTTGAATTTTATTTCTGTCTGGGTTTATATCAATTCTCAGTCAGCTCTCTAGAGAGGAGAGTGTTCCACCACGTATAAATATTAAAACATCTCTTTAAGATGTTGGACACTTATGAGTACTACCATTAAAACTAGCTTTTACTGCACTTTCTCATCCCACTGATTATTTATTGTTTGAAAGGATAAATACAGCAAAGCAATTGACCTAACAATGGCCTATTCTTGATTACTCACTGCATTAAATACAGAAATTATGAAGAAGATACTTTGTAATCTGTCCCTAGCATCAGCAAAGATTATGTAATGAAAAGGTATGTGGCTTCGCTTAAAAGATTAATGCAAACCACAGGTCACAAGAGGCTTGGGCTAAGTGTGGTAAGTCAACACAAATCTAGCACTACTGCAGAGAAGTAGGTCAAAGCCTAAGGCTTCTGATATGTCTTAGTTCCTCCATAGCTTTGAGCAGGATGTTTTCCACCTATGGGACATCTAATATTTTTTAACGGAATGAATGAATGAGGGAGAGAGGGATGGCAGGGTGTCTGGCAGGTGAGGAGCAACATGAATGCTCGTTGCATGTTTAGTGAATTCCAACATTTTAAACATCAATCTACAGTGATGAGTGTATTTTGCATCAAGTCCCAGTATTCATCCACATACATCCCCTGTATACATATGGCTCAGAGTTGAAAGAATCTCCCTGCAATGCAGGAAACCTGGGTTCAGTCCCTGGGTTGGGAAGATCCCCTGGAGAAGGGAATGGCAACCCACTGCAGTATTCTCGCCTGGTGAATCCCACAGACAGAGCAGCCTGGCAGGCTACAGTCCATGGGGTTGCAAAGAGTTAGACATGACTGAGCAACTAACACTTTCACTTTCATATGCATTTTGCATACATATATAATTTAAAGAAATTATGAAATAATTCTTACTACAATCTATATGATGCTCTTTTCTATTCTTGTCAATCCTATTTTCTTAAAAAAAATGTTGCCTGATCCCACTGAATTGATTTCAAGGTGTACAAATAGGTTACAACCTGCAGTTTGAAACTCCCTAGCATAGCTGGAAGCTCATGAATAGATTTTGGAGTCAGACCTGCACTGGGATGCTGGCTCTGTCAATGTATAACCCATGATACTACAGGTAAGTTTCTTAATTTCTCTGAGCTGCTAGTTTCACACTTGAAAGAGATACCTACTCTACAGAATTCCTGTTATCTTTTCAAAATATAAATATGAACAAGCCATCTCCATTTCAAGGGTTCCTTGTAGCTCTTGAGTCTAAATGCTACATCTCAGATTATATGTCCTTTAACAACACGGCCTGAGTTCACCTGCATCTTTTTCCTCTGCTGCTGCTGCTGAGTCACTTCAGTCGTGTCCAACTCTGTGTGACCCCATAGACGGCAGCCCACCAGGCTCCCCCGTCCCCAGGATTCTCCAGGCAAGAACACTGGAGTGGGTTGCCATTTCCTTCTCTAATGCAAGAAAGTGAAAAGTGACGGTGAGGTCGCTCAGTTGTATCTGACTCTTAGCGACCCCATGGCCTGCAGCCTACCAGGCTCCTCCATCCATGGGAGTTTCCAGGCAAGAGTACTGGAGTGGGGTGCCATTGCCTTCTCCACTTTTTCCTCTAGCTCACCCTAATTTACATACCACACTCTAGCTCTTCTGATTCATGCGGTTCCCTAAATGTACCACGTCTTCTCACTGGACTTTTGCGTATGCTCTTCTGCTTGCCGGATTAATTTCTACGTGTTCTTTAGGTCACAATATAGATTCCAAGGAGCCTTCTTTGACCACCCAGATCTGCATTCAGTGCCCTTCTCTTGGGGCTTCTACAGCCCCTTTGGCCTACCCTCCTCATAGCACATCACTATTACTATTCTAATGTGTCAGCTGCATCCCTTCAGAGGACAGAAGATTCTAAATTCTATTCTATTCTATTTGTGTTATCTATATGTTTAAAAATTATGTATATTCCCCCACATCTCTCTTAGTAAGCAGGATAAATTAGATGAATCTATCCTAAGGATCAGGACATTTGTTTGAAAAGCAGTCAAGTCAGTTCTTACATGACAGTCTTAAGAAGTCAGAGTAGCCCTTTGCCAAGCATTCCTCAGATGTGCTCCCTTACTAGCAGTGATTGAGGGTGGCATGGAGGTGGAGGTCTTGGAAATGGATGGGCATTGAGTACCAAATTTCCTTGCCTAGCTCATGCATAATAAAGGGGAATGTTGTCTACATTTGTCACTCCTGGAAGCTGACAACTTAGGCAGACATAAGTCTAGCAGAGTCCCAAGAGTAGGGCTCTCAGAGATGGAAAAAAAAATTAATGAGAACATCAAGTTTGAAAGAGAGGGGATAGAGGAAAGTAGAGTTAATGGTATATCAGTTACTATTAGCACTTATCTGGCCATAGATTCTTTCATTAAGAGATTTCTCATTATTCTTTAAAAGTCACTTAAAAATTGATGGTAATATGTTCTAATAAAAAAAAAAATCTGATTGCTTTGCTCAACTGATGAATTTTAACTCTCTATGGATATGACATTTATCACTGGGATTCCCAAACTGAAACAAGAACACTTTGGCTCTGTTTGCAGAAACTAAAAAACACATCTCCAAGTAATCTACTGTGTTCACTGTTCAAATCCCTACACACAGCCTCACAAAGCTGTGAACAGAAGTGAGAGAAAAAAAAAAAAGCAGTGCAATGAAAGCAAATTTAACAGGAAAAATCATGAGAGAAAGACTTGGGACAAACACCAACAGAGGCAACAACTCTGCATGACACAGCTGTGACTCAGTGAAATATTAATCCTCTGAAATCAAGGAACTGTTTGGGGGAGAGACATCAATGATCCTTCACTGCCCCAGGAGCACAGGAAATGTTCATAGCTGGCCAGGAAGCTTTCCGGTTAATACTTTTTCTATATTTCATCATCCTTATCTTAGAACTTCCCCAAACAGACTTTTCCTCTATGTTTTCAGTTTTCCAGGAAACTAAGACTGTATGTCCCACCTTGCTTTACTTCAGTGATATTAGAAGTTACTCAGACAGATCTGTCTGTCTTAGCTATAAAGGAGGACCTACATAATAAGAATAGCCTCCCAGGAGGAGTTAATGAAAATATTTTTGGGGGTGTTTATACACTGAGTAATTTTGCTCTATAGCAGAAATTAGCACAACATTGTAACTCAACTATCCTTCACTCAAAAAAAGAATATATTTGAACAGAGTGCTATGTAGCATCAATCTGTAACTTTTGCATTATTAAAGAGAAGTACAAAAACAAAAGAAGAGAAATAACCTAGAGGTAATCTGTGGTAGTTTCCATGGAGTGATTCCTAAAAGCCACTAGAACTCCGTTCTCCCTTTGCTTACTGGAAATATGAAACAGTATTTCTCAGTACCATGTTGCAACTTCAAAGACTTATAAATACAGGTTTTGACAATGAGAATTTGTTGGGGTCTTTTTGGAAATAGTTTCAAAGGGATGAACTTGACTGGCTCATTTCATTGGCCATTTATACCTTTTCCCTACTTTATTCTTGGAGAGTGGACATGAAGTCTGGAGCTGCAACAGCCATCTGGGAATCATGAGGCAACATGAGAAAAAGACCTAACTATTGGAGAAAAAAGAAATGAAAACAGGCTACTTTATGAGGGCCAGGACCACCTACATTCCTTACAAGCTGAGACAAATACATCAGTTGGGTTTTCTGTTGTTTACAGCCAAACAGGATCTGCCTGGATCCACTGTTGCTATTGACAGCTCTCCTGAGGCCCCTAGAAATTCAGCTACTCCATTCTGTGGACAATGTTGAGCCCAGCTTTGAACCAAATGAATGTAGGAATAACGGGGTGAGGAGGACAGCATTAGTTCTGATGACAAACTTTGAGACATCTAACGTATGTGTTAGTCGCTCAGTTGTGTCCGACTCTTTGCGATTCCATGGACTACAGCCCACCAGGCTTCTCTGTCCACAGAATACTCCAGGCAAGAATACTGGACTGGGAAGCCATTCCCTTCTCCAGGGGAGTCTTTCTGACTCAGGGAGTGAACCTGAGTCTCTTGTGTTGCGGGCAGATTTTTTACCATCTGAGCCATCAGGGAAGCCTAGGAACGAACATCTGATGAGTCATGATATTTAACAGCTGACATAGTAGCTAAATGTGCAATAAAAGTAGCTAAGTACACTCTTCACTTATGCTGGTGATAAGACTGAGCTAAGAAAATCTTAACTGTTTTCTAGTTTTTTGCCTTTTCTCCTCACACTGTTTATGATTGCTTCTACTTTTTGTTTTTGATGACTGAAACATGCCAGCAAGGAGTTTGGACTGAAATTAGGAATTAACCATTGACCATGTGACTATGGAATGTAACAGTTTTCCAAATCTATGACTTTGAGGAGTCAATAGCCAGATATAATCAACAACCTTCCTAAATAGTTATATTTAATTCAATAAACTTGTTGATATAGAGCCCAATAATGTAAAATACAGTTCAACAATATATAGTCTAATAACATTCCTAAATACAGTCAACATTTATTGTACCAGGCACTGGGATAATTTCATTTAATTCACAATGAATAGGAAACAGTGTATACCTTTGTTTCCATTTACAGTGAGGAAAATGAGCCTTTGAAAAATTAACACATCTGAAACAAGGTGCTAGAAAGACCAATCCATAGCCTGAGGTCTTTGCCAAATTGAATGCATATGCAATTTCATATGATTTTTTATAATATATCCTATACATACTATCACTCTAGTGGAATATAAAAGGAGTGTTAGTCGCTCAATCATGTCCAACTCTTTGTGACCCCATGAACTGGGGTCACAACTGAAGGCTGCCAGGTTCCCCTGTCCACAGAATTTTCCAGGCAAGAATACTGGAGTGGGTTGCTATTCCCTTCTCTAAGGGATCTTCCTGACCCAGGGATCGAACCTGAGTCTCCTACATTGCAGGTAGAGGCTTAACCATCTGAGTCACCAGGGAAGACCCTAATAGAATATGTACTGTGCTAGTGCTATGCTTAGTCGCTCAGTTGTGTCCGACTCTGTTACTCCATGGACTGCAGCCAGGCTCCTCTGTCCATGGTGATTCTCCAGACAAGAATATTGGAGTGGGTTGCCATGCCCTCCTCCAGGGGATCTTCCCAACTCAGGGATCGAACCCAAGTTTTTCACATTGCAGGTGGATTCTTTTCCATTTGAGTCACCCGAGAAGCTAATATAATTATTTATTCATGAGACAGCTTCAGCTTTTAGACTTAGTTTCTTTAGGGCAAAGATAGTCTCTGAACTTCTTTGTATGACCTATGGAATACAACAGATGCTCAATAAAATTTCATACAAAAATTGATGAAGATCGGCTGGGGAATCAAGGTCATTTAACTGGAATATTGAGAAACTGTGCGTTGTTTGTCAATTCAATTTCACAGCTGCAATATCATCAGTCAATAAGTAACTATTTAACAAATAGATATTAAGTACCTGGTATCACATGGACCACAGAAAATTTTATATTGCATAATTAAGTCTAAATGGATACTAACCTGGAAGAGGAAAAAATTTGTCTCTAGGATTTACCAAGAACAATTAATTTCCTTTCTTGTCAGGGCTGCTAGATTGGTAAATCAAGGGTTCTTGCAAACACAGTGTACATTAATATCAGTAAGATATCTGACAGTCTTCCATGGTGTTCATGGCATGAACCAAGAATGCACACCAGATAAACAGTAGACTGGATTAATAGTTAACTGAACATCTGAAAGAGCGCTGATTAATGGAGGTCTCAGGTGATGAGTTGCAGGGATTATACTTGACGTTGATCAATGATCCTATCAATGACATACACGAGTCCACACTGATTAAATATGAGAATGGTATAAACCTAGCAAGGCTAGCTAATATACTGGAGGACAAAAATCAATACTTTAAAATATCTTTATTGGCTACAAAAATTGGCCAACCCAACAAGCAAATATTTAACTTGGTGCAATATAAGCCAATAATGACAGTTAATAAAAAAGTTTAGGCTGCATTAACAAGTGCAAAGGACTAAGACCAAAGGATCTAAGAGTCCCAAAGATTTCTGTTTTCCTGGCCACATCTGAAACACAGTACCCAACTGTGCATGTCATCCTCAGCAGTTGGCAGTTATAAGGTCAGGAGACTTGAGTGTAGGCAGAATATGGCTACTAAGAAGGCTAAAGATGTCCATTGTAAGACTAAAATAGCCAGAGGAGTTTATACTGAAGAAATGATTATACTTCTCAAGCTTATGTGCTTGTTTTCTTCATCCTTGTAAAGCCAGCTCTGAGCACAGAGCCTGCCTCATGCTTTGAGTTCAATAAATATTTGTGAATGAAGGTGATAGCAGCCATGTCAAATATCTGAAGGGCTAAAAGGGAGCTTTAGATGCTGTGTCTAGGTAGGTTGATCTTATCTCTGTGGTCTCTGCTAAACAACTGTCTCCTAGTTTTAAGCTAAGGTTTTTGGCTGCTTCTTATTTTCTCCCGTCTTCAACGCCACTCTCCTAATCCAGACCCTTGCCATCCCTCACTACTGTAATCGTATCTTAATTTGTCTAGCCATCTAACCATCTTCCTGTTTGTCTGCCACCAAACTGGCAGAGCTATTTCCTCCAAATACAGATCTATCAGCTCATTCCCCAGTTATGGCATTTTGATGGTTCCTATTGTACACAGGATTCCCCACTACCCACATACTATAGCTCATTCTTCTGTAGCCCAGAGAAGGCAGCACTATTCAAGCATAACTTCAGAACCCTTCTTACCATAGATCTGCAGACAGCTACTACCAATCATAAGGTGTGAATACAGGATGGAACCTATTCACGCACAACCTGGCTCCAATCTGCTTTCCAGATTCATCTTCTGTCACTTTCCTTCCCGTCCACTCTCCATGTCCTCCTGAGCTTCCCTAATGTGCCCTGCTCTTTCCAGCCACTTCACCCCTGTGCATGCTAACTTGTCTATAAGGAAAACAATTTTTCTTCCATATCTGATCAATTTGTATGAATCCTTCCAGAACCAGTTCAGATATCATTTCCTTTTGGAGACCTTTCGTGAGCAGCAGAGTTAGAAAAGCTTCTTTTTCTCCTGCAGCTCAATTCCAGAAAAATAAAAGACCCAATCAAAAAATGGGCCAAATGAACAAGGACCTACTGGACAGCACAGGGAACTCTGCTCAATGTTATATGGCAGCCTGGATGGGAAGGGAGTTTGGGGGAGAATGGATACACGTATATGTATGGCTGAGTCCCTTCACTGACCACCTTAAACTGTCAGAACACTGTTAAAAAAAAAAAAAAAAAATGGGCCAAAGAACTAAACAGACATTTCTCCAAAGAAGACTTACAGATGGCTAACAAACACATGAAAAGATGCTCAACATCACTCATTATCAGAGAAATGCAAATCAAAACCACAATGAGGTACCATTACACACCAGTCAGGATGGCTGCTATCCAAAAGTCTACAAGCAATAAATGCTGGACAGGGTGTGGAGAAAAGGGAACCCTCTTACACTGTTGGTGGGAATGCAAACTAGTACAGCCACTATGGAAAACAGTGTGGAGATTTCTTAAAAAACTGGAAATAGAACTGCCATATGACCCAGCAATCCCACTTCTGGGCATACACACTGAGGAAACCAGATCTGAAAGAGACACGTGCACCCCAATGTTCATCGCAGCACTGTTTATAATAGCCAGGACATGGAAGCAACCTAGATGCCCATCAGCAGATGAATGGATAAGGAAGCTGTGGTACATATACACCATGGAATATTACTCAGCCGTTAAAAAGAATTCATTTGAATCAGTCCTAATGAGATGGATGAAACTGGAGCCCATTATACAGACTGAAGTAAGCCAGAAAGATAAAGAACATTACAGTATACTAACACATATATATGGAATCTAGAAAGATGGTAACGATAACCCTATATGCAAAACAGAAAAAGAGACACAGAAATACAGAACAGACTTTTGAACTCTGTGGGAGAAGGTGAGGGTGGGATGTTTCAAAAGAACAGCATGTATACTATCTATGGTGAAACAGATCACCAGCCCAGGTGGGATGCATGAGACAAGTGCTCGGGCCTGGTGCACTGGGAAGACCCAGAGGAATCGGGTGGAGAGGGAGGTGGGAGGGGGGATCGGGATGGGGAATAAGTGTAAATCTATGGCTGATTCATATCAATGTATGACAAAACCCACTGAAATGATGTGAAGTAATTAGCCTCCAACTAATAAAAAATAAATAAATAAATAAAATTTAAAAAAAAAAGAAAAAAAAATACGAGTATAAAAAAAAAAAAAAGAAAAGCTTCTTTTTCTTCTCTTTACGTTAAATTGCAATTATCTATTTCTTTATGTGTTGATCTCCTCCTCCCTAGAATATAATTTTCTCTGGAATGGAACCACCTCTTAGTCATCTTTGTAACATTCTTAGAGCTTGAAACAGTAGCTAGAACAAATACTCACTGAGCGACTGAAAGACTGTATAGATGACTAAATAAATGACAGGCCTCTAACTGTAAGTAAGATAGGGTTAGCGCTCAGAGTTCCTGTCTATGAGCACCATTGCCACAGCAACTTTCTTAGACTTACTAGGACCCAGGCATGTTGGAGAGTTCAGAATTTCATTGATAAAAACAAGTAATAGTGATGATGATGATAGCTAACATTATTGAATGCTTATTATGTGCTGAGATAAAAACTGCTCAAGATTTAAAGAGCAAGGAGCAGAACAAATCTTAAATATGGTTAAAGATAAGAACAGAATAAAGATAATTCTGAGTATAGTTACACTTTGATATGTTACCCCGAAATATGACAACTGTCTAAAACTCCACCTAAAGAGCTTTAGATCATTTATTAATACAGAGAGGTTAGAGCCAAAGGAAAGAATATTCCTTACACATGTCTGGGCTATGCAGCAAAGAAAAAAAAACATATATTTTTTCTGATATCATTCTATAGTGGCTACGGTTACAATTATCCTAAGAAATTTCTGTCCAGGTCAAATCTACATGGGTGAAAATTAGTATCAGGTAGAGTCTTCTAGTGTTCCAAAGGATAGCCATATGATCTAGAAGGAAAAATAAGCCTTCAGTGACAAAAATTTGAGGAGTAGAAGTGCTAACTGTTGTATGCTCCTCTTAGAAACTTACAAGGTATGTTAGTTATTGGGGATAAGAAGACAGAAGTAAGAAAACCTATTCAGTATGGCTTAACCCAGACCTTTTCACATGCATTTGAACCATGAATTTTTTTTTTTATTAGAATGCTTAGTATTTATTTTCATGGAATTAGAATCAGAAACATTGGCTTTGGAGGCTCATAGAAACAGTTCTGCACTGGAATTCTAGCAGAGGGCAAGTGCCATTGGGTTTGCAATGAAGATCCATCTGATTCAGAGAAGGTAAGATTGGCTTTTGTCTGGGCCAGAAGAGACTCAGGCCTGATACCATCATTTACGTGATAGAAATTCAACCCTTTATAAAGGCTTGGGAGAAAAAGACCAGCTCTTAATCAGTCCTTTGAATTAACAGTTTTGTTACGGCTGTCTCACACAGTCACAGGAATTTATATTTTCATTTTATCCCAAAGAAAAACTTGACCATCTTTCTTTAATACTATCAACCTGGAAGCTTGACAGTAAGGATTAAAAATTGCTCCTTCCTTCCCACTTGGTTATTGGAAAGGCTCTGAAAGGTAATCAGTCTTGTGAAGCTGCACTTTACAGTCTGCATAAAAACGCCATGATTTTCCTTCCTCTCCCCAACCTAATTGAAAGTGCATAATATCACCCAGCTGGGGAAATGTAAATGGTAAACATATACAATATATCATGCTATCACACAAAAGCTGGTTACTAATAGGGACTGGGTGGTGGTCAGGACCAAAGGGAATCTGGAAAACAAGTCTTTTTTTTTTTTCCACCTAGAGTAAGAGTTCTTTGTGCCTGCCACCCAGCCACCAGCCCACCCCCCACACCTCCTCCCTCCAGACTTCAAGTTACAGCAGATTAAACCAAGGTCAGTCAGCTCATTCCTTGTGTGTGTAATTCCAAGGGTCACCTAACAATATATATTGACTAACACTCTCTTATACCAGCCTTTCAAGAAATGAGGCATTTTGCTTCTGGCAGGAGGTGGGGTTGGGATGATCCTGCTCCCTACCTACTTTGATTGTACTGACAGATGGCCCTATTATCTCTTTCCTTGGCTGCTAAACCTTAAGATCCTTGGCCTTGTCACCTCTTATCTTCCTCTACTTCATCAAACTCCTTTTGCAAAGATTATCTCCTTTTCTACCTCTGATCACCTAGGAATATCTATACAGGATCACACATGCCTTCAGCAGAAAATCTCAATCTTTTCAAAGTCTTCTGCAATTCAGAGGTTATCTACAATTAAACCAACTTAGAAATCAACACTCTCTTCTCTGACCCCTCACCTTCAAGAGTCATGCCATCTTCTAGAATCCATCTTTTATAGTAGGACTCTTAGGAGAAAGGATAACATCCCTTCAAAGAGTTCATCACTAGTTCTGTTATAGCATTCCTTCAAAAATTGCTCCCTGTTGCCTCATGAACTCAACTACTGCTATTCATTCATGCCTCCTTATAACTGGCAATTGTTTTATTTTTGATGGCTAATACCTTACGGGTAGGTCAAAGCATAGCACTTGTCAAGAGTACTATGTCATTTCAGTTTTAATAGGTTGAAGGATATATTTTTATCTGCTTCAGCAGTGGAGATGATTTGAAACTTACTGAATTAAAACCACATTCATCTTTCAATAAGTCACATTACCTGTCAGCTGGTACTGGTGGATGGTATGGCTTGTTGACCTTGGCATAGAGACTTTCTAAGTGGTCTCTGTCTGGAGACAGTGGACGGCCATCTCGAGGGTAGCCCAGCGGTCCAGCCCGAGGGGGAGATGGAGACCTGTAGACGTTTGCTGATGTACATGGTTCCCGGAAGTGGTTCACTCTGGCATAGTTGGGGTCCACTTCATCATCGTCCATATCATGCAGTGATCCAATTGCACCAGTAGCATAATCAATAAGACCTCTTGCCTGCTTTTCCCTTAGCTCCTGATGTTTTGCTCCAATCCTGAAAAATGTAGAACAAGATGTATGTGAGTTTAAATGCTGATACAATGATAGACTCTCCTGAATCTATGTTAATTACTTCTTGTCAGTTACTTAACTGCCACTTTTCTGGATACTGAAGATCACACCATGAAGAAATGCTAATAGCAAACTCCACCGGATTCATTTTATATCTCTGAGCTTTATTTATTACATATGCTTCCCTAGTGGCTCAGACAGTAAAGAATTGGCCTGCAATGCGGGAGACCCGGGTTTGATTCCTGGGTTGGGAAAGTCCCCTGGAGAAGGGAATGACAACCCATTTCAGTATTCTTGACTGGAAAATCTCATGGACAGAGGAGCCTGGCAGGCTACAATCCATGAGTTCACAAGAAGTCAGATACGACTGAATGACTAACACTTTATTTGTTACAGGGTCTGGAAGATTCCCTGGAGAAGGAAATGGCAACCCACTCCAGTATTCTTGCCTGGGAAATCCCATGGACAGAGAAGCCTGGTGGATTGCAGTCCATGGGGTCACAAAAGAGTCGGACATGACTTAACAACTAAACAACACCAGCTTTACTTTCATAGCAATGCTATAGGTATTTTAACATTTTGTCTGATGATGACTAGGCTGACTGCAAAGTCAGAGGCTGATTTTTATTAAAATTTCTTCCCTATAAATGGGCTGTGCTCATGGGAACAGTCCATCTTTGGTGTAATATTCTAGAAGCCGACCTTGGGAAAGGGATGCATGTCAGAGAGCCCATCAGAATCTTATACTTTGTGATTTTCTTATTTGGTGCCTTCAATTTTTAGTGTATTCTTCTAAAGGAAAAAAGCTTGCAAAAATTGATTTAACTATGAAAAAGAAATACAGAGGCTTTCTGGTCAGTAAAAGCAGTGGTATCAGAGATAATTTATAAGAGACTCTAAGTTTTTGGTTACACAAATGGGGATCATTGTGTTTCATTATACAGGGACTAGGGACAGAGTAAAATAGTGAAATTAATAGGCTCCTGACAGAGACGAATTGGCACATATAAGTGAATTAAACACCATTACTGGCAGAACTCCACAGCACTAAAGCCTTTAGTGATATTACAAAACGCTATTGCTAATCAGTGTACCGTGTAGGCTACCGGGAGTGGGAGCAGTAAAATACAGTTCAGTGTATTCCAAACCCATCTGAATTTTGAGAATTTGACATTTAATCTGGAAAGTGTTAGATTGGATCTCCTAAATTCCCAGTTACATGTTAAAATGGACAAGTCACTGTGGCATCTTAGTGGATGATGGTGATATGATGGTGTCTGGAGGTGTTCTCCACTAAAGAGGCAAGAATGCAATCTCATATCACCAGGCAAATAAGGTACATTCAGTACAGGAGGAGAAAAGTAAGACAGTTCTGGCTCAGGTGGTGAAAGAAAGACTCAAGAAAGGATGGGGATAAATCTGAAGACCTGGGGTCAGAGAATATGAAAGGATTGCGGGCTAAAAGTGAAAGATCTATATCTGCCTGGAAATATATATTGAAGGCCTACATGAGTGACAAAATAAAAACTGAATTCTCTATCTTTTCCTCTTCAAATAAAAACAGCTGTTTTTGCACACAGCAGCTAGTTTTATTTTACAGAACATCAAACTCTTTGTAAAAATCTTTAAAAGCCATGATCTTTCAAGGTATTTTCCTTTTGGTAGAATGGCTTTTTCCCCCCCCTTTGAGTAGAGAGGAGGAAGAAAAGATAAAAATATGAAGAAGAAGGTATAAGACAAAAAACCAGTATCTTCAAGACACAACAGATGAAAATAAATGCCACAATATATTATTGCATATCTCTTTTGACTAGGTCAAATTATGTACCCTACACATAAGTAATGAGATGAATTTATATTTTGTGCAAAGGGGAGCTTGAATCTCCAAGGGATGTTGAATGAAGATGAAAGGAAGATTACACAGTAGGGTCCCGGTTAAGAGGCCCTGCCTGTCCTCTTTCAATGCACGTTAGTCCCAGATTCATGGATGTTTGTTTTGAATAATTTTTGATGAAGAAGATAACATGCTCCGTTCTGTAACAAAATAATCTTTCTAGGGATGGTGCAGACTGGACTATCAGAGGATGCTTGCTGCACTGTGATGGCAGGGATGGATACCCATTGCAAATAGAGAATAGGACATCAATAAAGTTAGGGGGTGGGGTTTTGTGTGGTTGCTATTCCTCTGAAGTGGGAGACCTTCTAGAGAAATCACTCAGTAAGATGAACATCTCGTGGTTGCCACACGGGGCTACACTTATGCATTAATGAAAGAGTAAAATACCAAGCTTGATTTTTCAAAGAATATCAGAAACAGAACACAAGACTCTGTATTCCTTATTTCATCGCTTCTCTTTCTCAGAGGTTTTCTCATTAATTAAGCTTGCTGAGTATGTAAAGACTCTCGGATGAAAAGTACTCCATATATGCAAAGCAGTATTTTATCTTGTTCTTTTCCTTTCTAAAACAAAACCAAATTTCTCCTTGATCTTCTCTGTGCCACTGAGTGCTTCAGTAACTAATTTCATATTAATCACTCAGTAGGTGAAACAGTAATTTCTCTGAACCGCCATTATTATGCCATATATCAGGATCTCTCCATGTGGGGGAGGACAAGGCAATCTCTGAAAAGGGGTATATGGAAGCAGAAAAGACTCTCTCAAGAGAGAAAAGGCAAGGAAATGGATTTTCTTTTTTTGGTTGTTCTGACCTCCCTCTGTCCCAATTCAGTGTGAGAATTCTAATTGTTTATAGTCATTCCCACATAGATGTCTCTTTACCACTGGGAACTCAACCTGTTAAAATATTTATTTTTCAAAATAGTCCTGGATAATATTCCCTTTTTATTGGATGGTACCACCAGCTTCCTCACTGTCCCCAACACACTGCCTTTGAATTGTTTCAATCCCCTCCCTCTGTTTTCCCCTACAAAAACATTGTTGTTTCTTTTTTCCATTATAACTCTTGGATAGCCTATTTTATGTCCATTTCTATAGCCATAGACTAGTGTCCAGGCTTTATATTGCCTGGTCTGCACCATCCAGCATAGTGGGCATTAACTGTACGAGGCTATATAAATTTAAACTGGAATTAATGACAATTTTTGAACATCTAAAATTCAGTTTCTCAGTTTCATAAGCCACATTGCAAGTACTCAACAGCTAAATGAGCTCGGGACTTCTACATTGGACAGTCCAAACGGAGGCTAATTCTATCACTGCAGCAAGTTCTATTAGGTTGTGCTGGCGGGATTATGCTAAGATCTTTTGTATGTCACCACATCCCACTTTATACCTTAAAAGGTACTAGAATAATCTTCTTCAATGAGTATTTCTATTGCATCACTGTCAGCTCAGGGCTTTCTAAAAAAAGATTGTGATAAATGATGGCACAAGAGTGTGGTTATTCCACTTTGTTCCTTGAGTTCTTAAATGAATGAATGATCGAGAAATTGAGAAAAAATTCCATCTACCAAAGAATTAGGATACAGTTATAGTTTCAAACCATGCAATAAAATTTGAACTCCATCCAAAACAGGTAGTATGTTAAGAGTCAATATATAGCTTCTTCTCTAGCAGGGTAAACATTTTACTAAAAAGTAAGAGAAAGAAACCAGAGAATTACAGACAAACTTTTGATTAGAAAAAGGGAGTTTAAAGACAGGGGTAGGACACTGGAATTGCAGGGTAAATCTTTGTGAGGTTCCATCCTGAGAATGGAGGAGAGACAGAGCTAAAAGAGAGAAATTTCCACTGAGAGAGAAATTTCCTTCTACCTTGAAGAAACTTCATGGAGGTAAATGAAGAGAAGAGAAAAGAACATCAGTCCACTCTGTAGCTGATAAGGCAGGATGACCAGAGCAAGATAAACAAACACAAACTTAGCAAAATAAAACCTTAAATCATCTAAGAGACTTCACTGTTGTTGTGATTTAGCTGCTAAGTCAAGTCCAACTCTTTGCAACCCCATAGACTGCAACACACCAGGCTCCTCTGTCCCCCACCACCTTCCAGAGTTTCCTTAAATTCATGTCCATTGACTTGGTGATGCTATCTAACCATCTCATCCTCTACTACTCCCTTCTCCTTTTGCTTTCAATACTTCCCAGCATCAGGGTCCAGGCTGATATCTTGTTACAGCGATCTGCTCTCCCAAAATGTCAGGTCATGGAAAAGCTGTCAAGGTAGTGCGCTCAGACCAGGTCTGAAGACATTTTGAGAGAATATATGGAACTGAAGTGGCTCATAACCTTAGCTCATTATGTCTTGTTTTAACAGTATATTTTAGTATAGATTTAAAAAAAAAATTAAATACCATAGAACATGAAATTAACTTAATGGATCACAATAAGTATTCAAAAAATTAAATATAGTAAAAGAGAAAATATTAGAGGTTCTTGCATGCAGTAAGCATAAGTATGGTGTCAAGAGAAAAACCAAGTCATCTAAAAATCCAGGCAAATTCAAGCTGGCCTCAAACATGAATAAAGACAAAAGAAAAACATTTTGGAAAAGAATGCAACACTTGTTGACCCATCTTGAAAAATTACTTAATAATGAAATGCATCCAACCAAGAATTGAATTCAGATTAAGAATTCAGCCATGCAAAGCTGGGGAATGATAGACATGGAGGTGAGAAAAACATTCATTTAAATAGAAAATGAAGGCTAAACATTTATTTGTAGGACAAATCATTATAGAAAAATGTAAATATTATAAACTCTGATAATATAAAAGTAGTATCATTATAATAAGGGGGTGATTTAGGGGAAGGTATTAATACTCAATGTACTTATTTCCCCATTTTTTAAAGAAAGCATCAGCAGTTACCACTTAAAGTTAATAAGTATATGAAATACAATAATAAAAAACCAATGAAACAAATTATGAGCAGAAGAGAAATACAAAAAACAAAAGCCCAATGATAGAGTAGAAAATAAAAAACAGAGGAACCAGTAAAAAAGAGGGTAAGAAAACAGGATAAAATTTATGCTATGACAATAAGTGAAAATGGAATAAACTTCTTTATTATAACTAAAGGATTGTCACTTAGATCATGAACTCCTTATTGCCGAATTCAGACTTAAATTGAAGAAAGTAGGGAAAACCACTAGACCATTCAGGTATGACCTAAATCAAATCCCTTATGATTATACAGTGGAAGTGGGAAATAGATTTAAGGGACTAGATCTGATAGACAGACTGCCTGATAAACTATGGACAGAGGTTCGTGACATTGTACAGGAGACAGGGATCAAGACCATGCCCAAGAAAAAGAAATGCAAAAAAGCAAAATGGCTGTGTGAGGAGGCCTTACAAATAGCTGTGAAAAGAATAGAAGAGGAAAGCAAAGGAGAAAAGGAAAGATGTACCCATGTGAATGCAGAGTTCCAAAGAATAGCAAGGAGAGATAAGAGAGCCTTCCTCAGCGATCAATGCAAAGAAATAGAGGAAAACAATAGACTGGGAAAGACTAGAGATCTCTTCAAGAAAATTAGAGATACCAAGGGAACATTTCATGCAAAGATGGGCTCAATAAAGGACAGAAATTGTATGGACCTAACAGAAGCAGAAGATATTAAGAAGACGTGGCAAGAATATACAGAAGAACTGCACAAAAAAGATCTTCACAACCCAGATGATCAGGATGGTGTGATCACTCACCTAGAGCCAGACATCCTGGAATGTGAAGTCAAGTGGGCCTTAGGAAGCATCACTATGAACAAAGCTAGTGGAGGTGATGGAATTCCAGTTGAGCTATTTCAAATCCTAAATGATGGTGCTGTGAAAGTGCTGCACTCAATATGCCAGCAAATTTGGAAAACTCAGCAGTGGCCACAGGACTGGAAAAGGTCAGTTTTCATTCCAATCCCAAAGAAAGGCAATGCCAAAGAATGCTCAAACTACCACACAATTGCACTCATCTCACATGCTAGTAAAGTAATGCTCAAAATTCTCCAAGCCAGGCTTCAACAATACGTGAACTGTAAACTTCCAGATGTTCAAGCTGGTTTTAGAAAAAGCAGAGGAACCAGAGATCAAACTACCAACATCCACTGGATCATTGAAAAAGCAAGAGAGTTCCAGAAAAACATCTATTTCTGCTTTATTGACTATGCCAAAGCCCTTGACTATGTGGATCACAATAAACTGTGGAAAATTCTTCAAGAGATGGGAATACCAGACCACCTGACCTGTCTCTTGAGAAACCTGTATGCAGGTCAGGAAGCAACAGTTAGAACTGGACATGGAACAACAGACTGGTTCCAAATAGGAAAAGAAGTACGTCAAGGCTGTATATTGTCACCCTGCTTATTTAACTTATATGCAGAGCACATCATGAGAAACGCTGGGCTGGAAGAAGCATAAGCTGGAATCAAGATTGCTGGGAGAAATATCAATAACCTCAGCTATGCAGATGACACCACCCTTATGGCAGAAAATGAAGAAGAACTAAAGAGCCTCTTGATGAAAGTGAAAGAGGAGAGTGAAAAAGTTGGCTTAAAGCTCAACATTCAGAAAACTAAGGTCATGGCATCCAGTCCCATCACTTAATGGCAAATAGATGGGGAAACAGTGGAAACAGTGAAAGACTTTATTTTCTTGGGCTCCAAAATCACTGCAGATGGTGATTACAGCCATGAAATTAAAAGATGTTTGCTCCTTGGAAGGAAAGTTATGACCAACCTAGATAGCATATTAAAAAGCAGAGGCATTACTTTGCCAACAAAGGTCCATCTAGTCAAGGCTATGATTTTTCCAGTCGTCATGTATGGATGTGAGAGTTGGACTAAAAGAAAAGCTGAGTGCTGAAGAATTTATGCTTTTGAACTGTGGTGTTAGAGAAGAGTTTTGAAAGTCCGTTGGACTGCAAGGAGATCCAACCAGTCCATCCTAAAGGAGATCAGTCCTGGGTGTTCATTGGAAGGACTGATGCTGAAGCTGAAACTCCAATACTTGGGCCACCTGATGTGAAAAGCTGACTCATTGGAAAAGACCCTGATGCTGGGAAAGATTGAAGGCAGGATGAGAAGGGGATGACAGAGGATGAGATGGTTGGATGGCATCACCAACCTAATGGACCTGAGTTTGAGTAAACTCCAGGAGTTGATGATGGATAGGAAGACCTGGTGTACTGCAGTCCACGGGGTCACCAAGAGTCAGACACGACTGAGCAACTGAACTGAACTGAAAGGATCCCAGATGATCAAAGGGAAAAACACACTATGTGCTATCATAATGATGAAAAATAAGATATAGCTTAAATGTGCATTCATAAGGGAAATGAAGTACTCTGCAGTTTAAAAATAGGGTCATGCTCTTCCTGTATTATAAAGATATAAAATATAAATATAGGTCTAGATATTCATAAATATTTGTATGACACGGACATATCTTTATATGTGGCTAGGAAACATTGGAAAGGATACACAAAAAATTCATAAAAAGGATTGCCCTTTGAGAGTAGAATTAAAGGTATAATGTTTGAATTATTATATCATATAATTTTAGGATAATTTTTTGAAAAAATTTAAAATATAAAAAGTCCCTTACAACTACTTACTGACTGTTGTAGTCAACCAAAATTGAAACAGAACAAAACACGATATTAGACAGCTACCATGGGGCATTCATTGTCTTCTAAACATGACTTGTTAGGACTCCTGCCAACTCTGTTATGGTAATAACTTTCTTCAAATTATTGAACATTTGTTTGGTCCCTTGCAAACCAACTGCTTTGGCCTAAAGTACCCATTCTCCACTAATCAACTATTTGATTCTAGTTTTCTCTAGATTGAAGGCTGAACTCACTCATTTACAGCTCCTCATAGACCTCAATAATTCTCCCCCTCTCCAATGCATGTATCCAGTAAATTCTCTATTTGTCTGCACTTGTTATATATTACTTTGTAAAAAACCAACACAAAATAAAAAAATCTTTCATTAATTCATTTCTGGATATTTGCCTTCCATAACTAAACTACATGCTTCTTGAATGTCATGTTTTTCTTTCTGCTAATTTTGGTGATTGATTTATTCACTAATAGTTGTTGATATTGCACTGTATACCAGAAAGAGAAAAGGAAAAATATCAACCCCCTGGTTCATTATCAATGAGATATAAGCAAGTAGTAACAATTTTTTGGTAAAACAAAGATGCTGTGGGTACAAAGGGTAAGAGTCAATTCACCCTAATGATCTTGAGGAAGAATCATGAAGCTGGTGCCACATGAACAGGGCTTTGAAGGAACTTGCTCCAGGAGGAGGGAAGATATATATAAGTAGTGTGAGGCACTCAGTCAGAGAGAGGACAAGCCAAGGGGCAGAGAAACACATGATTTACTTAACATTGGGGTGTAAGTCTGATGTGGCAGGACACACTGGTTCAGGGTATCCACCTTCAGCTCCCCAACAAAAGGAACACATTTAATAAAAATTATTGGCAAATGTCTACTAGGTTTGCATAATGTAAGTTTTGCCTAATAATAAAGTTTTTGGTGAGGAAAATCCTATTACCACTTTTTGTTTAGCCATTTATTATAAAATAAAATAAAGATACAGAAATTTATATCAAACAAGTCTATGGATTAAAGAACTGGTATAAAGCAAACACGTTTGTAATGATTACTGAGGTCAAGAACTCAACTTCTATAGGATACTCCAGAAGGTTTCCATGTGTTTCTTCTTCATCACAGGCATGTTTGTATTATATATATCTCCTTTCCTTCACATTAAGAATCCTGCTTCTCACGATACAGAAAACTCTGGAACTACATATCACATGGTTACAGCTTGCTTTAGTCTGTATTACACATATAATAGTTTTGAGCTAACAATACCATCAGCAGCACCAGTATGATTATTAAAAAGAGTTAAATTACTCTTTTTTATAAAGCTCTTCTCCTCATCCCTCCATTTGTGTAGTTGTACTATACCTACATTTTTGAAATATGTAGCTGCTATATGCTATACTTCTAGTCAACTCTCATTTAACTCTTAGTTCTATAATTAACTCATCTGTGGTAAAGAATCTGCCTGCCAATGCAAGAGATGCAAGAGACATCAGTTTGATCCCTGGGTCAGGAAGATCCCCTGGAGTAGGAAATGGCAATGTACTCCAGTATTCTTGCCTGGAAGATTCCATGGGCAGAGAACCCCAGAGGGCTACAGTCCATGGGGTCACAGAGTCAGACACAACTGAACACACATACATCAATGCATAAGTAACTTATTCAGACCACAGTCTTTATGTCACTGAAGATGCAGTCATTTACTACAGGGGTCCCTGACCTCCAGGATCTAATGCCTAACTATCTGAGGAGGAACTGATGTATTAATAATTGAAATAAAGTGCACAATAAATGCAATACGTTTGAATCATCCTGAAACCATCCCCATGACCCTAGTCTGGGGAAATACTGTTTTCCACAAAACTGGTCCCTAGTGCCAAAAAGATTGGGGACCACTGGTTTCCTAAATTCCTCAGGAAGAACTCATGGGATAATGCTTTTTAAGCTGACAACAAATATTTGAAAGCCTTCATATTTGAAAGCCAGTTTTACTGGATATAAAATTATTGGTTCACCTTTCTTCCTTGAGTATTTAAACTAGGAAGTGTAATGCCATTCTCTAGTTTTTGTGACAAAGTGTTGATGGTGAAAAGTTGGATGACAGTTTAATTTTAGTTGTCATAAATTGCTTAAAAAAGTTCTTTTTGCTTATCTGGTCAAATAATTTGCTTTTCTTTAAAATCTAATAATAACATTCTGAAAACTAAGATCATGGCATCCAGTCCCATCACTTCATGGCAAACAGATGGGGAAACTGGAAAGAGTGGCAGACTTTATTTTCTTGGGCTCCCAAATCACTGCAGACCATAACTGCAGCCATGAAATTAAAAGACGCTTGCTCCTTGGAAGGAAAGTTATGACCAACGTAGACAGCATATTAAAAAGAAGAGACATTACTTTGCCAACAAAGGTCTGTCTAGTCAAAGGTATGGTTTTTCCAGTAGTCATGTATGAACGTGAGAGTTGGACTATATAGAAAGCTGAGTGCCAAAGAACTGATGCTTTTGAACTGTGGTGTTGGAGAAGATTCTTGAGAGTTCCTTGGACTGCAAGGAGAACAAACCAGTCAATCCTAAAGGAAATCAGTCCTGAGTATTCATTGGAAGGAATGATGCTGAAGCTGAAACTCTGATACTTTGGCCAGGTGATGCCAAGAGCTGACTCATTTGAAAAGACCCTGATGCTGGGAAAGATTAAAGGCAGGAGGAGATCGGGATGACATAGGATGGGATGGTTGGATGGCATCACTGACTCCTTGGAGGTGCTTTTGAGTAAGCTCTGGGAGTTGTTAATGGACAGGGAAACCTGGCATGCTGCAATCCGTGGGGTTGCAAAGAGTTGGACAGGACTGAACGACTGAACTGAACTGAATATTACTAGAAAAATCATTTAGGTTGGCTGACTCAGTGTTTTACATATACTTTTAAATTTTATACCAGGTGAGTTTCTTGCATTATAGCTTTTATTGTTAATGTTGTATGATACAAATTGAACATAACAAATAAATTGTATTTTTATATACTGAGTGAATAATCAGAAAGTAAAAGTAATGAAACAATACCATTTAAAATGGGATTAAAGATAAATTTAAGAGGAGGCACTGAAAACAATAAAATACCGATGAGAGAAATTAAGGATCTAAATCAATGGAGAGTTTTATCTTGTATGTTGATCAGAAAACTCAATTATTAAGATGACAATTCATTCAAATTGTTCTACAGACTCAATGTCATCTCAACCAAACTCCTAGCAGGCTTATTGTCCATACTTGTGTGATTTTAAAATTTATTTGGAATGCTAAAGAGCTAAGAATGACCAAAACAATTTTGCAAAGTAAAAATAACGTTGGGCTTACACTACCAAATTTAAGATATGCTACAAGCTTTTGTAATCAAGCCAACGGTTAGACATATAAGTGAAAGGAACAGAAAAACAGAGTCTAGTAACAGACTCATACGTATTTGGTGAAGCGATTTACAATAAAGGTGCCAAGAAACTCAGTTAAGAAAGGACAGTTCTTTTGACAATTGGTACTGGAAAAACTAGATATCCATACAGAAAATAAGAAACTTGTGTCCTGTGTTATACCATAACAAAAATCAATTCAAGATGGAAGATGGGTCTGAACACGAAGACAATCACAATAAAGCTTTTAGAATAAAATAAAAAAGAATATCCTCACAGCCGTGGGGTAGGTCAAGAGAGGACACAGAAAGCGTAAGCCATAAAAGAAACTGGTAAACTGGACTTCATTAAAATTAAAACCTCATTAAAACATATCAAGAAAATAATAGGCAAATGAGAGACACTCCTCACAGCACACACACATCTAACAAAGGATTTGTATCAAATATATTTAAAAATATAATTGTAATTCAATAATAAAAAAAATGACCCAATTAGAACTTGGCAGAAAGCTTCAACAGATGGATTACAAACCAGGATCTAGAAATGCCCAATAAACAAATGAAAAAGTGCTCGGCATTGTAAGTCACTAGAGAAATTTAAATTAAAACCACAATGAGATACACCTACTAAAATGAAAAAGAATGACAACAGCAAATGTTAGCTAGGATGAGGAGCATCTAGAATTTTCATACACGACTGGTGGAGGTATAACATGGCATAACTCCTTTGGATTATTCTTATTATTAGACACTAATATTTGTGACTCTCCCCCCATGACTGTATAACTTGATTCTTACAAGCTACAAAAGTCCCAACTTCATAAACGAGGAAACTGAAGTTCAGAGAGGTTCAGTATTTTGTCTGAGAGGTCATATTATTAAGTGGCAGGAATTGGATTCCTGAATTCCACCCAGGTATTTTACTTCAATATTAAACTTTCTTTCATTTATACTAACCACAAATAGTCTAAATATGAGCATGCTTAAAAATTTATAACAAAAACTGTCAGATACTCAGATGTAGAGACAACCCCCCATATGCCTATACCCAGATCTATATGCAATAATTATTAAGATTTAGGCACATTTTTAATCTATTCTTTCCTTCAAACATGTTTTGCTAAGTGTTCTGTAACCAAACCTAGTCATTTATCTCCTATATACTTCAGAAGGTATATCAAATAAATCATGAACATTTTATTATATAACAATAATTCTATTACTTATCCCACTTAAAAATTAATAATATTCCTCGGTGTCCTAGTCCATAAACAAATTTCCCCAAGTGTCTTAAAAACATCTGTCTTTTCCATTGAACTTACTTGGATCAGGTTCCAAAATCTATCTACACCTTGAATTTGTTAATGTATCTTAAGTCTCATTTCCTGTACAGACATGCATTCTTTTTCATTTTTGCTTTTTCATTTTTCCATGCCATTGAATTGTTACAGAAACCTGGCAGATTGTCCTATACGTGGTCCCACATGCTGGATTTGGTTGCATCTTCATAGGGTGATTTAACTTATTCCTACATCCCCCATATTTCCTGTTTATGAAAAGTGGCTCAAGAGCAGCACTGCCCAATAGATCTTGACACAATGATGGAAATGTTCTATATATGGGCTGTTTCATACAGTAGCCCCATGTAGCTACTGAGCACTTAAAATCTGGCTAGTGTGACTAAGGTACACATTTTTTATTTAAACAGCCACACGTGATTGGCTACCACCCTAGACACTGCTGTTAAGATACTTAGGTTCAACCTTTTTAGAAAGAGTACTGTCGTGGGTGAATGTTGATTCTCCAAAAGATTTATACACTTGGAGCCTGCTATTATAATCTTATTTGGATAAAGGGGTCTATGTAGGTATACTTAAACATCTATGATGAGATCATCCTGGATTCTCCAAATGAACCCTAAGTCCAATGACAAGTGTCCTTTTAAAGAGGAAAGACAGAAGAATCAGAAGAGAAGGCACCCTGAAGGTGGGGGCAGAGATTACAGTCAAGCATCTATAAGCCAAGGAATGTCAAGGATTGCTGGCAGCCACCTGTTGACTCAGATAGTAAAGAATCTGCCTGCAGTGTGCAGACTCGGGTTCAATTCCTGGGTCAGGAAGATTCCCTGGAGAAGGGAAAGGCTACCCACTCCAGTACTCCTGCCCGGAAAATCCAATGGAGAGAGGAGCCTGGTGGGCTACAGTCCATGGAGTTGCAAAGAGTCGGACACACCTGAGTGACTAACACTCACTTTTCACCAGAAGCCAGGAGAGAGGAGTCAGACACAACCGAGTGAGTAACACTCACTTTCACCAGAAGCCAGGAGAGAGGTATGGAAGGGATTCTCCCTTAGAACCTCTGGAAGGAAACGGTTCTGCTGACTCCTTCATTTCAGACTTCTGGTTTATAAAAGAACTAACAGAGAACATATTTCTCTTCTAACTCAAGCTTGTGGTAATTTGTTACAGCAATCCTAGGAAACTAACATAAATACCTTAAAGGAAGCATGTGCTTTAAGTCGTGCCGTTTCAGGGGGCATATGACCTCATCTCTTACTTAATGAAGCTTAGGGTGATCCTGATGGCTCCACTGCAAAGGTCCCTTATCAATTACTCATTGAATTATTTCTTCCACTGAAGATTTTTGCCTGAACTAATGATTTTTTTAGGGGTTGCAAAATGGTAATTTTGAAAGTCCTTATCCCTCTTACATTTATTAGCTGGAATTAGTATACAAAGAAAAACTTAGCCTCAAAATTTTGGGTGTTTTTGATTACCCCGAATTATACATAGTATAAAGAAGACAGAATATATCTTTTTAGGGGAGATAAAGGGTTGTGAATATCATTATGAGATGATGTTTTTTAAAAAATAGAGATTTAGGGTTTAAAAAAAATAAAGATTTAAGGTTTTCAATCAATTGTATTCCTTATTCTCTTTGTGGCATTCATCGTCTTGTGTTTGGTCAATGGGGACTGCTTTATGTTGGCTCTTCTGTCCTTCTGACTTGACCCAGTTGTCATTGAGAGCGTCTTTGCTTTCTGATAAACAAGCTGTCCCAAGTTCATGACGAGTATGTTGTGCCCCTATCCTGAAGAAAGCCATTTCTCCCTGGAACTCTGTTTTAGTGGGAAATGATATCCACAGTGGCTGACTTTATTTTGTTGGGCTCCAAAATCACTGCAGATGGTGATGCAACCATGAAATTAAAAGACACTTACTCCTTCGAAGGAAAGTTATGACCAACCTAGACAGCATATTAAAAAGCATAGACATTACTTTGCCAACAAAGGTCTGTCTAGTCAAGGCTATGGTTTTCCAGTAGTCATGTATGGATGTGAGAGGTGAACTATAAAGAAAGCTGAGTGCCAAAGAATTGATGCTTTTGAACTGTGGAGTTGGAGAAGAACCTTGAGAGTCCCTTGGACTGCAAGGAGATCCAACCAGTCCATCCTGAAGATCAGTCCTGGGTGTTCATTGGAAGGACTGATGCTGAAGCTGAAACACCAATACTTTGGCCACCTGATGCAAAGAGCTGACTCATTTGAAAAGACCCTGATGCTGGGAAAGATTAAGGGCCCAAGGAGAAGGGGATGACAGAGGATGAGATGGTTGGATGGCATCGCTGACTCAATGGACATGGGTTTGGGTGAACTCCGGGAGTTGGTGATGGACAGGGAGGCCTGGCGTGCTGCAGTTCACGGGGTCGCAAAGAGTCAGACACTACTGAGCGACTGAACTGACCGACTGATATTGACAGAACACAATCTGGGCTCCACTGGCCTTTGGTCATCATTGCTTCTGTGAGTTTTCTATAAATAGAGCTAGGAAACACATCTTTTTGAAAAACATCACAAGTTCATACTGATATTTCTGATTCAGATTTAATATTTAATATTACAGAATGTTACTTCACTTAAAAAAAACTATATTTCTATTTTAAAATGAAAAACTCATTCTTAATACTAATGATATAATATTTATTTGCACTGTCGTATCAGTTCAGTTCAGTCGCTCATTCGTGTCTAACTCTTTGCGACCCCATGGAATGCAGCATTCCAGGCTTACCTGTCCCTCACCAACTCCCAGAGTTTGTGCAAACTCATGTCCATCAAATCAGTGATGCTATCCAACCATCTTATCTTCTGTCATCCCTTTCTCCTCCCACCTTCAATCTTCCCAGCATCAGGGTCTTTACAAATGAGTCAGTTCTTTGCAAAAAAGTGGCCAAAGTATAGGAGCTTCAGTTTCAGCCTTAGTCCTTCTCATGAATATTCAGGATTGATTTCCTTTAGGATTGACTGGTTGGATCTCCCTGCAGTCCAAGGGACTCTCAAGAGTCTTCTCCAACACCACAGTTCAAAAGCATCAGTTCTTTGGTGCTCAGCTTTCTTTATGGTCCAACTCTCATATCCATACATGACTACTGGAAAAACCATACGTTTGACTAGACAGACCTTTGTCAGCAAGGTAATGTCTCTACTTCTTAATATGCTGTCTAGGTTGATCATAGCTTTTCTTCCAAGGAGCAAGCGTCTTTTGATTTCACAGCTGCAGTCACCATCTGCAGTGATTTTGGAGCCCAAGAAAATAAAATCTTTCACTGTTTCCATTGTTTCCCCATCTATTTGCCATGAAGTGAGGGGACTGGATGCCACGATCTTTGATTTTTGAGTGTTGAGTTTTAAGCCAGCCTTTTCACTCTCCTCTTTCACTTTCATCAAGGGCCTCTTCAATTCTTCTTGGCTTTCTGCCATAGGGTGGTGTCATCTGTGGATCTGAGGTTATTGGTATTTCTCCCAGCAATCTTGATTCCAGTTTGTGCTTCATCCAACCTAGCATTTTACATGATGTACTTTGCCTGCAAGTTAAATAAGCAGGTGACAATATACAGACTTGATGTACACGTTTCCCAATTTGAAACAAGTCTGTTGTTTCATATCTTGTTCTCACTGTTGCTTCTTGAACTGCATATATATGATTTTAAGTACATGTAGTTTTGAAACAATAATACCAATATTACTAACAAACTACTGAAAGAAACTTAAGATGTTCATGGCTCTATTTTTTTTTGTTGTTGTTGTTTTTTGGGCTGCAGAATCTTCCTTCCTTGACCAAGGATTGAACCTGTGCCCCCTGCAATGGAAATCCTAACTACTACACCATCAAGGAATTCCCAGTGGCTCTATATTTTGTCAGAATATATCCCACAAAATATGTAGAGTCAAAATGCTGTGTTCCATATTACCTCAAGTATTTCTTTTTTGTGAATCACT
The DNA here is from genome assembly GCF_910594005.1 of Cervus elaphus. Classification (NCBI taxonomy): domain Eukaryota; kingdom Metazoa; phylum Chordata; class Mammalia; order Artiodactyla; family Cervidae; genus Cervus; species Cervus elaphus. The sequence continues at coordinate 40,473,746 of NC_057822.1, forward strand.
ATGCAACCAATGTTAGGTTACTAGGTTACTCATTTTGGTTTGCTTTCCATTTTGAGGAATTTCTTTTGGTTTTCTTTGAGCTTAATTTCATTTGATAAGTATGTAAAACATTTCTATTTCCAAGTTCAGCTGTATACAACATGTAGGTATAGAGCTTTCAAAAGTCTTCTTTATCTTAAAAAATATATATTTATTTTTTTCAAGTGAAAAAACCAGTATTATATATTTGTACCCATAAAAGGTAGATTACTTAGCGTCTTCTTCTATACTTCAGCTTTTTTACATAGCAGTATCTAAAAGACAATACCATATTAGTAAACAGAGATCTTTCTCACTTAAAAAAAAGTTTCACAGTAGTCTACTGTGTGGACATGCTTTTGTTTCCCTAATGAATCACATATTTTTGAACATTTGTGTATTTCAAATTTTTTTGCTATTATAAATAATGTTATAATGACAAATCTTTGCAAAACATTTTTGCCATTGCAGTATGGCTGTGAGGTCAAAGAGAAACTCACAAATCATTTTCCTAGATTATAACAAATTTCCTTCCATGATTGTTCTATTTTGCATTACCACATGTAGTGTAGGAGGAGTCCCCTTTCTCTATAGTCCAAGTGACAGAGTACATTGTCAAACTCTGGGACATGTGATAAACCTGGGTGAGGAGTGATATTTCAGTGAAGCTCTAATTAGCCTGTCTCTTATTATGAGATGCTGAGTATCTTTTCATATGTTTAAGGGCCATTTTCATTTCCTCTTCTGTGAGCTGTCCATATCTTTTGCTGATTTTTCTATCAGATTGTCATTTTTCCCTTCAGTTTTTCAAAGACCTTTGTGTAGTAGTGATATGAGCTCTTTGTATATAAACTGCATATTTTTTCTGAATTGGTCATTTGCCTTCTATAATTTCACTTAAAAGTTATTCATTAGTATTTCGTACTTTACACTTTCCCTTAAAAGCTTTGTGAACTGTTGTCACTTTTATTTTTTGATTGATTTGTGTCATGAGGAACGTGTCAACAGTATAACTCTGACTGACTTGACCAGTGTTAGGAAGATGTAGGTGCTGGAATTCTCTTTGTTGCTACTGCGTGAGTCTGAACAACAGAGGCAGAGATGAATAGATAGTAGAAGGGGAGTTTGCTGCCTGTAGTGGTACTAGTATTTGAGGTCAGAAAAGGTTTTTCAGGGGAGAGCTATAGGGTAAAAGAAGTACCATCATTAAAAGAGATTATAAACTACCTGCTGTTCAGTTTTCTTTTTTGATAGTGGAGATAATTCGTCCTGCTATCATTTCTGCTTTTATAATAGAAGCTGCAATTAGGTCAGTACAATTATCCTTTGTTCCAGTGAACAGGCCCAGTTTCTTCAGCCTTTCCTTATGAATGCCATTTCAAAACTGCAAGTATACCCGACCAGGAACAATTACAGGTTTTCTAAAAATTATTTTTATTATTATTATCACCATTATTATTATTATTCTAACCAGCCAATACAGTTGCCTGCAGTCTTTGTGATCAATGTTTCTTCTTTTCGACAAAGCTATTTAAACTGTATTAATATTTTTAATATTTTCTCATTCCTGCCCAGGTGCCTATAACATTTTCAAAATGATCTCCTTTTGTCCTGTCCATTTTTCTTGTCAGCCCAAACCAGACCTGATGTCTAAGGGAACTAGATTGATGGGATAATTTATCACCTCTCTCGTAATAAATAAATAGATATAAATATATTTCTGTGTAGCAAGTTTTGTATTCTATAATACTGACATGCAAATTCTTTAATGCTGTTAGATTTCAACATTCAATTTAATGTTGAATCTTCTTGGACTTTTTCTTCATGGTTTTCTCTTTGCACACACATGTAGCCCATGGAGTCCTTGGTTTTCAAAATCAAATAATGTTATGTATCATGGATATTATGTTTGAGTATTGCACATGACTTTGTGCCTGTAGTTTGCCAAATATCATGGGGCAAAGGTCACACTGATGCCCATTAAAGCAGATCAGACACTGAAGTTTGGAAAGCCTGTGAGTCAGGTGTGGTCTAAGACCATTCTCATTCTGGGTATCCTAGGTGGGTCTTTGCCCAAGTGGAATGACTCTAGCAGAGATTAACCCACATAGCCAAGAACTAATTAGATTTCCCATATCAAATTTTTTTAATCTATTCAAGAATAAATATATTTCATATTTTAAAATCATGGCAGTAATTTCCAATTCCTACCTATCAGCTGCATTTTTAAAAATGCTAGGTGGCAAGGTTCTGCTGTCCCTTCCTGCTGCTACTAAAAACTACCATTTCAAGAGAATTGCCATTCAGTGAAGGTTCTCCTATTATTGCAATTTACATTTTCCCTAAATTTATACCTTTCCCAGACCCATTAAAATTTCTCCATTGCTAATGTACTGAGTTCCTGTAATTTGTATTCTCATAATGTGGACAAATTTCTCAGAAATGCTTAGTAAACATCTTTAGCTTTCATGGGAAATCAGCCCCAAGGAGAGGCTGGGGGAGGAGAGGATGAGGATGAATGACAAGAGCGCATATACACACTATCTGCTCTGATAATGCCTGGTTCTCTTATAGCAATCCTATACTGGGCCCCTACAAACGATGCCATTAGGCACTGAAGCCATTAGAAGATGTCTCCATGTTGCTGGCCAAACTAATGCTGAAAAACGAGGCATAAGAATCTGCCCTTGAGGGGGTCTGCTGGTGGGACAAAGCTCAGGACCGGATGTGCTTCATCCTAATTCGTATTGTTATTAACATTTTACAAAGCAAAAAATACCCTTATTCATTTTTAATATCTCCCCAATTCATATGTGTCCACTATTTGTAAGCACGGTGGGATCAAGAGGAAAGCAAATGTTCTGTATTAAAATAATCAGGAATACAGCAGCTTTTAATGCTAGGAACTGCCAGGGGTGATATCTGCAAAAATAAATGACTGCCCTTTGACATGGTGGTGGCTGTCATCATATGGAAGAGAATGAGGCTGAGTCCCTAATGTTGACTGTTTGGGGGTACTTGGAAGTCTGCATAAGTTTCCTGGGGGAGGAAACAGGAAAAATACAGAGAATCAAAGGAAATTAGCTTCATTTCCTTTCCATTCCCTTCTAGCTCTTCTTTTCCTTCTATTTTGTCACCTGGAATTTCACACCTGGACAGTGCCCTCCTGGACGTGTCTTTGATCTCCCTCTCTCTAAAAGTTTACTCAGACAAAAATGTGCTGAAGCGCTGGGAACGTGGACACCCACATGGCGTATGCTGCTGTTTCCCTTGTTTTCCTAGTCATAGATGCCAGGCTTCTCAAGACTATGAAGCCCACTCCCAGGTCACAGAGAATCTTCTTTAAAAGAATTCTGGGTTCATGCAGAACTTCAGAAATACCTCCAGCCTCCACAGGGCCCGGAGAAGACTGTTTTAGTTATGGGACCCTGGACTGCATTTGAGACAAGGATAAACACACGCTTTATATGCACTATCTCCATCTAGCCAGCATGTGTTCCCCCAATGATGGAGAGTTTTAAGAAGCATAAAGTACAGTCTTTATCCTATCCTTTTTATGCAAGATACTTTTCAAAGGTCATTAAAATATTTTACTTAACCACTCTATTTTCTGCAGTGCTTATTAGGATTGTCACTTTTGGCTTTTAAAGATGTGACTCTGTCCTAGAGAAACCATATAGATTTTATTCTCAGAAGTCCAGATACATGCCTAAAAGGAGGCTCGTCAGTCAGTTCGGTCACTTTGGTTCCCAGGTTTACTGAGTGCTGACTATGTAAAGGCTATGTTAGACTAGACGAGAAGGACAGAGGACACTTGAGTGCCAGATGGAAGACCCACAAGCTTGCCCATTAGGTCTGAACATCAAAGTCTCCTGCTAATCCCCAAAGGAACAGGATCTGCTTATTAGAGAGTCAGGCCTGAGATGATCCAGCGCCAGAAGCATCCTTTGCAACTGGCCTTCCCCCACGTACACATTAAGGACGGAACATGGAAAAAGCCAACAACCATTTCAGAGGATCCCCATCATGAAGTCATGAGAGAAGATCCAAAAAACTCATCCACATGGCGCCTGCTGCCTAGGGTGATTCTGCCAAAGAACTGTTGGGCAATTAGGTAAGAAGACAGCTTACTAGAAATGACCCCACACTTTCTCCAATGGGGACTGAGGAGAAATACTCAACCACAACCAATCTGCATGTGTGGAGCTTGGAGGAAGGCTTTTAAAAGGACCATATTCTATATGTACATGATCTTGAGAACTACAGCAAAGATTTTTTATTTGACATGACAGGCAATGGACACTTGACAAGGGAGTCTACTGACCTGTCCTCATTCATTCCTCCAAAAAGACCACTAGATACTATACCAGCCACATTCTTTGGAGCATTCACTCTCAGTTCCAAACACAGCACTCATCTCAACTGACTTGGTCCAGTTAGGACCCTTTGCTCCAGGTTTTATCATCAACAGAGGTAACTTCTTAACATTGGAAAGAGGCTTGATTTCTCTCTTATTGGAACTGTAAATTACCAAAGTAAAGTAAAAAGTAAAGCCTGCAAAGTGTTGGGAAGAAGGGAGGGATTGGCATATTTTGTTGTGGTTAGCAGGGTACTGCAGTGGTCTAAATTTTAAGATGTGAGGAAATATCCTTTAATTCCCTCAATTACATCTTATTCAGGCTCCATCTACTAGCAGTAAAGAAGCATACATTTTAAAAAAGAGGAAGGATATGGCTAGACATATCCTTTTTTAAATACCAGGCTAGCTGATCTCTTAAAGAAGACATGTTTAACCGCTTCTCTGTATAGAATATTTTTCTTTCACACTTAGACAAAATCCAATCTCCTTACTATGAACAAGGAGGCTATATTATTAGACACCACTCCTTCGTGACTTTGGCTTATGCCACTCTCTGTTCTCCTTAACAAACTCTAATCCTGTGGCATCGTTTGCCTCAGGCTTCTTTAGCACTTGCTGTTTTTTTCTGCCTGAAACCGGCTGCCCTCAGGTCTTCCTGTGGCTGGTTCACCACTGTGATTTGAGTCTCAGCACCTCAGACACCCTTTCCAGACCTGTCTCCCTATTATAATATTTGATTCTATTTTTTACATAGTTCTGTCACTACTTGATTTCACTTTTTCATTTATCTGTTTACAAGAATGTAAGCCTCATAAGAGCAGGGACCTTCCTGGCTACTGATATATCTAGGACGGTACTTGGCACATAGTAGGTACTCAATAATGTGACGATAGAGGCAGAGGGTTATATGACTATGTGGCTCAGTCAATAAAGAATCCACCTGCAATGCAGAAGACCCGAGTTCAATCCCTGGGTCAGGGAGATCTCCTGTAAAAGGAAATTGCCACCTACTCCAGTATTCTTGCCTAGAAAAATCCCAGGAAAGAGGAACCTGAGGGCTACAGTCCATGGAGTCACAAGAATCAGACACAATTTGGTGACTAAACCACCACCACCAGAGGCAGAGGGAAGCAGGGTCTGAGAAAGAAGCCACAGGACAACGGAAGCAGACTGGAGAGGTGCACCTTGAAGATGCAGTGGGAGCCCTCAGCCAGGAATGCAGGCAGCTGAGCAAAGGGCAAGAAAGCAGATTCTCCCCTCTAGCCTGCAGAAGAAATCAGCTGAGCTGATTTGACTTTATCCCAATGAAACTGATTTCAGAACTGTGGCCCCTAGAACTGTAAGAAAATAAATATGTGCTGTTTTAAGACACATAGTTTGTGATAATTTGTTATAGCAGCAACAGGAAACGAATACAGATCATGAATAAATGGAATTGATGGGCCCTAAATAAAAATATCTAGGCATGACCTATTTTCTTTCAGGTTGGTGTGTCAAGGTTAATCTTTTCTGCAATGTTGGAATATAAGCAATGAAACCAATTCCACACCCTATGGCATGTAAAGAGAAGAAATAAGCCAAATTCTGGAAGCTTTCATGCTCTGTACCATAAAGAGATTGAAAATATGTTCACTGTGGAACGTAGGAGAAGGAACCTAAATAAATGTCTCCAAATGTCAAACATAACAATTATACAGGAGACATTACTGAGGGTACAGCACCTACACAAACTGGTCTTGGCAGCTGACATCTGTAACACAAGAAATGACTGCCCAGAAGGAGAACTGTGGATTTAAAACAGATGATGTCAGGCATTTCCTAAACAAAGATATCTCCTTATCATCTCCCCCAAATACATTATACAGCACACATTTTCTTTTGCATTTTTAATGAAGAAAAACTCAAAAATGAGCAGTGATCTTTTTATTCCTCCTCTTAGAAAATCTACAGTGACCTGCTTGCAAATAATACTGTGGAAGTATCCCAGAAGAGGCTCTTGGTTCATTAAAATAATCAGCATATTCCAATATGCATTCGTCCCTGAAATAATAACAATTCACTTCCAATAAATTAATTATGGTTTTAATGAGTGAAATTTACATTTATATTTCTGTCTTAAGATCTACATGGGAGGCAGCATCCTCCACCCAGCTCCACGGAAGCAAGGCCTTTTTCTGAGTAGACCAGCAGTGGCTGATGAATAACGTTATCACTGCTGTTTCTGAAATGGAGAGGCAGGAGGTCTGGAAAAGAGGCCAGGAGGTCTGGGCTTGAAACCAAGCTCTTTCACTTGCAAATTTTGTGACCATGGGCCAAAGGGGCAGGGGGTGGGAGGGGGGAGGCCTTTTGTCATCCTACTTGGTTTCTCCAGTTTTTTAGAACTGTAACAAAAGTTCAATTTGCTCTCCCTTTTGATGATGGTGTTATACTATCATATATTCATATGTAGCATATAGACCCATATACAAATAGATAGTAGGTAACCCACTTATCAGCAGAAGTATTTTGGCAAATATCTTCCAGACTACTAAAATTATTTTTCATAGTTAAAATATGTAAAGAAATTTTGTATTTTTCTGCAGACTGGGTCTTCAGTAATATCAATTTATAATCTGTAGTTATCTGGCTGACTCAACTAACTGCTGTTTTCCCAGAAAGTTTTGCCATAGACTTTTCAGTTGCATTCTTTCTCAGCTTTAAAGGAAGAAGCTATAATAGAAGTCCCTAACTGCTTGGAAATTCCCTTAGATTTCAAATAATTTTTTTTTTCCCTGAGTTTTAAATTCCTCTCTAGTTAGCAGCAAAAATATCATATATTATTGATGGGATTAAGAATTTAAATTTTTAAAAGTCTTTTTCAATTTGCTGCACAGTTAAGTTGTACTATGTAACTGATTTTAATGATTTCATTGCAAGTGTCTAGAAATACTGGATGATAAAGAAGGTCTGCTCTATTGTCCCAGCTATAACACACTTTTTTCATGGCTGCCGTCTCTGTGATCATATAGTATTTTTATATCCCATTACAGTGTTTATCACAGTTTAGCTTTACCATGACTAGCTGTGTATTGGTCTCGCACCTCTTTCTTAATCATGAACTTGTTGAGGGTACTGACCAGTTTGTGCTTAATTCATTTTGTTACTAAGTGTCTTCAGTTCAGTTCAGTCTTCAGTCTTGTCGGACTCTTTGCGACCCCATGAACTGCAACATGCCAGGCTTCCCTGTCTATCACCAACTCCCAGAGCTTGTTCAAATTCATGTCCATCAAGTTAGTGATGCCATCCAACCATCTCATCCTCTGTTGTCCCCATCTCCTCCTGCCTTCAATCTTTCCCAGCATCAGGGTCTTTTTCAATGAGTCAGTTCTTTACATGAGGTGGCCAAAGTATTGGAGTTTCAGCTTCAGCATCAGTTCCCTAAGTGCCCAGCTGCTCAATTAATGTTTGCTGAAAAATTCAGTTCAAAAATAATTAAAAAGTCAAAAGTGAATCATAGTAGAAAGAATCTACCCAAATCTTCTAAGTGGAAATACTTTCTATGACTTTAGTTAACCTCATATTCAAAGGCCTAAGGTGTATCTTAGATATATCAAAGATATATCTTGAGAGAAAAGATCTAGGGACATAAAAATGGGTTGTGAATTCTAGGAAATGATTGAAAATATTAAAATTCATCAATATACAAATCTCTCTCACATCTAAAATCTCTCTTTTAGAACTCAAACTGGGAACTGTTCAACTGAAATGACCAACTAAAGTTAATCTTTCACATGAGAAATATGAAAAATAAGAAAGGGAAAAGAAAAAAAGTGAATAGAAGATGGTAAGGATTGGCAATGGTTTATTGAAATGAGTACTGCAGGTTAGAAAAAAACATGCTCTTAGATGTTAAAATGCACAGGAAGTAGGTGGGACTCACAAGGACCTCAGTGGAGGGCCTATGGCGAGGGCCAGCCTCTAGCATACATCCTGTCTGAATGGTATGTAGAGACTGTTGAGCAAGAACAGATTCAGAAATATTTCTGCACTTCAATAAAAGGTAAAGTGGGTTGGCTTGATCAGCTAAGGAAGGTTGAAGCATATGGGGATCAGGCTGGAAGGCCATGAAGAATTGGTACAGAGATGTGCTCAATAAACTCTGTATGAGATGGGACACATCATCTTTCATATATAAAGATGACATGCTTGATGGTCCTCAAAGGTGTTCCCTTAGCTTGAAGGCCTTTGTCTAAGAGAATACATTTTTAAATGTTCCCCTGGGATTGGAGATACAGTTTTGGGCTACGTATAAGAACTGCAAGTTGCCTGATGATAAAGATCCCCTCTTGATCCATTTAAAAAATTAGTGAGTCATTAGATCCTATTACAGTACTTGGAACACAATGAGTGCTTAACTGAGTATTTAATGCATCAATGGTTCATAAAGGGGTATGGTTTTTATAATTTTGCCCTTATTAGCACATTGCCTTTACTATTTGAACCAACCAGCTGTCTGCATTGAACAAAATTAACAAATCTCCCTGCGTGGTGCGCTCACCTGCAGGTCAGGCCTTCAGTAGCATTTCAGGGATAACATGCAGGGGTGAGCGTGTTATTTTTCCCACAGAGTGTTCCGTTCCCTCTATGACATTTTTCCTTGTTTCCTTTTGACACCGCCTCCTCTTTCCAACTAACCAATTCTCTTCATGGTATCCTTTTATACAGTATGTGAACTGATGGTGTGCAATAATTCATTTAATCTGAAAACTGCTACTTTTCCAATCCGTCAAGGAATGCTTAGTAAATGCTTGAGATGGGGTTGAGAAGAAACCTGAATGTGAGTTACTTACCTATGTAACCATCAATCACACACACACACACACACACACACAAATTATAGATGGTCTCACAAACCAGTAAAACTTCCAGCCATCTAAGCTCCTTTCAAGAAAGATCCTTTCAGATGCCACAAAGGAATAAACTAAAACATAAGCACTTCTGAGCTAGTCTATGTCTGATAGTTTCTCATATTCCTTTAGATGAAAAAATCCCTTTCTTACGTTATCTGATTATAAGGCAATGTAAAAATGAATGTGTAAACAGAATCATAAACATGTCTACATAGTTTTGTATGTTTTCAAATGTTCCAGAAAAGTTGAAAAAACATACTACCCATTTTATTTTTAATTCGTGATACTTGGAGATTTTCCTCAATTTCCCCTCTTTAATTGGCATGCTGTTAGTAAAATGTGTTCCTTTTTCCTGCTTCGAAGCAAAACCTCTAAGTATATCTTTGGGAACTTTAATTTCCAACTTGGTTCACACACCATATTGGTTTATTATGTAACTTAAAAAAATTCTTTGAACTTAAGCGGAGCCAAGCTTATATAAACTACAGTAGTGTGAACCACAGTAATTGATATCTGCAGGAGGTTATTTCAGATTGATCAATGAAGGCTGCATGACTGGATAGAGTAGATTCCATTTATTTCCTCTGAATAGTTTTCATTTGATAATATGAATTGGTCATTGATATTAGGCATCCACTTTTATCTTAAGTCACATACATATTTGAGGCAGGGAATATTTTAGCATAATGTCAGTTTTCTTGGCATTGAATTTTTGTTTGCTGGTAAAAAGAATTAGGCTTCTTCAAGAATTGACAGCCCATTTCTTAACACTTTGCAAAATGTTCTGGTTCAATTTAATGTTTCTTTGTCAGGACTTACTTGTTCATCCTGTGAAATTGGTGAGGTAAATACATAATTATTGTGAAAAGAATTGATTGTTAAAAACTCAAAAAATTACTAAAGCTAGTTTTTCATCTGCTGTGTAAAATAATATAGGAACATACTCAATCTGGGTTTAATAATGTCCAAAGAAGCCAACTGTAATACTGAACCATTTGTTAAAGCTATGATCTTGTTTTTCCAAAGTAGAATATTTAATGGTCATTGCAGGATTTTCTTTTAATATGCATTTATGTGACTGTTACAAAATGCAGCTCTGAAATTTAAAAGCCTAAACTAGTAAATTATCCTTTTTTTGCTTTCTTATTACATCCACTATAACAAGATTAAAAACATATGAATTATAGTATGCATTTTCTTGACTTGGAGATTTTTTTTTTCTTTAAACAAAGTCAACCCACTAAAATAGCCTTTGATTCTCATTCAGTTAAAAATGTTATATTTTTTGCAAAGACATATTATTTGATTTGAAGATATGTTTAAGTGCCTAGAATATATATTTTTAGCACTTGAAACTTTCTCTGGCTATCAAAGCTTCTATTAGAGACCATGAAACACTTTAGGATTATTGAACAAATATCAATTATGTCTATGTTCTCAGTGTCAATCTGAATTGGAAATGTGCCATCTTTTACATCTTCACTAATAGAATTTTTAATTAGCTGCTGATACTGTCAATAATAGAGTTCAATATTATTTTTTTAAAAGATGACTTGTCTTAGCAACTCATTTACCACTTGTTTGTTATTTTTTAAAACTGGTGCTTATTATTATAATCAGAATAATTTTTAAACAGAGCACTATAGTTTCAAAAACAGGCAGGAATTTTAGGCAAGATATTTTAATACATAGTATTTTCCCATGATTACTAGAAGTTTATCCATTTTTTAAAATTAATAAATAACTTATTTTAAACCTGATATCATTTTATACTTTAAAGTTAACAAGGACTTTACTAAATACCTTCTTTTTACTGAGATGTAAGGAAAGGAAATAAGCAGAAGTTATAACCTACACCTCAAGAGAAACTAGGGTCTAGGCAAGAAGGAAAGATATGAAATTGCAGAAGAGTATATAAGAAAGAATCATTTTATAAGCCAAACTCTAATTTAATGGTGATATGGACTCCTAATTACAGACTAGGATTTTAGTAATGCTGTCTCCCTGAGAGAGTGGCTATCTGGCATCTGGTATATTACAAATGACTGTTGCTATTTTTCATGATCCTCCATTTCCATTATAGTTTTTATGCTTACCCCTGAAATACAATCTGCACTGAGAATTCTGATTGAATCGGATCAACAAGAAGCACAAGAAAGATCCTCCTGTGATAGAGAATCAGCCAAGGGCAGTGTGTCTCATCTATACAATCAAATCTCCTTTACCCCATAAAGGCAAATCTTTCCTTTTAAAAGGTTGAAATGAATGGTACTTAAAAATAATTTCAACTGGTTAAATTTGAGCCAATTGAAGAGAATAGGGTCAAAGCCCATTAAAAGGAAAACAACAACAACAGCAAACAGACCAACTCTCTAGACCCATGATATTGCCATTTGTTTGTGAAATGGATGAGTTTCATTCACTTTAAGGTCTTGTCTCAGAATCTGGTTCAGTGAGAAGGAAACAGGTGTTGATATTCCTGACGGGCTGGTCACTATGTGTCAACGATCCATCTTCACCATTTTACTACCAGTTGCAACTAATCTCATGCTTCTGGATACTGTTTCATAGCCCAGGGGAAAGACTTCTTCTTTTTTAAACTATATAGTTTTGTCAACCATTGATTTAGCCCATTCTGCTTCTTGGTTCCATTCTAGCAGTTATTCGCTTGAAAAATAAAATCCGTGCAGCTTTATATTTGTTCCTTCATTCATTCATCCATTATTCAACAACTGTGTACTGAGTACCTACTTGTGAAACGTAATGTATTAGATGCTGAGAGAAAAAGAAATATAATTATAATGTGGTTCTCGCCTTAAGGAAATTACACACTAGTAATGGAGAGAAGGCATGTTTGTAATCACAGACATCTACAGTTCAATGGAGCAAAATAACAACAATAATAATAACAATGTGTATCTATCCTGTGCCAAGCACTGCTTTGGATGCTTTAAGCATTTGATCTTATGTAAATTTCATAGGAACTCTGAAGGCTAGGTATTATTTCTCCTTTTAAAAAAGTTTCCAAATGAGTGAGCTAGGCTCGGAAGATTTCAGCAAAACATGCACAATCACACAGCTAGTGCACAGAATAATCGGGCTTCAAATCCAACATTATTTGATATTAACGTTGATTCTCTTTCAAATAAACACAATCTCTAAGGAAAGTGGTAAGTTCGCCATTTATTGAACATCTTTATGCTTGGCACTATTCTGAATACTTCACTTTAATGTCTCAATTAGTTCTCACAACAATATTATGCTATTACAATGGTTATCTACCCATTTTGCAGTTAAAGAAAATGAAGGTTAGCAAAATTAAGTGACTTGGCCAGGTTATTTAGTGGAATAATTTTCTTCTATCTTAGGCAGTTTGGGAAGGTATAATGGAAGAAGTGGAATTTCAATGAATTTCTATGATTTGGACCAACTGAGGCAGGATGAAGGTGTTCCAGGCAAATGAAATGGTATTAGGAACGGCAGAGAGAGTTGAAAAAAAGTGAGGATTCCAGATTGGCTGAGTACATGGGTCACAATAGCCGGAGTGGAGATTCTGACAAGAAAGCGAGGCTATAGTCAGATACATTAGGTCACATTGTTGGGACTGTGTGCAGTAGGCAAGAGAGAGCCATTCAAAGTTTGGAGAGAAGGATGACTTTGATCAAAGCTATTATTACTGATCCACTCTTCTCTAGCCTGCCATAGTTAACAAGGTCTATTTGCAGAAATCATGATTTTACAAATTATTATTTGTTAAGTTCCTCCAAGAACACGTTTACAGCTTCCATCTAAACAGCCAATTGTTATTATTGTTGTTAAAAAAATAAAAAGCCCTTTTAAGTGACCTCTAGAGGAGCAGACTTTTGTGCCATAGCTCAAACCACTTCTATCTTCTTAACTTACAATACTCAAATCAAACAAAGGGCACACAGTAAAAGGCGGCTGGAGTTGGGACCTGGGAAGGGGGTCAGGTTCCTTTGGACACCAACCTGAAGTTAATTCAGGTGTACTGCGAAGTCATTAAGTAATTAAACTACAGAGCAAAGACAGATGGGTGGGAGACCGTGAACAAGGAAGAAAAGGACACTCTCATTCCATTTCTACCAACTGAATTTGAAATATTAGCAGACCAGAATTATTTCTCCTTTAATACAATAAATGTAGCAGAAATGCAAATGTTGTGAATTTAACGTTGTGAGGATGTTGTGAATTTAATGGTTGTGGTTACCAGTGTTTTCTGCAGTCACATACCCTGCGAACTTGAGAGGCTGGCAGTCACCCATGCCATTTGTACCCCTCCTCCCTGAATTTGTCTCCATGACTGCCAAGCACTGGTTGCAGCCAGCGCTCCCCCAACACCCCCGCCCTGCTACCATGCTGCCATCTTATGCCAAGCGCACTGTGCTTGAGGAGCAACTTCCAACTGGTGATCAATAAAAAACGAGGAGAAGCTTCTTGAATGGGGGGATCTGGCATGACTCCCAGCTGGGCAAAGTCTGCGTTCAAGTTGGCCTTCTTCATCATGATAGTGTCCAACTCAGCGACTTTCACAGATGGTGCATCTCAGAGCATTCTGGGCTCCCAAAGGATACTAAACAGATTACCTGGGGTCTTTAATCCCCAGAGCTGGTCGGAAAATAACACTGAGCACCTAGAGTGAACCAACTGCTTGCTTCTTAAATAAAACTTTTCAGAACAATCTGAAAGCCAGACTTCTCATTTAACAGATGAGAACACAGGGGCCTGAGGCAGTTAAGTAGCTTGACAGTGTGCTCACGCCGAGTCAGGTCTTTAACCCAGGTCTGACCCACACCTCGGTCTTTAATCTTTCTACTTGGCCACATGCCTCCCCTGGGCCACCACCCAGGCCACTTGGCCCCAAACATAGCTATAAACAACACCTGGGAAACAGTTTTAAAATACATATCCTTGGGCCCAACCATAAATGTACTGAATGTCTACCTGCATATTTCTACCTATATCTATACCTACTTAACCTAATTATCAATTTGTCCAAAACAGGGTTGGTCAACCTCGGCACAATTGACATCTCGGGCTGGGGAAGTTTTTACTGTAAGGGAGCTGTCCTCTGCATTGCAGGATGGTGAGGAGCATCCTTGCTCTTTTGTGGCTCAGCTGGTAAAGAATCTGCCTGCAATGCAGGAGACCTGGGTTCGATTCCTAGTTTGGGAAGATCCCCTGGAGAAGATAAAGGCTACCCATTGCAGTATTCTGGCCTGGAGAACTCCATGGACTGTATAGTCCATAGGGTCACAGAGAGACGACTGACTTTCACTTTCTTTTTTTTTTTTTTTATTTCAGTATTTTTTTTTTTTTTCCAGTGGGTTTTGTCATACATTGATATGAATCAGCCATGGATTTACATGTATTCCCAATCCCGATCCCCCCTCCCACCTCCCTCTCCACCCGATTCCTCTGGGTCTTCCCAGTGCACCAGGCCCGAGCACTTGTCTCATGCATCCCACCTGGGCTGGTGATCTGTTTCACCATAGATAGTATACATGCTGTTCTTTTGAAATATCCCACCCTCACATTCTCCCACAAAGTTCAAAAGTCTGTTCTGTATTTCTGTGTCTCTTTTTCTGTTTTGCATATAGGGTTATCGTTATCACCTTTCTAAATTCCATATATATGTGCCAGCATGCTGTAATGTTCTCCATCCTTCTGGCCTACCTCACTCTGCACAATGGGCTCCAGCCTCATCCATCTCATTAGGACTGGCTCAAATGAACTCTTCCTAATGGCTGAATAACATTCCATGGTGTACATGTACCACAGCTTCCCCATCCATTCACCTCACTTTCAGGTACCAGCAGCACGCCCCCTAGTGTGACAACTAAAATGTCTTCAGACATTGTCACATGACCTCTGGGGGAAAACTGCTCCTGGCTGAAAACCACTAATGCAAAAAAAAAAAAACAAAACCTGCCAAGGAAATTTGGAAAAAGCATATTCAAAGTTTGTTGTTTAGGAATCACATCCCTAGGATATGTGTATATACTCAGTCTCTCAGTTGTGTCTGACTGACTGCGCCCACCAGGCTTCTCTAACTATGGCATATTCCAGGCAAGAATCCTAGAGTGGGTTGCCATTTCCTTCTCCAGGCGATCTTCCCAGCCCAGGGATCAAACTCATGTCTCTTGCATTTCCCGCATTGGCAGGTGGATTCTTTACCACTAGCGCCCCCGGGGAAGCCCCCATGCCTAGGTTAGGTCTTCTACATAATGAGTATGAGATGGGAAAAAAGCAGATCTGGAAGACAACAGGTTGAGTATCCTTTCAACTTGCAGTATTAGCAACCTATTGGAATAATGACTAATCTTGGCCTCTTGAGTGTATGTGTTGTCATGGAAGTTTTCCAAAGCAGGATACAACATAGCGTATGTCCAAACGAAGATGATATACTTTAGAAATTCAGAAAATACCATTGGATTTACAACAGTTTGATGTGTACACATTTTTAAGAGCATTTTTAGCAAATTAAGTTTACACTGACCAGCTCCAGAGTAGTCCACAGTAAATATTCTGGATTCTCTTAACTTTTATTTACTGAAATTTTCTTCTTTGAAGGGACTTAGCAGTTAAAAAACATTTTACCCATGCTTTTTACAGGCCTTAAAGAATTATTATTGCCATTTCATCATGGTAATAAAAAGAAGGACTTTAAAGATACGTGCTCAAAAGTTGCTTATATAAAGTTATGAAAACAATTGAAAAAATGGATATTGGACTCTTATTTCTAAGTTCTCATGACCAAAGGCCTTCTACAGCTGCTCAAAGCTTTCACAGAAAATTCTCAAATTTTGCCTCTGCTGTCCATAACCTCCATTGAACCAAATACATATGTATCCGGCATAAAATCCAGGGAATTACCAAGGTTTGGTGATTATACGGCATATATTTTTGTGTGTATATTAAAACCAAATATCCGGATCAACAGAATTTAGAACTTCTTCCCAAGATCTATCAGATCAGATATTCTGAACATTTCTGTGGGATCACTGTAGGTAGTTTAATAAATTCCTTTTCAGAATGTATTTTAATATCACTATAACCAAATACAATAATATGTCACTCCAGGATATTTTAATATAAGAGTATCTTTAAAAAACACTTTTTGAAAAAAAAAAAAAAAAAAAAAAAAACACTTTCTGAAAGAGCTGGTGTACTGTAATCTTAGAAGTTTGTCTAAATGACTATTGGAAACCATGCCAGTCAAGTGATTCATTTTATATATTAATCCAGCTCAGCCGACAAGTAGTTGCTAATACAGCACTTCTAACATTGATTCAAGTCCCATAAAAGGATTTTGGCTCATAAAAAATGCTGGCATGGCATAAGGATGTAGGTGTTTCCATCTCTTGTCTCTAGGAATATAGTCATGGGCCAAATTTTGCTGGTGACCACAAGCATTTCTGGGAAGATAGGTGTTATGAAGATCAAATAAACATACAGCTGCTAAAACTACCTAGATCCCCCTGTATCTCCTACCCTCATTTCTCTAAACAAGAGACATACCTTGAAAGAAGGGTGGTGAGGATGTAGCCACCTTGCCCGGTATTTGGCCTAGAGCTGGCTCTTGCTCTCTCTCACGTGTGCGCACTCTAATTTTACTTATTATTCTAGGAAAAAAGGCCACCTTTACCCTAACACAAGCGTCAATAGTAATTACTGGGATACGGCAAATCTCTTTTCATTTGTTGAGATGGTTAGTACTATGAAAAACAGAAATCTGATAGCTTCTTTCTGTCAGCATAAAACGAGAACGTGACCTTGTCCTGAGAAACACCATCTAATAATATTTTTCATAACTTCCATGCAGTGATGATCTAATAAGAATCTAAAAGTAATTAACTGGATCTCTTTTAGCCAACCAAAACCTTATTCAAAGACACATTTTTATCAGGATTCTAAGGGAACCATAAATTGGGGCCTTCTGAAAAACTGGGATCTAATCCAGCCCACGATCTGATCAGGGTTCAGTGGTAATAATAAATTGGGACTATTAAAACTGGGAATCATTCCAACACTTTATTTTGCCCACACCACAGGACCTAGCAAATTCTATGGCAAAAGACAGAGATATTCAGAGAGGAGTAAAACCGGGCTGAATTAATCATTTGTATGTAATCATGCCAAAACATGGGTGTTTTCAACAGTTTAAATAGTGCCAAAGTTTAAGTTCAGTAAATAATTAATTATAGAGAGTCTCTTGGCAAATTAAAGAAATCAACCTTCTGGTTCCTTGAGTAAAATATGCACTGTTTTTAGGAAACAATAATGACAAAATCCTATCAATTCAGTTGCTGCTCTATGTATTTAGGAGTGTAATGCTTACATAGGTTACAACATATAATATAAAATCAAAATATACTTTTCCTCTCTTTCTTAGAGTACAATAAGCATCTTTATTTTTCAGTATGCACAAATGTTGGATAAACCCTAGCCTTATTCTGGTTCTCATTTCAATTTCCAGTAACATAAAAATCTCCCATAATTAAATAAAATGCTGAGAGGTTGGGAATAGATTTTCAACCACTTGTATTCTCAAACTCTAAACGGTTTCTGAATGTTTTTATTTCTCTAAGATGCATTTCGTTTATGTAGGGAACTTGCAGCTGCATAATTAAATCTTGGCTTGCCAAATATCAAAAACACATGTATCGATTTAAACGAAGGGAACAGGCCACAAGCGGCTCGGCTGATAAGGCAAGGGAGAAGTCTCAGCTCTTGGAAGGCTTCCTAAAGGAAAGAAAACTAAGAACCTTGAATTCAGACACTGAAACAGATTAACTTTCCTAAGTCTTAGCTTCACTCTCACTTAGACATTCCATTCAGGCCAGTTGTTGAAAACAAGAGCCATATGTTTCCATACTTCTCTATGCTGAAGCTAAAGAGGTTGCCACTTTCCCCCCTCATCTCCTCATCTATCCTAAGATTCTAATAAGAGCTACAAAAATAACGTCTCACTAACACGGTAAATAAGCTCCCTTGCAAAATAAACTCTGACATGATGTAAGAGTAATAGAGGATCTTAGAGTGCAACTTCATTCCTTGCACATCTTTCATTCCTTACTACATCCCATTTGTAGTAAGAAGTTTCATTTTGGAAAATTTAATTCAGGATTAGTAATATGGGATTTTTTAAAATTAACTTATTAATTTATTTATTTTAAATTTTTATTTATTTTTAAATGAAGGATAATTACAATATTGTAATGGTTTCTGCTATAAATCAGCATGGATCAACCATAGGAGTATATATGTCTCCTCCCTTGGGAGCCTCCCTCCCGCCTCCCACCCCATCCCACCCCTTTAGGTTGTCACAGAGCCCCAGTATGAGTTCCCTGAGTGACACAGTAAATTCCCAAGGGTCAGTAATATGGGATTTTAACGGAAGACAGCCTTTAGTCAATGGAGATTTCTTCTCCCAGTACAATAGTCTTAAATAAATGAGGGGAACATATTTTTCTTTAACTTAAATCACCCGATTTTTGAGAAGGTATTAATACAAGTACAGCATGCATGTTAGGTACTTTTCAGGTAGGAGAATCTGGTTAATTTCAAACTCTGCAGAAGGTTACATATTCAAAGTCTTAAGTATCAAACAACAGCAACAAAAGCAAATGGTTTACTGACTTGCTAAAATCATCTCTTGCTCACCATACTTATTTACATAATCTGAACGTTTGGAAAATGCTAATCTAATTTAGCTTGATAAAGAATTCTAGGAGAAATAATCTTTGAATATAATATTGGATTCATCCTTCTAGCAATGGATATAAGCATTTGGAACTAATGTCTTATTATGGCCAGTCTCACTAGAGCATGAACAAAATGATGAGTTTATTTAAAACAGGGCTTCACTGCCATGGATTGTTTGACTTGTGTCAAGAGGGGACACATGATCAGCTCAGGAAATAGAATAGGAGACTAAGAAAATCCTAACATGCAATTAGGAGCAAGAAACTTGGGCTTAAAAATTCACATAGAAATAGTGCACATACTACCATATGCACATAGCCAATTCACAAATGGCCACTCTAGGGAGTTTAAAGTAAATGCTTCTATACTCATATGTTTATATATTTCTCAGACCCTGAGATCTGGGAGAGACCACAGAGATCATCTAAGGACATGAGCAGCATTAAAGACACACAAGAGTTTTGATGGTATGCGGCTTGATGTATTTAACTATATTAATTTACATGGTTTTGCATTTATGTAACTTTTTATTTAATTGAATGTATACAGATATAAATAAGACAATGAAGATAATATATCAATGACTGAAGTTTATGAAAGTAATTCCAGTCCAGTCCTTTCCTGATGCACTCATCCTTTCCCAGTGTAATCATCAGCTTATTAGATATTTCCAGTGTCAATACACTTGCTGCTGCATGAGACACTGTAATTTGTCAGGATGTTTTCCCCTCTATTAAGCTGATGGCTACCTCTCTGAAAATAATTCCTCATTAGAATCTTCAAGAAAATAAATGAACAAATGAATAAGTAGAGGGAGAGAATGGAAAGAGAATGCAGGCTATAAAACACATCTAATTCCTCTTTTATGTTAATGTTCTTTAATCATGTGACATAAACTAAGTCTGAACCTGCAGGCTGTGCATTCCCATATCCTTCCATATTTTTCAAAAGACATGGATTTAATATTGCCATTTTCTGTGTGTGAGAGAGGCTTAAGGTATTCCAGGTGTGATCTGAGCAGTGTAGAATAGAAATTATTGTTTCTTCCTTCACTTTCGTACATGAATTTCTGTAGCCTAGGCTGGATTAAGTTTCTGGCAGGCATATCCCCATATTGACTCTTGCAAAGCTTACCCTCAACTAAAACCATCAGGCAAATTTTTCATATATTCAGTATTAAGTCAAACCTTCTACATCCTGTGTTTATACAGCTCATTTTTGGACCTAAACACAAGACTTTACATTTATTCCTATTAAGTTCCTTTATGTTTGATTCAGTCCATTGTTCCAGATGATTCTGTCATCGGACACATTGTCAACCCCTGCAGCTTTGTGGAATTTGAAATCTGATCAATAGGCACCATCACTGATGCCAATGCTCAGCAAGCCAGAGTTAAAAATAAATTTTTAGGAAAACTTTTTTCTTGCGAGCTTATATTGTTGGAATATTCATTAGCAATCTTTGGGTGTAGTTTCTCAAATAGCTAATAATCCTCTAGGCTTAGATGATCTAGTGTATATCTCTCTGTATTAGCCACAGATTGTGAGACAATGCAATACTAATGTCCAAGAGAGTATTGTTACTCTTTGTGGAGTACAAACAGGGGTTTTCAGCCTCCACACCATTGGTAGTTTGAGTCAGATAACTCATCATTTGAGGATGGGAGTTGTCTTACGGTTCTAGGATATGTAGCCATATTCTGGGCTTCTACCCAGTACATGGCAGTAGCAACTCACTCCCCACACCCCCCTCCAAAGCTTTGGCAATCAACAATGTCTCAAGATACAGCCAAACGTTCCTTGGGAAGCAAATTTCCATCCTTCATACCCCTCCTCCAAAGAACTGAGAATCACTGTTCTAGACTCTTTAATCTAATAACTCAATCCACCAGTTGTATGTTTTTGACCTTTTGATAGCTACAACTGAGTTTCTCTTCTGGCTCAGACAGTAAGGAGTCTGCCTGCAATGCAGGAGACCCAGGTTCAATCCCTGGGTTGGGAAGATCCCCTGCAGAAGGAAATGGCAACCCACTCCAGTATTCTTGCCTGGAAAATCCCATGGATGGAGGAACCTGGCAGGCTACAGTCCATGGGGTCACAAAGAATCAGACACTACTGAGTGACTTCACCTTCACTTATAGTTCTAGCTGTGAATAAGATATTCATATATATCATCAACACAGTTCTGTATTAGGAGCTAGATACACAGGCAAATTAAAACAAGATATGGAAATCATAAGAAAAATAGTGAGAGGAATGGAGAAGGATGATATAACCCTAAAGTTTAGAGTTGAGGTTAGATTAACCCTTGGGTCAAACAGTTACAAAGAAATTGAACCTTCAAATTATATGATTTAAGAGGTAATCTATGAGGACTTTTGTACCTGGATGCTCACCAAGGTATGAACACTGAAAAAATGGAAATGGACTATACATTTGAAGATAAAAGAGGATAAATATATTTTGATATGTTGATCTCACAGGATATAAGGCAGTCATCAAAATGACATAATTTCAAAACATTAATGACATTGGGGAATGCTCAACATAATAGGAACTCTGTGAAAAAAATAAAATACATATGGTATGAATACCAAATATAGTAAAAAGATCATAAAAATACTAACAGTGGTTATGGAATTATGGTAGAATTTTGCCTGATTTTAATAATCTTCTTTACACTTCTTATGTTTCCAAAAATGTCTTAATAAACTTATTGTCTTTGTAAGCTTTGTGTGCATGGGGGTATGGGTAGGCAAAGTGATTCATATTCCCTTAGGTAAATGAGCACTGGCAAGTGCTCCTCTTTTGTTTGCAAAAAGCATGCAAGTAAGGTAGGATGCCTCAGAGAAGGCATGTAAGAAAGATGGCAACATTTTTAGACCGAGTTATTTAATCCTCTTGAGAAAAAAAAAATCTGTATATCATTTTTTATAGAATGAGAAGAGCTTAATCTAATGTTCCAGCTAAATCCTATCCCCCAAACTCAGTGTTTCTCAGACTGCTAAAGAATCGCATTGAGCATAAGTATTAAACCTAGATTCCTCACCTCTAACTCCCAAGATTATGATTCTGTAAATCTGGTGTATCAGGAATTCTCATTTTTTCCACAAGCTCCCCAAATGATTAATTCTGATTCAGGTGTTCCATAGGCCAATCTGAGAAACATAGCTATCTATAAGAGGTCATGTGTTTTGATTTGGATGAGTGTTTTTTTTTCCCCCTCTATTTTTGATAATTTCTTCCTGCTATACACTAAATAGAATTGGTATAGACCCTCAGTGGTGTGTTAGCAAACTGGTTCTTTGAGAAAACAAACCCAATTTACCATCATTTGCCAATTTCTGTGGTGTAAACACTTCCACCAAGAACAATTTCAAGTTACCAATGGATTAACAAGAAGCTCACATAATTCTTGAAAGCTTAGTAATTGTCTTTCACAAATTGGTACAGGCTGGTTTCAGCAATGTACAGTATATATTTTACTCAAGTGCTTTAAACTCTTTGAAAAAGGGATATGTTAATGAAAAGCTATTATATCTATGACAGCTAGGATGAAGCAAGTAAGCAGTTGGATGGCTTAAATCCTCTTTACATAATAAATTTCAAATATATTAGGAAAAACTCCACTTTGTGAACTTGTATACACTGTTTCCTATTTTATTGTATTTTTTTCCTGTGGCCAGGCCATGACGAGTGATACATTTGCTGAGTTCTTTAAGAGTTGTGAATTGGTTTCCTATGGATGATAGAGAGCCAAGAAATGGGACTCCAGGGTTGACAGCGATGCCAAATGTTCAGCCTTTACCTTTGCCCTTTATGGTCTTCAGCCCCTGAGCTGTTGAAATGTCCTTGGTCATCAATTCTATAGCACCCAACCATAAAATCAACTTCTCCTACTTCTTCCCCCCATAAATGATTGAGATAATGTTGTCTCTAGGAAACCCATATCAGATGTGTTTTATGTGTTCATGTGCGGGAAGTGGACTAAGTGGGGGCTAATAGTATAGCTCTTTAAATATTTTGACCAGACATATTTTAAGAAAATTGGACCTGAAACCCATATAACCAGCTGAGGTGAATTTACGGTCCCACTTTTAAGAACAAAACTCCCTCAGGCACCTGTTTCCTAAAGGCAAAACCAGAAAGGAAATGAACTTTTGCTTAAAGACAACTCACCTTATTTTATGAGTTATCAATTTTCTATCTGGCACAGGATTCCCTAGCTCCTAAGAGGAACACCCCTCTTCAACCCCAAGCCAGCATTGAGCTGCAAAAAATGTGAAGCCTGCATTCTAGAAAATAGCTTAGTTTCCTGAAGATGAGGCAAGAATGTGGTGCTTCAGTTAAGTGAAATCAGGGGAGCAGCAAAGATCTACGACGGGGACTCACCACACAGATGTCTTTGCCAATAGATGCATTAAAATCTTAGCCTGAATTACATTTTACATTACAGGATTACTGAATCTTGGATTATGATGGAGAATTCATTTTTCTTCTCTTTGGGGCAACTCTGACATGTGAATAGTCAACAGTGGCAAGCAGTTGATTTCCTTTTATCTCCTCCACTGACCCTGAAACTGAGCTTATCAACCTCTCAAAAATGAGAAAGGACTAAATAGCACTTTTTTCTTGCTATTGATAAAGTGAGCCTTCTCAATGGGAATAGACCACAAGATAGGGGTCAAAGGTTAACAGTTGGTACTCTTAGCATGCTCGGCACTAGAAAACACAATGTATAAGAAGTATGATTTTCCTAGTACACAAGCTAGAAAATTAAAATAAGTACAAGTACTGACTTTTTAAAAACTGCAACAACTATTATTACTAATAGGCAAGGGAAAAAGTTGCACAAATCTGACGTCATGCATGATCAAGTCAGTATAAACACTTAGTTATAGAATAACCTCAGTCTTTCTCTGAGCTTCATCTAGTTGTGAAGGCAAAGAATTTTCAGGAGAAATATGAATATTCAATTACATGTTTCAAAGTCAGACATTTATACATCTACTTGGGGTAAGTGCCAGAGCTAACATCAAAGATATGTGAAGGACTTCTTGTCTAAATGGAACATTAAGCTCCTTAAAAAGGAGAATTCAGCCCTTGCAAACTGTCATTTTTTTAGTAAATGAAACCGACCCTTTCACAGATGGGCAACATACTTTGTAACTTGCTGATGGCATAATAAAAGACACTGGCTTTTTAAAAATGAAGGGCATGTACTTTTCAAATTATAGTACCCAAATGGGTTTAACAGAATAAAATTAAGAAGGCATAAAACAGCTTAACAAAAATTAGGAACAGACTATGGAAATTTGATAGCTCTAAACATCAATATTCAAATGACCTTTTTTTAAAAAAAAAAAAAACCTCCTTGTCTAAACCATGCTTAAACCATAGGGAACATATGCATTTATAGAGGATACCACATTTTGGAATTATAAGTACCGATAAAATAAAAACATGAAGTCAATTTCTTCTCAAAATATAATAAAAATTCCCCAGAAAGGCAGATTCCATTTATATCAGGTATCTATCCTTCTGCATCTGTCAACCTTTATGCATTTTAAAATAAGATTTCTCCAGTTGACTGATACAATAACCAAATTAAACATAGACCATGCACAAAAATGAAACAAGAGGCTTAGCATTTCTACCCACCTCTCACGTTCTTCTTTCATTTTTTCCAGTTCCTCTTCTCTCAGGCCACCCTGCTTCAGAGGACCTTTCTGCTCTGCCTTTCCACCCTTATCATCTTTCTTCTTTCCAAATCTAATGAAACATGGAGAAGATGATTGTTAACGACAAAGCATGTTCTTTTTGTGGTAAGTTGTAGATATTTATGAGATGAACTCATTAAAGTACAATTCTTTAAGCAATAAAAAATCATTTCGCATACAATGGAAGTAAAAATAAGATACTTAGAGCAGAAAAATAATACAGCTACTGAATTCCCCTCCCACTTCTCTTTTCCTTCTTTCCTTCTTTCTTTCTACTTGGCTATTGATTGTACAGTCTGTACAAAATCATGTGATTAAAGACTAAAAATTTCAAACCATTGATTCAGTGGTGATTAAAGCATTGAAAAGTTGTCATTAATATATAGCTAAAACCTAACCGACCTCTTAAAGAGGCCTCCAGACTTCCAGGTGGCATTGGCATTGAAGATTAAACTCATGAGGTTATATAGTGATGGTGCTGGCAAAGGACTTTACCAAACACAGAGTTCAATGTTCTAACCTTACAAATGAAGAACCAAAACCTCAGAGAGGCCTTGTTCCTTAAACAAACCCAAGTTCAAGGCAGGGCTGGGATTAGCGTGTGGGTCACCTCCCACACTGCACATGTATCTTCAGGCCACACTCACTCTCCACGTAGCCACATGATTCCCAATTCAGCCCTGAGTCAGCGTGCTCTGAGCACTTCTTGGTGCTGGGCAGATGTGTGGTTACTGGCCACAGCGGTAATTTTACTTTCTCCCCCAGCTTTAAGGAGATAATTGACACATAACATTGTATGAGTTTAAGGTGTACAATGTATTGATTTGATACATATTAATTAAAAAAGAATTACAGCCAAAATATTAGCTATACCTGATATACTGTCCCATAGTTAGCATTTCTTTTTTGTTGTGAGAACATTTAAGATCTGCTCGCTCAGCAACTTTTAACTACCTGGTACACTACTATCAGCTATACTCACCATGCCGTACATCAGATCCCCAAACTTGCTAATCTCACACCTGGAAGTCTGTACCCTTTGACCAACATTTATTCATCTTCCAAACCCTGATAACCACTATTTTACTTATTTCTCTGAGTTTGTTTTTGTTAGATTCCACATACAAGTGACATCATATAGCTATGTGTCTTTCTTTCTCTGACTTATTTCACTTAGTATAATGCCCTCAGGATTCATCCAAGTTGTCACAAATGGTAGGATTTCCTTTCTCTTTATTTTGTGTGTGTATAAATACATACAATCATATATATGTGTGTGTGTGTATCAAGCATATCTTCTTTATCCATTCATCTGTTGATGAACACTTAGGTTGTTTCTATATCTTGCCTATCATGAATAATGCTAGGCAACAATAATGCAACAAATTTAGGAGTACAGATATCTCTGAGAGATCCTAATTTCAACTGTTTTGGATATATATCTAAAAGTGAGATTGCTGAATTATATGACAGTTCTAGTTTTAATTTCTTGAGGAACCATTCATTGTTTTCAATAGTGGCTGTCCTAATTTGTACTCCAAACAAGAATACACTAGAGCTCCCTGCAATTATGATAAAAGAACTTGGTGTTTCCTTAGCATTTTTTGGAAAATGAAACTGCAAATTTTAAATTTAAAAAAAACTACAATTAATTATTGGTCTTTTATATTCTTAAAAGACAGGCATTTTCCTGATAGATAATTTCTTTGGAAGCAGTCTCCCATAACCTTGGTATTAACACACATGAAAAATGAAAATGACCTGATGCTCTGCTGAGAACCAGGATAAAAGTCATTATATCATGCAGACTTCAGTTAAGGTAAAGACTCTTCTTAAATCTAAGGGAATCCCAGTTGTCCCTTGTTTCTTACTAGATAGCTACACATTTTAACTCTGTGAGTATGCATTTATATCTTTAGCTTACTCATCCTATCTACGTATCTATGTATCCATCCATCCTTCCAGCTGGATAACCTGAGGACACTTCTCAAATTACACATGCTCGGTTGACTGCCCCTCCCCCACTCCCATACCTGTGCCCCAGCCTTTCAACACATTCATAGAGAGTCAGAATCTCCTCACAGGAGGACCTAAATCATAAACTTGTGAGAAACTCATTTCCTTCAGAATTTCATAGAAGTGGCCTAATATTTATCTCTTTCTGGATTGTGTTTCGAACCAAAGCAGAGATTGTTGGTCAAGTGGCAGCTCTGAGTATAACATGTGGAAGATGGCGCTGCTAACATTCACAGTCATGGTGTTATTCAAGAACAGACTGCATCCTGCTTTCCACAGAAGCCTCTCCCAGCCTTGACTCCTCTGTATATATTTTTTTGTTATAATTTCAATTAGCAAATTCTCTTTCATGAGTTTCCTGTCTCCCCACTGCCATCTCTCTGTCTCTGCTCCTACTGCGGTGCTTTTGCTACATCCAGTCTAGTCTGAGCATTTGGGTTGGTTGATCATCAGCTTTAATTCCATCATTCCCGGCCTTATTTCTTTTGCTTCTTCCTCTTTCTTGCATCCTTTTCTGAATTTATTCCTCTTTCTCACGGAAGAAATGACTTGATCCCATTCATAGGAGTAAACAGAGAAGACAGAAAAACTAGACAAAATATAAGAACATTAACTTTCAGATCATTCAGATTTGTTAATATATTTAAGATCTCTCTTTAACCTACAAAGCAGGTGATATCGAAATAATGTGTTTCCATGAATGCATTCTTTGGTTTTTTGGATCCATGAAGAAGAGTCTTAGGGATTAACATTATTACTCTAAATTCCTTTATGTGAGAAGTTAATACTTTAGTACATCACTTAGAAAAATAGTTTTCCCTCAAAATGTCACCAAATAAACTAATATTGAAGCAAAAAAAAAAAAAATCAAAATTGTGGGGAGTGAGGGTAAAATAATGCCTCAGGAAGTTGATGAAGGCAAAAATATTGCCAAGATCTCTATAGATTTTAGGCTTGCTTTTCTGCTACATCTCAAATATTTTCTTCTAAATTTGGAGGTTTTAGATTTTCTGAGATGAAAGTAGTGTCATTTTTGAAGGGTAAAATGAACTTATAACCCAGTTGACTTTAATCTTTAGTATCACAACCAATATACTGTTTTCTCCTTCCTGTGGCCGAAGTATTTCACTTGTACTGCAGTTTAAGAACAGCTTATTACACTTCTATTAGAGTGGGATATGTTTGACAAAGAAAAGGTTGAAAAAGTGAAAGTGTTAGTTACTCAATCATGTCCAACTCTGTGACCCCACAGACTGTATGGAGCCCACTAGGCTTCTGTGTCCATGTAATTTTCCAAGCAAGAATACTGGAGTGGGTTGCCATTCCTTTCTCCAGCAGATCTTCCCAACCCATGGATGAAACTTGGGTCTCCTGCATTGCAGGCAGACTCTTTACTGTTGGAGCCACCGAGTTAGTTGTAAGCAAATTCTGCCAAGCATTTTCTTCTAAGCAAGAACTGTCAATAATAGTCAACTCAACCAACTCTATAAATATTATAAATGTTTTGATTTAAAGTTCATGATCATTTATTAAAGTTTCTAGTAAGAGCAGAAATAGCTGTGAAATTTATTTAATTAGATAGAGAGAACAGTTACCAATTATCTTAATTTGTAAAGTTTGGGTAGGTTCAAGAACAGAATTATAAGACAATAATCTTCAAAATGGCTCCCACATTGTTAAAATGAGGAAATTGAGGCTCAGAGAAGTTAATTGCCTTTTATTTATTAACACACTGAATTCTTCTTTCCAGTAGAGCAGTCAGACAACTTAATTATCAGTGATGGCAGTGGTGGTGGTGGGAGTCGGGAGAAAAGCATCAATTTAGTGAATTTTACAGGCCCTTGTTCTCCTTTCATGCAGCCTCTTTTGGGGGTCATTTCATATCCATTCTTACTTTCACTGACATAAAGAGAGGAGTTGGGGAGATTCAAATACATTGATTCATCTCTCCACTAGCTATTTTTGTGAGAAAAGTCATGCAGACCTTAAATGGTTGAAATGACTGCTTTGCATTCTAAGGTTTCAAATATCCACTGCATTCCAGGCCTCCATTATCTATTACCTAGGAAATTTGAGAGTTGGCCATTCTGGGCTAGGTTCCTTAAGGAAATTGCTTATAGGTCAACCTTGCTTTATATAAAAGATATTTTCCTGAAGAATTCTGTGCAAACATATGGTTTTAATCAATGAAATCGTACTTTCTATGTACCTGGGAAGCCTGTTTAAAGAATCTTATGATGGATCTTTTCGTAAAGTGGAAAAATCACCTTTCAACATACTCTTTATGTAAATTTAGATTTTCATGAATTATAAGTCTGCTTCAAACACCTGTTCCTGTTTATTTTTACAGAGAGGTTGTATGAATCAGCTTCACGGAAGACTAGCTTGCTTGCTTTCTTCTTCTTTCATTCATGCATTTGTTTTAAAAAATATTTCTTAGGCATCTCTTCTGTGTCAGACATTGTCATAAGCACTGGATGTAGGTTGATATTGTATTGGGATACAAAACCAGACACTGCCCTCATAAAATTTACATTCTGATAGAGGAGACAGTCACCAAACAAGTATGAATATATAGGTTGTGCAAAGTGCTATGCAGGGAGTTAGGACAGAGAGTAACAGGAAAGTGACTGGTTGGGGAGGTCTTTAATGAAGAAATGACATTAAAACCATAACAATAAGGGGGAGAGATTCCAGACAAGCAGAGATAGCCTGTGGATGAAGGAAGAGGACATGCAGAGGACACGAGGAGCATGATGCCTGGTGCATTCCAAGCAGTGAAAGAAGGCCAGTCTCCAAAGCAAGGAGAACAGAGAGGATCTTTGTATAAGATTTGGATGGAAAGAAGGGCAAGATCCTTGGAGTGCAGGTCTGAGAGATGCTTAGAATTTATTATAAGAATGACAGTAGGTCATTTTTTAGTGGTTCAAAGAACAGAGAAGCTACTAAGGAAATTGGTTGATTTAAAGAATTGGTAGAAGAGCAACAAAGGAGTAACCAAATCATTTTAAGGAGAAGTGCTACAAAGTTGTACACATTTAAAAAAATAATCCTGGTTGCTGAAATAACTGTACCACATAAAAGCAGGAAAGCTGCCTGGGGATGGCTATAGGAGTGTGGGTGAAAGATGATGGTGGCTTGGATGACTGGGGGCTGCTGAGAAGAGAAGACAGCGATTTGGAGATCACGGGGCCAATGCAGAGACAATCAGAAGTTCACGTCTAAGTACAGATATTTTAGTGCCTTTGGGAAATCCAGATGGAAAAGCTGAGGACAAGGACAGAGCCATGGGCACTTTAACATTTAAACATTGGATGGTATACAAAGCAGACAGAACAAGCACAGTGAGAGAGACAGGGAGAAAGTTAGGAAGATGTGGTGTAAGACATCTGAGAGAAGAGGGCTGGGAGGAGGAGGACATGGTCCACAGATGGGAATACTGTTGAGAAGTCCAGTGAGCTGACGACTTGAAAAGGTTCATTAGATTTGGCAATCTGAAGGCAGTCATCACCCTGGCAAGGTTCAAGGGTGTGATGTGAGCAGAAACCAGGTGGGAGTGATCTTAAGAGTGAATGGCAGGTAAGTACAAAAGTGTGTTTCTCTGTCTGTACAACCATTTCAGGAGGTTTGGCTGGTAGGGTAGTTTCTGGAAGTGGGGTGAAGTGTTGAAGATGGAGGTTTTCAATTTGGCTCATCTCCGAAGACTTTTGTTGGCTGATAAGAAGAAACGCCAGAGTATTTATAGGTGAAAGAAAGAAGAGAATACGGTCATTTTTCTTTTTAGCATGACAAAATATACTTAACATAAAATCTACCAGTTGAATCATTTTAAAAGTAACCGGTCAGTAGCATTAAGTACATCCACATTGTTGTACAACCATAAACCACTATCTCCAGAACATTTTCATCATCCCAAACTGAAATTTTGTATCTCAACAGTAACTCCCCATTTCTCCCTCCCCTAGCCCTTAGTAACCACTATTCTACTTTCTGCCTCTATGAATTTGTTCTTGTTACTTTATATAAATGTAATCAAACAATACTTCTCCCTTGGTTTCTGGCTTATTTCACTTAACAGTATGTCTTCAAGGTTCATCGATTTTGTAAAATGTATCAGAATTTCCTTCTTTTTTAAAAGGCTGAAAAATATTCCATTGTCTGTAGTGTACTGTATTTGTTTATCCATTATCTGTCAATGGACATTGGAGTTGTCTTCACCATTTTCCTCTCCTGATTAATGTTGCTATGGATCTTGGTATAGGAGAACAAAGTTCTTGATAAGAGCAAGAAACTCAGAATAAGTAGCAGCTAGGAGATAAAACTTCATAGAACTGATAAAAGGGAAGTGGAGGTGTTCCTGGGTAATTTATGAGTTAATGTGATACAACACATATAAGAAAAATGACTCCTATCCATAAAATGAGATTTCTTGGTATAAATTAATAAATCAAAGGAAATAGAATATCCAAGGTGGAAAAGAACCTCAGGGAGGGTTGTAGAAAAATACTGAAAGAGACCTCACCTGTATTCCTATTTTGCTTTTGTAGGGAAGGGGTTTCCCTGGTGGCTCAGTAGTGAAGAACCAGCCTGCAATGCAGGAGACCTGGGTTCAATTCCTGGGTTGGGAAGATCCCCTGGAGGAGGGCATGGCAACCCACTCCAGTATTCTTCCCTGGAGAATCCCATGGACAGAGGAACCTGGCGGACTACAGTCCATGGGGTCACAAAGATTGAACATGACTGAAGCAACTCAGTGTGCAAGCATGTGCTATGTAGGGAAGTCCTAAATGACTACGTGGGGAAGTAGACTTAATAATGGTTCATTCAGTCATTCAGTCAGACATTCACTGTGCAGCCATTACATATCATATGGGTTAGGCACATGGCATTCAACCATGAGTTGTTCGGTAGATCTCTAACTCCTCCATCCAACTAATTAAATAAAGTTCCAGCATCCTACTGGTTTCCATACCAGAAAGATTTTAATATGCTTCTTAGTATTGGTTCCCTAATTTCTCAGCAAATATTTTCTTGTTTTTATTTCTTTCCTTGAGCTTTCCAGATAAAGATGACTTTCAAATTCTTCCCAGATTCCCACGCACCCTAATAATCCAAATTCCCAAATGTACAGCTCTACTCTGACTTTTTCCACCTCTAGCCTCCCATTTCATTCACTTTTTCATTCTGCTAAGTAGTATGGGTCTACAATTTTCTTCCTTGATCCCACTGGGCCATTTATGTAGGTATTAGCGACCACTCTTCTTTCTCTTGGCATAGACTGTATGAAAACAATCCTGTGCAACGGCCTAGGAGAACTAAAAAGTCAGGAATGGGATAAGTTCAGACACTCTTATTCAAAATTAGTGGTGAGCTATGAATCCAAGGAGAGGTGAAAGTTTGAAACTGAATGTATTTCTCCTACAATTAAGAAATACCTTTGGATATCACTGATGCATTTGGAAAAGGCTATAAGGCCCAGTCATCAATAATATCAAAAATCTGTGGAATGGAGTCAGATGTGAACATGCACAAACCTCACAGTCGTAGTATTTTCTGGGCTCAGATAATGGTTCATTCTCCCTGTAACTAATTTACTTTTAAATTACACATGATATTGCCTTATCATGGTGTGAATTATATAGCTTGAAAGAGCTCAAGCAAAATATGGGAGCAGAAAAGTTCATAGACCTTTGACTATGTCTCTATAGTTTATTCTGAAATTCACCCATAAAAGGTTTCTATTGTCTGATATATTCCAAATTGGGTTCTGAACTAGCATATGCATATGCTTATGAAATTAACTTACATGGATTGCAATCTCATATGATTTTTGTGCACTTCAACTATTGCTTCTAAAATGTATGTCACAAATGTCTTTGCTTGTTTACCTTAGATGGTTCCCATCGTACCTAAGAATTAGTGAATTTGATAAAAATACAATGAAAATTGACCAAATAGAGAGCTTTCTCCCTCTTTTGGGGGGTACCCAAGGGCATTGCCTACTTTTATGATAATGTTGATAGAAGAAAGTACAGATATGTGTTTACTATAAACCAGTCTTAGTGAAGAAAGAAAAAGATATTCTCATTTTATTTTTAGTGTTCCACAATATGTATTATTGCCATGGTTAATGCCTGTGATTTTTCAGGAGGGAGGTGGAATGCTCTAAAACTCCCTATGCTTTCCCCAACAGAGGGCTGTACTTTAAACTCTGTAGGTCCACCCCGTAGTTTACAAAAGGAGTTAGGGACTTGCTTTATAGGAGGTGTTCACAAGCAGAAACTGAGAGGTTTGATGCTTCAGTAACTGAAGGAAAACTCAGGCTAAAAAATTTTTCTTGTTAACACTGAATCAAGGAGTCAAAACTCTAAAAAAAAAATAAATAAATAAGATTTCCAAGTAAAATTTTAATATTGTTTAGACATTTATTTTGGGTGCATTTACATATTTTCAAGATGAAGACAAGCTATATGAAAACAACAAACAGGTGTAACTCCACTGATATCTTTGTCTACTACTTCCTTTGAAATCAACTTTTCCATCCCTCATCCCCTTAAACAGCTACTTTCCTCATTCCCAGGATGTGATTCCTAAATTGGTGGTCATGACGATCCTTCATTCCAAAGTGAGGAATCTTCAGACCTCAGATGTGTTGATGTTTGTTTTTAGGATTGAAAAGCAGGGAGGTCCTGGAATATTCTAGGATTTCTGCCTAAGAGGGTGAAACATCTGGTAGAGTCTTCAGCAGTTCTCTGGCTCAATTCAGCAGCTGGGAATCTTTGAACTATTGGTAAATTGCTTTCTCAAACTGAGGAGCTAAGGAAACACAATGGGTTTGGAAATTCCAACTACATTCAGAATATTCTAGAGGGTCCAGAAAGCAAAGCAAAATGCATATCACCAATAACCTGTCTTCCTAGAAATAAACACATAAACCAGGGACAAAGGCCTCTGGAAGACAAGACTTGTGAGAACCAGTGAAGGAGTTGGTGAGCCACTGGACAGTTAACTTTTGCAGAACCTCTTTGTAGCAACTGAAAATTCAACTCTGAGATTATTAAAGCAGTGATTGGTTAGCAAAAAAGGAAAAAAAAAATATGAAAAAGAGGCCAGAAATTAAAATTAAATGAAAATACGCGTGAATGAGTGAGGAAGAAAGATAAAGATACTAATAAGGTATGATTTTCAGATCCACACGGGGACTATAAAAAGCTTATTAACTGTCATGACCACACTGGGTTTTAAGTTATTCCATTCCTCTGCTTTCCAGAAGACGAAACACTCTTCAGGAGCACACTGAACTTTGATTAATTGCTTTCATACGCGCTCACGGGCTTTAAGACATTGCAGGCAAGAGCCTTAGTGATTCAGACTTAAATGCTTCTGATTTCTGGGAACTATATTTAACAGGAGCATTAAAGAAATAGATCTTTTTGCATTTTTATGTTTTCTTAATAGTTAGAAAGGCTTTTCTTTTATTAAATGTTTACTTATTTCAAAGCAGAAGAATATGTGGCTTCTTCCTTTTTATTTTTATTACTTTTAAGTGGATCTTTAAATGTCTCTGAAGGCTGCTTGAGTGCAACTGATGGTCTGCATAAAACCCTAATACGGATCCAAAGAGACCACACGGCTGGAATTCAGACTTTGACCAACAGCCAGATAATGCTTTCTCATCTGGGTGCCCATGGTATCCTCTTTCTCCTCCTTCCTTCCTTCCTTTTCTCTCTCTCCTTTGTCCCAGAAACCCAAAATCTAGGGAAAGAAAGTGTTCTGAGACCATATCATATCTCATGTCCTAATTTCTACCAACTACGGGCGGTTCCCCAGCTCCCGTGGCCTTCCCGAGGTCAACCTGTTGGGGCTCACTCCAGACTGACCACTGACTCATCCTGCAGAAGGAAATCTCCCTCCACAGGAAATATCTCTGAGGTCCATTCACTGGCAGGTGTGGGTCATTTCAGCAAACTGCCTGGGAAGGGAAACACTGACTCATGTCCACGAAAAGAAATGCAGGGAGGGCTAACTAAAAGCTCTGTGGAAATGGGAGGTCTCATTTAGAGTCACTAATAAAATGTCAAATACAACTTTTTCAGTGGCACAAATTAACATCCATGTACTCTGTATAAAGTCCATTATCAGAAAGAACTGATGAAGGTGCCTAACTCATTACATGGAAAGAACAGAAGGACAAGAGTATTAAGAAATGACTGTGGGATTTCTTGTTTGTTTGGTTTGATTTGGGTGTTTTTTTTTTTTTTTTTCTCCTGGCACAGTGACTATGCAAAGGGCCATTTTAAAGGAAATCCAGGATATTACTGCTCCATCTTTAGAAGTTAAGAGAAACAAGTTGAATTTCTCTGGAATTCACCTGCACTAAATAAGAATAAAATAAATAAAATAAAACTGAGCTCCACACCCAGTCTAATGGGAGTGAAACTTTATAAATCTGATTAAACAAAAAAAAAATTATCACTTCTTTGATGCTCAAATTAGCATCTTTTCTCTAGCATACTGAATTAATTAGTGGAGTGACAAAAGACTTAGTCCATGTAGGATCAAAGCTGAAATCATATTTATCTGAAATTTAAAATTAAGAACGCATAGCTTTATTCCTCTATAGCTCATGTACTGTTTTTTCATGTTCTCTATATTCTAAACCTTCTCTCAGTCACATGAAGTATAACTAGGACTTTTTTTTTTCTTTTCACAATCTTCTTTTTAATATATAAAATTTTCACTGAAAAGACAATGAGAACATCACAGAATTTTTTTTTTTTCCTGGGGGTGGGAAACTTTTTCATTGTGCCATAAAAATCTTAAATTACATCACTTTTTTTGTCAAGCATTTATTGTACAAATACAAAAGAAGCAAAATAATTAATGCACGATGGAGCTGGTAAGAGAGCCTTAAATAATAGAAAGGAGTTATTATATTGATTCTTAATAAGTGATACTAAGTTTGAAACTGTTCTTAAAAGGTAGAAGCTCTCTTAACTATGGACTTTTTTTCTTCCCTTTTTCTGTAGCAGAGAAAGCAATACTGAATAAGGGAGAATTGTTGAGGGTTAATTTCTAGGCTGTCTCAATTCACTAGAATGAATATTTTATGTTTTTTTTTTTTTAATGTGCATAACATTTCCACTAAACAAAACTAACCTGGATGGGCATGTTTATCTTTAGCCAAGATAGGGTACAGAGTGGATTCAGGGAAGGGATCCCTAGGCGTGGAGGGCTTATGCTGAAGTGAGCAGTGGTACTGGGGATAGGGCACTATTTTAACTATTGCTTAAAATGGTTTCTCAAGGGCTCCTCAAGGGCTAGGGCTAAGGCTAGGCCCTTCAGTGTTTCTCTTATTTATGTATACATGCCATCAAGCACTCACTCAGCAAATGCTTGTTCAGCACCAACTTTAAGCCAGATCCTCTAGTGGATGTTAAGGATACAAGTCAATTCATCAAATATTGTCTCATTCTTCATGCCTGATGCATTGCAAAAATTCAGCAACCACTGCTGAGCTGAATTAAAGGTCAGGATTTCAGGAATTATGTCAATTGTACCCATTTTTCATAGCCTCTATTCTAGAAGAAGGGCCCCATGGCCCCTTATAATTCAGCATGTTATCCCCCCATAAAGCTCTAACATGGTAGATGCTCCCCCGATGAATGCACAAATCATCCAAATAGCCTAATTTGGGTGTGACGGCTACAAGCCAGTCACAGCCCTGGATGTCTGCAGGCACAGTGAGACCAAAGAGGATGGTCAAGGTAATGAATACCTGGCTATTGAGGGCCGTGGGGGCCCTGAGTCACCGTGGGCTTCTATCTCATGATGATTAGTTCTTTCATGTTATGCAAACGCTCTATTTTCAAATACCAGGCTAAATCCTAAAATAAAATTTAAACCCAAAAGTGTCATTAAAGGTGGTTAATCTCCAAGATGTCATCTAGAAAAAACATGATGTCTATCTTATACTTAGGCTTTTAATTTCAGAGTTTCAGAAGTGTTGACCTCTTTAATCTTAGGTTTCAAATAAAGATATATGTTAGGGAGTTGCTGGGTTCTCTTGACACAACCCATCTTTGTCATTAGTTCACTCTGTCCTTAACAGAATTTCAAATCACGATACTTCTGCCTGTAACTTTCTCTCATAGAAGAGTTCTTTTGGGAAAAAAAAAAATTACCTTAAAAAAAATCTGAGCCCTGATTTTGTAAGGCAAGGGATCAGATTTCAATATTTTTATGTTAGATTGAAAGTTAGCATCCCTCTAAGGCCCTTAACAGTAGACCATAAAACTGAACTGATTCTCAACTATGAATAGGCTAGGAGGAAAAAAATATATCTATCCTAAATATCTCAAGTGAAATTCTACATCACACTCTCCCAGAAAAGTCACAAGTCTCTGAAATGTTTCAAACCTGTGTTGCCTGCAAGTGTCTGCACTTATTCTTAAAATGTCTAAAAACTCCCTTTCCTTAGCTTTTCTCAATTTTTAAAGCTTGGAACCCATAAATAATATGGGGTTGCCAACAATAAAATAATTTATTATTTTAAATGGAGTTGCTGTTTATTCACTGAAGTGCACAGGGGATATTATAGGCATCTTCCAGGTCAAGCACACCTTGTACCAAAGGAAATCGGGCAGAGTGACAGTCACTACAGAGCCATCAATTAATAATGTTTCCCTTTGTTCAGAGGGGCCGGGACAAAAGACCATAGGAGTAGGTTTCCCATGGGATTTGAATACAGTTTTCTATGAATGAATATAATCTCATTCTCCAGCAATTTAACTTCACTAAAGAAAATATATCCATGCTGACACAACAAGAACAATGTGATTTCTGACAAGGTTTTCTAATCACTTGTAATTCAGAAAGAGCTATTATTAGTAACACACAATCACAAAGTAGGCTTTCACCTGGAAATTCATAGTAGCTTAGCCCAGTGATTTACAGTTTGACCAAAGAAATCAGAAATTGATTTATAGTCTGTCCAAAGCATCGGGCTCTTATTTGCTTGTCCACTAGACTGTGAAACTACTATTCTGCAATGTAAGTATATTTTCTTGTTCCTCCCTTTGCTGTACCAATGGCTAATTTTTCCTTTCTTCAGTGCCACAGATGAATAATTCCCATAAATTCCTAATACATCTCAAAATGGCTGCCAGTATTCTCATAGAATAATAAATCAAGGCTAAAAATTCTGTGTACATACAATTAAAGACATCAACCTATAAAGTACATGATGAGGTAAATGAAAGGTCTGGACCTGTAAGCAGAACATACGAGGTGGGATTTTTGATGAACATTTCTTTTAAAAATCGTAGGCTATTCAATTAAGTGAATTGACCCGAGGGTGTTTCCTTATCTTTGGGGCGATTTTAAAGTATCAGATCAATTTGGGATCATATGACGTAGGAGGAGTGCTACCGGAAGCCTCACTTTTGCCCAGCTCTGCATGCACTCAGCTGACAGAGGTATCATATAATCCGCTCGGTGTACTGGCAGCCGGCGCTCCTGCGGCATCACTCAAAAGATGGCTGAGCTGGCCTCACTCACCGCATCTGCAACCTGTATTTGACTTTGGGTTTAACGCCTCTGGCCTCCCCAGGTTTGGTATTTCTATACTTCACCACCTAATATTAAAGTGACTTCTGATAACTAATCTTTTTTACAAACATTACAGTTATATTTGATTCTGCAGAAACCCACAGTATTTGTGTTTTTCATTTTGGAAGGTTATTTGGAAACCCAAGCCAATATATTATTATTTCAAGTGTGACTAAGCTGTTGTCATTCATTTTATACCAACCCTAACATTCTCTAGGACCCATCCTACTGAGAGCTATAGATTCTCTGATCCAGCCCATCCAGTGGTGGAAGAATCAGTTTGGATAAAAGAAGAGTAAATTTTGCCGTTATTTCAGTTCTATAAATGTAGTATTTGAGTGAGTTAGTAAGAAAGAAAAGAAAGAACAACAAGAAAAATTTATAGTTTGGTTAGGAAAGCTTGAGCTTAACATGTTTAATCTAAATTTGGCAAGTTAGGGGGAGGAAAGATAGTTCTAAATAGGCCATATTAATGTACCCCCAAGTTAGGAGATTAACAAATAATAATCCCAAAGAAATTCATCAACAACTTGCATCTAAAATAATAATTATTTGATAAGAGGGCAAATTTTTCAAGGAGATTCATAGTTGCTTTAAAATGTAAAATGCCATTAAAATCCTATTGTGTAATATATAAAACCATAGCTTATGCATTTATTTGTTTACTGAATTTACAGTGGATTTCCTTGTGAAAGGTGTATATTACATATTGGTTTTATGCAAATACTAATAGATTTTAAAGATAAGTTTGTTCAGTAAGTGCTTTTGAAATATTTATCTATTTATGGAAAAATATTCCAGTTGCATTTTTAAAGAGCTTTGTATGCAAAGTGTTCTTGCTGGTTTAAAAATTGTAGTTATAGAAACTCTCTTGGGGTGGAAGGCTCTTTGATATCATATTTATCTAATCCTGCTCAGAGCTCAGAAAGTCAAGTGACATGCCTAAGGCCATACTGGCAGAAGCAGAGACTTGACCCCCTCAATTCATACAAAGTTCTTTCTATCTTGCTATGATCCCCAGTTGTTTGTACAGATGTTATGAATTATTCACCCAAAATTCTGAATTCTAAAAAGGAACCCAACTCAATAAAAACTTAGTTTTTTTTTTCTGAGTTCCAATTGCCCAGAAATGCAATTAACTCTAATGACAAAGTCCAATTTAGTGACTACTGCGCCAAATATAACATGCCAACCAATATGAGGACTTGATAACTTTCTCATTATCTTAAGCTCCCTTGTTCACTGACATCCTCACCCTTGTCCACAGACAGACTCTTAATATATGCCAGCTGATTTGATCAGGTTGCTAAGAAACAATTACTCAATTATTTAGCTCAATTGGTTAGAACACTGTGGTAATGGGGTCAAGGTCATGGGTTGGCTCCCCTGTGTGGGCCAGTTAACTTGGACCTAGTTCATAACCACAGACTCTACTCTTGACTCAGATGGTCTTACAAATACATGCCAGTGGTCAAAAGGGCACTTGCCAAGAATGTGTGGATAGAGCAGCATAAATCCATCACTTCTCCCAGAAAAACAGCTGAATGCCAGTTTTGTTGAACATATGTGGGTTAATACTAACATTTTCACAGGTGAAAGACAGAATATGGTTCTAGATTTTATACTACTACTGAACTGCAAACCTAGCATATTATAAGAAATTTTTAGAAAACAGGAAAGTCTATGGTAAAACTTAAGTTTAAGAAGCATTTGAGATTTGCAGGGAGTGTTTTAAACATGAGTCAGTGATTTCTACCAGCTTAAAAAAAGTTAGCAAATTTGGTCTATGTTTGTAAAATATTTTGATTTTTAAATACTGACTCTTAAAAAAATTAGCCTGAGGCTCAAACATAAGGTATCTTTGAGCCAAATTTAGACAGTAGGATCCCAGTTTGAAAACACTGGTATATCTATGTACCTATATAATTATCTTTATCTACGTATGTATTTTAATGGTTGTGGCAACCTTCAGTTCAGTTCAGTTCAGTTCAGTCACTTAGTTGTGTCCGACTCTTTGCGACCCCATGGACTGCAGCACGCCAGGCCTCCCTGTCCATCACCAACTCCTGGAGTTTACCCAAATTCATGTCCATTGAGTCGGTGATGCCATCCAACCATTTCATCCTCTGTCATCCCCTTCTCTGCCTGCCCTCAATCTTTCCCAGCATCAGGGTCTTTTCAAATGAGTCAGCTCTTTGCATTAGGTGGCCAAAGTATTGGAGTTTCAGCTTCGACATCAGTCCTTCCAATAAACACCCAGGACTGATCTCCTTTAGGATGGACTGGTTGGATCGCCTTGTAGTCCAAGGGACTCTCAAGAGTCTTCTCTAACACCACAGTTCAAAAACATCATTTCTTTGGTGCTCAGCTTTCTTTATAGTGCACCTCTCACATCCATATATGACTACTGGAAAAACCATAGCCTTGACTAGATGGACCTTACTTTAAATAAATATAATTCATTGAGCTTTTCATTGATCGAGACCCATTGCTCAGCTTTCAGCTAATATTGGACCAAGGTAGTTAGAACTGACATACACAAAACAAAGATGTGATACTTTTCAATGGTTGGTACCATTATTTGATTAAGAGAGAATACCATGGACTTGAATTTTTGGCAATCACTTTGTAGATGAGGTAGGATCACCCAGGCTCCCAAAACTCAGCCAAGTAATTTTTTTGAGTAGTAAACACATGAATTAACAATGCTTTTTAGAAAGCCTTCTACAGGAAGTTACAAATCAACAGAACTAGAACAGTAAATTCTGTATAATAACACAGTTTTGCAGTTTAGACCTTGTACTCAAAGTTTAAATAAAGCTAAAATAAAACTTTTTTTTTCAAGATTTCACACTATGGAATGATCTTTTCAAAATCAGTTAAACCCTTTGCTTCCTAAAGCAGCAAACAGAAAGGGGAAAATATATTCTCATTTGTCACCAGTGAAGGCCACAGGGCTTTAGGAAAGGAAGGCACATGCTATAAATATAAACAGTATTAGGAAAACATACTGCATATATTTATTAGCACTAGTGATTTTCTAGCTGATTAACTGATATATGAAAACTTCATGAATTCCTGCAAACTAAATTATATGTCTCACAGATAGCATGGGCTAGTCAGACTTCTTATATCATCAATAAACTAAAAACTCCTATTAGTAGCCTAAAAATATTGAATTAATTCAAGAAGTATTTATCAAACACCTATTATATATCAAACTCTGTCCTAGGTGTTGGAGTACCAATTAAAAAAAAATCAGTACTTTCTCTCAAGGAATTTGTAGTCTAGAGAACACTTCTTGAGAAAGAATGACGATCTCTCAGACTAATAGAGACAGGATGGAGGGCTTCCAGGGTTTCCATATCAATATTAGAAGAATTATGGAGATGATCTTTCTAGTTAATGTTGTTTGTTTTGAAGTTTTGAAAATCTGATTCAAAACAGGGGCCTCCCTCCCAGAAAATATGCAAACACTAGAAGAGTTTCTAGAAGTTCACAGATTCCTAAAAGATGATCCATGTGTGTCTATCCCTGGATGCTGCTGCTGCTGCTGCTAAGTTGCTTGTCATATCCAACTCTGTGTGACCCCCTGGATAGACAGTTACAAATATCTGTTTTATTGCAATTAAGATCTTCTTGGTGCCACAAATGGATGCTATGCTTTGTATTAATAGTGAAGAACCCCTAGGTAGCTTCAAGAGACAACAGAGTTGGGAGGCTGATATTTTCTGAGTAGAAATACATCCTTTTAGGTAGACTTTAAGGACTGACCATAAGTCATTCAAAAGTCTAGTTAAAGCTATGGTTTTCCATATGTATGGATGTGAGATTTGGACTATAAAGCTGACTGCCAAAGAACTGATGCTTTTGAACTGTGGTGTTGGAGAAGACTCTTGAGAGTCTCTTGGATTGCAAGGAGATCAAACCAGTTAATCCAACAGGAAATTAGTCCTGAATATTCATTGGAAGGGCTGATGCTAAAGCTGAAGCTCCAACACTTTGGCCACCTGATGCAAAGAA
Organism: Cervus elaphus; assembly: GCF_910594005.1. Lineage (NCBI taxonomy): Eukaryota > Metazoa > Chordata > Mammalia > Artiodactyla > Cervidae > Cervus > Cervus elaphus. The sequence goes on from NC_057822.1 coordinate 40,516,108, forward strand.
CTGACTCATTGGAAGAGACCCTGATGCTGGGAATGATTGAAGGCAGCAGGAGAAGGGGACGACAGAGGTTGAGGTGGTTGGAATGGCATCACTGACTTGACAGACATGAGTTTGAGTAAACTCTGGGAGTTGCTGCTGGACAGGGAAGCCTGGCATGCTGCAGTCCATGGGGTCACAAAGAGTCGGACACTACTGAGCAACTGAACTGTATTGATGAGTATATCATTGAATCAACAAGTACCAGGCATTAAAAGGAAATCTAAAATATGTCAAAGACGTTGATACATAATCCCTACTCTCATCTATTTTACTACAGTGCAATCAATTCTCAACGACACAGAGGCTTTTTATCTACTATGTAGATTACCCATAACATGTTCTTCCCCTTTTTCTTTGCCTTTCCATTTTTATAGTCACCTGAGGACTCATTAGTGCTTCTACCAGAGGATGAGTAAAGGAAAGGAAAGGATATAAAATTTAAAAGGAGTCCATTTTCCTGCCTTTAAGTAGTTGGGGGAAGAAGACATAGCTATTACAAGGCTTGTATGTTATGTATTTCTACTATCCATATTCTCCTTGTTAATCTTACTGAAAATAATTAAGGACTGGTTCTAACACTCCTTGGAATGTTAAAATGACTGATGATTGTAGGAAATAATCATAGTAAACAAAATGAAGTGATGTAAATTCAGTACTAAGGAAAGATGAAAAACATACTTTCAAAGTCAGTTTCAGAGTCCCAAGAAGCATCAACCCACTGGGTAAATTTAGGAATGTAAACATTAGCTGCATGGACAAGGATCACAAATTATATCATAAGAAGGAGGTACAATATCCACATAATGGAATACTACTCACACAATGATACAGATGAATTGAAATGCATTTTGCTAAATGAAAGAAGCCAGATCCAAACGTATTGTCTGACTTTATTTATGACATACTGGAAAAGGCGAAACTATAGAGATAGAAAACAGATCAGTGATTGTCAGGAGTAGAGGGCTGAAGTTATGAATCTGTTGTATATCATGACCATGGATAAGTGACTCTTTGCACTTGCCAAAACTCCTAGAACTGCATACAACAGAGTGAATTTTACTGTATGTGTTTTAAAAACAACCAACCAAGATGTGGGGGGAACTCCAGATAAGAATACAACTATAACATGTGAACCTAGTTATATTATAAAACATTAACATAACCACATTGAAGGACTTGGGGGATAAAGGAACTAACCCAAGTAACACCGGAAAAAAATATTTTGACAGGATACTATAGGGATAAAGACAAAAAGGATTGTACACACCAAAAAGGACCTACTGTATAACATAGGGAACTCTGCTCAACACTCTGTAATAATTTAAATGGGAAAAGAATTTGAAAAAAAAGGTACAAGTACATGTTAAAAAATGTACATAAACACTGTACTCTGGTTAGTGCAGGGCCTGCCATTGTTCAGCTGCTTAGTAGTGTCTGACTCTTTACTGCCTCATGGACTACAGCATACTTCATGGCTTCCCTGTCCTTCACTGTCCCCTGGAGTATTCTCAAACCCATGTCCATTGAGTCAATGATGCCATCCAACCATCTCATCCTCTGTTGACCCCTTCTCTTCTGGCCTTCCATCTTTCCCAGCATCAGGGTCTTTTCCAATAAATTGGTTCTTGGCATCAGGTGGTCAAAGTATTGCAGCTTCAGTTTCAGTCCTTCCGTATGGTCCACCTCTCACATCCACACATGACTACTGGAAAAACCATAGCTTTGACTAGATGGACCTTTGTCTGCAAAGTGATGTCTCTGCTTTTAAATACGCTGTCTAGGTCTGTCATAGCTTTTCTTTCAAAGAGAAAGCATCTTTTAATTTCACGACTACAGTCATTGTCCACAGTGATTTTGGAGCCCAAGAAAATAAAAGTTTGTTACTGTTTCCATTTTTTCCCCATTTATTTGCCATGAAGTGATGGGACTACATGCCATGATCTTAGTTTTTTGAATGATGACTTTTAAACCAGCTTTTTTTTACAAGGGTTCAGTTCAGTTCAGTCACTTAGTCGTGTCCAACTCTTTGTGACCCCATGAACCACAGCACGCCAGGCCTCCCTGTCCATCACCAACTCCTGGAGTCCATCCAAACCCACGTCCATTGAGTTGCTGATGCCATCCAACCATCTCATCCCCTGTCGTCCCCTTCTTCTCCTGCCCTCAATATTTCCCAGCATCAGGGTCTTCTCAAATGACTCAGCTCTTCACATCAGGAGGCCAAAGGAACGGAGTTTCAGCTTCAACATCAGTCCTTCCAATGAACACTCAGGACTGATCTCCTTTAGATGGACTGGTTGGATCTCCTTGCAGTCCAAGGGACTCTCAAGAGTCTTCTCCAACACCACAGTTCAAAAGCATCAATTCTTCGGTGCTCAGTTTTCTTCACCGTCCAACTCTCACATCCATACATGACTACTGGAAAAACCATAGCCTTGACTAGACGGACCTTTGTTGACAAAGTAATGTATCTGCTTTTTAATATGCTGTCTAGGTTGGTCATAACTTTCCTTCCAAGGAGTAAGCGTCTTTTAATTTCATGGCTGCAGTCACCAACTGCAGTGGTTTTGGAGCCCCCCAAAATAAAGTCAGCCACTGTTTCCCCATCTATGTGCCATGAAGTGATGGGACCAGATACCATGATCTTAGTTTTCTGAATGTTGAGCTTTAAGCCAACTTTTTCACTACCCTCTTTCACTTTCATCAAGAGGCTTTTCAGTTCCTCTTCACTTTCTGCCATAAGGGTGGTGTCATCTGCATAGCTGAGGTTATTGATATTTCTCCCGGCAATCTTGATTCCAGCTTGTGCTTCCTCCAGCCCAGTGTTTCTCATGATGTACTCTGCATATAAGTTAAATAAGCAGGGTGACAATACACAGCCTTGATGTCCTCCTTTTCCTATTTGGAACCAGTCTGTTGTTCCATGTCCAGATCTAACTGTTGCTTCCTGACCTGCATACAGGTTTCTCAAGAGGCAGGTCAGGTGGTCTGATATTCCCATTTCTTTCAGAATTTTCCACAGTTTATTGTAATCCACATAATCAAAGGCTTTGGCACAGTCAATAAAGCAGAAATAGATGTTTTTCTGAAACTCTCTTGCTTTTTCGATGGTCCAGCGGATGTTGGCAATTTGATCTCTGGTTTTACAAGGGTGCTGCTTCTGCTAAGTCACTTTAGTCATGTCCAACTCTGTGCGACCCCATAGACAGCAGCCCACCAGGCTCCACCGTCCCTGGGATTCTCCAGGCAAGAACACTGGAGTGGATTGCCATTTCCTTCTCCAATGCATGAAAGTGGAAAGTGAAAGTGAAGTCGCTCAGTTGTGTCCCACTCCCAGCGACCCCATGGACTACAGCCTACCAGGCTCCTCCATCCATAGGATTTTCCAGGCAAGAAGTAGGGGTTAGCAATTATGAAACAACTTTATGTGTATATTAGAGTTGAATGAAGAACTAAATACATTATAGATAATGAAAGCCAGCCTTTTCACAGCATGAAAATGCAATTACAAATAAGGATGGGGAAGGTGACAGTGGACACTGTTGTGTTGGGTTAGGACTGGAGGTATCAGGATAAACACATGGTTTAAATGTGTACACAGACTTGGAAATAAATATGGAGGTATCTGTAGTCTAGTATGTATATAGACTTATTTATTTATTCATTCATTTACCTATCTATGTCTCTATTTATTTCCAAGTTCTGTCTGCTGAAACTATAGCAATGAGCACTTCAAGAGCCCAGATCTTGGTTTTTGAGTAGGATTCCCATAATAAAAGGAATCAGGCTGCCAAGGAGAGGTGGTTGATTCTTGGGGTATGGCAAGGAAAATATGAAATAATTCTAGAGCTTCTTATAGAACCAAAAAGAAAGAAAGTTCTCAGGAGAGCTTGGACAAATAAAAAGGGAATAGGAGCTACCCAAAAGAGTTCCCAGTAGTCAAAGGTGGAAAAATTTGAGCAACAAAATAATAACAGGACTGGGTAAAATAAATATCTGTGAATCTATAATGATATAAATAACTGAATAAATAAATTAATGGTAGAAGGAGAGAGGATAGCTCTTCATTAGAAAGGAATTCTAACTAGTGAATGTAGAAGGAAAGAATGAAGTAAAAACAATATTGGAAGACCAAGTAACAGTTGTTACTGATGGGGATCATGGATGGATGCTAAAATTAGTGGGTCAAAGTACGAGGAGAAATAGAATATTTACATAGTCTCAAAATATATCCCTGAGGGATGTGTCAATTTAAAGGGAAAAAATAGTAACTTTACAGTTAGAAATCCAGCAGATACCACCTTAATGGTATGATTAAGATGAATATCATTAATTACAAGATATTTTGACATTATGGACCCCCTGAGAAGGGCATGTCACTTCTGTGGTATTCTGGCCAAAAATACATAACTTGCATTTAATCATGATAATCATCAGAAACCCAAACTGAGGGATATTCTACAAAATCATGGATGAATACTTTTCAAGGCATCTAGGTCATGAAAGACAACAAAAGACTAAGGAACTATGCAGAACATAGGAAACCACAGAGACGTAAGAACTAATGCAATGTGGAATCCTGGACTGGACCTTGAAACAGAAAAAGAATATGGAAAAACTTTTAAAGTCCAAATAAGGTTTACTTTCCTGTAAGTTCTAAAATTATTTCAAAATAAATAGTTTTTTCTTCGGTGGGGGGAGAGAGGGGTGGTTTGTTTGCTTTTTGGCCAAGCTGAGAGGTATGTGGGAACCTGTGTCCCCTACAGTAGAAGCAGAGTCTTAATAGAAGCAGAGACTTAACCACTGGATGGCCAGGGAAGTTCCATAAGTTTTCATTTCTCTGCAGTAAATGTCCAAGAATGCAACTGCTGGGTCTTATGGTAATTGCATGTTTCTTTCTTTTTTTTTTTTGACCTCACATCTTGGGAGATCTTGCTTTCTCAATCAGGGATGGAACAGGTGCCCCCTACAGTGGAAGCACAGATTCCTAACCACTGACTCCCAGCGAAATCCCCCAAAACAAACAATTTTAAAATAAAAAGAAAGACAAGCAGAAGGTAAAGGATGATTAACAAAGGTGGGTAGAAGGAAATGTAGTTGATTTCATCCTTTTTTTTCTATTATTTCTTGAGGGATCTCTTATTCATCCATCCCTTTCCTATAATCAAAGGCAGACCTCCCCTAAACAGGAATTGGTAGATAGTCTATCTGTTTCTGAAACTTCCAGAAACAGGTTCACCTATTTCCCTCCCTTTCTAAAATATGCTGATCCATCTTGGACTTCTTTGCTGGGAATTAACTAGAGTCAAAATGAAAAGGAAGTGAAGCTAAAGCATAAGCAACGAAGGTGGGAATATTGGCATTAATGCCAGATGAGAGTATTAACCTAAAATAGTACAAAGATGTGACAATAAGGAGCAGAAATGGCTAAAATGGAAGGAGATAAATGATTAAATATACACAAGCCATAAATATACTGTAACTTCCAAACTCCCAAAGCTTTGGCATTGTCTACTTTGAACACTGCCCTTTTAGGAACTCACTATTTAGGCCATCTGTAATTAGTAGATCTATAATGAAAAACTTGATTTGACTGCTATGTATTGAAGAAAGGTAAATTTTAATAGTTGCCATTTTGAAAAAACATTGATTTTGAATTTTTTGTGTACACTATGCCACAAGTATGCCATAATCATTCACACATATTTTTTTAAAAAGCAAATGGATTCAAATATGAGACCTCACTTTAATACTTCTCAATTAAAACATGTAAGTGTGTGCTAAATCACTTCAGTCATATCCAACTCTTTGTAACCCTATGGACTGTTGCCCATCAGGCTCCTCTATCCACAGAGATTCTCCAGGCAAGAACACTGGAGTGGGTTGTCATGCCTTCTTCCAGGGGATCTTCCCCACCCAGGGATGGAACCCATGTCTCTTATGTCTCCTGCATTGGCAGGCAAGTTCTTTACCGCTAGTACCACGTGGGAAGCCCATATATTGAAGAGGCTACCATTTTTTTTCTTTGCCAATTACTAAAATTTGACATAGGAACTGCACAGGGTATAGAATAATGCAGTAGTCATTTGTGAAATTATACTTTAAAATAGTAATATAATAGTTGGTATCTTTTTGCCAGAATACTGGTTAAAATCAGATTCTATGATTGCTTTAAAAAAATTCCAAAAATCATTTCAGACATTGCCATATTCCTAGAGCTTGGGTACATTCTAAAATCATCCCTATAGATCTGCATGCACACATAGGTTTCACTCAATAGCATTTTTCAAAAGCTCAGGCCCACTGGAGACCAATGCCATGATGCTTTGGGAGGAGAGATCTGCCTGCCTGTCAATACAGCAGCTGTAAATTATAATCATGGATTGATTCCCTCTAACAGTTTTGGTGGTGGCAGGGATTTGAAGCAAAACCAGAGGCGGTTCAATGAATTTGTAGTGAGCTAGCTGAATTATGGAGCCTTTGAGAACAACCATTGCTCATATGCTTCAAATTCACTACAATTTTTCAATCAAAGTCGACGAGGATCAGTACTTGGCCTCTCAAACTCTCCTCCGTACTTTCCCTGGGATGTTTTTTTCATGGCCTCCTGCTTCAAGACTTTGAAGCGATCCGCCGATAACTCCTAACTACAGCCTATCAGCAGCTGCCTTAGTAGTACCCTGAGATCATTCTCTTATCCTCTTATCGTTTAAAAAAAAATCTTGTCTCTTTTCTACTACCTCCCAGCCCTCTGAGCACTCACAAGCTGTTCCCCAGAAGCCACATCTGGATGATCTCTGAAAACATAGAAACACCCCAGCATGGAACTCCCATTTAGCTTTCCTATTCTGAATACAAACAGGTCAGCCTTGGGGCTTCTTGGTAAAACAAAGAAAAATGAAAGTCAGGTTTGAAACCTTCCTAAGGGTGGTGGCTCTCTCCAGGGCCTCTGATAGGCTCCGATCTCTTTGTTCAAATCTCTTTGTCTGCCTGGGTTACAAAGACCTTTACATTGGTTGATTGATGGGTTACACTGTACTGTTAAGGAATTCCAATGCATCCTCTCTTCCTGGCTTTTACATTTTAAATATGGTAAAACCATAAACAAATGCTAAACCCTTGATTCTTCAGCAAGGGATTTTAGAGGTTTGCAAGTGGTGTAAGTTGTTTGTGAGTGAGGAGAGTGGGGATGGTGAGACAGTGATCCAGAGGAAGACATATTTTATTTCTAAAATTGAATTACACTAATGTGACCCTGGCCTTGAGGTCAAAGGGATTAAAGGGTCCCAGAGTTCTGTGGGTTCTCAGGTTATCTGTGAAAGACATGAGTCAGGGGTGCCCACCTCGCTACTGAAATTGGAGACTTGGAGCTCCTTTCCTCTGAACAAAGGGTATAAACTGAGGACCTCCTACATCGCCTTGCATGTTCACTCAGGTATTGGTTCTTTCTCTTCTCTCTCTCCCGTCCCATCCTTACTTTGGACATCTTTTTCTACCTATCTCACTCTTAATCCTGGCAATCACAGCCCTTGGTAGTGTTCCAAACTTCTATAACCATGAAGAGCTTATTAAAAATGGACTCCAGGACCCACACAAGCTTTGCATCAGAATTTCCAGAATGAGAATCTATATTTTAGGACTTCCTTGGCAGTCCAGTGGTTAAGACTCTTTGCAGTTACTGTAGAGGGCACAGGTTCAACCTTTGGTGGTATAGCTAAGATCCTGCATGCCAAGTGATGTGGCATAAAGGAAGAAAAAGAACCCTAGCAAGTATGGGTAATACTGACCTCTGGACTATCCATTAAACTTTTTCTTCTTACTGTAAAATAGCAATTTCTTAATTCTTCACTGAAACTTTCCCCCAAACCTTTTTTCTCTTAACTGAAACTTCACTTCACTTGTGGCGCTCACAAATGGGAGCTGCGAATTCTCCCAGTTACCCTTCTAGTGTTCTTATTTCATAAGCTTGATGTAATGTGTGCAGAAAAGGTCCAAAATGTCCTAAATGCTTGATTAACATTAGCTATTATTTTCATCTCTGGGCCTGGAGGACGTTCCAGCATTTTCCTGCTTCTACTACTTAGACAGCTACTTCCAGACTTTAAAGAACAAAACCAAAGAGAGAACAGACCTCCTCTCCATCCTCAATGCAGACCTCTCCTGCCTCCAGGACTCCCAGGAACTCACACTGGGGTTTCCCTAGGCTCTCCACCACATCTATAAAGCTACAGGCCATGCCCACAAAGTTACAGAGCACACCCACCTCCAATTCACTTCCCTGTCTTGGAACTGCTCAATACTGATTGTACTTCTCCCCCCTCAGCTCTCATTTATATTCTCCGTGGCAGTGAATCCAGATTTCATGCTGCCATCAAATGGCATGGAAACCACTTGCTTCTCAGTGGCCTGTGGTACTTGAATGCATCAGCCATGATTTCCCTTAAAGCCCCTTTATCACCCTCAGATTTATCTACAGCAAGGAGCAGCTCACCCAAGCTGATGCCCCATCCTCTGCCCCCCCACCCCCCCAGTCCCTCTTGTCTCCAGTTCTCTCTCCTCTTGCTTTGCTTGCTTGTCCCCAGGTCTCGCACATCAGTGCCACTCGGGTTTCTCCCATGTTACCTGGGGTGGTAACAGCTGCCCCAGCCTCTGCGGCCCAACCCCGCCAACTGCTGCTTTCATTGCTTCCTCACCTCCTACGTGTTCGCCGACTCACTCCTCAGTGTGGTGAGTTCACACTGTGGACTCTGCCTGCTTGGCTATCCAGCAGTCTCTAGTTATCTGGGGGCCTTCCGTGTTGCGCAGCCCTCCAACCTGCTTTCTCCTTTGGCAAGTGGAGATAACTATCAAACCAGTGCTCTGTAACAGCCTAGAGGTGTGGGATGGGGTGGGAGGTGGGAGGGGACATACATATACCTATAGTTGATTCATACTGATGTATGGCAGAAACCACCACAATATTGTAAAGCAATTATCTTCCAGTCAAAAATAAATTAAAAAAAAGGAAAAGACATCACAGGATTAGACAAAGTTAAATGAGATAATATATGCTTAAGTGCTTGCAGTAGCCTCCAGCACACAGAAAGCACTCAATAAGCATCTGCTCTAATCTCTGGATTTTACCTCAGGGAATTTTTTTTTAATTTTAATTTTAAAACTTAATTTATTTCAATTGTAGGATAATTACTTTACAATATTGTGATTGCTTCTGCCACACATCAACATGAATTGGCCATAGGAATACATGGGTTCTCCCCATCCTGAAATCCCCGCATGCCTCCCTCCCCACCCTGTTCCTCTATGTTGTCCCAGAGCAATGGCTTTGGGTGCCCTGCTTCACGCATCAAACTGCCACTGGTCATCTGTTTTACATATGTATACGTTTCAATGCTATTCTCTCAAATCATCCCAGGCTCTCCTTCCCCCACTGAGTCCAAAAGTCTGTTCTTTATATCTGTGTCTCCTTTGTTGTCCTGCATGTAGGACTGTCAGAATCATCTTTCTAAATTCCATATATATGTCTTTGTATACAGTATTTGTCTTTCTCTTTCTGACTTACTTCACTCTGTTTAAGTATAAAGGCTCTAGGTTCATCCACCTCATTAGAACTGACATGGATGCATTCCTTTTTTATAGCTGAGTAATATTCCATTGTGTATATGTAGTTCTTATATCTACTCCCCTAGCAAAGATCACAGGCTTTCCTGATGGCTCAGTCGGTAAAGAATCCACCTGAAATGTGGGAGACCTGGGTTTTATCCCTGGAATGGGAAGATCCCCTGGATGAGGGCATGGCAACCCACTCCAATATTCTTGCCTGGAGAATCCATAAGGATTCAGAGAAGCCTGGCGGGCTACAGTCCATGGGGTCGCAAAGAGTCAGACACGACTGATGACTAAGCACACACACAGCAAAGATCACAGAGGACTCCTGTGGTACATTTTCAGACCTTACCCCGTAAAATCAGCACTCTAAGCTTTGTCAAAGTCTCTCATTGCTCACAGAGAAAGTTCTCTTGTCATGCCTATGTTTCTGTCTTTTCGTCCTTACTGTTCATAAGGTCTTCTTTCTCCCCTTTCTCCCTTTCAAACTAGGACCTAAAACAAGACATCTCCACCAGTGTGTCCAGATGCTCCACAAACTCTAGTAAAAGAATTTATTATCTTTCTCTCCGAGCCCTTTCCCCTCCTCCTTTGTAGTCTACCACAGCACATTTGGGGCTTCCCTTGTGGCTCAGCTGGTAAAGAATCCGCTTGCAATATGGGCGACCTGGGTTCGATCCCTGGGTTGGGAAGATCCCCTGGAGAAGGGAAAGGCTACCCACTCCAGGATTCTGGCCTGGAGAATTCCATGGACTGTATAGTCCATGGGGTCGCAAAGAGTCGGACACAACTGAGCGACTTTCATTTTCACAGCACATCCCCAATTTCCTATATTACAAACATAGAAATTTCCTCTCTGTTCCCTCTCTTTGTCAGTGCCTTTCAGGTTTTCCATCAGTCTCCTGCTAACTAGATGTCTTGCCACAACTCTCTCCTGTTCTAGTCCATTCACCACATAGCCCTCAGAGAATTCACGCTAAGAATATTTATAAATGTGTATGAGTACTGAAGTCTTGATCCAAGTTCTCCGTTCGCTCCATACTGTCTCTGAAATCAAGTTCAAACCCTTGATCTTCACACAGAAGGCTCTTCTCAGCCTTTCCTCAACTCACTTCTTTAGCCTTATTTTATACTACTCTCTCAAGAAATGAATGAATGAATGAGTAAATGAATAAATGAGGTTTTCATCTCTAAGGTCACTTGAAATCAGGAATATACCTCAATTATCTGTGTCTCTTACATTGTACTGGGTTGGCCAAAAAGTTCATTTGGGAAACCCAAATGAACTTTTTGGCCAACCCAATATCCCACAGTGCTTTGCCCACTGTGAATGTTAAATAATAATTTCTAATAAATACATACAAGAAGCTTCACTTTGAGGAAAATACGATTCAGCAGAGTTGGATAAGACAAATACTAGGGTGAAATTTAATACCGAAACTGATTATAAGTACAAGAAAACTAAGAGAGGAGGAAAATTGAAAATTCTATTTGGCCATGTAAAGGTATTCCTAATTATATTATGGGATTGCCTGTGTCAACATTTACTATTCATGTCTAATTACCATAAAGAGCCATTACACTTTTGCATATAATGAAATGTATTACATTAATTTAATTTTTTACTCCCTTATAAAATAACTATTTATCATTTATGCTCAGTCTTCTTTGCATTTTGTGCTCAAGCCTGGTGATCTACCCAACGTTTGAAGAATTAGAAGAAATTCTTCCCTAAAATTTTCATGGTCTGATTCTTTTTACTTTTATACTTTTAATCTACTTTTTTTGCACAAACTAAACACTGTCATAATAAAGGACACTAATTAAATTCTGTTGCCACCACTTGATGGAGTATTACACAGCCATTTAAAAATGATGGATATGAGAACTATAGGAATGTGTAAACTTGGCTATGATGTCATATGAAATAAAAGCAGAAAACAAATTTACATGCAAAATAAGGCAATATATAGGATAAAAAGCTAAAAAATAATTAAGGTGGTATTGTTATAGGGATGGATTATGGGGAAGGAGGTATCTTCTATTTTATTTTCCCCCAGTTTTCTGTAATGTGGTTATATTAATTTCAAAAGGAAAAAAAAAAATAACACCCCGAAACTGTCTTCTTACTCTTTTGTCACTAAACCTCTCTTTAGCTTCCTGGTCTTCTATTTCACATTTTCCCCACATTAAGACTCTCAAAGGACATATTTTCTGACCCCGAAGTAGCCACTAGTCACATATGGTTACTGAGCACTGGAAATGTGCCTAGTCCAAATTGAGATGTGCTGTAAGCAAAAAATAAACAATATAGTTCAAGAACATGGTTTAAAAAAAAATACAAAATACCTAATTGATAGTTTTTCTATTAAGTATACATTATATTCATTTACTAGGGCTGTCATAGCAAAGCACCATAGACTAGAAGGCTAAAACAACAGAAACTAATTTTCTCACAGTTCTGGAAGCTAAAAGTCTGAGACGAAGGCATCAGCAAGGCTGGATTCTTCTGGGGCCTCTCTTATTGGCCTGTAGGTGACTATCATCTTCCTGTCATCATATGATATCCCTGCTGTGTGTAGCTGTGTTCCAGGTTCCTCTCCGTGTGAACACACCAGTCACACAGGATGAAGCTCCCTCAAATGGCCTCATTTTTAACCTCTTTCAAGACCCTGTATGCAAATATAGTCACCATATTCTGGGAGTTTGGGCTTCAACAAACATATTTTGTGGCTACAACTGAACCATAACACATATCCAAATGATAATATTTTGGATATATTTGGCTAAGTATAATATTAAAATAATAAAAGACTCTCATAAAGATCACTATTAATGGTTATTCTGCCTCTTACCTGGACATGCTGAGTAAATATTAATTATGAGAAAAGTTTATAGGAGACAGAAGAAAATAGAGGCTTGAAAACAGATCCCAAAATAGACTTGAAAATAAAATTTAATACTACAAAAAATTGAAATGACTAAATGTTACATCTTTTGAGCATGCAGAAATAATAATCTCATTACATGATCTATCAGAACTAAGGGATGGAACTAAGGGGAAGGCATTTACTTAACACACTGATAGAAGGCAACCTCAGTGGATTTAAACAGGATCACAATTATCAATCAGAATAATCATCAATGCTCTCAAGGCCTAGATATTAATTCTTCTTATAGCATAAAAGTATCCAATGTAACTGAGGGTCAGAAATATTGCCAAGGAGTTAAGACTTCTGCTTTATTCCTTTTTGATATTCCTTTACTTTTTTTGTAACAAAACTTTAACATTTTTGATTATTTAATTCATACTTGATTTTCCTTCCATTTGAAATGGCTTGGAAGATTGAACTGAAGCTCTTTGAATTCTAATGTTTTGTCTCTTGCTTCTGGAAGAGACATGGGAAAGGCAATAGCAGAAAGAGCAAAAAAGCACATCATAGTCTACTGCTGTGAAAAAAATGTTCTAAGAGATATTTCTTCTCCATAAAATATTTCACAACTTAAGGAATCATCCTTCTGTTCCAAAATGAACAGGTGTCTGCTGAGTGCATCAGGATCAGAGTGATGAAGAGAGCTGGTTTTCTGATCAGATCTTTTCTTGCTTCTGAAATGGTGTGGGATGAAGATTTTGTTTTCATCTTCTGATTCCCCCTGGAGAATCAGATAAACATCTAGCACCTTGATTTCTATCCTGGTATCTAGAACTGACCACCTATGCCTGTTTATCACATAGGAACTTGGTCCTTCTAACAAAGGTTCTCACTCAGAAAGAAAAACAAAATTTTTTAAAATGAAGAAAATTATGTTATTTAAAAGGCTATTAAATTTTATCCAGTATGGGTAAGAAATAAATTCTGAGTCATTTAATCAATAAGACTATATAAAAAGGGAGGAAACTTTATAGGAACTCAAGTCTTTCCTCTTATATTCTCACAGTCCTCATTTTCCAATTCCTTACCCTTTAGATTCATTCATATTTGAAAATAGGTCTTACAGTTAAATGACTGGGATGGGAATAGATGTTCCCTTCAAAAACATATACAACTTTCCAGTAAATCTAAGAAAAAAATTATTCAGGAATATTAAGTCATTAGGGAAATGCAAATCAAACCATCAGAAGACACCACTTCAAACCTACTAAAGTGGCTATGGCAAAAAGACAGAAAATAACAAATGGTGAAGATGGGAAGAAATTAGAACTTTAATAGACTCAGTACAAATGTAAATAGGTGTAGTTATTTTGAAAAACAGTTTTGTAGTTCTTCAAAACATTAAACTTAGAGTTACCACATGACCTAGTGATTCCACTCCTCAGTATATACCCAGAACAAGGAAAATACATTCATACAAAAATTTGTACATGGATATCCATAGCAGCATTATTTGTAATAGCCCAAAGCGAAAACAACCCAAGTGGCAATCAACTGGAGAATGGGTAAACAAAGTGTGGTACTTATCCATACAGTGAAATATTACTCAGCAATAAAAAGGAATGAAGTACTGATACCTGTTACAACTGTGATGAACCTTGAAAACCGTGTGTTAGGTGAAAGAAGACAGTCACAAAAGACCATGCAGTGGATGATTCCCTTTACATGAAATATCCAGAACAGGCAGATAGACAAAGACAGGAAATAGGTTAGTGGTTGCCCAATGCTGGGGAGGGGGCTGGAGGGTACTGCTAACAGGTACAGGGTTTCTTTTGAGGGTGATATAATATTCTAAAATTGATTATGGTGACGACTGCACAATTCTGTGAATACATTAAAAGCCACTGAGCTGTATGCTTTACATGGGTGAACTGAATGGCCTGCAACCCATATCTTAATAGAACTGCTCTTCCCAAAATTAAATGACTGGGTTACTATGAAGTTTAAGATTTTTAGAAGCTAAGATCTAAAATGAAAAAACTGCAAAAAAACTTTCAATACGGTTACTTCCTCCAGAGGCTAATCCTAGAGTATATGAATATATACATAAATCAAGCCCTGACTCTGATTTTCAAATTTCATGCCAAAACAGTAGCCAGTCAATAAACAACAAGGACTGTACCACAACTACAAGCTGCTTTTGAGTTCTCCAGACCATAGCTCAAAACTCACAAGAATCTGTCCATCTACCATATTTAGTAAATTCAACCACCAGAAAGAGTTGGCCCTATACATAGCAAGTTTCATTGTGTGTGGTTATTTATACTTTATTATGTTAACATGTTAAATTTACAATGCCAAGGTGAAGGCTGAATTATTTGTGGCTTTGCTCCATGTTAGATATTAAAACTGAATATTCATTTCTCTCTGGACACGTTGATGTTTGCTAATAGAGTCTTGCTAATAGAGTGATGGAAGACAGTCTCATTTTTCTGAGATGATTTTCAATTATAAGAGTAAAAATCACTAGAACATAGATCTATGATTAAGGATGTCAGGCACTTGATCTTGGTAGGATAAGGTGTCAACAGAAAAGCTAGGCAGCACGATAAAAGTTAGGTGGGGGGACTTTAGAAATACCAAGGTGCTCACAGCTGTTCATCCAGGGGTACCTGTGGTTGAAATGATGTAAGAAATAAGGACTGCAGACCACCCACAAGCTTGAAGCAACACGTGACAACTCATACATGGATATAATTATTTTTAAGTAGATGGTTGCCATGCCAATGCAAACAATACCTTATTACCCACTTCACCATTGATAGATTTCAGTAAGTAATCAAGATGACAGAATGCACTTAAAGTGCTCTTTTCCTCAAAGTTAAAAGTACTGCTGTTCTCTGTCAATATTTTCAGAAATTCTTAAGTAATAGCTTGAATTCAGTTTTCAAGATATAGGTTCCCCCTACTCAACCCAAGAGCAATCCTTAGCAGCAGAAGCATCAAGAGAAGGACAGGATGAACTGAGTCTCCCTCTGGGCAGTTGGTGATTCCACAAGGTCGGTTATGAGCAGCAGGGAGTAACTCCTTGCTCCTCCTCCTACTTTTTTTCCTCCTGTTTGCAGTCATCCCTCCCTTCCTCAAAAACAGTGCTTATTGCTTATTATTCCATGCTGGTCCAGGATAAGTTTTTACCAAGTAGCAACACAATAAGAAAAACAAGTACAACTCCACTTCAGGAAAGTCTAACTCCATTTGTTTAATTTGAAGAACTCTCCCACATTCTATGATTATATCTTTCCTATTTTGTTAATACTTAAATGTGCTTTTCTTTATGAAACACTGATTATAGCAAATGGGGAGCTTTGTTTATGCTTTTACTTGACAAAATAAAAACTTGGTTGCCTTATGGTGACCTCTATTTTTATAACACTGATTAGCCTGTGGAAAGTCTGGGAGCTACTCTTCTAGAAAACAACATATAATTTTAATTTCACCACATCATTAAGACAACTAGAGAGCAAGAGCAAAATGAAAAATGACTAAGTGTCTTCCGTCTTTTTCTCCCTACAGACCTTTTCCTTGTTTGCAAGGTTCTCCATGCCACTCTGAAGGCACATCCTCAGGGTATTGAAGAAAAGATGTTCTTGGGAGCAGTCCAGCAGGAAGCACTCAAGGGACAAAATCTCTAGGAGTTCCCATAAGCCAAGAGAAGTTAAGTCTATGGTATAACTTGCTGCTAATGACTAGAGCTCATTTATTGCCTGTTTATTTTAAAAGCATCTAATTTCTACAGGCATATCTCAGAGATATTGTAGGTTTGTTCTAGACCACCATGATAATATAAATATCACAATAAAGTCATATCAATTTTTTTTGTTTTCCCAATATATATAAAAGTTGTTTGTACTGTACTCCAGTTTTTAAAGTATGCAATAGCATTATGTCTAAGGAACAATGTACATACCTTAATCTAAAAAATATTTTGTTGCTAAAAAATGCTAACCATTATTGGGCAACTCAGGGTTGCTATAAACCTTCAATTTGTAAAAAACAAAACAAAACAAAAAAACACAGCATCTTGAATTGCAATAAAGGAAAGCACAATAAAACATGGTATGCCTATATTTTATTCTATGCCATTTCATTAGGTAAGGAATTAGTGCCACAAAAATTTTTGCTTCTCAGCTAATACATTCCAGCCTCTGTCCAAGGTGGTAAGGATATAAAAGTTAAGCCCTTAAATAGCACAGTGCCCCACAAGGGAAGTCATTGACTTCCCTGGTGGCTCAGACGGTAAAGTGTCTGTCTACAATGCAGAAGACCTGGGTTCAATCCCTGGATCAGAAAAATTCCTGGAGAAGGAAATGGCAACCCACTCCAGTATTCTTGCCTGGAAAATCCCATGGGCAGAGGAGCCTGGTAGGCTACAGTCCATGGGGTCGCAATGAGTTGGCTACAGCTGAGTGACTTTACTTTCTTTCCACAAGGAGAAAGTTATACAAAAAATTATCAATACACTGTGATCTGAATAGAGGAAGGTAGGAGCACATAGGTGTCACTGAGTAAGCTGAAGAAGCCTTTATGGGGGGAATGGAGGGCTTGGCAGGGCTCTTAAAAAAGGAGAATGATTTTTATTTCAACTCTGTTTTCAAGAAACAGTTTCAGACTGAAGAAACAGAATTTGCACCTGGAGAAAAACTTCAAGATGTGATGAGATAAGAAGACAGGGATCAGATAATGGAGAAGGTCAGAGTCTATCTAAAGAACTTACATTTCACCCTGTATGTGGAGGTGAACTATGGTAGATGTGCCGTGACCACTGGAATTGAGAAAGATCATTATTACTGTCAGCTGGAAGATGGAATAGAAAGGAAAGATGTTGGGTGTTGGTAGACCAGTTGGGCCCCTAGATGTGGGCAGGCCTAGCCCAGGTGAGATAAGTATATTGAGTTAGTAGAATAATGGTGGTTGGTAGCGGTAGCTGGGATACCCAGCCTATGTAATATAGTAAGAACTGGATATTGAATAGAATCCAAAGTCACAATTTGTCCATGCTAAATTTCTTCATAGGCAGTGCATGTTAATACTAACATATTTCACACTGTCAGTTGATAGCTGCATACTTTCTAAACCATCTAATTTCTCTTGCAGCCACAGAAGAGAGGGCAAGCGCTTGAGTAGGTAAAGCCGTAACTACACTTGAAATATGCAACAGAGTCTCATCAAACTTAACAACACAAGAACTCATGTTTTAGAGTGTTTTGCCAGGAGAAAGAACTGAAGTGTGGGCTATGGAGCACACTAACTTCTGATTCATTCCCTGAGTCCAGAGGAAGACAAGCGATAAAGGAGAGTTACGAGAGCTCTTTGACATTATGGGGTGTTTTGTTGTGGTTGTTTTTTTTTTCACCCAAGCTTCCCGCATTGAGAAAGACGCACAATTTGCATTACAAGCAGACACAGTGCCTCTCCAATGGTGATGGCAGGCCTAAGAGTCAAATGTTCCGTAAGTACTTTCGAAATATGAGAGGTAATCAAAGGTAAGACCAGAGTCATTACATTAGCTTTGTAACTGAAGTGTGTGATTGTCTATTTTTTCGATTTGAATTTATTTTATTTTCTAAAATTTTAACATGATAATAAGAGATATCCATATATGCTACAGAAACTATTTTTTCGATTTGAATTTATTTTATTTTCTAAAATTTTAACATGATAATAAGAGATATCCATATATGCTACAGAAACTGTCTATTTTTTTCGATTTGAATTTATTTTATTTTCTAAATTTTTAACCTGATAATAAGAGATATCCATATATGCTACAGAAACTATTTTTTTCGATTTGAATTTATTTTCTAAATTTTTAACCTGATAATAAGAGATATCCATATATGCTACAGAAACTTTAAAAGACTTAAAAAAAAGTTTCAAGTAAAAGCATAAAGGCCCTTATTATTTTATAACTAATATCCCACCAATACTAGTGTATTTCACTCCCAGAATTCTATTTTCTTGCATAAAGACATTTGAAATCAGGCTACGGATACAGTTTTTTTTAAATACTTATTTTTCCATATAAAGCATTTCTCAGGTAAGCAAATATTCCTGAAATTAAAAATTTTTACCAGCTCCACAGTATTCCATCATTTGGACATACCAAATTATTGTAATGAATCCCCTCATGTCAGATAATTACGTTGTTTCCAGTATTTTACTAATATAAATAAATACCTCAGTGACAGTCCTTATTTATAAATCACCTTACCAAACTATAATAATTCAATTGTGAAAGTTTTAACATTAAAGTAACAAAAGGAATAAAAAAGTAAAGGATGAACTGACAACTATGTAAACTCAAACACTCTGTACATAAAGAAAATACCCCGGAAAAATAGCAATGAACTGGGAGAAATGTTGAACTTCTTGTGAAACTTTTAGGCAGGTCTCAGGACAAACCCACTTAAATGGTAATTGTGCAGTTGGTTATTTGGAGGGTCAAGATGGATTTTGCCACTGCAATGTTTACTGATTGGCCAATTACTAATATTCCAAGTCCCCGTGTTTATCATAGGGCTAGAAAGCACCTTAAAAGCCAATCTAATCCTTTGAGAGGCTTTTAGGGCTGCCTGCTCTAAACCATCTCAGACAGATGGAATCTACATTGTTTTTAAAGGTCTCTAGATAAGAAGATTCCATAACCTCTCTTGATAACTATTCCAGCTTTAAGAGTTGTATTGTCAGGAAATTCTCTCTTTTATCTAGCTTAAATCTCCTATGCTTTGGTTTAAGTCTGTTTCCTTCCACTCCTCTCTCCTCATTTAGAGGGGAATGGAAATCATCTGATTACCACTGTTTACAGAGAAACTCATCACATAAACACCACTAGCAGAGGATTATTATATTTTTTCTTAGCTTTCTCTTCTCTCCACGATGTAACCCTGGTGCCTTCATCTTTGAAGACTGTAGGTCCTAACTGATTTACAAATCACTGAAGCATCCTCACGGCACTCTTTTCAAATGTCTCCAAATTTTATGAGTTTTACACAGCTCAAATCATTCATGAAGATACAAGGCACTAAAAGTAGATATCAGTGAAGGTTTTAGAGGCAGAGAGATCATTTTTCTAAAAGCCACTGCTTTCACCGAGGAGTTTTAGGAGAGCTCAGACTTCCTGGTAGACAAAGATGTTGGGGGATGCTCATAATAAAGAAGAGGATGGCTATGTGAAACCACAGGTTCTGTCGTTAGCTTCTCAGACTGAATGTGGTGGTTCAGCTTCCAGACCCTTAGGGATCATGACAGCAACTAAAAGCTAGACCCAGTTATTGCTGGTTGATTACAGTACACCATCAACCAGTCATTAGCAAGGAAACCACAGGGCCCCAGGGCCACCTCAAATGCCCTGAAGTGTACAGACAAAATTTCAAAAAGATGTGGAATCCATATGGTTAGTGACTCAGTGTTAGATCTCCAGGTTGTCTCTGTCCATTCAGGATCACAGTTTATAAAAGAAAAACTGTGAATTCAGCATTGAAAGAAAACAGATTTGAGTGTCATCTGTATGCTGACAGGCAGCACGATAAGATAAAGAAATAACCTGGAAGCTAAGAGAGCTGTGTTCTGGCATTAGCATCGCCTCTCAGTCATGCTGTGACATTTCTATTCCTCTGGGTCCCCACGTGTAAAAGGCAGGGAATCACAGGATCTTTTAAACTCTTCCGAAAAAGACACTTCATAAATATAAGCTGCGGTAATAACCACTGATAGAACAAAACATTAGGTTGTCAACATATATAAGCAGGGAATTCTTCACCGCTGCCTATTTAAGCACTGCACAGCACATTCAAGAGTTGAGTCAACACTTGATTATTAGCCTATGGGGATTATTCAGGAAAAATTTTAAATTCTAATTCCTCCAACTCCAAAATATGAGTTCTTTCTCCTTTCCATCACTATATGGGTGCTTGTGGAATTTAAAATTAATTGTAAGCTTCCAGAGTTGAATATCATGAGGAAAGGAAAACGGGAATTTAAGCGAATTCTACAGAGTTGCAGGTGAATAAAGATAGAGAGACAGACAGACAGACGGGGACAGATGCATAGATAATCTCTTGCTTTACTGGCTGGACTGATTGTGGCCCTGACTTCTTCCCACTGTGTCCAGCCCAGAAGACCTGGCCACTCTGCGTGCTCACTCTCCCTCTGTGCTGCGCTTGCTCAGTTGTGTCCACGTTGCCTCTACCTCTTTCCAAATCCTATTTTCAAATACTACTGAATTAGCACCCCGTGATTACTATGCGCGGTCATAGAGCAAAATGTCACTTTTCTTCAACAGAGTTTATTAATTTATTCAAAGACTATCTTAAATACATCAGTGTGAATAATAAGAGGAAAATAACAAATGACATGAGTAACAACAAACTACACTTGGAATGCCTTTCCTTCTGGAAAGATAAATGCTCCTCGTTGTCTCTAAGACGCCTGGGCACAAAGATTAAGTCCCCAAAGAAGATACATTTAATGAAAGCCAACTATCATTAAGTTTTTCTTTTCTTTTTTTTTTAAATGATATTAATTATGTTTTTCCCTTTTCTCTAGATTAAAAAGAAAAAGTTTTTGAGCAGACATAGCCCTGATGTGATACCTGGAGGGCGGCGAGAAGGGAAAGTGAGCATGTTGTCTACAAAATAGTTCGATGCTATGCGGCGAAGAAGAACGTTTTGACCTGCGAGGCTACAGCAGACTTTCTATGAGAGGTCTTGGAGTGAAAAAGATTTAAAAACTACCAATAGAGTGAACAGCATTCCATGCTTCTTGGGAAATGAGTATGTGTGAGTAGGTATTATAATTAAACTAACTGCAGACTTCTGTCAGTGTAGCCACGGCCACTTGACATTCTTACCTAGCCGATAAGTGTCTTCGTTCCCAGAGCCCATGTTAAGTGTTGAGGGAATTCGTGGCCCCTCTTGAAGCATCCATATACTTCATTTAAGCGTACTCCAGTTAACAATAAAAATCACACTCTGCCTTGTAATACGATATTCAAGAGTTGCAAACAAAATGAGGCTTTGCTTTGGAGAGGGCTAATGCCTTGAGCTGCCTCCACACAAATAAAAGATGGAGAGGATTAAAGTCTGGGAGATTACCAGCTTGGTCCAAGCCTGTTTGACAGGTTGGAACCTGAGAATTTGACTGCATCAAAATGCAAAACAAATGCTGTTTGTCACCTGTAACAAGGAGCACTCAGATGTAATAATTTCGAGGCTTGAATAATAGGGGACAAAAGAAAACAGTACTCTGGGGAACGCCAGGTCTCTTATTTACGTCATGGCTAACAAAAAAGAGAAGTGAGACAGGGAGATCCTGAAAATGAACGGTTCTTGAGGAAGTTCATGCAGGAAATTGCTAACCTGTGGGGCTTTACAATCATGAAGCTTGGTCTGAAGTTCCGTTTATTCAGCTCTGAATGTCTACGAGTGCCTTAACTCCTGAAAGTCAATGAACAAATGCAAAATACTATTCCTCGTTCTGTTTTGTTTTTTTTTGGCAATGGCTGATGTACTTGAAAATTTTTAAGAATTCCATATTTCTACTCCATTTTAGAACTGACAGATGCATTTGCCTCCCAGGAAGGCTTGTGCTGTGTGCACAAGATGGGCTGGGAGACAGGAGGGAGAGAGGCTCCAGAAAAGAGGCAGATTTTGCTTCTCTGTCTTTGCTCGCTTTTCTAAAGCTGAAATCTAATTTCTGTGCACTTATACCCCCTGCTTTGCCTTCTTTGCCAAGAGATACTGAGAATTGACTGTGTATACAGCATCATATTAAATGCTTTCCATGTCTTACTTCCTTTAATTGACCCTTTCCTACCATTTTTACATTGGTAGATCCTGGTAGTTAATGATACCAGTCTTGGGAAAAGCCATGAAATTTGCCGGTGAGGCCCCCTTCCTCACCAATGCTCACCATCCTACTGCTTGGGCTTCTCATCAAGGCATCCCATTGTGGTGGCCCTTCTGGGGCAGGTCTGTGTTCCAGAAGTTCCGTGATGGCCCTGACTTGTGTTAAATCTTTCCTGATTCCTGGTCCCTGAGTTCTCAGCTGAGCCCGAGGTGATCTCACAGCCTAAAGGAAAGTAACTTGTCAGCTGTTGCCGACAGCTCCTTGTATCCAACTGGCAGGGAACACAGCACTGAAACAGCAGTTTTCAGGACCCCGTGCAGGGCAGGTTGCTCTTGGGGAGTCTTAAGTACCACAGTGTTGGCAAGGGTTAGAGACTCTCTCAGTGCCAGTAGTTGGTGCCAGTCGACCTCCTTCCCCCACATGTATCTACGAGGCAGGTTGTTTTAGACCTGTCTAGTGCTGTCATGCATGTGGTCCTGCAGTGCTTGGGAATCATAGCATTTCTTGAGAGAAGAGCTCCATCACCAGGAATCTAGTGTAGAGGCACAGTGGAGGGGCAGAAGGCAGAAGGACTGGCTTCTCATTTTTCTGCTCTGCTACCTTAGGCAGGCCATTTATTCCCCTCTGTTCTCCATCCATCCAATGTCAAATACAATAATCATTCATTTTTGAATTTATGTTGCATAAACTAGCTAGTGTGAGCTAATGAAGGTGACCACTTCGACAAGTTGAAAGTATGTAAGTATAAGCTACTGATATGATTAAACTTACAGACCCTGGTTGTGTCTAAACAGACTACCTAAGAGACTATTAATCTCCAAATTCAGATGGTATGGAAAATTAACAAAAAGGGGGCTAGGGCTTTTTCATTTATGACCTGGTTTGTCAAGATGCCCTCTGAGCACACATTCTGTGCTCTGCCTACTTCATTACTGTTTGCTTACCTGAGTTATAGCATGACTTATTACAGTTACAGTTATGACTGATTGAGATGAGGCATATAATGTTATTTAACCATAAATTTGTTACAGAACCTATTGAACATGAAGTCAAAGTAAGTTATGATTGAACAACAGAAATAAATAGTTATAAGTACAATGGCAATGTGAAAATCAAAATAAAGCAGGCTATTATTTTGTTCTGACATTAATTGTATAATAATACCTATATTTAATGCTGTGACTCAATTTTGTGTGTCAAGTCAGAAAAGCAATTGATATAAAATATCTGAATCAGCAGGGACTGCTTCTTATTGTCACTAGCTTCCTCTGAGAAGAATCTTTGGAAATAAATTTTGATGCTGTACAAATGCCCAGTGTCATAGGTTAGCCAATGCCTGCCAGTAACAAATGGGTTTAAATGGATTCAAAGAAAGGTTTAGCTGTTTGAACCTAAAAAAGAAATATATTACTCTAAAGATCACAACTCTTTGTCCCTCCAAGATACTAAAGTGCCAGCAGATGGGTACTAATTAAAAATAGAGGAAGATTGGCTGACGGCCTGGGGAGGGAGCAGAGGTAAGATAGGAGTAGGGAAGATGAATTAGGGTGGAAGCAACTAAAAGGTGTGAGAAAGAATGTGTTTGGGAAGTTTGTTGGCCAGAGCGGACCTTAAAGGAGAGAGAGAAAAGTAACCAGATAAAACACCCTGTGACCACAATGTATGACGTGGAAAGAATCGAAATGGGCAACAGGTTATCTCCTGAACTTGAGAAAAGCCTTGTCTTCCTGGTACAATCCACCCACATGGATGAGATTAGCTATTTGAAGATACTACCTTATGATGAGACATGGACTAAATCTAATCAAGGTGTGTGTGTAGCTGGAATGTAGGAGGTTGGTTGAGGCTCAGTCAATGGTGTTGATAAACCTGAGGTTGAATGTGTGAGAAATAATGTGACTGCTGAACTGTATGCCAGAGCAGGGGCAGAGAGAGGAGTGGGCAAGGAAGAATCTGTCAGCAAGTCCTCAGCACTGTCCAGAGGAAGGTGTGGTCTGGGTGACTCTACAGTTCTATGCCCTGCTTGGCAGGTAAATATATCTTCACCATGGAATATTATATTTATAGTATTTATATGTCTCTGACTATATTAGATCTTCCATCTACCACCTACCCAACATTCAGAAACTAAGATCATGGCATCTGGTCCCATCACTTCATGGCAAATAAATGGGGAAATAATGGAAACAATGACAGACTTTATTTTCTTGGGCTCCAAAATCACTGCAGATGGTGACTGCAGCCATGAAATTAAAAGGCACTTACTCCTTGGAAAAAAAGCTATGACCAGCCTAGAAGTAGAGACATTACTTTACCAACAAGGTCTGTCTAGTCAAAGCTATGGTTTTTCCAGTAGTCATGTATGGATGTGAGAGTTGGACTATAAAGAAAGCTGAGCATGGAAGAATTGATGCTTTTGAACTGTGGTGTTGGAGAAGACTCTTGAGAGTCTCTTGGACTGCAAGGAGATCCTACCAGTCTATCCTAAAGGAAATCAGTCCTGAATAGTCATTGGAAGGACTGATGCTGAAGCTGAAACTCCAATACCTTGGCCAGGTGATGTGAACTGACTCACTGGAAAAGACCCTGATGCTGGGAAAGATTGAAGGCGGGAGGAGAAGGGGTTGACAGAGGATGAGATGGTTGGATCACCGACCCAATGGACATGAGCTTGGGTAAGCTCCGGGAGTTTGTGATGGACAGGGAAGCCTGGCATGCTGCAGTCCATGGAGTTACAAAGAGTCGGACACAACTGAATGACTGGACTGAACTGAATCACTATAAAATTAAGGATTTCTGTTTTAAGTGGTATGCCACTGATAAATTCAATAAAAAATTATGAATTGATAAGAAAAACGAAAACCCAAAAGAATAAATGAGACATCCAACAAAAAATTGGACAAAGGATATTAACAAATAAATTACCAAATGAGAAGTCCTATGAGTTAAGAAGAATATAAAACAATGCCCATATTCACAAGCAGTGAAAGCCATATTTAAATACAATGAAATATAACTTAATATGCATTAGAATGACAAAAATTAGACAGGTGTATAATACCAAATATAGGTGAAGACCTTGGGAGATAAAAACATAATATATATAAATACTGTGATTTGGGAATGCAACCTGGCAACATTTAGTAAAGAAAGGGTACATTAATTCTGTGACTCTCACGTTTCTGAGCCAAAGAAATTTCCTCAGATCCATTAGGGGATATGTATAAGGATGTTTTTTAACATTTCTGTGTGGCAAAGGGGGTTGGAAGCACCAGGGAATATAGAAGTAAAATATAGTATGTACATACTCTAAAATATAATTAAAGGAAAAGATTGATATAGAATTATGTGGAATGGGCATTAGAAACAATGCTTAGTGGAAAAAAGAAAGCATGATATTTAGAACAAAATGTCATTTATAT
This sequence comes from Cervus elaphus, assembly GCF_910594005.1. NCBI lineage: Eukaryota > Metazoa > Chordata > Mammalia > Artiodactyla > Cervidae > Cervus > Cervus elaphus. Next base: position 40,541,951 of record NC_057822.1, read on the forward strand.
GAATTTAAAATAGCTACACAAAAATTTAAATTATTTATGAATACATACCATACACTTTACAGTGAGCATATGTGGTGGAAAAAGGAAAATAGGCACCAATTAGGGGTAAAAGAAGGCTAGAGAAACTCAACAAGGAATGAGTTGTCTGTAGACAAATGATGATAGAGCTATAAACAAGGACTATTGTTTACTCAACTCTTTGCACTCAGTCCAAAAAGAAACCAAAGCCAAACTCATGTGTTATGATTCTAATGGAAATACATTACAGACAACCTAGCCAGCCAGAGGACCAGCATAATATTTCACTTCTATATGTTATATTTCATCATGGAGGGAAGATATAGTGGTGTTTTGAGAAACACAAGTTATCTTCAAAAGTTGTGCTCTCCTAAAAGCAGAACAACAGATGAATTATTAATTTGTTGACAATTTAATTTTTCAGACATGGGAGGGGTTAATGACAGAAGCTATTACTCTGGACCAATAAAGCAAAGTTATAGTGATGGAAAACTTGAAAGAAAGTGCTACTTGGTTCTCATTAAGAGTCAGGGCAAGAAATGTGAGGAAGAATCATTCCCAAACATTTAAACTTTCCAGTCACCATATTCTCAGGAGCTACCCCCAGAATTTCTGATTCCACAGGCCTAGGGAAGACCCAGAAAATTTTGCAGTTTTAAAGCAAACTATGTCACAGACCACACTTCTCAAGACTTTGGGGACACACATTTCTGAAAGATCAGAAGAAAGAATGATACAGTCCCATGACCAGAGTCTAAGGAAAAAAGATGACTTAATGGAGAAGAGAGGTATTCAACAATAAACTGTTGACAATAGAATTGAAAATTACACAGATGAATAAAGATGCAGCAGAGGAACTGGGCATGTAAAGAATAGCATGTGGCTGATAGAACAGGAATGCAACAAAAAAGAAGGGGGAAAAAAAGCACAATCAAAAACCAAAGAGGATCAGGTAAGAATTATGTCAGGAGGGGTTAAATCTGAGAATGAGCTCAAGCCTGAGAAAAATGCAGAGGATAATAAAAGGAATTGTTAACGTATGTTTAGAGTGAATGTAAGGAATGATTCACGTCCCCCTTGGGGCTGATATTATAGTATTAGCAGATGATAGGAAGAGCGAACAAGAAACTGTTAGCATTCTGTTTGCTCCTACCTTCCCTAACAGTGAGAAGGATCTTCCAACTAAGCCATGGAACAGCAGATCAGAAGGAACTGAAGCCTGAGAGAGGTGATAAAACCAAAAAACAGCAACACGTTGTTTTATGTGTGTTCATGTTTATAGGCCTAAATGAATCTCATCCAGGTTCAGGGAAGGAACTCACAGATGTGACTGGAGGCCTTCTGTGGTGTTCTCGCACCAAACCTGGAAAATGCAGGGGTGCAGGAGAGCAGGTCCAGGCAAACAACCTCTTTTTAAAAGGGGGGTAGGGGGAGATACACATATTGAAGACAGCAGAATATTGACTTTCAAGTTGTTGGATAAATAACCAAAGAGAGGTTTTGTAGAAACTCAAGAGAAAAATAATGAGAATGGGGTAATTGCTAGGGACTAACAAGGGCTCGCTAATAATGCCTTGTTCCCGTCTCTGAAAGATTCACAACATGAGGTGAGAGATGTTGGAATCTCTCACTCTTAAAAGTTCACCAGATGATTCTGTGGTTCATCCAGGTGTGGGAGAGTTGTTAAACTGCATGAGGATCCTGCCAAAGCCAAAGATCCAATTACAGTGGGATGTTTTTTTTCCACTGACACTGCTGCATTATGGTTTCTTGTTTTATCTCTATTTCTTGTTTTAAGATTACTTCAGGCTTTCTAATGTTTTGACAAAAGAGGACCGTTAAGCCCTCCTTGTAGTCTTTTCCTTTATCTTTACTCTCACAGTTACTGGAAACATAATCATTTACCTTCTCTGTCTGACTTTAGAGCAGTCTACATAATTACAACCTATGATTTATTTTTTCACAGAACTCTGAAATGTTCTTTCATTTTCCCGGCTAAAAACTTCCTTTAAAATTTCAGGATCTCTAGGTAGATATACTCCTAAGTATGTTATTCTTTTTGTTGCAATGGTGAATGGTATTGTTTCCTTAATTTCTCTTTCTGTTTTTTCATTGTTAGTATATAGGAATGCAAGGGATTTCTGTGTGTTAATTTTATATCCTGCAACTTTACTATATTCATTGATTAGCTCTAGTAATTTTCTGGTAGTCTTTAGGGTTTTCTACGTAGAGGATCATGTCATCTGCAAACAGTGAGAGTTTCACTTCTTCTTTTCCTATCTGGATTCCTTTTACTTCTTTTTCTGCTCTGATTGCTGTGGCCAAAACTTCCAACACTATGTTGAATAGTAGTGGTGAGAGTGGGCACCCTTGTCTTGTTCCTGATTTCAGGGGAAATGCTTTCAATTTTTCACCATTGAGGGTGATGCTTGCTGTGGGTTTGTCATATATAGCTTTTATTATGTTGAGGTATGTTCCTTCTATTCCTGCTTTTTGGAGAGTTTTAATCATAAATGAGTGTTGAATTTTGTCAAAGGCTTTCTCTGCATCTATTGAGATAATCATACGGTTTTTATCTTTCAATTTGTTAATGTGGTGTATTACATTGATTGATTTGCGGATATTAAAGAATCCTTGCATTCCTGGGATAAAGCCCACTTGGTCGTGGTGTATGATTTTTTTAATATGTTGTTGGATTCTGTTTGCTAGAATTTTGTTAAGGATTTTTGCATCTATGTTCATCAGTGATATTGGTCTGTAGTTTTCTTTTTTTGTGGCATCTTTGTCTGGTTTTGGAATAAGGGTAATGGTGGCCTCAGAGAATGAGTTTGGAAGCTTACCTTCATCTGCAATTTTCTGGAAGAGTTTGAGTAAGATAGGTGTTAGCTCTTCTCTAAATTTTTGGTAGAATTCAGCTGTGAAGCCATCTGGTCCTGGGCTTTTGTTTGCTGGAAGATTTTTGATTACAGTTTCGATTTCCTTGCTTGTGATGGGTCTGTTAAGATCTTCTATTTCTTCCTGGTTCAGTTTTGGAAGGTTATACTTTTCTAAGAATTTGTCCATTTCATCCAAGTTGTCCATTTTATTGGCATAGAGCTGCTGGTAGTAGTCTCTTATGATCCTTTGGATTTCAGTGTTGTCTGTTGTGATCTCTCCATTTTCATTTCTAATTTTGTTAATTTGGTTCTTCTCTCTTTGCTTCTTAATGAGTCTTGCTAATGGTTTGTCAGTTTTGTTTATTTTTTCAAAAAACCAGCTTTTAGCTTTGTTGATTTTTGCTATGGTCTCTTTAGTTTCTTTTGCATTTATTTCTGCCCTGATTTTTAAGATTTCTTTCCTTCTGCTAACCCTGGGGTTCTTCATTTCTTCCTTCTCTAATTGCTTTAGGTGTAGAGTTAGGTTATTTATTTGGTTTTTTTCTTGTTTCTTGATATAAGCCTGTAATGCTATGAACCTTCCCCTAAGCACTGCTTTTACAGTGTCCCATAGGTTTTGGGTTGTTGTGTTTTCATTTTCATTCATTTCTATACATATTTTGATTTCTTTTTTGATTTCTTCTATGATTTGTTGGTTATTCAGAAGCGTGTTATTTAGCCTCCATATGTTTGAATTTTTAACAATTTTTTTCCTGTAATTGAGATCTAATCTTACTGCACTGTGGTCAGAAAAGATGACTGGAATGATTTCAATTTTTTTGAATTTTCCAAGACCAGATTTATGGCCCAGGATGTGATCTATTCTGGAGAAGGTTCCGTGTGCACTTGAGAAAAAGGTGAAGTTGATTGTTTTGGGGTGAAATGTCCTATAGATATCAATTAGGTCTAGCTGGTCCATTGTGTCATTTAAGGTTTGTGTTTCCTTGTTAATTTTCTGTTTAGTTGATCTATCCATAGTTGTGAGTGGGGTATTAAAGCCTCCCACTATTATTGTGTTACTATTAATTTCCTCTTTCATACTCGTTAGTGTTTGCCGTACATATTGCGGTGCTCCTATGTTGGGTGCATATATATTTATAATTGTTATATCTTCTTCTTGGATTGATCCTTTGATCATTATGTAGTGTCCTTCTTTGTCTCTTTTCACATCCTTTATTTGAAAGTCTATTTTATCTGATATGAGTATTGCGACTCCTGCTTTCTTTTGGTCTCCGTTTGCATGAAATATTTTTTTCCAGCCCTTCACTTTCAGTCTGTATGTGTCTCTTGTTTTGAGGTGGGTCTCTTGTAGACAGCATATATAGGGGTCTTGTTTTTGTATCCATTGGATTAAAGATCTAAATGTAAGACCAGAAACTATAAAACTCCTAGAGGAGAACATAGGCAAAACACTCTCCGACATAAATCACAGCAAGATCCTCTATGACCCACCTCCCAGAATATTGGAAATAAAAGCAAAAAAAAACAAATGGGACCTAATGAAACTTAAAAGCTTTTGCACTACAAAGGAAACTATAAGTAAGGTGAAAAGACAGCCCTCAGATTGGGAGAAAATAATAGCAAATGAAGAAACAGACAAAGGATTAATCTCAAAAATATACAAGCAACTCCTGCAGCTCAATTCCAGAAAAATAAATGACCCAATTCAAAAATGGGCCAAAGAACTAAACAGACATTTCTCCAAAGAAGACATACAGATGGCTAACAAACACATGAAAAGATGCTCAACATCACTCATTATTAGAGAAATGCAAATCAAAACCACAATGAGGTACCATTACATGCCAGTCAGGATGGCTGCTATCCAAAAGTCTACAAGCAATAAAGGCTGGAGAGGGTGTGGAGAAAAGGGAACCCTCTTACACTGTTGGTGGGAATGCAAGCTAGTACAGCCACTATGGAAAACAGTGTGGAGATTTCTTAAAAAACTGGAAATAGAACTGCCATATGACCCAGCAATCCCACTTCTGGGCATACACACTGAGGAAACCAGATCTGAAAGAGACACATGCACCCCAATGTTCATTGCAGCACTGTTTATAATAGCCAGGACATGGAAGCAACCTAGAGGCCCATCAGCAGATGAATGGATAAGGAAGCTGTGGTACATATACACCATGGAATATTACTCAGCCGTTAAAAAGAATTCATTTGAACCAGTCCTAATGAGATGGATGAAACTGGAGCCCCTTATACAGAGTGAAGTAAGCCAGAAAGATAAAGAACATTACAGCATACTAACGCATATATATGGAATTTAGAAAGATGGTAACGATAACCCTATATGCAAAACAGAAAAAGAGACACAGAAATACAGAACAGACTTTAGAACTCTGTGGGAGAATGTGAGGGTGGGATATTTCAAAAGAACAGCATGTATACTATCTATGGTGAAACAGATAACCAGCCCAGGTGGGATGCATGAGACAAGTGCTCGGGCCTGGTGCACTGGGAAGACCCAGAGGAATTGGGTGGAGAGGGAGGTGGGAGGGGGGATCGGGATGGGGAATACGTGTAGATCTATGGCTGATTCATATCAATGTATGACAAAACCCACTGAAATGTTGTGAAGTAATTAGCCTCCAACTAATAAAAAATTAAAAAAAAAAAAAAAAGAAAAAAATCCCATGTTGGAATTAGCAGAACGGCACTTTAAAAGAGCTATTATGAAATCTCAAAAATGTGAAGAAAAAGATGACCATAATAAGTTAATAAATGGGAAGTCTCACTAGCAAAACTGAAAAAAAAAAAAAAATTTCAGGATCTCTCCTTTCACATAATGGTTTCTTCTCTCTACAGGTATATTCCTTACTTGTTCTCTGGCATTATGGGCCATGCTAAAACCATCCTCTGATTTCACTCAAACAAGCAAGTTCCTCCACCTTTTAGTAAACACACATCGGTACCCGTGTCAGCACTTTTGCTTCCCTAAAGCATATCCTTTGAGTTCTTAATATCTATAAGCCAGAAAATAATTCAGCTTCTCTTCCAAATTGAATTCAACCCAGGAAGTTTTCACGGAGTGTATTCTGTTCCTAATATCCAATCCAAAGCGTATAAGACACATTTTGTTTTCAAATACTTCAACATCATCAAAGAAATTCAAACACACACACACCTGAAACTCCTATAGAGTTATCAAGACTAATCATGATTAAGTAGTATAATATGTCCTTCCTTCCCCTGCCACAGCATTCCTACTATTTAGCATACTTTTCTTTGTTTTACTAATGAGTGAACAGATAAACACACGTTGGTTCAAATTCAGTACTACAGGATACGTCAGAGAAAAGATCACAGTGGAAAAGAGGTGAAAAGCAGGCATATAAATATTATTCAACTAAGAAATGTGGCAAAGAGTCTGACATGACTGAGTGACTGAACTGAACTGAAGAAATGCAGTATTTATCATTTGAGTCTAGAGAAAATTTTTCCCCAGAAGTTGTGTTTATTGCTAATGAAGTGATATTCTTTTATATGTACACTCAACAGAGCTTCCCAACGAAGAATAACATCTAAATCAATATTAGATATAATCTCACCAAGCACTCTCCCTATTATCATCCTAATAGACACCGTAGGACAAATAAAACACAAAGATGTACCAAGCAGCTTTTCAATTTTCTTCAAGTTTTTTCCTTTTTTTGGTCAAACCATTCCAAGAGAGACTTGAGAAGTAATATGAAGTTTGAAAAAAAAAAAAAATCCATCATCCAGGGACAGCAGGAAGAATGGGAGGAGGCGGGGCTTTGAGGCAGTTGGCAAGAAGGGGAGGCTGTGTTAACTTAAGTGTTCTCACAGGTTTTATTCTGGCTCTTCCAAATCTCTGGGTAAGGATTCAAGTTATTTAGAAGAAAAATGATGTTTTCACCCACATCAAGCTCTCAGGATTGTTCAGTCACAATCATTTTCTCAATTTGAAAGAGTGATCACTCACCCCACATCACTGAGAAGGGAAGTCGCTCAGTCGTGTCCGACTCTTTGTGACCCCATGGACTGTAGCCCACCAGGCTCCTCCGTCCATGGGATATTTCAGGCAAGAGTACTGGAGTGGGTTGCTATTTCCTTCTCCAGGGGATTTTCCCGACCCAGGGATCGAACCCGGGTCTCCCGCACTGCAGGCAGACGCTTTAACCTCTGAGCCACCAGGGAAGCCCCACATAACTAAAACAACATATAATAACTCAAGATACGGGATTTAACTGATCCTTTCAAAAATCTTAATTCTTGACCCTTGATCATTTGTTGATCGTTAAGAAACTGATCATATAGGAAAGATGTAAAAAGAATGTCTTTAGGCTTATCATTTTTTGCTTGTCATTTCTGCTACTACCTTTGCAATCTTCTCTATTTTTTTAATAGAAAGTATGCATATGGTTCAAAGATTTCTCTATGCTGAAGAATTAATCACCTGCAAAGGAGGAAAAGAATCCCACATAATTGTTAAAAAATGGCAAAGCCACCAGTCTCTTAACCAGAACAAGCTATATCATTCGTGGGGTTCCATTTACAGTGAAAATGTGGAACTTGTTGTTCAAAAGTTATGAAGACCTTTTGGAGAGGAACATTAATCCAACTGCAGTCCTTTTATTTGTGAGACTCTATGCTGCTGCTCTTAGCTATAAAAGATGTGAAGGTCTCAGCCAATGGGAAGAATGAGACACACCAAGCCAAAAAGTATCTTGCTGAGAAAAACTAAGACTATTTTATATCAAAGATGTCTTCTCACTTATGGACCCCAATCACACAAACCTATCACTTCTTAGCCATGTGCTTATTCTCTGTATTGGTTTTTTCTTTTTTTTTCCATTTTAAAAGTTCTCACCTTACTTATCCTCACTCTATCCCAGGTGACTAACATTCTATAACAGCTTACTTTCCTTCCCATTCCATATTCACAGCCAATCCAATCCTACACAAGTTTCATTTCTAGAGTGTTCTGGAAAGGTCCTTGCCCAGTTCTAATTTTTTTTTTTTTTTTGGATGGTAAAGTCACTGGGATAAAATCTCCTTGAAAATTTCCATTTGTTCTCAGAGCAGCAGAAGACAGCCATGTGAGAGAAAGAACCACCATCAGAAAGCAAGGATTTGAGTCCTAAACTCTGGACAAGTCACAAGCTTCTCTGAATCTAAGCTTCCTTGTTTATTAAACATAAACGTAACCTTCCTTATTGACCTAATTGAGCTAACACAAGAAGCAAGTGAGAAAGTGTTTATTGAAATGCTTTGTAACCTCTGAAGTGCTTTGCACACATAGGACATTATTTTGGTGATTTTCCTTATGTGTTTGTTTCTGTAATGCCAGTAAACACTAGGCAGCCACCAATTTGCAGTGAAAAGAACATTGAGCTATAAATCACTGCACTTGGCTGAAATTCCAGCTGCTAGTAACGTGTTGCCGGAGGATGGACAGACTCCACCTTTCCCGGCCCCAGTCTTCTCATCCATGAAACAAAAGGCATCAGTCAGATCACCAAGACTGTTAATGATTCTAAAGTAATTTTATATTATTCAACTGACTTTTCTGACAAAACATCCATTGTGTTCCTGCCATGTATCAAGTAATAACCTAGAGTCCTTGGGAAACAGAAAGGCCATTTCTTCAAGGGGTTCACTAGATGCCATGTTTCAAAAATTGGGCTTCCTGTTGGTGAAAAAAGAGATGAGGAAGATCTGCTGTACACACTCAAGGGTTCAAGAGGGGTTTGCTTTGCTGAGTTGCTAAGTCGTGTCTGACCCTTTGTCACCCCATGGACTGCAGCACACCAGCCTTCCCTGTCCTTCACTATCTCCTGGAGCTTGCTCAAACTCATGTCCATTGAGTTGGTGATGCCACCCAATCATTTCATCCTCTGTCGTCCCCTTCTCCTCCTACCCTCAATCTCTGCCAGCATCAGGGTTTTTTCTGAGTCGGCTCTTTGCATCAGGAGGCCAAAGTGTTGGAGCTTCAGTATCAGTTCTTCCAATGAATATTCAAGGTTGATTTCCTTTAGGATTGACTTGTTTGATCTCCGTCTTGTCCACGGGATGCTCAAGAGTCTTCTTCAGCACCAAAGTTTGAAAGCATCAATTCTTTGGCACTTCACCTTCTTTATGTTCCAACTCTCACATCCGTACCTGACTACTAGAAAAATCACAGCTTTCACCATATGGACCTCTATCAGCAAAGTGATGTCTCTCCCTTGTAATATGCTGTCTAGGTTTGTCATAGCTTTTCTTCTAAGGAAAAAGCATCTTTTCATTTCATGGCTGCAGTCACTGTTCACAGTGATTTTGGAGCCCAAGAAAAAAATGTCTGTTGCTGTTTCCATTTTTCCCTCATCTATTTGCCATGAAGTGATGGGACCAGATGCCATGATCTTAGTTTTTGAATGCTGATTTTTAAGTCAGCTTCTTCACTCTACACTCTTCCCCTCATCAAGAGGTTCTTTAGTTCCTTTTTGCTTTCTACTGTTAGGGTGATATCATCTGCCTATCTGAGGTTGTTGATATTTCTCCCAGCAATCTTGATTCCAGCTTATAATTCATTCAGCCTGGCATTTCGCATGATGTACTCTGCATAGAAGTTAAATAAACAGGGTGACAATATACAGTCTTGACGTACTCCTTTCCCAATTTTGAACCCAGTCTGCTGTTCCATGTCTGTTTCTGTTTCTTCTTGACCTGCACACAGGTTTCTCAGAAGACAGGTCAGGTGGTCTGGTATTCCCATCTCTTCAAGGATTTTCCACAGTTTGTTATGATCCACACAGTCGAAGGCCTTAACATAGTCAATTAAACAGAAGTGGTTGTTTTTCTGGAATTCTCTTCCTTTTTCTATGATCCAACAGATGTTGTCAATTTGATTTCTGGTTCCTCTGCCTTTTCTAAATTCAGCTTGTACATCTGGAATTTCTCAGTTCACATACCGTTGAAGATTAGCTTGAAGGATTTTGAGCATTACCTTACCAGCATGTGAAATGAGCACAATTATATGGTAGTTTGAAAATTCTTTGGCATTGCCTTCTTTGGGATGGAATGAAAATTCATCTTTTCCAGTCCTGTGGCTGCTGCTGACTTTTCCAAATTTGCTGGCATATTGAGTGCAGCACTTTCACAGCATCATCTTTTAGGATTTGAAATAGCTCAGCTGGAATTCTATCACTTCCGCTAGCTTTGTTTGTAGTAATGCTTCCTAAGGCCCACTTGACTTCACACTCCAAGATGTCCGGATCTAGATGAATGACCACACCATCGTGGTTATCCGGGTCATTAAGATCTTTTTGGTACAGTTCTTCAGTGTATTCTTGCCACTGTTCTTAGTTAGCCACATAAATAGAAAATTACCATCTTCTGTGATAATTTGTTCTTTAGAGGCTTACTCATAAGTCATAAGAGCAGAAAAGAAAGGCACCTTGACCAGGGCAGGGCTGGAGCTGGGACAGGGTGTGTCCAAGGAAGGATTTCTGGATAAATTGCGGCAAACGTTGCTCTTGTCAAGAACACATCTTTTTCTTATCTTCACTCTGGTCCTGATAATTTCTCTCACTTACAGTTGACTGTGAAGCACAATGCTCCCAAAAGAGTGGGGCAGGCTGGACATAGCCATGGTTTTAGGGAATCTGTAGGAATCTGTAAGACTGTAATCTGTAAATTTGTAAGATGATCCTCTAGACAAAGCCTTATTACACTGTATGTGGAGAACTTAATTGCTTTGGAGGTAAGTAAGTTGTGTTCTGATTCCTACCTCAATACACTCTGGGGACATTTTTAAAGACTAGAAAGAGAAAAAACTAATTTTTTTTCTCTGTATGATGTCACCACTGCTTGGGGTGTGTGATTTACTCTTTTCTACCCAAATAGGGCACTTCTGAATGATATGATAAAATGCAGACTGGTTTTCATGAGAGCAATGAAACTAGATGAATCAGCAGTCACAGGCAACAAGTCAGGAGCATGACAAAGGATGCTCAGGGCTGCAAGGTTATGAGCACACTTAGGTGATGAAGAGTGAGGGAGTGAGGGAAACCCAAGGCTGTGGAATCTGGTGCGGCTTGTACATCTCCGCCGTTTCCCATCACAGACCTTAACGCGTCACTGGGTACCACACCAGACACCAAATGCTGCCTGTGCCTCTGATCCCGAAGGGCTACACTTCCCTCCTTGCTTCTCTTGTGAAATATTTAAGTGAAGGTGATACAGTGGTAAATCAAAGCAAATATTTAGTGTTCCCATAGGTACTAACTAAATAAAATCATACCTAATTTAATAAAGGTGGCTTCATTCAGGGAGCAGCATAGATCTAACTTAAAACTGTGAAGTTAATTATCTTAAAATAGAGTCCTTCAGAGTCACCAGCTACCATATGAAACCCATTTACAAGACTCCCTATAATCCAGGACATGAGAGACCACAAAAGTCTGAAATAAATATCCAGCCAGCAAAGATAATCCATAACTGTACAGCACAAAGAAAAGCTCCACTATGTTTTTTTTTCCCTCCCTCACACATGGTTTAAATATTCACTCCTACATGTTCACTAGATGTAAGATTCTGTTATCATTATGAGGGGAACCTATCACAGGCCAACCCCACAAACAGGACAAAGCTCAATTACAAACACCATCCTCATAGACACACAGAATCCAAGGCTCTTACGGATATCTACGTAATGAGAGAAAACTGGGTAGAATTTAGCAGCTGTAAGACTATTTATCTAAAATTTCCCCACATCTGATTTAGTCTTATAAAAGAGCTTAGCACTCCATAAAGAATGGTCTTTTTGTAAACAGTTGACTTTAGTTGTATTTTCTCTGTACCACACGTACATTCTGGGAGGCAGATAGTCTGACAGACAGACCCTGGGATGCTATATGTACAAGCAGATCCAGTGGAAGCCACCATACACTTCTTTAAGGGAAATCTCTGGTCTCTGGAAATCAGTGTTTTCTCTCATTTCTGCCCTTCATTTCACTTGTTTTATTAACCTTGAGATAGACTAGTAAACTCAGCTTACTCCTAGAGCTACATTTAGGAATTCTAGAATTAAAGCCATGTCAACAATCAGAAAACATTACTGGAAATGAAATGATTGCCTTCAGGTTCTACGGTGGTCACTTCTACCTTGAAGCTCCTGATAGGCAACAGAACTTCAGACATCTGTCTACGGAAGCTTCTTTTTTGGCCAGCTGAATTCTCATTTCCTAAAACCCTACTAAGCTTCTGCTGTGGCTTCTGTTCTTTCTCACTCCAGTCCAAACTTCAGAGTCCACCACTAACCCAGCACCTGGCACAGTTGTCAAAGCTGTCCCCCTCCAGAGCGCCCAGCCTGAGGTCGTCCTTTCACAGTTACAAATCCACCACTCCTTGCCCAAAGATGATTCGGGCTACATCTATCAAGATTAGTAGATGAGGGCAAAAAAAAAAGACTGTGACCAACTAGGATTAAGAGATTAATCACAGATATAATTCCTCCAAGGAACGATCTCATCAAAAACACTGGTTTCAAAGATATATTTAATTTTACAACATGAGCCAGGGGTACAAAGTGAGAAAAGAGACAATAATAGCTTAATAATGTCCAGGCACTGATTGCCTCTGTTTCTAATTCAACTTTCTATTTTATTCCATGAAATAACATTCACCTTTTGAAAAATGACAATAGAACAATTTCACTTAAAGAGAAAACCAGGAAGATGATATAGATGTTAAAAAAAACTGGTCTTGTTATTGATTCAATGTGCAATTAATAAGGGCTTCCCTGGTGGCTCAGATGGTAAAGATTTTGCCTTCAATCTTTGCAAGAGACCTGGGTTTGATCCCTAGGTTGGGAAGTTCCCCTGGAGAAGAGAGTAACTATCCACTCTACTATTCTTGCCTGGAGAATTCCATGGAATTCCCAGAGAAGCCTGCTGGGCTATAGTCCATGGGGTTGCAAAAAGTTGGACACAACTGAGCAACTAACACTTTCACTTTCAATAGGAGTACTAATTGCCAATAAGATGTAAATAGTTTTTTAATAAATAGTTTAATAACTAATTTTTTAATAAAACAGGAATGCTATTAACTGTACAAATAATAAAAAAAAAGAGAGAAAGGTCAAGATTTTACTTTTGTAATTGCTAGAAACAAATCATTACAGAGATTGAGCAAAAAGGAACAGTACAGATGCTTTAAGAAATGCTGATGCTTAGAAACATAAAATATATTGTGGAAAATTATAAATAAGTATTTTGGTCACAATCCAGAGACCCCTTTTCTTTCAATGCCATTAGGGTTACATAAAAGTGAAAAATGATTTAGGGAAGAGAAAATGCCACTTGTAACTTTGCCTTAGGCTATTAAGGTATCATAAAAACATGATTAAAAGTTATAAAAATACAATAAAGGAAAAGAAACAAAAAGAAAATAGTATTTTGGGAAGTGCTCATAAAAGTGGTGTCAGAGGAGAACCTGACACCAAAATAGCAGCACTTTGGGGGAGGGAGGAAGTTTTGAACAAGATTACAGTCTCTCATAAAGTCAATATTATTTCAGTGCAATCAGCTGCATCACTAATGTGCAAAATCTAACTTTATAAGATGTGGCAAAGCGGAGGAGAAAGTTGCGTTTGAATGATTACCCTGAAAGTCTAATCAAAGACATTCTCCTATGTTATCAAACACAGATGTGCAAAGTAAGGAGGCTAGAGATGGTTTCTTACTGAAAAAGATTGGCAATAAGATTGAGTACCTTGAAGTGAATTCATCTCCTCATCATATGAAATCCTACATATACCTGGGAGGCTCTTCAAAGTCGACACACACTGAATAATGCTCAACATATGTTTGCCTATGATGTGCTTTTAACCGAAACCCAAATCTTCATAAGCCAATCCAGAAACCCAGGGCTTTCTGATAAACAGCAGTGTACAAAGACTACTGATCTAACTCAAGAAACATCCAGGGGTCGGGATAGAGTTGAAGGGGAGCCAGATGAACCACCACAAAACACGGCTGCTTGGTGCTGGCTTGGGCGCATCTTGGTGAATGGTGAAAAGAGCTCTGGGTAGAATGAACTCTCACAAGTCTGCACTCCATCAAATGACATAATTAAAAAAATAGCACAGAACACAATATCACACTTCCCCCTTTCTTTCTTTTCTAATAAAAAGAAAAAGAAAGATACAGTTCTCTCCTTTTGGCTAAAATATTTCTTTCATAACATTTTATTATATGATTGGGAAGATGTCAGGTATCTGAGTGCTACCTACTCACTAATTAAACCTCAGTTTTCATTTCAAAGTTTAATTATATCTTCAATTCTTATCTCTGTAAAATGCTAATGGAAGAAATTCTTAAATACAAATGAATAATTAATATCTGCATATTTCTTTTGTGGAATTGTTTCATTTAAGAAACCCTGTGTTAGTGATGGCTGTGTGAGGCAGGGAAGTAGATTTCTCTTCACTATTTATCTGCTTTAGGGAAAACATGGCTGCAACAAGACACAACAAATTGGTTGATATTTACTATCTGACCTTGGCAGACCTCTTACAGGCCAGTGGAATTTGAAGAGACAGACCAAGTAAGGATAAAGGAGATTACATGTGAAATGACTGTGTTTAGGGTTTGCTTCTTCCTTTCCTGGATTCTACCTTGAAGATTTAGTTGTAGTCCCCATGACACTTTTCGGATTCCCCCAAAAGCCGACGCAACAGTGTTTAAAAAAAAAAGCAAAGCTGAAGAGATTACCAATTCCTCTCTTATTTCCTGCAGAGTCTTTCCAGATAACTTTTTCAATTTTTCTGCCCTAAAGTGCAGGCATCATTATTAACAAAGGACAGGAGAGGCCAGTTGTTCAGGAAATAGCTATCATTTGGTAAATGGCATAATAAACACATTATGATCTTTGATGCAATGGGTAATGAGCCAGTATATATACAATATCAATACTAAGATTATTCTCTTTGTATGTATTTTTTCTTATTTTACCTGAATTTCCCACTTCATTTTATATTTCCCAGAATTCAAAAAGTCACTTTGTGACTACCTAAGAATTTTTATTATTTTTATCATTAGTATCCTTTGCTTGTACTATTCTCTATCTTTTCTACTGTAAAATGAAAATTTCCCTATCTAACTGCTTTTGTCTCACACTTAAAGGACAATATTCAAAGGCAAGAGTCATTGTTAAAAGAAAGGAAGGGCATACAACCCTCTTTCAAAATGAGGGTTGATTCTGGATGATTAAAATTCCCAATCAACTTTCTCTCCATGATTTCAGTTGGGAGCTAATCATTTTCAAAGAGGCAAATGCAATCATTTTATGAAATGAATGGGAAAAAGTATTTTAGGTAACCCTGACCCAAGTCTGATTCCTTGGTCATCTGCCTATCATGGTTTTCCCATTTTCAGGTAGGGTCAATGCTTTGTGTCTTTCCTATCCAATTCTGCTATTTTTTGACCATTCCAGTCTTACTCCTTTACTTAATGCTTGGGAGCTTCTCTAGGTATTAGGGACCTGGGTCTCCTGTGACAGTATTACTTTGGTATAGAAGAGTGGAATTTTCACGTGCTGTTGAAACACTGACAATAACAGAAGAAGAATGGCAAAACCATCTCTAGCAGCTGTTCAGCAAGAAGGGGAACGTTCTACACATAGTGACAAAGATGCACTGCATACATCTTCCTTCAAGAAAGAACTGTCATTCAGCAGCACAGAGTCCAGCCACAGGGGACAGCCTCTAGCTATTCCTGTGGTTAGGGTCCTCTTCAACTCTGGACTCAAGGCCACATCATTCCAAGGTAGCCACCAGTGAAGGTAGGGTTCAGTTCAGTTCAGTTCAGTCACTCAGTCGTGTCCAACTTTTGCAACCCCATGAGCTGCAGCACGCCAGGCCTCCCTGTCCATCACCAACTCCCGGAGTCCACCCAAACCCATGTCCATTAAGTCAGTGATGCCATCCAACCATGTCATCCTCTGTCGTTCCCTTTCCTCCTGCCCTCAATTTTTCCCAGCATCAGGGTCTTTTCAAATGAGTCAGCTCTTTGCATCAGGTGGCCAAAGTATTGGAGTTTCAGCTTCAACATCAGTCCTTCCAATGAACACCTAAGACTGATCTCCTTTAGGAAGGACTGGTTTGGTCTCCTTGCAGTCCAAGGGAAGCTCAAGAGTCTTCTCCAACACCACAGTTCAAAAGCATCAATTCTTCGGCACTCAGCTTTCTTTATAGTCCACCTCTCACATCCATACATGAAGGGAGGGTTCAAGGGCCTGGCTATTTTTGCCTAGCAAGGAACTCTGCTAATGGGCCATCTTTGCTCTGGAGCTCATGTTGGGCTGGCCAAAACTTTTTCAGATTTGTTTGGTGGTCAAGGCTCTCCCTGCCCAGTCCTGCTCCCTCCCTTTAAAAATTTTTTCTCTCAATTTACTCTGACTTTGTCTTAGCTACTGCTTCTCCAAGGACCCAACTGACAAACTCTAATGACCATTAGCAGCTCTGGACAGCCTCCTTTGCTTAGACACAACTCCCAATTCTTCCTAAATCACCATGCAAAGGGCTTGAAAACAAACATTATTTTATATAAGAAGACAGAAACAACTCAAATATTGGCATGTTTGACAGGACATCAAATGAAATGCAAAACTTGCAGCTTCTCAGACTGTCCTAAGTTTGACAAGAGTAACTATCATTAATTTTACTACTTTAATGCTGTCTGTACAAATGGCTCTAAATAAAAGACCTTTAGGATTTTCCCCTGATCCATTGTCCCTCTTCTATTATGACTTTTTATTTCAGATTATTTGGAACTTGTGTATCCGACAGTAATAAACAGTGTAAAATTTTACATCCTGGGTGTTCCTATACAAGTTGGCTTTAACCATGTTTATTTAACAATAAATTACAGGTTAGGCTTAATTCAGGCTACTTAACTACTTTACATAACTGGTTAAATTGCTCAAAGTTTTAAAAAAAAGCACATTTTTCAGTGACTCGAGGGTAATCTTGAGTTGGCATTTCCTAATATTCTGTAGATATTGGCCATAGAGTCTATGTAATTTCATGTTAAAGCAATGATCTGAATAAAAAATGGCGTCATTATAAAGCTGATAATTACAACAATTCAAAGAGAGGTAACCAGCACCTTTGACAGCAGTAGAAAAATTAAAATGTGCTTTGGCCAATTTGAAAAGTGTTTTTGAATAAGGAATACGAAACTGAAAGGAAATAAATGGAGGGCAATGCACTTAAGGAGGAAAACACCAGTGCATAAATACAAGATGGAAATGTATTCACTGTATTCGACCATGGGAGAAACTACTGGGGAGTCACAGAAGGCCACCGACTGGGCAGGAGCCATCAGGATAATGGTGCTATTTAAAAAGGAAGCAGGACAGCAGGATGCATGAACTGCAATAAAGTGGGTGAAAGCTGTAAAGTGATCAACAGATAGTCATTCCTCATTGATCAGGCCCTCACTGTGTGCAGAAGAAAATGTGAAGATCAAGAGTGTGTGGATATCATCAGAGAAATAAAAAAACAAAATCAGGTCTTGGAAAACAGCAATGTGGAGGAGAAATAGTTGCAAGGTGACAAAGTTTATAAAACTTCTTATAAACAGGTAACCATATGATAGGTGGTCTATGCTCAGACCTAACACAAGCTTATACTATATTATCATGGATTTTTAACAGAAAACATGAATGGCTGGGAAGCCGGGCAGATAACCTAGTACAGTAAGCCAGGAAACCCAAAGCCCTCTCAGAATCTCTTGCATTGTCACACTTTTGATGGTGGCATGAGATGAAAATGAGGTCCCTTGATTTTCTTAATTCTGAAGCATGTAAAATGACCGCATAATCACAGTGCAAAGTAACACCTGACACTGAGCCTCTGATTCAGGGAGACAATGGGACAGGGTAGAGATTGGCACATTGGAGAGCATGTGATTCAGCTAAATGGGGCACACCTTCCTGCCAGGTCCACAATGGCTCCAAGGGGGCCAAGAGTTTCAAATTTCTAGGGGAAGCCAGGTATCTATATTTATGTTATTAATTATAGAAAGATTTTTATTTTAAAAAAGAATTATTTTCAAAGGAAAAGGGGGTGACAGAGAATGAGAGGGTTGGATGGCATCACCAACTCAATGGACATGAGTTTATACAAACTCGAGGAGATAGTGAAGGACAGGGAAGCCTGGTATGCTGCAGTTCATGGGGTCTCAGAGTCAGACATGACTTAGCAATTGAACAACAACAGTCTGGGGAAGCACATCCTCCTCCTGAGAGTGAATGCACAAGAGAAAGACTGCTTGATTCTTCGCCTGATAATGTTTTTACCCTTACATTTGATTGATATTTGGCCAAATAAGCATTCTACACTGAAAATAAATTTTTCACAGAATTTTGAAGGCATTTCACTGTTGTCCTCTTATTTCCAATATTGTTGTTGTGAAATCCAACACTGTTTTAATTCCTGATCTTTCTTAGGATATCTCTTTATTTTCCCTTCTCTAGAAATGTTAGGAATCTTTTTTCTATTCTTCATGTTCTGAAATTATATGAGAATATGGCCATACTGTGCTACACATTCTCTTTTACTCTTTTTCTCTTTTTTTGAAAATCCTAATTTATTACAGGTTGAGCATCTTGGCATCATCTTCTAATAACCTTCACCCTATTACTGTCCATGTTCTGACATTCTGTTCTAGTTTCTAGCAGAATTCCTCAGCTTTATTTTCCAATCCTACTAAATTTTCTTAACAATTTATCACTATTCTTCTATTAGTACATCTGATTTTGCCTCAAAGACAAAATTTCCTTTCTTTCTGATAACATTATAACTACTTGATGATGTCTTTGATCTTACATACTGTTTCTTTTTCCTTTTAATTCATGCATCTATTTTTCATTTTGGCTTCCCATGTGGCACAGTGATAAAGAATCTGCCTGCCAGTGCCAGAGGTACAAGAGACATGGGTTCGATGTTTGGGTCAGGAAGATCCCCTGGAGTGGAAAGTGGTAACCTGCTTCAGTATTCTTGCCTGGAAAATCCCATGGACAGAGGAGCGTGGTGGGCTGCAGTTCATAGGGCCACAAAGAATTGGACACTACTGAGTGACTGAACATGTTTTTCATTTCAGTGTCTTTCCTGTGAGAGCCTTCCTCAAATATCTGGTGATCTGTGGTTGTTCTTTAGTATGTTAATGTATCACTAAGAGGCCAAGCAGACTTTCTATGATGCACATGGATCTTGGTGATCTATTGGCCTAACTGGGTGTCAAGTTAGGTTTGTTGTTAGATCAATTTCCACTAATAGCATCTGTAGCTCTTTTCTCTATGACTCTTTGATTTCTCCAGAAGACTGCTCTAGAATGAACACACTGGAGCTACAGATCTTTCAGTTCAGTTGCTCAGTCGTATCCGACTCTTTGGACCCCATGGACTGCAGCATGCCAGGCTTCCCTGTCCATCACTAACTCCTGGAGCTTACTGTCCTAACTCATGTCCATTGAGTCAGTGATGCCATCCAACCACCTCATCCTTTGTTATCTCCTTCTCCTCCTACCTTCAATCTTTCCCAACATCAGGGTCTTTTCAAATGAGTCAGCTCTTTCTATCAGGTGGCCAAAGTATTGGAGCTTCAGCTTCAGCATCAGTCCTTCCAATGAATATTCAGGACTGAGCTCCTTTAGGATAGACTGGTTTGATCTCTTTGCAGTCCAAGGAACTCTCAAGAGTCTTCTCCAACGACAACAGTTGAAAAGCATCAGTTCTTCGGCACTCAGATTTCTTTATGGTCCAAGTTTTGACTAGATGGACCTTTGTTGGCTAAGTAATGACTCTGTTTTTTAATGTGCTGTCTAGATTGGTCATAGCTTTTCCTCCAAGGAGCAAGCATCTTTTAATTTCATGGCTACAGTCATGGTCTACAGTGATTTCTGGAGCCCAAGAAAATAAAATCTGTCACTGTTTCCATTTTTAACTCATCTATTTGCCATGAAGTGACGGGACTGGATGCCACTATCTTAGTTTTTTGAATGTTAGATCTTAGACTGTATGATTTCTTTGCTTCAGTCCCACTCCACATTTTTTTTTTTTGCTCATTGTCTCTGAACCCAAATACTTTCTAGTTCAAATTCTCCAGGCTCCTGAGAATGTGGAGACCCTTTCTCAGGCAGTTAGGTGTATGTCTTACTTCATAAGGAAACATTCAATGAAACCATTTGTTTTCAACTCTAAGCTGATGCTGGCCCTCACTGGTAGTACATCTTTAAGAACTAAGCTTTTGAAAAATATATTTAAACATTTTCCTTTTGAATATGACAGTCAAACAATTATGTACTATAAAAGGGAAGAAAGAATCAACTGATAAAATTTCCAGTTATCCAACTTTTGGATGACAAACTTTGCAATATATTTCCAGAGTTTAGAATATTTTATTTTTGCTCTTTGGCATTCTCCTCCCCCACCACACCCACAGAATTTTACATATAGTCCAAGTAGCTTAAATGAGTGCAAAATGTCCTAAAAATTTCACATAAATACCCAAACACTACTGGAAAAGACAAGGATGATAACACTGCAGAAAGGGAACTGGTGGCTCCCAGGACGTGTCCCTGAGTGAGTTACAGACATGCTCATTTGTCAGCTGAGGTACTGAAGACTATATTCAGCATTTCTCAGAAATACCCACGGAGAAAGCCTGAAGTCAGACACACAAAATCAAGGACCACGTGCAACAGGTGAGTTCTCTGTTGACAGTCACGCGGAGGAGGAGACATCTTGAGTTGACAGCCTGTGTGTTGTTCACAGCCTGTGCGGGACTAGAAGGCTGCCTAGAAATCATTTCACTGATCCACTGTCATTCTCCCTCTAGCGTCATGCCTGTCTGCCCCCCTCCTCTCTTCAGGGCGTCACTAGTAGGCCCTCGCTGAATATGTCTGTGAGTCTCATTTACTCTGTATCGACACGCCCCTATTTCTATTTCTTCTGACAGTTCCACAGCCTTAGGTCTCTGTGGGCTCCTCTGTGTTACAACAGAAAACAAAAACCAGTGAACACATTTCCCACTTCCAAAGCTCTGATTTCTCACCATCTTCCGTGTTAAAAAAATCTATCAGGCCCAGTGGCAACACCATTAGAAGATCAAACATTGCATATCTGCTGGAAGCTCTAATTTCTTAAGTGTTCTTTCCCCAACCCCTTCCACGCTTCTGCTGCCACAAAGAAATGAGCCTCCTTGCTCTTGGTGCTATGGTTCCCCATTTAAAAGAGCAGAGAAGCAAGCTCATGGCTGGCACCTTCAATTTCCTTTCTCTTCCATGGATATAGCATATTAAACATCCTGTGTTAGATGGGGCCCAAGCAGGTGTGAGGAGTGGGGTCAGGTCCGGGGGTGAGGGTGGAGGGGGGCTGCTTAGGGAGAGAGTGAGGAGATACAGGGTCCGTCAGGAGAGCAGGGGCAGACAGATAGGAAAGAAAACAGACGTCAGGAGACTGAGAGGCAAAAGTGCTGTTTGCCACAGCTGTGAGCCAGGCCAGGGTGGCCGGACTGTGCTTTCATAAGGAATGCGTCACAGCTTTTGTAGTTACTTCTTAATTTTACAGACGGTCAGAGAAAGTGCTTATGTTACTTGCCTGCCGTTACCACCAAAGGCTGATTAATACAAGATGTCCTGACAAGGGGCCTACGTGTAAGGCAGAAGAAATGATGGGAGGAGTCCAAGCATCCCCGTAGGATCCAAAGTTAAAGTGTTTGAAGCAATGATAGCCAACCATGTCTGGAGACAAATTGGTTAAAATAAATCACGTCAGAGCCATGAAAGGGAAGAATCTAAACAGCTCTCTAACTCCACTCGAAGGCTGGCTTTCTGGGAGTCACACCATCGTTATCCCCTTCATGCTCTGAGTGCATGTTATTGGCTATCAGCGAAGAGCGGAGAAGGAGCCAGAGATAAGGCTGTGCCTGAAGCTGATTCATGGAGGGCAATTAGGAGATATTTGATGGGAATGCTTTCTTGGGGTGGCGGGAGTAGAGAAAAGGGGAGCTTTATCCATTTGGTCATTTGGCACCACTTTCATTAGAAGTACTATGGAGAACTGAAATGACCTCAGTCATAATGAGGATATTTATTATAAATAGACTAGAGACACCCAAGATTTAGCACTGAGGCAAAGGCAGACAGAAATGAATTGGGGGAGTTTCTCTCCTAATGAAAAGCTAGATTTAAAAAAGAGAGAGAGAGATTTAGTCATTCTGTGTTGCCAAATTGGTAAAAGCTTTTGAGGACAAAGTAATAATTCAGATATCGCCTGGGTAACAGACAAAAGAGATTCCAGAAAAGATTGTGAAAAGCAATTTTCTGTTAAATGAATCCTGTTTTCCTACTGACTTATATTATAAAATCAAAGATGCATGGTGATAAGGAAAAAATGTTGGCACCTGGATGGAATAAGGCTCAAAGAATTTAGAGTAATTCATGTAAAAGAATGTGTTTCAGGTAAAATGTTTAGGTCAAAAATAGTTCTAATAGCAAATATTAATGTATAGTGCCATGCTATAATCAAGACAAATCACAAAATAAGACCCCGCTCATGAAACAGAGCATGTTCTCTGAAGTACTCTGGTAATACAGACATACTGTTCCCATTCAGAGTCTTCTGATCACCAAAGTTATACTAACTTGTCCAAGCTTTTCACCAGTCTCATAGCACCTGAGGAGTTTTAACTTCATATTCCAAGGTAATTTCAAAATAACCAAGTGAGATCTCTATTTTATCTCAACTTCGAAACACTTCACAGCGGTCTGGTTTGTCTTTGAGATATTCTGAAGGTGTTAACTTCTTCCAAGATGTGCTACTCTGGCAAAGACACCTGATTCGTGTTCTTCCTTCTTTCTGTATGAACTGCCTATAAATTCTTGGGGTGACAATCTCATGGGGAAATGAATTAATTAACTTGTTTATGTATGACCTTGCTGTGTGGCATGTGGGATCCTAGCTCCCTGACCAGGAATTGAACCCATGACCCTGCCTTGAGGATGCAGAGTCTTAACCACTGGACCACCAGGGAAGTCCTGGGAAATGAAGTTTCAGAGCCAGAATATAAATCTGTTTTGTTCACTTAAGTCTTCCGAATGCTGACCTATCAAAGGCAATCAGTAAATATTAATTGGCTATACTAATGAATACATTTGTCAGTCCCTGCCATGTATTGCTTCCTCCCTTTATCCCAGAAGAACACTTTCTGTCAGACACTGTGTTCCAGGCTATGGACAGGAGAGCCTGTAACTAAGACACATTGTCCCTTTCCCGGATGGAACAAACAGAATACTTACGAAGATTATTTTAAAATTGCAGAAGTAGTGTGACAAGTAGAAGGGTGAAGTAGATGCTTGGACAGCATTCGGCAGGGGGACTTACTACAGTCAGTGGTTTTCTAGTCTCTGCTTGAAAACCTCCAATAACGTATCTCTCCTTACAGAAAAAAGATCCATGGCAGGACACAGGCGGTTGTTTCAAAGCTTGACTTTGTATTTAGCAAAGATACATTGCCCATTCACTCTATTATCTGCTTTATTCCTGCCGCCTGTCCATCCCCCTTCCAAGGGACTGCCCTTTGAACACTTAAACACGGCTGTCCTATCTCCCCTGATGTCTCTTCTCCAGCTCAGTTCTTCCAGTTTCTTCCATTATTCTTTATATATCCTTGAAATTGGTTTGAGCTGCTTCGCCATCCTGGTCAGTGTCCTGGACATACATGCTTCAATATAAAGGATAGTGCCCCAAACTGAACCAAGTGATCAAGACAAGAAGTCTGATCATTTTCTCTCTCTGGATATCATCTGTTTATTAATGTGGTCTATGCTCACTTAATTTTTCTTGGCAGACATACCACCCCATTGGCAAGAATTAACCTTACATTTTACCAAACCAACACCTCTCAAACTTTAAATTGCACATGGATTACTTGGAGAACTGATTACAACTCCAATTCTAATTCAGTAAGCCTGAGATGGCTCCTGAGATCATTTCTAACAACTTCTCTGATGATGCTCTTAGCTGCTGGTCCACAGAACACACTTTCAGTAGCAGAAAACTAAACGATATAAGGCCAAACCACTGACGCCTATATATGAGTTGCAATTTTGTGAAATTATTTGATCCTACTAAAGTGCTCCTTTTTAGAATTTATTCATGGTTGTGTATTTTTGATCCTACTAAAGTGCTCCTTTTTACAATTTATTCATGGTTGTGTATTTTTGAACCTTGATTTGAAAATTCTGCATATAATATATCCCTCAGAGTTCTATGACTGGTGACTTTATCTTTTCTCTAATGGCAAAATGGATTAATACTTGCCTTAAGATACCTCTTAGATCATGAACTGACATGCTAAGTGAAGAATGTCCTCAGTTCAGTCCAGTTTTGTCACTCAGTCATGTTCAACTCTTTGCGACCCCATGGACTGCAGCATACCAGGCCTCTTTGTCCATCACCAACTCCCAGAATCTATTCAAACTCATGTCCATTGAGTTGGTGATGCCATCCACCCACCTCATCCTCTGTCATCCCCCTCTCCTCTCTCCTTCAACCCTTCCCAGCATCAGGGTCTTTTCAAATGAGTCAGTTCTTCACATCAGCTGGCTAAAGTATTGGAGTTTCAGCTTCAGCATCAGTCCTACCACTGAATATTCAGACTGATTTCCTTTAGGATGGACTGGTTGGATCTCCTTGCTGTCCAAGGGACTCTCAGAGTCTTCTCCAACACCACAGTTCAAAAGCATCAGTTCTTCAGCACTCAGTTTCCTTTATAGTCCAACTCTCACATCCATACATGACTACTGGAAAAACCACAGCCTTGACTAGACAGACCTTTGTTGGTAAAGTAATGTCTCTGCTTTTTAGTATGCTGTCTAGGTTGGTCATAACTTTTCCTCCAAGGAGCAAGTGTCTTTTAAATTCATGGCTGCAGTCACCATCTGCAGTGATTTTGGAGACCAATAAAATAAAGTCTGTCACTGTTTCCACTGCTTCGTCATCTATTTGCCATGAAGTGATAGGACCAGATGCCATGATCTTAGTTTTCTGAATGTTGAGTTTTTTTTTTTTTTTTAATTTTTTTATTAGTTGGAGGCTAATTACTTCACAACATTTCAGTGGGTTTTGTCATACATTGATATGAATCAGCCATAGATTTACACTTATTCCCCATCCCGATCCCCCCTCCCATCTCCCTCTCCACCCGATTCCTCTGGGTCTTCCCAGTGCACCAGGCCGGAGCACTTGTCTCATGCATCCCACCTGGGCTGGTGATCTGTTTCACCATAGATAGTATACATGCTGTTCTTTTGAAACATCCCACCCTCACCTTCTCCCACAGAGTTCAAAAGTCTGTTCTGTATTTCTGTGTCTCTTTTTCTGTTTTGAAAAATATGGAACGCTTCACGAATTTGCGTGTCATCCTTGCGCAGGGGCCATGCTAATCTTCTCTGTATCGTTCCAATTTTAGTATATGTGCTGCCGAAGCGAGCACTGAATGTTGAGTTTTAAGCCAACTTTTTCACTCTCTTCTTTCACTTTCATCAAGAGGCTCTTTAGTTCTTCTTCACTTTCTGCCATAAGGGTGGCGTCATCTGCATATCTGAGGTTATTAATATTTCTCCCGGCAATCTTGATTCCAGCTTGTGCTTCATCCAGCCTGGCATTTCACATAATGTATTCTGCATATAATTTAAATAAGCAGGGTGACAATATATAGCCTTGACGTACTCCTTCCCCAATTTGGAACCAGTCTGTTGTTCCATGTTCAGTTCTAACTGTTGCTTCCTGACTTGCATACAGATTTCTCAAGAGGCAGGTCAGGTGATCTGGTATTCCCATCTCTTCAAGAATTTTCCACAGTTTGTTGTGATCCACACAGTCAAAGGCTTTGGCATAGTCAATAAAGCAGAAGTAGATGTTTATCTGGAACTCTCTTGTTTTTTCAATAATCCAATGGATGTTTGCAATTTGATCTCTGGTTCCTCTGCCTTTTCTAAATCCAGCTTGAACATCTGGAAGTTTACGGTTCATGTACTATTGAAGGCTGGCTTGGAGAATTTTGAGCATTACTTTGCTAGCATGTGAGAAGAGTGCAATTGTGTGGTAGTTTGAGCATTCTTTGGCATTGCCTTTCTTTGGGATTGGAATGACAAACTGACCTTTTCCAGTCCTGTGGCCACTGTTGCGTTTCCAAATTTGCTGGCATATTGAGTGCAGCACTTTCACAGCATCATCTTTCAGGATGTGAAATAGCTCAACTGGAATTCCATCACCTCCACTAGCTTTGTTCGTAGTGATGCTTCCTAAGGCCCACTTGACTTCACATTCCAGGATGTCTGGCTCTAGGTGAGCAATCAATTATCTGGGTCATGAAGATCTTTTTTGTGCAGTTCTTCTGTGTATTCTTGCCACGTCTTCTTAATATCTTCTGCTTCTGTTCAGTCCATACCATTTCTGTCCTTTATTGAGCCCATTGTTGCATGAAATGTTCCCATGCTATCTCTAATTTTCTTGAAGAGATCTCTAGTCTTTCCCATTCTATTGTTTTCCTCTATTTCTTTGCATTCATAACTGAGGAAGGCTTTCTTATCTCTCCTTGCTATTCTTTGGAATTCTGCATTCAAATGGGTATATCTTTCCTTTTCTCCTCTCTTTGCATTTTGCTTCTTCTCCTATATAAGCATAAATTATTGAACTAAGAAATACTTCAGTTTCGGTTATTTCAGCACATCAGCTTGAAATAAAATGGTGTTCAATAAACTTCAAATTAATTTGATAAATTTTACAATTTGTTAGAAGCTATTAGAGATATATAACTGTTTAGGGTAGTATATACATTTTGCCAGAACATTTGTTAAATTTTATCCTTCCCATCCTCAAATCTCTGGATTCTTTCCAGACTTATTTTCCCAGGAACACCTGTTCAATATGTTTTAGTCTTCTTCCTTGCGTAATACATAAAATAAAGAAGTGAGATCTTTAACACTGGCTCAGCTGTAAAGCTTCACTCCACATACCCTGGGAATTAAAGTTATCTGGAAACTCACTACAATTCAACAAAGATCAATTACTTAAAAGTTAAGTCTGTAGAGTTTTATTCCCACTTGGAAATGCTTGCTTGGGGCCATGTCATTTTTAGAGACGTATTTCATGGGCCAAACATTAGATTATTATACACCCTTTCAGAATTCTTGTGAATTGAGCAGAAATAATTAGCATGAACTGATTTGGTAATAGTGATACACATGATAATAGTGATACACTAAATAGTGAAATGACTTATTTCACTGGAGTACATTGTTTAATAAGTAAAAATAAAAGCTAGCTCAATTACAAGACGAAAAGCACTGAGAAAGTACTGTTACATATCACTGCTATTGCCAGAACTAGATGTGATATAAGTTAAACTTATACTTTTCCATGATAATATTCTCCATGTAACTGGAGTTTAACAATTTAACTGAAAGTGAAAATAATATAAAAGAATGAAACAAATGAGAATGTGGAGATAAGAAATAAATAAGTTAAAACATCTACAACTACACATTGGGAGGAAAGTTTTTATCCACAACCATGATATCTCTATGACAGAGTCTTCTTTATAACTCTGGGTATATGCATTAATGTGTAAAAGGGAAACAGACAATCTTTCTCCATCATATATAATATGCCAAAGCTCCTTCACAGAGCCTTTGTTATTTAAAAAAAAAAAGTAGAACACTAATTTGACAATTATGTCAAAAATAAATGAACTAGAAGTCATGAGCCATTTACCCCACTTACAAAAAGAAACTTATTCATATATATCACAAATAGCAAACACAGAAGATCATTACTTTTAATTTGAAAGTAATAGTAGGGCATTTTGAAGTGGTCACACTATAAAATTGAGAGAGAATGAATAAAATAGTTATCATATAAATAAAAAAAAAAATCTTTAAGTAGTATTAGTACTCCCATGTAGCAAACCTCTCATTTCTACAACTGAAAGTCAACAGGGATAGAGTAGATCAACGTTGTCATTTCAACTTGAACAAAACTTCACCTAATAAATGCTTTATAATCAACAAAAACATTAACTGATGCCAAAATATTTTTCCAAATGAACATGCTTTCTAATAGACGTAAAGATCATATGGGAATTGAGATAATATCTAGAAAATACGTTTCAATTCATCTAAGAGCACTCACTTAGGAACTTAAAATACATAGAAGCATACAAAGGATGCAAGTAGGCCAAAATTGGGAATCATATTCCGAGTCAGCAAATGATTACTGCTTATTAGCTTAAATGAGCTTCATGTCACGTCGATAGTGTCATACAGAGATGTTTTCACCAAGCTCTGCTGTTGAAAGGTGTCACTAATGTTTGCACTGTGAATCATGTATCTGGTTGGATTTCTTTTAAACTTGGAAATCCAAGTCATCTAATTAGGACACCACTGCCTGAGCAGAGACTAAAAGAATCACAAAGAAGCTAATAATGATATTTTTCTTTTAATGACAAGGGTTAGGTTAAATTATAAAAGTTAGGTTACATTAAAATTTTTTTTATAGCAGATCATTTAACAAAAATGTTCCACTAAAGAAAGAGCCAACCCTAAAATCATTTCTTAAGATGCTGACAAAATGGAGAAAGAGCAAGCTGAATTGGGCCTTAATTCTGTATCTAGGCCTAAATATGCATCTTGGGTCTGGTGAGTGGCCATTCTTCCTTCAACTATGGATTTGAGGCTTTCAGACACATGTTCTTCTCTTCTTAACAGTTACTGTGCCCTGTCGCATAATTACTTATTATTCACCTTTTCAAATAGAAAATAAGTTCCTCAACAGCAAAGACTGGGTTATTAATTGACATTTCCCAGGAAATAATATTCCTAGGAAATAACAGGCAGTAGGCAAATGTTGAGTGAACGAGGGGATGAATGAATGAATGCTTCCCAAATTCATCAGGGTGTGGAAGTCAGCAACTAGATAGCTGTCTTGTATGACCGCTGAAGAAGCAATAGTGCAACAGGGTATTAGTTTAAGTGAAAGTTTACAACGGGCATAGAGAAGAAATGTAGAGAGGGAGAGAGGAAGGAATTCCAGCCACATAGTATAAAAGTTGCCTTTTTGGGAAATAAGAGGAGACAGTGTAGGTCCAGGGTAAGAATCGGAAATGGAACTGCTCATTTTGAGCACAGGCTTTCTATAGTTAAGTAAAAAAACCTAAGAAATAACTGTACATTGACTTGCAGATGGTGGTGGCTAATTTTAAATGTCATCTTAGGCTAAGGGATGCCCAGATGGTTGGTAAAACATTCCTGGGTCTGTCTCTGAGGGTGCTCCTTAGTTGGGAGCCTCAGTAGAGATCACACTCACCAATGTGGTAGGCATCATCTAATCTACTGAGGGTCTGAATAGAAGAAAAAGAGGAAGGGCGAGTTTGGTTTTTTGCTTGAGCCAGGATGCCCATTTTCTTCTGGTTTTCGGGTCTTTGGTCCAAAACTGGGACTTACGCCATCTGCTTCCTTGATTCTCAGGCCGTTAAACTCAGAATGAATTATATCGAGGCTTTCCTGACTCTCCAGCTTGCAGACAGCAGACTGTGGGACTTCTTAGCCTCCATAACTGTGTGAGCCAATTCCTATAATAGTCTCCTCACATAGACGTGTGTGCGTGTGTGCGTGTGTGTGTGTGTGTGTGTGTGTGTGTGTGTGTGTATGTGTCCTACTGGCTGTTTCTTTGGAGAACTCTGATGAAACTGATTTGAAAGTGAACACATGGCCAAATGATAAGATGGTCATGTTTCAGACTTACATATATTCTTTCTCATGCGAAACTGTCTACTAATTACTTATGCTGGTTCTTAAAGAAATATTCCTAACCAAAGAGAAGGGCTCTGAGCTCAGTCTTAAAGGTGGAGTCAGCTTCAGAGGTCACCACTTTGCTATATATTCTGATAGTGAAACCTCTGTTCACCATCTTTCATAGAACCCTAGATATTTAAAGTTTGGAAGAAGCATAATGATAATCCAATATAAACTAGTTACAAATGTGATACCTCTAAATCTGAGCCTTTTTATCTGACAAGATGGCCCCATTTGTTGGTAGAACAGACACATTTAGAACCTATATCTTCTGCTTCTTGGGGCCAAGATTCTTCCCCTGACATCTCACTGTACTTCAGTGGAACACAGAGGAATCCATGGTTCACAAGCATGATACTGAGAGTCAAGTTATACGCTGAACACATACCCACAGGAAGGGCACTATTCACGTGTGTGACAGTTCTACACCTAGCATGATTGGTGTCTGAGACTAGAGGCCTTTGAGAGCATGATGGTAATCTCCGAAGATAAACAAGAGCCAGTGGACATGGGAGGCATCTGTGGTCTGTTTCTGCAGCTTCCTACCATGTCCTGAAGGTGGGGCATGCATGACTATTTGGCATTGACTTATTTTGTGGCATGGCTAGTGAGGCTTACATTCAGATTACTACACAGAAGGTAAGTTCCACCAGAGGGTCTCATTTATATCTATAGTTCCCATGACATCTGGTACAATTGGCACTTTGGAAAGGAAGGAAGGAAGGAAGGCAAGCAGGCAGTGCATAAAGTTTGGGCTTGTTGTTGATATTCTTGCTTTGAAAGGATGGAAAAGAAATGGTTCATCTGTAATTTCAGATAGAATTTTTTCCTTTTTGATCATGGGGAAATGTATAAAACCCACATTTGTGGAAGGAACGTGTCAATCATGGTATACCACCAAGTATGCACATCTGCCTGAGGTAAAAAAGATACATGAGGAAAACATTACTTGATTTACAGTTCTCATTTATGCTCCGTCCTTCCCTCTGGTGTGATCTATGGATTAACATTTTGCGTGAACATGAATTCAGCTAATGATAAGCAAACTTTCTCACATCAGAATGCCTCCTTTCAATAAAATGTGTAAAACTCGTCAGAGCAAAATCAACGGGCTTTCTTGAGGACCAACTGGAAAGGTCACACACAGAGGAAGAAAATCCATAAACTTCCAAAAGCAGAGACTGTATATTCTAACTAGGATATTGTCTGTTCTTTATCTTGGGTTCCTGTATCAATTCTCTGACCACAAACACATAGAAATACCCCTTGAGGTTCCATGGCTATTTTTGGTTATAATGAGTGTCAAAGTGAAAAGTGAAAATGAAAGTCGCTCAGTCGTGTCCGACTCTGAGACCCCATAGACTATACAGTCCATGGAGTTCTCCAGGCCAGAATACTGAAGTGGGTACCCTTTCCCTTCTCCAGGGGATCTTCCCAACCCAGGGATCAAACCCAGGTCTCCCACATTGCAGGCATATTCTTTACCAGCTGAGCCACAAGGGAAGCCCAATGAGTGCCAGGGAAACCAATCTTTTTTTTTGTGTGTGTGTGTTTGTTTTTAAATAATATTGCTACTTGTTCTTTTCTTTCCTCTATTTGTTTCTACCAGTCTCAGCTTTAATTCACAGTGTACAATCAGGTATGTGACCATGTGTTAACTTTATTTGCAAAAGGGGGTAATTAAAATTGTCAGGATTATTACTTATCCTTAACAAAATGAAATGTACAGAGTTTCTTATAAAACTCTTCACTACATTAACAACTATATTCATAGTTTAAAAAATACATGTGTACACACACACACATGGTTATGAGCTAAAGAGATGTCAACACCCCTTAGAGGTTACAGGTTAGTTCACTGGTTACCGAAGAATGTGCTGAGTTGAAACTGATCTTTACATAGGTAAATACATATTTCCACAAGAGACCACTCAATCATCCTCTGATCACTTTTGCTAAGGGGGTAGGGGGAAGGGGCCTACATTTTCCAGAAGAAAAAGAATTCCTAATAAAGACCATCTGTAACTTGGCCTTCCATGCTATCAATTAGGAATACTTAAAAGACATTCCATTGCATAAATTTCTGTAACTTACAGAAAGGGGGTAAAATTTCACTAACAAATAAGCCTTTGAGGAACTCCCCAAATAACAAAGAATCATAGAAAGATCTAGTAGCTCCCTCATGTTAATGCATGTGGTGCAGTGACAGGAGATGGAGAAAGGTATTTGAGCTTGTCTTTCTCATTCTGCATCTGTAGGGTAGATGGGAAATAGTCCAAGACTAGAGCTGGCAAACATTTTGATTGCAGATTCTTTCAAAGATGTTCATAGTCAGAAACCTGTTGATAAACAAATAAGGAGTTTCTCTAATGGAAGTGATTAAGAACCTTCTCCTTGGTCTCTGGCTGTCACACTAGGAAGAAGGCTAGGGTCATCAGGAACCCAGTTTGAAAATTTGTGGTTTAGAACACTGCTGTCCAAGAGAGCTATAATATGTGTTGCATATGTAATTTAAAATTTTCTATGAGCCACATTTTAAAAAGTAAAAGAAATGGCTGAGATTACTAATACATTTTAGTTAAACCAACATGTATAAAATACTATAATTCCAACATATAATCAATATAAAATTTTTAAGGTGGTTTACTCTTTTTTTTTAATACTAAGTTTTTGAAATCAGGTGTCTGTTTTATACTTTCACCACACCTCAATTCAGACCTGTCACATTTTAAGCTCAAAAGCCATTCATGGTTAGTGATTACCATATTGGATCGTTTATGTTTCCACTTTGCTCTCATCTACCCAGTGGATTCAGTCCCTCTTATTTTTTCTCTTCACTGGGGGCAGTGTGTGGTTTCATAAAAGTCCTTTACTAAAGGAAATCTTTTTGTTTTGTTTTAAAAATTTAAACCATATTCATGAGTTAATTATTAATCGTTTCTAATTCAAGGACAGACCGCATGTTCATCCCTTCTCACCTCTTTCTTCCCTATTTCTTCTCAGTAGGGGAGGACAGAGGAAGAAATAATCAAACATCATTTGAGAGAAGTCACTTCCTTTCGTCTAGGTTTGTCCATCGATACCCCAGGATCAAACATCTGTTTCAGGGAAAAAAACTATAACTGTAGTTTAGAAATTAACACTTAACTCTTCCTGATGTGTGATGTAATAACTTACTTCAAAGTCATCCACTCTCTGAGCTAAGCAACTAGCCCAGTGGGATAGGATAATAGTCGTAGACATACTCTATCTGTGCTAATCTAATTCTGGCTTATGGGTGGGATAAAGCCCAGATATTATTCTTCTGCCATGAATGGAGAGTAACTTCAGTCCTTTAACTTAATACGCCTCGAGCACTTGCTAGGTGAAAATACACAGAAAGCAAAAATAATTGTGTAGTCTTTTCCCTATAAGACAGATGAATAGTAGCAAAAATAAGGTAATTAGTGACAAACTACTATACTGTAAGTTCTCTGAGGGCAGGGCTGCGTTTCATTTATCACTGAACACAGTGCCTGTGCAGACCTGTTGCTCAACAAATATTCATCAAGTGAATGAATGGTAAGCCAGAGAAGGGGCAGGGGAATGAGAAGCACAGGAGCTGCGCCATTAGGATTATTTAGGGAAGATGGAATATCCTAGAGGAGGTGAACTGTAGGATTGTGATTGGTAGTGGAAATGCATAGAGGGAAAAGACATATGTACCATTTCATGGTCTGCTGTGCTACTTCATATTCCTAGGAGCTGATGAATCTCCAGGGCCCATTTAGCCAAAACAAACAAATGAAAATATTAATATACTGACCTTTCAGGAGACAGTCGATGGATTCCCTTCAAGAACCTGATTTTATATAACTTCCAATTACAGGGAAAGAGATGGTTTGTGTGAAATATAGAAAAGCATTCTGAAAAACCAGCTCTGCAGTGATCTCAGATATGTTATTTTTAATTTAAAAAAGAGGAGGGAAGGCTATAATTTTTTAAAGGATAGTGAAATTTAAAAAGTATAGTGAACTGGCAGGTTTTAAACTATACGTATTCTAACACTAGCTCCAAAATAACAAATTCATTTGATTTGGGGATATTTATGATTCCTTTAATGCTACTCTATTTTTGTTGTTCATATAGGAAATTTTCTAATATTGATTTTCCTGCTCTGATAATTTCATACCAGTATTCATTTATAAAAACCATTAAGTTGCTTATTATCTGCAAGAAAAATCAGTGATGGTTATACAAGGTAGTTAGAAAAAAACTGAATCAAGGTCTAATACAACTGAAAATTGCAAATTGTCACCGTTATTACCATCACATTAGCAGCATCTAAAGCTCACAAGGCTAAGGTGACAATGAGAGGTAATGATACAATGCCAGTCTCATAATGCAATGAAGAGAAAAGCAGAACTTGAGCACTGAAATACGATAAAACGGGTTTCTCTTCCACTCTTCTTATAGTACATACTTTGGAAATACTGGGGGTTTTGACAACTTAAAACATCCCATGGATTATCCTATACGCTAAAAATTTTTTTAATTTAGTGGTATAATTGCTATAATAAAAAATAATCTTTTCTTATTATAATAGCTCTTTCTTTAACTGGAAGAAGAAGGCATGAGTGTACTTGATCCCTACATACAATACTTTCAGGAAAGAGCCCAAGCTCTGTCTCTCTAGACAACTGAATCTATTCTTTCTAAATGAGCTTCTCAACAGAATTAAGGGTAGATAACATGAATATGTACTACTTATGTATCAGTCACTGAGTTAAGCACTTCAGATATGCTGTATCACTTAATTCTAACGACAATCCTATGAGATAATGCTTATTTTTGTCACTTTTTAAAACTTCAGAAAAGAAACTGAGTGATCAAATACCTTGAAGGTGCCCAAAGTTGCCCAGGTAGCAAGGAGTCAAACGGTATAAAGAGGAAGGACTATGGAGCCAGATTGCTTGGGTCAAATCCTAGCAGTTTTGCCCATTTAGAATTGATATATCAATGGGCAAGTCATACTGTCTATGTCTTGGTTTCTAAATCTGTAAAATGGGTATAAAGCAAAGCCTGCTTCATAGGGTCATTGTGAAGACTAAATAAATTAATGCATGTGAAGAACTAAGAACAGTATCAATACTTCTATAGCAAGTATGACAGTACATATTATTTAGTCGCTAAGTCGTGTCTGACTCTTTGTGACCCCATGGACTGTGTAACCTGCCAGGCTCCTTTGTCGATAGGATTTTCCAGGCAAGAATATTGGGGTGAGTTGCCATTTCCTCCTCCAATAATACATATAAGGGTTAGTTGTTATTACTGCCTCTATACTGTACCAGAGATGGTACAACCTTAGTATTAAGAGTGGGGCTATTTCCATTTGTTATAAAAATCAGAAGATGCTCATATCCTCACAAAAGTGGGGAAATGAAGTATATAGGTACAAATTATGGGCTGAATATTCAAGGTTTTGGAAAGATGGATGAGATCAAAGCATCACCAATCCCCTCCTGCAGCTTAATCTTGGGATACCCAAGTAAGAAATAGCAGCTGTGTATATGTTGGAGATCCTTGAAGAGACATTTCATACTCTCTCTGTGAAGACACACAGACAGGGCTGGGTGTTCTGATGGTCAGACTAAGATATCAAAAGTTAAAGATCTTAAATTAGGAAACATTTGGTGTCAGAAGCAGAGAATGTTGTAGCAAGAAGAAAAAAGGCACTGAAAAGAGCATGTAGGGCTTGTGGGTTTTCAGCTAACAACAGAAGCATTTTTCTGGTCTGATTAATATTGATTTTTATTCTGTCTTGCTACATGATAGTTATCTCACTAAGTATTTACTACTGTATAAGAATGAAGAGCCCATTTCCACAAGCCAGGTAGGTGCTACAGAAAATATTCTCAGCACTGGGGTATTCAATGTTTTTCTGTGCAATTTGGCCTGAGACCTTAGGGAATTATTAAAATACAAAGGTAAAAGGTTACATTATTTAATTATACCAAGCCTCAGCCTACTGGGATTATATGTACTTTTTTTTCAATTTTCCTCTGTAAAATAATATCCTTTTTCTTTTCTTATGATTGAATAAAATGTGGTCCTCGAATGGTAACTATTGGAATAGTTCCCTCATTCTAGCTCTCAGAGATAATGCTTTTACTCTTATTCCCTGACTTGGTCATCTCTTTCTTCCACTTTCCAGGCAATGATGCCCTAAAAAGATTAACCCCCTCTCTGGGGTTGGAGCCAATTCTTTCAATGGATGCCAAAAGTTCACCCCAAGAATTCAATTGTTGAGCTGTGTCTCTAATGGAATATGATTTTTGTTTACTTTAGATTATGCAGTTGAGGAAGTTGTGCTAAATACATTGGCAGAATATAAAGTGCCATTAAGACATGGTGTCACTGTTTCCTGCTTTCCATCTTTGCAAAGCACTCTCCTATCTCCAGCAGACAGTTTTTAATAGCAATTTTCAAATAGGAGATGTAATAAAGGCCAAATCTATTTTGTTACAGCAGCGGGAACTAACACCAGTTATCTGCTCAGGGCTAGTAAGCTACATGACAAATCAGTTTCCACCACCCACTGGGAACAACACACTTCACATGCAAATCAACAAATTAGGCAGTTTTCACAGATCCTATCCCCTCAGATTTAAAGCTTCATAAAATACCACATGATTTTTGCATTTAGATACATGAGCAATGAAGTCTAAAATAGTACATTTTTGTGTTTATTTGCTTTTATAATTACAGGTAAATTATAATAAAGGACTATGGAATTCAACAACCTTCTCTGTATTTATTGTAGGCAATTAAATATAAACCTATATTTATTATAGGCACTTCTTATTTTAACTACATTCATGTAGCCTTCTCAGTAGCCAGATACCTCCAAAATGGGAACAGAAAAAAATTTCTCATTTCAATACAGGATGTCTAACTATTTAAAATAGTGGGATGATATGAAAACTATCTTGCCAGGCTTGAGTGAAGGGAGGACGGTTGTCAGCAAGGATTCCCAAGGTGGTGATCCTTGAACCTTACACTTAAGCAAGACTAAGAACTGGCCATAGATATAGAGTGGCCGTTGGTATAGAGTGGGTTCAAGGCTGGGTAATGCAGTTTACTCCCAAAATACAGATGGCTGAATGCTTTCATGGTACAGTCTGACACTTGCATGTACTTATCTATGGCTGCAGGACAGAATAAAGGTGAGGGACTGCATGACATCTTGGAAATTTCAGCACTTCAAGGCACTGTATATAG
Organism: Cervus elaphus; assembly: GCF_910594005.1. Lineage (NCBI taxonomy): Eukaryota > Metazoa > Chordata > Mammalia > Artiodactyla > Cervidae > Cervus > Cervus elaphus. The sequence goes on from NC_057822.1 coordinate 40,579,023, forward strand.
CCACTTTGAACATTTTGGCAGGGGATCAGATTTATCTTTGGGGAGGTCATATGGGTAGCACTGTATAGGGTGGTTGAAAGAGAAACTTAAGACTGCTCAGACAGCCACTGTTTTAATCTGGGGAGAAGCTGAACTAAGGGACTACAATGAAGGGTAAAAGAAAGAATTTAGATACTTAGGGACTTGATAACGGATTGAATTTAAGGGGTGAGGGAAAAGAATGCATCACTCTCTTGACCTCCTGGATAGCCTCAGTAAGGGCAGACAAGCAAAGCTAAGTTCACAATGTACAGGTTGAGTTTGGGGTACCTACAGATGCATACGAGAAAATTGTTTAATAAGTTTTGTGTCTATGAATCCACAGCTTGGGTAAAAGTCTGGTTTATAGCTGAAATTGCCAGGAGAGGTAGGCAGGGGTGAGTAGAAAGGGAAAGAAGAAGGAGAGAAAGAGAAAAAAGCAGAAGGGTAAGAAGAAAGGGCTGAGCATAGAGAACTAGGGAATGCTAACTCTCTATAAGATGCTAGGATGAGGAGCTACAAGCAGCAGCTAGAAAGCTAAAAGGAGTACCCTGAGAGCAATATCCCAGAATATGGGAATAGGTATACAGTTAAAGATAAAGTGATCTATGCAGAGCCAAGACAATTCATTTTTAAACATTACTGATTTTTAAAGGAAGGCTTATACATTACACTGCAACTTGACTTATATTGCTCATTGCCTACCCTTTCAAGAAAAGAAATTAGCTATTTTCTTGAACAGTAATTTGTGTCTTTGTTTTTTGAGGAAGTATTAATTTTTAAAATTTTTAATAAAAATGAGTATTGCTCTATAAATTATCTGACTATAACATTAAAGTTATATGCCAGAAAATTTGGAAAACTTAGCAGTGGCCACAGGAGTGAAAAAGGTCACCTTTCATTCCAATCACAAAGAAAGGCAGTGCCAAAGAAAATTCAACCTACCATACAACTGTGCTCATTTCACATGCTAGCAAGGTAATGCTCAAAATCCTTCAAGCTAGGCTTCAACAGTATGTGAACTGAGAACTTCCAGATGCACAAGCTGGATTTAGAAAAGGCAGAGGAACCAGAGATCAAACTGCCAACATCCGCTGGATCACAGAAAAAGCAAGGGAATTCCAAAAAAAATCTACTTATGCTTCATTGACTATGCTAAAGCCTTTGACTGTGTGGATGACAACAGACTGTGGAAAATTCTTCAAGAGATGGGACTGCCAGACCATCTTACCTGTTTCCTGAGAAAACTGTATGCAGGTCAAGAAGCAACAGTTAGAACTGGACATGGAAAAATGCACTGGTTCATAACTGGTAAAGAAGTACATCGAGGCTGAATATTGTCACCTACATATTTAAACTCTATGCAGAGTGTGTGAGTATGTTAGTCCCTCAGCTGTGTCCAATTCTTTGCGACCCCATGGACTGTAGCCTGCCAAGCTAGAGTACATCATGCAAAATGCTAAGCTGGATGAAGCGCAAGCTGGAATCAAGACTGCTGGGAGAAATATCAACTTCAGATATGCAGATGATACCTCTCTAATGGCAGAAAGCAAAGAGGAACTAAAGAGCCTCTTGATGAAGGTGAAAGAGGAGAGTGAAAAAGCTGGCTTGAAACTCAACATTCAAAAAACAAAGATCATGGCATCTGGTCCCATAACTTCAGGGTAAATAGATGGGGAAAAAGTGGAAACAGTGACAGATTTTATTTTCCTGGGCTCCAAAATCACTGTGGACAGTGATTGCAGCCAAAAAATTAAAAGAGGCTTGTTCCTTGGAAGAAAAGCTGTGACAAACCTAGACAGTATATTAATAAGCAGAGATATCATTTTGTTGCCAAAGGTCCGTCTAGTCAAAGCCATGTGGCTCAGTGGTAAAGAATCTGCCAGCAATGCAGGAGACGCTGTTTGATCCCTGGGTCGGGGAGATCCCCTGGGGGAGGACGTGGCAAACCACTCCAGTATTTATGTCTGAAAAATTTCATGGACAGAGGAGCCTGATGAGCTACAGTCCATGGGGTCCCAAAGAGTTGGACAGACTGAGTGATTGAACACATACATGGTCAACCCTATGGTTTTTTCAGTAGTCATGTACGGATATGAGAGTTAGGCCATAAGGAAAGATGAGTGACAAAGAACTGATGCTTTTGAACTGTGGTGTTGGAGAAGACTTTTGAGAGTTTCTTGGACAACAAGGAGATCAAACCAGTCAATCCTAAAGGAAATAAACTTTGAATATTCATTGGAAAGACTGCTGCCGACACTGAAGCTCCAATACTTTGGCCACCTGATGTGAAGGGCCACCTCATTGGAAAAGACTCTGATGTTGGGAAAGATTGAAGGCAAGAGGAGAAGAGAGAGGCAGAGGATAGATGGTTAGACACCATCACTGACTCAATGGACATGAGTTTGAGCAAACTCCAGGAGATAGTGAAAGGCAGGGAAGCCTGGTATACTGCAGTTCATAGGGTCACAAACAGCGGGACCCAACTTAGTGACTGAACAATAAAAACATTTAAGTTATATTGGTAAATTTTATCTACACATCCTATTTATCACAAGCACTTCTTATTTTAACCACATTCATGTTAAAGATTTTAAATGTACAGAATTAACACAACAATAGAAACATTTATTTTGTAGCTTTGTGGGCTCCAGATAGTCACTTTTCAGTTTGGAGTGTATTGTGTGATATAGCAACATCTAATTGCCAAGTATGAATTTAAGCCTAGTTCTAATAGACATTGTAAAGACCCTCAGAAAAGGAGGACTACAGTCCCAGTAGTAGGACACACAATGGGATACCCAAACATAATTGAAATTTTCTTGGTCTGAGTTGTGACAGCAGAGAGGAGACCTCAGCTAAAAAATAAAAAGCACAGGGAAATACAAACATAGAGCATCCTAACTAAAAAGAGTCATTTCTTGGTTAGATTGAGCAGAGCTATATTTGGTTTGTACTTAATGGAACATAGCTAGAGAGTACCCTCTGCATCCATGGGTTCCCTATTTGCAGATCCAACCATATGGATGGAAAATATTTGGAAAAAAGTTCTAGAAAGTATAAAAAAACAAAACTTGAATATTCTAAGCAAGTAACCATTTGCATAGCATTTACATTTCACTTACAACTATTTATAAAGCATTTTCATTGTTTTTTGGTATTTTAAATAATCTTGTTATTGCTGCTTAATCACTAGGTTGTGTCCAACTCTCTTGGGACCCCTTGGACTGTAGCCCAACAAGTTCCTCTGTCCATGGAATTTCCCAGGCAAGAATACTGGAGTGGGTTGCCATTTCCTTCTCCAGGAGATTTTCCTGACCCAGGTATCGAACCCACGTCTCCTGCATTGGCAGGCAGATTCTTTAACACTGAGCCACCTAAAAGATGATTTAAAGTATAAAGGAGAATGCACATAGGTTATGTACAAATACTGCACCATTTTCTATAAGGGACTTGAGCATCTGCAGATTTTGGTATTTGGCATGGGGACTGGTGAGTCTGTGCTAAGTCACTTCAGTCATGTCCAACTCTTTGCCACTCTATGGACTGTAGCCCATCAGGCTACTCTGTTCATGGGATTCTCCAGGCAAGAATATTGGAGTGGGCTGCCATGCCTCCTCCAGGGGATCTTCCTGACCCAGGGATTGACCTATGTCTCATGCGTTGGCAGGCAGGTTCTTTACCACTAGTGCCACCTGGGAAGCCCCATGGGACCTGGAATCAATCCCTAATAGATACTGAGGAACTACTGTAGTACTACAAAGGAGAAATTCGTTAAGAAACTACCCTCCATAGTTAAGTATTGCTTCCCATGACTCTGCACTTAGGTGATGATTATCTGCAACCTGGATCCATCTTAAGGAGGTCTCTGGGATAGAAAGTGCTGAGAGGAACACTGTATATCTAATAATTCTTTACAGAGGGTTACATTCCTATTGCAATGATAGTTGTATCTAACTAGGTGTTGAACATATTAGTAAAAGGAGTCAGCGAGTAGAAGTAAAACTATCAGCCACTTGTCAGGCAGAAACATAGATGGCTCTGCAGAGGTTGGACTCCATTATAAAGTAGTTTTTAGTTTTTGTTTGTTTATTTGTTTGTTTAACGGACCTGTCTGAGAATCAGAAGAAAAATATGGATCCTTCCTCCACATATTCACTCATTTATAGTAAAAATTTTGCACAGTCCTCTGAGGAGTGTGCCTTACAAGTTTCACTCAATATGTGCTTCATAAACACTGTGTCATGGCATGTGGGTTCTCCATGTTAATTAACATTCTGGAAATTCTATACCATTAAACTTGATATAGTTAACCTATAAAGTAAAACAAGACATACAAATTTTTACAAATTACTTATAATGCTACCGACCAATTTTATTTTCAAAAAGTTAAAAAAAAAGATACTAGTGATACAAACTACTTTTGGGCTAAAAGTTTAAAAGTGCTTCATAAAGTTGCAGTATCTTTCACCTGTAAGATATTTTGGGCATAGACATTCGAAGACATACAAGAAGAACACAGTAGATTTCAGCTGCTCTAATTACATCCTGACATACAGAAAGAAAAAGAGGATTCTGTAGAGTGTTACACTATTTGATTCTTTATGGTCTTGTTAGGGGAAGCACACTGACTGAAACCACCCACCCTGGCCAGGCACCATAGTAACCATTTGCATGAGCTGTTTTAACGACAGGAGGTCCTGGTAAGGAACACGGAACTAATAAGTCTCCACCAACCAGAATAGCTCGGGAAAGTTCAAAATGAGACACTACCATGTCCAACTACCTCCCAGAATCCTTCTCTCTGGCATCCATCTTGGCTGAACAAGGCTACACCACCAGGAAGGACTCTGAGTCGGAATGATTGGCTAAAGACAACCTGGAAACTAATCCCATCACCATAAAACCCGAGACTGCAAGCCATGTGACAGAGCTGTTCTCCTGGGTTCCCTTACCCTCCTGCTCTCTGCCCGGGCACCCTTTTCCAGTAAAATCTCCTGCTTTGTCAGCACATGTGTCTCCTCAGACAATTCATTTCTGAGTGTCAGACAAGGGCCCAGTTTCAGGCCCTGGAAGGGGTCCTCCTTCCTGCAACAGTCTTACCCAGAATCAAGCTATCTTCATTTAACAATAGGGACGAACTCAGTTATATGTGGCCATGTGCAGGGGAGGGCTGTTATCATGACATTCCTGTAATTTAGGGACAGACCTGTGGTAAGGAACACACTCAGATATTGCTACTTTATTCTCTGTAAAAGCTGGACTGAATGCTCAGGGAATTATAGTTTTTTTAAGTACTGATTCTCAATAGATGTATATCCCCATACCCTCTACCAGTTACACCTATATTATATACTATATTCTCTACAATATTATGTATTATATGTATTTTATACCACAATGATATTACTATACCTCTCTTTCTGTTTTAAGACACAAGAGCTTCACTAAAGTGAGATACCCCTGGAGTGGCCTCTCCCATTTAAAGATCCTCAATACCTAACAAATGTAATTAGAAAGACTGGAAGAATACCTCGTACTTCTCCAATTGCCAATTTCTGATGAGGCAAATTGTAAACTTTATGGATGAATTTAACTTCACTATCACTATCATATGACATTTATTTTTGGATATTTTTGTTTTCAAAATCAAATACCCAGATATGTGTAAGAAAAGCCCTAGGTGATCAGACTGGTACTGTATTGCTTCCCCAATATTCCCTCCAGTCTTATCAATAAGCCATTTGCAGCAAAATGGAAAGGATAAAAAGTCTGAGGAAAAGATGGTATCGGATTTCTAAGAATCCTTTTGCAGCACAGTTTTAATAATAATCAGCAGGACATTTTCCTATTTACCATCTCGTTCATGCACATTGTGCTAAATTCAATAGTTAATGAGGCCTCATTATAAGGATGAGATATTTGTACCTTTTTGCAGATGTCTTACTTTTGAAGTTTCCTTAATTGTAAAAGACATTTCACTCTTGGAAATGTGTACGCATTTACCAGAAATGGACACTCACTTAATTTAGGTTTTTAGATTAGATGGTGTCCACAAAAATTAAAACACACACACACACACACACATAATGAAGTTTTTTTTTTAAACTTATAATACTATTTGCAATCAGCACTTTACTTATTTTATAACTTCTAATTTCACTGATTTGAGGTTGAAGAAAGGCCAGATCTTTACTCTTCTCAATTACAGCATAAAAATGGTAGAACGATGCAGTACTAGCTTCCAAGTCTTTTAGGGGAAAAAGGGTATGAGGCTTGCATATACTTACAGATTATTCAGGAAAAAAAAGAAATGCATGCTTGTTTCTGTACACATATCCATACAGAGAGGAAAATAACACTTGAGCTAATGTAGAGATATGTCAACATCCGAGGAAAGGAATCTAGATGAAAAGTACATAAGAACCCTTTATATTTTATAACATTTCTCTAAGTCTAAAATTATTTTATAATAAGTTTAAAAGTCTCAGCTAAAAATCTAAGTAATTTCTGAATTTAAAAAGATGAGAAAGCGGATCAAAGAATTTATAGACTTAGTATATAAGGATGCTCTAAGACACATGTACTACTGGCTCGATCTTGTAAATCAACAATCAATACTCAAACACTTATGTTGTTTAAAGTTGCTGGTCTACTGGCAACATGTAGCAATATACATTACAAAAACGATCATCCTTAAATGATATTAATGTTTCAGCTCAGCTATCATCAATTATTTAAGACTCACTTCCCAAGCAGGTTGGTAAGGCTAGAAGGCAAGATTTTTCAGAGAAGGAAGGGAGAATTATGGAAAGAAAACCCCAAATTACTTTATCCTAGTAAGAGAAAGCTTTCCGAGCAACCTAGAACCCATGTGTGTATATATATATAAGGGACTATTTTCATCTGCTGACCTATCCACCAGATAAAGCAAAATAATATCATTGCCCAAAGGAGACAAATCTCCCCCAGGCCATGTATGTCAGTAAAATAAGGGATCAACTTATTGAAATATTGGCCCAGCTACACTTTCTTCCATTAACAATCAGTTGAGACACATTTTTAAAGCAATAGCTTAAATGAATGGCTGTGTGTCTGTAATAATTCTGACTTAAAATGTCAACTGTATTTGAGATGCTATGTGCATTTAATCAATGTCTCTATATTATAAAATAAATATACTTCAGTGTGACTGCTGTGCCAGCCATAAATCATAATTCACAAAGAACATCTTATCCTCACTATTGATAGTTGTTAATGACAATAGTGATTAAAATGGTATCTGCCTGCCATATTATTGTTAAACAGTCTACTAGAATTTCTACTACATTCTATCAGTTCAGTTCAGTCGCTCAGCTGTGTCTGACTCTTTGTGACCCCATGAATTGCAGCACGCCAGGCCTCCCTGTCCATCACCAACTCCCGGAGTTTACTCAAACCCATGTCCATCGAGTATCCTATAACCTATCACTCTTTCTCTTTATGCTGATACATCTATTTTGGAATAAAACATGATACATTTAAAGTTTAACACTGAAAATGCAAGACTTAAGAGCAGAGCTTATCAGCAAGTTTAACCTGTATCTCCAAAATGAAGAGTTACTTCTGTTAGAGATTCCAGTATTCAAAGGATTTGTTTCTCTCTTTTAGCATTACTATCTGAAGTTTTCAAAATGAAAACTTTGGATTCAAAAAAAAAAAAAAACAAGAGAAAAAATATCAATTGTCATTTCAAAATTAAGTCAGCCTATGAAAGCCTCTGTAAGTAGAAACTGTTAGATACTATTTTTAGAATGGATTTCTTAGAGTCAATAATTAACTCAGGAACCCATTGTTGAATGTGTATAATGAGCTAGGCAGTAAGACATAGCAAAACTGATGTCAGATATGCCCAATACCCTACAGTCATTGTTTAACTGGGGATTAGATAGAATCCCACTAACCAGGATGAAGACAGGCTGGGTGAATGACACAAAGGCACAGAGCCTGCCTTAGACGGGTCAGCTGTCCGGAAGTGGTCTATCAAGGCATAGCCCATCAGCAGCACAGGCCATGGTATTGCAGGGAGGCAGCCAATTCTGACTCCATGCTGCAGACTGTTTCTTTGACTTGCTTTTCCTCGCTTTTACTATTATAATCATACTCAGTGGCTTGCCTGGAAGACCCTGCCTCTCTGCTTGACTGTAAACTAAAGTGCCTTTGTTCAGCTCCTGGAGAGATAGTTTGTCCCTGCCCACCTGTGAAGAGAAGAGATTAACACACCCCTTCCAAAGGCTGGCCATTGCCTTGGAGATGTTTTGCAAGACTGAAGACCCTTTCACTTTACTTCCCCACTGCCTCCCTCTCTATTCTGCCTTTTGACTTTAGTTCCTCATTGCTTTTTTCTCTCTGGTCTATAAAAGAACCTGGCATGCAGACCTCAATAAGATGGTTATTTTGAGGCACTGGCCTGCCATCTTCTTCGTCTGCTGGATCCCTGATCAGTCTCTTCCTTGCCTGAACACCTCATCTCTTGGATTCACTGGCCTGTCATGCAGCGAGCAGAGCGAGCTTGGCATAACAATGGCAGTGAGGAAAGCAAATGACAGGTGAATTCGCAAAAGTGAGATAAGATGCCAAAGATTCAAAGAAAAAATATTGTGTAACTAGACATATGAGGCTGAAGATGGGGCCAGGAGCTAGTGTTGTGGGTGTGACTTGTCAGAGAAACTAAGTTTCATTATACCAGGGATGTCTAAGATGATGGGGTGGAATCCCATCAGGCCATGGGATCTACACAGCACCAAAGGTATGAGGCGGGGCTACCAGACAGACTCCAGAGGAAGAGCTATCTTGGTAGGGAGGTAGCATTTCATTTAAGAGTCATAGTACCGGAAACCCAAAGCGAAGAGCAATTACACAAAGCTGACCAGGGTCAGGGGAGAGACTGTTGATAATCAATCTATTTCTGGGTTTTATTCGGGAGACAAGGACCAGGAGGAACCTGAGAACTGGGTTACCTTTATGAGAAGACACGAAGGAAAGACAAAGAGAGGAAGAATGAAGTAAAGGCAGAGGTACAGGGGAAAGAACAATTCTTCAGAGGTGGCTTTCGTGCTCAAGATGATACAAGACCAGTGGGAACTACCAAGATGTTGCAGACGAGTTCACAGGCAGGCCCAGAATCATCAGACTTTTCCACAGAGTGTGGCCTGAGCATGTTGAGATTGAAAAGGAGCTGGGTGAGCTGGCTTCAGAAGGCTGACCAAAGGAGTCAAACTGTCAGGGGAAGGAGCTGAATCTGTCTGAGGAAGTGAGGGCAATCTACTGGGTCCCCACATCTGTATTTGCTGCCGAGGTTCCTTGGCAATCTTGCTAATTTTTAACAATGAAAAAACGATCATCTGTATACACAGAATGCTTAGGTTTATGGATTATGCTTGTGTTGTTGTGAGTTTCTTCCTTGACTTCTCTCTACTCAAGTCATAACATGGGGGAAGAAGTTGCAACTGAAAGTAGTAAAACAAAAGTAAATGGAGAAGGGAGAATAAATAGGAAGGTATTTGGATAGCAAATTCCAATTAATTTGCTGGAAAGTCTTTACAAAAATGCGTCAGTAATCATATCACAGCGGACACTAAATACCCTGGTAGAGTGGGGATAAAAAGGGGATGGGAGAAGCATGGAGGAGATGGGTAGTCTAGGGTCGTGTGTCTTGGTCAAAAGTCTAGAATATTGGTCAAAGTCACCGCTTTCATTTTACAGTCCATCTTCATCATAAAACCTCTTCCTTCACATTCTCTGAAAATTCCAGGAGGCAAAAAGGAAGGCAGAACAAATCTATGCTATTGATTTTCTACTACACATTGACTAGAGTTCAAATTTAAAGTGGAAAATTACAGTCCCTGGGGGAGAAGAAACCTATCAATGGGAGGAACTAATACCAAAAGCCCCAGAATTAGGGTTTTTACTGTTCACTGCTGATTTTGTCAGCAATCACAGTTGCAAACCGTTATTTCTGGTCGATGTACCCTCCAGCTTTCTCTTGAGTCTTGAATTACATGATAGTTTAAAGAATTCTTTTGTGGGCACGTGGGGTGCTGCTTTTAGCCATTCTCTGCTGAAACACTTCTACCTTGATTTCTGGAGCTATGTGGCTTTTTTTCAGATACTAAGAAAGCCTTAGGAGACTAGAGAGAGGCTCAGATATAGACGAGCACAAAAAAACTAAGACAACAGAAGAATACATTCAAGTTTTCTTTTACAGCTTTTGCTCTTTTATATACACATTCTATTTGTAGCATAAATATTTTAAATTTGTAGTATTAAAATTACTTTTCTTTTTTGTTTTGCTTTTCAAAGAACTTTTATGACTATATCAGTTCAGTTCAGTTGCTCAGTTGTGTCTGACTTTGTGACCCCAAGGACTGCAGCATGCCAGGCCTCCCTGTCCATTACCAACTCCTGGAGCTTGCTCAAACTCATGTCCATCGAGTTGGTGATACCATTCAACCTTCTCATCCTCTGTCGTCCCCTTCTCCTCCTGCCTTCAATCTTTCCCAGGATCAGGGTCTTTTCTAGGGAGTCAGTTCTTCACATCAGGTGGCCAAAGTATTGCAGCTTCAGCTTCAGCATTAGTCCTCCAACGAATATTCAGGGTTGATTTCCTATAGGATTGACTGGTTGGATCTCCTTGCAGTCCAAGGGACTCTTGAGAGTCTTCTCCAACACCACAGTTCAAAAGCATCAATTCTTCGGTGCTCAGCTTTCTTTATGGTCCAACTCTCACTATGTTATGTAGTTATGACTACCTAGCAGCATATAAACAAAGGGTGGGGAGGGAAAGTGAGGATCACCAGATCTAATGGGAATGCAAACTAGGGTGATCCACTCACCCAGTTTGCTTAAAATGAGGAGATTCCCTGGGATGGGTTTCTCAGTGCTCAAACTAGAATGACCTGGACACCCCAACACAGACCAAATACACACTGAGCATGAAAATGTTTAAAGGCCAAATTTTTCTGTTTGCCTCTAATTAGATTTCCTACTTTGGCAAGGTAAAGGTTAACATTCTGGGGCTATTTCCTCCAATTCACCTGTGAAACTGACTTTTCAGATTTCAATCTTTATCTGTTTAAGTCTATAGACATATATTTTAATCATTTTCAGCCAACAGTCAAGTAGTTGATGATCACAATGATAATTTATACATGTATTGCAAATGTATATGACAAATAGACCTTAATGCTGGGAAAGATTGAAGGCAGGAGGACAAGGAGACCACAGAGGATTGAGATGGTTGGATGGCATCACTGCTTTGATGGGCATGAGTTTGAGCAAACTCCAGAAGACAATGAAGGATAGGGAAGCCTGGCATGCTTCAGTCAATGGGGTCACAAAGAGTTGGACATGGTTTAGCGACTTAATGACAACAAAAAGTACATATCTCCCAGGCAGAGAAAAACTTCCATTCAAGAAGGCAGTTACACAGCTAAGTTTAGATATTGAGACATCTCATTTTCAATATTTTTACTAAGTACACTGCAAATGTTTTAACCATAATTTTATGGGATTCAGGGATGCTCTGGTTATTTAAAAGGAGTTTAGTGAAGTTTACATCACTTTAATAAAACCCTTCCACAGTTTAAGGAAAGTGTAGCAAGAGAATATATCTGGCTTGTTTACTGTTGTTATCTTCAAACTGAAAACAACACTCATTAGACAATCAATATTTGTTGTATGAATGAAAGAAATCTCAGGAGAGAGAAGAAATAACAGATTGGTTGCTTACTTTCAACATGTTTGTTGTGTTCCTTGTAGTTGCTTGGTCAGTAGCATTGAATAAATTATTTCAAAAAAGATTGGGGATTGCTCCACTCAACCTAAAAAATCAGTTTGGAAAGATATGTTCAAAACTTATTTATTGAGAAAAGGCTTGAGTTTGGTTTTTTAGGAATGGAGAGGTAGACAGGGGTTTGAGGGCATACATCTGAATTCGAACCACAATTATGATCCTAGCTTCACCATTTGGCTTTTAATTTTAGATCCTATTTTCATCACTAGTAATTTCATATTTATGGGTTATCTTAATTAGATAGTAAGTTTAAGTAAAGGGTTCATGTTGTATATCTTTTTCTGAATTTCCCCAGAGTTACATTTAATAGACACTAAAGTAATGAACTGATTGGCTAATTTTTTCACACCATTTTAGATGGATAATCATCTTTCCTACTGTTAGGGAGGTCAATTCCATAACCTATTCAGAAACCTCATTCCAATGCTGAATGACTATTTTTTTTTAATATCTAACTTCATGTTTTTTTCTGATAGTGATTTTGGCTCAATATCTCTAGCCCTGTCCTCAGTGGTGATGGTGAACAGCTGGTTATTATTACCAGTTAACTCATCCTTCAACCTTTACTTCTAGGAGAAATTAAAAAAAAACAACAACAAACTCCTAATACAGTTTGCCCTCTTTCTTATTTTTTGGACCACTTCCACTATTTTCATTATTTTCAATACTATTATCTAGAATGACTAATGGGTACTACACATTAATATTCAAATAAGTCTACTCCAATTAGCACATCATATAAGCCAGCCAATTAGTAACAAGCTTACTAAAGGCCAACACTGTGAAAAGTATGAGAAAGTCCGTGTTTAAAGGAATTTACAATCCCACTGAGGACATGAGATAAACATGTGAAACCCAAAGTAAAAGCCGAGTCAGCCTATGGGAAGTACTAAATGAGGAGACACGAGCTATAAAAGTATTGATGAGAGAGAGAGAGAGACACGCAGGTCAGGACTGTGGAAATGGGGCTGAAGGTGTGTTCAGAGGCCTGGGAGGACTCAGAGAGAAGGAAGAGGGATCAGCTCAAGAGAGGGGGGCACCTTGGGGCTCCATAAAGCTTGTTTGAGGGTAATAGTAAGTAATCTGGCTGGAGTAGTGAGTTTGCAGAAAGGAATAGGAAAAATCAACGATAGCAAAATAAACTGGAGGGACATGCTTGGCAGTCCAGTGGTTAAGACTCTGCCCTTCCACTGCAGGGGTGGTGCAGCTTCAAACCCTGGTTGGGAAACTAAGAAAATGCAGGCCATGCAGGGTGGCCAATTTATTTTTTTTTTAATTAAAAAAAAAAAGAAAAGAAATTGGAATAAGAATATAGAGGCTACTGAATGCCAAACTAATTTTATTTTAATGAATCAGTAGTTCCGAAATGGAGGTTCCTGGGATTGGATGCAAAAGAAACATCAGGGAATCCCAGGTCCTAGTCTAGACCTAATGAATCAGAATCTCTGATGATGAAGTCCAGTGATTCATAACTTTAACAAGCTCTGTTGATGACTCTAGAGTACAGCTGGATTTTTGAGAACTACTAGATAATTGGAAATCATCACACAAAGGAGAAAATTGAAGTGCTGAGTGGTTAAGTAGTTGTTGAAAGAAACGGAACTGGGATTTGAACCTAAACAGAATGATTCTGGAGGCTCTGCTCTTTGCCACTGTTCTATATCACATTTGAGGGCACAAGGTGTTCATTGAATATCTGAATGAATAACTGAATGAGTGATTGGTGGTCATGCCTGGGATGAACTGGAATAAAGAAAGGAAGAAAGCATGCAAATTGGTTAGGCATCTATGGAAGCAGTCTAGTCATAGAAAACAAACATGCTAATTAGAGTATGGCAGTAGAAATGGAAAAAGGAAAAAAAAAAAGACCCAAATGGAAGAGACAGCATTTTGTAAGTATCAACAGGATTGCTGGATGATGGAAGAATGGGAATAGGAAGAGGGAGGCATCCCGGATGTCATGGGATTCCTGGCAGGATCTCAGACAGAATCAAGGGAGTCAGGATGAACTTGTGACTTAGATGCATGAATGATGAATTAGATTTCAGACATGTTGAAGCTGAGGTGAGGCCGGGCCACCAGGCAGAAACGACCGGCAGCTAGCTGGAGAAACAAAACTGGACTATCTCCAAAATTCTGGTGGATGCTATTTAGCATGGTTAAGATGATAGTGCTAGATGTGGAACCTAATAATACTTGTATATCTCATGTGTATGAAAGTATACACAGAATTATGACTGGTGTCAACGAATGTTTAAATGCTAATACAATAGAAGCAGTGATCAAGAGGGGTCTTGGTACTGTTATCAGTTCAAAGTCTGTCTCCAGGTAGGCGGTCTCACTTCTCCAGTCTCATTCTTTACCACTTGCCACGTTCATCTCCCACGTATCTGGAAGATGGATGCTAGTAAATCACATTGAGGTGCTCAGATAAAAGGTGCTAAGTAAAGAACTAATTCCATTTTTCCTCCACGCAAATGATTAAATCTATACATGTCATTATCTAATAGTATTAAGTAAACATCCTACAAGGACATGACATTGTGCTGGACATGGTACAAAGCAAATTAGCAAATACAGTCTCAACGAGGAACTTACCAGTGTTTATATACATGAATAAAACTGTTGTTAATATGTTTTATTAGTTATTTAATATCAGTATGCAAATGAGTCCATTAGGAAATCCTTTGCATTTTATTAATCCAGCATATTTAATGATTATATTTCACCTTAGATGCTAATGAAGTTTATTTATTAATGTGTAGCTTCCACTTTAGTGATTGTGAAAGTTCTTTTTAGCATATCAATTTCTTTAAAAGTTAAGCCAATTTTTTTACACTGGACTTTTGTTCTGATCTGTTAACAAATCTAAACCTCATTATCCAAGAGAAGGACTGAGGTAAAACCGGCCTATTCTTCAGTACTCTTTTGTAATTCACATTAACGTTAATGGGAGCTATGCATGCACATTAAGAGGAGACGGGAACCCTAATTAAACAAGTAGCCTTTTGGTTGACATTCTATGTGATCATTTTTTATTGTGATACATATGAGAAAATCATCTTGCCTTGGACACCCATAAACAGAACTACCAAGTAATCAAACTTACATAGGGTAGGAGGGGAAGGTGATGAACAGCAATCAGCTTTTAAAATGAGTTTGAAAACAAGCTACCCGTGCACTTTTATACTAATGAACTCCATCAATGCCCCTCACTCCTCCACTGAACACACTCACCCCTTCCCCCAGATAAAAAGAATGACAAACATTTGCAGACATACTCGACAGTCAAAAAAAAATTATTCAAGTCAAGACACCGAACAAACTCTGCATGCTGGGTACCATAGCGGTTCATTTTTCTGAACTCAGTCTATCAGAGGAATAGCCCGTCTGTCTCTGGGTCATCTTTAGTTAAGAAATAAATGCTGACCAAGCAGTCCTAAATGTGTTTGATCCAAATTTCACCTATACTTTTTAGGTACCATGCTTGCGTCTCTTTTCATCATCTTATATCACTTGCCCTATTCATAAAGACTCCCTCTCCAATTCTTTGTATTCTCCTGTTCACAATCTACTCATATTATGATGCTAATTTCCCCCTCTGGTGCTTAGTTGCAAACGAACAAAAGCTAGGATGTATGATACATAAATATATAAATATTATCAGCTATCACACCACTGGGTTTAATGGAAGTCAATATCAGTATATTATATTCTCTACTTTGCAATTCCATTATGGGCTCAACACTGCTGGCCGTAAAAAGGAGCATTCTGAGTCTACGCCTGTGATAGTAATAATGGAAAAAAAAAGGGGTCATTGCTCTTCCCAACTTGAATGAAAAATTAAAATTACTAGGGCACTGAGCTCAAAGGAAAATTGGCAAATTAACAAACCAAGAAACGAAATATTCATGGCTCATACTGTGGAAGAGAAACTTAAATAATTTAAGATGGACAGTGAGGTGAGAAAATTCAGAGTTACCAAAGGGGCAAAAAGCGAGCCTAACCACATTCCAATGTGCTTTCAGCTCCTATCTCTTTTCCTCGGCAAACAGCAATCAGAGGCAGCCATGGAGGAGGATGGATGGCTGCACCAGGAGTAGCCTTTGACATGCAAATGTATTTATTTATTTTTGTCACAGTCCTGTATTTCTTCCAGATTTAATATATGCGCCATTTTACCCTGATCTACAAATCTCTGTGTTTTCAATGTATTTCTATATCCAGCTGGAAGCTGAATTATGAACTTTGATCTACTCTGGCTTTCATTTTTCATCTGAAATTTCATGTTTCCAACTGGCCTCTACTTCACGAAACCAAGCATCTTAATGCTAGTCTGTGGTGGGCCTTTTGCCTTTGGGGAAATGACTGTCACAATTTCCCTGGCCTGGCTACATAAGCTAGGTTACCCCTCACACCCATAAAGTTGCAGGGATAGCCACACACTTCACAACCACTGTCTGGAAAGAGGTAATGAAAGGCACGAGTGCATTACAGTTATTGTACATGAGACTTGTAACAGCCATTATGGGATCAAGGTAAGGAGAAGAAAGTATGACAGGTATGTCATGCTCCCTGGAGACTTAAGTATTCAGTCTATCTAACCTAATTTAAAAATCAAGTCAAAATGTATCTTTATGGGTCATGTATTATAAGACAACTTCCAAGGCAGTCCAATGAAATAACTCTGAGCCATGCATTAAGGATATCAAGTCTGAAACCCATCCACACATTCTGGTCTGAAATACTGGACAAAGAAAAAAAGAAAGCAAAACAAAACAAAAAAAATTATTTTCCATCTGAGTTCATTTTCTATTTGTATTTAGCAATAGAAAGTTTTGCTGACTTAATTTGATATGAAGTTACTCACCACTGAGAGATGAAATAACCTTTGAAAATATTTAATGGTTACATTTTGAAGGGGGTGACCCAAAGTTTATAAAATATAAATGAGTGAATGATTTCAGTTTTATCATTACTTCTTCGAGTTTCCTACACAAAACTGTCCAGGCTTTACAATAGCATGTCCGCCTGAAATACACAATAGCAATTAGAGGGAAGGAGAAAAATCAAAGCAAAAATTTAGTGGGTTACAAGTGAAATGCAATATCTGAGGGTTGGCTGTCTGAAGTTTGGTCCCTTGGTGGAAGACAAGAAAGGAAATCTACTAGGCCAGGTACCATACTGAGTGTTCTGCTCGCAGAAGCTGCTGAACTTAAACTTCACAACAATTCAGAGAGTATACATTATTATCCCCAGTTTACTTATGAGTATTCTGAGACTCCAAGGGATTAATGAAGGCCACAGAGCTTGTAACTGGCAGATTTTCAACTCAGTTAAGAATTAATTTGATGGCGGTGATGTCTGGGTTGTTTGTGGTGGTGGACGAGGGTGTCTGTGTGTTTGTGTTTGTGTGTGTGTGTGTGTGTGTGTGTGTAGGAGTATTCTTTTTTAAATAATTCACAGCAGATGTCATAATATAGAGCTTCCCTAGTTTCAGTAAGATATTTAAAGGCAGATATTGTGGATTCGGTTCCAGATTATGGCAATGATATCACATTAAAACAAGTCACAGAACTTTTTTGGCTTTCCAGTGCATATAAAAGTTATGTTCATAGTATGAAATTGAAAGTAAAATGAAAGTCACTCAGTCATATTTGACTCTTTGCGACTTAGTTGCAAAGAATTCTCCAGGCCAGAATACTGGAGTGGGTAACCTTTCCCTTCTCCAGGGGATCTTCCCAACCCAGGGATTGAACCCAGGTCTCCTATATCATAGGCGGATTCTTTACCAGCTGAGCCACAAGGGAAGCCCAGAAATACTGGAGTGGGTAACCTATCCCTTCTCCAGTGATCTTCCCGACCCAGGAATTAAAACGGGGTCTCCTGCATTGCAGGCGGATTCTTACCAACTGAGCCATCAGGAAAGCCCTGCTTATATTGTGGTCTATTAAATGTGCAATAGCATTATGTCTAAGAAACAATGCACATCTTAATTAAAATATACTTTATTGCTAAAATAGGCTAACCATCATCCAAGATCACTGATCACAGATCACCATAACAGATAAATAATAAGGAAAAAGCCTGAACTATTGCATGAATGATGAATATGTGACACAAAGACATGAGCTAAGCAAATGCTATTTGAAAAATGGCACGGATAGACTTGCTCAATGCAGGGTTGTCACAAACCTTCAACTTGTAAAAATTACAATATCTCCAAAGCAAAATACGTGAAGTACAATAAAACAAGGCATGCTTTAGTATATTTGGGTATAAAATGGATGAAACAGATGCTTTCCCATTTGCAAAGCTTAGAAATAAAAGTTTTTCCTCTGTGTTCTAAAAAATACCGTTTTCATTAGGGTTCATGATTTAGGTTTTTTGTTGTAGAAACTAAACCAGTGTATACCTGCATTAGCTGGGTTAAGACAAAATAATAAAAAATTATCCAACTGGTGGGCTGGGAGAAACAGTTAATATAAACAGCTACAAATCAAGTTCACCATTCAGATCACAGACCATGCGTCTTCAAAATGTTTATGTCAGGTATGAAGTATCATCACCTCCAAAATGATACTTCAGGTACATATGTGCTAAAATGGGCACAATTTGCATTGGCTCTCTGTTACAGCTTTATATGAAATTGGTTTAAAAATAATCTTCCCATACTCATATGCTACAAAAAAATAAGAAAAAGAAGAAAAGAAAGGAAAAAAAGCAGGCATAAAGTGATCCGGCATGAGAAAACCCGGGTGTGCTAAATTCTAATAATGTAGCTGCTGGAAGTTCAGTGTGGCCTGGGCAGATGCACATTCTATCCAGCTGGTGGACAGTTGCTGAGGGTGCAATGATACCATCTCTTCTGATTTTACCTTTTTCTTAGCACCTACTACAGCCTGAAATAATCTCAGTGATTTTGAGTGAGTTGTTCATTCTTCTCTCCCTCATTGGGATATAAATTCCACAAGAGCCGTGGCCTGGAGATCTTGTTCAGCACCATATAAATTGACTGCGGATTCCTTCAAGTTGTATGCACCCTAGGCAAACATCCCATCACTCCCTGGGAAATTCACTGTTACAGGCAGTTCACATGTTGTATGATGCTTTGTTTGTTTTGATTTAAACTCACCACAAGAAATTAAAAAGTCTCTGATTCTTCCCTCCCTTGTGAAGATTAAAAAAAAGTACCATTAAAGAAGGGGTTTATCACTATACGCCCAGTGACTAGAACAGTGCCTGATGCAAGTGAAAGTGTTAGTTGCATATTCGTGTCCCATGGACTGTATCCTGCCAGGCTCCTCTGTCCATGGAATTCTCCAGGCAAGAATACTAGAGTGGGTTGCCATTCCCTTCTCCAAGGGATCTTCCTGACCCAGGGATCGAACCCAGGTCTCTCGCATTGCAGGTCTCTGTTTGCATCAGGGAAGTCTGATGCAAAGAAGGCCCTTATTAAATGGTGGTTATGTAAGTGAAGAATAATTACGAATGCTTTTGACAAAGAGGAGGCATTCAACAATGTTACTGATCAAATGAATATGGGCAAAATATTAAAAAACAGAAATGAAATTCTTAGTGGCAGGTTTTACTCTTTGTTCTTTGTTAATCCATCAGAAAAGAAGTTTGCTGGGCACACCAATGGTATAGAAGAAGGTACTTGATGGACTTTAAACCTTTCCATTTAGGTCCAGAACAAGCTGACCATCTGAAGGTTTTTAAAGTGAGTGGTCTATAATACCAAGAGGAGATGATAGAGGCTATGATGTAAAGGAATGGATTTCAAACACAATTAAACTGATAGAATTCAGTTTAAAGAATATAAGGATTGACAAGCTTATTAAATAACTAAGAAATCAAGGACTGACTTTGGGTTTTTACTATAAACAGGGTAAGATTTTCTTAGCCAAAGGATATATATATGTTTTTAGTGCTTAGAAAATATCTGTTAGACCCCAGGAAGGTGGAATAAGGCTGATAGCTATGAGGTTGTTTACTGAGGGGTTTTGAACTTCACCCTTTGGTTGCAAGGAGCCACTGGTGGTCTTTTCTGCAGGGTAGTGCCATGAAGAATACAAGAAACACAAAATGAAAAAAAAGTAAGCACCTTGATCCTCTAAAATTCTCTTTCAACAGCAGGTAAAACAGAGTATAGAGGGAAACTACCAAAATTGGTAGGTTCTTAAGCTGTATATTTTCCCACAATAAGTCATAGCCTATGTAAGACCACAGGTGAATCTGCAAGGCAGTAACTCTGGAATCAGTAAAGCATACTGGGGCCGGACAATACATATAAAGGTATGAATTAATGAGATCTTCCATAATTTTTTTCAAGATGATAGGAAATAGGTTAAATTAACTGAGCTAAACTGTGCTATTACATGGCATCAACACAAAGCGACCAGAGAATAGCAGAAAAGCACATGGCACTTAACTTTCCACAAGAGCAAAGCTAGTGCTACAATTACACTTCCATGATGTGTGGCGAGGGAAGGAGAGGGAGGCAGAAATTTGGTCCCTGCTCACGCCTGTGGCCAAGTATCACTGTACATGGCACAGCTACGCAACCTATACTGAAGGTCAGGAGGGTGTCTGAAGTGCAGATACTGGAAAAAATAATACATATTTAAACCACATATCTAACTCCTTGAGATCCTTAGAGCAATCAGTTTTTTTTTTAAATAAGTAACTAAGTCAATAGCATCTGAGCAACAGATGAGAGTTAAAGCAAAGTCTGTGGGCTAATGGTAACAGCTTTTGTGTTCTTTGTTGTTGAAAATGTGCATGTAGCAGCATCTCCAATATGCTCACAAACTCGGATGCAAAAGGCTACGGAAAACAGTTGCTATTTTTACACCAGAGGAAAAAATCAAACAACACCTTTCAGATCTTAATTTTTCTAAAATAGGGCAAGGAAATAAAATCTGAATTGCTAGATGTCTCAAGAATCTAGGAAGGACCTGTGATTTCTATCAGAGGAAAACACAGTAAACATTGGACAACGACAGGAAGAGCCAGCTCAGTATTCTGGGCAATGGAGTATGAACCTGCCAAATCACATCATGTGAAAGAAAATACAGAGTTAAAGTTTAATTTAGTAACATTCTAGAAAATGGGATATGTGAAGCTATAATAGTTTTTCTATTTACAGACTACTATAGTTAAATCGTTATAGTATTTTTCTTTAGCACTTTAAAGAGGATTTTTTAACCTTATAAACTAATATTGTAGAAGTAATAATAATTATGATAATAGCAATATGCTTTTCTACTGATGCTGCAAAAACCGCCATACACTGAGTGGCTTAAACAACAAAAATGGGCCAAAATTAATGGGTTGGCAGGCTGTGCACCCATCTGGAAGTTCTCCAGAGAGAATCCATTGCTCTGCCCTTTCCCGCCTTCTAGAGGCTGCCCACAGTCCTCGGCTCACAGTCCCTCCAGCTACATATTGCATTTCTTTGTATCTTTCTTCCACAGTCACATCTTCTTTTAAAAAATTTTTATCTGTTTAATTTTGGCTGTGCTTGAAACTTTGCTGCTGCGTGGGCTTTTTCTCTAGTTGCGGTGTGCGGGCTTCTCCTTGCAGTGGCTTCTCTTGTTGCAGAGCATGGGCTCTGGGCGCTGACCTTCAGCAGCTGTGGCTCCTGGGCTCTGGAGCTCAGGCTCACTGTGTGGGCTTAGATGCTCTGCAGCATGTGGGCTCTTCCTGGACCACGGATCGAACTCATGTCTCCTGAACTGGCAGGTGGATTCCCATCCACTGTACCACCGGGGAAGCCCTTCCTCTTTCAATTTTAAGACCCCTTGTTCTTGCCATGTGCCCACAGGGGGAAATTCAGGATAATCTCCTTATCCTACGGTCAGCTGAACAGCAAACTTAATTCTACCTGCAACCTCAATTCTCCTTTGCCAGGCAATATGACATGCTCACAGGTACTAGAAATTGGGACATGAACATCTTTAGGGAAGCCATTATTCTACTTACTGTGATAATTAACATTTATTGAAAGTTTGTTACTTGCCAGGCACTGTTCTAAGCAAGTTACATATAATTAAGCAGCTATAATTCTCATAATAATAGATTTTATTGTTATTCCCATTTTTTACATGACACAGAGATTAAGTAACTTGCCCAATGTTACCTAGAGAGAAAGCACAGAAGCCAGGATTGGCATGAGAGTGACAAATATAGTCTGCATTTTTAATCTCTGAACTCCACAACTGCAAAGGTGATTCTCATCTAAATATATTACAGTTCTGTGTTATCATTATTATCAAGGATGATTATCTAGTAGCAGTCATGATAGTTACCCAGAATAAGGGTAAATTTAACATTTTAACTGGTAAATGGATATATAAAACCATAGAAACCATCAAGGAAAACAAGGGTTTTTTTAGAGATTTGTCCACTGGTGTCTAGATTATGTGTGTCCCTAAATGTCACTTTGCAGTTTCTAGGTCACATGTATGTATACACACACACACACACACACACACACACACACACACACACAGAGTGAGAGAGAGAGGGAGAGAGAGAATATATATATATATGAATAACAGATATGGAATGGAACTTTCTGTTTCACTTTCTGTTTCACTAAAATTTCAGTGGAAGATCCTTAACTGAGAACATCTGATGACAAATACCACTCAGCATTCTTAAGAAAGACATCTCCTAAGGGTTTAATAAGAGATGCCAAACTGGCCCATCAACCTTCACCTCCCATGACTCATCTTCAGCCCATGGAACAGAAGGGTAGAGACTGAGAGATTTTCTTTGATGGGAAATTATAGAGGTAAAGGCAATAATGGAAAGAGGTGCTTCCTCATCAAATTGTGGACATCTTGACAGCGTAAACAGGGCATATGTGAAGGGAGCTGTTGGAGAAGAAATAAAGTTGTTTTCTGATTGCACCCTGCTGAGCCATGCCTAGTCGATGGACTGGCTGCCTGTGACATCTCGTCTTACAGTCTCACTGAGTCAGACAGCAGTGGACCAGACTTATTCTGAAACTGATGAAAGCAAGGCTCAAGGAGCCTTAACGTGTATGATGGTATTTAACGTGTGTGATGCCCAGCAGTTTGTGTAGGAAGGTGATGGGTTCAGACGATGGCCCTCTGACTCCAGATGCAATGACCTCTCCACTACACCACAGTGCCTCTGTAGGTGATGGCTGATGTGCACACAGACCTGGCCATGGACACACCTGGAATCCCTGGGGATGGAGTGGGAGTGGGGTATGGTTCATCTACCCTGTCGTCTCTAATTCAAAGGTGGTATTCTATAGGTCACAGTTGAAGACTCCCTTACCTCTTGCTTTCCCCATGTTGATGAAGAAGCATATTCTTTACTCACATAATGCACTGGTACCAAAGGCTTTGGGCACTACCCATGCCTCCAGGAAGTCTTGACTTGTATTTGACATTTTTATGGCAGCTTCCTGCCATCACCAGTATCAGAAGCCAACCAAGAAAGCTCCTTCTGCCTTTGCAGAAAAGGAGCATGCACAATCACCAAGTTAAGATTTTTAAGCATCTACATATTATCCAGCAATCCCATTCCTGGGCATATATGTATTCAAAACTATAATTCAAAAAGATATATGCACCTCTATGTTCATAGCAGCATTATTCACAATAGCCAAGAATGAAAACAACCTAAATGTCCATTGACAAATGCATGGATAAAGAAGATGTGCTATGTATACACAGTGGAATATTACTCAGGCATATAAAAGAATGAAATAATGTCATTTGCAGCAACATGGCTAGAACTAGAGATTATCATACTAAGTGGGGTATGTCAGAAAGGGAGAGACAGATATATGATATCATGTATATGTAGAATCTAAAATATGACACAAATGAATTCACCCATGGGACAGAAACAGACTCCTATACATAGACTCTGTTTCTCATATACATCCTTGCTATTGCCAAGGATGAGGGAGGGTGGGAAAGAGATGGACTGGGAGTTTGGGGTTAGTGAATACAAACTATTACATAGAGATGGGATAAACAACAATGTCATACTATACAGCAGAGGGAATAATATTCAATATCCTGTGATAAACCATAAGGGAAAAGAATGTGTGTGTGTGTCTGTGTGTGTATATATATATATATTCTTCTTCTATAAGTGAATCACTTTGTCATACAGCAGAAATTAACACAACCATGTAAATCAAGTATACTTCAATTAAAAAAAGATTTTTAGGCATCTAGCTGAAGAGGAAGGAAAGCTTTTTTTTTTTTTTTTTGAGTGAACACAAATGAGTAGTTTCATCAAGAGAGAAAAAACCAAACCAAAGCAAAGTAACCCAACTTTGCCTTCAAAAGCAGGTCCCTACCTTAGCATGGCACCAAATCCCTTCTTCTTTATTTTCCTTTCTGGATCTTCATTTCCCTCTTTCTGCTTTTTCTCCTTGACTTTTAATTTGCCCTTTTCCTTCTTCTTCTCCTTTTCTTTTGTTTTTTTGACTTTCCTGGCTTTATTTTCTGCATTTTCTAGCTCAGAGTTCCCTTGAGGGGCAGATTCACAATTCAGAGCTCCTTGGCCGGAGTGAGAGCTCCTATCAGACAGACCATCTGCACAAGAGGAAAAAAAATCAATGCACATAGTCAGGGGCTCCTCTGTCAGTATTTCAAGAAAAGTTAAAATATAGAAGAACAAATCAAAGCACTCAGGAGTTCTACTCTGCCATGTGGCTACATGTGCCCTTTGAAGAGACAACTGCCTAACTCTGGTTTCGCAAGGCTTTTGCTGTTGGGAGTGGAGGACGCTGGTTGCTTAGCCAGGAGTATAAAAGGTTTGATATAGGTTGAAACACTGATCTCTCTGAAAGCAGCTTGTTAACCTTGATCAGCTCAGAATGCCGACATGCTGGGCAACAAACAGGGTGAGCTTATTTCTAGGAGAAGTTTCTGAGTGCAGCTATAACCCGGCTGTTTCAATGCAATTAATGCAGTCAGTCCTTGGGTTGAGGCTGCATCTAATGACTTGCATAAGAATGTCAAGAAATGCATACTTAGTGCTGCTACCCTAAGGGTAAATGACAGTTGGTCCTTGTAGGAAATTGAAGGAGAACAATTCTTCAGTGGTTGCCCTGTAAAATAAATTGCATATTGCGTTATCCAATTCCATGTTCATTAAGCCAAAGGGCAAAACATATCAGGAAAATGAATTACTTTTAATATCAAAAATATAATTGTGATCCTTAAATCATTTTTCTCTGTAGTTAAGCACCCATTTATGCCTATGATTCGCTGATAATAATGATAGGAAGAAACCATTTCAGCAAGCGTGTTGCCCTACCGGCTTCTAGCTCTTCAGGTCCATCGTAAGATTTGTCAATGGCTGCTCGGAAGCTCTCGTTGCAGCCCCGGCCGCGGACCATATGTGGCGGAGGCCGGTGGAAGGGAAGTTCATTCTTCCTGACCTCGGCAACTGCGGTCTGTAGGCTCTCCAAGGAGCTGGACTTTTTCAAACCCAGAGTCGGACCAAAATCTTTGCTTGGAGAATCTGGAAAAAAAGAAAAAAAGGGCAAAAGGTCACCCTTCCCCTAAGGCAGCCTGATGGAGTAGGAAGGCTTGTTGTTCTATCTCAAAAGGCAGGGGTGGGGGGTGTTAAGGGGGCGGGACTTGGGTGTTAAACCTCAGCTTTGCCACTTTTTGTGTCTTTGAGCAAGTAATTGACTTCTTGGTGCCTTAGTTCCTTTTCTATAAAGTTGTGGGAAGATTTAAAATGATAATACACGTTATATACAGAATAAATATGTGTATATATATATATATGCACATACACATATGCATGAATTTGAAAAGCTGTAGCAGTCTCTAGAGATTTTAAGTATCAGAGTGTGTATACACACACTCACATAGCCACACACACACACCAAGCACCTAAGTGTTTCACAGTTCTCATTCTAAGCACTCCCATATATTGTAGCTTTTATTATTTCCAAAATTGTTCTTACAATTATTAAGGAATGTAATATGCACAAAAATCAAACAGCATTGAAGTGATTTTAATTTCTGTCCTTAAACACTTTATCATACTCTAGCACTGTTCCTGTATGGTAAATGCAATTTATTTAGTCGACAGACAAAGCAAAGTAAGGAAGGAAAACAACTTTTCTGTGTCAATGCTTACTGCTCCATGTGTATTTCTATTTGATTATCTAGGAAGTGGGGTAATTTTCTTTGCATGATATAATATTCAAAAAAAACCTAGGTGAAGTTTAATAATTTGTGTTTTGACATGTAATATTTTTCATTTGCACTGTTTGTCTTGCCCTGTTACCTGCCACTTTTCACTCATGGCTTGATCTCCATTCCCACCCACAGTCAGCCTCACAGTTGTCTGTAACAGGATTAGGCTATATAAATACCAGCAGCACAAGGATTATTTTAAAGATGGAGGGAATTCTAGCAGGGCTCTTTTCCACCAGAGCCAAAGCTCATGATCCTCTCCAGTTACAAAGCTTACTGTCATGAAGGGGCCACACTTGCATTTCTGGAAATAGACTACCTTACAGTTTTTAGTAGATACAGATTGAGTACACCTTATGGATTGTGAACATGAAGGAGCTACTTCAATGCCTAGTATATAGTAAGGCTCAGGAAACAGCTCTATCACTTCTTACTATGATCACTATTTTTGCTTCTGCTAACGCAGCTGCCATAAATATTATTACTAGTTGCTTAAGAAAATACTAGGTAGTACAAGGAATAGAAAAGAAGTACAGCAAAGGCATCATGCCTGTATAGACATGCATAGAGTTAAAAAACAAAATACACCATCCCAGGTATTGTAAATATGTTAAAAACAGTCAAAATAATGACAATAATGCTAATAGCTAACAATGCAGAGAATGCTTAGCCTAGTTTAAGTGCTTTACCTGTACTAACTTAACATAATCCTTAAAGTTGTGCTACTGCCAATATTGTTCCCATTTTACAGATGAGGAAACTCAGGCAGAGGGCAGAGAAATACCTGGTCTAAAGATACCCACTTAATAAGCAGCAGAGCTGGGAACTGTTTTCAGGAAGCCTCACCGTGCCTTTTCTGCTCTATACTGTCCAAAGCTATACTTGGCCTCCACCCTCTACTTAACTATGGTAAAGCTACTTCAAATGGTCTCTAGTTTCCTCATCTCTGACTAAGACCATTAGTCTAGATTAGCCCTGAGCCTAGTTAAGCAGACAAAAATGCAAAAACTGGATGTTGTTTTTCCAGTTTCACATTACCTTACAGGAGGCAATTTTGCACTTTAACAATGTACATGATGGCGATAAACATTCCATTTTACAGGTAACAGTGTATCATTAAGATATGCAACATAGATGGGATTAAGGAGAAAGAAAAAAACATAAGAAATTTCAGGGACAAATTTCAGGTGCTACTTTGCAAACTGTAAATAGTAAGAATACACTGCTACTAAATCCACAAAGAGGTGTATTTCTTATAGTCCCAGGAAGGAAAGCGAGTGGAAGAAACAGAAGCTGAGTAAGATTGTTTCTGACAAGAAAACAAAAAGCAACAGAGAGGTGTGGGGGTATTAAAGCAACAGTAAAAGCTTTGGAGTTTACAGAAAACATTTTACACCATCTCTCCCTAGGGATCTGACATGAAGTTTGGGAAAAACATGAAGATGAAAACTATCTGAGGAAGCCTAGTTCCTCTGTCAACAATAGTAACCATCTTTTATTTATTAATTGCCATTCAGGAGATTATATTAGAGCCCAAGCTGTAAGCATTCACGTCAACCTTTAGCAATAAATTCTAGGGAACATGAAAGTGAATAAATCATCCAAGATATAAGGCATGTTATCTAAAAGGAGCTCAGCAAGAAGTCATCTTTGAGAAGGAACAAATACACTGTTACTCATTTGAAGCAAACTGAACATTAAGGATTCATGGGTTTTGCAGGATTAATAGAACCAGCAATTAATTCACTTTACATAAATAGAAGTCACAAATTAGAAGTGTCAACTGATGTTGGCCAAAATTATAGCCTAACTCTACTGGATGTGGTAAAAAAAAAAAACAAAAAAAAACACAACAAAAGCCGAAAAGCATTTGAGTCTTGGTTGTAAATGTGGACTCAGGGATTTTCAGGCTTGAAAACAACTTTCTTATTTATTTCTAGGGAATAAACAGGATATGGTGGTGGGGAAAAAAAGACTGATGTTAGAGAGGAGAATTTGAAAACAGGAAAAGTCCTTACAAGGACTTATAGGTGCACTGAACTGACTGAATTGAATCTCTGAGTGAAAGGATCTTGGCTAGGGTTTGCATTTCCTTTATGTCCAAGACTTCTGAGGGAAGGTTGAGGTTACTGGTTACGAGGGATTATTATAAGTCAACCGATGGCATCAGCACTAAATGTCAACCAAACACTTGGAATAAAGGTTTTAGCACATAAAGATTGTATGTGAGCACAATAAATTGTCACATTCAGTCCTTCTTCCCTACTCCCATTCTCCACAGTTCCAGCTTAGGCTGCCATTGCATTGTAAATCCTGTAGCTTTCAACAGGGGAAGATTTTCTGTGTATTTTTAGCCTAACCATTTATACAAATCATACTGTTTTCTAGGTTCCCACTTAAAGTAGAGGTCTCCTTGAAGGATATTAATCAAAATCAATCCTCAGTAGTTACATCCTACTGAAGTCATCTCCAAAGTGAGGACTTCTCACATTTTCACCTGTAGCTGATGTGATACTGACTGTGGCTGATTTTAAGCAACTGTTTGAGACAGTGATCCCTGAATACCACATGGTATCAGTCATGAGATGGACAATGTCCAAATTTGAGCATTTACTTGTCCCATTTTGAGTATCTGAATGTAAACTGAACATAATTTTTCAATGATTTCCAGGCCCATTTAGATTAGCTGCAAATGCCAAGAAATAGATCTTTTCCCAAACTTTAGTAGCAAGGCTTTATTTTTTTAAACTTATGACTTCTATGTTCAGTGACCATGTTCTCTAAGATACTGATAAACTTCTTCCCATCAGAAAGATGAACTTGACATTCAGAAATTTCTAGAAACATGATACAATGTTTATCAAAGGTACTAAAAAAGGGATCTTGCCTGAGAAATGTTATACTTAAAGTAGTATAATAAAAGTATTCTTAAAGTTCCGTGTGCCAAATTTTTCCTTGGACGTCCCCAAAAGAAATATCACAGAAAGATTTTTTAAAAGATGCTATAGCTTTTTTGAAGATTTATTTGTTTCAAGTGAAGGATGGGCTTGACTTGAACCTGGAAGCCTTCCTCATACAGAGTAGAGGGAAATTTCAGGGCCACGTTTTCTGGCTCCACCAGTCCTCAAACAGAGCCCCTGTTCCTCCTCACCATCCAGAGAAAATGCAGTGTTATGAAGAAACTGAACTCATACACCAAGTCTAAAGATTTAAAGGAATTCTGCCACCATCTCTCCCATGGACATGAAACAAGCAGAGAGAAGGGCAGTAGAGAGCTATTGTCCAAGGGGAGAGGTACCTCTTCAAAATATAGTTAAAAACCTGAAACCACTGCCCCAGTCTTCTAAGTAGAAAGTCCCATTTCAACATGTTGTTGTTGAGTATAACATTTCTCATGCAAGACCCTGGTGGTCCAGTGGTTAAGAATCCATCTTGCAATGCAGGAGACTCAGGTTCAATCCCTGGTTGGGGAACTAAGATCCCACATGCTGCAGAGCAACTGAGAGCATGTGCTGCAAGAGATAATAGAGAATAAAACACTCTAGAGAGTAGTGATTAATGGTGAATGATGAAGTGGAGAGGCAGTGAGACATTCCAATACCCCCCACTCTGCCACTTATTTTTTGAGTTATTAACCTTCCTGTGGCTGCTTCCTTATCTGTAAAATTTGGATAAATGAGGATGGAAGAGTGCTTGGCACATAACAGGTACTCATAAAGCATTGGTGACGATTGTTGTCATTGGTGTTTTTACATCAACTCTAAACATTGAGTAAATGAAGCTCTAGAACAATCCATTTGGTTCAATCCACCACTGCATTTTAAAATACAACCATTCCCTCTGCAAGAAGGTGAAAAAGGGCTCCAAAAAGAAATACAGTACCATCCTCCCTTTTTTATTCAAAAGTTAAACCAATTTTCCTCCAAAAAACTCCTTACAGTTTTTTCTTTTGAAATAAGGTATATATATGTATGTATGGATATATATATATATATATCTCCATCTGTTCATCACATATAGAGGCTATTCTTGGCAAGATTAATAGTGGAGTCTTAGATATCCCTCTCCTTAGGCTATAATCATTTAATTAGTCTGAGATTTCATTGGCAATGTTTGAACTTCCCATTCTAGCATTAAAATCTTGCAATAAAAGAATGCCTTAATCCAGAAGACCAGTAATTGGATCTTCCATTATTGATGAAATTGCTTCCAATACATTCTTATTAAAACATAAAGAATTATTTAGGGGAAGGTATTCACTTTCAGATACATGGCAAGTTTTCCTCCATGATAGAGCTTTATAATTAACAGATATTTACGATAGTTAACAATAAATAATATATTAATCTGCACATTTCAGTAACATCGATAGTCCTCAAGGCATTTAGTGAAAATTAATTACACTAGAGCCCCTCCCCCTAAAACAAAGGAATTGTGCCCAGTAGTAAACTGGGGATCAAAATGATTGCAATGTTATCCAGGGGACTCAGCATGAAACTTGAGAAGGCCATGATTCGTCAAGATAGCTTGCTTTCATTAACAATTTGGCTTTGCTGTCTTATGAACAATGAACTTGGGCAAATACAATAAAAATGCTTTACTTTGCTTCATGGGTAGTTGTGATGTGAAATTAATAGCCTTAAAACTCTTTGAATGAAAAATTATTACAAATTCCAAGTAGGAAGTCACAACACCACTTTGTTCTCCAATACATCTCACTCTGTCTTTTTATTTTAGATTAAACTTACTGAAAATTTTGTATGTTTGATTTTTTTTTTTTTAGTAGTTTCCCCTGGAGGCTAAATGTCTTATATGCTTTAATAGATATCATTGCAAATCCATTAGCCCAGAAAAAAAATCCCCATAATATATAAATGTATAATTTCCCAAATTATGTTATCTGTGCTAACTGTGTCCATAATGGGCCTAATTACCTGTTTGCCTATCTCAGTATTCCAAATATTGATCATCATTCCAAGCTTATCGCAGCATCCTGTTTCCTATTCATTACCAGAGGGCATAATGTAATCTGGTTTATATGTTATCTGCTGTCATCTGGGTCTCAGTTCTTTTACTGGCAATTTCCAAGTTCTCTAGGAGTAGAGTTTATTTTTTATTTTAATTTTTTCCTTTTAAGTCTCATAAATCTCGGGGTCTTATTTCCTGAAATTCATGTCAAAATATTCAATAATGAACTTCTCATTAAGAGTTATATATTTGCATAATCTCTCCTACTCTGACTCCAAACACTGTCTATCTTTAAGTGAAAAGATCTAGAGAAAATTATGGGAAGATTAGGTGAACAAATACAACAAATGATTTGATTGTAAGTGTGGGACTTACATGGCCCTCCAAGGGACTCCACATCTATGCTAAGAGGTGCTGTACGCTTTAGCTTTCTTCACTAAAAAATCCCTCTTTTACTTATAAATGGAAAGTCAAAACCTGATGCCATATTTTGGTTTTTTTCCTGGACTCAAATTATATCCAACAAATGTAATAAATGGTAAATTTACTACTCTGAAAATATTCTCATGACAATCTCCTGTCGTTTTATTTTTTAACTTTGTGGGTAAGAAAATGGATTCTGTGGTTCAATTTAGTAGGCAAACTCTTAAAAAAAAATACATATATTTAAAACCATACCTGGGGAGATTCTGTTAAAGCCACTGGAGAACTCAGTCAAACCCACTACCCACAGGCTGTTTTGTTGTAATCTTTTGCTTTCTCTCTCTTTGCCTTGTCAGGATAACTCCACCAGATTAAAAACAACAACAGCATTACCCCTAAACTGGCATTCAAGATAATAACAAGTTTAAAAATTATATAAATAGCATTGTTGTCTGGAAGGAAATATGAATACTTAAAGAAGGGAAAAAAAACCATAACTTTTATTATTTAAGCGGGGAAAAAAAACTCACTTAAGAGTCAAATAAACTGATTAAAGAGGCCAGCTTTCCTACTTGTGGAATGGGATCAATAGGATCGATGCTCGCCACCTACCGTTTTCTGTCTTGTTGATCTTGGCATCCCCAGTGCAGAGAAGGACTGAATAAATATTTGTGGTCGGGATAAAGGAAGGTACAAGTGAAGGAGTGAGAGGATGGTGACCGCTCTCCACTCCAGCGCCGTGAAGCTGAAGGGCGTTTACCCCGTGACTGCTTTACCCCCTCAGAGTTCACACACAGCCTCTTGTTTTTACTAATATGACCTTAGGTTTTTTTTGTCCTATTTTCAAGAATCTAATTATTTCTACCCTATTTATAATTACTCACTCATCTCTATGTTTTGTCTTTTTCTGCTAGTCATTCCTTTCCACTTAACTTCTCTCTTTGTGATATTAACCTTTTCTGCTACTTCCCTGTCTTTACGCACACTTTGAATAGTCTTAGTTTTCCCCACTGCCAAGAATACCTTTATTCTCCTTCCAAGTCCTCCTTGCATGTCTTGGTAACAGGCTTTTCATTCTGAACACAAATGGTTTCAGTGATTTTTCCCCCCCCACCTCATTCTTTTTACCACTTATTCTTTGTATGGCTTACTTCAATAGCACCTCTTTCTTCTGCTTTTGATTGTTGAGTGGTTTATGCCTTACGTGGGTTGTATAATGCCGTACTATCAAAATAAACTACACTAAGAAGAATTCTAATAAGTTTCTTAAAAAACTATTAGCATGCCAAAAAGGTCAAATTGACTGATTTCTTGGATGGTATCCACATGAAGATATTTTTACATGATGTTGTATAAACTGGGTACCTGTATTTTTTGAGGGCCTGAAATTATTTTTATACTTTTGCTTTATTCATTTCTCCCCTTTTTATAGCTAATGGACTGCACTAAAAAGAAAAAAAAAAAACCTGAAATTTTCACTTACTATTTTCAGAACTGATAGAAAGTAAGGTTTTATAGCTTTGAATAACAATTATACGGTTATGTGTAATGAGAATATTCAGTAATACAAATGAGTGAGTGAAAGTCACTCAGTTGTGTCCAACTCTTTGTGACCCCATGGACTATACAGTCCATGGAATTCTCCAGGCCAGAATACTGGAGTGGGTAGCTGTTACCTTCTCCAGGGGATCTTCCCAAACCAAGGATGGAACCCAGGTCTCTGGCACTGCAGGCGGATTCTCTACCAGCTGAGCCACAAGGGAAACCCCCAGTAATATGAATAACAATCTCTTAAAAAGTGCACTTCAACCTACGTTCAATCTACTGGTAAAACTTCAAGTTAAAAATCAAGTCAGCCATCAGTGAGTATTTACTGAATAGTTTTTGTCACTCAGAACTGTGCTAAGTCCTAAGAGGAACAGAAGGCAAGTGAAATAGTAACTAACATTTCCCTGTTGCTTTATAATTTATAAAGTTCTTTCCTGTACAAAATGAAGCCACATCTTACACCATTGATCTTATCCAAATTTGAATGTTTTTTTCATGTCCAGAGAGAGCTACAAAGAAGGAGAGGAAGGACAATGGGCTGCATAAAATATACTCACCATTGCTTTCAGTGAGAGTGTGCCCCAGTAAGTACGTGTCTAGGAGAGGGCGAGAGGCACGAGAAACGAATTGTTCCTGTGAATCTCTGATTTTTTTTACCCTGGGTAAACATTTTATTTTTTTAATCGAGATATAATTGATATATAATGATGCAAGTTTAATGATGCAATGTATCAAGTGCATGCTAAGTTGCTTCAGCTGTGGCTCTTTGCAACCCTATGGACTGTAACCCTCCAGGCTCATTTGTTTATGGGATTTTCCAGATAAGAATACTGGAGTGGGTTGCCATGCCCTTCTCCAGGGGATCTTCCCAACCCAGGGATCGAATCCTCATATCTTAAATCTACTGCATTGTCAGGCGTATTCTTTACCACTAGCGCCACCTGGGAAGCCCCAGTTTCTTCTTTAAGATCTTAGGGAAAAATCCGAACAAAATTTTTTGGTCAACCCAATGTTTGATACATACATATTTGATTTTGATACAAATATACATACATTTTGATTTGATGTGATACATGTATATATTGCAAAATGATTGCCACAATAAGGTTCATTATTGTCTTCATCTCTTCACATTATTACCTTTTTGTGTATGTGTGTATGATGAGAACACTTAGGATCTATCTTTTAGCAACCTTCAAGTATATATTACAGTATTGTTAACTACAGTTACCATGTCGTACATTGATCCCCAGCATTTATAACTAAGTTTGTAGCCTTTGACCAACATCTTTTCTCATTTTCTCCATCGTTCAGCTCGTGGCAACCACCATTCTGCTCTTTGTGTCTATAAGTATGGGTTTTTCAGATTCACATATAAGTGAGATCATGCAGTATTTGTCTTTCTGATTTATTTCAGTTAGCGTAATGCTCTCAAGGCCATGTTGTCACAAACGGCAGGATTTTTGTCTTTTTTTATGGTGAAATACCATTCCACTGTATGTGCAGGTTTGTGTGTGTACATGCATGTGTATGCATATATGTGTGTGTGCATATAAATGTATGTATGTAAGTGTGCATGTGTGTGTATATATATATTACATTTTCTTTTTCCATTCATCCATTGATGGATACTTGGGTTGTTCCATGTCTTGGCTATTTTGAATAAAGCTGCAATAAATGTGGGAATATAAATACTTTTTCAAAATAGTGATTTCATTTCTTAGGATATATATCCATAAATGGAAGTGCTGGGTCACATGACAGCTCTATTTTTCATTTTTTGAGAAACCGCCATACTGCTTTCCAGACTAGTACACACAGCCATTCTAACAGCTGTGAGGTAATGGTCTCTGCTGGCTGTTCCTGCTATGAGTATCTTATCAGAGAGAGTGTAATCCTCGGGCTTTAAGATTTTTATCTTTCATGATTTTATATTCTTGGACTCCAAAATCACTGTAGACTGTGACAGCAGCCATGAAATTAAAGACACTTGTTCCTTGGGGAAAAAGCTATGAAAAACCTAGACAGTGAATTAAAAAGCAGAGACATCACTTTGCCCTTGGGTCGGGAAGATCCCTTGGAGGAGGGCATGGCAACCTACTCTAGTATTCTTGCGTGGAGAATCCCGTGGACGAGGAGACTGGTGGGCTTTGGTCCATAGGGCCACAAAGATTCAGAAACTACTGAAGCCACTTAGCATGCACGCACGCACATGGTAGTTAGGTTATCTGATACAGAGCTTGAACCTGGCACGCAGTAAATATTTAGTAAACATTAGCTTGTACCATATGCCTTCATTAATGAGCAATGTTTATAGTCATTAGGAGGATTATCTACAACCAACACGATGCCAGGAAAATTTTTGTTTCCATATCTATACATTGTGGGCCCGAGTCATCATTAGCTTTGAATTTTCACTCTTTATTCAAGACTTCTACCTTTTCTGTTTTGTATTGCCTAATTGTTTTCCTCTTTCAATAGCCCAAATAAGCTTATTTCTTAAGAGGCATTTTCCAAAAAGAAGACAGGTGTTAAAATCACTTGATGAAAAGAACCATGTCAGGGACTGCATATAAAGAGCCAGTAAGTCTTTTTCACCAGCCAAGTGATTCCTCTCCCTCAGACCAACCCGTGATGCCATCAACAAAATGGCAAAACAGACAAGGTTATAGGTTTTTGGGATCCTTAGTCAATAGGCATCTCTATAAATGACAGAGCTGACATACAGCATACTGACATACAGCAGGGTTCAGGGCTGGAGTGGTTTAGACTTGGGGAAGTCTAGAGAAGAGAAAGTACACTGTGATCTCAAGTCTTAGGATAAGCTTCATGAATGCAGTGTCCTCATTCACTTCATTCATGTCCTCATGAATGCATGTCCTCAAAGATGGATCGAATACATGGGAAAACTAGGATGTGGACACTCTATTGCAAGAGAAAAGCATGAGGAAAAGTCCTGACATGTCTGCTTGTTAGCGGGAGCACAGGATGAATGATCAGCCAGGGGGACCTGGGACCTGCCAGGAAGTAAGTGTGGGGAC
This sequence comes from Cervus elaphus, assembly GCF_910594005.1. NCBI lineage: Eukaryota > Metazoa > Chordata > Mammalia > Artiodactyla > Cervidae > Cervus > Cervus elaphus. Next base: position 40,615,070 of record NC_057822.1, read on the forward strand.
AAAGCAGGAAGTGCGATAACAAGCGCCTCAAAATTGGGCTGAGAAGGCTAGACTCAGAGCAGGGGGGCAATCGGAAACTTTTTAAAGTTTTTCACCAGAGGCATGGCTTGATAATACTGTTATTTTGAGAAAAGATAATTTGGAAGAAACTTACAGGACAAATGAGAAGAAAGATTGAAATATTATACAGTAATAGAACTCACTGCTCATCAAATACCTTTCTATTTACTTTCTTCCTTTTTACAATTATAACTTCAGGTTTTTGTGAAACAATTTCTTCAGAAACATTTTTAGCGTGTTAGTCATCTGTCCTCATGGTAAACAGACTGCTGTCCTCAGATCTCTCTCTGACCAAGTGGGAAAGCCTAAAGAAACATATACTAGTGCACTGGGAGGTAAGAGGTGCTCACAGTTGAGGCTCTGGGGATGGGTAGGAAGGGGCATTGCCTGTCACCCCTAAGCTTCCTTCTCGACGGCTAAGCTGTGACTGTCATGGTCAGATCCAGGGCTCTCTCTTCTTCAGCACACTTTACCACGTTTTGTAATATATAATGATTAATGGGCAGTAAAACTAATAACATGGGGACACACGAAATAAATGAGGTAGCAAATATGAAAAGGAAGTCCCACTTAATATTGTTGAGAAATCTGACAACACGCTGGAGTGTCCCTGTAACTCAGCTTGAGGAGCCCTTGCCAGCAGGAATCAAGGTTACAAGAAGGTGGCATTTCCACGAATAACTCTCTCTTGGGGAAATCTATGATCAACCTCTTTTGTAGTGAAATTCCTGCTGGGTTGTAGTGAAACGTCAGGAGTACCTAAATGTTGTTTTACTGACTCAGAGAAGCTCATGGAAAAAAGAGCATTACTTTCTCCAGTTATGCTGATCTGTCCTTTCTACCTCCCCCTACTATTGATATCTATTCTCTTTTTTTCCTACGCTGTATCCACTATTCCACCTAGAAGGAGTATCCTGATTTTCCTTGGTTAACTATACCTCCCCTACTCTCACCCAGAAGTGTGCCTCTAACCCAGGCATGCCTAGCCCTTTCATCCCCTTGGTTGGCTCAGGAGTCTATTGTTGGAATACTTAGAACTAATCCTTGAAGAATGATCAGGAAAAAGTCATCTTGTTTGCTACTGCGATTACTGGGAGGATAAACCTAGAGCTGCTGTTAACTATCTTGTTTTTCTACAAAGAGATGCACTAAAACTGTGTGTGTGCGAGAGAGTATCGTTCATAGAGGCCCCAGATCCACCCATATCTTTATCTAGATGCTCCTCTGAACTTACCAGTTACTCGTGTCAACAAATTAGCTTCCTTGCAAGAGCCAGAATGAAATTTGTTTCTTTTGACTGTAACCTATAGTCTTGATTTAACACTCTGTTCTCCAATTTTTCCTTCATATAAACACCTGCCAGTTATTCTAACTCAGGTCTGACAGATACTTGGGAAGCAGGGAAGACTCTTCCTTGGCTATATCACTGGTGAAGGGAGAATAAGTACAGAGCCGATAACAGCAGTGAGAAGCATGTCTGTTGGTGGACATATTCTAGGGTGGATTTTATGAGAGACAAATTCCCCAACAATGAGAAGAGCTGCATTAGAGTCACCTGTTCAGCTTGGCCCCTGACTCCTCCGTGAAGAGAGGACCATTCTCTAGATGATTACTAATAATTACAGGCCTACTACTAATTGTTATACACTTTAGAAAAAAAGAAAGGCTTCCAAAAGTTGAATACAATTAATTCTTACTGTGGTTGACCAAGGGTTCAAACAACTTATCTACAACTGGGTTTTGAAAATATAAGAGTAAACGTGATATCACTTTTAAGTGCCTGTCCTTCCATTGTATTCCTGGGGCCACTCAACTGAGACTTCATATCTGGGAAGAGGCAGAGCTGCCCCAGAGGGAGAAGGTGTTTGCTTCTGGAGTGGGCATGTGCTGTAAGGGTGTGTTTATCTCAAGCTTCTCCTTCATAGAATTTATAAACTGTGAACTAGGAACTTCTCTGTAAACTGAGTGAGGCTTCGCTCATAGCTCAGCTGGTAAAGAATCCGCCTGCAATGCAGGAGACCCTGGTTCAATTCCTGGGTTGGGAAGACCCCCTGGAGAAGGGATAGGCTACCCACTCCAGTATTCTTGGGCTTCCTGCGGCCCAGCTGGTAAAGAATCTGCCTGCAATGCAGGAGACCCTGGTTCAATTCCTGGGTTGGGAAGACCCCCTGGAGAAGGGATAGGCTACCCACTCCAGTATTCTTGGGCTTCCTGCGGCCCAGCTGGTAAAGAATCTGCCTGCAATGCAGGAGACCCTGGTTCGATCCCTGGGATAGGAAGATCCCTTGGAGAAGGGAAAGGCTACTCACTCCAGTATTCTGGCCTAGAGAGTTCCATAGACTGTATAGCTCATGGGGTCGCAAATAGTCGGACAAGGCTGAGAGACTTTCACTTTCACTTTCTGTAAACTAGAAGCAAATGGTCTTGGGTGGTTAGCAATAAAGACTTTGACGTAACAGACATCTTGGGTATGGAGTTGAAAGACCTTGGGTCTCAGAGAGCTGTTTAACCTTTCTGGGCTTCAGTTTCTTCATCAGTAAAAGTGGAAAATGAAAAAGATTATATTGAGAGTTATAATGATGATGACGACAGCATAAACACCCACTGTCACTGTACTAGGCATGTTCTGAGTACTTTTACAAAGATATTAATTAACTCAATGATATGAGGTACATACTATGGTTATCTCCATTGTAGAGCTGAGGAAACTGAAGCACAGGTAGGTGACATTAACCTAAGTTAACAGTGGTGCTAATATCATGGATTTTTGTTGTGATCAGATGTAATTACCTATGTTCAAGAAAGTAGCAAAGCTGCAACACACTATATATATATATATTATATAATATATATATATATATACAGACATCATTCTTGCTTCTGAAAGAGGGATATGTTTTCCTCTATATCTGTCAGAGGCACCAGACTGAATTATTCAAATAAAGTTATAGATGGGTATCTCTTTCTGAACACCTGCTCTTAAGGCACAAGCAGAATTCAAAAGCGCCCCAAAACAAGGTGGGGTAAATCAAGACATGTAGTAAGTGGTGGGAGTCAGGGCAGAAAAAGGATTCTGGCCCGACATGGATCCCTGAAAACTGGGCAGTGTCTGATAGGCTGGGAGGTTGTCCAGGGTACAACATGGGAGAGACCTAACAGCAGAGGCCCATGGAGGGGTGGCCAGGCCACCGATTTGTCTACTGTAGAGAAGTCATTAGGGGTTGGGGGAGCACAGAGACAGAACAAAGCGAGTGAAGCAACCAGGTGACCAGGGGCATGACTGGTCCCACTGGGTCAGAGACATGAAGTCTATGGAGTCTGAGGCCCTGTGTCCAAACACAATTCCTCAAACACACTTGTTCTTTGCTACAGACGATACACGAGCGGATTTCGAACTGCACCACGTATTAGGTGGGACTCATTTTCCCTTAGTGTATATGGCCTAAGGACCTCAAACTGGGATGGATTTTTTGTTTTGGTTCAACCACAATAACAGTTGCTAATCTTTATTTAGAACTTATTATGTGATAGGCTCTGTGCCAAATGTTTGTCATCTGAACAATGCCCCAGCAAGGAGGTATGATCATTCTTTGCTTTTCACTGAAGTCAGTCTTCCAGACCAGAAGCCCCAGTTCTGTTCCAAACACTGTTGTTGTTCTTCATAGCCCAGTCATGTCCGACTCTTTGTGACCCCGTGGACTGTGGCACGCCAGGATTCCCTGTCTTTTACCATCTCCTGGACCTTGCTCACACTCATGTCCATTGAGTCAGTGATGCCATCCAACCACCTCTGTGGTCCCCTTCTCCTCCTGTCCTCAATCTTTCCCAGCGTCAGGGTCTTTTTCAATGAGTTGGCTCTTCCACCAGCTGGCCCAAGTATCAGTGCTTCAGCTTCAGCATCAGTCCTTCCAATGAATATTCAGGGCTGATTTCCTTTAAAACAGACTGGTTTGATCTCCTTGCTGTCCAAGGGACTCTCAAGATTCTTCTCCAACACCACAAACGTGACAGAATCCTTTTCCACTTTTAATAATTAATTATAATCAAAACAAAAAAGTATGGCTTTTCTAAAAAGTGCTTGTGTCTAAAAAGAAAGCACTACTTGCTTCACAGCTAATATATAATATAACAACAACCAAAAAGAGCTACTTTTGTCCTTATTTTTAAATCAGTTTTTGAGCACACTGTCATATTTTTATATTCCCTGCCTAGTTCTGGAGAAGAATTTAGGAAGGAGCTTGTGTTGCATCATTAAATAGCTTTTCCCATCATCTTATGACTGAGTTATAGGCACTAGATATAGCCATGGGGGGGCATGAAATAAGTGTTTATGGTGATTTAAAAGACCAATTATAAGCCTTTGCCTTATTCCTTACTCAGCACCCTGCACAGGATGTAAAAGCGGCAGTGAAAAAAATACCACGTTAGACATTTTAGCTGAGCAGAACGTCGGTTTTCAGTTAGACTTATAGAATAGAAAACATTAGGATACCATTAACAGTTTTAGAGTAATGGAGGCAAAGTGGGATTGTTTTCTATTATTATTATTACCGCCATTAGAGGGTCAGAGCCTTCCAAGGGAGAAAAGGTGGGGACAACCCAGACACTTTCAATATAGCATTAACTCTTTCAGGTCAAAAGGGGCCCATTTAGTAGACTGTAGCAGTCATTTAATAAATGACAGCCTTTGTGGCCTCAAAGAATTTATCTCCTGTCCAAAGAGTCTCACTTACAATCTCCTATTTTCTGTACTCTATCCCACTAAATATTCCAGTTAGGGAAAAGGTTAATTTGCAGATAATTATCAAGGGAGTGTGGGAATGTTTTTTAAGGCAGAAAAACAAAAATAACCCATCACAACACATCAGCCACTGTGTGCAGATCTGGCAAAGGATAAGGAGCCTCATGAAGTAACAGAATTAAGATGAAAAATTAGAGGTGTGAGAGGGAATGAATTTCTTTCAAGGGATGTACCTGCTGAAATACTTTTTTTTTTCCTGTGGCTTGCTTTGTGCAGTTTATATGTGACTAAGTACAGCTAATCCTGTCTCTTTTCAAAAGTTAATGTCAGCGACTAAAATAATCTGCTTTCTTGATTTAATTGCATAGTTTAACCTCTGACATAACCTTTTAATTCACACCATGACAGCCAACCCGATGGAAAGTTTTTCTAGAAATCTGAGTAACTTCCCCAAGGTAACAAGGGCTTTCCCTCTTGTGGGTATAGGGGAAAACAGTCCACCCAGATCATTAAATACACCCTGGCTGTCTGGCTGCAGAGGAGGCCTGCTTACTGCAGGGAAATTCATTAGAATATCTGGTATATTAGAAGTGGGATGCACAGGGATGTAAATGTACTTAATACTATTGAACTATACCCTTAAAGAGTGATGGTAAATTCATGTTATGTACATTTTACTACAATTAAAAAAAATTTCGATGCATAGTTATCAAAAAAAGGTATTGGTCACATGATGGTTTGGATAAAGAATATGTTTAGATCTACCTTGATTAAATTTAGGGAACGGAATTAATAAGAAGGCCTAGCTCCTTATAATGCTAGGGCAGAAGTCTTTGGCCACAGTCATGTAAAGATCCCACACCCTGAAGGCTTTGATTTTAATATGAAGACCAAACAATTCTTTGGATACTATGGAGGCCTTTATTCACTGAGTTTAGGCAATTTCTTAAACTGAAAGATAGTAAAATTCTGATATCCTTTTAACCCTGATTTTTTTTTTTTAATTACTAAGAACATTTCTCCTATTTTAGAGATTTAAGAAACATGATTTGGGGAAGCAACTTAATTTTAAGAACAATTTTAACAAAATTAAGAACTTAATTTTAAGACATTTAGATCTATTCCATTTTTCTTACTTAAGTTGCTGAAATATCCAGAGAAGAGACAAATATTAAGGGTTATCTTTTAAGTTTCACTCAAATTATTGAAAATACCTGGCACCTTAAAATGCTTGGACAGAAGTCTCTGGCCAGAGGTTGTATAATGATTCTTAAAAAGACCCTCATTAAGGAAAAAAGGCAGAGATTGGTAAAGTAAAATAACAAACCAAGCCCAAACACATATCATTTTGGATTAAATTCTTCTGCAGAGAAAGATGTTCCAAGCACATATCATTATGGTTCAAATTCCTCTGCAAACAAATATAAAGTGAAAATGGAGGGGGATCTCATTTCTCTTTTGTCAGAGGTATTTTTATTTAAATTATTTCAATATGAGTTTTTCTCTTTGTAGCTCGGGTTTTTTTCCTATGGTAAAATGATAATTCTTTGCTTAGATAACCTCACTAATGCTGTATTAGAGTTTTGCTGCATGATCAAATAAAAAGAGGTCTAGGGGTTGAGAAAAGAAAATTTGTTTAAACAAGCATCTTTGATAATGAGAAAACTGATGGGAAATTTTCTGCAAAGCAGACCAAAGCTACTGGTGTGCATAAGTTAAAACCAGGAAGCCACAAAGTAGAATTAAGTTTCTTCCTCAACTCCAAATATAAGGCATTCATTCTTACCTAGTGATGCATTCCAGGAATAAACTCATATATAATTTATCCTTTTCTTCTTTTTATGGAAAATTAGACTCTTTAAAGGGTATACACCTGGCCAGGAGGCTCATGACTGGGCTATTTCAAGATGAAATGGTTTTGATTTGCGGAATGACATAAAACAGTTCCCTGTCCTCGGAGGATAGGTCGTGGTATCTTCAAAGAGTTGAGAACTGACATTCTAGAGTCTCTCCTAGATCTTGTTCAAATCAGTCTGTGATGGGAAGCATATATTTTCACAGTGTAGGGAAGACAGTCAGTTTTAGTTTGTTTTAATTCCAGAAATTAAGGTTGTGCCTAGGACCTTGGAACATGCAGACCAGGGCAGTTGTGTGAGTGGCCTTGCCAGTCGGTCTCTGGCTCCGCCCTTCTCTTTGGTTATCTGGAATTCTGTTCCTTGTTTCCCAGCCGTGCTTAGTATCTGAGATGCTAAAGTAAATGTTTATTTAACATGATCAACCCCCATCCTTTTCTCCTTAGGCCTGCCCCTTCTTCCCTGCACCTGTCTGCTCTCGCATCATGGAATCCTATACGCTTGAAATGTTTATGACTTCATTTATAGCTGGGTGCACCCCTCCCTAGCAGTTGAGCAGCCACTCTCATTTAAGAAGCCCTAAATATTGTTGCCACGGGTGACACGAGAGCATCGAGAATGGTGGAGCTCAACTAATAAAAAGGCTTTCACAGCATTTCAGCCTTTGCTCATAAGTAAAGTTAAAATTTATGGCTTTTAAAATACTGGATCTGGAAGAGGTCAGGTTAAACGGCTGCTAGTAATAAAAGGAATCAATACACCACAGCATCTTGAAACAGCCAGCAAACTAAATAAACACTTCATCCAAATCCACTTGGCCCTGAATTAAAAGAACATAAAATACTGTATTTATTTGGTTTGTTCCCCATCCATCAAGAGCTTGCCTCTCTAGGCCTCAACAAATTCTATCCAAGACAAGTATCAAACGTTTGCTAGCCAAATGGCAATTAGAGGACATGTCAAGGCTCTGGGTAATTAACTAAGTGTTAACTTTATCAGGGAAACACTTGTAGATGAGTTTACTGCAAACATACAAACAAGACAAACAGCCTGGCATGGGTAGACAACAGATTTCCTGATACTTATTTACAAAACTGACATTGAAATTTGATATCCTCTGAGAACCAAAGCCTTCCCTTAGGAAAAAAAAGGAAAGAGAAAAGAAGGGGAAAAAAAAAGTGTTTTTCCATAGTTCCTTTCTCTCACTCTGGACTCTGAAACCTAATCTAGATTTTTAGAATGAAAAATTAAACCATGTGCAATAATGAACAAAATAACAAGTCAGAAAGCATAGGACAATGTAGATTAAGTTGGAAAGAGAAAAAAAAATAGTGAATTTAAAAGCAGGGCAAGACAAGACTATCCTTTTGATGACTTTTTTTTTTTTTTTTTTTGCTACAAATTATCTAAGGCACAAAAATACCATCTACTTTCCTTTGGTGACAAGTAGCTTCATAATCTGTTAATGTTATTTTCCTGTTCAAAAGTTCATGCATGGGGAACAGGAGTGGTGACTGTATTTTGTCCTAAAGCCATCCCCACCCCCCGCCCCCTGCACTGGAAGGTATTATATGAAAGCTATTTATGTCAGAAAGAGGCGACTGCTATTCATCCCTTCAGACAGAAGAAATCCTGACACAAAGGGACTCTTTTACCCTTCTCTAATAGCTTGCGGTTTAATATTTTAAATGTATTTTTGCTTTTCATGGTTCAGCACGAAGTAAGGCTCTGGATGAAAATAAGTGATCACAGTTTATAGACATAACAGGTAAAAAAGGGACTCTTCTTTTCTGTAGCTTCAGGCTGTATTTAGACTCCCTGCTGGGAATAATTTTGGATTGCAGAGACCCAGCTTTCTGGTCAGAAATACTGTGGAGAACTTACTTCCCAGAATGGGCTTCTCTGGTCTGGTTCGACTCTCAGGAAATGAGAAATGTTCTCTAAGCAGGGGTTCACTTTAGGGAAGCGATGTCCTTTTACTGAAAGGGTACCGGCTGAGCCCCTGAAAGCAGCCTTCATCCTCGGAGGGGTCCTGCATGTTGTGAAATGACTCAAAAGTTTTCAGAGTTTTGGGGGAAGGCTCCACATTTGTTGGTTGTTTTAAAAATCAGATTTGAAAATACTGTCTTATAAGTTGTCTTTCTGAATAGAAAACAACATGCCACTCTAGCAACTGCCAATGGTAAATTTGTTTTTAGCAGTGGTCAGCTACTTTTAAATTGTTGTGTGTATGCTGGGATAAAGGGGCTTCCCTGGTGGCTCAGTGGTAAAGAATCCACCTGCCAATGCAGGAGATGCGGGTTCAATCCCTGGGTCGGGAAGATCCCCTGGAAAAGGAAATTGCAACTCACTCTAGGATTCTTGCCTGGAGAATCCCATGGAGAGAGGAGCCTGGTAGGCTACAGCTCAGAGTCAAAAAAGGTTGGACACGACTTAGCAACTGAACAACAACAATAAATTCTAAGGTCTAAACTTCAAAACAAATAAAAGCAGTGATTTAAAGAGAAGTTCTGTTCCATGGGGTAAGACAATCATTTAGCTTGCCCTTGGGATAACTGGATATTTGTTGCTGCTGTTCAGTTGCTAAGTCGTGTCCGACTCTTTGCGACCCCATGGACCACAGCACGCCAGGCTCCCCTGTCCTTCACCGTCTCCTGGAGTTTGCTCAAACCCATGTCCATGGAGTCGATGATGCCATCCAACCATCTCATCCTCTGTCACCCCCTTCTCCTCCCGCCTTCAATCTTTCCCAGCATCAGGGTCTTCTCCAATGAGTTGGATATTTAAATAATGCCAATGTGAAATTATGGCAAATGTACATACTTAACAAAGCGAAACACTGAAAATATGGAAGACCACAATGAGGAGAACCAGTAAGAGAGGAAATACATGAACGGGATGAGGCCTCCAATGCTGGCAGCAGAAACAGGAAGTCAGGCAGAGTTACAACTTGAGAAAGTTAGAGAAGCTACAGGGTCCAATGTTTTTGGAAAATCTGAATAAAACATTAAAAAAGAAAAACTAAAATGTAGTTAATCCTGAAAGTGGAAGGAGAGGATGACTGGCAATGCTGCCACTATTTATTTTGGCAGTTCTTTTCAAAGCTGATGATGAATTTGGGGGAAAGGTTAGTAGAATTCAGGGAATTAGAAAGTGAATATCACTTTATAAAGTTCAGTAGCTTCTGGAAGTTCTGAATTGGAATTCAATTCAGGTTTCTTAAGGAAGAACGTGGCCAAAATTTTTCATTCTCACAACTGTAGGGAGCTCACAGAAAAACCAAATTCATTAAATTTATTGCAAAAGAGTCTCACAGAGCCTCATGGGTGCCCAGCAATTGTTTTATTCATTTCTCATTAAGTAGCTAAAGCTTCTCCCACAGCAGCTGACTCAAAACCTGCCATTATAACAAGTCCCCTTATTCCTATATATTTCCCTTCATTCCCCAAACTTAAAACAAAACAAAACAAAACAAACTCGGAGTCTCTCCTTTCTCAGATTCAGAAATGGTCTTTGTTTCTGCTTCCATCCTGTCTTCTGAACTTCATGTCCAATTGAAAGAGGTCCCCTTCCCTCTCCTTTCTGGACCGATCGGTCATCCTGGCTCTCTCCATCTCTCTAGAGATTCTTGCTCTTCACTTAGATTACCTCTTGGGTCTCTCCTATTCAGAAGCTCCTGCAGGTCTTCTAAGTCCTCTCATTTCCCCTCTTTCAATGCCAGGCTGGGTGCACCCAGAGACCTCATCCAAAGAGCCTACTTCCTCCCAGTCTCTGCTTCCTCTGCCATATGGCATCCAGCTCCAGAGCTTCCTCAGTGCTCCAAGGTCACCAATTACCTCCTAATTGCCAGAACCAATAAACCTCTCTTCGGCCTTATTTTGTTTGATCTCTCTGCTGCACTCGATCCTTTGCTTAACTCTTTCTACTTGAAATCCTATCCTCCCGCTGTGTCCAGGCCCAGGGCTACCTGGTTATTCTCAGAAGATGCCGTTCCTTCTCAGTCTCCTTTACTGGTGCCCTTTCTTTCCCCTTTTGCCAAATGTGGGCCTTGTCCGAGATGTAACCCTCAGCTCAGTGCTGTCTTTACGTATTCACATTCACCTTCTGGGCATCTGTTTCCAGGAGTTTTGATCATTTGATCAAATTACTCCTCCAGGCTTCCCACTGCTTTTGGGAGAAAGTCCAAACTCCTTAGGATGGTTAACAAAGCCCTTCATGATCTGGTTTCTCACATCACTTCTCTTCCCCTTCCTTTGCTCTTTCTCCCATTTCCCAAATCTTACCATTTTGAACTAATTGCTGTACTTCAAAGATGCTAGCTCTCTCCTTTGGGTCTTTGTACATGCCGTCTCCCTCTCTAGGATTCTCTTCTCTCCTCCCTGGACAGCTCTGCCTCTACCTGATTTCTTGGATACAACTTCTAGCAGGAGCCTTTTCTAATCACCTCTATGCCAAAAAAATAAAAATAAAGAAGAGACAGGGAAGCAGTCGGGTTCCTCATTTCTGTTACAATGTCATAAAAACTAGTATGTGTTGACTGTCAAGCATTCCTTTAAGCATTGTACATTATTCACAAGATTAATCCTCACCATAAGTCTTGAATGCAAGTGTTATTATTACCGCCACTTATATAAAGGGAAAGAAAGAAAGAAAGAAAGAAAGAGAAGTCGTTCAGTCGTGTCTGACTCTTTGCGACCCCATGGACTGCAGCCCGGCAGGCTGCTCCATCCATGGGATTTTCCAGGCAAGAATACTGGAGTGGGTTGCCATTTCCTTCTCCAGGGGATCTTCCCAATCCAGGGAAAGGGAAGCTTGGGCACATAGAGGTTAAGTACCTTATCCAAGGTCACACAGCTATGAGCAACAGAGGTGAGATTTGAACTCAAGAAATTTGCTTCCAGGGTGAGTGTCCTAAATAGCATGATATGATACCACAGCTCTGATAAATCACACATCTTCTGTACATTGTCAGTGCATGTATCTGTCTTCCTTACTAAACTCTAACCTCTTTGAAGGCAGGTACAGAGTCAAGGTCAGCTTTATATCACTGCCCTGCAGAGTGGACAGTGAACCATTATTTGTTGTTGGACTAGTGGACTGAGCTTTCCTTACTGTGTGGTCTTAAAGATTTCCCCTCCTTGATTACTTATAGCATGGATTCCTATTTAGCTGCATCCCTGTTGTTGCAATTACATGGATCATCCACCTACAACATTAACATTCACCTCCTATTAACATACAGGGAGGTGGCGCTGTGTGCCAGAAACTGTGCTGGGTGTTCTATAAGAATCACCTAAATCCTTCTTCACCTATGAGGCTGATATTATTATTTATGTTTTACAGATAAAGCAGCTGTGGTTCAGAGTGACTCAGGGTCACCGACTGAACTAGCTGTGGAACTGGGGCTCCAAAACCAGGAGTGACGACGGCAGGTAGGTCCCCCAACCAGGACGGCACATTTCGACCAGCCGAAGTCTTTGGGCTTCTCCTTCTGAGGTTTCACAAAGAGCCCAGAGGCGCAGGTTGCTATGTGGTTGCTGGCTGATAGCTGCCGCTCGCCACGGCTGGGAATCCCTCTTACTTTCCCAAGAGCAACGCGCCCCCGTGTTTCCCGGAGGGGCCGTCTGTGTGCCCGTGGGCGCTGCCTCCCTCTCCCACTACCTAAGGCCCCACCTCGGTTCCCTGCTGCCAACTCCCTTCCTCCCTCAGTCCTCCACAGGGAACATTAAGCGCTGACTCCTTTCTCTTCTTTTAAATTCTTGCAAAAGACCTTTTCTTGGTGAAGCTTTTCACCGGGTCTTTTTGTCCTTTCTTCTGCTAAAGATGAATAAGCAGAGAAAAAGGAAAATACCATAAATACTGTATAAATACGAAGGAGCTGGAGGCCTTTGTTGTTTTTGCCAAAGTCTCCCAGCAGCACACGTCCTGCTGGCTCACCTGAAAAGGACGTTGCTGAAATGTTCTCCCATCCAAATTTCCTCTGCCCCACTGTTCCTTTCAAATATGACTTCCTTTTGTCAGCAATTAATGTAAGCTGCGTGCACGCATGCTAAGTAGCTTCAGTCCTGTCTGACTCTCTGCGACCCTATGGGACTATAGCCCTCCAGGCTCCACTGTCCGTGGGATTCTCCATGCAAATGCCATGCCCTCCTCCAGGGGATCTTCCCAACCCAGGGATCAAACCCAAGTATCATGTCTTCTGCATTGGCAGGCAGGTCCTTTACCACTAGCTAGGGATTCCCAGTGGCTCAGACAGTAATGTAAACTATACACAGTTTATTGTGTACATTACAAATTTTCAGTGAGATAACGCCTTATTGAGGGAAACAGCTTCCGTTACTTGTATCAAGACTCTCTCAGAAAACAAGAGGTCTAAGACTAAACAATTTCAACCTCACCAACATACCTAAGATGATAACTTCCACTTCCATGAATGTTAACACCAGGTTCACAAGCATTAAGAGCATTGGTGTTTCTATTTGAACGACTGCACTGATATGAAAAAAAACTCCTGTTAAACTTCTCTCTCCTAAGGACATCAAATTGAACTTCCCACCTGGGAAGCCACCACTTCCCAGGTGGCTCAGTGGTAATGAATTTGCCTGCCGATGCAGGAGACGTGGGTTCAAACCCTGGGTCGGGAAGATCTCCTGGAGAAGGAAATGGCAGCCCACTCTAGTATGCTTGCCTGGGAAATCCCATGCTTGGAGGGGTCTGGTGGGAAGTACATGGAGTTGCAAAGAGCTGGGCATGACAGCAACTAGAAAAACAACAACTTTTCTGCTGATAAAAGAATTCAGGATCAAAAAATAACAAAGCTGACCCTAGTTTTTTGTTTTAATACTATTGTGAAATCACAATCACCTGTTTTGGGTGATCCAAAGAGGCAGGCAACTCCTGGCTTCTATTGCTCTATCTCCTAAATAAATATCTGGGGAGAAGACACATGAACTTGTATTTCATGGTCTGATTAGAATGTGCCTTTTGGAGACTAATTTCTCTTTTCCTTACCTTTCTTCTCCCCAAACACACTACTAATTGTATTTTCAGTAGATGGTAAATACAAGGAAGTTTTTGCTAATCTGTGAAACTCAGGGGTTTTCCCTTTCCAATAGGGCACTGAAAGATGCTAACAGTGGGCCTTGGAGTCGATTTATGATTATACATTTACCTCTTTATTCACTCACTTCTCAAACAGTCTGAAATCATTTCATAGTTAGCAAGCATTACTCATGTTTTTTTCTTCTCATGTCTAAATGTGTATTCAAAAGATACACGATAGTTAGATATCTAGATGCGAGTGGAGAATAAAATTAAAAGCCCTTTGAAATAGCATACAACTCTATCATAAAGGATAATAAAAATCAAGGCTGTGGTAACAATGGGAACTGCTTTCAAGATAGTAAAAGAATATTTAGCATAATGGTACGTCCTCATGTTACCACAGATTTTTTTAATAGTTTAAATTACAAAGGTAATATTAAGATATATATATTATTGACAACCTGTTGAAAAACTAAGAAGAGAAAATGCTATGGATCATCTTCAAAGTAATATAATGATTTCTGAAGAGGACTTGAAAGTTGCCAAAATTTATATTTGTTACTAATTAAGACAAATATTGTATTTAATAAAAAGACATATTGAAAAAGTCAAAGATATATTGACATAGCTTTCTGAATAATTGCAGATAAAATTTAAGCAGAACTAATTTAAAAAAATTGTCAATGTAAAAGTGAAATATGTAAAATAAGGAATATAGAGAAGTAGGTGTTAATAAAAACAAATGTTATATATCATATTTGTTTAATAATAAACATTTCTCACTGGAGTGACCAAGATGGCTAGGCTTTGCTTTTGGAAGTAATATTAAAAGAAATTGCACTATAAATGTCTAAGATGACTTGAAGAATGAAGCTTTTCTCTCCACACTTCAGAGAATGAAATTAGTAGGCTGGTAACTTCTGAATGTACAAAGCTGGAAATTTATGATGTATACTAAACCCCAAAACGCTGTAGAAAAAGCACATGCACATGCTATCTATTTCAAAAGAGTAAGAAAATAAAGAATGTAGATATAAAATTATTTTAAGATTAATATTTATGGAAATTAAATGCAATATTAACTTAACATTGCAAATTAAATACAAAAGAAATAGTAGTAGTAGTGTTAGTCATTCAGTTGTGTCGGACTTTTTATGACCCCATGGACTACAGCCCACCAGGCTCCTCTGTCTATGGAATTCTCTAGGCAAGAATACTAGAGTAATTGCCATTCCCTTCTCCAGGGGATCTCCCCAACCCCGGGATCGAACCCAGGTCTCCCACATTGCAGGGAGATTCTTTACCATCTGAGCCACCAGGGAAGCCTTCCAAGATATATATATATATAAGGGAAAACTGCCTGATTTTTAAAAAATCCTGTAAATGTCCAAGTCTAAATTATCTAAGCTAATAATATGGATAATGTAAACCAGGAACCAATCCTCAAAAGCAGTAAAGTAGCCAAAGTAACTTCATACACTCAGATGGTTTGTGTGCTCTGTAGCCCTTGGGACACCACTAACCTGACTCATAGGTCGTCTGTATGAATATCCCCCTCCCAGTCCCACTAGGGAGCTGGACAACACGGTAGACTGTGGAGTAACTAAAACCAAACAACATAGGTAACTCACAAAAGCAATGCTTTTCAAGCTACATTTACAAATAGTATTGAATATGGCTGCTGAATACAGAGTGACTACAAGCACTGTGGGCTCAGCATGACACACAGCACGTGGTCAGAATACACGATGGACTGAATGAACACAGTGAGTGTTTTCCAAACTGTAAGCTCACAACATTTCAAACAAGAAAGTAGATACTCAGTCGAGGAGGAACTGGTAAACTCTTGCTGCTGCTGCTGCTAAGTCACTTCAGTCGTGTCCGACTCTGTGCGACCCCATAGACGGCAGCCCACCAGGCTCCCCCGTCCCTGGGATTCTCCAGGCAAGAACACTGGAGTGGGTTGCCATTTCCTTCTCCAATGCATGCAAGTGAAAAGTGAAAGTGAAGTCACTCAGTCATGTCCGACTCTTAGCGACCCCATGGACAGTAGCCTACCAGGCTCCTCCGTCCACGGGATTTTCCAGGCAAGAGTACTGGAGTGGGGTGCCATGGCCTTCTCTGGTAAACTCTTAGGCAAATGTATTTTGTACTTTTACTGAATATTTCTCTCCTTGATTCATAGTCAAGATGGAGAAGACTGGCCTCAAAATAGCAGCCTTTTAGATCACTGCTTGTGGGTTTACATCTTTGCTGAAGGAGGAGAAGGTCATGGGAAGGAAAGAGCCTCTATGGAAGCTGACCCAGGTGTAGAGAGGGAAGTTCCATCTGCTTCCACTCCAGCTGTGTTCTGCTACAGTGAGGAGCAGGGTTCACCCTAAGATTAACAAAGGAATGAAAGCTTTCCACTAGGTAACAATGCAAAGAAGAAACAGATAGCTCGACTTTCCAACATTAATGGGAATTCACAGTATTCACTCTTTAGTAATTGAGAGTTGATTGTATATATGAATACTTAGTTGTAACTGTTAAAGTGAAAATTTAGGTTAAAGAAAATCACTGAAGCAATCAACACAATTTATTATTCATTACATTCCTGCAATGTATGTGTTAGTTGCTGTTCAGAGAACACGGAACTAGTTTATATGTAATTTTTACTGTCTACATTGCAAGACTCCTTTATTTTCAATTATGTTAGGCATTTTAAGTTAACTTTAGGGGAAAAACTAATATATAATAAAAGGGACAATTTTTAATTGGTTAACTCCTGTTTTAAGTACAATTCTATCCAGAATCCTTTCTCATCTTCTTCTTTCTCATGTCTAAAAATCTAAATGCTGACTTTGCTTGGAGAAGCAACATGACTAGTTCAAAGCACTCATCTCCTCATGTATTCTTGCACTTTTAGGTTACTATGTAATGGTTTTGAACAGTAAGATGTAAAGAAATCTTCTGAGGTAAAATCTTCTGAGGTAAAATTTCTGGAAAGCTACTGTTTTCTGGATAAAAGGAGCAGAAACAGCTATTATGTCTTTTTCATCTTCATCTATGCTCCATCCTGCCTGGAACAGGGAAGGGCAGCAGCCTTTTTGCAAACATGAGGTTGAAAGCCACACAGTATGGATGAAGCAACAGGAGGTCAGAAGGAGCCTGGAGCTATGGTGACTTGTTTGAGCAACTATACCAATCCTGTCCAGATTGCATTTGCCCTTCTTGATGCCTAAGAAAAATAAACTCTTTTTGGTGAAACCATTGTCATTGGCTGTCCAGTAGTTGAAACAAACACATCCTAGTTAAAACAACTAATTATAAAAATGTAAGGGTCCTTAGATGCAATATGCTAAAGTCTACACATTTCCTGCTACTGGTGCTGTTTGTTTATGATAAGTTCAGTAAAGTTCAGTTCAGTCAGTCAGTTGTGTCCGACTCTCTGGGACCCCATGGACTGCAGGACGCCAGGCTTCCCTGTCCATCACCAACTCCCAGAGCTTACTCAAACTCATGTCCATTGAGTCGGTGATGCCATCCAACCATCTCATCCTCTTCTTCCCATTCTCCCGCCCTCAATCTTTCCCAGAATCACGGTCTTTTCAAAACAGTCAGTTCTTCCCATCAGGTGGTCAAAGTATTGGTGTTTGAGCTTCAGCATCAGTCCTTCCAATGAATCTCAGGACTGAACTCCTTTAGGATGGACTGGTTGGATCTCCTTGTTGTTCAAGGGACTCAAGAGTCTTCTCCAACACCGCAGTTCAAAAGCATTAATTCTTCGGCGCTCAGCTTTCTTTATAGTCTAACTCTCACACAACTACTGGAAAAACCATGGCTTTGACTAGACAGACCTTTGTTGGTAAAGTAACATCTCTGCTTTTTAGTATGTTGTCTAGGTTGGTGATCACTTTTCTTTTAAGGAGCAAGTGTCTTTTAATTTCATGGCTGTAGTCACCAATTGCAGTGATTTTGGAGCCCCCCAAAATAAAGTCTGTCACTGTTTCCATTGATTGCCCATCTATTTGCCATGAAGAGATGGGACTGGATGCCATGATCTTAGTTTTCTGAATGTTGAACTTTAAGCCAAAGTTTTCACTCTCTCTTTCACTTTCATCAAGAGGCTCTTTAGTTCTTCTTCACTTTCTGCCATAAGGGTGGTGTCATCTGCATAGCTGAGGTTATTGATATTTCTCCCAGCAATCTTGATTCTAGCTTGTGATTCATCCAGCCCAGCATTTCACATGATGTACTCCACATATAAGTTAAATAAGCAGGGTGATAATTGAAAGCCTCCTTTCCTGATTTGGAACCAGTCTGTTGTTCCATGTCCAGTTCTAACTGTTGCTTCCTGACCTGCATACAGGTTTCTCAAGAGCCAGGTCAGGTGGTCTGATATTCCCATCTCTTGAAGAATTTTCCACAGTCTGTTGTGATCCACACAGTCAAAGCCTTTGGCATACTCAACAAAGCAGATGATGTTTTTCTGGAACTCTCTTGCTTTTTCAATAATTCAATGGATGTTTGCAATTTGATCTCTGGTTCCTCTGCCTTTTCTAAATCCATCTTGAACATCTGGAAGTTCACGGTTCATGTACTATTGAAGCCTGGCTTGGAAAATTTTGAGGATTACTTTGCTAGCGTGTGAGATGAGTACAATTGTACGATACTTGAGCATTCTTTGACATTGCCTTTCTTTGGGATTGGAATGAAAACTGACATTTTACCCTCCTGTGGCTACTGCTGAGTTTTTCAAATTTGCTGACATATTGAGTGCAGCATTTTCACAGCATCATCTTTTAGG
The DNA here is from genome assembly GCF_910594005.1 of Cervus elaphus. NCBI lineage: Eukaryota > Metazoa > Chordata > Mammalia > Artiodactyla > Cervidae > Cervus > Cervus elaphus. The sequence goes on from NC_057822.1 coordinate 40,633,557, forward strand.
ATTTGAAATAGCTCAACTGGAATTCCTCCACCTACCTTCACTAGCTTTGTTCGTAGTGATGCTTTCTAAGGCCCACTTGACCTCAGACTCCAAGATGTCTGGCTCTAGGTGAGTGATCACACCATCGTGATTATCTGGGTCATGAAGATCTTTTATGTATTGTTCTTCTGTGTATTCTTGCCACCTCTTCTTAATATCTTCTGCTTCTGTTAGGTCCATGACATTTCTATCCTTTATTGTTTCCATCTTTGCATGAAATGTTCCCTTGGTATCTCTAATTTTCTTGAAGAGATCTCTAGTCTTTCCCATTCTCTTGTTTTCCCCTATTTATTTGCACTGATCACTAGGAAGGCTTTCTTATCTCTCCTTGCTATTACTATGGCTGGAGGTTTGTGACATTGTACAGGAGGCAGTGATCTAGACCATCCCCAAGAAAAAGAAATGCAAAAAGGCAAAATTGTCTGAGGAGGCCTTACAAAGAGCTGTAAAAAGAAGAAAAGTGAAAGGCAAAGGAGAAAAGGAAAGATTTATGGTAAGTATGTTCTATCCAATATAAATATAATTGTGAGGAAAATAATCAGAGGGATTAGGGGACATATGATCTAAAACAGGACTATCTAAGAAAATGTGTGACAAGGTGACAAATATATATTGCAGTGTTACATTCTGAGACATCTAATTAAGCAAAACTTTACCAGAATCAAACTCCTTGCCTTTCATTCAGGGAATCAGACAAAATAGGAACATCTTGTTACTAATCTTAACAGAGGAAGCTAATACACTGTTAAAATGAAACCAATTTAAGATAAAATAATTTATATGTCCAACACAATCTTTTTTATTGAAATATAGTTGATATATAATATTATATTAGTTTCAGGTGTGAAACATAATGACCTTTTTTTTTGTATACACTATGAGATAATCAATGAGTCTAGTTAATACTATAAAACATTTTATTTCAAAACCAATGTGAATGCATCAGTGGAAACCAACCTGGGGTTTCTGGTCTATATTTGGGTCACTTTAAGAAAACAATAGGCAACAATAATGAGGATTTGTGAGCTAGTTCTAAATATCAATATGATGATGACTAGCAACTGTACATTTTAGTAAGCTCAGAAACATCCTGAAAGAGAAACTACCTTTTCTTTGGGTTAAAATTATATACACATGTTATTGGCATGTTTACTAATATGTTTCTGGCATGGTTACTTATACGTCAGTAATTAGAGACTGAATCCTGAATCAGTCAATCACTATTACTTATCAATGTTATTTTTTTCATGAAGGAAATTCTTCCAACATCGGGGCTATGAGGGTTTCCTGCTATCATCCTCGGTAGCAAATGCTTGATGCTGGAGGTTCATATATTCTCGAGTGACTCTGAAGGCCCTTGTCTGGAAGCAATCTGATATTTTGCTGAGGCATGAATCTGAATCACTTTGCAGAAAATGCACATGGCACAAAGTCCAGCTTCTGAAACCTTTGGAGCATGATTTTTCTCCACTTGTCTTTGGATATATAGGAATGCATCTCAGGTGGTTATTTTCTAGATCCAGGTAAGCTCTAATGGAGTAATGTAATTTATGATAAAATTTATTTTAGTGGCAGCATTTGTTATTTTTCATGGTGTGAAGGGCTTCCCTGGTGGCTCAGATAAGTAAAGAATCTGCCTGCAGTGTGGGAAACCTGGGTTCGATGCCTGGGTTGGGAAGATGTCCTGGAGGAGGGCATGGCAACCCACTCCAGTGTTCTTGCTTAGAGAACCTCCAAGGATAGAGGAGCCTGGTGGGCTACAGCCCATGGAGTCAGAAAGAGTCGGACACGACTGAGCGGCTAAGCCCAACAGCAACAATGGTGTGACGATCAGTGTTGTTCGTTTCGTCCAACCCCATCCTCAGCCAACTTCTTTCTTCTTCCAACTGGAATAGAGGCTAGAAAATAAAATACTTACACCCCAGCTGACTCTGGGCCAGAAGTTATGTGCAGAAGTGGGTTGGAGCCTCCTGGGGGCAGGCCTTAGCTTTTACTCATAAGAAAGACAAGCTTGGCACTATCCTCTCACTCTTTTTAACCTTTTCCTGTCTTCACCAAGGGGCTTATGCCCAGAGTTGCCATGAGAGGGTCAAAAGGGAGAAGCTAAGACAGCAAAAGACACAACCAACCCAGGGAACTCCCCTCTCCTCCTCTTCCCTGCCAGCAGGTGCATTTACCTACTGTGTCAGAAATATAAACCCTACTTCTTTAGTAGAGCTTTCTGTTACCTGTAGCTTAGAGCATTTCTAACCAACACAAATAGTATTATGAATTAATTTAGTCCTATACTTAGAGCATTATTGTCTGAAGGACCCAAAGATTCTCTTAAAATCTTCCATTATTTGGTTTATTTCAGGAAGATGACTACATATAATACTGCTATTTGTGAATTAGGAGATTGGTGAAAGTATCAGGAGGAATTCTAGAAAATATTTAACCTATGAAGCATTCCAAAAGTGGAGATATATATAGCTTCCTTTCAGTTAATCCAATTCACTTTGCTCGCTCAGCTAGGTAAGTATCTTTCATATCTTAATTTGGTTTTTGCAAGGGAATATTTTTACTAGGAAAAAAATATTTCTGACAGTTAAAATGATTATTACTGTTCAGAGGGAAATTACTAATTATACCTTGTCACAGACTAATGCATTTTTGTTTGTCAGGTATGAGTTTGGTTATCGAGAATTAGCAGCCCAGGAGCTCAATTGGCCCTGGGGAAACTTAAAAACAATCAATGAAATTCCTAAATATAAATTCCTGAACATAAAAGTTCTCAGAAATTGTAATAAGGTGTGAACATTGATTTCTCTCTCCTACACATGAAACATGATCTGAGATAGACTTCCTTTTTTATGTCTGAATTATACTATTAATGACAAAAACCAGGAATTGGAAAATAACTTAGAAGTAGTCTACTTAGGGTATCATTAGTTTCATAAGAATAAGTATCAAAAAGTTTCTAGCATGAAAGTCTAAATGCTATTTAAAAAACTCTGAAGAGACCTTTAATCATCGAAACTTGAATTCGAGGAATTAGGAAAGTATAATAAAATAAGTTGCTATCTAGGTAGGAATTTATCTACCTTGTTCATCTGAAGTCAAATGCAATTAGTTCTAAACTTTGAATGATTTATTTTAAAAAAGTTTAACGTGACTTAGGTTCAAATCTAGAACCCTTACTATTTGCATTAACATCTCAAGTTTCCTCATCTATAAAATGGAATAACACCCTCTCTTCCAATCTCACAGGTTTTCTGAAATGGGATGATTTATATTTTATTAACAAGATGAACTACTTGCTTGGTAATTCACACTTGAGCATGTCTTTTTTTTTTATGAGAACATTACATCTTCTTCCTTTTGAGAAATTTCAGTCCACAAATGAAATAACTTCTAAGAGAGTCTCTTGTTATCACCTCATTAATGAGGTTGTTAAAGTGATGTGATTTCTCGTTCTTTTTCCACTTCTTTTTTAGTCATGATCATATTTAAACCTTCACTCATTTAAAAATGTTTCCAAAGAGTTAAGAGGTCTCTTTTGCCAAACTTCTAGTACATTCCCTTCAGGGAATGTGTATATATATATATATATTTTTTTTTTTTTTTTTAAATTTTTTTAGCTTATTTTGGACTGGGCATGTATTTCAGAATTAAAATTTTAGTATTACTTATGGACCTTCCCTTTTATTTTTTTATTCACAAATTACTGCCTTATAACACTAGTGACATTAGATAGAGCACTAGGTTCTTTACACTTCATTTCAAATTAAATGTTTCTGTGCACTTGAAACTCAATTTTCTTTCTCTTGTTTTCCCTGGGTGTTCTTAACGCCCAGAAAAGTATAGCATCTTAAGAGTGCTGACCAGTAATCTGAATCAATACTGGCCTCTGCCAGGATCTTTTACTACAAATCTCTAACAATTCTTTTGTTCCTAGCGTTATGACAGAGTCAATTTGATTTCCAAGTTGATGCTCATTTCTCTCCTAATATATTGGAATAAAGTGTTTTCAAGAACCAATTATACAAGCAGACCTTAATCGGTCTGTCTTCATGCTTATTTACTTTTACTAATGCGTGTTTGTCACAAGACATGGTGATGCACAACCTCTAATTTACTTTGTGATCAAATCCCTGATGATCAGCAGTTCCTACTTTGGCACAATATTAATGAGTTCTTGCAGTTGACTCTAAAACATTTCAGTGTCAGCATTCTTTCTTACTGGAGAAGGCAAGGAAAATGATGGTTATGTTCACTAGGCCTCACTCACCTAAAAGACCCGGGATGAGAGCGGCCCTGCCATTTAGCCTTAAGAGTTTGATTAATAACCAACAGAGTTGGTGCCATATAAAATATGGGAGCAGCCTTTTTCCTTACAGTGTTAAGAAAAACATCCTTCCTCTAGTCTAGAGGTTAAATTAGTTATCTTGAATGTCTGAGGTCCTTCAGGATACCCAGGAATTTTCTGTCCTCTTAAAATCAAGCCATGGACTAAAGAACATGCTAGGAATTGCTAAAAACTAAAATTTCAGCCTTTTCATTCTTTTTGTTTGTTTGCTATCATTATTTGTTAAATGGATTTATTCAGTATTCACTCTTCAATCTTCTTTCTCTCTAATGAAGCCAGCTACTAAACTGGAATATTTTACTGCTGATATAAATTACAATGAGATCAAAGTCACCTCTGAGGACTGCAGGATCATTAAAATTAGGGCATACTATGACATTTGCATGACATTTTTGCTTCTGAGCTTGCTTTTGCTTTCCCTGTTGTCTGGAATGCCTTCCTCTCTTCTGTCATGATCCAAATCCAGCCAATCCTTCAAAGCTCAGGCTAAATCCTTCCTTGATGAATGCAGCCCGCGCTGCTCTTGCCTGTCTCTAAACCCTGCTGGCCTCCTGTTTGTGTCAAACAGTCTGGCACTTTCTATTTCAGTCTAGTATTTATAAATCACTTGTTCTTAATTGTTTCATATGTATAAGTTTTACTTTCTCTGAAAATTTGTCTGCTCTCTATGCCTTTTACTTCTTTTGGGTTCTCACAGTATGTCATGCAATATCAAGACACAGCAAGAAGTCAAGAGTTCCTATCTGATGTCATAATTTGTATGAGTGCATGAATGTTAAAGAAGTTCTGTTATCAGTATTGGCCGAAATGGAGAAATATTACTGGAACTATAAAAGAAAAATAAGAAAAGGGAACATAGATTGAACTCTCATCTTTAAAAATCCTAAGTATGCATTAGTAAAATTTCAAAATGAGTTAGCTTAGCTTCAATTTTAGCAAAAAATTAAATAAATAAAAATCTCTCAGAAAATAACAGCAGATATTCTAAATTTTGTGACAGAAATGCCCCTTTTCCTACTTTTTCTTTAGTATCATTAAGATTAAAGGCAGGATTCTTTTTGTTGAGAATGCTCCTAATAACCTGGACTGAAAATGTAATTCAATAACAAGTCTGAAAAGTGGCTTGTCTCACTGATAATCACTTATATTCCTTCAATCCAACTTTGAAAACAACATGTGCTAGCTAAGTCCAAGGGGAAAGCCCCCTACCATAGCTCCCCTCTTCCTCTTTCCTCAGTGATGGCTGACATAGGGCAAGATGTTGAAAAGAATCCTTTTATTGTCAAAAGAGGTGCTTCCCCTGTGGCTCAGCAGTCAAGAATCTGCCTGCAATGCAGGAGACACGAGAGATGTGAGTTCGATCCCTGGGTCGGCATTCTTGCCTGGGAAATTCCATGGACAGAGGCTTCTGATGGGCTGAAGGCCATAAGGCCACAAAGAGTTGGACACAACTGAACCAATGAATACATTGTCAAAAGAATAGAATCACCAGTTCAAACCTAGGAAAGCCAAATCATGCTTTGTGAAATTAGTCACAGTGAAAGCAGGAAAGTGAAAAGAGACACAGGCTGGTACAGAAAATAGCAACAAAAGCATACTGCCTGTTAACATTTATTGAATGCTTTCTAGGTGCTACACTAAGTACTTCCTTTGACCTAACTCTCAGTGTTGGATGTTAGCACATGTGCCTCAAGGGAAATTACCAAGCAACAGTTGCTTCTGACACCAACAGACTCTAATAATTGTATTTTTTATCTATAATGCTGCATGAAGTTATAAGCTATAAAACCAAATTTATTTTCATTATTATTAATATATTGGGTTACCATATCATTATTATCCTTCCTTAAAATACCAGTACATATTGAATGAGATAAGACAGTATTCAGCATATTTTTGTTTTAAGTTCACTGGATTCTCTGTGTCTAGTTACACAGTTTCCAAATTCTATTAAAGATGCTAAAGTTTATTCTAGAAGTAACTGCATTTTAGTCTCAGGTAAACTATTCAGTGGGTTTGAGAATAGTAAATCAATAGATATTTTATAAAAATTTACTTTTCTTTCCTTGAACTGGAAGTCTAAAAGGCAAAGCATATTCAGATAAGGAGTTATGTATTTTTCAAGGATACAGTAGTATGATCTTAGTAGGAGAAATATTTTATTAAATTTTTGGTAAGATGTTTCTAATGAGTCTTCTGATTGATGCCTTATGTGATATGCAAGTTACTTTTAATAAAAATCAAAAGCCTTTCTCTCGATTTACATTTTATGTCTCCAAAGTTCCGAGGTGATAAAAATCTATATGGATAGAGAATTTCTAGGCTATAAGCTGATAGCCTGTTTAATTTAATAAATATGTATCTGATAAAATTCACTTCTGAAAAATCCAACGACTGAATATCTCTTAATTTTCTATACTAGCTTGTGACTTGCAACTACTATAATTAATGAATATCAAGTTTTAAAAAGAGCACTGAATATTAATTTAAAAACTAAAAATATTTCCCTTGTTACCGATGTTTTTCTAGAAGAGAGCTTGTCTCATTTCTGAGAATAAAATAATGAAAAGTGACATCTACATAACTACACTGAATTGAATATCTCTTCTGTGAAGTTTCAATATGTCAGCAGCAATATTGAAAGTAGCATATCAAAAAATACCTGAGAGGCCCTCCTAATCCACACATATAAGAGATTATCCCACTTGTAGGTAGAAAAACACTGTCATTACATAAGCATATCAAAACTCAATGAGGATAAAGGAGCTGCAGAGCTTTTCATATAATTTTAAAAGTAAATAGTCCATAATGTTTCTCACATTTAGAGACTGAATATCAGATTTTTACTCTTGAAAGTGCATACCACTCCAATAGTCCCCAAAGGCCAGCATGTAAATAGATATTTTATTTTCACCCTTGGAAGTCTTGTCTTTGTCTAAGCTTAAAAAAAAAAGAAATATTAATTATGTTAGTTAGAGTAAGTCATTGGTGCTGCTTTCAACCAGTTTCGGTATGCCTGCTTGCTCTGAGGACAGTAAAGCTTAGAACAATTTTTGTGAAAATTTCAGCATTAATACGAGCAAACACACACATAAAGATTATGCAAATTAAAATAAGATTATATATGTATGTAATATGAGTTACTAATTAACCACAGATATAAAGTCATTCTTTGAAAATCTTCACATTTTGTATGTGTGTAAAAAAATATTTTGAAATAATAAGAAAATGTGTCTATTAATCTCTGAAGATGAAAAGTAGAAAAAAGAGAAAACACTGTATTTCTATAATTAACTACTTTAGGAAGAACATATCATCATTCATTCAACATTTATTTTTACTAAGTGGAAATATGTGTATGCACTGACTTTTGTCAACTGATCAAAACAGACAGCTAATATGATAAAGAAGCATAAAATTGCATTTTAAAAGAAAACACAAGATTATATGGGAAAATCAGTGCAAATTTCATTCCATAATGACTTCTATGTACTCATATCAAACTAATATTTAAAAATTTGAACAGAAATCTCATTTTTGTGTTTAAGATCCCTTAAAAATACAAATATATAAATTGATTTAACTTGATACATAATTTGTAACTGTTAAAATTTTTGCATTTCCATACAGTTGCTAATTTTCAGAGAAAAATTCTAGTTGTTTCAAGCCATTGAACATGATAATAGCAAAAATGAGATTGATCATTAACTCTAGCAACTGCCTTTCCCTTCATCTTAAGCTTTTAGTTAACATAATGAATTAATAGTTGCTAACTCTTTTAAAGAATTATTACTTAATTTAATCTGTGCAATCTTGTGGACAAATCCAAGCTTCAATATCTCCTTTAAGCAGATGACTTCTAAATCTGTATTGCTAACCTTGACCTCTCTTGAGTTTCAAATGCTTATTTCAAATGCCTCTTCCTCATAATTTGGATTTTCTTCATGGTTCCTTTCTTTTGATCAAAGGCACCAACCTTCTTCCTGATCTTCAAGTTTAAAAGTCTCAGGTAAGTTTTGAGTACCTCCCCAACTCTTGTACACAAATATAGGAAATTCTCAAGTCCTATGCCCTATGTCTGCAACATCTTTTAATAACACATTTATTGATTATCCTACTCTAACAATTGTCTTCAACCTCCCATTACTGCTTACATAAAATAACTCAGTAATCTAGTTGGTCCAAAAAGATATACTGCTTAATCAACTAACACTAACATTTCTTCTATTTTTTTCCTAGAGGTTTTATAGTTTTAGCTTTTACATTTAGATCTATAAGTCATTCTGAATAGATTTCTTATCAAATGTAAAGCACAGGTATAGGTCCTTGTCTGATTATCAAGTTATTCCTCATTGAAAGCCTCAAAGAAGAGAAATGACATGATCTATCTAGGTTTCAGTTTTGGGCTTCCCCTGTGGCTCAGCTGGTAAAGAATCTGCCTGCAATTCAGAAGACCTGGGTTGGGAAGATCCCCTGGAGAAGGGAAAGGCTACCCACTCCTGTGTTCTGGCCTGAAGAATTTCATGGACTGACTGTATAGTTCATGGGGTCACAAAGAGTCAAACACTACTGAGCAACTTTCACTTTCACGTTTCATTTTAAGATGGTCATTCTGTCTGCCATTTAAATGATACTGTGAGACATATAGCAAGGAAAACAAATTTCTAAGGCACAGTCCCTATCTGTATTTACTACTATCCACCGCTTTTGCTTAGAGTCTCCTTCCTTTTGTTACTCCCTGCTTTCATATACTGCTACTGTTTCCATCCACTATTCCTTTCCCCCCTAGATTACTCCTCCTTGGATGAACGGAAGGAGCCAAAGATGAGGGAGAAAATGAAGGTGGAAGAGAAAGCTATTTATTGATTGGAGAAGACCTTGGAAGAAATGAATTCAGCACACAAGTGACTGATTAGCTTAGGAGAGGGAATGATGCATCTCTTCCACATCCACCTCTTTACCTTCTTACTCTTGTTATTTCTTTCTCTAGATCCATAAAGCATTATCCTCACAGCAGCTCACCAGTAACCCTGGGCCTCAAATTAGCTGTAACTTGCCTTTTGGTACCATTCTATACCTAGTCTGCAGAATCTTAAATGTTTACAATTTCAAAACAAGTTCTCATGGTTGCTATCCCTGGAAATAAATTGACTACTCCAATAAGTACCTGCATGTAGAAATAAATATTTTATGAAAAATTATTTGTCAGCACTTGAGAAGTGAATACAAGGTAAGCAATAAATGGACCATTTCAAGCTGTCCTTTCTTGTAGGCACTGCTGCACACATTTCATCAGTGCTCCTTAACAAAATTCAGTGTTTTTTTTTTTTTTGGAGTATGTGTGTGTGTTCTGTGTTTCTACTATATGGTACTCTATATGACTTCTATGATTGCAACACATTGAATGCATTTTAACTTATTAAAGGGAATTCACAAGAAAACAACTTTACCCATACCCTTTAACACTCAGGTAACAACTTCATGACCAGATGAAAAGGTGCTTCCTCTTTCTCTCACTTCAGAAGCAATGCAGGGGTGATGTCTAATTTGCCCCCTCTGCCACAGCCATATGCTCTGAAATGCAAGTTAGAGGGGCAGATGTATAATCTGGGAAATGATCCAAATTCACGACCTCCTTGGAGCCAAGGGTATTGTGTGTGCGATGTCAGCCCTGGATGCTATATCCAGAAATTCTAATTCATAGAAACAAAGGATGAAATGGCATAGAAAAAGAAAAGTCTATTAATTTATTTACCCATGACAGATAACTAGCCCATTATCTGTTCTACTAAAGCTGACCAAGCTGGTATTTTCATTCCAGAGAACTAATGGGGTATTTGTAATCCTAGTAGACTCCAACAGCAAAGATAGCTCCTCAGTAATTGATCTGTGAGCTGATGTAATCCACATTCTCACGTCATTCCTTTGCCCAATCTCAGCTCCTATTCTATGGTAACACGAGTCTTGCATAAATGATAAATTGCACAAAAATTCTTTAAAAAGTATGAGAATTTCTGGACTTCAGAAAGAGAAAAACCAAAGAGCATTTGGTGCAAAAAGGAGAACATATGGAAAGATAGCATTTGCTGGAATGAACAGGACTGGTTTTGATTTTAGTACCTAAAGGATTTATCAAACAGCCTTTTCATAAGATACTCTTTGGGTGTGGTTATGACAATGAATTCACTTTGAAGAGTGTTCTAGGAGTTCAGGAAAAAAAAAAATCTAATTAGCATCTGATCCATGGCCCACATACGTAGTGTCAACAAGTAGCCAGATAAGACTCTTCTTCCCTACTTGATACACATGATAATCTGATAAAATCTTTGTAAACTCTATTTTGTTTCTTCCAATGAATCATTATAATAATCTCTAGACAGTGTAATAAACCATAGCTTATAATTTCAAGCTTCTCTGGCAGCTCAGCTGGTAAAGAATCTGCCTGCAATGTGGGAGACCTGGGTTCGATCCCTGGGTTGGGAAGATCCCCTGGAGAAGGGGAGAGCTATCCACTCAAGTATTCTAGCCTGGAGAATTCCATGGACTGTATAGTCCATGGGGTCACAAAGAGTCATACACAACTGAGCAATTTTTACTTGTAATTACAAATATAACCAGAACTTTTTACTACATGGTTTCTTATGAAGTCAATTTTCCATTTCAAACTTTCTCAGCATATTAGGGACAGCATTCTCAACTTTGTTCCTATGTCATGTGGGTTTCCATATATTTCTAAAGAGTATTTTGTCAAAAGTAATCTAGATCCAGGGAGATAAAGCCATATCTGGTGAGCATGTGCTCTAATCTGCATTAAGCCCAGTGGTTTATTTGAACTTAGCCATTTACAAAGGATAACCATTCATTCATTCAGCAATTATTAGACTTGAGATGTCTGCTTCCAGCTATGTATTAATTCTCAAAATCCCGATAATATAACAGATCCTGGATAAGTTTTAGAAGAGTATTCATTCAAATGCATTGCTTAGCTCACAGGAAATTAAAGAAAATTCTGAAGCAAAGTAACCCTCAAAAGGAGCTACAACCTTAGTAGAAGGGGGACTAAGAAACCTCAGTCCTCAAATACACTTTCCTCAGCAAAGAGAATTCAAGAAAATGTCTCTTAACTCCGGCTCTAGAAAGGGAAATAACAATAAGAAAAAAATGAAAATCATTAACTCTGAGAATTTTCAACCACAGAACCGTCCTCTTGGAGGTATTTAATCAAGCATATTTTCTCCCAATTAAATAAGCTGTCAGCCAAGAAATTAAACGAAAGTGGTTCCAGGTTAGTCATACTCTGCTTATACCCCAAAGGAAGCAAATCTAAATATTCTATGGAGAAAAGTACATGCAAATCTGGCTTCCCCAAATGTTCACACATTAAATCCAACCAAATATGACATGCCAGAGAAATTATGAAGTCACCAATGGATGGAATCAGCAGAAACATGAAACATGAAATTCTAACATTGGAATTAGAAGATAAATCTGGAGAAATTACTCAGAATGAAATTCAGAATAAAGGAGACAGAAAAGTATGAAAGATGTCAAAGAGACATGACTAAAGAGTGAGGTCTAACACACACCTAATAAAGAGTTCTACTGGGGAACAGGAGCATTAACACAATTTCCCAGAGTGAATGGAAAACATTAATATACAACCATAGGCGACACATCATACATGAAGAAAGATAATATTGAGTTGGCCAAAAAGTTCGTTTGAGTTTTTCCATAAGATGCAACAGGAAAACCCAAATGAACATTTGACCAACCCAACACCTACAGCAAGACCTAGACTGTAGTGAAAGTGCATATCAAAGACAAAGAGAATTTAAAATTATCCAGGGAACAGACTGACCACTGGTACAGAGAAGCCAAATAGACCAACAGTGGACTTTTCATGGGAAAAGCCAGAAGACAGCAGGAAAAACATCTTCGGCATGCTACCAGCTTAACACTGTACACTCAGCAAAACTAGTCGTCAAGAACAAGATGTTCTCTGATAAACAATATGCAGTATAATCAATAGACCATCATTAGAGGGATGTCTGAAGAACATACTTCAGAAAGGAGGAAAATGACCCCAGAAGGACGATCTGAGATATAAGAATGATAAAATAAATTTATTATACGCCAGTAAGTTTGAACAAATAATAAATACAGAAAACATTAAAATTAGTATATAATCTGTGGGGTCAAAAAATAAGAAAAAATGGAACAAAAAAACTAGGAGGGGGTAAGGAGAATGAAAGAGAATGAAAGTAAAGTTCCTTGTGTTGTTTAGAAAAAGGATTAAGTATGAATTAATTTCAGATTTTGTTAAGTATATTTGATAAAAGTGAAGTATATAATCTTCAAATTAATATAAGAAAAAAACTGGATTTGAAGACAAAAAGAAGTAGGAATTTATCCTCAGAGGATAAGAAATGGCTTGTGTATAAAATAGGGTGAAATGAAAGTCGCTCAGTCATGTCCGACTCTTTGCGACGCCATGGACTGTAGCCTGCTGGGTTCCTCTGTCCATGGTATTCTCCAGGCAAGAATACTGGAGTGGCTAGCTGCTCTCTTCTTCAGGGGATCCTCCCCAATCCAGGGATCGAACCCAGGTCTCCCACATTACAGGCAGATTCCTTACCATCTGAGCCACAAGGGAAGCCCATAAAATAGGATGATAAACATAAATCTAAATATGTTAGTAATCTCAATACGTGTAAATGTGCCAAATTTTCAGTTACAATTCAGACTGTCAGGCCAAACACAGCAACAACAACAAAATTAAGACACAAACATAAAACATAAATACAAGGAGAGTTTGAAAGTAAAAATATGCAAAAAAAAAAAAAAAAAAAACCCCAAAAAACACAAGAAAAAGACTAAGCAAATGCTGAATATTGCTCCTGGGCTGGGGCCCGAGGGCTCTCCATGTCTGGAGCTCATGTTCCATGGGTGGAGGAGATAGACAGTAGGTTAAATACACATACACACGTGCAGTGACTACAGATTGCCATAAGGACTATGAGGAAGTGAACAGAGTAAGTGACAGAAACTGACTTATTTTGTCTGCTCTAGATGGGGTGGTCAGGTAAGGTAGTTTTGAAAAAAGAATACTCGACCTAGGAACTGAATCAGAAGGCATCAGCCACATGAAGTTTTGGGAGATCATTCTGAACAGAGGGAAGGTATGTGCAAAGGGCTCCCAAAGAGAAAAAGTGATGGGGGCAAAGTTAGCAAGGTAGGCAGGAAGATGAGGCCAGGCCTTGGGGGGCCACAATAAGAAATGAAGATCATTTTCTGTGAATGATGGGAAGCCATGACAGGGTTTTGAGCATTTGAGGACATTATTTGATTCATGTTTTCCAGATGCCCCTCTGGACTTTGTGGGAAAAATGGAAACTGTAGAGAGTTGAGAAGATCAGAGGCTACTGAAGGCATGATGTGATGGAGGCTTGGGCAAGGATGGGAGAGGAAAGCTCTGGGTTGTATTTCCATGAGATCAATCTGATTTCCTGCTGGATGGGATAGGTAAAGAAAGGTGACCTATGAAGGCTGACTCTGCACTTGTAAAACTTTCCATGGTCACAAAGAAGGGTGTCATTGTATCTGTTATGTTTCCTTCTCAGATGAAGATGGCCTGTTGGAGGGATGTACATCAAAATGTAACCCAAGTTAAACTTGATGGAGATAGTTCATAGTAAGAAATAGCTGGCAATTTGGACAATTCTTTGCTAAAGGAGCCAACAGAGGATGACAAAGGATGAGACTGTTGGATGGCATCACCGATTCAATGGACATGAGTTTGAACAAGCTCCAGGAGTTGGTTAATGACAGGGAAACCTGGCATGCTGCAGTCCATGGGGTTGCAGAGTTGGACACGACTGAGTGACTGAACTGAACTGAAAGGGCCTTCAACCAGAATTGAAGGCATTGGTCCATGGACAGGAAATGGGGACCAGAGTGCGAGTATTACAAAGCCCAAACCCTCAGAGTGGAGGCACATATCTCAAACTATCAAACTAAGATTTTCTGAGCTTTGCAAAAAATAATAATGATGAAGACGCTGTACAAACTGATGGAAACTTACAAAATTCATCACTGTCTTCCAAACTTCGGCAATCTCTGTCACTCGACTTCAGGATATTTTGCCATTTTCACATATCATTTTCTACATTATTTCCTTACTAATATTTTTTAAAATCTCATTTATTAATACCCATTAATATAGATGCACACTTTAAAAAAACAAAAAGTGTTTGTTCATATAAATCACTTGAAATAGTTCATGAACTACTAGGTCACTAATCCAAACCAATAGTAACATTGTCTCTGAGGTCTGTTAGAATAACAACTTCACTCCAGTATTCTTGGGCTTCCCTGGTGGCTCAGACAGTAAAGAATCCACTGGCAATGTGGGAGACCTGGGTTCCATCCCTGGGTTGGGAAGATCCCCTGGAGGAGGGCATACCAACCCACTCCAGTGTTCTTGCCTGAAGAATCCCCATGGGCAGAGGAGCCTGGTGGGCTGCAGTCCCCGGGGTCGCAAAGAGTCAGACACGACTGAGCGACTAAGCTCCATGCAGCACAACAAGTAAAAAGCCTTCATGACCAATTTGACACCAACATTTTTAAACACCTCTAACAAATTCCTGATGAAAATATTATGATATTTCACAAAACTATCTGCCTTTTTCCTTTCCTCTTTGCAGTTGTAGTTTTCCTGGAGGAAAAGGCAGGCACATTTTAAAAATCGGATTGGTTAATAAAATGATTTTTATTCAAAAGGTAACTCTGAACAGCTTTGTTCTGTTTTGATGGGGTGGAATATGTAAGTTGTTTTCTGTGGGTGTGTGGTTTCTAATTATCAATAGAGTGAGAATGAATTTGCATTTGCTTATTTTAGCTAGAAGAAGTAATCTAGGTTGCTTTTTCTTTTTAATTTTTACATATTCATCATGAGCCCTCTTTAAAATTCAGCTTTTATTGGACACAGTTGGGCACCATGAATCTATACAAAAAAAGAAACTTTTTGTACCTAGCATGAAGTGGATGCCTTACTGAATCAA
The DNA here is from genome assembly GCF_910594005.1 of Cervus elaphus. Taxonomy (NCBI): domain Eukaryota; kingdom Metazoa; phylum Chordata; class Mammalia; order Artiodactyla; family Cervidae; genus Cervus; species Cervus elaphus. The sequence goes on from NC_057822.1 coordinate 40,649,004, forward strand.
TTTCAAAGACTAAGTTCCTGCCCTCTAGGATAACAAAAATTGACAGGGGAGTTTAACATTCCCTAAATATGTTTTTCATTGGCACATTTTCCAGCAGCCCATAAATGAGGTATCTCATGGTTAAGTCTCTCTCTCTTCCCTTCCTCCTGAAATACTTTTGGGCCCCAAATAGTTCCCAGTGTGATTGTGGGATTCGGCCCTCTCATTTCCTTCCCAGAAACTATCCCTTTTCCTGTGGTTCTTCTGTGCATATTCTGTGCCAGTCCCCATGCTAAATCACCTCATTTATACAACGTTTCAATGATTAGATTCAGCATGTAAAACTTTAGAATATAGATAACAGAGTTCTCCCACCTATACGAGGAAAAGGTAGGACTTGGGATTGTTAATGGTCTCAGGAAGTCATGACTATTGATCAAAGGAGATTGAGAAGCAGCCTGTGGGATTCCTCCGGGACTCACTGGCTCTGGAGCAGAAGCGTGAGCGAGGGCAGGAAAGGGTGAGAGAAATTCAAAGTATAAAGACAGAGCCCAGAGACACCTGAAGTTAAACAAGGCTAGATACCAGAGGAGACCCCAGTCTGAAGAAGCTTGGGAGGGTTGCTCAGGGAGGCAGGCCTTCAGAGAGTTCCACTGGGGCTTAGAGATGCCAAAGAACAAGATCTGATCAGATAGCATGGGGAGTAGCTCTGTGAATCGGGAACAAGCATGAGGAGGCTGATAGGGTGGGATGGAGGGTGATGGTGGCATGAGACGCACTGCAAGGGCAGGTCAAGACAAGGGACAGAGGACATGCTATGCCTTGTTAAAGGCATCGAAATGTACCCCTGCTGATAGAGCCTAAACACAGGAGCATGCGAATGTTTTTTAAGTAGGCAAAAACTTTCTTGAAATATACGTCTTTTAGTGCTTCCCTCTCCAAAATCAGTATTCATTTATGAAATTCACATGTATGTATACAGATACAACTTATCTAATCAAAAGTAATACCAACATTATCAAAGCCAATATATTCTAAGTATTTTTTCACCATTACTTTGCAATGTCATATCTCTGCACGCAAGCTCAGTTGTGTCTGACTCGTTCAACCCCATAGGCTGGAGCCACCAGGATCCTCTATTCATGGATTTCCCAGGCAAGAATGATGGAGTGGGTTGCCATTTCCTCCTCCAGGGGATCTTCTCGACCCAGGGATTGAACCCATGTCTCCTGCATTGCAGGTGGATTTTTTTTTTTTTACCACTCATCAAACATCAAAAAAAAAAAAAAAAATTTAGGCTTTGAGATATTTCATGTTATTCAGCACAGATAGGGCACCTGTTATGTAAGGGCTGGTTTTCAGATGTCTCAGGTTGGACTTTAAATTTGTCCTTTCAATATCATATGTTGGCTACGTTTTTAGCTGAGAAAATTTCAGAATTAAAAGCATTGCCAGAACTACTAAAGACCCATCCACTTAACACTGGGACCTAGATTACCCATAAAAGTTTAAAACAAAAGGTCTTACAAACAGGGAGCTGTAACCTCTCTCGGTCATCGGAATCAAGCATCTCTGTTTTCTCTCTCCAGACAGGTTTACATGTAACATACCTTCCTTAGAAGAGTGGTGTTAAATTCTGGGCCTCAGTGTAAACCTTTCTGAAATAATTATATAGAAACAGAAAAGTTTTCTAGCCCCTGCCAAATCTACTCTGGATAAAGGATTGTCATCATTTAGTTATAGAGTCCAATAATGTTATTGAAATAATTTCACTGCAAAACGTTTACTTAAATCATCCTAAAGCTAAATACAAAGGAAAGAGAACAGAATTTGTTCTCTTAACATAAATGTAACTTAACATTTATAGTTCTAATGTTTTCAAGAATGTGATTTGTTTTTACCCGTAACACGTCCGAGTCCATACAGTGATAGTCTGACTGATGACGGCATCTCTGTGTAAGTTTTAAGTCACTTGTTTCCTGTGGCTCCTACTGTTGTTCCTCTCCAGTTGCAGAGTAAGTACAAAGTTGGGTACAGACAGCTCAGCCTACAGTAAAGTTCTGACGTCAAACGTTTAACTTAGTGTTTATCCACCATTTGATATTATGTGTAGTCATTTAATAATATTTTTCACTGCAGATGCTCACTCTGGCATTTAGGAACCCTGTTAGAATCCTCAGTTCCAAACCATTCCAAATATATAAGATCCACATTCCCCATGGAAGGTGAAGTTTGAGCGTTCAGTTACATTTGAAGAACTTGGCATACATAGAATAGGCTCTTTTTCTAAAATAATTTTTAATTTGTTCAAAAAGTTAAAACTTAAGAAACAATAGATTTTATAAATCAATGCATACTTAAACATAGTAAATTTTATCTGCAAAGATAAACTGTCAAGTTCTGAATTATTAGAAAGACAGGATAATAAAGATTTTCACTGCTGAGAAATTCATAATGTAAATATCAATATATAAAGGCATAGGGGAGAAAATATGTACCAAGTACACCATATCAGCGAATGCCATAATTTGTCTTGTATATTCATATTTAGGGGAAAATAAATAGAACACCATAATACTAATATAAAGTAAAATGAATAGCAACTATAAGCAGATACAAACTGTGTGCAAAGTCTGCCATAAACTTTGAAAAAAAAATGCAGACTTTTTGTATACAGAAGCTTATTCATTCTGGTAGGTTTCAGTGAGAGAAAATGAAAAGGAAAAAAGACTAGTGCTGTGCTAAATTATTCTATTTTTCTGTTATCCATGAGGATTTGGGGAAATTTGGAGGATTTTAAGGATAGTTTAGGTTATTAAATCAGGCAAAACTGGTATCAGTGACATCTGAATTCACAAAGCCAGAGTCTACAGAAGAGAAGTCAACAGGTCTGACCACCTGGGCCTTTGGTGGGCGGTGATTTTCCCTCTCTAGGTATCACTCTTTAAAACACGTTGATTGTACTAGACATATCTAATAATCCACTTAGTCCTAACTTTCTATAATTTCACCATAAATAAAGAATTGAGAATATAACTGCAAAAGGTAAGAACATTTTAGTTCAGGGAAAAATCACAGCTGCTTTGCAACCCAACTCTTGAATGCAGTATATGCATGTGTATGTATAAATATATTGTTATATAGTTTCCCATCCAATTTTGTTTCAGTGACTTAAGCACATCCCAACTTACAGTGTTTCTTATATTCTTGGCCAGTCTATTGAACAACTCTATAACGCAACTGTGTCCAGACTTTGATATCATCAAGGAAATTGAGACCATTAATATCTTTAATTCTTTACCTCCCCCCGCCACCTACACATTTATCTGTAACACATGTATCCTTGTCACTTTCGCCATGATCTTGGCTCATCTTCTTCAAAGCCAACGGCTATAAAACTACACTCATTCTTATCCCTTTAACAATTTTCTCTTTCTTTATTCTCTTACAAATGTCTCTTTCTTCTCAGTCCACAAACTTGGTCCAGTGTTTCTCATTAATAACATGAAATGGAACAACAATGACAATTTCTTCTCTAGATACACCTCTCTCTTTACTTTTAATATTAAACTTCTAGAAAGATCAGCTATGCTTATTTCTACCTCTCATTTCTCCTCACTTCATTTTGATCTTGCTATCCTGTCTCCTGTCCAGCAGAAGTGATTACCCATGGCCATTTCTCAGTCTCCAAACCTAGTAAAATGTAAGCATTTTCTCAAAACTTGTAACCTTGGGACTGTTTCTTCTCGGAAAATCTTTATCTCCTCATCCTTCAAGATAAGATCTCTTTACAAGAAATAATTCATCCAGGTTATCAGTGAGTCTAAATTGGCCCCAGACTTTTTTTCTATTTACCAAAGAGTGAAGACTGATTCTGTTGGCAAATGCAGAGAGCCATCTAAATAAACCAGGTGCATCACTCCTGCCATCTTTAGTCACTTTCCAAGGTGTGAGCCTCTTGGTCATCTATTTCCTTCCTGTGTTGTCACCTTACACCACTCTGTTCATCTGTGACTCACCATGCAACTCTCCCCTCCATCCCAAACTCCTTCATCTTGTCTTCTTGAGTTTCCACTATCCTTCCATGGTTGACAAAATGCTGTTCACTTCTAACCTCTTCTCTGAAAATTCCCCTGCCTTTTGTTGTTCAGTTGCTAAGTTGGGTCCAACTCTTTGTGACCCATGGATGGTAGCACACCAGGCTTCCCTAACCTTCACCACCTCCTGGAGTTTACTCAAACTCAAGTCCATTGAGTCAGTGATGCCATACAACCACCTCATCCTCTGCTGCCCTCTTCTCCTCCTGCCCTCAATATTTCCTAATATCAGGATCTTTTCTAATGAGTCAGATCTTTGCATCAGGTTGTCAAAGAACTGGAGCTTCAGCTTCAGCATTAGTCCTTTCAAAGAATATTCAGGGTTGGTCTCCTTTAGGATGGACTGGTTTGATCTCCTTGCAGTCCAGTGGATTCTCAAGAGTCTTTTCCAGCACCGCAATTTGAAAGCATTAATTCTTCGGCATTCAGCCTTCTTTATGGTCCGACTCTCACACCTGTACATGACTATTGGAAAAACCACAGCTTTGACTATATGGACTTTTGCAGGCAAAGTGATGTCTCTGCTTTTTAATATACTGTCTATGTTTGTCATAACTTTTCTTCCAAGGAGCAAGTGTCTTTTAATTTCACGGCTGCAGTCACTGTCTGCAGTGATTTTTGTCACCTACAAATTGGCACTTACCAAGAGCATTGCCAACAACTGAACAACAAAGGCATTTGCCATCTGCCTCTACGGAGACTGAACCCCATGCTGCTATAGCTATTGACCTTCAACAATTCCCAAGGGAGTTCAGGGTGGCCTGAGGCACTCTGTGGAATCTGGTGGGACAGGTCTTTAGATAGTTGGATGTTTTTAGGAACAGATTTTATGATCTCAATGCTTGCATCTCCTCATATTTAGAGAAGCACTAAATTCTTTCATGGTGACAGCAGATCCTCATGACTAACAGACAACTTTTGTAAAATGAGTGCTTCATGGCACTGAACACCCCCTTCAGCAAAACGTTATATATTGACTTTCCTCCACTGCCCCTTTGGGACAGTCTCTCAGAGCTATCTGAGATGCTGCCTCCCGAGCTGTAGTCCTCCTTTTGCCCCAAATAAAACTTAACTAGCAACTCTCAAGTTGTACATCTTTTTTTATAGTTGACATTTTGGAGCCCAAGAAAATAAAATTTGTACTGTTTCCACTTTTCCCCCATGGGAATACCCCTGCCTTTTAGCCTTCATTGACATCTAGCTTTCCACTAAGAATTCTGCTTCTCCTGCAGGCCTTATTTGCAACTGTTCTTTCTCACCCATAGTATACAAGTCAGGGCTGGGAAGAAGCTCAGCTGTCTCCTTATTTCTTGTTTACATTTTCAGGCACATTTCCCCTCGACCCTCATCCAATACCCTGTCTCCTTGGGAGCTCAAGTATCTGCTCTGTTTCCCCTCTACTCTTCTTATCATTCTCTCCATCACCTTCACTATCTCATCATTAACACATGGACACTGGCACAGAGCCTGTGGCTTCCCTCTCTGCCTACTCCATTTACATCTTATCACTGTTATCAAAAGTACCTGCCTCAGGAAACCGCTGGTCCGAGGAGGATAAGAGACACAGGAAGTAAACCTGGACCTGAACTAAGCCCAGTCAAACACCTCTGAGACCTGTGACTCCCAGTCCACTTGAAGATACATGATGAAGAAATAAATGTTTACTGTTGGTTTTATGGGCTTCCCTTATGGCTCAGCTGGTAAAGAATCTGCCTGCAATGCAGGAGACCCGGGTTTGATTCCTGGGTTGGGAAGATCCCCTGGAGAAGGGGTAGGCTACCCACTCCAGTATTCCTGGGCTTCCCTGGTGGTTCAGCTGGTATTCCATAGCATGGTTGTAGCAACGACTGACTGACGCATTGAGAATCTCATTGGACCCTCTTTCTCAGTTTGATTAAAAACAAAACAAACACCAAAAACAAACAAACAAAAAACCAATCAAGAGTTTGAGGTTTTATTCTCTAAATATTTCTTGCTTTTCTTTCCTCAGTTTAATCACTTAACTGTATACCCACATCATCTCTTATCTGGACTACTGCAATGGTCTCCTAACTATTCTTGCCCGCCCCCCCCCCACTTTTAAAATCCTCTCAAGTCCCTACAACCAACAGAGTGATATCATCATACTATGAAACTGACCACTCCCCTCCTTTAATCTGTTTAGGTTCTCTGAGCCTGCAGGATTAAATTCACATTCTTCCATTTGGTAGGAGTTCCCTGTGATCTAATCTCTGCCTGCTTCCTTAACCTCCTAGCTTGTCCCTCTCTCCCTTCTGCACTCCTGCCATGCCAAACTGCTTACAGTCTCTTGAACACACCCTGATGTTTCAGGTTTTCATAACCTTCCAGGTGCCTGAAATGTGTTAGTTTACTGACTTCTTCTATTCCCCAACCTTCTACTTATCTTTCAGATCTTACTATGGACACAGTTCTTTTCTGACACATGTCACTTTGTATCTCCAGCACACAACAGAATACCTGTTACAGAGTGGGTGTTTAACAAACAGGAGTGGAACAGAAATAATTTTGAGACGTGATTTGTGAAAAAAAAAAAAAAGTCTCTATTTACTCATGAAATAAAGAAATGCACACACACACACCATGTTCAAATGGTAAATCATCTTATCTCATGATATATTTCTAATTTGCTTTGATTCATCGAATTTTAGAGATAGACCACTAACAGTTTGCAATATAGGAGATACAGAGTTGCTCCATAATCAAGTTTCCATAGAAAAAAATCCTAGATGCTATCATTAATTTCCTTAATGATAACATCCTATATTCCATGGAAATGCAAACCAATGCTGACACATGTAGGAAATATATACATTTCTTGTGTCTAAAGCTATAGTTATCCAATATAACATGTGACAAAAGCTTAGAAATAAATACTCCAAATAACCATGCAATATTACCTTAACCAACTGATGAGGAAAGAAAGATAGTTCAAGTCTACTGCCCACTTACTCCAAGATTTTATTTCCTCATCAACAATAGCAATGAAAAGTAATAAAAAACAGTAATTCAATTAGAAGACTGAAACATGAAAAATGACCATGGTTGGTGTTCCAAAATTTAAATGCATATTTTAACTTAGATATTCAATAAAAATATGAAATACTGAGACTCAACATAATTTATGGAACATCATTTAATAGCCCACTACTCTTATATTAAAGTGACTATCCAGTCATCTTATGTTTTATCTGTTCTTTTGCAAAGATCCAGCAATTTCTTTAGCTATATTCGAACATTCTAGATTTGAAGTTTACACATAATGCATTTAAAGCAGAATGTATGATCTATCAAGTTAGCAACTTGCATATTAAGCTCTCAGCCTTTGCTATAAGATATATCACATACACATTTGCTATAAATTATGCAAAATGCATGTACATCACATGCATGTTTTCTCTCACACATCTCTTCACTTGGCCCACACATTCACATGTACACATGCATGCAGAAAAAAGAATGTACAAATTATCAAGATTAGACATTCTTCTGCTCAAGGAATTGTCATAGAGAAGTTATACCTGTTGTGTTCCTACTTCAGCTAGTTGACATTACAAAAGGTAAAGTAAGGATTTATAGGTATCTTGACGTGTATGTCATGCCTTCCAACTAGACTGTTCTTACTTTTGTATTCTTCTCATTTCCTGAGATGGTGAGGTATTAGGCATATGCTGGTGGAAAATAAAATGGTCAATGCATGGCATCTGCCATACCATATCTGGATTTATATCTTAACCCCAAGAGTTACCAACTGCAAGAACAAGGACTTATGTCTTGAGCTTCAGCTTCTTCAACAGCAATGTGTATACCAACTGTCCTTAGTGGTTGCAAGGCGTCTCATCTGGAAATATTCCCCCTAGATTGTTAATGAATACTTGCTCATTAATTGATAAACTCAGCTCAGAAAAGGTCTGCACTTGCTGCCAACCATTACTTTTACAGACTTGCCTGTTTTACAGCTGTATAGACAGGTGTTTGAGACTATAAGAAATTAAAATAGAAATAGGAAAGCTTTTTAGTCCATTTTGCTAATTAATATGTCAGAGCTCATAAAGAAGGACTCATCGGCTTTCTTCAGCACTGCATCATCTTAAAGAGCTGGGTCAGCAAGGATCTCTGCAGACAGTCAATACATATTAAAACCGTTCTAAGCAGTAAATCAAAACAAAATAATATGAAGGCACAGTTAAAAAAAAAAGTAAAATTTATAAGCCCTTTCTGTCTGAATGCTGAGGAGCACTAAACTATTGGTTTCAGTGTCAGTTCAGTAAATTGGGCAAAAAAAAGGATTCCTTCACAGACATACTGTTCAAGTATGTGTATAGCCAAAATCAAAGCACAGTTTTTTTAAAGCTATAACAAATTTGATGTCATTTTCTATGGATTCTAATGTTCCCTGTGAATGTTTATCATTAAAAAAATGGTTTTATTATTTAAAATACACATTTTGCTGAAGTTATATATTTTGCTGCCCTCATTGCTAGGACTTGAGTTTTGTCAGAATTAAATCAGTGAGACAGTTAAGGGACAAGGTGAAGGACAGCTTTTTGGTTTTCTAAGACTCTCTAAAACTTAGGATTTTTTCTTAAGGGAACCAAACAAAAAGCATTTTGTTCCTAACTTCTCTGAGTAAGTCTCACCATCCCATAAGTACTAATGCCTCTCACATGTGGAGGAGGATCTCATAAGATTATAAACAGGAGTACCAGCCTGCCATTTTCCTTGCCAAGGTGTGAGATGCGATGCAATGCACTGCCAGGGGAAAGCCCCTGAGGTAGATTATTAGAGAGGTCTCACGCATACTGGATTGATTCCAGAAGAGGTGAGGGAATACTATATTTTGGGCCAAAAATGTTAGAAAGATTTATCTTACCTAAGACTTTGATTTGATCTGAGCTCTGAGGGATCAACCATTTAAAGAATAAGCCAAGGAAAGGATGCCAAAAATACTGTCACAAACTTGGGAGGTACCCAAGCCAGGCCAACATATGGAACCTGGCACGGAATGGCTCTCTACCCACTAAGTAGCTGACTCAGAAGAAATTTTAACTCAGATGAATTTATTAAAATGTTGAATATCATCCCAAATAAGAGGATGGATGATAGATTTAGGTCAGCACATACAATTTAATTTAACTTCCTGATGGTCTTGGACAGTATGAAAGCTGTCCACATTTCTATAATTAAAAAGAGACAGAGGGAGAGATATTCTTTCCTCTTAGTAAAAGAGATACTACTTTGTCACCCAAAAATTCTGGAGGAAGGATTAGGGGAATGGAAAGATGAAATAAAAAGAAGCTGACATTGGCAAGATAAGTGTAAATGATTAGGCAACATTATACATTACAATCCAAACTGGCAACTTGCTTAGTAGTCTAGACTGTAGCAGATGGAGGATATAGCTCTGTATTAGGGGAATGTTAAAAGTGACTGAAAGAAGTTGCCAGAATCAAAAGGACCCTTAATTCTCTTTCACTGTTGTTACTGCTGCTACCACCAGGGCCTCATGCAAAATGTTCTACCCAAGTGCAGTCGATGAAGAGAGCTGCCCTTTATGGGAGGGAAGAATTCTTGAGGATTACTATGATTCAAGACTTTAGTAGCACCTTTTTCTTTCAGGCTGCTTTTTGTTCTCTCGGTACTGTCTCTAATGTTTTATAGAGTGCTCTCATTTAATGGAACTCACAGCACACAATTTTAGGTGATTGGTTAGCTCTCTTTATTGTGTTTAATCATATGCCTCCTTGGATTCAAAATTATCAAGTTTCTGGTTGTTTTCAGCATTTGCCCTGGTTCCACAGAGAGCCAATGAAAGAATTGATGATGTTGTGATAGGATAAAAAAGTACTTTAACTATAAGAATAGTGAATATTGTAATAATAGCTCATCAGTAATGAAAATCTTCTTTAAAATAGTTTGCTTCATGGGATATGAAGATCATTAGTAATATTTCTATTACCAGCTAAAATAAAGCTGCCATGTGAAGCTCATAATTAATCTGACTGAGAGTTTTAAAATTATGCCACTGTTGCCATTTTCTTTCAATCTGGAAGATTATATCATGTTTCAAGTACTTCTTTATTAATAACTTTATTTCATACTACATAAAAATATACCGTTAAATTTATTTAAAATAATAATAATGTTTGCATTTAAAAATAGTGACAATAATTTTTAGTTACTAGCTAACAGCAATTTGTTTGGAAACAAAGTAAGATTAGAATAAAATCTGATTTCCTGGAAAAAGGCAGAACATTTATTATTCAGTTGTTTTCAAAAATCCAGTTGATAAACATTCTTTAAAAAATGCCTCCTCTTCTTACACTGAAGTGCATCTCAGTTCACAGAAGGGTTTATATCTTCAAGTACTAATATGTGTAAAAGAACTAAGGACAAGGAGTTGTTGTTTAGTTGCTAAGCTGTATCCGACTCTCTGTGACCCCATGGACTGTTGCCTGCCAGGCTCCTCTGTCCATGGGAGTTCCCAGGCAAGAATACAGGCGTGGGTTGACATTTCCTTCTTCAGGGAAATTTCCCAACGCAGGGATGGAACCCGCATCTCCTGCATTGGCAGATGGGTTCTCTATGACTGAGCCAGCAGGGAAGCCCAAGGACAAGTAGTAACAGGCATTTAAGATGAACAAAATGTAGACTATCCTTGGGAGCTCCTTGGTCATGGGAACCCTTCTCAGACTCCAAAAAATACTTTCCGTGGTAGAGAGTTTAATGGACGAAGATGATGGGAACAAGCAGCATGTGGCCATTTATCACTCCTACAGAAATCTTTTCTTTCACAGTGATCTAACCTCTTAAGCTCTTTATTAGAAGGGGCAGAAAAGAAAACATCTAACAGTTGCGAACGAGCCCTTTCCTGCTGTTATCACTAGTGAATCCAGAGAAAGAAGAAAAGGGAAAAAAATCATAATCTTGCCCTGGAACATGATGGAAGTAATGAAGCATCAAGGCCACTTACTGCTGGGAACATAATTGGCCCATAAACACAGGAGATACTTGGTGATGGGAATGACTTCTTTGTTTCAAAAACAAAGGGATGCCAAGACATCATAACCCTCCTGTTGTTTAGAGTGGTATTTCTAAGAGTAAAATGGATACTATCCCCACAAATAATGCACCCTTATAGGGAAGGCATTATTGCTGTACTTACTAGCTTAAAGTGTTTTCAAATAATGTGAATAAATGATGCTGAAGGAAGTGCAAAAGAATAGAAGGTAGGTCACTTGGCAATGAAAGGAAAGCTTGGATTTTAGACCTGAAGGTATCTCACACAAAATACAGAAAGAGCCTGAAGACCCTCAGAGATCCTTATGGACTTGCTAGGGCACCCCCAGGGAGCTCATACATGAATCAAAAGAAAGAGAATACGGTCATTTCTCGGCCCAATCCCATTTGATGACAGGCAGAAGGATGATACCTTTTTGAGAAGGAAGAAATGGCCACATTTTCCTTATTCTGGAATGTCTTTGTCCTGCTACTTTAATGTGATAGTCATCGCAGAAAAAAAAATTCAAACTTTCTTGGGTTTTCTTCGTAATTTTTTGTGACTGCAAGTGTTCAGCTGGTGTACAGGTTAAAGATTTTTGGTTTTATAATTATTTTTTGGAAACCTTTCTTCCTTCTTAAACATTTGAGTCAGCATACATTATGCTACTATTGAGACGGCCAAGGAATAATTCATCTTTGTGGAAGTCAGAGACATCTCATGTATTAATGAGCAAGCCTTTCAGTGACAAGTGGATGGAAACAGGTTCCAACAACTACTCAAACACAGCCAGAGATTTCCAGGAAGGAGAATATAAAGTGTGTGACAAGGAATTTCTTACCCGATTTGTGTCCAGCCAATGAATGGACTTTACTTTCATCTGGCACTGCAAAGAAATAAAAGAGACGAGGATCAGACCAGCTTGTAAATCAGCCAGTTTTTGAACAATAAATTAATATAGATTCATAATAAGTGAAATCTTTTACTGGCAAAGATTTGAGAAAAAAGTTTCCCCAGCCTGCCTGGGGCATCTCATTTCTATTGGTAGGTATTTTAAAGACAGTTATGAAGAAATATATGTTCATTAAATCTTCTGTGAATAGAATTTCATTCTTTTGAATTGCTTTAATATTTTCACTTATTTTAACTGGACTATTGTTTCTGTAGCCACAAAAACAGAAATTAAACTCAAGGATCTGGAGCTGTATAATATATAATAAGACTCTTTGAGCATAACAGCAATATATACGTTCAATCCACAAGGATCGAATTTCTGTATCTGGTCAAAATGGAGTAGAAGGAAGCAAATTTACAATTCCTTCTGAAAAATGTATTTAAAAATAAATATAACATGAAACAATGGCATTCAAAAGATAAGATCTTCATCAGACAAGAGAGGACAGTGACTCTCTAGAGATGGAAAACAAGTAGGGTGATTCCTACAATTGCTCCCATTTACTGTCTGGAGAAAGTCTTCAGGTTGTGGTGTAAGAAGGGGAACACAGGCAGAGCCCAGGAATATACCAGTCTGAGGATGTGAAGCTGGAAATCCACGGAAAACCAGGGCAGAGAGAGTTTAGGTCAGAGAATTGGAGAGAAGAGAGGTATACAGAATTCTTTCTGAGATCTGCAGAGGATCCCTGCAGGTATTTAATTAAATGCTAATGATCACATGATGTGAGGAAACTTACCCAACACCTGGGTGAGAACTACCCCAAAGGGGAAAGAACACAGTGCCTGCAGTTCTCATAAGGCTGGGAATAAAGTTTCCCTTCCCAATACCCAGAGTGGAAAACTTCATAATTTAGGGGCATTCATTAGAATAGGAAGAAGGATATTGCTTCAGCAGTGAGGAAAAATGTAAGTGAACACAGCTCTCATGAAATGGATATGATTCGGAAAGACACAAATTACCAAAGCTTATATAGGAAGAGATAACCTAATAGCTCCATAGCTTGTTGTTGTTGTTTTTTAATGGATTTGTAGTTAAAACTTTATGAGAAAGAAACCTCTAGACCCAGATGACTGCCTTGATGAATTCAACCAAAAATTTAGGATGAAATACTACCAATTCTACAGAAATTCTTTCAGAAAATTCAGAGGAGGGAACATTTCCTAACTCATTGTGAGGCTGGCATTACCCTGATATTAATATCAAGCAAAGGAAGTCGATGAAAGTTACTAACCAGTATCTCTCATGAGCATAGAATCAAAGTATTCTTAATCCTTAGGCAACTCTGCATGGATTATCACCTCAATACTCAACAGTAGCCATTCAATCTTCACCACGTGTCATAGTCTACATTAGTCTGTGAGACTCTGGGGGCTCAAGGGTACACGCAAAGCAAGGGGGAATTTGCTAACAGAAAGATTGCCTTCATTTCCCCAAACATTCGATTGGTCTCAGAGTAACAGGCCTCTCCTTTGCTTACCTATAACATCCAGTCTATTTCACTGATCCAGTCACTACACAAAAATTTTCATGAATTTTCCCACACCCACCTAGCCCTCTTTTCCTAAGCATTTCTCTATTTTCTAGATAAAAACAGTACATGTTTGTGACTACCCTGGTATTAACTTGCTTAAAAATCATATTCGACTTCATGTTTCCAGTAGGAGATGCCAATCCCTATGTATCAGGCTCCAACTGTGGGTCAAATTCTGTCTTGCCCAGTTCTGAAAGAACTTACAGTGGAATCTATTGTATAAATGGAAAAAACAGTGGAAAGCAAGGATGATGACTAAAAAAAATACTACTAGTAGCTAATACTTGGCACTTGTGATATACAAGTTCTCCCCTCTACCTTTTATATCTGTTAATTCATTTAAGGCTCACAGTAACCTGTGATGATGGTTGTTATTGTCTTTACAGGGCATACCTCATAAGTGGAGGAGCCAAGGATTAAACAAAGCACTTTTATCACTCTACTCTACTTCTGATGAATCATAGGAGAGTTATAAGATTTTCCAAATTATTGACAATATGAATTAAACGTAAGAAAAGCCCTGACAAACACTCTTATGTTAGAATACTATTACCTTTTTAATTAGAATACATCTTATGAATACAAACTTTCTATCGTGATCAATATTAACAGTGTTAGCTATAATTTTGCTTAACATGTTCAGAATTCTACAGTTGCAATGGATTCAAGCTAAAATAATTCATTTCCATTACACAGATGAGAAATCATCTGAGATAAAAATCTTGACTTGTTATTTTAATATATTTATTAAATTTATTAATAAATGTAAAACCAGAGCTTCCTAGGTAAATGTATTTTACCTATCTGTACCTCAGTCTCATCATCTTTAAAACGAGGATGATACTGCTTTCCAGGTATGCTTAGAGTGACCATTATATATTATATGTACAAGTTTATGCGAAATACGTAGAGGATCACATGTGCTTCGTCGCTCACTCTCAGTCATGTCTGACTCTTTGCGACCCCATGGACTGTAGGCTGCCACGCCCTTCTGTCCATGGGGATTCTTCAGGCAAGAATACTGGAGAGGGTGGCCATGCCCTCCTCTAGGGGATCTTCCCAACTCAGGGATCGAATCCAGGTCTCCCGCATTGCAGGCAGATTCTTTACTATCTGAGCCACAAGGGCAGCCCACAGTAACTGCCTAATAAATATTAGTTATTAAATCATTAGTAATGATAAACTAAATAGAAAAATTTACATAATGTTATGTAATAACATAATAGCTTATAATGGGACAGATGTGACTTAAATTCCAGATTTACCAGGCAAGTTAGTAAGTTCCTCTAAACTTCAGTTTCTCAATGTGAAAAATAATATAAAGCATTATACAAAGAGTTGTGAAAACTGAGTGAAAACCATTTACAAGTCACTTAGCACAGTTCCAGGTATGTATTTCTCAATAAATGAAAACTTTCGATAAATGGAAACTGTGAGAGTGGGAAGGGTGGTGAATTTGATGGCGCTGGTAGTGCTTTGACTTAACCTGCCTAGGATTATAAAGGAAAGACAGTGCACAGGATATTTTCAGTTGCTATCTAATGGATAGTCCAACACTCACAACAGATTTTACCTTTCAGTTTACCTGGCTCTGAGTTTATTTTGTAGTAGAAGAAAGGCAAAAAACATATGGTATTCAAACCATATATGCAGTCTCATTTTGTGTAGTTATTCTTAAAAAGGAATTCACACAAGGGTAGGATCTTATTTTTTGTTTTTATCTTTTTCTAACAGCCATAAGTTACACCATTAAATCTAAGCCAATATAAGTACTGGAGGTCCCCCAGGCACGTTAGGCTGAACATGATAACTTTTTGGCTGAATACTATCTACTATTTTTAGTAGGAATACTCATTATTTTAACTGACAATTTCAAATTCTTTAGAACACTAACAAACTATTTCAAAAAACAGTGTAGAACATCCAAATGGGTGATAGGCATAAAAATTAGGGGTCTTTCTCCAAATATTCACTGACACAGATGTCTATCTTTAGGACAGAAGATAAATGAATAAACATAATAGAAAATGGAGGGAACTGTAATGACTTAATTAATAGAATACATTTTATTTAAAAGGTTAAATTGGGAACAATCATCTTTTATGCACATGCTTAGTGCTGGGAAGTGATTTAAATAACAGTAGCAAATGAGAAAATGAGATAAAATTACATACACCACCAAGCTTTTTTTTTTTTTTTTTAAATGACAAGTGTTATAATTAATACTCAACTTCCTTTATCACTCACACCACCTTAAAGCTACTATAAAGTTCTCTCTCAGAGCTGGAGCTTAAGTCTAGTCATTTCTTGCATGTTATTTAGATAGCATAGCAATGGGAACAAAATTAGTTGCAATATTAATATGACAGGTATGTCATTTTAAACTAAGAGCTTATTTACAAGAGGCTGAAAATGAGTGAGCCTGGTGGTGGAAAAGTCTTCCATTCCAAAATGGCAAGTAAGGTACCAAAAGTATCAAGGAAGAGGGTGGTGATGGAACAGGTGCCAAAATTTCTTGTTCTTGTTCTAATGATAGACTGCCTTCTCTTCCTCCCTTTCTTCCTCTTTCGCTACCTCTCCATTTTCCTTCTCCTCACTCTGCCTCCCTTCCTCCCCTCTCCTCTTCCTTTCTTCCTTCCTTGAAGTTTCCAGAGCATATTACGCTCCCTCTCTTATCCTTCACTTTTATCCAAGGACTGGTACTATTTGCTCTTGATTACTCTAAACGGTTACTATAGTAGTTGAAGAAGTATCAGTGAAATGCTGAGTCCTTCTGAAGATGAAATTCATAGATATTTTTATTATAACTGCTATTATATATTTAGAGGGCACTGTGGACTTGCCTCTCCTGAGATTTCTCTAGATAATGGGATTTCTATATTAAGCTCCTGCTTCCTGGCATTCGACTCAGGATCAATGGACACCATTTGATTTAATTGTTGTAAGGGTTTCCATAAGGCAGGCTCTCTTTGGTTTGGATGCTTGTATAATTTCCTGGCATGTCCTCTGGATCAGGAAGACTTGCTTAGGAAACACAGCAAGCTGATGGCCTATGTCTCCAGTTGTTTTGGTTGTAGACCTTTGAAGCCAATCAAAGGTCTACCAACTACCCATCACCAATGGAACCTTTTTTAAAAATGTGGATAAACGCACTGTGTCTTTTGGTTAATTTCAACCACGTTCACTGTTAGAATTGAGAGAAACCATAAAGAAAGAAAATATGTGAAAAATATGGTGCTTTTAGAACTTAGTGGCAAACATCAAAGTCCATGTAAGACATACATTGGCTTCTCAGTAGGACACATTTATATTAATATAGTGATCACTTAAAATGTTTTATTCTTTTGTCAAGCCTTCTTATACACTTCAAATGTACTCTCACTGGGGGAAAATAATCCCCTTGCTTATTGATAGCATTTGATACACATTTTATAACATAAGTGACTATTAGGGACTTCACTTGCTTAATAAAAATTTGCAGAACAGTGGCAGATTTGGTGAGCTAATGGACCCCATATGCTCTTCTTATGCTGACAGAAGATGGTATATTGCTAACATGCACAAATCTTTTCAGATAAAAATTGCCATCAGCTACAGTTATTCTTTTTGAGAATGCCAACACTATGTCACAAATGGGGAATATGCAAATGTGTTCAGATTCCCACTACTTCACATTGAGACAGTTTGATGCAAAGCAGAGTTCTATAACATGATGCAATGCTTGTCTTTCACACAGACAGCTCTATTTCATTTAACTTCAGATTTCCCTGTCTTTGACATAATAGAGACTGCTGTTTGGAAGATGATGTTTGGCACAATAAAAATCCATCTTCTAATGAGGCCATAAATATGTCTTTTTGGATAGTTTACTAGGAAACTAAATATCAAATAATTACTTAATAGCTAATAAACTTGTTTCTAAAAGTTGTTCCTTCAGAATTTAAAAAAAAATGATGTGGTTGCTAATATTAAGAATCAATTTTCTTCTCCTTCAGCAGATCAATTTCTGTGCCACTGACTGACTTTCAGAATTTCTAAGGAACACAAACCTGTTTCAAGTTGTAAATTAAGTTCCCTCCTTCACAACCATGAAGTATTGCTGCATTAATTTATACTGTTTTCTTATGTCGATGACTATTTGGCATACTGCTTCTCCTTAGGGAGACTTTTTTGGGTTTTCAGCACTATAAATTCTTACGTGTTGAAAAATTCTTCCAACTCTTGGAAAAAAAGTGAAATAAAAATACAAAGTAAGGCATCTGCTGAAAAATGGGCTAGGTGATCAGTAGGAGATAATGACACAAGTATTCTCACCATCTCTCTTAGTTAGCTGCCTGCAAAGCACCCTGTTCTTCCTTAGATGTGTTGCTACTCTGACAATAAGCTAATCAGAACACAACAACTGAAGTTTTCTTCTAATGTTATAGGGCAACTTCCAGAATATTGGAGTGGGTTTCCATTTCCTTCTTGAGGGGATCTTCTCAACACAGGAATCAAACTCGTGTCTCTAGCTACCAGGGAAGCCCACAATTATATGTGTGTTCAGGGACTAATTACTTAGTCATTTTCAATCTTACTGAACTTATCTGTAAAATGTAGATAATGCTCCCTACCAGAGAATATGAGACAACTTAGAGAATACAAAAACTTATCACGGACTCCAGTAGAAGCATGTACTCAAAGATGGATAATGCCTGTCTTTCACACCCTACCACTTCTGCTAGGTGCTCTGCACTCTATCATATCACAAGTTATGTTTCTGAACAGGCTGTGCAACGTCATGCATCTGTACAATGTATAAACAGCACATGCAGTTTCTTCTGACTCATAATAAAAATGCATCTATTATCCTGCTAGGAAAACATGCTTTAAGACTCCATTCAAATGTCCTCTTTTCCACATCATTTTCTCACATCTCCAATTTGAACTTAGGGACTAAATTTGTAAATATATCAATTATTTGTGTATGATTCTGTTTCACATTAAATTGTGTACACCTTAAGGAAGGGGTGTGTCTTGTTTTGGGAATCATGCCCAATCTTTAGTAGGTACTCTTAATGTTTGCTGAGTAAACAAATGCATCATTTGTAAGAGTAAAGGAAAGGAAGCAGCAATCTGGATATATCCTTTCAGCAAAAGCTTCTAGACCAATGAACGTTTATCATGATATACATATGGTTATATAAATGTTGTGACAAAAGTGTATAGATACCTAGTAAAATTCTTATGGTGCAATTTGTATACATGTTCTTAGCCAGGAAAGGTCAGAAGAAGGTGACTGGAGTTAAATTCTGGGATAGATCTAAATAAAGACCACAACATAGTAGAACTGTTTAGAATAAATATAAACTTACTTAAATTTTGAGTAGTGAAGTGTAGAAAAAATATAATTGGTAGTCTAATCACAACTCATTTTGTATTTTTAATCAATGTGTTATTAGTGCTTTTGTATTTAGTTTTGGGTTTGCTGGCACTAATTTCACCATTGTTCTTCATGTGGTAATGACACTTGAAAGAGAAGTTCACTGTGTTTACAGAAAATTTCACGTTACATTAACAAAAACACTGAGTACTTAGCACAGAGGGTACTCCTTTCAGAACACAAATATGAATTTCCAAAGCTGTAAATAGAGTAAATAGATGTCTTTTTGCTACATCAAAATTTCAGACAAAAATGAAAAGGAAACCTAACTTTAAAAACTGC
The DNA here is from genome assembly GCF_910594005.1 of Cervus elaphus. Classification (NCBI taxonomy): domain Eukaryota; kingdom Metazoa; phylum Chordata; class Mammalia; order Artiodactyla; family Cervidae; genus Cervus; species Cervus elaphus. The sequence goes on from NC_057822.1 coordinate 40,668,288, forward strand.
TTTTAGGAAATACTGAAACATTAAAATCTTTATAGGTTTAAGATATAAAAAACAAAAATAAAGCAAACACGGTCTACTAATCAGTGAGTTTGAGTAAAGAACATTATTTTACTTTGAAGGTTTGTGGTTGTTCCCCTCCAATCTCACTCCTTTCCCTCACTCAGATGTAACCACAACCCTGAATTCTGCCCTTTATACTCTTCTTACTTTAAAAACATTATCAAAAATTCACCCCCAAATACCATAATTTAAATTTGTATCCTTCATTAAATGATACTGAATTCTGTCACACACTTTTCTGTGTATACTGATGTGATCACACAATTTTTCTTTTTTAGTTTGTTAATATGTGGCTTACACGGATTGATTTCAAATGTTAAACCGACCTTACATTCCTAGATAAACTCTACTTCATCATAATCTTCTTTTACACATTGTTGAGTTCAACTTCCTAAATTTTTAAAAAGAATTTTATACCAGTTTATGAAGAACGTCAATCTAAAGTTTTCTTTCTTCTGTGTCTCTGTCTGGCTTTGGTATCATAGTTGGGGAAGCATTCCTTTCTTTTTATTTATCTGGAAATGTCTCTGTAGAATTCCCATTATTTCCTCCTACAAAATGCTTAGCAGAATTCACCAAAAAAGCCATGTGGAGCTAGAATTTTCTTTGTGGGAAAGTATTTCAGTATAATTCTTTGAAAATCTGTTTACCCGTTTGTCTCCTATATAAAGATATCATGGAATCAATGCTGAATATAAGGAATTAAAAACAATTATTTTTTGGAAATACAGGACCATGAACAGAATACAGCTAAGCTGGTGGACTAAAAGGAAACCATATCTAGGCCCAGGCTATTCCCCTGTCCTGATAGCACACCCACTACCTTCATGAGCAACTGTCACAGAACCACCTTCAAAAAGTCCTCCTAACTAGACTTTCACTAAATTCAACTGCCTAGAAAATAAGTCTCCTTAGTCTTTAAATTCAAGTTTGAACTCTTTTTTAACCTTTCTCCTTGCATTTCCCTCTATTCACTTTTTATTCACATTGTCTAGAATGATTCCTTGTTTCTGCCCATTGTCTTTATCCTTAGCTGGAAATGCCTTAAACTTCTCATATGTAAATACTATATTTCTCCGGGTCAAGCTCCCCACCATATCCACTTCTTTGTAGGATATTCTATTTCTGTCCTCCCTAAAACACTTTAGGTTTGCCTAAATGGTGTTATGTTGATTTGTGGGCAACTTCAGTGAAGGCAAAGATATTATTTTATTTTATTATTATTATTTTATTCATCTTTACAAATTACAAAGGTCCTCAAGTTAGTTATATGAAGTCTCTCTCTCTCATTTGTTAATCTAAGACAGAGGAAAGATGGCTGTGTGAGATCCCTCCCATGAAACTTCCTTCCCTGTGAATTCTTGGGATCTACCCTAGGGTTGGACTGTTTCCACTACTCAGACAATGGAAACTCTCAGGTTTCCTAGAATCTTGGTAAGTTTTTCTGTTATCAGCAAGAAATCAATGTTGATTAAAGAATAGGGAAAAAAAGGGCACAGACTACCATTTAAGTCACACAATACATTGCCATTATTCACTATTAACCAGTGAAAAAACACACCTCTAATTCCACTATTTATAATGTATATTTCCATAGAGTGATTCCATCTTTAACAGGGATAAGGAGGAAAGAAACTAAAACTTACTACCTACTTATATGTATCAGAAATCATGCCAAGCATTTCAATACATGTTATCCTATTTAATCATCACAAAAGCCATGTAAATACTATTACCTTCACTTTACAGAGGAGGAATTTGAGGCTCAGAGGAGTTGTGGCATAAAGTGAGCAAGTGGGATGGCCAGGATCTAGAGATTCCTGACTTCAAAGCACACGTTCCTTCTACTATGTGAGTCTGAGAGGTAAGATTTTGCTAATAGCTTTACCATCAAGAACCACACATTTCACTAGCCACCACTACCACCTAAAGTAGAACTTCATAACAAACCCGGAGAAAGAGCACATGGTGTCTCTTAAAAATGGCTGTGGATGCTCTCAAAAGAAAGAAATAGAGCTGTCATAAGTTGTTTCAAGTCTCCTTCACCTGGAAATTGTTACCAAGGAGAGGCATAGACTACTGTTCAGATGATGTCAGAGCAGTAGAAAAGGGAGGAATGAAGAAAAATCAGAGTGACATCACAGAGAATTTATTGCTTGAACACAGGAATGAAGCAAAAGAGAGAACCACAAATGAATCAAGTGTGTGGTCTTGCAATTGATGGCCACCATTATTAGAAGACAGGGAAAAATGGTGTAGGATCAGGTCAATAGTATAGAGTTAAGTAGAAGCAGCATGGTGTGTTCTGGGACTCACATCTCTTTTTCACCTCCCGCTGCCAACTTTTTGATGCAACCTAAGACAGTATTAGATTTTGGCAGCCAAACTGGACAATTATTAGTTCATCACATGTACAGTTAACAAAAATCCTGAAGTCCTTTTTACAGTAACTGTTGTTGAGTATCTTTGTCCGACAAATATTTATAGAGAGTCAGTGGTAGGCCAGACATCACATTGGGCATGTGGATTGTGGAAGTGAACAAGGCAGTCTTGAGCCCTGCACCAGCAGGGTTTCTACCATGCAACTAACCGCAGACAAGGCATGCAGTATTTTGCAAACCTTCCTCATCCAAGCTACTTTCAGCTCTCACCTTGACAGATGTAATAACCCCTGACTCAACTCTGGGATTCTGTACTAAGTCTCTATTGTCTATATTCCACATAGAAACTACTATAATCCTTATAAGACAAAAGACAAAACAAAAAGCTTATCATGACAGTCTCTTGACTCAAAGCCTCCTGATCTGATCGCATTTAGAAGAAAATCTGAAAACTTGCTAGACTCTGCAAGTCCTGCTCTGCAGGGGTCTTTCCGACCTTGTTCTGCATGGCCTTCTCCTTGCTCAGGGTATTTCACCCATCCTGGCCTCACTGCAGTTCCACAAATATGCCAACTGTGGCCCTCATTAGGGGGTCTTCCCCCATGTAGTTCAATGCCTTCCTTTACTCGCATCTCTACAGATAAAGGATTATCACAGAGCTGCTCCCTGGCCACTAAGGTAGGAAGCCCCTACTCTGTTACAAACCCCAACTCTATTACTGTTCCTTCACCTTGGTTCATTTTTCTAAAAGCACTCATCACTCACATCTTCCCTAATTAGAACAAAAGTTCATGTGGATGTGGGCTTTGCTTTGTTCACTGTTTTGTCTTTAAGGTCTAGAACAGTGCCTGGTACATGTGAAAGTGAAAGTTGCTCAGTTGTGTCCGACTCTTTGTGAACCAATGGACTATACTCCATGGAATTCTCCATGCCAGAATATTGGAGTGGGTAGCCTTTCCCTTCTCCAGGGGATCTTTCCAACCCAGGGATTGAATCCAGGTCTCCCACATTGCAGGCAGATTCTTTACCAACTGAGCTATGAGGGAAGCCTATTGGTACATGGTAGGCACTTGATAAATATCTGTTGAATGAAAGAAGGATGCTCAGGGATCTGGGGCAATGGGAAATGCAGAGACTGGACCTAGTTTATAGACTGAGTCTTCCCGATGGCTTTAAGTTGAGACCCGGAGATATACAGGGATGGATGAAGCTAGTGTTTGGACACAGGAAACATGAAAACCCCCAAACAGAATCCCACACATAGAATCTAAAGCTCTTCTGTACAGAGAGCACCTAGTGAGAGACTGAGTGTAGGAGAAAGAAATGGGTCAGTCATGGAGAATCTCAGAAGCCACATTAATGAGTTTTGTCTTTATCCTCAAGGCAATGGGACACTGCTAAGGGATTTTCAGCAAGAAAGTGACATGATCGGATTTATGTTTTAAAACGATCACCCAGGCTGCAGCGTGGAAAATGAATTGGATGGGAGTAAGACAGGAGAAGGAAGTTGCTTTAGGAATTTACATTTATCCCTATTAAATTTAATCTTCTGAATTGCAGCTCATCAGTTCTCCCTGTTGAGATCTTTTTGAATCCTTATTCTGTCATCCACACATTAGCTAACCCACTGAGCTGTGTGTCACTTATACATCTGATAAGTCAGCCTTCTATACCCGAGTCATGCTCTGAGCTTACATTACTGAACACCATCCCTGTTCCCTTTAGGTGCTTGTGGGTTGGCTTACTCTCCCATCTCTAGGCAGTGTCTCTTCCTGTGAAGTTAACTGGCCAGCCCAGAATTGAAACATAACCCTCAAGATCTAGTAACCTGAGCTACCTAGGATTTTCATGTGCATTTCCCCTAGAGCTTATGGACTTCACATTAGGACAGAAACTCAGTTTATTTGTGCATTAATTAATGTCGGCATGTGACTTCTGGCTGGGGATTGCATAGTTGCTTCTGTTCTTGGCTACAATAAGTACTAGCAAAAGATTTCTGGTCTGGCATGAACAGAAATATATTTCTGCCCAGACGCTACTATCATCTGCTTAATATGCAAACTGTGCAAAACCAAGGCTACTAGTATGTAATAGATTTTGAAAAGTTGTCATCCAGACTCATTGTTTATTAGAGGATATTAATTTGGGGGTTTATGTGCTGTCTCTCCAATTCAGAGCATACAATTGTTCACTTAAATAGATCACAAAGTTCTGCATGCACTCTAGTGAAATGATCTGGTATTTTATACTGGTCTATTAGATGAGCTCATTTAAATCAGGCTCCTCTTTGCAGAACGGGTGATTACACATACATATTAAATGTCCACTATCTTTTGGAAGATATTGAAATTTAGTAAGAATCCTGAACAAGGTTGAGCTAATAGAAAACATTAATAGGAAAAATAGAAAGTTACCAGACCCAGTCTCCAAAGTGACTTCACAGAAAGTGATTTTTCAACCTCTTCCCCTTAGATCAGGGATTTCTTTGGAGGCTTCAGTGGCCACCAACCAATGAAGGGAAAAAGGAAAAGCAGTAGACTTAATTTACAGTATATCATACCCCTCCCTGCTGTTGCTACTTTAATTCTTATATTAAATATAGCTTCTTGTTATAAAACTTTGGAAGAGATTCAGAAAAACTGATTTAAAATTATTTGGGTGTCAATTTCTCACTTAGTAACAATTGGCTGATTTTTTTTTTAAGCAAGTTTTGTGCATACCTAGGATTTCTTGTCAACTGGGGGAAAAAATCCTCCAATACAAATGCAATTATTGATATTTTAAAATAAATTTTAAATTTAATAAACAATAACACTGGCATAATTTTACATTCCAGAGATGGTCTTTAAGAATTTCAAACTTCTGGTTTTATTCTTATAGTTTAAAGATAGTAATTTTTTCAGGTCCAGGATACTTCGGCAGGTCTTTGTAAAACACAGGCTCTAAGCCTTGTGCCTAGAATGGCTGATAGGAAAAAAAAAAAAAACAAAAAAAAACTATTGCCAGCTTTAATCAGAGGAACTGTTTCAACAATTCAGGACATGAAACTATAAACCTGAAATCCATCATCTTAGAACCATTAAAATGAAAAAAAAAATGATGTATTGATGTTCAATGATAGGCATCTCCTTTCCATATGTTGTGCCTTCACTAGATTTTTCAGTTTGAAAATGGCACCATCATTGTCTCAAGCAACTCTGACTCCTCATCCTCTTCTTCAGCTTCAAAGTAGTTGGTCAGACTTGAATTTGACCATAGGTAGAGAATCAGGTCACTTCTCTCTTACTACATTTTTACTGACTCTACAATTCTACTGGAATAAGATTGGAGTAATATTCTCTAAAGACTAAAATCTAAAAGAACTTGGAACTTCTGCCAGCTCACACGAGGCTTCCCTGCATTTCTGCATGCAAGCAGTGACCAGAAGCATACGGCCTTACAGGAGGATGACTAAGGCAGACACTGTCGGCTGGCTGATCCAGTGTCACTAACAGCCGTGTCTTCACTAGCTACTTTCTGATTGCAAGGTATGTAACATGTTATAGCCGGGTCAATGAGCTAAAAGTGGAAGTTTTCTGGGCAGCACTTCTTAGACAATATTGGATATCCTGATATAAAAAAAGGTGGTACAGTCTTTTGCCTTTTCCCCATCCCTCATCTTTTTTTTGGGCGGGGGAGAGGGGCCTGGAACATGGATAATATTTCTGAAGATACAGTGGCCATCTCGACACCGCAGTAACAAATATGATGACAAAGCCCAAAAAATAGAGAATGAAAGAATGGAAAAAGAGAAGGAGTCTGGGTCTCTGATGGCTTTACTGGGACACTGAATTACCCCTATCCAGACTTCATGTTTTATATATATATATATATATATATATATAAAATCACTGCTGGTAGAGTTTTATGAGCATTGTAGTAGAATGTGCTCTATCGAGTACCATTCTAACTGATAGGAAATAGCTTTTTGTGTCAACCCAAAAATCTGTTAATAAATATCACTCTGTTCATAAGTTTTTTAATCTTCCATTTCACATGAGAGTCCTCAATGATGTGAGGTCAGCCAATCCACCCTGCACCATCTTCATCCTTTTTCCTAATTAAAATCCCCATTTCTATCATGGACACCATTACCTGCTTTTTAAATTCTATTTTTAAATTATTTTAATGATGCCAATTGATTTTACTCTAATTGTAAGTATAATATATATTTGAAGATTTAAAATATGTAGAAATATGATAAAAATGATCCCTGAAATTTCCACTAGGAGAAAAATCAATGTTCACATTTTGACAAATATCCTTGTATTATTTATGTATGTATAGACACACACATATTTATAAATGCACACATACAAAACTGTACATTGTATTCTTCAAATATTTTATCATTAACATCTCATGTCATTAGTCTGAAGATTTTTATTGGTTGCATAATAGCCTATCATATCTATCAGCCTATATTTTCACTAAACCTCTTATTGCTGGAAAATTAAGTTCACTAGTGAACTTAAAAATTACTGAACAATTGCACTCATTTCACGCACTAGCAAGATTATGCTCAAAATTCTTCAAGCCAGGCTTCAATAGTACATGAACCGAGAACTTCCAGATGCGCAAGCTGGATTTACAAAAGGCGGAGGAACCAGAGATCAAATAGCCAAGATCTGCTCAATCATAGAAAAAGCAAGGGAATTTAAAATAAAAATTACTTCCACTTTATTGACTATGCTAAAGCCTTTGATTGTGTGGATCACAACAAACTGTGGAAATATCTTAAAGAGATGGGAATATCAGATCGCCTTACCTGTCTCCTGCAAAACCTGTATGCAGGTCAAGAAGCAATAGTTAGAACCAGACATGGAACAACAGACTGGTTCAAAATTGGGAAAGGAGTACATCAAGACTGTATATTGTCGCCCTGCTTATTGAACTTACATGCAGAGTACACATGCAAAATGCTGAGCTGGATGACTCACAAGTTGGAATTAAGATTACTGTGAGTAATATCCACAACCTCAGATATGCAGATGACACCACCCTTATGGCAGAAAGCGAAGAGGAACTAAAGAGCCTCTTGATGAAAGTGAAAGAAGAGAGTGAAAAAGCTGCATTAAAACTCAACATTCAAAAACCTAAGATCATGGCCTCCAGTCCCATCACTTCATGGGAAAGTGGGAAATAGATGGGGAAACAGTGGAAACAGTGACAGATTTTATCTTCTTGGGCTCCAAAATCACTGTGGACAGTGACCACAGACACAAAATTACAAGATGCTTGCTCCTTGGAAGAAAAACTATAACAAACCTAGACAGCATGTTAAGAAGCAGAGACATCATTTTGTCTACAAAGGTCCATATAGTCAAACGTATGTTTTTTCCAGTAGTCATGTACGGATGTGAGAGTTGGAACATAGAGAAGGCTCAGCACTGAAGAAATGATGCTTTTGAACTGTGGTGTTGGAGAAGACTCTTGAGAGTCCCTTGGACTACAAGGAGACCCAACCAGTCCATCCTCAACGAATTCACCCTGAATATTCACTGGAAGGATGATCCCGAAGCTGAAACTCCAATACTGTGACCACCAGATGTGAAGAGCTGACTCACTAGAAAGGACCCTGATGCTTGGAAAGGTTGAGGGCAGAAGGAGAAGGGGATGACAGAGGATGAGATGGTTGGACAGCATCACTGACTCAATGGACATGAATTTGAGCAAACTCAGGGAGATAGTAAAGGACAGGGAAGCCTGGCGTGCTGCAGTCCATGGCGTCACAAAGAGTCAGATATGACTAAGCGACTGAACAGAAACAACAGTTAAAAATTCTTGAACTTAATTATTGCTCAAATCTTTATTTATTTATAGGATAGTTCTTCAAAATGCAATGACTAGATAAAAGACTAAAATGGTCGTAAGGTGCCTTATACAATTACCACATTGCCTTGCAGTAAAGAAGCATCAGCTTAAAAATACAACACACGTGTTGTCAGGCTTGTGTGTGTATTTTCAACATTTTCTAAGGTATGACAATATAAAATCTTAATTTCCTTATTGATTGTGAGGCTGAATATATTTAATATATATTGGTCAATTAAATTTCTCTTTGCTTTTGTGAACTGTCTGATCATATATATTTCCAATTTTGTCCTGAAATGTTTTTTAATTACTAATAAGAACTCTTCCTGTATTAAAGATGATAATCCTTTGTCATGTATTTTATAATTATTCCTTTATTCTCTGAACACAGAACATGTGGATACTAGTGAGATTATCAAGTATCTCTTAAAGTCTCTTAATCCTATTCTAAGAATGCTGGATTTTCTAAATTAATTAACTTTTCAAGATGTTGGATTAAAAAAGAATAATGTAACCCAAAATGAGGGGCTTTCCCAGTGGCTCAATGGTAGAGTCTACCTGCCAATGTAGGATATGCTGGTTTGATCCCTGGGTTGGGAAGATCCTCTGGAGGAGGAAATGGCAACCTATTTCTGCGTTCTTGCCTAGAGAATCCCATGGACAGAAGAGCCTGGTAGGCTACAGTCCAAAGGGTCACCAAGAGTCAGACATGACTGAGCACGTATGCAATCCAAAATGAACTTCCTAGTTTCACACATATTATCCATAGTTAATCTCTTCGCCAGCATAAGAAAAAAAGTTTCTTTCCACTCAAGTAATCTTCTCTACATATTTCTCTTAACACTAGCATTTTATTTTCAAATGAATCTTCTAAAACATGCTTAGAAAAGTACATGGTAACAATATATTGAACACATGTTTAAGACTATTGCATTCTTTTACAAACACAATATTCCCAGTCCATTAATGATGAGGCCTATCATCATTTTTGTCCAGTGGGGCGGACAATTAGACTGAGCTGTCTTTAGAAATTCTTTCCCTTAATGACTTTGTGACCACATTTTCAATACAACATCATCTCCAAATTATGGCAAGGTCATAGATAAGCCCTTTAAGTATTTTTTTTTAACATGGATATAGATTTAGATATCTAAGAGGTTAGTTAATTTAGCCCATTGAAGTGTGTTAACTAATACATCTAACACTACCAAGTAGCTATGCTGGATACTATCTACATTAGGTTACGTGACTATGGAACTCTTTAAGGCGCCTCAATTGTCTTAACATATAAAGCTGTAGAAGACTGCACTTGTATTAATAAAGTCTTTGGTTAAACCTAAATACAAAATCTGCTTTGTGGATAATTCGTAAAAAAGGCATAATTTATGAAGCTGTAATGGGTGAGCCTGTACCAAGTGTTAAAACTATGTAGAATATTTTCAATTTATTCTAAGTCAATCATATTCTTTGGTTCAATTTTTTTTTTTGGTATTACTTTGAGGTATTTGTCACAATGACTAATACTATATGACCCAAGGAGAGCAAAATCTCTCAATATTTAGCTTACGCAACATTTGTGACAACTCACGTGCAATCAAATCGCTCTATACTAATGCAATTCAATTTTGTGTTGCTGCAGGTAAAAGCAAGCAGTTCAAGTGTGTTTTGAATATAATTCCCATGGCACGAGGTTTATGCACAGACAACCTTACTCTCCTGCAAATAGATTTATGGAAAATGAAAAGGGGATTCATAAATAAGAACACAGTTTTTTGTTAGAGAAATATTTATCTTCAACTTTTCTAATCTAACAAACAAAAGGAAAAAAACTTTTTATAAATTAAAATATAGATAAAAGGATGTACTTCTTGAGACTAAAAAGAAAATAACAAAGGGAAATGATAGAAAAATACAAAGGGGGGAAATGTCAGTGACAGAAGACTAGGAAGGGCCACACAATCTGATCTAATTAACCCTCTCTGGCAGAGCAAGGGAATTCACATGATCTAAATCAATTATGTCAAGTGATTGCCTAATTTATTCATAGATTCCTCCAATTAGGAAATAAAGCACACAGCCCTTTTCTTCAAGTTCTAAACAACGGCTTTCCCTCTTCTATGTAATGAAATTAAAGCCCTTGGCCCTTCTGTATTTTCTGCATTTGACTCTTTTTCTTAAATCTGTTCATTATTATGAAACTTCTCCAAGCACTTTCAAATGAGAAAGACTAGTTTGGGTAAGTGAAAGTGAATATAATGAGTGCTATATTCTACACTCTCCTGAAATATTTTTATCCCTATTCTATTGTGCTACTCAAACCAAACATTTATTTGCACTTCTATTCATTTACACTTGAAGTATTCATTTGTACTTTTGTTCATCCATTCATTCAATCTTTTGATGTAGGAAAGGTGAACATGCCTACTTTGTAAGATCAGTTAAATCAATCATGGAGATCAATGTGTTTCTGAGGTTCAGCCAGATTTCTCTAATGCTATGCATCTACATCACCCATCTTGGATTTACTCCACACCTACACATTCTAAGTGGTGAGCAGGAAGCCAAAGATATATAAGGTATGACCCTGCAAAGGCCTGCAATCTGATTAGAGTGGGAAAAAGTTCTCACTCAATAGGTACCCACAAGGGTATACGATTCTGTGCTAAAACTGGTGATACCAAAAGTAACTGCTTTAAGAATTCAGAGAAAGAGTTAGGAAAAAAAAAATGACAGCTCTCTGGAGCAGGCAAGAGTTGAGTGGGTCCTGAGTGAACGTTAAATTTTAAACAGGAAAGAAGAAAGAATGATGGGTCTTCTATTTTTAGAGATGAGAATAGGAAATTAATAAATCTCACTTGCAAAGAAAGGCCTAATGGTTTAGAGCCCAGGCATCCAAGTTAAGTGTAACTGAGTTCAAATCCTGGCTTCATTGCTTACCAGCTGTGACACCTTACAGAAGTTGATCACTCTAAGGCCTGTTACACTCATCTGTAAAATGGCTATAGAACTGCCATGAAAAAAAAAAACAAGCCTTGCATAGAGCAAGTACTCAAAAACATTAGTTACTACCTTTACCATTACAGATATTACTGTTTTCTCTCTTTTTCATCTTTATATTCCAGATTAATAGGTATTAATCACAACCCTGAACATCAGGCTGAAGAATGTGGTCTTTTTACTAGGAGGAAAGGAAAGTCAACACCTTCTGGCAACTGGATAGACAGGCATCCAGGGATGTGTAAGATGTTATTTTACCAAACATGTGTTATGCCTTCTGAGGTACATCACATGCAGTCAGCCACATTCTGTCATCACAATTCATTATTAAACCATGCTTAGTCATAGCCTTGTTCTTTCATGCCGCTCTGCAGTTAACTCCTGCTTACTTAGTGACTGAAGACACTTCTCCACCCCGGAGAGTCTCTCCTAGATTGCAGACTGCATCACAGCACTGATCACAGGTCCCAGCTTGTTGGCAGTTCTTTCTTTCCTCACCCTACTCTGGGTCTTGCACACCACCTTTCAACCTCACAACACATCTCTTCTGCCAAAGAACATTCATCAGAGATCTAGTCATGTGAGATGGTCTGTACTCAGGGTTTTTGTGATCAAATGAGTTTGGAAGATGCTGCACATGATTAAATCTTGAAGACGTGTGTGTGTGTGTGTGTGTGTGTGTGTTAGTCACTCAGTCATGTCCAATTCTTTGTGACCCAGTGGACTGTAGCTCTCCAGGCTCCTCTGTCCATGGAATTCCCAGGTAAGAACACTGGAATGGGTTGCCATTCCCTTCTCCAGGGGATCTTCCCAACCCAGGAATCAAACCCAAGTCTCCCACATTGCAGGCAGATTCTCTACCATCTGAGTTACCATGGAAGACTTGTGCAGACCCTTCAGTGCCCGGCAATGTGTATCGATCACATTAAGGTTGTGAACAATTGTGTATTTTAGAAAGCTGCTTAACTCAGAATTTTCTAAACCTGTTTGACCATTCTTTAATATATCATTCAAGTCATTACTAAGACATTCAACCTATCCAGTTTCAATTAAATTTTATGTTCACTTATTTTTATATTGACAAACACATTCTTTAATCTTTAATAAGGCTTCATTACTTGTCTATAGTTCAAGGACCTTTCCACTAAAGATTTTCCTCTAGAGGGAGAAGAAAAACAGAAAACATTAAGATTATTTACCTGGAATCTACTGATTTATGAAAGGGGGAAATAGGAAATCTTTGCTGTAACTAATTTTTCACTCAATTTGGGTGTCGCTATATTTCTTTCCAAATTTAGAAAAAGGGCTAAATGTTTTCCAATTCCTCAATATACTCTTGTTCTACTTTTAACCCATCAGCTGGAACCTTTGCAGGTTACACAGTTCTTTCAGGACAATTCTGATGTGCTTGGGGATTATGTCAGTTAGTTCTTAGATCAGAGAGGGTAGATTAGCTATTCTCAGCTCACTTGAAATCATCACTTATGATTAGTCAATGTCCAATTTGATCTCTATTTCAATTTTTGCTTTAATTTTAATACTTTCATTGGGTAGAGTGTCTAGTAACCTTTTCTTATGAACACTAGAAACCAAGTGGGGATTGAAACATTAGCCTTTCCAGCTATGTTCCTTCTCTCTACAATTTGTAGATGTCTATGTTTTTATACTGTGTATCTTTCTGGTGTATATTCACTTATCGTGTTTGCAAGCTAAGTTTCTTCAATCATGTCTGACTCTTTGCAACCCTATAGGTTGTAGCCCTCCAGGCTCCTCTGTCCATGGGATTCTTCCGGCAAGAATACTGAATGGGTTGCCATGCCCTCCTCCAGGGGATCTTCCTGACCCAGGGATCAAATCCATGTCTCTTAAGTCTCCTGCATTGGCAGGCAGGTTCTTTACCATTAGTGCCACTGGGGAAGCCCATGTTCACTTATTATTACCATTTATATCCTTAATTTCTCAAACTTTGTTCATGAGACTATTTTCTCTAAGGGTAATCTACAGAAACAAAATATTGTTGTCTGTTGTCATTGATAAGTTTCAATTATTTAGAATAGTACGTGGCACAGAGGAAGCACTTGATAAATATTTGTTGAAGGAAGGAAGAGATGGGTGGATAAATTTTTCATGGGACTGAAATTATATTTTCAAGCACTGAATAACTTCTCTGTCTTATAAAAACACACTAGGTGTTTCTGGTGACACAACCCTTGTAGCAATGATTTCTAAAGCATCCAAAACTATTGTATACAAGGTATAACAGTTTTAGTGTTTCAGTGAAGAGCTAAAAATAAATTATTTTAGTAAGATTAACTGACCTACCCTAGATTAAGAAGTTCTCCTCATAAATAAGTCCAAGTTCTGACTCGGCCTCTGATTCATGTTTATCTAGATATTTTCTAATCATTCAATGAAAGATACACATACAGTAATTAATATGTACTTTGGAGTGAGAAACATTCTTAGCTTTAGGGAAGCAAAAGCAAAATCTCTATTTCCTGCCTCAAGCAAGAGTTGAGATTTGACCTTTAATGTAGAATAACATTTTACTTCCAAAAAGTGATATTTAATTCAGAAACTTTCAGCTTTACAGACGAAATGCTCAGATGATTCACAATAGAAAATATCCAATAAATAAACCTATGTAAAATGTTTAGCCACAGTGGTAATTTTAAAAGTAAAATAAAAATACTCCTGTTGAGCCTACAAAATTGGCAAAATGAAATAAAAATGATGATATTCACATACAGCTGGGAAGAGCGAAATTTCCTTTCTGGAGGGTAGCTGGTCACATATACCAAAAGACCTTAAATCTTTATACAAATATGGCCAAAGGATCAAAATTTACAATGATACAACGATTATGATTGCTTACAAAGCTTTATGCAGTGGTAGGGTCAATGCATTGCCATTTACAAGAGTAAAAAATTAGGAACAACTCTTGTGACCAAATGAAACAATATTAGGAAAATAAATCAGGCTACATTTAGTCAAGAGCAAGCTTTAAAATTAAAAGATATATTATAGAAGCAAAGACACAGAGAATAATATTTAAGCTAGATTATTCTTATAGGACCCACATTTAAAAGCATATGCTGAGTACAATCACTTTAGGGAAAAACTGAAATATAAAAATATGAATACATATGTATAAGAAAAGAAATAAGCAAGACCAAAGAAGTTTCACGTTTTAAAGAACAAACTGAAACTTCTGCACTTAAAAATGAGATAGCTGTACCTTCCTACAGTAGTTATAATGTATGTATAAAGTATTGCCAATAACAACTGTTTATCATTATAGATATGAATACTACATTTATCTAAATATAATACCATTTGGAAGAGACAACTATAAAATTGCTGAACTTCATTAACATGCACTTAATATATCATATATTATATTATGCTATATTTAGTTATATATTGATATACATTTTTGGATAGTGGAACTCTCACTTCAAAACAACTAAAATGGTCTATATTTGCAAAGAAAATGTAAGTATTTCATTTAGCCTTGAATAGCTTCCTTGGCTTCATATTTTATGAAGATGCTCTTATATTAGTACAAAAGTTCTTTTAAAAAGGAACACAGAATTTCATTTAAATGTGAACAATGGTTTAGAAAACAAAAAAGCAAGTGGGAAAGAAAGGTTTATATTTGGCCTTATTTAAAATGCTTAGTATCTGAGATGTAGAGCCTCAACTGAGGTGCAAAATATAAAGAAGAAAGTACTTCATATACTAATTCAATTTTTAAGATTGGCCCAGAAGGTGCTAGTGGTAAAGAATCCATCTGCTAATGCAGGAAACATAAGAAGCCTGGGTTCGATTCCCCTGGAGAAGGGAATGGCAACCCACTCCAGTCTCTTGCCTGAAAAATCCCATGGACAGAGGAGCCTGGTGGGCTACAGTCCACAGGGTCGCAAAGAGTTGGCCACGACTGAAGTGACTTAGCATGAACGCCTCAGTTTCCTCACTTATGGTAGGAAGGAAGCTACCAGAAAGGTAGCTATGCTGGAAGTTCAGCTGTAAAGAATCTGCCTGCAATGCGGGAGACCCCAGTTCAATTCCTGGGTCAGGAAGATCCCCTGGAGAAGGGATAGGCTACCCGCTCTGGCATTCTTGGGCATCCCTTGTGGCTCAGTTAGTAAAGGATCTACCTGCAATGCAGGAGACTTGGGTTCAATCCCTGGGTTTGGAAGATCCCCTAGAGAAGGAAATGGCAACCCACTCTAGTATCCTTGCTTGGAAGAGTCCATGGGGTCACAAGGAGTCGGACACAACTGAATGACTTTCACATACATACAGAATATTTCAGCTCTAAGGGATGAGGCAGTTTCTACACTGATCAGGATTTACCATCAGAGCATAAATAATGCTCTAAATATACAGAGTCTAATGTAAGAACGATCTGCATGGGTCTGTTACTGGCCTAAAGCCATTGGTTAAGGTTCATTTAGAAACATTTACAAATTTTATAGTTTTCTTCATATTTCTTTGTGGGAAAACAGAGCCATGGGTTTCTCTTTCTGATACTAAATTTTTCTTCTATCTATATGTGCTATTACACAATACCCCAGCTTAAGAAAAACCTAATCTTAGTGAAAAACCATGGTAATAACTGAAACCATGTGTGATTCAAAGATTGAATTAAGAATCGATATACAAGATCCACAGTAACCTTTCCTGCAGTTTTTCACAATATTGACTTGAGGAGAATTATACTGACAGCTGAAGTGAGTCACCAATTACAAAAAATATATATAGGAGATGAAGAGGCTCACCTCTAATTCCACTACCAACATTACCCTCTCCATGACTGCTGCTATGACTAGTAACATCACTGAATGTCTCATTTTCTAGGCACTATGTTAACTGTTTTTATATAAAATGGATGGTCCTTGCTTTAAAGGCTGTTTTTCTTTCCCATTTGGGGAGTTATGAGAGAGTTGTGCCCCTTATTCATTCAATAAATGGTAAGTGAGAGCAACTGTGTTTAAGGTATTCACCAGCATTTGTTCATCAGCCAGAGTATGAGAATGGAAAGTTGTGGAGAGTGCCATAACTTCCAGACAAGCCCACAACATACAAAGTAGTATACACACACAATTTCTACACAAAAGGCATCCTTTACCAGTTAATAGTAATAATGAACATGAAATCAAATTTGTCTTGAAAATGCAGTCCTTGAAAACATATTTCTTAGGAACCATAAATTTAAAAGGCAGGATAAAAGAATCCATATGGAAAAGAATCTTAAAAAAGAATATACATGTATCTATATATAACTGAATTACTCTGCTGCACACTTGAAACTAGTACAACATTGTAAATTAACTGAACTTCAATTTAAGGAGAGCTATCTATGGAATTACAGGACAAGAAAAAAGGTCCTTTACAGACAGAGGCATTTCTGTACCTTTACTTCCAACTGCAATAGTTTTTCTAATTAATTTTAAACAGACTCTGCATTATTCTGCTACATCCAATATAATGACCTAGTTAAAGAAAATTGATCTATATCACTATAATTTAGTTAATATTTATACTATTCCATAATTTATTTTCAGTTTTAAATGTGCAATTGTCTAAAATTTACTTATGTGTTTTAGTCAATAAATGTTGGTTTTCCTTAATGTTTTGAAAGAGGCCTGTCTTTGGATGTGCAAGGTCAGTTATTCAAAGTTTTCCCGACTTCTCTTTTTTCATCAGAGAAGAATTCAGCCTGAGTCCTGATACATAATTTCTCTAAACTCATTTAGCTTGTTTTAATCTAGTCACCCTACTTCAGTTATAATCTGTGTGGTTACTTTAATTATATAAACATATTAATGTACACTAACTTAAAACAAACAAACAAAAACACTTTTATCTAAAAATGAAAAATACATAGTGACTCCTTTTCCATTTTCCTGATGAATTTTGCTTCTCAGTCTTTATGAGTTGTTTCAACTCATTTAAACTCATTTAAACTCAGCTGTTTCAACTGTTTAAATATCTATTCTTTCCTTGAATACCAAACATGCCACATACCAGAATTAATTTTCCATCATTATTAACTTTCTAGATTTCAAAGCTTGTAAATTTGATGTGTCTTCTGATTATTGCTATCATTGCTTGATACATTTTGGGTGCAGATTCAAATTTTAAACAGACGAGTTTTTAATGTTAGCCATGAAAATATCTAGAGAATTCTCATATGTCTCTTAAGTCACCTACCTTTCAGGCAAAGTATTTTTATGTCTTTTAACTATTTTTCATCAGACATAGTTTCAAGGCCTCTCATCAGTATTTGGATGCGTTCTATACTGTTTTTGTTTCTATTAAAATATTGCTGCCAGAATTAAATACAGCACTCTAGGTGGGTTATGGCCAAGCTGGTGTATTGTCGATTTGCTATTGTCCTTGACCTGATAACATGGAACAAGCTTTGGAGGTGGTCATGTCTGGTAAGAGCCAAAATCCAGGAACATCTTCAGTAACTGCTATTATCCCAGGTCTCCGAAACTCTATACTTGCACAGCTGATTTCTTTTAACCCCACTTTAGTACATTGCCTTTATCTTTCACCACTGTGTCTAAAATAGGCTTCTCTCTCCCCAGTCATCATCAGTACCTGAATTTGGCTTCAGAGAAATCATCTCTGTCTGAAATTTTATTATTGACTGCTATGCAACTTTATCATCTATTTACCCAACAAGAATGATGACACCATAAGAGCAGAGACTTTATTGTCTTCATCTAGCTATTGCCTGGCACATAGAAAGCATCCAATAGTGCCTATTCAATTAATTAATCATTATTAGATAAATTCCATCTTCTTCAATTCCAAATAAATCACTGGAATGCTAATTCTGTCAATCTAAAATATTACCTAATTCTCTGAGACAACTTTTATTGACAATTTGGTAAGAATGCCTTTCATGTCTTCATCCAAGTTATATCTACCCACTCTTCATCAAATTCTGTTGTTTCGTTAGAATATAACAAGAAGGGCCAAGCACAGAGTCTTATAGTATACATTATTTAATTCCTTTCAGAGTGACAATGAGCTTTAATTAGCACATTTTGGGAAGGGGGCATCCTAACGCTATTACCTTAGTGTGTAATTTGGTAAAAGTCTCAATCAAAAAACAAATGGAAATGTCTTTACTGAAATCAATGTAAACTGTATTTATACTATCTTCATGATTTATCTATCAATCTAGAAATCCCATCAAAAGGGAAAGGAGACACCAGATGCTTCAGAGATTCCTCTGCAGGTGGCTAATGGCCACTTTTTTTTTTTCCTTTTTGTTTTCCAAAGAGAAATCCTCCAAGAATCAGCATTGAGATCACAAGTTTCACCAGTTGTTTCTGGAATTCATCATCTTTGTCAGAAATTGGTAACTTGCTTCCTGCCCTCCAGTGTGAGGCCCACTCTTCATTTCTAATGATCAGGGATGGTGGCTATATAATTGCAATCCCCTAAGTGCCCAGGGATGCAAACCATCCAGACTTCTGCGTGCTGGCAGCCATGTTTGAACATCATTCTCTGTGTGCATGAGGATAAAATTAACACGGGAACTGGGTAGCTCTGCTTTCCATCGACAGCTGTTACCTGCCCTAAACAATGGGCCACCACACTTTCTTTTTCCTTTTCTAAAAATAGCTTGACTGTCTAACTCCTAAAGGTTTTGCAAGCCTCATCGTGTGCACCTGTTTAGCTCTTCCTACGCTGCTTCTTTTAAGACTGTTGTCACTTTTTTCCCCCCAAGCCATTTGCTCTCTTTCTCTTCTCTACCTGGCCAAGGCTTTCAGTTCGCTCTTAGAGCAGCCACACGGGTGCTTCAGGTGCCTACCCCATTTCTTCTCCCTGAGATAAGCTATCATCATCATGTCAGTACTTCTTTCTGGGAATCTTCACTCTTGAGTTTCTCTTTCTTGTTAGGGTTTTCATGTAGGTGCCCGCATCAAGTTCTATTTTTCTCACTGCCGAATCCTCAGTACTTAATGCACTTCCTGGTACACAGCAGGCTCTCAAGAAACATTTGTGCAATGAATGAGCAAATATTCTCTATAATTCCTTCATTTTGACTTCCTAAAGCTTAGGGAATATATCTGATTATGTCCTTGAGCTCTTCCTCATCTATTAGAGATAGTAGATTCTTTTAGTATTACCATTAATTTTTCTTTACCAACCAGGTTGTTGTTGTTGTTTTTAATAAGTCAAAGTTGTATTTTAAATAGTGGTACTCAATTCAGCTTTCACCAAATTCAGAGGTATCACTTATTGATGGACAATAAAGAAGATCCATGGATATAAATAAAAACATATTAAAAATGTTAAAATAACATATGGTATTATATGATACATATTAATTGATAAATCAGCCTGTTATCAGAGTGTAGTTTTACAAAAATTCTTCTATATATCCAATGTTTAGGATTTTTGTTTTATTTCTGGGAATGCATATGAAAGTTCTTTACTGTACAAAAAAATTAAAAAGAAAGTATTAGAACAGTGAAATGGATTTAATTAACTTTTTTCATGCCCGTTTTCCATTGGATAAGATACCTGACTATTCTCTGAGAGGAATGTCTGATGTGTATGCAAGGGTTATACTGAAAAGTTGACCCAAATCTTTTGTTGATTTGAGAAATCAGTCGATTAAGAATTTACTTTGACTGTGAACGTCTACCAATACTTCTACCTTAATACAAATTTCCAGCAAGCAACTAACAGAAAATTAAACTGCTGAATCACACATCTTGAAAGAAAATCAGCCGATTATTCTATTATTTATCTATTGTCTTGATTTTAGGGACAGTCATTCAAGACACTTACACTGTTTTAAGAGACTGTGAGACATGGAATGTTAACAAGCTTCATTGTTAGGAAACTTCCTAAAATTTCGTTTGAATGCCTCATGCATCACTTGAAGCTCATTTCCTCTCATTGAACAGAGGCAGGACAGCTGGTCAGTATCTTCCATCTGCACTGCCCTCAGCCTTCCTCTGACTGTGTTACAGAACACCCTTCTGAAATGGGAGTAGGAGGCCAACTTGAAACAGGAGAGAAAACACTCAGGAAAAAGAAAATCTTGTGGTAAACAGCATTTTAAACTTAACTTTGAATGGGGCTGTAGAGTAGGTCAGGGAGTGGACCAAAATACTGAAGGGCTGTTCCTTGAATAATTTAGACTAATTCTTCAATACTATTACAGGGTCATAAAACACCAGGCCTGGAAGTGAAAGATGTTTGTACTTCATCAAAAAGTCTTTGAATATGACTCTCTGGCACACTGCCAATGAGGGCAGCTCTTTGGGGGAAAACCCTATGCCAAAGGCCAAAGAGGCAGCTGTGTTATTCAGCTCCTGAGAGCTTCCAACTCAACACCCACACAAGCTCAATTAGGAACAAATTAAAGGGATCCAGACTGAACATAGTAATTCTGGTAATTTAAATAAATAGAGGAAAGTCTACAATTAGTAGGAACAGACTGATTTTCTGGAAAACCCAGAAAATGACACCCTAACCCCTTTGAATAAGCATAGTTACATCTAATTACTTAAAAATAAATTCCTTTTATTCATCATTTGAATCATTTCTGATCTGACTTAAATGTGGCCACATGCATGCCAGCAAAAGTATCCACAAATACTGAGGCAGAATGGCCTCAAAAAAAAAAAAAAAAAATCTATACCTTTAAGTATATAGGAATTAATAGCACTGAATAAAACTATAATCAGGGTCTTACACCTACATTTTAGATCACATAGATAAAATGTGTTACTCATTTCTACCTTCTTCAAATGCAGAGAAAAATGTAGAGTCATTCAGAAAAATCCAAGATTTAATTTTGGGAAATCTATTATTATAACTCACTATAGTAATAAAGAATAAACTACACACAATCACCCTGTATAGATTCTTAAAATCACTTAAAATTCAATATCCATTCCTGATTAAACAAAGTGAGCAAATAAAGAACTTCTCAAGAAGCTAGGAATACAAAGAAACATTTAAACTGATAAAAACACTTCTATCAGGAACCAATAGCAAACTTCATAATTAATGGGCCCACAAACACAACAGAAGCAGTCCCGTTTAATTTTTTGATGAGCTGATCTAGGGTTCACGTAGGAGAACAAAGCATATGAACAGCCAAAGTAATTTTACAAAAGAAGAGAAAACAGGGAAGCTTGCTCTGTAAGTTATCAAAATGCAATGTAACAGGATGACAACTGAAACAGGATGACACTGGCATGGAGCAGACCAATACATCAGTAGAAAAGCACTTAGAAATCATCCTGTGGATGAAAGGGGATTTATATTCAACATGACTGCATTCTGAGTTAATGGGAGGAGAACGCAAAACTCAATAAACATTATGAATAACTTGCCTATTTACATGGAGAAAATTTTTCCCACTTCACAAATGATGAATAAAAGTATATTATTGCTAAACATTAAAAGACCCAAGACTTTAAAAGTACAAGAAAATAAATGATATAAATAAAACCAAACCATCATGAAGGAAAAGACAGAATTATCTGACAATAAGACTAAAACATCTTTTATAGTAAAGGGTACCATGATCAAACTAAGACGATGAATAATAGATTGCAAAAAGTTATTTACAACATATATAATGATATTCTAAAAGATGAAAAAAATTAACAAATGCAAACATTTTTGGCAAAGAATATGAATAAACAAATCACAGAATAAGAAATTCAAATGGACCAAGCTCGCTCACCCAAACCAAAAATCCCAACTCTAAATTAAGCCCAAATTTACTCAAAAGGGGAAAAGTAAGAGTCCTTCACATAACACTATACAATTAGTATAAAGAAACACAATGTGTGACAGAGATGTTTGAACACGGATGGTAAATAGGTAGCAAAGTATTTTAAAATATGTTTGTATCTTGTGAATAAAAGAAGGAGATGGGAATGAGAAGGTTTTATTTTTCACAATAAGAATTGTCTTTAAAAACAGTAGTGAAAATAAATAAATGGAACCCATTCACCTTTAAAATAATTTGAGCATAATGTGCAAATTAAAAAACTAGCTTAGGCTCAGTAGCAAAAACGAAACCAACAAAAACAAGGAAGGTACCAGTGAGGTCTATTAGTCTTTGAAGAAGTTTAAAGGTTTTCTAAAGGAGCAATATTGCATAAATTATGCAATAAGTAGGAGGTTTATCTTCTTCTATTTTGAATCATGTAAAATTGCTGTTTTTCTAGGTCAAAGATAATCAAATAGCATTAATTTGCTATTCAGCCTAAATACCTCAATTTAAAAAAAAAAAAATAATTGAAGAATGGGTCTTGACCCTGCTCGGAGGATTATTCCTCTAAGTACAGTCACCAACCTTTTTAGCAAATACATTAATTCTTTACATTGGCCCAGTGCTATATATGGAAAGCTAAGCTACTTACAGTATCTTTTTCATCTAATCAAACAAGGAAGGCACTTCCAAATGTTTACCATTCTGGTATCATTTGAGTTTATTCACTGAGAAAAATCACATATTTATTGAGCTCACTCAATTGTTCTGGGAATAGGGGTTCAGAATGGCCCTAGAATATTGACCTCAGAGCTCTCTGAGAGACTGTTAGCTTTGATTTGGCATTTCCTGGAAAGGACCAAACTTTCATAATTAGTTTAAAAATGTTTTCATAGCATAGTTTGCCACTTGTGCTGTATAGTGCGTTTAAGTCAATGCCTTTAATTTGATACCTGTGTCCTGAGGAAAATAACTCATGACCTTTGCCCTACTATGTAAAATTGAACAAACATTATTGTCATGTATGGTGTAAGTACACTAAAATGCAATGGGTGACTGCTAACTGTTCGTATTTTTCAAGGGCTATTTCAATCTAAAAGGGAAAACTGTTTAAAAACAAAGCTTTCACTAACAAAAAAATTAAACATAAATACAGTTTCTACATGTGGTTTAGGTTTTATATTTGTAGATCTGATACTTCTTTTTTGTAATGGCTGCTATTTTTTTTTTCTTTTGCAGAGACTTTTAAAAACCATACTGTTGGCCTTTTTTTTTTTTTAAACTAAGTGAGGAAAACAGTAATGTATTTCTTATCCCAAATTAAGAGCAGTTTTTATCCATTCATCTTCTTTATAGAGAAATTGGGAAGACAGAACAGGAAATATTTATCAAGCACTCTATAAAAACAAATTGCTCCTCACATAATTAGTAATAACCTATGTCACCGTCACGCATTATTCCTTTGGTCTGTCAGGGGTTCACACTTGAGAGAAAATACCCCTTTTGTACCAGCGCTTAAGACAGTTTCCTTATTAAGGTTTCTATCAGTCTCTTGCTATAGGTGATTAGAGCAAATGTATCCTAGTGATCTAGTTAATTTATAGAACATAGAATCAATTTTTCTTGTTTCATCATGACTGAACATTTTTCTGAACTCTTGTAAATGAGTAACAGATAAGCACTATTTATCAGATTGTTTCATGGAACAGGCAGTTTTGATTATTCTATTTTCTTGGTGCTACTAATGAAATAATGTAATGTGCCTCGGGAAAAAAAAATGGCAGGGCTTGGTCTCTGAGCGTTCAGAAATCAGTAAATACGTTGCTGAGAATTTATTTTGCACTAGCAGCCTATTCTAATCACTCTCTCTCTAAGGGCTCATGGGAGGGCAGCGATGTGCTTGGGTGTCTGAGATATCTTCCAAGGTCTCACATTCTAGAGGCTGGAGAATACAGTTTTCAGCAGCTCTTGATTGCCCTGGCAACCAACACTAACCCAGATATTCTCTGCAGGACTCAAGCACTCACCCAGAAATTCTCTGTAGGATGCAGAACCTCACTGAGGTTGTCTGGGCATGAAACTGGGCTCTTAGATACCCTCAATCTGGCAAACCCAGGGATGGATTTGAAGACGGGCATTTCAAGAGAGAAAGTTTCTTCACCGCCACCATTCCCAAACCTTGCACACAGAGGCGGGGTGCTCGTGGGAGAGGATTCACTGAACTTCATGATTTTCCCAGGCCCCGCAACAGGTATGTACACAAGAAATGGAAAGGGACCGGCAGATGTGAAAGTACAAACGCAAAGGCAGGTGAGTTAAAGACGCTTATGCATTCAGATCCTCCAGAAGGAATACTCCTACTTTTCTGACCTACATGGCCCACTTTATAAAAATGTCACTTATCTCTCTTTTAAAAAGGAGTAATTAGGATTAAATGTGTGGTAGGAGACAGAAAGATAGGATGACTATTATCCCTTTTTCCATGCTTCAGCAGACCTTGCCCCCTAAGGTTGGAGTTGAAGAAACAAAGGCAGGACATTCAGGAAGACAGATGGGCTGAGGCTAGACAGCTGACCTGGACGTCACCTCACCCTCACTTACCGAGGTCCATGCTCTTTGAGGCTTTCAGATTCATTGATTCAGGCTGCCTGGCTGGTGTCACAGATCTAAAGTTGATATGCTGATCTGCAAAGTATACTGCTGAGTCCACCCCAGAGCTGCAGAAAGAAGCCATACGCCACATTTAGGTTTAGAATTAAAAAAAAAAAATTAAAGGCAGCAGTTCTCATTTTGAACAGACCTCTTCATCACTCCCTCTGTAGGTCCCAACCAGGCATTTTCAACCAGTTGGTGAACCTCAGGTATCTCTTATGAGATGTAGCAACTCTGTTTTCCTGCATTTTATCATATTCTGCAATTTAAACAATATTCTCTGGCTAACATCATGTTTTCCTCTTCACTGATTTCTGCTAATTGGGATCCTGCTGTACAATATATAACTTCAAGTGGGTAAAGTGAACCTGTGAACCACTAGTGCGTCAAAGGATGTCACTAGATGTTAGCAGAACCTAAATGTAGGTTAAGAGAGATGTGTGGGCTAAGCACGCCCTTCCTTTAAAAAAACAAGTGAAAGGGCTGTGTCCTTTCGAGAAAACCATCCTGTTGAATGACTAATGGATGTGGTAGTTTGGTTTTCTACTTTATTTAGGTCTATTTTCTAAAAGTAATGTTAATGCTGAGCAAATAGTCTACTCATCAATAATACCAACAGGAAACAACAGGAAAAGCACAGCTGACAATTTAGACACAAGATACATCAAATGCCCATTATAGACTTCCTAGTACTTGTATTCAATCTCAAAGAATTTCATTTCTGCTGAGTATTTTATTTATTTGCTTGAGGATGGAGGGGATTATATAAGGGAATTACAGACAATGCCTCATTTCTTGATCCAGAAATAATTTATATTTATATACTTTTCATACATTAACTTAGAGCCCTTTCTCCTTTGGTACATATATTTAGAAAGTAAATATGGCAGCTCATTTCAACACAACTTTAATCTTAAATACAGGAAAAAATAAAATGAAGGCTCCTTGGTAAATCAGAAAGGATAAGTTTGAATTTTTTCAAACAATTGGTATTTGACACTGTAAACAATAAAATAACAACTAAAAAACTCAACCATAATGAATGGGAATCCTAAAACGTACTGGGGAATCTCAATTTCTTAACCAAATATGTCAAAAAAGGTTCAATCTTTCTTGAAACTTATTAGTCATGCATATTTAATACGGCCTTGCAGCAATAATAATACTGCTGAATGAATGAGTCTCTGTTATTGTAGTGTAATACAGCAGAGCATTCAAAAGCACCAAGCCCAGAGCAGGTCTGCTCAGTTTTAAGTCCTGGCTCTGCTCCTTCCTCGCTGTGGGGCCCAGGCAAGTTACTCAACCTCTCTGCGCTTCCATTTTTTGTGTGTATTAAACGGGTATAATTACACTCCTTGTCTCCCATGGGTAACGATCTTTAATAACAGATAAAATGAGTTACAAACAATTATTTTACAAGCGATTTGTAAAATAAGGAGACTAGGGTCTGGAGCAGAGTAAGTACGGTAGGAACATTTAGGAAACAAGCAGATAAATAAATAGACCTGCTTTTGCTTTTCAAATGACTGTAAGTTTTTGCTTTTCAAGTTACTTAAGTTTTTTACAGTTTGCTTTTTTTTTGGCTTCTCTGTTTTTGTCAGACTTTCCATGGGCTTGTGACTAAAAGCCCTTCTCTCCTATTTAGAAGGAATGTGGTTTAAGATTTATGGACTTCCCTGGTGGCTTAGATGGTCAAGAATCTGCCTGCAACGCGGGAGACCCAAGTTCTATCCCTGGGTCAGGAAGACCCCTGGAGAAGGACATGCCAACCCACTCCAGTATTCTTGCCTGGAGAATTCCATGAACAGAGGAGACCGGTGGGCTACAGTCCATGGGGTCACAAAGAGTTGGACACTAGTGACAACTAACACACACACACACACAATAAGGTTTAGGGCTATGGGCTTGGGAGTGAGTTGCCAGGGTGGGTGGCCTAGTGCATAAAACAGACAGTGTACATAGCACAGGAAACTATATTCAATAGCCTGTAGCCAACCATAACAGAAAAGAATCTTTTTAAAAAGTGGACAGTAATAGAATTTACTTAATATTAAGGGTGAAATAAACTGTGATATGTTAAATACTGACAACAGTGACTAACATACAGTAAGAGCTCAACAAAAGCTTACAAAAGTAAACTTTAATCCTTTCCTTTGTTTCTATAGCTTAGCCTGGTCTTTGAATGAGGGTTTAAGGCATTCTTCAGCAAAAAAATTACACAGTGTACCCTCTGTATCCTCAGCATGGCATTTAAGGATCATCCAACCTGGGACCAACAATATTCAGAAAAGAAAAAATTCTGGAAAGTTTCAAAAAGCAAAACTTGAATTTCCCATGCTCTGACAACTATTTACATAGCATCTCCATTGTATTAAGTGGTTTGAAGCATATGGGAGGATGCTGTATACAAACAGTACACCATTTTATACCAGGGACTTGAGCACCTGCAGATTTTAGTACCCCTGGGAGTCCTGGAACAAATTCCTCACGGATACTGAGAGACAACTGTATATTTTTCATGAAAACTGCTCAAGAAGTTTAAAGCTACTCTTTAGAATTATGAAAGTTTTTCTTTTCTTCTTCTCCCCCCGCCTCCCCGCTTTGGCTTCTTTCTTCTGGCTACATTCTCAGCCAAGAAAGCTACTGATGTCAAACATATTAGATGGGGTATCTAGTGATGGTGGCAAAATATGTTAACTGTAAACATAAATCCTGATCCACTAGTGCTATTGACTGGCCTGGCATAATAGAATATTTTAATTGTTTTAGTTCACTTTAAAGAGGAATTCTGAGATGCCCTGGTGAATATGAGCTTTTCTCTGAGCCTTGATGTTTTGGAAGCACTTGCCTTTAAATGTGTTATCCAACCTTTATTTGCACTTAGTTTTTCATCCTTTGATCTCTTGTGATGATATGGTTTTAGTGTCAGAGAGACTCACATGGCCTTCATGGAACCAGAGAATTGAAGAGTTGGAAGTCATTAAAGTCACCTCATCTGACTCTTCATCTTGTAGGTAAGACACTGAGGCCCAAAGAGGAGGCTGATATTCCAAGGTCGCAACAGCTGGCCACTGGTGAAGCCAGGACCAGCTTGTGGCTACTTGAACTTTTCCCAGAGCTGCAAGATCTTTGGCTAAAATGGTGGCCAGCCTGGGATGCAGGTTGTTGCTAATCCTGCATCCGTAGAACTCAGTCCTTTACCTCTTGGTACAGTTTCACACACACTCTTTTGCAACTTGCATTTTAGGTTAGTTTTCTTTTTTTTTTAAATTTCAACAGAGTGGTGCATATTGTGAAATAAAAGAAAATTAAAGGGTTAATCAAAACATATGCCACATGTTATAATGGAAACCTTTTGGGAGGATATTTAGAACAGCATGAATATTCCTCATTAAAAGAAATCACGCTGCATTTAAAGTGCTCTGCTCAAGGCAGACTATGGGAATCTACCCAACTGTGTAATGTTTTGGTTAATTCACTTTACTGTTTTAGAATGCTTTACCAAACTAGGCATTATTTGTCAAATTAAGAATAAGAACTCAAATTTTCCCAAACTCTTGGGAAACAATTAACCCCATCTCCACTGAAAAAACAAGACGGTAATGCAGTAACATCAAGTAAGGATCAGTCTAAATAAAGTGAATTTTTTGTATAGATGCAGAGATACCATCAAAGATGATCAAAGAAATAAAAAGCTGCTTTGTACATATGAATGCAACATATATTCACATACATGTGCATGTGTATATATATGTATATAAACATATGCAAACCTGGATATGTCCATTATATTAGTCATGATGATATATACCTCTGTTACCATTGTTTTGAACATGGACAAGTATACACTTTGAAAGCCTTCAATAAAAGGACCTCTCTTGCCATGGTACAAAATGGAAATTAGGCTGATATCAGATTGGGATTGGCATATATTTAAGGAAGGAAGGAAGTGTAATATGAGACACAGTAGGGTTAGAGCTAATATGAACTTACACTTGAACGTGTGTAGAATTGAATTGACTAATGGGAAAATAACTTAGACTAGTAAAATAACATTAGACTAGTAAAACAGTATGTAATTTTATGCTACATATTGGAATGTTTTGGTGTGAGACAGTGACACAGTGATTATAAAATATGACATATTTTAATTTTGAAAGCAGTTAGCATGTGCTCATGGCTGAGTGGGCTGCAGCGGAAGACGCAAGTTGACAGCAGGCCAAAGGCATATCCTAGATAAAGACTGTGTTTTCAGCATGAACAACCAGGGGATCCATCAAAGGGAAATGATACTCAATGTCAGATGATGCTGCACAATGAATAAATAAGGGTAGCAGGAAACATATGCCAGTGTCCTGAGCATGGTGACAAATCAGGAATGTGAAAGACATATAAGATCTGCCATGAATGTTCAAGGAGAACTAACTGAAATAAAAAGGCAGGGGAAGGGTTCGAAGGGCATGCAGAAATAATTACGTCTAAAGTCTCAGGTGGCCATGGATTATCGTCAATGATTGGTTACTATGTGTGAGAGTAGGCGCAGGTCACGTGTTCAGGAAGAGAGACAGAAGGAGAGACAGAAGTGAGAGAGAACCAAGAGGAAGAGACACTGTGAACACATAAGGAATAACCAAGGGCTGTCTCAACAGCTAATCATATTCAATATATTCTGTCTGCTGTTGATTTGCCTTAATCTCTTTCTGAGACATCATGGTAGATAATATATTTCTTTCATACACACACACACATACACACACACACACGTATGTTTTTAATTTAGACACATTCTAAATTTTTGTCAAATAATTATTGACGTGGGTTGCGACGCCCTCCTCCAGGGAATCTTCCCAACCCAGGGATTGAACCCACATCTCTTACATCTCCTGCATTGGCAGGTGAGTTCTTTACCACTAGTGCCACCTGGGAAGCCCATACCACTACAAATAAATTACTTAAATTCCTGATTTCATTTTGGTTCTGCGTACAGGCATAAATTTAGCCTGATGAAATTTGTTTTTCACTCCTTGCAAATTAGTAGTTTTCTGTTTCATAAGACTGGTTCCATCCCTTAAAGCTCTACTTTTCCCTTTCAGAGGGCTGTTACCTTTTTTCTTTTTTTTAAAGATAGGACAGCCTCGTCTGCTGAACCCTCCTGGCTCCCTTCCAAGGCTTCCTCCACTCTTAAGTTTCACACATCCAAACCCCCATGGCTGCTGGTCACCTAGGCAACACAGCAGCTTGTAGGATGGTACAGGTCACAGAATCCCAGGAGGGTGGGGAGAGAGAAAGAGAGATTGAGAGATTCAAAGCTTTAGATTTGTTCATTCCTTTTCAAAAATCTCTTTGACTTTGTCCCTTCTTCTCCAGCTATGCTGCTCCTTCTTTTTTTCAAGCCCCCCTCTTCTCTTGCTGGTGGTTTCAGACTAGTATCCCTGTCTACGGCTTCCCTTATCCATTTATCCTCCACAGCTGTGCTCACGTATTGTGACATTGTCATCTGCCGCCTTCAAACCCTTCAACGCTTCTCCACTGGTCTCTGCAGAAGCATGGTGCTCTCAGAGAACGGCTGGCCATGCCCTTGCCATAACTTCTTTCCCAGATACTATATGTTTTCGCCACACTGAACACACTGCATTTTCCCTCTCTCCTCATTTGGTTTTCCTAACCTAAACTGCCCATCCTACCTCTCTCCTTTCTATCCTTGGGTTTGATCAGTATTTGAGAGTGGCTTACAGAACTCAGGGGAACATGTTACTTCCTAGCTCACTGGTGTACAGTTTAAGGATAAAACTCAGGAACTGCTTGATGTAGAGCTGCGTGAGGCAAAGCATGTGGGAAGGGGCTCCAAGCTTCTGGGCTTGAAGTGCACCCCTCTCCTCACATCTCCACATATTCACCACCTCAGGAGGTCTCCAAACCCTGTCATTCTGGGGTTTTATGGAGGCTTCATAAAACAGGCGTGCCTGCACGCAAAGTCGCTTTAGTTGTGTCTGACTCTTTGCAACCCTATGAACCATAGCCTGCCAGTCTCCTCTGTCCATGGGATTCTCCAGGCAAGAATACTGGAGTGGGTTAATATTTCCTTCTCCAGGGCATCTTCCTGATCCAGGGATCGAACCCTCATCTCTTAGGTCCCTGCAGTGGGAGGCATGTTCCTTACCACGAGCGAGCACCACCTGGGAAGCCCCCATTACAAAAGCAAGACTGATTAAATCATTGGCTACAGTCAACTGATTCAAGGCCCATTTCTCTAGATGGGACTGAAGTTCCAACCCCTCTAAGCACAAGACTGGCTCCACTGGCAACCAGTCTCCTTCCTTAGATGTTTCCAAAAGCCACTTCATTTACATGAGACACCTTTATCACTCTCAATACTTAGGAAATTTCAAGGATTTTAGGGGTCAGTGCCAGAAATGGGATTAAGACCAAATAAATATTTATTATAAATACAACATCACGGGTTTATATCTGATTTATCTTTGCATTGTTCTAGCAGTTTTGTGCATATACCCTGGATAAACAGTAAGGTAGGGTGAGTGAAATTATTTTCAACAGGGGACTTCTTAATGCTACCAAACTGTTATTTTTGCTTCAGACTAAAGGCAGGTAATGGAAATAAAGAAGTAAAATCAAATATGTCCAGATTTTTGCTCAAGAAAACCCCAGAGATATTGATCTAGAACATTGCTATCATTATCAGTCTAGTTCAAGAAATTGTGTTTGAGTAAGACATTAGACTTCAAAAATGTAGGGATAGGAGATAGCTAAATATAAGTAAGCTTTTGGCTAATAGAGGTAGCTATACTCTTGTATGGTTTTATTTTTAGCAGATTGTAATAAAAAAATAGTGATGACACCAGCCTTGCTGCAAGATAAATGAAAAAAAAAATCTCACAGGATTATCATGGGGCAACAATGGAATAAAATATCCAATTTTTAATAGCCATAATAAATATAGAAAATAGCAAAGGGACAAGTTAATGATTTTTAAAACTCATCAGAAGAACAAAATCTATGAATTCTACTAGTCAAATGGGGTGTATGCTTAGTAAATCTCTCTTTCTCATGCTTGTGTGAGTCTAAACATTATTGATTTTTTTGTTTCTATTACAGAATGGATATAATATTGGGCATTGTTTTCAATAGTTTAGACTACATATGCTGTTGCTTTAATTTTTAGATTCCATTAACTTTCTTGGAATATATATTTTAAAGATACCTTTAGGATTTGCCAATTACGAATGAAAAAAAAAAGGAGCTTTATGTCTTCTCAGTTTTGTTTTATACCCTCCCATATAACTTTTTTTTGAGTTCCATCTCTCTAGTTTTTAACTTGGTAAAAAAAGACTCAACAATTTTCCCATATATTTTAATAATATATGATGAGTCTCAAATTTCAGGAAGCAAAAATGAACCATCTGAGGTGTCAATATTAGCTATAAGAAGCTTTCACTGGAAGGAAATTATAGATACTATAAGATTTCCATTCTGGAAAGAAATAGAGTTAAAATAAGGTTGCTGGGTTTTCCCAGAAAAACCATAACAGGGAACATTTACGATATATCATTTTATCGATACCTGTGGCTGTAATCTTCAAGGCCCAATTCCAGAACGGGATGTGGTTGGGGAGAAGGTGGTACTTCGCTCTCAGCCCATCCGTCATTGGGAAGCAATAGGTCTATAAACAAAGAACAAATAAAGCTGTAGGAAACCGGAGGCAGAACTGTTTGGTGCCTCGTTTTGTTTCAGTCCATTTCTCAGACATAATTTTCACCATCACAGAAACCAACCATGAAATAAATAAGTCCTCATACAGAACCGAAGGACTCATATGTGCACTAATACAGCCTGTATAAGGAAATCTTAGCCTGCTAATATGTTTTTACACTGGTGACCCTCTGGGAAGCCCTGGCAAGTGAAGTCCGTGCATCTTAACTACATTTTCCCATCTCAAAAAGGCTGACACATATTCATTACTTGTGATTTGTAGAAGATTAACAAGCCATTTTTTAAAATGACTTAACATTTTTGGAAACAAGACTCTGTAATGAATGCTGTGGATTAGATGGTGATTTAAGCATTGGCCTCAGTGACAAAAAGTACTTAAAAAATCATGAGATACAGTATATCTACTCACCGTTTAGACACCATAGAGGTTTAAAAAAAGAAATTCTTCTTGCATCTGCATTGTATTAGAAAACCCTGAGTTTGGGGCCTAGGAAGCAGAAGACTGGGGTCTGAATCCTGGTTTTCCTATCCACAAAACTGTTTACTTTCTTAGTCTATTTTATATGAAAAGTAAATAGACATGTATACTGAATGTTACAACTAATAACAAGTAAGGATTTTTGAGATCTTTCTGCACATTGAGCTTAGCCTTAAATATTATTTAACCCTCATCACAAAAGAAATTATTAAATAATGTATGAAAAAAATTATATGCATAATGGTTAAGAGTATGGTTTGTGCAGCAAAACTGCATGTTTCCAACCATGGCCTGTTATGCTGTATGAACTTGGGAGAACTACTCAACTTCTATAAACTTTGGTTTTTAAATCTACATAGAGGGATATGAATACTTTCATTGGAAGAGCACAAGGATTATATGACAGTGCATATTCAAACAGTGATTTATAAAAACAAAGTGCCAATAATTAAAAAAAAAGATTATTAATCTGTACACCATAAACTTGCTACGGATCTGTTATAGTGAGATACGGGTAGAAAGTTTAATCTATTGATGGAACAAGGAAATAATCTCTTTGTCCTTGAGAAATGCTGCTGGTAGCAATCTGCTTTGACTTGCCCACACACCAGGTCTGATGGTTAATTTTATGTGTCAACTTGACTGGACTCAGGGTGCCAAAACACTTGGTATTTTGTGAGGTTGTTTTGGGGTGATAGTAACATTGAAAGCAGCA
This sequence comes from Cervus elaphus, assembly GCF_910594005.1. NCBI lineage: Eukaryota > Metazoa > Chordata > Mammalia > Artiodactyla > Cervidae > Cervus > Cervus elaphus. The sequence goes on from NC_057822.1 coordinate 40,701,926, forward strand.
GACAAAGTAGATTGCACCCCTCCCGTATGTGGGTGTGCACGCACGCTCAGTCGCTTCAGTCATGTCTGACTCTGTGAACATAGGGACTGTATCCCACCAGGGTTCTCTGTCCATGGGATTCTCCTGGCAAGAATATGGAATGGGTTGACATGTCCTCCTCCAGGGGATCTTCCCGACCCAGGGGTTGAATCTGAGTCTCCTGCAGCTCCTGAAGTGCAGGTGGATTCTTAACCACTGAGCCTGCCCCTATGTGGGTGGGCCTCATCCAATCTGTTGATGGCCTGAACAAAAAGGCTGACCCTCCTCTAAGTAGGAGAGAATTCTTCCTGCCTGACTGCCTTCAAACTGAGACACTGGCTTTTTCCGGCCCTTGGATTCAAACTGAACCACTGGCTCTTCCTGGTTCTTGATCCTGCTGGCCTTCAGACAGGGACTACACCATTGGCTCTTTCTTCTAGGTCTCAGCTTGCTCACTCACTCTGCAGGTCTTGGAATTTGCCTTCCTCTATAATCATGTTACCCAATCTTTTACAATAAATCTCTACCTATGTATGTATATGTAATACACACACACACATATATATGCTCACATATACCTTCCATTGGTTCTATTTCTCTGGAGAACCCTGACGAATACACCAGGGAAGGACTTGTTCAAAGCTCCGCATCACAGACTAGTATAAAAGGTAGGCAGTTCTAGCACTGCTGAAATATCCCTGAAAATGAGACTGGAAGCAGGAATCTGATAAGTCAGATGATCAGAGTACAGAAGCACAAAGAACAAAGCAGTCAGCACTGTCCTCCACCTCCAGGGACCTGGTAATATGCAGCAGTCAGGCAGTCAAAGATTCGCTGAGAGATGGCACTAGTGGTAAAACAAAACAAAACAACAAAACAACAAAACACCTGCCAATGCAGGAGATATAAGAGACTCAGGTTTGACTCCTGGGTCGGGAAGATCCCTTGGAGGAAGGCATGGCAACCCACTTCAGTATTCTTGCCTGGAGAATCCCATGGACAGAGAAGTCTGGCAGAGACCCCGCAGAGGGTCACAAAGAATTGGGAATGACTGAAGCAACTTAGCACACACGCACACAGAGCAGAAAGTCTACAACATAAGTTGGAATAAAGGACATATGGGGACCACGTCTTTTCTATTAGTTCTAATCATTTATCCTCAACTTCTCAGTTCATTTTTTCACTAGTGGCAAACATAGCTGTGATCATGTAACTGCCTGATCAAAAATTTTCAGTTGCACACAATCACCTAGAGTATAAAAGTCTCTGTCCCTGGCAGTCAACTTTATCTATTACACATTAACCACTCGAGACCATTTACAATTCCAGACCCCAAGGTCAGGCCTTCCTACCCCAGTGTACTTGCTCATATAATTTCAAAACCCATTTCACCCATTAAAAGTCCCACCCTTCTCCCAGGGTCCACCTCAAATATCACCTTTCCTATGAAACCTTCACTTTATGGGATCTGTTGGTATTTTTACAACAGTGGCAGAGAATTCTAGTGCTCCCAGTATCTATGGTCTTCCTTTCTTCCTGGCACATATCTAGACCATCAACCCCATTTTCCACCCCTTTTTGTAACTAGACTAGTTCTTGCCAATAAAAGTAAGCTACTATGGTCAATGTTGTGTCCAGTTTTAATGTTTAAGAAAGGGTACACGCAACTTCTCCCCCTTTCCCATCTACCTTCTGCAACCATATGTGGATGAGGCACTGGACAATGGCCAGCTTCCAATGGGCCAGCCCAGGTCCCTCAATTCTCACTGGGTTGTGATATAAGCAAGAAATACATCTTCACTATCTCTATCCACTGACACTTTCAGTTTATCTGTTAATATTACAAAAACTAATTCTTGTATAACATTTACCACGTGCTGCTTTTGCAATGAGCTATCTACCAATCCATCATCTACTTGTCTATATTTATTTCTCTTACTGCACCACAGATAAATTCATCCACATCCTCCTCTTTTGCCTCTCATTCTTCTTCTTTAGCATCTCCTCTGGCTACTTCAAGTTGATTATGATCATTAGCTTCAATTTTTATTTTATTCACATGAATAATCTACATGTTTTTAAAATAATGATAGGTGCAGATATGTTTTCTTTGATGACTCTTTATCCTTGGTAGTTTTTTTTTTTAACTTTTTACTTTATATGGGAGTATAGCTGATCAACAGTGTTGTGATTATCCTTGGTACTTTTTAATAACAGATCCACTTGCTGTAAAGAATTTTATTTTCCTCTTGGTCCAAACACCATTGTTAAGTCCTTTATCATCATGAAAATCTAGAATTCTTGTCTCCTAAAAACAGTATTTCTGGATCCCACTGAATATACAAGGTAAGTCTTGATGGATATTTTACATATTGCCTGTAAAACACTGTACATCTAGTTACTACTTCATTTATGACCAAATGACCCTTATTTTAATCTCCATCGTTTATTGTTGTGACTTGTTTTACAGGATCCATTCTGCCAGGGCCAAATCAGAAAAGAAGGACAAAAGAGTTCATGCCATTAGACTAGAACTCAGTAAGCTATGGCCCTGGCCCCAAACCAGCCCACCAGCTGATTTTGTACATAAACTTCCATTGAACACATTCATGAAAGTACTGTCTAGGGCTGCTCGCGCACTACCGTGGCAGAGGTGAGGAGCTACAACAGAGATCCTATGGTCCACAAAGCCTGAAATGTATTATCTGGCCCTTTACAGACAAAGTCCGCTGACCTCTGCTTTAGACTATTCTTGAGAACAATAACGACATTGTATTCATCGTTGCAGCCTAACACATTGCGCACAATGAAGTTATCCCATAATCATCAGTCAAGTTGAAAAGTATAATTCAATTTCTGATCATCACTGCAGAGGCAGCGCCTTACATGCTGTTTGGGGGGTGGATACATGTTGGTTCCCAGGAGGGGACATATTGTACATAATCACACTATTATGAGTCTCTTCAAAGGACCCCGAAGCACATGGATTCAGTGGGACAGGATACAGAGTTAAAACACTTGGTTTGGAGTATGGTGAAAGGCCTGAGAAGACCTCAGTGGGTGATCCTGGGCAGACTTGGGGCCATAAGTGCCTGGGGCAAGGGCTGCAGTTCTCATGAGCTAAAAGTGGGGAGCAAGCAGGAGTAGTGCACAAAAGGGAGATGAGAACAACGGAAGGAGAGGGAAGAACAAACCGGAGGTAAACTGCACTTCGGCTATTACTTGGCTCAGGGTGAGATCTGCCAGAAAGATTCTTCAGAAAATGTAGAGTTTGTGAACTTCATTGCCATTCAAATGCTTAATAGGATTTTATAGTGAACCCCTGGGAGACAACCTCCATCCTTATTACCATCCTGGAACCCCACGCTCATTCCATTGCAGGCATTGCGAGCAATTCTCCAACACAAATGTGAATTTCTGGTGTCATAATTTCTACAAATGTTAGTTCTAAGAATGCCTTTTCTCTCTAACAGCTTGACAGGATTATGTATATATATAAAAAATAACAGTAGAACAGTGGGTGGTACGTACTATTATTACAAAAATAGATGGAACACAGCATATCAACATTGGACTTTTAAATATACAAAGGAAAGGAGGAGGGAAGAAAAAAAAGTTAATGTTTTGGCTGTAACAGTTCCTCTCCTCACTAGACATTACATTTTGCCAAGTCAATCTTGTTTTTTTAAAGGAGCTCCTTAGAAAGATGGGTGGTGGGAAGTCAACATCACTCAGATTTCATGAGTCTCAGTGGCCTATGACCACCTCATGTGCATCTGAAACTCAGGACTCTCAATGGTTCTCAAAACTGAAAATGTTATTAATACTACAGAGAAGTGACGAGCACAATATTCTTCTATAGCATCCTCTTTCAGTCAATAAGCTTATAGAAAAAGTAAGAGCATTCCATCTACTGGCCTATTACAGTTACAATTTAACAAGTCTATGCTTTGATAGGTCAAATCCTTATAACTGAGTATTGTATCACAGAACCACAAGGAAATAATAATGGATTTTCTGTGCTTTTTAAAGAAATAATGTCTAATGGAATTTTAAAAGAACTGGATTTTTGATGTTACCTTGGAAAGCTGAGGTAGGAGGAGGAAGTGTAGCAGGTGCCTGGTGGATCACGGATCCATGTCTCAGGAGGAAGAGAACAGACAGAACCTCCCAGTGGCTCTGTGCCTAAAGGATTCTCATTGTTCAGGGAAATACAAACTCAGAACATTCTACTGCATCTTATTTTCAGCATGTGTTTTGAATGGATTTTATTATTTAAAATATATATTTTTTCTGGGTGTATCCTTACACTTTAACTAGTTTTATGGTTTCATTATGTTTGCCTTTGCCAGCCTTCCTAGAGATATTATCCCATTTCCTTGAGTATCCCAATGTCTTCTAAAAATATACCACGTAATTATCACTTCAGCATTGATATTTTATAAGCACTGAAAATGAAACAAGATAGGAGGTAATGTGTCCAATGTCCCTTTGAACATCACTGGTGCAATAAGGAATAAAATCCTGAATTTGGATTGTCACTGGACCACTTGATGCTTGAGAATTAGATGACAGTCAAGGTATATAAAGGCTGGAAATGTTCTTGATCATTATTCGGACACGGTCAAGAGAAGGCACTTCTGGTGTGAGGGGAACCTGTTGTTCCTTACCCAGATTCTTCCTGCCTTTGTGACGGAACGACTTAGAAAGAGATCCTGCTTTGTCAAGAAAATATTTAACTGTATTAAGATGGGAAAAGACATACTGAGTGTTTCTTGATTGGACAGAAAGTCAAGTCAGTTTCTCATAAGAGATGTGCGTCCAGTCCCTGGGTTGGGAAGATCCCCTGGAGGAGGGCATGGCAACCAACCCTGGTATTCTCGCCTGAAGAGTCCCATGGACAGAGGAGGCTGGCAGGCAACAGTTCATAGAGTCACAAAGAGTCAGACACAGTTGAAGCAACTTAGCACACATACACATGAGAAACATGAAATCTTCTCTTTATAGCCCTTCTCTTAACTTCCTGTCATGAATATCTATTGCTTTTGTAGTACAAAAAAATTAAAGTTACTAAACAGAAAGGAGAAGCAGGGAAATAAATTTCTTGGTGGCCTAAAGCATGATTTTTGAAAACACAAAGAGGAAAATCTAAGGCTTTTACATGTAAAACTCCACTAGAAATGTGATGTGTACAAGATAATCATGGTCATGGTTCATGGCATTTACCACTCAAAAATAAGCGTAAATCTGCAAATGGTGCTATGATCACTCCATGGTTTAATACCAGTCCATATATATTGTGAGTTGAGTTGCCATTTACACTTGGTAACTTCCAATATTAAAAGATTCTTAAACAAAAATAATGGTTTGTCATTTTGTTTCTGCAGGCCTGGTGTGTTTTATACATAACCCTCCATGTTTGGGGCAGCAAGCACAGAAACTGTCACTTAAACTGGAGGCAATGCCAGGAATCTGCTTCACAACTTGTGAGTCAGCTCCCCCACCCATCTCTGTGTTCACGACTCCGAGCAGCGAAGTCTGCACTTACTCTAATTAATTCCCCTTTGTTTCTTTTGTTTTTTTTTTAATTTAAATAAACACTCTCGTGTTTTCTCACACCACTTGCAGTAGATAATTTTCAGTAGAGAACCTTACCTTTCTGTTTGTCTTGTGGACTGTACGTGGCAAATGGATGCAATGTACCATTATCATTTCTTCTGGAGGTGGTTACAGCATTTTGACAGTTCTCAAAGCAGGGCTTAGAAAACGCCCCGCACTCTGCAGGCTCCTAAGGAATGACAACAAGAACTACATTCACTTTTGTAACTTGTCCCAACTTTGTCGATGGAAAGAATGATCAACTCTCAAATAATTTTTCAAGATTCTCTGGCATGGAAATCCTGGACAGTGGAAAATCACAATGTTCCTATCAGTTAAAACATCTTTGAATAGGAAATAAAAACTACTGACATTGTGGTGTTAAGGCTTAGGAGTGCTGATAGCCAGTACAGAAGAGGATTAACTTTATGATTCTTTCCCGCCACTTACAACTGTCTTCTTTCACATTTTCTTCCATCTGGGAGTGCAGCTTGTGGTAATGTCAACATAAGAATACAGTTCATGCCAAGGGTGTTTCTCTGCCAACCAGATGGTTCCCCTCTCTCTCTCTCTCCCCTGCTTGGCGACTAAGTGCATATGCTTTAGGACAAGTCAGAACCCAGACAGGCTTACCACTGAACAGCCACGGGAGAGACCCACTGCAGACACTAGGCTTTTGGGCCAGGAACTATAACAAACTTCGACAATGCCAGACAGTGGTTCTCCTGAGAGTTTTCTCTTTTACCATATTTCCCCCTTCTATTTTGACAGTCTGTAAACAAATTCAGTTTCCTTAAAACTGCGATCTTCATAATACCGCCCCCATATGGCATGTGCCCCAGGCGCCCCTGAAGCATTAGCAGGGGCTGACTGCAGGGAGTTCTAACTGCTATTCAAGAGGGACAAGGCACAGAGAACCGGGTTTTACTCAGGTTCAGATAACATGTCGTCCTAATAGATTCAAAAAAGCAAGCAGAAAGCCATCTCAGGACCATTCCCTTGACCATTGGTGAGAGGAACATGCCCCAGACAGAAATATAAAATTGATCTCCAAAGCTCTTTCCTTCTGAAAAAGAGCATTTGACCCAAACAATGCATTTGATTTACACTCCTCTCTTTTAGTTACAATAACTCGGTATCCTGCTGGTTAAACAAAATATTCACAGCATTCAATGCATACATTCTTCATAACCAAGATATTTTCAGCTGTTGCTTTTTTGTCAAGGTTCAGAACACTTTTCCCACACCCCAGGGGTGCCCTTTGCCCCTGTACCACTAGTCAACCAAACCTGGTGCAAACTACTCCTAAATTTAAGCTAGAGCCCTGGCAGGTAGGTGAGGTAGGACCTACCTTATATCGTCAAGGGCTTTAACAACAAGAACAACAACAACAGTTTTTGCTGCTTTCCTGGCTCTTTGATAAATGACACAATCAATATCCCAACAACTGATCAGTAACCAGTCTAACTAAAGTATTCAGCCTGTAAAATAGAGCTGTCGAGGAGCATTCCATTAGTGTCCCAGCCAATAAAAAATATAATGGAGTTTTAAACATATTCTGCTTCTACCAAGTTGAGCTTACAACTCAGGGGAGGGAAATGTTTGGGGGAAGGAAAAAGAAAAAACAGGTCATAACCCATTTTTTAATACCAAGTCTCTAGGCTCAAATAGAATTACAATTGAACCTCAAGCTCATCCTTTGAAAAACATGTTTCTGTTTAAAATGATTTTGATTCAATCAAGGGCTCATTATGTATTCTTCACGAGGTTCTCATCAAAACTGTTTATGTATCTTGTACATCTGGGTAATGTGGGAAAATACCCCAAAGACTATATATTTTGACTTTTCTTAAGTAGCATCTTCTTTTTTTTTTTTAAATATCAATATCATGTTCAAGTAACCATTTTGGTGTTCTTTCCAAACCTAACTAATTGAATATATGAGCAGTGCAGGGGCCTTTTTCTAGGTTAGTGATTCTTTTTTATCATACCTGAGGGTGGTTGCTGCTCCAGAGGACAATCTTCCAAACACATGAGCAGACAACATATGCTTTGACACAGTAAAACAGATTTGGGAGATCAAATAGCTACAGCTTTTTTTTTTTTTTTTTTAATTTAATAAAGATTAGCTGTACATTAGGCGGCTGTCGTTATATGAAAAAAAAATAATACTCTTTAATCTTCATGGATACTGCAGAGATTCTCACTAGCTGAGAGAGCCAAGTGCCTGCTCATCCCCCATGGAAAGCATATAAATATTAGGGAAACCAAAAATGAATCTTGTTTAAATGTCCTCATAAAAATTGCTTTTTGTCCCTTTTCTTTTTCCTAATCGATTTCCTAGTGAACCATATCAACAGGACACTCCTGAAGTTGGGCAACAAACTGAAGGCTTAGTACTTGCTTCTGATGGAATAATTGTCAGCCCAGCCCAGAGCATGAGAATTAAAATGAAAATACCTGTGGTAAAGGAGAACGCAAATAATAAAGTGTCTTAACTTGACAAGTCAAAACAATGAGCATTTATCCACTAGGCATTCATATACTGGAGAGAAAGACAGGAAACTAGGGAAGATGAAAAGTGGGGAGGGAACTCTTTTAGCAGTGTTCATTTCTCCTTTTCTTTTTTTCATTTGCTATCTTTTACTTCTGCACAGATATGGAAATCTTGAGCAGTGAGCAGTGCATTTCTGACTTTTCTATTAGTTGAGAAATCTTTGCTCCAAGACATCTTAAGAGAGATTTAAAACACAGATGCATGGAATGGGTGACTCAGGGGCCCACAGACTATACTTCGTACCTGCCTCCAACAACTGGGTTCCGTGGAGGTCTAGGGCTCCAGAGTAAGAATGAAATTCAACTAAAAAGGAGCTGATCCTCTCATAGTAGGAAGCAAGAGATAAGGGTTTTATGACTGTGTACATAAGTAAAATCCATTAAATATTCATGGAAACCTCTATGTCACTTAAGCAGACACAAATGTTGAAAATGAGTTGGCTCATTATATATAGTCTTCAGTAATTGCCAATTTACATTTATTTAACATTTACAAGGTTATGTATAGAAGAGTAAAAAGGTACAGTTCCTCCTTTCCAATAGCTGATAATGTAACATAGTAAGATACAGCCTCGAGAAGGAAATGACAACCCACTCCAGTATTCTGGCCTGGAAAATCCCATGGACAGAGGAGCCTGAAGGGGTTACAGTCCATGGGGTCACAAAGAGCTGGACAAGACTGAGTGACTAACATAAAGATACAGTAAGTTTACTTCAGCTTATCCTCTCAGATGAAGTAGGCCTTATAAGAAACTTTTATTCATTTATTACACAATGTATAATAACTGTCTACTGAAAGTGAAAGTGTTAGTCGTTCATTCGCGTCCGACTCTTTGTGACTCCATGGACTGCAGCCTGGCAGGCTCCTCGGTCCATGGAATTCTCCGGGGAAGAAAACTGGAGTGGGTTGCCATTTCCTTCTCAAGGGGATCTTCCTGACCCAGGGATTGAACTTGGGTTTCCTGCATTGCAGGCAGATTTTTTACCATCTGGGGCACCAGGGAAGCCCAACTTTCCACTAGGTGCTGGTAAATGAAGATATACGAAAGGATAAGGCAGACAACTGTATTGCTATCTACTGAGCATTCAACTATGTATGTCTTTACATAGCTAGGAAGTGACCAACATGGGGTTTTTAACTCAATTTAAAACTCTAGAGCCCAAACTTTTAACCATTATGAGTCCCAACTACCTTCTATTCTTAACCTGAAAATCTTTTACAATTTTTAAGTTGAATTTATTATTAAAACTAACAGTGTTTTAATAGGATTCTATTTTAACTTCTTGTATTATTATATCACACAAACATTATTTGTCCTTATAGAATATATATGTGATTTTCTGATGTTTTTCTCAACTCTCAACTATTATCAGCTTGTTTCTTATCTTTTCTTAAAATAATCTGTAAGAGAATTTAATAACTATTGCCTATACATTAGCAAAAATAATGTTTTAGGAATATTTTATGATAAATATAATTGATAGATCATTGTAAAATATAATCATTATGTAAATATAATTATATGTAAGTGAAATACTTAGCAATATCAGCATTCAATAATATTTTGTTTATACTTCATGTATACATAAAAATATTTTACATTAAAAAACTCCATAAAGAAATAATAATAATAGATTTCAAAAATATTTAATTAAAGTGTATTTAATAATATGAAGCAAGATGTTTGTTTAATAGATCAAATTTTGAATTAGTTAAGTTGCAGATCTGTATTTGTTGTTGTTTAGTTGCTAAGCTGTACCTGACTATTTTGAGACCCCCATGGACTGTAGTCCACCAGGCTTCCCTGTCCATGGAATTTTCCTGGCAAGAATACTGGAGTGGGTTGCCATGTTCTTCTCCATGGGATCTTCCCAACCCAGGGACTGAACCCATGGCTCCTGCATTGGCAGGCAGATTCTTACCACTGGGCCACAAGGGAAGCCCCGGATTTGTATTACCCAAGCACAAATTGTAAGGAAGAATATAGAGAGCTAATTGCATTATAATAATCTTCAGAGTAAGCATTATAGACATCTTATTAGGAACTTAATAAGGAATGGACAATGCTAGCATATCATCCAGAAAGCATGTAAGCATGTTATATGTGTTCATGTTCCTAATATGAATAAAGTATAATTCATAAAGTCCAGAGCTCTAGGAAGTTCTGGGGAAAAACTAGAAATTATGGACCTGTTACACTGGGTAAATGACTTAATTTATATGCACATTTTTATACCTTCTAGTTATACCTAAAATATATAACCACCTATTTGCCACATAATCCCATCAGAGCACCTCTAGGCGCATATTTTTCTAATTTCAGAAACCAGTATGAGCCTAGCTACCACCCTAGTGATGGAAGTGTGAATTTTCTGGTGGCCATTTGGGCAGTTTTTACAGGGAAATAACAATTGCATCACCTCCATTGGTCTCTCTGGCCTCCTCAGAATCACCAACTGGATCATCCCTCGGATGTTTCCTTCCATGGACATGGATCGTCTAAGTGTTTCCATAGCTTCGTGGTTGGACTTTCCCAGAAGAGATTCCCCATTAACCGCAATCAGCTGGTCATTCATCCGCAGACGGCCATCCTAGGGTGGAGGTAAGAAAAACAGTATTAAGCAGAGAAAAGCATGGTGATGACATGTGACTGTCAGGCAAAAGTTCAAGTTTAAAATAAAGAAAAAAATTCAGCTATTAGGGATGATTTATTTTCCACAGCAGAAAAAGGTTCTGGATTTTATCAAATATTCACAAATATTAGTAATAATGAATTGTGTGAAAGTGACTTTTAGAAATCTTAGAGTCCAGAGCTAGAATAACTTAGACATTTGTATAATATCTCTTACCTAAACCTTTGGCAAGTGTGCTAGGCTAACCTGATTCTGCCATTTGCTCTGGAAGCCACCATATTGCTTGCATTTTCAGGCACAGAGAGACACCACGCTTAAATGTTGCGTGCTGGACAACAGTAATGGATCTCATAGCTATCTCTATTGAATAGTGCTGTGAAAAAAAACTCTCATGTTATTTTCTCTAACACAACAAAAAGTTGCTAGTCTGCAAAAGAATGCAGAGGTGTGTAATGCAGGTCCAATCTGCTACATGTCTTCTGGAGGCAAGTCTTGACAAAGGGGACTGTCAAGCCTTTTGTTGAGGAGTCTCTGACTGATAAGCACTTTCACCCAGTACCTTCAGGAAGAAGCACCACATACCACAGAGAACTGGGAACTTTGGCATGTGGAGTGGCCCAGATTTTAGTCTAAATCACCTCTAGGCAGTAGTCATCTTCAGCTAGAAATATCCCTGGAGTCGATGGAGGTAGCTGAACAAACTGGGACACCATCTCTACCTACAAAAGAACTTCTGGGGATCACAGTACACCCCTCTCCCCCAACAGACAGTCTGGGAGAAAATATGCTTAAATACTGACAGTCTGATTAAGGACATGGGTTATACCTGTTTCTAGGGTAGAATGTTCTTGCTGTGAGGCACAGATGCAATTTTAGGAATGTCATGATGCTGAGGCTGCTGCTGCTAATACATTTAGCAGAAATAACAGTAGGTGAGCATGGTAGTTCTTCCATGAATTATCTATAGTTCTTATAGAACTCAAGAAGCTAGACAGATTAATGCTTTTACTCACATTTTACAAATAAGGAAACTGAGGCAGGAAAATGATGTCAGGTGTCCCAGCCACAAAAGAGAGTCAGAGATAAACTGACCTAAGTTCCGTTTTCATGAACCTTGGTTCTTCTCAGTTTCTGTACTAGGGCTTCCTTGGCTATTCATCTCTAGACTATAGTTGTCCACACTAAAACAGGTGGAGGGGAGTATTCAAGTTTTTGCAGTTAGAAGTATCTGGGATCCATGTTCAAAGGAACAGAATGAAATGTAAAATGAAAAAAGAACTTTCCTAAGAAATGAGAAAACCAGACATATAATGAACAATAGGCAGCCATACAGATTTGGGAGAGAAATCCTGTGGACAAGCTGATGAACTTTGACTAATGCAGCAGCAGATGGTCAGAGGAAGTTCCTCTGCTGACAGCTGGGGAAAGGGGGAGAGTGAGGAGAGCTGTTCTGGGGCCCGGATGCCCTCGGGGGGACGCGCTGCCCACGCCTCCTGCTGCAGAGGGTGTCAGCCCGTGGTCGGTGCAGGCCACGCCCTCTCGATTCCGAAAGGGGTAAAATCGAGCTGTGAAACTTGACTGCCCTGCCTCAACAGAGCCTGATGTCTTCTGCCTTCCTCCCGTTTTCCCACTCCACTTAATCTTTCCCATAATTTGGAGCAAATCTGGAAATGAGATTTACAGGAAAGGCCAAACACAAAGGAAATCGCTTCATTTCTGTTATCTAATGGTGAGAGAGGCAAGCAAAGGATAAGATTAAGGCTACATGAAATGGGGTCAAGCGGAAGCCACTTTAATGGCTGTGTACAAGTGAAGTGAGACCTTTCCTCTAGGAATTACGCTCTTCTATTGTGGCATTTAATGGAAGCAGGACTCCTGGGCTGGACCTTTCACAGGCAGTTGGGAGGGTCACCAAAAATGTTTTGGGGCGGACTGGAAACAGATGTGTGGTTTTTAAAGATGGGGAGGAAGCACAAAAGTTGCATCAGGATCCTATCCCTGTGAACAGGAAATGAGGTCAAGTGCTGGACCTGTAGATGCTTAGTCTTGGCAGGACACCTCATCCTCTATGACAGGAAGAAGAAAGATAAAGATTGAAACTTAATGGGTACTTGTAGAATTGAGGGAATGAAATCTGAGTGAGCGCCACCTGGTAACCTCCTGTGAACCTTCTCTGTGGAGTAGGAGGCAAGGTCTGAGTGAAGAGGTAAATAAGAGATAAGGAGATGGAAAAACATGTTTTTTTTTGTAGGATAATCTCTTACCAACAAGTATTAAGTACAGACTTTTATTTTCAGCTACATTCTGAGTCTCAAGCATACATAACTACACTAAAGAATGTGTTTGCTGTATCCAAGCCCAAACAATAAGGCAGGTCAGGTCACCCCATGGCACCTCTTTTTTTTTTTTTTTTTTTAAGACTTTCACATTCATCCCAAGCATCACTGCAGAGCTTCGGGTACGATAAAAATCCACATACTCTCCTTTTAAGGCTTAGCTGGCTTGTTGCTATTGGTTTTTGCTTTCCCTTTATAAGATAAATGATGGGTAATTTCATTAATGGTGGTGCCAGTAAGCACCACATTGTCCTAACATTGAGAAGATAATCTTAGAATTAAGAACAGGAAGGGTCCTTAGAGATTATCTTGTCCAGCTGCTTCCGTTTATCGATAAATAATGTGATGCACACAGAGAATAAGAAACCATTTACTGAATTCCTCTTCTAAAGAGAAGGTACTTCCACACAGATTCGAACTTGCTCAGCTAGTTAAGGTCAGAGCTGGATTAAATAGTCCAAGTCCTGACTTCTCAGCACTCCCTATTCACTACCCATTCTGTGTTCTAATAGATGACAATGACTAGTCCCTCAAGGGATCATGCTTCAAGAAAAAAGACTTTCAAATCCAGAGAGAACAATATGACACCAGATGTCTCCTGGAAGAGAACCTTATATGAAAGCCAGAGTCAGACTATAGAAGATGTGGAGACAGGAGGGGTGGGGGACTGTTTACCTATTTAGCTATACACACATACACACACACTCACACATGTGTGTGTGTGTATCCATTTCTAGCCTTCATTTAAAATGAAGTCAATTTAGTTAAGAGCTCATTACTCAAACTCAGCAAAGATCACAATTGTGTATGTCTGTTCTGCTTTGTGGGACTTCCCTGGTGGCTTGGTGGTAAAGAATCTGCCTGCCAATGCAGAAGACGTGGGTTCAGTTCCTGAGTTGGGAAAATCTCCTGGAGAAGGAACTGACAATCCACTCCAGTATTCTTGCCTGGGAAATCCCATGGACAGAGAAGCCTGGGAAGCAAAAGTCTATGGGGTCATGAAAGAGTTAGGCACCACTTAGAGACTAAACAACAACAATGACAATTCCACTTTGCAATGGTTTTTTACCAAAAAAGGTAGTTTTTTATGGTTTTATTTTTTTCTTTCAGTATTATGTTTAAGTATTACTTCAGCATGAGAATAGTGACTCTCCTCAAGTGATTTTACATGAGTGATTTCAACTATCCAGGTATGTTACCCAGTAATTCTAGGATATTTATTTTATACTAATCTGGATCATTCTTTCATTTGTTGAAGGAAAAACTAATGCCCTTTCTGCTATGGACTGAATGTGTTTTCCTCAAATTCATATGTTGAAATCCTAACCCCCAACATGAAGATATTAGGGGGCATTTGGAAGGTAATTAACGCCCTTATAAAAGAGTCCTGAGACAGATGTCTTGTCCTCTCTGCCATATAGGGTTACAGCAAGAAAAAGACAGCTGACTATTAAGCACCTCTCACCAGATGGATTCTGTAGCACCTTGATCTTGAACTTCAGAAACTGTGAGGGATAAACTGCTGCCATTTAAAAGCTACCCAATTTATGGAATTTTCTTTTAGCAGCCTGAACAAAGACACTTTTCTCTCTACTTTATGACCATCAGACCCCTAACCAAAAGACCACAACTACATCCCTTACTTTTTGCAACCCCTGTAATCAACTCTTATCTATCCTTAAGCTAGGAGGAAGTAAAGGAAGTTCCCAAAGAGGAAGAAAAATAAGAAAAAGAGGAAAGAGAACAGAATAAAAAGAGACAAAAACTTCCTCTGGGCACATTAGGACAAATGAAACCTGGTATAAGATTTAGGTCTTCTCAATGTCCTGGGGTGATTTCAAGTCTCATCAGCCCTAACTGGGTTCTATTGCAGGGGGAGGGAGACTGGACTGGGAGACAAGATGTTTGAGTGTTATATCCCTTTTCTGTGCTACATTGTGCTAAATCGCTTCAGTCATGTCCGACTCATAGCAACCCTATCAACTGTAGCCTACAGGCTCCTCTGTCCATGGGATGCTCCAGGCAAGAGTACTAGAGTGGATTTGCCATTTCCTACTCCAGGGGATCTCCCTGACACGGTTTTGAACCTGTGCCTCTTATGTCTCCTGTATTAGGACACAGGGTCTTTACCACTAGCGCCACCTAGGAAGTCCATATCTCTCTTTATTGAACACCTAATACAGGGCAGTCCTTGTGCAAATATTTTGCATATGTTCTCATTTCTCAAACGAACCTGTGATATAAGCACCACACTCCACTTAGAGATATAATAATGGAGGCTCAGGGAAGTTAAGTGGCTGTTAAAGAATACTGTCACTGCCAGGCCTACCTGAGTCAGATACGTTTCCATTGTGCTATGTTGCTCCTAGAGATGATTAAAGGTACTACAGTTATTCAGAAAGCCTGATAGCTTCCCTGGTGGCTCAGAGGGTAAAGCATCTGCCTGCAATGTGGGAAACCCAGGTTCTAATCCCTGGGTCGGGAAAATCCCCTGGAGGAGGAAATGGCAACCCACTCCAGTACGCTTGCATGGAAAATCCCATGGACGGAGAAGCCTGGTGCAGGCTACAGTCTATGAGTTGCAAAGAGTCGGACACAACTGAGCAACTTCACTTTCACTACAGTGATTAATGAATATAATTATTTAATGAGTTCCTCCTTTGTGCAGTTCTTTTGTTAAACCCTTTGTCTATATGCACTAGACAATTTAATACTTATAACTACCCTGTACACTGGGGACTATAGGTCCCCTTTTAGAAAAGAAGAAACCAAGGATCAGGCCAGTTAAGTGCATTGTTACAAGTCACATGTCCAAAAGCAAATTTGAACTAGGTCTGGGTTACTCTGAAGTCCATATTTGCAACCACTTTGCTAGTGATTCTTGACCTTTTGGGTTCTTCTTAGACTCCTTTGAGAATCTCATAAAAGCAATGGATTGTCAACTCTTAAAAATAAATATTTACATGATGGTTCCTCCACAGCTGTACATTTGGATCAGACAATTCTTTGTAATAGAGAGCACTCATGTACTTTTTAGGATGTTGCATGTGCCCTCTGAAGCACATCCATGATTTCTGGTGGTCCAGTGGCCTTGCAGTTTAGTCCCTGCTATGCCTCTGCTAGGATTAGCAATGACAGTGCAAGCCTTAATTCACCTCTGGTCGCCAATTTTTTGTAGGTCCCTGTACCTCTAAAGTTCTAACGAACACAGAGGGAAGAGAAGAAAGCCATGGCACAGAACGAGCCTCTGAAAAACATGAGTCAAGCATGAAGGAGTGGGCTGGCTAACCCAGGGGCAGCTGGCTGGGGCCCAAGGCCAATCTACATTAGGCCAGGGCATTGAGAGGATTAATCATGACCAGACATTGACTCCTTCCTCTGCTTGATTCTAATGGGGTCCTTGGTGAAGCCTTGAGGGACATCAACGCTCAGGGCCCAAATCCCAAACCCTGACTTCAGGCTACACAGCAGCATTTCCTTGAACTAGAGTGGGACTCCAGGCAAGATGGCACCTGCCCAAGGAAAAGGACTGTCCTGAACAAATATTTCCCAAGATCCTAAAATCACTCCCTGATAACATCTGCTTACTGTATTTTGGGGAAAAAAATCCAGCCTAGAAAGAGTCTTGTATTCCAGACTGAAATAATTTCATTTCATTTTCAAACAATAACAATGAAAGGAAAAAGAATAAATCAAGATTTTAAAGTATAGTTTTTAAAGTAAAGAAAAGGAATAAAGTTGGTAAGACCAGAAGCATGTGAATTCTTGTCTTGAAGGGCACCTATGTACATTAGTCAATGTTTTACTTCACCTGTCCTAACACAATTTCAACCAATACAAATGGCACCATTCTTCAAAAACAAGAGCTCTATTTTCCAGACGCAATACATTGCACCCTGGTATACACACTGTGGTGATGTGGTCCATACTTTTCCTTTGCTCCAAAAAGCCCTTTGCATTCCTGCTCACAGGTTCAATATCAATCCTTCAAAATAAGGCTCAGCAACTGCCTTCCATTTTCTTCCCTTCAGGCAGAATTGCTCCATCTCAACACCTATGATTACTTTTATATTTGTCTACAATTTGTCTTTGTTGTTCAGTTCCTCAGTTGTGTCCAACTCTTTGTGATTCCATGGACTGCAGCATGCCAGTTTTCCCTGTCCTTCACCATTTCCCAAAGTTGCTCAAATTCATGTCCATTGAATTGGTGATGCCATCAAACCATCTCATCCTCTGTCACCCCCTTTTCCTCCTGACTTCAATCTTTCCCAGCATCAGGGTCTTTTCCAATGAGTTGGCTCTGAGTTGCATCAGGTGGCCAAAGTATTGAAGCTTCAGCTTCAGCATCAGTCCTTCCAATGAATATTCAGGGTTGATTTCTTTTAGGACTGACTGGTTTGATCTCCTAACAGTCCAAGGAACTCTTAAGAGTCTTCTCCATGTTTGAATGCATCAATTCTTCAGTACTCAGCCTTCTTTTTGGTCCAACTCTCACATCCATACATGACTACAGGACAAACCATAGTTTTGACTATATGGACCTTTGTCGGTTAAGTAATGTCTCTGCTTTTTAGTATGCTGTCTAGGTTTGTCATAGCTTTTCTTGCAAGGAGCCAGTGTATGTTAATTTCATGGCTGCAGTCACCATCTGCAATGATTTTGGAGCCCCCCAAAATAAAGTCTCTTACTGTTTCCATTGTTCCCCCATCTATTTGCCATGAAGTAATGGGACCAGATGCCATGATCTTCATATTTTGAATGTTGAGTTTTAAGCCATCTTTTTCACTCTCCTCTTTCACCTTCATCAAGAGGCTCTTTAGTTCCTCTAAGCTTTCTGCCATAGGGTGGTGTCATCTGCATATCTGAAGTTATTGATATTTCTCCCAGAAATCTTGATTCCAGCTTGTGATTCATCCAGCCTTGCATTTCATATGATGTACTCTGCATATAAGTTAAATAAGCAGTTTGACAATATACAGCCTTGAACTACTACTTTCCTGATTTTGAACCAGTCTGTTGTTCCATGCCCGGTTCTAACTGTTGCTTCTTGACATGCATACAGGTTTCTCAGGAGGCAGGTAAGGTGATCTGGTATTCCCATCTCTTGAAGCATTTTACACAGTTTGTGGTGATCCACACAGTCAAAAGCTTTGGCGTAGGCAATGAAGCAGAAGTAGATGTTGTTCTGGACTCCTCTTGCTTTTTCTATGATCTAATGGATATTGGCAATTTGATCTCTGGCTTTTCCGCCTTTGCTAAATGCAGCTTGTACATCTGGAAGTTCTTTGTTCAAGAACTATTGAAGCCTGCCTTGGAAGATTTTGAGCATTACTTTGCTAGCATGTGAAATGAGTGTAATTGTGCGGTAGTTTGAACATTCTTTGACAGAAGGTCTATCATAGTCCTTACCGTATTTGAGTTGCTTATGCATTTATTATGATACCAGCTTCCTGTACTATGGAATGAGTCTTTTTGTTTTCTATATCCATCCTATCACATATTGTATAACTTACAGTAGCTGTAGATGTTATAGAAATCCTTGCTAAGTGGAATCACTAGAAACATCTTTCATTCAGGTGCTTTGACCTGGTTTCATCTCCAATGGACAAATTCAATAATACAAACTGTAATTATGAGCAATCCTGAGCTCAGGCTGGTTTGGATATACTGGCACATGCTCAGAGAAATTTTATAATTCTAAAAGTGAAGCTTGATTACTGTCTGTGTACTGGCTCAGTATCCTCTTATTTAGCTATTGCAAAATTTTAAGTTTATCTAATTCAGTTATTATCTTAAGAGCCTCACTCCATTTTATGTAGCAAATGAGTGAAGTTCCAGCAATGTACCATTTATTCAGCATCTGTGGCATGTGAGACTTTTCTTTTTTTAATTAAAGATAACTGAAGAGTATTTTTAGAGCCTCAGAATATATCTAATCTAAACCATTTTGATATAATGTATTATAATTCTTTCCTTTTAAAGACCTACTGGAAACATATGGGATATAAATAAACACTGCAATTTACAGCCTTCCCTGTAGCATGAGTGGATTTTACAGTTTCCTTAGCAAGAAGCTTCAGAAGCCCTGACTGAAGAGTCATCACTAGTATTCCTTGGTCTACTTTGCAGCAACAGCCCTCTGTGCTTGTTTTACATTTTTTCTGTTTCTTGTCCTTTCAGCTTCTTCTCTATCCCTTCCCATCTCCTTCCTGATTTTCTGTTTTCAGTTTAGTTTGGCCTAGAAAATTGGATAATAGAAGCTTATTAAGGTGCATGTGTTGTATGAATCAAGAAGATTCTGCATGAATGCTTAACTAGATTAGAATCTCAGAGGCCTTTTCAACTTAACGAAAGGACCTTATTTATTCACTTGAAGAAGAAGAAGAAGAAGAAGAAGAAGAAGAAAGCTCTATTCTTGCTTGTGCTAAGATTACTAAAAATCTGGCTTCTTAAAAAAATGGACCCAGAACGAAATGCTTAGACCAAAACTGACCACATTATGAACTCAGTACCTCTTATAAATACCCACAATATAGGTGAATATAGGTTTTCAGGTAAAATATACTATTTTTAGAGTCAAAGTAACATGATCATGTTATGCCAACTTTTGTAGATAATAATTTCATTTTTGATTAGGTCTACAAACATATATTTTTAAGCCTCTGAAGAAAATAATGGAGTTCAAAGTACAGATCAAAAAGACCTAGAGTTCTAAAAGTTTATCCAGCATGATACAAATGTATTTGCATTTCCATAAATAAAATAAATATCTGAAAATGAGAAAACTTAGCAAGAAAAACAATGATTGATACTGATATTATGAAAATTTTAAAGTAATGCTATATCTCTATAAAATTAGTTAACTGCTGCAGAAAACCCATAAATGATAAGGCTGAGTATATTAATTAACACACATTAACATTTTGGGTTTTTTTCCCTAAAAAAGGAAATTTATTTAAAATATATGACATAACATAGTTGATAATTCTTTTTTCTTGTTTAAATTACTTGTTTTATTTTTTAAAGCAGAGTTCTTATAGTGATGGTGAACTTTTCCAGGCAGAGTTCCTACTTTTAGTTGTTCATAGAATATCACATTTTTGCAGTGAGTATGAAATATTAGAGTTTGGCTTCTAACAGTTGAGGATTTGCAATGAAGCTGTTTATACCCAGATTGTATGGTGTTTTTGGTAAGAGGTAAAAGCCTGGAAGACATGACTATAGGTAATGATCTTAACAGTTCTCTTCCAGTAGAAAACACTATCAATTTTAAGAAAAATGGATAGCTGAAGAAATCATTTAACATTCGTGTTCCTTAAAATGCTGTCCCTTTTATCTTCCTTTGAATTCATTAATTATAGATCCACCACATGATTTATAGATAGAAGCAGAAATGGAGGTGGAAATTACTCCTGCTAGGAACTCCTACCGGACTCCTTTTAAGTAGGTTAGATGCTATTCAACCAAAATTCCCCATTACAAAGAGACATGGATATTCAGGATCAAATGCTGTATCCCCATAAATTCTAGAACTGTGCATATTATCTCCCCAAATTCATAATTAAGTCATTTTAAAATAGAGGGATTGCTTGTATTAGTTAAGTTTTTTAACCTATTATGAAATGGTATAGATCTTGCAATTCTGCATCAGCAACCTCTGCAGAGGTTGTATTCCAGATTTCCTAACCACACAATAATCAAATTACTTAAATTATGTCTATTTCATATTCTGAGTGCATGCATTTGCAATTAGCTATGTCAGGCATTTTTCTTTCATTTAATTTCATCATCATCAAGTAGTATTTATTAAGCACAAACCTGGCTAATTAATTTTCTAGAGAATAACAGGTATTCTTAAATTTGTTCTCTTTAAGAGCCCTTAAATAATCTACCTGATATATGACATTTTTCCCTTAGCAAAAGCTGCCTTTATTTTAATTTTAATATTTAAATTTTAATTTTTGCATTATTGTTTCAAAGTTTCAATAGAACACATTACACTTCCAAAGTGAGTATATTCAAATAAAAAGAAATCTTTCATAATTAGTATTGATAGAACAGACTGTATGGAATTTTTATTCTTCCTAATAAAGGATTTTAATATGCTACATGAATTTTTAAAAATATCACCATTCTAGTTATATATTTTCTAAAAGTAATTCATTTTTAAGATAGAAAAAGAAGAAAACTAAGCAGATTTAGTATAGCCTAACTTAATAGACTTAAAAATGCATTTTCTCTAAAAAAATTCAGTTAACAGAGTATATCAAAAGCAAAAGAAAAGAAAACTCATCTCTGAATTCAAAATGTTTAGCAAATGAGGATGAATGTATGTGAGGTCTTCAAACTGATTATCCAAATTTATGTGTGTTTCTTTGGAAAAAGGAAAAGCTCATTTTTATGTAGATTTTGGGAGAGTCTTTTTCTCAAGTTATTAATTTTTCTAACTGTACAAAGATAATATTTTGTTTCATTTACCAGTGATAACAACACCATATTCAAATTCCAGTCACAAGAATGAAATTTTAGAAAAGCATCCTCATGAGATCCTAATTACATTCCACTTATAGTTCTCAGTTCATGAGATGTATGTATACTATATATGTATGTATGTATGTATGTATGTATAAATGAATGTTTATATAAAACATACAACATGCAAAGTTGTATCTAGTATAAATTTGGCTCTGGAAGCAATTATACTACATTTCAGGGCCAAACGCCCAGGAAGAATGACAGAAACCAAAATTGAATTTTGAACATTTAAGGCATATTACTGGTGGCTCCGATGGTAAAAAATCTGCCTGCAATGCAGGTGACCTGGCTTTCATCCCTGGGTTCGGGAAGATCCCTTGGAGAAGGAAATGGCTACCCACTTCAGTATTCTTGCCTTGAAAATTCCATGGATAGAGGAACTTGGTGGGCTATAGTCCATGGGGTCACAAAAGAGTCAGACACAAGTGAGTGCCTAACATTTTCACTTTCACACTTTCACTGTTTGAGCAGTTCAGTAGCAACACTCCAAGCTGTATTTGGCTGTTACGGTCAATGGTCACTCTGGTTATACACTGAAAAGTAAAGCTCAAAAGGATGCTTCCGAGGGGTCTACAAGTGACTCCACAGACTACATCTCTCTTAGAAACGACATAAATGAGAGATGGAATGATAGAAAGCAACAGTCAGGGAGGTAAGGGGGTAAAAAGAAAGAGGCTCTTGTATATGTATGGCTGAGCCCCTTTGCAGGTCACCTGAAACTGTCACAACACTGTTAACCGGCTATTGTGCTGCGTACTAAGTCACTTCAGTCGTGTTCGACTCTGCAACCCCATGGACTGTAGCCCACCAGGCTCCTCTGTCCTTGGGATTCTCTAGGCAAGAATACTGGAGTGGGTTGCCATGCCCTTCTCCAGGGGATCTTCCCCAGTCAGGGATTGAACCTGCATCTCTTATGCTCCTGCATTAGCAGGTGGGTTGTTTACAACTAGCACCACCTAGGATAAAACAAAATAAAACGTTAAGGAAAAAAAAAAGAAGGCCCTTAATTATAGTCAGTTATCCAGGGGTTTTACATCTGGTTAGAACTAGAAGGCCTGGCGTGCTGCGATTCATGGGGTCACAAAGAGTCAGACACGACTGAGCGACTGAACTGAACTGAGAACTAGCCTATCTTTGTTTACACCAATGGAATTCCCCAGGAGAATCCAGCATAGAGAAGCCACAGGAAGAATGTGGTCATACTTTTCAAAGTAGTTTCATTTTGAAAAATCTACCTTCCCTAAAGGGGAAAACACCTTGAGAACCAATTAGTGGTAGGAAGGGCCAGGAGAAAAAGAGTGTGCTCTGGTGGAAAGAGTATTTTGTTGATTTCACGTAAAAAACCTTGGGCCAGATGCTAAAGTGGATGTTCCCCATGCTTATCTCCTCTCTGCCCCAGGGAGAGAGCGGTCTGATACACATGTATTTTCTGAACAGAGATGGGAACAAAGTCTCCAAACAATTTTTCTAAGACCTAATCCTGAATCACAGAACAGGTGGCAATTTTCTGAGGAGCAACAGTGGATTATTGGAATAGCAGAAGGAGAACAGAAAAACAGTTTCCTCTTTCCTGGTTAATCAGATTTCTTGTGAGCAAAGCTTTAGGCCTCCACCCTCTGCAGGGCAGAAAGTAAACAAGACAAATGGATACTAAACATTCACAATAAGGCTAAATTCATGATGGATGCCTCTTACTATTTAAGATCAGCTATAAATATGCTGTCCAGTAGTTTTTAATGGTGTGATTGTCTGACTCAGCAGACCAGTGTCAGGAAAGAAATTTACATAAATGGAAAGTGAAATCTTCCTGCAAGAAACAGGCCTGTTAGAAATTGCTTAGGTAAGGAGATGCTCACTTACGCAAACATGGATATACATATTAAACCTGCTCTCCAATATCTGCTTGAGCTGAAGTTATTGCCCATAAAAAAGCTAAGATGTTTGCTTTTAATTTCCAAAAATTCATTTCAGTTTCAATTTTACTTGGAATAAATTCTGTAAATAGAGCTGTCATGACAAATAAGAATAATGCCAAGCTGGTATCCACAAACATGACCAAGACTCATTCTTAAATATAGCACATGTTTAGATGGCCTGGCTCAGGATGATACACATGATATAAGACAACTCCAGGACAACATACCCTGATCTCTGGAAGTATGATTAGATGAGATCAAAGAGGCTTCATCACAGGACAGCAAAGCACAGACTCTGAAGTCGGACTGCCCAGGTTCACATCTTGGTTTAAGTGATTTCTGGCCTTGTGAACAAAGGAGAGGCACTAACCACTGAAAACTAATTTCTCTTTGACAAGATGGGATGATAATAATGCAGTATGGATGTGAAGAATAAATTTAGAGAATCCACCTAAAATACTTGTTATATTGCCCAATAGATATTAAGCATAAAACAGAATGAATATTAGTTGATAATGTTACTGTAATTATTATGATCATTTTCCTGCTGCTCCATAAAGAAGGCTGACTACTGAAAAACTGATGCTTTCTAACTGTGGTGCTGGACAAGAATCCTTAAAGATTCCCTTGGACAGCAAGGAGATCAAATCAGTCAATATGAAAGGAAATCTACCCTGAATATTCACTGGAAGGACTGATGCTGAAGCTGAAGCCGTAATACTTTGGCCACCTGATGCGAAGAGCTGGCTAAATGGGCAAAGACCCTGATGTTGGGAAAGATTGAGGGCAGAAGGAGAAGGGGGCGACAGAGAATGAGATTGTTGGATGGCATCTCCAACTCAATGGACATGAGTTTGAGCAAACGCTGGGAGATGGTGAAGGACAGGGAAGCCTGGTGTGTTACAATCTGTGTGGTCATAAAAAGTTGGACGCGACTGAGTAACAGCAACATCTACCCTTCTGCTCCCGGTTCTGCATTTCTGAGCCTGACGGAGAGAGTCATAGACTGGATGAATGGCCCCAATTCCTCACCGACTTCTCTAGACCCACGCCTTTGTCATAGGCTCACCGTGGGTGGACTGTATTTTTCTACCCCTTGGACTGACCCTGGATTCAGTCATATGACTTGTTTTAGCCACCAATATGTGTGAGAAGTGACAGTAGGCCAGCTTGGAAACCAGATGTCAGGAGGCTTCGTGGATCTTGGCCATCAGCTAGCCTGGTAGCCCAAGGTGTAGTTATAATATGTGGAGTACACTCAGATCTGTAGATCTACTGTGTGATAGAGACAGGTCAGCCTTAATCAGAGCCCTTTTAGTTACTGTGCAAAGCCATCAGGGAAATAAAGGCTTATAGAGGTATGTTATTGAAATGTTGTCATTACTTCATTGCATTATTATGCAACAGAAGCTAACTGATCCAGGAGTGCATTAAAGGTTGTCTATCCCCAGTGCATTTCTTCTTCTCCAAAGAAAAAGACACTAGCTCAGTGTCTAGGTATGAAGCAAAAGTGAAATGATAAGTTTGAGGAGACAAATGCTTTAATAAAGTCAGGATCCTAGGACCAGGGGGGCTCCTATAAACTCTAATTATGCCTTCCTGGCTTTTGAGTGGGAGAGGGCACACGTGAGTAATACCAAGATGATTTTAAAATGGCTAACATTTATTCAAAGTTTATCATAGGCATGGTGCTAGGCATTATACCCATTGTCTCTTTTTGTACTCACAAGAGCACCAGGGGGCAGGCACTACTAATTTTATTCATTTTATACATGAGGAAACTGAGGCACATTAAAAACAATTGATTTGCCTGCATACACTGAGGGTGAGAGCAATGAAGGCAGGATTTAAGCTCAAGAAGTCTCACGGCATGGCATGAGATGATAAAGATGATGGTCAGGATTGATGACAATAAGCACAAACTTGTTTTCCCTCTCTCTGTAATCACTTAACTGCATTGATCCCATTGTGTATATTACTTTATTCAATCCTTATAATCTTATATGCTAGGTATTGTTATTAATGGTGCACTAGTTGGAGTGTATGGTGGTAGGGTTGCATTTGAACTCAGGCAAATCTAGTTAACCATTAAATTTTGGCAACAGCTATGTTCATGTTGCCCACCCCAGTATGAAAGGGCAGGATCATATTCTTCTCTTTTTATCTGGAAATTTATAAGCTTCTCTAAGTTCAAAGGCAAATATGCATTCCCAGAAACATGGATCTTCTAGTGTACAAAATGTGATAAATGACCTTTAATTTATGCTACTTTCTCTCAGACTCCATTGAGCTTTCATTCTTGCAAGCACAAGGAGTAGAGTTTCTTATTTGTTGCTTTGATATTGACTAGCTTTCAGTTTTGCTTTTCTAATTGTGTATTGTTAGGTTCAATTTTGTTAGGTTAAAATTCATAAGAATCCTAACAGTAATAAAAATAATATAAAGTATGAAAACAAACTGTTACCTGGATCTGTTCATATATACATTTCCTGAATCTGGCAAGAAAGCCTCAGTGGTCTTAAGCCTTCAGAAATGTTCTTTATCCAGTCCCCAAACAGAACAGTTTAACGTTTCTAAATATCTTTACACTGTTGGGCAAACAGCATTCCTACCTACCTTAAAAGCAGCACCTCCGTGGATGATGGACTTGATAAAAATCCCCAGGTCTGTTCCAGTTTCTCGAGATTTGTTCCCTTTCAAGCTCACCCCAAGACCAGCAGAACCGGAATCATTCAACGGGATCTCAAAGGTAAGTTGCTCAGTTGTTTCCAGGGAGAATGCACAACAGTCAGGTTCTCCTTTCTGTTGGAAGCGTACATGAAAAGGATGAAGGAGGAGAAAGCAGGTGAATGTCAATATTCACATTCTCAGATGGTCAAACACAGATGCAACTGGCAAGACAAGATGCCTGGGTCTCTGCTTCACATCCGTAATCCCGCTCCCGGTGGGCAGAGGGCAGTCTTCTCTCTCTGCAGGAGCCTCCATCACATGGATGGAGTGGACGGGATAACTCTCGGGAGTAATATTTGGTGATGGTCAACAGAGAGGATCTTTGGTCAAGGCAGTTTGAAACATTCCAAAAGCATTTGGAAATTCAGTAGAATATTCTCAATAATTAAAGAGGCTGGATATTACCTAGGGAATCTTAAGTATTAGAATAGACATTAGAGATAATATAATCTCAATACCTTCATTTTACAGATGAAGAAACAAGAGCTTAGTGTAGAAACCTGCTACAATTCGGGGGAATATCTGGCTTATATAATTTAAAACATATCCTTTGCCATGGAAGCAATCCCATCGATAAAGATTGTCAACGGAATACAGAGCACTGGAAAAAATGTTAATTTTAAAGTTAAAGATGTGATCCTTAATAGATATCACTGAATTGAATTTCACTTTGTCAAAACTCATGCCTTAAACTTGCTGCTTTGGATAAAATAACTTGTTGGCATCTGGTTTTGGAACCTAAACAAAAATGATAATGCACAGAAATATCCATATTCTCTTTGACAAATGACACCTAGCCACAAGCCTAGCCATTCTAAAAAAAAAAAAAAAAAAAAATACATAGTATGGTGGCAAAAGGCATAATCAGAGGTCAGGTCCCCAGAGAGAAACACACAATTAATCATACTTGGTCCATCGTGTTTTCAAATATATAAGAGTAGGGATAGAAAAGTGCTCTCCACATGTCAAAGTGTATAGGGCCCCCTTCTGCATGCCTCCCAAGCTTGCAGAAATGTGAAACTCTGCCCCAGTATTTAAATGAAAAATTTGAAAATGAGATAGCCCTGGAAACCATCAACTCATTCTAGGTCGGTAGTTCCTTCCTCTCTATAATTATGTTTAGAGACTCTCATCTTAAGGTCACTTTGAGGGATGCTTATGTAGAATTATATATTTTAAAAATTACCATGAATGTCTGAATGTCAGTCACAAAATAACAACTATAAAATCAGAAGTAGCAAAGAGCCCACAATTAAAACAGGATTAAGAGGTCTGATCATAGCCAGATCTACTGACACGACATCTCTAACTCCTCCCAATGAAGAGAAATTCCATGTCTAGCTTTAAAGAAATATTTTGTTCATTTAATTTCATTGTAAATGAAGTTAACTATAAAGATTTTGACAATGGGTAGTTTCCAAGAAATGAAACTTTATCGTTTAATTTAATAAACCTATTACAAGT
The DNA here is from genome assembly GCF_910594005.1 of Cervus elaphus. Taxonomy (NCBI): domain Eukaryota; kingdom Metazoa; phylum Chordata; class Mammalia; order Artiodactyla; family Cervidae; genus Cervus; species Cervus elaphus. Next base: position 40,729,713 of record NC_057822.1, read on the forward strand.
TAGCTCTTTTAACTAACTCATTATATTATTATCTTAAAAAAAAACAAATTCCATTATTCAATACCAAGTAGCTGTCTTTTTTCCCATTGGAATGCCAGAGTTAAATAATACTAAATGTAAACTATTAGCCTTTATCTGTGCCTCCCAAAACATCCAGTTTAGAATCTGTAACATTTTCAAAATCATTTATATATACAGGTCTCTCCGGAATTTGGTTCATTTCAATCTAATCAAGTTCTGCTGAATTAAAGTACAAATTAAAGAATGGCTTCTCACTAGAAGTTTGTGAACACTGTTTTATAGAAAAACTAGAGTTTCTCTGGTTTTCATCCAGCGAAAAAGTGACATGAGGACAAGTTTCGCTTGAGTAATACCTTCAAACCACTCTAATCAGCTTTCTTTCGGTGATTGTATTTCATTCCCAGTAAGACCGAGGGCCACTATTTGTACTAATGCCTTTCATTTATTACATAAGTGGCAAAAACAAAATAGAAATTAGGTGGTATTATGGTTGTCTCTTCATGTGAAACAATTTAGTCTTTTAAAGTCTCTGATGTCTGAGAGCTGGAACTATAACTACAAAAACAAACTAGTGTCTAAAAATGTTTGAGTGGTTCTGTGCCAAGTGCTTTACACAGAGCAATATACTTTCTGTCCAGAACAATCTTGTGAGGTTTCTTGCGAGGCCCATTTTACAGATGAGGAAACTGAGGTATGCAACATATAAGTATCATGCTTATAATTCAAAAGACCTATCCATGTTGGAACTTTGTGGAGTCCAGGCAGTATGGTGCCTGTCATAGACTCTTAAGTGCCGTACTATTTCTCAACTTCTGCAGGCCACTGTAACTAGACCTAGCCGCATGAAATCCCAAGATATGTTTCCACAATGGCAGTAAGATGTCATTCAATTTCACACTCTCCACTCAACTACACTTACGTTTCGTATCTTTCTTATGTTGTATGAAGTGCAAGTCCTAATTAGTGGTCTCTAATAATAGCAAACTTCTCAATGCTGAGGGAAGCCATTATAGTAGTTAACACAGCCATTTCCTCTGTTAGAAATAAATGCTCCTTTATCTAATGTACCAAAAAAAAAAAAAATCAATATGCTGAATGCCTCTGATAACATTGGTTCGACTAGTATCTCTTAAAATTAAACCAAATCTTGCCGTACAACACTTTGTGGTGGTGGAGGTTTCATCACCCACTCTTTGTGACCCCACCAGGCTCCTCTGTCCATGGGATTTCCCAGGCAAGAATACTGGAGTGGGTTGCCATTCCCTCCTGTAGGGGATCGTCCTAACCCAGGGATCGAACCCAGGTCTACTGCATTGCAGGCAGATTCCTTATCATCCGAACCACCAGGGAAGCCCATGGCAGGTATATCCCTTGCTTTTTCTACCTACAAATATCCAGAAAGGGAAAAATCTAGAGGTTGACACAGGAAGAGAAATCGTGTGGACTTCATTAATTTCTGCCTTTCCATTATTTCTTTTTCTCTGTTACTAGATGCTATGTTTCCAGATACCAAGTCCTTGAGGTCCCTAGAGTCAGGCCCAGGGTGGATGCTCAGATGCCCTACTGCCTGGGTCCAGGTCTAATGCCTCTGAACCTGCCCAGGGCCGGCCATACAGGATCAACTCAGGCTTTCTTAACCTCAGCACCAATGAGGACTGGGGCCTGATAATTCCATACGGGGGCTGCACACTGCACAGGGGGATATTACCAGAACCCCTGGCTACTAGCTGCTAAATGCCAGGAGTATCTCCTTTCCCAGTCGTGACAACCAAAACTGCCTTTAGACACTGCCAAGTGGCCCCAGGGGTCAAATCACCTTTAGGTGAACATCACTGCCCTGAATCAACAATTGCTAAGTGCAGTCAAGTTCTAGGTAACCAGGGTCTACAGAGTCATTTGGGACGACAGCACTGCCTGATGACATGTTCCTAAGTACCAGGAAGGGGTGGCAGCAACAGGCCCTGCAATTGATTGGGTCTCATGATTAAAGATTCGTGACGGACCCTGGAGATGACCAGAAGGAACTCCTAGGGAAGTCTGTGATGTCTTAGCTATGTCTCTGGTTATATGGCACTAATTTTCCAGAGGTAGGAATGAGAACTTCGTGGGATGAACACAGTATAAAAAGTGATAGATACTGAATTACTGGTGTGTGTGTATATATATACACACACACATGTATATATACATATATATACACACATATATACACACACACACACACACACACACACACACACACACACACACACACACACACACACACACACACACACACACACACACACACACACATGGGATTCTCCAGGCAAGAATACTGGAGAGGGTAGCCATTCCCTTCTCCAGAGGACTTCCCGACCCAGGGATTGAACCTGGGTCTCCTGCATTGCAGGTGGGCTCTTTACCTTCCGAACCTCCAGGGAAGCCCCTTCCCTGATCACTCAGTTTAAAATTATTTTAAGGCAATTCCATCCTGCCTCTGTCTATTATCCTGATTTACTTTTTATCCATAGCAGTATCACATACCATATATTTGCTTGCTTATGTTTTATTTGTTGATAGTGTCTTTTGAATGCAGGAATACTGCTCTGTTTTCGTCCCATCAGTGAATCACTGATGCTTAAAACAGTGCCGGGCTCAAAAATAAGCCCTGGATAAGTACTGGTTGAATGACTGAATTAATAAAAATAAGTACATGACTGTGTATATGTATATATGTGTATCTCTGAATGTGTATTTCTGGGATTATATATACATATTTATATATAAGAAAATGAATAAACTGCTGGCACCCCATTTGGTTCCTATTTTTCTGGATTTTATTACTGTTTATAAAATTAGTTTTGACATTAAAAATAATTGTAAAAAATATAAAGTATCACAGTTATAAGAAACCTTAAAGTAACCTAGTCCAATTTCCCTTTTCATGCCATACTTCCTACTAGGAGAGATGATAACCCACCTCAGCTTCAGCATCATAGTCTCAATAAAGGCAGCATGATGTGTTATAGCTACCAATCTGTTAAGAAGAATGGACTGTGCATGATTTAAAATTGCATCATTCACCTCAAATCATAAATGAACATTGCAAATAGGGATATTCAAACGCATTTCATCATGTTTGAGAAGCACTGTGATTAAGTACCCAGAGTTACATTATGTGTCGTCTCCTTATCTGTCCATATATACATATATGTGTGCACATATACATATCTAAATAAAAATTTCATGAGACAATACTTACCAAGATGGCAACACATTCTAATGTTTTCTATTCTATTGATTATTATTTTTTTAAATTTGTCACAACTCATTGCATTAATTTCATAATCCAATAAAGCATCATAGTTTTCAATTGGGAAAATACCACAGTGATATACCTAGGCATTATTTTTATTAATTAAAAAGAAATGAAATGCAGAACCAAATGGTGAGTAAAATGTTAATTGCTTTTCTTTCCTAATTGTCATAAACCATTCTAACAGTTATTTACTAGATAATGGTAGCTTTATCCTATCTCCAGCCTTCACTAACCCTTTATTCTCACTTAACACAAACTTTCTTCAAGTTCTTACAGATGTTGTTCTGTTATCATTCTAATTATATATCTCTTCCCTCTCCTTCTCATTCAACTGTTTCATTTTCTATTTCTCTGTCCTGGAATGTGAAGTCAAGTGGGCCTTAGAAAGTATCACTACAAACAAAGCTAGTGGATGTGATGGAATTCCAGTTGAGCTATTTCAAATCCTGAAAGATGATGCTGTGAAAGTGCTGCACTCAATATGCCAGCAAATGGGGAAAACTCAGCACTGGCCACAGGACTGGAAAAGGTCAGTTTTCATTCCAGTCCCTAAGAAAGGCAATCCCAAAGAATGCTCAAACTACCGCACAATTGCACTCATCTAGTAAAGTAATGCTCAAAATTCTCCAAGCCAGGTTTTAGCAATATGTGAACCGAGAACTTCCAGATGTTCAAGCTGGTTTTAGAAAAGGCAGAGGAACCAGAGATCAAATTGCCAACATCCGCTGGATCATCGAAAAAGCAAGAGAGTTCCAGAAAAACATCTATTCCTGCTTTATTGACTACACCAAAGCCTTCGACTGTGTCGATCACAATAAATTGTGGAAAATTCTGAAAGAGATGGGCATACCAGACCACCTGACCTGCCTCTTGAGAAACCTGTATGCAGGTCAGGAAGCAACAGTTAGAACTGGACATGGAACAACAGACGGTTTCCAAATAGGAAAAGGAGTACGTCAAGGCTGCATTTTGTCACCCTTCTTATTTAACTTACATGCAGAGTACATCATGAGAAATGCTGGGCTGGAAGAAGCATAAGCTGGAATCAAGACTGCCGGGAGAAATATCAATAACCTCAGATATGCAGATGACACCACCCTTATGGCAGAAAGTGAAGAAGAACTAAAAAGCCTCTTGATGAAAGTGAAAGAGGAGAGTGAAAAAGCTGGCTTAAAGCTTAACATTCAGAAAACTAAGATCATGGCATCTGGTCCCATCACCTCATGGGAAATAGATGGGGAGACAGTGGAAACAGTGTTAGACTTTATTTTTTTGGGCTCCAAAATCAGTTCAGATGGTGACTGCAGCCATGAAATTAAAAGATGCTTACTCCTTGGAAGGAAAGTTATGACCAACCTAGATAGCATATTAAAAAGCAGAGACATTACTTTGCCAACAAAGGTCCGTCTGGTCAAGGCTATGGTTTTTCCAGTGATCATGTATGGATGTGAGAGTTGGACTGTGAAGAAAGCTGAGTGCCGAAAAATTGATGTTTTTGAATTGTGGTGTTGGAGAAGACTCTTGAGAGTCCCTTGGACTGCAAGGAGATCCAACCAGTCCATCCTAAAGGAGATCAGTCCTGGGTGTTCATTGGAAGGACTGATGCTGAAGCTGAAGCTCCAATACTTTGGCCACCTGATGCAAAGAGTTGACTCATTGGAAAAGACCCTGATGCTGGGAGGGATTGGGGGCAGGAGGAGAAGGGGACGACAGAGGATAAGATGGCTGGATGGCATCGCCAACTCAATGGGCATGAGTTTGAGTAAACTCCGGGAGTTTGTAATGGACAGTGAGGCCTCGTGTGCTGCGATTCATGGGGTCGCAAAGAGTCGGACACGACTGAGTGACTGAACTGAACTGATTCTCTCATTTTGTTCCCTGAAATACTATTTCTGTTTTTAAGCATAATGGATAACCTCTCACAGTTGGAATTCAGATATGAGACTATCCCATTTTGGCCTGAGTGACAAAAGCCAATCAACACATTTTTATCAAGCATCTACTATGTACCAATGCTGTAATGTGAAATAGCCAGTCTACACAGAACATAATTGTTAAAAGGTTACTAAACAACGTAAGAGTGCCTTTCTATTTCATTCACAGTATTATCTGACAGAAAGGGATAGAGTCTAACAATAGCAAAGAGGAAACAGGAATTCGCACAGTCTGATCTTGACAGATATACAACCATTTTTATGAAACAAATATCAAAAGTAATTACTTGAGAGGAGGAAAGAGAGGCAAGAAGATGGATGACTAGGTAGGCATCCTTATTATTAGCTTAAGAGTGTTCCAAATGGGGCCATCTCTGGAATCACAAATGTTCTTGTATTGCAAAGCAGTTCTGATTCACACACACAAGTGGTAATAACCCAGCCTTTTAAACCCTGGGGGAATCTATCAGTCCACAGAACCAATGTTCAATTTCCCAGAAGCCCAGGTCAGACCTGAAAGCATCCATGCTGAACCTTTTATGGCCCTCATTTCATTAAATGCTGCACTCTTGGCTCAGCATGAGCAAGTTCTGGATGTCTTTGCCTTGCCTCCCAAATGTGTAATTAGTCTGTATTGAGAGTAGCTTACTTTATGCAAGAGTTATGTTTTACATGCAATCATTTGTCAGTTACCCAAAACCCAAAACTCAAACAAAGGAGCTTTAAGGCAAAAAAAAAGAAAAAGAAAAAAAAGTCACTTTTTTCCCATATATTATATATATGAAAAGCCAGACCTGGCAATTCTGCCAGGATATTTTATAATTAGCTTAACCACTGATAAATTTACCTAAATTCTAAGGAATTTAGGGTGATAAAACTTTTGTTATAGCTAAGTAAATTTTCACAGCAATGAAAGGATAAGACACCTGCAAGACACTTAATTTTCTGAAAAATTTCAATCTTCTGAAAAAAGCATGGGTAGCTATCATAAGCATGAAAGATTTCTGGCCAATTGGATTATATAGAATTCAAAATGTGAATATTGCCCTAGAGTGGAGATCAGAGACTGAGTCCAACAGCTAGGAGGCACTTTATTTTGGACTGTACTTTCCAGCTAGTCAAGAAAAGATGACAACCAGAGATGAGCTGGCACGTGCATAGGTAAGTGTGATCATTGTGATAAGTAATAAAGGACTTTCCCACCACTGCTGCTAACTCAGAAGAACTTGGTGATTTACAAGTAGACGGATTACCTTTTAAAGTCTTTTGCCCTTTGAACAACATAGACACATCACTAAAAAGCATCAGAGATAATAGAACAGTTAATTGTTTAAAATTCTGAATTACACTACAGTGGTTGAAATTAACCCCAAACTCAATATTATATATTAATCATATAGAAGAGGAAAATGTAACTTAATGTTGCAGTAAGTAGGGTAAAGCTTCACAGAACTACACATAAGCAACACTGCTCTTTACTTTTAGTGAAATAAAATTTTTTAATGATACTCACATAGTTAGCTCAGTAATCAATATCTAAAATATAAGTCCTTATGTGATCTTTTAAAGTACATATTCATTCATTTTAAAGTAATTTTAAACCAAAGACCTACAAGAAGCAAATACTATAAAATATTTGTAATTGAGACACTTTTTCATGTTTTTTGTGTTTTCATGTTTTGAAGTCCATTCCTCAGAAAGGAGGTAGAAGGGGAAAACTGAAATCAAGAGCTGATCTCTGACTGAACTTATCCAAAAATAATATTCTTTAAGTAAAAGATTCATCTCATACCAGAAAACAAATGCCAAAAAATGCCCGTTCTTTATTGCTTGTTCAATATAAAAGTAGCTTAATGTAATACTAAGTCAGAGATTAAAACTAACAAAAGTAAAGTAAGTTGGAGTTAACATTCCTATAGCAACCTTGTTTTCCTCGTATTCACAATACATATCTTTGAAAGATAAGCAAATGCAACAGTTCAAGGACATTGGGAATCATTTTTTTTCCCTATTCAGACATAGATTAAAGAAGTAAAAATAATATTTTGTGTTATGAAATTTAATATAAGTAATATTTTATAATTCAGATAGCATAGTTTTATAAAACTAGAACCTGCTTTGTTAATATCAAGAAACAACAGATCTTTTATCTTTTATAATAATATTTTATTTATTTTTAAAAACTTTATTTAAAAAAAAAAAAAACAAAAAAACTTTATTTTATATTGTAGGACTGATGTTGAAGCTTAAACTCCAATACTTTGGACACCTGATGTGAAGAGCTGACTCATTTGAAAAGACCCTGATGCTGGGAAAGATTGAGGGCAGGAGGAGAAGGGGATGACGGAGGATAAGATGGTTGGATGGCATCACCGACTCAATGGACATGGGTTTGGGTGGACTCCAGGAGTTGGTGATGGACAGGGAGGCCTGGTGTGCTGCAGTTCATGGGGTCACAAAGAGTTGGACACGACTTAATGACTGAACTGAACTGAACTGAGAGCTGATTAACAACGTGACGGTTTCATGTGGACGGCAAAGGGACTCAGCCATATGTATACACGTATCTATTGTTTCTGATACATGTATGAGAAACAATCGATCTTTTTGTTTTGTATTTACTCTTTCCTGTTAAAAGTCTAAAGACTTTAAAGTACTTTACAGTCAATAATTCAGTAGCTAACATACAATACATGATTTTATAAGATTTAAGAACAAATGATATGATTGTAATAATCCAGTGATCTAAAAGGAAGCAGAATGGGCCTGATTCAAAGAGGAGTAGACCCATGTGAGAAACTGGGCTCCTAGGTGACATACTTCAATGGTATTTTGCTATCACAGATACATTGCACACCAGGTTACCTGCACTTAATGCCTTTAAAAGACAACACAACTATCAAGGACAAAAGCTAAACATCAATAAAAACACACAGTACTTCAGGAAGTGAACGCCTGGTTATGGTACTTGTTCTACCCACAGCTCAGCCCAGCCCACCACTCAGGAAGAGGGTGGCACTGACTGAATTGGAAGTGCCCCCTGAGCCCATAACACTATCAGTCTACAGGCTACTGGAGCCTCCGAGGATGTCTGGCCCAAGGCCATGTCCAATTAGGGCTTGCTTCAGTAACCAACAAACTGATCTCTTCTAAGACTTGGATCATTCTAAGGTCTAATACACAAGGGCACAATCAGTGCATATGAAGAAAAAAAAGTTTCCATGATGAAAAATTCAAGGAAGTGGTTTATCCTAGGTCTTCTCAGTGCTCTTAAAAGTTGATGCATATTCCCTAATTTACTTGACCATGGAACACATCTTTGCAAGAAGTGTGTTATAGGAAAGTATACTTCCCTAGCATACACTTAAAGAAACACTGTGTTAGAGAACAGAGGGAAGATTAGGCTGGAAAGGAACGGAGCAGAAAAGAGAGAAGGTTCCAGAGAGAAATCTTATAGGTCAGAAACAAGGTCCTAGAGATGCCACACAAGGTCATGGTTCAGACTTCCAGTTCTATTATTGCTGCATCACATCAGAGTGTGATGTACATGTCATATGTCATAATTACCATCATCAACAACAAAGACTCATGGAAGGACAGTATAGTCTCATGACAGGCTTCAAATGATGCAGACAACAAGTACATTCTTAAGTGCTTAAAATGAGAGAGTCCTTATTCCAAAAAGGGAAATAAATGACATTTAGTTTCCAAATGTGAAATTAAAAAAAAAAAATTACATTTGTTTGAGATTGGGAGATTTCTGAAGATGGTATAAAGACAATCAATTATAGGTGGTTTTCACTGGGCTCTTAGAAGCTGTGAAGACACTGAATAAAATCTTTTATCAGTGTAAATATATAAGAATGTTCTACATAACACCCTGCATTCTAAATCTATGTGTCATTGTTTAGGGTACAAATGCTTTTAATAAAGATAGGCTTCCCCTCAGCTGGTAAAGAATCCTCCTGCAATGCAGGAGATCTAGGCTCAATCCTGGGGTTGGGGAGATCCCCTGGAGGAGGGCATAGTAATCCACTCCAGTACTCTTGCCTGGAGAGTCCCCATGGACAGAGGAGCCCGGCAGCTACAGTCCATGGGGTTTCAGAGAGTCGGACATGACTGAGCGACTAAGCACAAAGGTAATACAGCTTTCTTCCCAAGGTAAGAATTCTAAACGTAGGGATTATATCTCAGGCACCTACATTCTCCCTGGAGGAGCCAGTGGATGTTCCTTCACTTTAAGACAAAGTGAATCACGTTTATTAAATCATGTTGTAATGAAGTAACAGCACCACCACGACCTCAAGAAAGTAATATTTTCATGGGGGCTGCGGAAGGCAGAGTTTATTTGTTGGTTAAGACTTATAAGAAAATCACATAATAGAAATACAACCATTTTAACCCTCCCCTTTTGTCTGAGGTCTGAGTTGCATCTAATGAGACTCCAGCTGGAAACCGATCCCTTTTAGTATATTATTCATGATAAATAATCCTAAATTCCAAATAGAGATTGAGAAATCTCAGTGGGAAACACCATTTTATATTCTCAGTACATGTTTGCTGTTGTAATGAGCATGTTCTTACCATATATATGTCATTTGTAGATAAAGACATATAATTTGCCTCTTATCTTAATAATTAAATCAATTATCCTGTCAACATTAATTTTCAGATAAAAATAGCTATAAAATAAGAAGTCATCTGGGTTCTGTAGAGTATGAAACCCGTTAAATTAAAAATATAGATATATCTTCCTGTCCTCACTACTACAAACAAATTGATGGGAGAAGGGAAGGAAATCTATCCAGAAATTAATGAATGGGGAAAACTGAAAGAATGTATCAGTCAGCTGATGCATCCCAAACATTGCATAACAAATCATCCCCAAATTGTGATATGAACTGTAAAGCATTTATTTCCAGCTCATGTCTCTCACGTTGACTGGCATCTGGCTACTCTCAGCTGGGTTCAGGTAGTCTGGCCGCCAAGCTATGGTTGAGGTGCATGTCTGCTCCCCAGATCTCTCAGCTTCCTTAGACCTCTGCATATCTGAAACATGTTTCTGATGTGATGAAAGGCAGCAATGTGAAAATTAAGTTAACTTTAAAGCCTTTGCCCACAAAACATCTACTGACATCTCATTGGCCAAATGAATTCATATGTGCAAGTCTACAAGCTAAGGTTGGAAATACTCTCCACACATCATGAGACAATAATCAGAATATAGATATTTAATGCTACTATTTGGAAGTGAAGAATTGAGATCAATAAACCCATCCACCAACTGGATGATATTATATGTATCATATATATGTGTGTATACACACACACACACACACACACACACACACACGAGATATCTAGGGTTAATGATATATCATCAGGTTTACATCTCTGTTAATCATGTCTTTGTCTTCTGTTGGTATAATATCTTCTATTTGACACATATATGCATCTGCTATTCGAATGTTTTGTCTCTCCAAATTTCATTAGTTGAAATCCTAATGCACAAGGTGACGGTTTTAAGAGGTGGGGCCTTTGGAAAGTGATGAGGTCATGAAGGTGGCATCCTATTGAGTGGGACTGATGCCTTTATAAAAGAGACCCCACAGAGCTCCCTAGCCCTTCTACCATATAGAGGTACAATAAGAAGACTGTGACCCAGAAGAGGGCCCTCACTCAACCATGTGGGCACCCTGACCTTGGACTTCCAGCCTCCAGAACTGCGAGAAATACGTTTTTGCTGTTTACAAGTCATCCAAGGTATGGTACTGTTACAGCATCCCTACCAGACTAAGGCATCATCCTATAGTCATCCTACAGTCTGGACTACAGAGTGGCTTCTGGATCTGTGAGATGTCCCCAAGACTGAGGAAGTAGCTAGTCTAGATCTGGGAAGACTCCTTCTCTCATATCTGCCACTGTTTCTGCCAGGTTCTTAAGAGGGACTCTTCAAGTGGCCCCAGAGCCCTAGCAACTGGCTCGGGCTGCCAAATATTGCCTTTAACTTATATGTTCTCCTCCTTAGCTATATGTATATAGGAAAGCAGGCCAAGGGTAAGGGAGCAATTTCTATGGCCTTAATTCCTGTAAAATCAGTGTGTAATTACAAGAAGTTTAAAGGTTCAGCATACTTCCAATCAATATTTCCCTAGATGTAGGTTTAACAGGACTTCTTTCTTCCCTGAACTAATGAATCTTTATCTTCCAACAAAGTATGCTTCAAAGAATAAACAAGAACTATCTGAGTTTTAGATTATTCCTATGGAATTATTTTTTTAAAAAATTAATCCATCACAAGTTCATTTTTACTTGCTGATACATGGAAAAATGAATCATCTAAGCATAAAGAGTGAATGAACCTTTTAAGTCAGGCATTTTCCTGATGGTACAAACCTACACTTCATGACACTTAATGAAATCATTCATAGGGAAACAGTTAGCTCTATTTCATACATATACATATATATATATATATATATATAGTGTAGGAATTACTTTCATCTCAAAAGAAATTTTATTGCAAAGATATAATGGAACCAAAGTCCCCTTACTTCATATTTCCAAACACCCAGGTTTTGTGTCTCAGCATATAAGCTGCCTCTTCCTTCTCTGATTTTATCAGTGGGGAAACAACTGGCTTTCCTCTGAGTTCCCATTCTTCTGTTTTTTTTTTTTTTCTTCCCTATTCCTTTCTTTCTATTCTTATAATTCTTTGCTGGTGTGCCTGTTTTGACTCCACTATACCACTATAATCTCATGAAAGGCAAGATTTACGTTTAATTCAACTTTAAGTCCAGTTTAACATCTGATAGGATGCATATGTATAAAAATAATTGTTAGAGGATGACTTCGTAAATTAATTTGTTGCCTCTTCTCTGCCGTAATTCCCTCTTGAAATAACGGCACTAAAAGGCCAAAAAGAAAAGTATCAGCTACGTGTTGCATCTTATCTATAAAAATACAGCTTTAGTATTTCTGCCCTAAACTTTCTAACATGCTTGTTACATAGAACTGAAGTTAATTAATCAAATATTATGAAGAGATTCTCTTACTTTTTAGGCAGGATTCACTCTGTCTAAAAATCATTCTCTCCTGTCCTCCCACTTGACACTGCAAACTCTTACATATCCATCAAACTCCTGCATATCCATCTCAACTGTCACCTACTCTGTGGCTGGGACCTCACCTGCATCTCCTTACCTAATTAAATTATAGCACTAATCACTTTATATTATGCTTATTTGTTACTATGTAAATCTTCAAGAGAAACAAGGACCATTCCACTTCTATTCTTGCCATTAGGAACTATTCCAGTGCATGCCTGAGAATAAGGGTCCAGTGAATGTGAAACAGCATTGCTGACAAGTGCTGCATCAGTTCTTCAATTGTAGCTTGAATGGGCCACATTTTCATTAATATTGAAAAGTAGTTTAAAAACTGCTACTTAAGTTCCAATACTTTGTAATATAGACCACTATCACCATTGTCATCATAGGAAATTTTAGAGTATTAGGCAGTGCATTTGGGATCCCTACTGCAACAGAGTGATCCCACTTTCTCAGTTCTATAACAGTGCTAAGCTTAATCACGACCCATTTGTACTTTGATGCCTATGAAGGGCTTAGCTTTGCAAGAAAATAGCTTGCAAATGTTTCTAAGAACTTCCATTTATTTTGGCTCATCTGATCAGCATATCCGCTCTTGAGTTTTGATATGGGGTGGAGTAAACCTGTCACTCACTTCTCCTTTATTATGACAGCTGGTACAATTTGGCAACTACCCTGTTCAAATTAACCCTAAAAAAGCAATTTTTCACATTTAAACTAAGACTGTGCCTAGGTCCACTCCCAAACAATTGACTAAGAAGTTTAAATGCTCTTACTGAGTGAATTCATTTGTTCTAAATAAAACTGAAAAGCAAATAAACTAAACGTTGCTTTGACTTTTTTTTTAAACTAAATTGTCAGCTTTGTGTAAAACACCAAGTAAAACACTAAATATATTTGGTATCTCCCTGTCTTTGTTCTTTCAAATGCATTGCACACCAGGCATGAATAATCCAGAAGATTTTTTATATTCTACTTGACCTAAAGGAAGACTCAAAGTCATAATTCTAAAATGTTAATGACTGGTAAAAGAGACACCTGATCAATTATTTTCTGGTTAAGGCAATCCTTGATCCCAGCCTTTGTCTCTGTGAATGGAGAGTTCATCTCATTGTTTTAACCACATCAAGAATAGGGCATTGGCTAAACAAATATGTATGATTTATAAAGGCAGCCATATTTTAGTGATACAAAGCAAAGAGAGCTGTCTAGTGTCTAATGGGGACCTTATGTTCAGAGGCCTCTTCAATTTATTTATTTATTCTGTTACATTGTAGAATAGAAACCCAACCTACTAAAAAAAATAAGCTAAGAGACATAATCAAAGAATCAAAAGAAAATTCTATAATTATGAGTAAGTGCAAATCATTTACTAGTATCATAGCTCATAATAGACATTGATCAATTTTAACTATTATTCATCATCAGTACACTTTGTACTCTGTCTAGATCTCCGACTCCTAACAAAAACTATTTGTACTAGCACAGAATTCTGCTGCAGCTTCCTAAGAAACTTTAACGGTGTTCTAAGAACACTGTGTATGAACAAAAACTCACCTTTCCCCCTTAGCATTCTATTAGGAGAATCTTCTAAGTCCTTTTAAAGAGAAACAGATTTGGGAACTTAAAAAAAATATATAGAATGGTCTTCATTTTCTTCACTCTCTGGTCTATGGTAATTAATGTCGACTCAATACCACGCTCAATCATCTATCTCCCCTGGGAAGTACTTTCAATTAAACCTTTTATTTCATCCAAGAATGTCTGTTCTCATTGACCACTGCACTTTTCATCTGCGGATTTATGATAATCTAATGCACATCTCCTCACAGGCTGAATGGCCTTATGAATCCTTATTGTTCTTATACCAGAAGAGAAGTGAAAAACAAAATTAGCTCCTGCAGAAGACAGGAAGGAAGCGCATTTGTTTAACACAGCAAGAGGCCTTTCACTACCTGCCCAGTGGCCTTGACCACTGCACCGCCCTGGCCTCTCAATGTGCTGGCTGCCCTTGCTGGGCTGCTCCTGTCTGATAAGACGTGCCCACTCCCTCGAGAGCTATTGAGAGCTGAGGGTGAGAGGCAATGCAATCTCAGGGTTACGTTTTCAAAGGTTTGTGAAGGAAGTAAGGCATTTACATGCTATCGGTATTTTTTTCTGAAGAAATCCTACAGTTTAAAGAGGAACTTCTGAACTGCTATTGACTGCAAAGACTGGGCTTAAAAAAGAAAAAAAAAATAAGCCTCTAGCTTGTTTATAGGCATTTTGCCTTTACTTTCCAGCTAGGATGTACATGATTTGGTTCCTATTTCAGAGGTACACAAATTATAGTGGCATGTTATTAACTTAACCAACATGAAAAATTGCATACATATATTTTACAATCATACTCAGTTATGCAGCTGAAGACAAGGCTCGATCTAGTGCACTTCTATCTCCCTACAGTATTGGAAATAAGTCACTGTTATGTATGTTCTCACACATGAACAAGTACAGCAACCTTCATCTTTGTTTAATTTTCTTGTGTGCCTAGATAGCACATAAAATTATCAAGTTAATAATTACATTAATATTTATTTATATAATTTATTTAAAACCTATCTAGTACCCAAGAGGAACTAAGGTGCCTTGCATTAATAATTACATTGAAAATATCTGCCGAGTTTTCAATAAGTTGTTATTGTTGACACAGTCATATTTTTCTAATAGAAGAATCCAGAACCCAGGGATTTTTTTTTTTATTGCATTAAGGATGAATATTATCCAAAGCAGTAATGAATAGTGTTTGTTACTCATTCACTTTTCTCTATGTATAATGGAAATAAGTTTTAAATAAACTGTGATGGTGGGTACAGATAAGGCAATTTCTAGTTAGAAAAAAGGTTTTATGCTATAAGCCTGTTTGTAAATTTGATTCTTGGAATTCAATTTTTTTTTTTTTCCTCAAAAGAAATGCTGGTAGACTGTGTGTAGGCTTCAATTAGCAAGCATGGTTTGCTCACTCCTTGGTATCTCCAAAATAGTATATAGTAATTTTGCATTCCACTGGATGGACCATATTTAAGGATGTTCTATAGGAAAATATATCTGAATTTCCAATTTAGGAAAGAAGGAACACATACATTCTCTTTTGAACTGGCTGTGGTGGTACCCATATGGTGGTGTCAAGAGAGTATTGAAAGAGGGGATCCCTCTGTATCTACGACATACTATGGCACCACATGGCAGGGGGTTGAAAAGATGGCCAGGAGAGAGAGATCTGTTGGCAAACTGTTAGCTCTGCATTTACTTAGGAGAAGGTATTCTTTAGGTCAAAAGCTCCCACGGCATTCAGAACTGTGGAACAAGCACTCAGAGGACTCTTGCTGTCCATTTATATATTCAGATCATACATAATTCAGGCACTATCTGTATGGAGTATCATGCCAAGATTTTGATGCACAGAAATTCATAGAATAGAATTTTCCAGTAGGAAGCAGTCTAAGAAACCATGTAGTTTAGTCTTCTCATTTTATAGATAAGAAAAATCTCTCATTTTACTGACAAATTACTTTTTATTCTGATAATTTAATTTTAGCACTTAATAGTTTTTCACTGTCTACACGGCCCACCTCTGATTCATGGCCCCCAGGTCAGGTAGGGGGCATCTACTATAGAAGAGTAAATCTCTATAAGGGATTGAAGAGAAAAGGGAAAAGCATATCCCTCATTCAGGGAGAAAAGCATCCAGAATAGGGACAGGAATTTATGTTTAATAAATTTATGTCATGGTTTAAATGTTGCTAAACAGAGTAGGGAAACGGGAATGACTTATCTACTTTTCTCTCTCTTGCACTCTATTTGTATTGAGAAGGAACACAATAAAAATGTCTGTGAATGGAATTTAGAAAGATAAGACCCAAGAACTTAAATGGCTTTTCTAAAAACTCAACCACACTATAGAAGTCCTGGGTCAGTAACTGAATCTTACATCCAATACTCACTCTGCTATAGAATAGTGTATTTTCTAACTTTCCTAAGTTAATGTGAGAGATTGCAGTATTGGCCCCAATGAATTAATTCCTTAAAACGTGACTACTGCTCTTTCTGTCCAAATGTGGAATCTATTCACCTCTCTCGTAGAACTTTGATTGACTGTGTAACTTGCTTTGACCAAGAGAATGAGGCAGAAGTAACATTATGCAACTTTTGACGCTGGGCCTTAAGAACCCCTGAATAGTCTGCTTTTGCTGTCTTGAGAATGTCATGTAAGAAGACTGCCTTCTGGCAGGTGAGAGGGCACGTGAAGGAGAACCAAGGTGCTCCACCCAACAGCCAGGAACACTGAAAACCTTGTAAGGGAGGCCTTCTTGGACTTTCCAGTCCAGTAGATGCTCCAGTTGAATGCAAGTTGAATGAATAAGCCTAATACAGAACTTCTAAACAGAGACCTCATAAAAGAGGCAATAAAAGAGATATTAAATCCATATTTGATGGATTTTCTATCCTTAGAACTGGTCTAACTACAGACTTGCAAATTTTGCTCCTGTGATAGCATTAGTGGCCAACAATAATATCACTATAATCAAGATGATTCTTTTCTCCTTCCTTTCCCTCAGTTTTTCTTTCTGTCTTTGGCTCATGCTGCTCCATATTCCTCTTAGTTTCTCTCTCTTGAGTTCTTTGAATTCATCCATGGCCCAGTCCATGTCCCACCTCTTACATGAAATGTTTCATGATTTTAACTTTCTTTGTATAACGTTTAGTCCTAATTAACATTTTTTCTTTTTATAACTTCCAGTTCACTACTAATCTCTCAGCTTCTTCCTTAAATTTCCCTCTCACTAGCCTTCCACACAGATGGTAGGCACCATGCCATATTCTTACCTTTTTCTCTGATGGCAGTCAGGAAGCTCCTGTAGTTCAGGGATCACAAAGGAGTACACCTGGGAATACCCAGTGCCTGGCATGACATCTAACCCACATAAACAATGAGTCTTTGATCACCTGAACTGGAAATAGATGTTCAGTAAATATTCACTGAACAATTGGGTCCTGTTATCATCAATGTTTTAGAAAAGGCAGAGGAACCAGAGATCAAATTGCCAACATCCGCTGGATCATCAAAAAAGCAAGAGAGTTCCAGAAAAACACCTATTTCTATTTTATTGACTATGTCGAAGCTTTTGACTATGAGGATCACAATAAACTGTGGAAAATTCTGAAAGAGATGGGAATACCAGACCACCTGACCTGCCTCTTGAGAAATCTATATGCAGGTCAGGAAGCAACAGTTAAAACTGGACATGGAACAACAGATTGGTTCCAAGTAGGTAAAGGAGTACGTCAAGGCTGTATATTGTCACCCTGCTTATTTAACTTATATGCAGAGTACATCATGAGAAACACTGGGCTGGAAGAAGCACAAGCTAGAATCAAGATTGCCACGAGAAATATCAATAACCTCAGACATGCAGATGACACCACCCTTACGGCAGAAAGTGAAGAAGAACTAAAAAGTCTCTTGATGAAAGTGAAAGAGGAGAGTAAAAAAGTTAGCTTAAAGCTCAACATTCAGAAAACTAAGATCATGGCATCCAGTCCCATCACTTCGTGGGAAATAGGTGGGGAAACAGTGGAAACAGTGGCTGAAGATATTTTTTAGGCTCCAAAATCACTGCAGATGGTGACTGCAGCCATGAAATTAAAAGATGATTGCTCCTTGGAAGGAAATTTATGACCAACCTAGATAGCATATTAAAAAGCAGAGACATTACTTTGTCAACAAAGGTCTGTCTCATCAAGGCTATCGTTTTTCCAGTAGTCATGTATGGATGTGACTATAAAGAAAGCTGAGCACCGAAGAACTGATGCTTTTAAAGTATAGTATTGGAGAAGATTCTTGAGACTCCCTTGGACTGCAAGGTGATCCTACCAGTCCATCCTAAAAGAAGTCAGTCCTGAGTGTTCTTTGGAAGGAATGATGAAGTTGAAATTCCAATACTTTGGCCACCTGATGTGAAGAACTAACTTATTTGAAAAGACCCTGATGCTGGGGAAGTTTGAAGGCAGGAGGAGAAGGATGAGATAGTTGGATAGCATCACCGACTCAATGGAGATGAGTTTGAGTAGACTCTGGGAGTTGGTGATGGACAGGGGGGCCTGGCGTGCTGTGGTCTATGGGGTCGAGAAGAGTTGGACATGACTAAGCGACTGAACTGAACTGAACTGATCATCAGTGTGGGGGCTTCCCTGGTAGCTCAATGGTAAAGAATCCGCCTGCCAATGCAGGAGATGTGTGCTCAATCCCTGGCTCAGAAAGATCCCCTGGAGAAGGAAATGGAAACCCACTCCAGTATTCTTGCTTGGGATATCCCATGGACAGAGGAGCTTGGTGGTGTACAGTCCACAGGGCCACAAAAGAGTCAGACATGACTTAGCCCCTAAACAACAACAACAATCAAAGTGCACCCAGAAATAGAAAGAAATGGAGGTGTAAGAAGGTGGATCTCCTGAACATCAGTCTCTGTGTATCATGGATGAGAAGCATCTGATCTCAGGAAGATGGAGTGTAAGCAAGTTAAGGGTAAGATGCTGTGGTTGGGTATTTTTGTATTTTGTCACTTTCTGTGTTTTTGCTTGTTTGTTTCTATGTGTTTTCCCTCTCCAATGGGAAGTCAAGAGTCTATAGATGAAATATGTAGTTGCTAGGAAGGAGATAAGGGAGCCCTTTTGAGTCAGGTTGAAAGTCTGTAACTCACAAGCAGGGTGCTAAGGCTGACAGTTCCATAAACCAGGTGCCAAAGGCACTGATATTTCTGCAACAAAGACTAGCAAGGGGATGCTTTGCTGTTCTTGGGGATGATATATTTCTCCATTCTACCACCATCTTCATCTACTACTGGCATTTTAATGTAATTTAATGTAATGTACTATTATCTTCCTCTTCATCACCACCTGATGTTTTAATGTAATGTAGAAATAAAAATATTCTGCAATTAAGGGATACCATACTAAGTGTTATTTGCTTCTAGAAAGGCAGAATGATAGGTTAGAGCAAGAAAGAAAAGAGAGGAAGGAAAAGAAAAGAAAAAGTATAAGAAAATGGAATCAACATTTGAAGCTGTTAAACAATCCTTCCTTAGGTCCTAAGCCTCTAAGAAATGCAAAGAATTAATTACAGAAAGACTCGGTGATAAAAGTCCTTCACATAACTCAATAAGTGGCCAGGAAACATAATTGAACTCGTTTATAATTGAATATCCTGCCATTGAGGCAGATTTAAAGAAGGGTAAACTTAAAGAGACATAACAATATTAAATGTTCGTTTGTCTTCTTACTGCTGTGATAAAACATTCTTTTTTACAGAGCGAACTAAGAGTGGAGCTGGGGCTCTCTTAAGGCAGCAACAGGAATTGAATAGTACATGATTTGTACTTGGGAATCTTAATTCAAATAATTATAATATCTTAAAGAAAAGCGCATCTTAACTCCTTCAGTGTTTTATTACATCTGACAAGTTCAGTTAAAGGGCACTTATCTACTGGTGCATTATGCGTCGTACATTCTGCGCACTCATTAAAAATAATGAGAACGTATTTAAAAGTCATTGCCCAGAGAATCTTTGGGGACGGGGCATGGGAAGAGGTAAGAGGCAACATATTGTTTTTTAAGCATCTATCTCTATTTTATCAGCCCTTAGGAAGAGAAAAAAAAAAAGTAAAAATCTTAAGCTGATATTCTTTAATGATAAAGATCACACAATTTCTTGAAAAACAGGCAGATGAAACGTGTTCAAACCTCGCAGTATACTTTCAAAGTGAAACGGACTCTTGTGGCAGTTTCACATGTGTGGTATTTACTTTGATAGCAGCTGGAAAAGTCAACCGCAATCAATTAAGGCAGTACATATTTCCCCCTTAATCTTTAAATATCCTTTACAAAATGAACGCGCTTCCTTATCGTACATTGAGTGTACCTTAATGAACGTACAGATCACAGGCATCGGGGTAATTAGGCAAATCAAGGTCATCCCCCGAGCTTTGTAACCACCCTCTTATCCAGCTGCTCCATATCAACAGCTGGCATGAATTACTGGTAACATTTGGCTAACTGGATAATAAGAAGGATATAGTCCGTGGTTGGTCACAAGATTCCTTTTTCTGTGCTGTTTAAACATGTATATTCAGAAAACGCTTCTTTTTTTTCCAGCCTCCAGAAGCCTAATCATGGCTGCAGTGGCCACTAATAAGACATATGTCTTATGCCATGAGAGTATGGCTGGATCTCATGGCTCTTCATCCTTAACTTTGCAAGAGAATGTAATTAGGCCCTGGTCCTCTGAAATGTCAGGAGAGCTTCTTTTCAGCACAGAATGCTCCTCCTTCCACCATCTTCTAAACTCCAACAAAACCAGCCTTGTGATAAAACCCATTAAGTATTTTCACTCTGACACCTGGAAGTCATACAACTGGGCAAAATGGCCAGCACTTCCTCCATCTGTTTTAATAATGCTGAACCAGAGCATTTATCATCATCTATTTTATCAAGACTAGATTTTGCTGACAGGGTTCAGTAAAATTCTTTTAGGTATGAGTACTGCCCAGGGAGTAGCTGATGACTATTAATCCCTCAGGCTTGTGGGTTCTTGAACACATTTTAAAAACTGGCAGAGATTAAGAGCCTGGTCTTTTAGTACACAGCACCAGTGAGAAGGTGTTATGCTTAGCTCAGTGAGGTGGAAGTCTTCCTTTAAAAATATTTCTGACTTTCACAAACAAACATCTTTTGGTAAGGAGAAATATCTCTATGACTATTTTCTGCCATTTTTAAAATGAAATGAATGGGAACAACTAAGCATGGTGGCTTTGTGACAGTACCCAAGGATCACTTTCTTAGGAGCTTTGCAAACTTCGACCTGTGTTCAACAGAGCAGAATGGAGATGGTAGATGCACTGGGCCAAGTATAGGACACCTTCCCTGTAGCAATTCATGTTGGAGAGAAAGTAAGTTTGTTGTTGTTCAGTCCCTAAGTCATGTCTGACTCTGTGACCCCATGAACTGCAGCACACGAGGCTTCCCTGTCCTTCACTGTCTCCCAGAGTTTGTTCAAAATCAAGTCCATTGAGTTGGTGAAGCCATCTAACCATCTCATCCTCTGTCACCCCCTTCTCCTCCTGCCCTCAATCTTTCCCAGCATCAGGGTCTTTTCCAGTGAGTTGGCCCTTCACATCCAGTGGTCAAAGTACTGGAGCTTCAGCTTCGTCAGCAGTCCTTCCAATGAATATTCAAGATTGATTTCCTTTAGGATTGACTGGTTTGATTTCCTTGCAGTCCAAGGGACTCCCAAGAGTTGTCTCTAGTGCCACAATTTGAAAGCATCAGTTCTTCATTGCTCAGCCTTCTTTATGGTCCAACTCTCACTTCTGTACATGACTACTGGAAAAACCACAGCATTGACTAAAGGGGCCTTTGTTGGCAAAGTGGTGTCTTTGCTTTTTAATACACTGGCTAGGTTTGCCATAGCTTTTCTTCCAAGAGCAAGCGTCTCTTAATTTTTAGGCTGCAGTCATCATCCACAGTGGTTTTGAAGACCCCCCAAAATAAAGCTGTCACTGTTTCCACTTTTTACCTATCTCGAGGAGGATCTAAAGAGTCTCTTGATGAGGGTGAAAGAGGACAGTGAAAAAGCTATTCTAAAACCAACATTCAAAAAACTAAGATCATGGTATCCAGTCCCATCACTTCATGGCAAACAGATGGGGAAAACTAAGTGTAACTGCAAACAAATGTCAATAACCCAATCTTCTAAGCTTCTCTAAAAGTACCTCCCTTTGGTATATGTCTAAATCTACAAGTTACAAGATGGCACGTAACACATTTTGAGCACAATCAAATTGAGTGTGGAAATTTTAAAGCACAATCGAGTTGGGCCTGAAAAAGTCAAGTACAATTGAGTTTGCCTAAATGGATCAGATGTAATTGAGTTGAGTAACTGGATTGCACTCAGCACTGGCCCTTGGCCAAAATGAGGGGCACGTGGCCAAAGGGACGCAACTCAATTGGGCCTGAAATTTTCATTGAATACTTTTCACAGAGCAAGAAATTGTTTGTAGAATAAAAAAAAAAAAAACAAAGTTGAAAATGTGATTATTGGAGCTAGTCAGCTATGGGTACTGAGTCATCCTATAGGCCTTATGACACTCTTTATAACTCAACCACTATTTCAGTGGTTTTCAAATTTGAGGGAGCATCGGAACCATCTGGAGTGTATGGTAAAATCCATCTTTGGGCTCCAGCCCTAGGGTTTCTGATTTCTTAAGTCTTCAGGGAACCTGAGAATTTGCATGTTTAACAAATTTCCAGGTGGTGCCACACTGTTGGTCTGAGACAATGCTCTGAGGACCACTGTTCTAACAAGTTATGGTAGCCAAGACTGAAACATTTTAAAGGTACTTTAAACTACATTAATATTTCAAAAATGACTTTAATATTTTAAAATAAAAGATACTGCTACTTATTATTTTTATATGTCTCTACAAATAAACTATACAACTAGATCATGCAAATGTCTTCATGATCATTTAAATGACCTAAACTGTCACTTACATTTAATACCAACTATCCCTACCCCCATTGTCTTATGTGTAGTTAGAGGTTGCTAGAGCTCTGATGTCTAAGGAAATCTCTGAATAATTTTTGTTTGGTTTAAAATGATTGTAGTAGGATAGATAATGCATTAAATACAGATTAGGTATAGATTAGGGGTAATAGCTCTTTCAGTGATATCTTTTCTAGCTTTCTATATCATCTACTTTAATAACACATAACTTTCAGTTATTCAGTCAACAAATATTTACTGAGCACAGTGTCCACCAGACACAGGAAATAACAATAGGAGTCAACATTATTGGACCATGTGTGGCATCTATATTCAACTAATCCTCATAACAACCCTACGAAGTGGGTACTATCATTGTCCTTATTTAACAAATGAAGAAATTAAGGCACAGAGAGATTCAGTAAGATTGTGAGAGAGGGGTTCACATTGAGGCCATGAGACCCCCAAATCTGGACTCTTAATTGCTATTTGTTCTTAAGGTGATTCAGAGACATGGTAAGGGGAGTTCTGAATATAAATGGAAAACTAACTTGAGCCCCATATCTCAGACTTGGGGGTTCAAGCAGGCTCTGTAAGTAAATATCTTAAGGAATTGAATGATGAAAGAGAAGGGAGGGGGTGTTCTAAGCAGAGGGAAGTCTCACAGGAACTATTTGGCATAGAGAGGACTCTGGTAACATCTTAAACAAGTGAACAAAAGCCTGGCATGGCTGGAGAGTAGAGAGAAGGAAAAACAGTGATAATTACTGGCTCATAGATCAGCTTGGGAGGCATGGAAAGGAATACAATTCTAGGCCAAAAATAATTGTTTCTTCTCCAAACCTGTTTATATATCTTCTATTTCTAGCCACCCAAATTCAAAACTTGGGAGTTCCTGATATACCTCATTCTATTACCCCAACATTTATCAGATGCCAAAGCCGAAGTTTTCTATCTCCATTCCCCTCTCCATTCCCAATGACTGGGATGTCCTAACTGCACTTAAATATCTCTCATTGAGATGAGCAATGCTGATAACAAGTAACATTTGCTGAATTCCATTGCATGTGCCTGATTCTAAGTATGACATACGTAACTCATTTAACACTAATAAACAATCTCTTGAGTAGATAATAATATGATCCCCATTTTTTTTTAATGAATGGGAGCATAGGGAAGTAACTTACCCAAGGTCACTCAGTCAATCAGGATCCGACCCAGGTCTGGCTAGTATCAGATCCCAAGCTCCTAGCCATTACATTCTCCTGAGCTGCAATAGCTTTAAGCAGGAAACTAATGCTTCTTTGCCCCTTCCTTGATCAGTAATCTACTAGGGTGGGCTGTTTAGTATCTTCTTGATACATTTTGTATTTTTCAATCTCAGTATTTAAACTTGTTTTTTCCTTCTCTCTCGTGGCTCTGCATTTTGAAATCCTAGTCAATCATCAAAATTCTTCTCAAGGACCATTATGTTTTTACAGGCATTTTTGGTCCTCAAGTTTGAATCCAAACACTTCAGTTGTATAATTTGATCAACACACTCTTTTTCTTTATGGGCTAGACCCTTCTTGAGGACAGGGACATATTTTATTGACTCTGAAGTTCATCTTTCAGAGTCTGGACTACTGGTTGAGTGGAAATGTAGGAAGAAGTAAACAGAAATTACTGTAGAAAGAGGCAGAAATGGAGACTGTGTATTAGCCAGGACTCCATCTGAAGTCATAGAACTGAGTTACTTGGAGAATCTATAAAATATAGCAATGCATTTTGGTTTCTGTATAATTATTTAAATTCTAAAACATAACTCATGTACTTTGGTTTGGGTAGAAAAATCATTCTGAAACCATCCTTCAATTTCTGCTACTTTTCCACAAATAACCACTATAATATTCATTTTTCCGTAAGTACCTTGGTTAATTAAGCATGGGGTCATTTTGAATCAAATAGCCAAAGGGAATAAAATAATGCATCAGTTAAACGAGGTTCATCTAAAATTTCAAACTAAAATTCTTGTATGATTCATGATGTTAAATAATCTGACATTTGAGATATGAAGTTTTTACTTAGGAAGAAGATAGAGTAAACCATGAAGAAGTTTAGGCATGTGTCATTTACTAAGGTAGATACAGGGACTGATAAATCTGTAGTGTTGGAATTTCAGCAGCTATTTGGGGAGCCTCCACATATGCCTGCATCATTTTTTTTTCTCAGCAAAAGCAATGTTCCTAAATGAAGGTCAGATCAGCATGACAAACATGGCTAACTTTGGGATCTCAATCATGCCAAGCAGGAGCAACTTGCTTGCTTGAAATACAGTTAATCCCCCTTGCAGAGGCCAGCGCTTAATAGCAGGCAAACTTGGCAGGTAGAAATTATAAATACATTTGAAATTTTCTCAGCTTGTTTTACGCACCAGGAGTTGCTGTGATTTTCAGGATAATTTAAAGATAAGGCAGCAGGTCAGAACATGAAATGTTAAAGAGGTTAACAATGAAATGGCAGAATAGTTCTTTTTCCCCAGTAAATGAAAGGAGACAGCCACATACATGATACATACACGGCAAATAATCCAATGCCTCTTTCTCTGAAGTCCTTAAAAATAAAGTCATGGAATACACAAAAAACTTTTCATTTTCAGAATTTTTTCTAAATGGAACAATAGCTTTATTTGACATTTGGCAAAAGACAAAAAGAATTTTAGGTATCAAGGATGGAAAAAAATTTGCAGACCATGTCTCTCACAGAACAGACCAAACAAACCACTAAATAAGTAGCATAGTTTTCAAGTACAATCACAAACACAGCAGATTTACCTTCTGATTCTATTACCAACACTAATCTCAAAGTCCCTTTTGCAAAAATGTTCCTTGTGTGAAACACTTCTTTAATAAACTCTCACCCAGAAAGGGGATGAGAACATCAGAGGTTCTTCTGGAGTAGGATTCTGGAAAGATCACCTTTGAAGCACAGTTCTTTTGGTAAAGATACTAGAAACAGCTAAATAGTGATGCTATTGTATAAATTCCCTTCACTAGATTTTCAACCCAGCCTGCCGCAGTTGGAAAGTTGGCTAAATGTGCCATCATACTTGTGATACTGACCAAATCGCTCAGGAAGGAAGGCTTGGACCAGCAAATACAGGAATTCAGCACTGTTCTCTTATGTGGCAAGTCAGGAGAAATGACCAGGAAATGGATGCTGAGGCCTTTGGAATGACAGAGGGTCACATCTGAGAGACCATCCTATACTGGGTCTTCCTGTGGAACTGCTGACCACACGCTCCCTTGGCGGTGAGTGTTAAGACTTCACAGGAAGTTAATGATAACAGGGAAGTAAGGAAGATTTAACTGTCAGAAAATAGGCAGAGCAGTGCTGTTAAGAGGGTACAGAGCTCACGAAATAGCACGGCTTAACAAAAGGGAGAGGACAGTTTCTCAGAAGAACAGGAAACCAATAAACAGTTTGTTTTCTTCAAAGGAGACAGAATCAGACAAAAGCAGGAAGTGCTGTCCTTCCTTCATCCTGCCAGGTTTTTAATGGAAAGTCAAGTGGGTGCATCATTCAAAATAAGGGAGAAGAGACCGAAATGATACCACCTTTGCTTTTTTTTTGAAAGAGAAACACAAAGATGCATCATGTCACACACTCTTCATTCTCTGCTTTCGAAGAGTCCAATTCCACATTCTGAATATCTCCCACTGAAAGAGCCCCGTGTATGCCACATGTGACCACTTTATAAACTTCCTGCAGAATTCCTGCTATTTAGCATTCAAGACATGTATTTGGGCTGGAAAAATAATATTATTCCATATTTTTCCAAAACAAAGATTCTGGGTCCCCATTACTTAAGTAAGCCACAAAGGCACTTGCTTTGCTGTGGTTACATATTCCACATATTTGGATAGTTAGAAGTCACATAATTTTTAAAAAGACTGTTTGCCAGGGGATTCCAAGAGAATGGATACTAACCACATGCCCTCCAAATTTTGTGTAACATGGAAAATGATGAGAACAGAGAATTTATTTTCACTCATAATCTCATAGTTGCACAATTAATTTAATATGCTCCCTGGTGCTTGGGCTAAAATGGCATTTTCTGGAATAGAAATCCAATTTCACTAAATTATATTAAATAAGAGTGAAAGAATATGTACAGACTCCCTGGCTGGTAAATTTGGTTGGTTATACAAGTTCTGTCTGTAATTCAGTATTTTGTACCAGAGTACGTTTTAAAATAATGAAAAAGAAAACAATGTTCAAAGTAGTCGTTAGTCCCAGGTAAGCCTGCCCAAATCTATTTACCCCATTATACCTATATAGTATTGTGTTTACAATACTACAGAAGTGGTAATGTACTAGAAGAAATAAGCATAGCTAACACACTGAGTATTGTGTGTATCTTTCAGCCCCCTTTAGTACAAAAATTCTATTATTTCATTTGCTAACTTCTAGATGTAACTGTGTTTGACTAAAAATGTATTCAGAGTTCCAAACTGGACTAAGATCAGCGTCCTTTTCCCCCTTATTGGCGCAGGGAGAATGGGGGTTTGGGGGGTGGGGAGAGCTTCTAGGAAGAAGGAATTAGGGCATTTGGGAATTCTGATAGACATATGGAAAAGGGGTGTAAAGAACTGTTCAGTTGGGAATGAGGGACTCATTAGGGCTTGAGTTTCTAGTTGGAATTCTGCTGTTGGGTTCTTCTTCATGCCTATGGGCTGTCTGGGATATTTCTCTTTATATTCAGGATTTTACTCCTCCCAGGACTGTAGCTCATCAGAATACAGAGTCAAAAGTTCCTTCCTTGTTCTCCTATCCCTGAAACAAGTATATAGTCCTACTGAGGTTTTTTTTGTTTGTTTGTTTTGTTTTGAGTTTTTATCACCAGCAACCAAGAATTGAACAAGAAGTAAAAGGGCTTCCTGCTATATATCCATGCTGCCTCCTTTGGCCTGCATGCGTGCTCAGTCATGTCTGACTCTTTGTGACCCTGTGGACTGGGGTCTGCCAGGTTCCTCTGTCCGTTGAGATTTTCCAGGCAAGAATACTGGAATGCATTGCCATTTACTCCTCCAGCAGATATTCCTGATCCAGGGATCGAACCCAAGTCTCCTATATTGCAGGCAGATTCTTTACCACTTGAGCTATCAGGGAAGCCCCTTTTTATACTGTTCCCTTTCACTTTGACCCTTGTAGAAAAAAGATCAAGGTCTTTGGATAAATAAAAGATGGAAGAAAAGAATCTATCTGGATTTAGTTAAAAAAAAATCTATTAGACTTCAAATTTTGACAGCATATCTCTTTAGGAAGAGTAAGGTGCTTCAGGGAGGAGATGAGGCAGAAACTCAAGATTCTGCCTTCCAAAGTGGCTGGGTCAACTAGCAGAAAGGAGATGGTAAGTGCATCTACCCTTCCCTATTTTATCATGGATCTTCTCAAAGCATACAACAGGATACAAGGAAAAACAGGTAAGATGATGAGAAAGAGAAGGAAGATCAGAAAGAAACTCCATGGTACAGGAACATAGAAAGAAGAGGTGCATTTGGCCAGTACTCAGGAGGGTTAGTAGATGAGCAGTGATTCAGGAAGGTTGTCTATTCAAACTTGTATTTAAACATGATTGCAGCTGTAAAATTAAAAGACGCCTACTCCTTGGAAGGAAAGTTAGGACCAACCTAGCTGCGTATTAAAAAGCAGAGACATTACTTTGCCAACAAAGGTCCATCTAGTCAAGGCTATGGTCTTTCCAGTGGTCATGTATGGATGTGAGAGTTGGACTGTGAAGAGAGCTGAGAGCCGAAAAATTGATGCTTTTGAACTGTGGTGTTGGAGAAGACTCTTGAGAGTCCCTTGGGCTGCAAGGAGATCCAACCAGTCCATCCTAAAGGAGATCAGTCCTGGGTGTTCATTGGAAGGACTGATGCTGGGGCTGAAACTCCAGTACTTTGGCCACCTCATGTGAAGAGTTGACTCATTGGAAAAGACCCTGATGCTGGGAGGGATTGAGGGCAGGAGGAGAAGGGGACGACAGAGGATGAGATGGCTGGATGGCATCACCGACTCGATGGACATGAGTTTGAGTAAACTCTGGGAGTTGGTGATGGACAGGGAGGCCTGGCGTGCTGCAATTCATGGGGTCACAAAAAGTCGGACATGACTGAGCCATTGAACTGAACTGACTGAACTGAACAGAATATTAGATCCAGAGTAGGTGTCTTAGAGATTGTCTAGTCTTATCATCTTACCAGTGGGACAACTGTTTCTAGAGCATCTTTGACAGATGGTGAGGCAGGTTCTGTTTCAGTATGCTTAATAATCTATTTCCTTCTTGGACAGTTCCAACAGCTAGAAAGCACTTGTAACATTATCACTTCCAACCATTTATTTTGGAACAGGCTCACATAGGGCAGGAAATTAGTCTTAATTATTTTCTTTATCCCCTGAACCTCCAAATCAGTGTATAATGCATGCTCAACAACTTGTTTGTTGGATTAACAGGTAAGTAAATTAATGGACATAAGTTATCTGAAGCAACAGGTTAAAATTTACTTTCTAATCTGTATAATAATTCTTTATATATGTGATAGCAATTATCAGTACTAAAATTTTTTTTCAAGTTAACTACACTCAATTTTGTCAACTAACACTCACTGTTCTGATGATCTAATTCAAGGAAAACCTATCATATTACCCATATGTGCCTTTGCCATTTCTTACACAGATTCAAAGAAAATAAAAATTAAAGAATAATTAAAACTCCTTTTTCTCATATCTATTCTTCTTTATTATTAGTCATAAAAATCCTCTGAATTTTCTAAATCATTCTTAAATATTTCAACAATAAATATTACGTATCAATAGTAAAAAAAATGAGGAAATAAAAATCTGGCATAATGCACTGACAATCTGGGTGTATCTCCTTCCAGATATTTT
The DNA here is from genome assembly GCF_910594005.1 of Cervus elaphus. Lineage (NCBI taxonomy): Eukaryota > Metazoa > Chordata > Mammalia > Artiodactyla > Cervidae > Cervus > Cervus elaphus. The sequence continues at coordinate 40,759,587 of NC_057822.1, forward strand.
ATAAAGATTCTTAACGTTATTGTCATAGTGCATATATCACTTCATGCCCAACTTTTTACTTAATAATATATCCTGCACATTCTCTCATATTCTTATTAATTCTTCACAGAGATGATTTAAGTACTTATTATATTTCATTGGAAAGCTATCCAGTTATTTATTTAACCAATACCTCTTGGTTGTACTGTGCTCAATATATCACTGCAATAAATAGGACTGGAGAAAAAAAATCAATGTAGAAGAATTTTTCCCACATCTTCGATGATTAGTTTAGGACAAATTACTAAAATTGTAGTTACTAGGTCAAAGGATACACGTTTTTAATAAGACATGAAGTTCTCTGTCTTGAGATGTCTTTCCCAGGCTTCAAGGTGAGGTTAATTCCCTTGTAAGGTATTACTGTAGCACTCTGCAACTTGCTTTCATAATCTCCATCACCATTTAAAATATTTGGTTATATTTTAATTTCCCTTTGGACTTTGCAAACTGCACTGAGGTAGGACCATGAACATTTCTGCTGATGGTGTTTTGCATGGGGCCTAGCCCATAGCATATACTCAATGTGCATTTTATTCAGTTGAATATTGTTAAATTGCTTCCTTGAGGGGTGTTTTTGTATTCATATACTTGAAGCACTGTTTGCATTTACCCATCTCACTGCATCATCATTCTAAAATGGTGATACTCCAAATGGGGCAAAACTCTCTCAGTGTGATTCACTCTTTTTTTTTTTCCAACGAATTAAGCCTATGACTTAGAACTCATTTCTCAGCTATTATGAATTCAATATGTGTACGATGTGCTTTGCTGAGAACTCAGTATGACTGTGATCTGAACATTACCAGCTCTCGGGGTAGGAAAGTTCCCTCTTGGCGGGCTATGACCAGTGATGCAGTCTCTCCCTGCCTGGTGCTCCTCAGCATGGCCACGAGCTCTTCCTGGGTTCGTCCGGTGACATCTCTGCCATTGACCTAATGCAGACAAGCATATAAGCAGCCAAATTACAACACTGCCAGCCCTGTCCACCCTAGATGGTTTTTGAAAGCATGCAGCAAATGGGCTCTCATGATCAAGGAAATTCTGGGAAGCTGAAAACTGAGTATGTGAGTCCAAACCAATCATGCTTATGATACTAGCAATATGCCAACATCATTACTATGGTGCTGGATTGTCTCAGACATTCAGTAATTGGCATCGGCAGTTTTTTCCTAAGACATCACATTCTTAGGAAGGACAAATCAAACTGACAGATACCAGAGAATCATTCCTCAAGTAGGGAGGAAGCTGATTTCAAATGCTTAATTGGTACCATTCTCCGCTGAATACAAACAGGAGAAATGGATTTTTATCACATGGTCAATTCTTGCAGACATGAGTTTTTGTTATAACTCTACAGTGTTCTCCATGTTAGAAAGTTATAGTCACTAGGTTACCATACATTATTGGAGATTCTAATTTGGGGCTATGTTAATCATTTGAACCATTTCTTTCATGATCTAGAACTATATACAAAGCTCTGGTGTTGCTTCCATGCCATGGGCAAGTTAAATGGAACCAGTCAGTTTCCATGAAGATGATTTCTTGGAAGGTAAATTAACAGTATATGTAGACAAGAAAATAATACTATTAAACAAAAATAAATGGGGAGAAAAAAAGCCTCTTCCTTTGAGTATTCCAAATACTTCTCCATATGCATAGACTGACCTAACACAGACTGGCCCATTCTTAAAGAAGTTTAAAGAAACTATTACAAGTACTTAGGTGCAACTTTGCAATTCTTAGCCCTAACTGAATATATGATGAACTCATAGATATGACTCAAATCCCCCAGGGACTCTAAGAGGTGGAAGTAAGAAAGAGGAGATAGGAAAAACTTTTCAATATTTGATTCCATATCACTGCCCTTATTGAGGACCTATAAAGTTGGCTATTGATTAACCAGTTTTCTAACTGAAGTCCTTATCTTGTCTACAAGTACACTTTTCAATATAATTAATTCAAAATTCCATAAATTTCATTTACTTAAACTCCAAGAAATATTTTATTGAAGATATTCATTCTAATTCTTACCTCCAAAATTCTGTCCCCTGATTGCAGGCGGCCATCTTTTATCGCTGCTCCCTTTGGTAAAATGTTTTTTACAAAAATGGGACCCGGACCATGTATGGAAGAATCTCTGGTAACCACAGTGAAACCAAGTCCTTCAGGCCCTAGTGTATAAGACCAAGAAAATGCATGATCATCTTCAGCTGGAGAAATATTATATTCAATCTTATAGTTAAACTGACCTAATTTAGACTAACATAGAAAAAGTAAAATACTGACATTCTATCAAATATCTTAAATATGTTTGAGTTTCTAGTTTTAAATACAGATTACAGTTCTTGACAGGTCATGATTATATTACCATGAATTTAGGGCCAATGTAGATGTGTAACACTTTCTTTTATTAAGGTCTTAACAAAAAATGCCACATGTTATCCATACACCTGGGAGGCTGATTTCTTAATAAACCATAACCTGACTTCACACTTTCCTGAGAAGTAAGAGGCCATCTGACATGTTGGCTTTCAGTCAACTAGCCAGCCCATGGCTCACTCTCCACCTGCATCTCCATTCCTGTGTACTTCATCACATCGCCACATCATTGGTTCCTGCTACTCCCATCCTGTTCTCTTACATCACCAATCTCTTTTGACTTTTGCCTTTTTTACTCTGTGTCAAGGCATGCTTAGATTTTTCTTTACCCTAAAGAATCCTTACTTCAGTCCTACTGCTTCTTCACTCTTCCATTACCAAAGACCTATCTGTGACCATATCAGTCGTTTTTCCTATCCTGATCTTTCCCCTTCTCTAGCTTTGACACTTCTCACCAACCATTTTATTGAAATTAACTCCCTTCTTGGTTTTCATGTCTCTATACTTTCTATTTTTCTACATCTCTGATCACAACACGTCTGTCACTCTTTCTCTTACCCACTGATGTCCTATGTAAACACAGATGTTCGCCAAGGGTCTGGAACAACTTGTCCTCTAGACTCGGCCTCGCCTGGCTCCTGTCTCCAACCACCATCTCTCTACAGATGACACTGACATCTCTTTGTTTGACTCTAACCTCTCTGGTGTCAGTTTCCAGGCTGTCACCATGAACATGCTGTCACCAGCACTTTAAACTTCTCTGCAAACTTCCTTCTCCATCCCAGATCCTGGCCTTTTACACTTAAAATTCTAATTTCTTGTAATGGCATCCCCATCGTGCAAGCCATCTTGGCTGAAAACCAACGATAACTGTAATTCCTTTCTCTTTCCATCTACACCCACTCAGTGATTTAGGCATAAGTATTACACTGGGCACCCTTTACTGATCCCTTGTTATCTGCTCTCTTCTTTAGTATATCTTTTGCTGTCAGGTTAATCTTCTTAAAACACAGCTCTGGGATGTAATATCCTTTATTTTTGCATCCAAAGCTTTCTGATGGATTTTTAAGGTCACGTTCCGTGTCTCATTTATCTATTCTCAAAGCACTCAACCCCATGCCTTATACATAACTGCATAATTTGTATGAAAAGTACAAGTGATGCATTTATATAAAAAGCCTAATTGTGCGTCCTAGTCAATACATTTTCTTCCCAGTATAAAATTCTTACAGGAGGGCAAAATTTTGACTAGAGGATCTTTCAGAATAATCTCTATATCCTGATTAAAGGCATATGTTGCATGCTTTAAATATATGTTAAGATGTATTCTAAAACTACCTTGGGATCATTATATTTTCTATTAATTCCAACAGGAATCCATAAAATATCGGTTTCTTTTGAATGAAGTCCTGAAAATCCCAGTGGATTGCAGAAGGTTCAGTGGGTGAAGGGACTATAGGAGAAGTCACAAAATAAAAGCACAGAAATACATAAATGTGTATGTATGTATGTATAATACTGTATAAATATGTATGAACACACATGATCTAGCCATTGATCTGGGCTTAAAATGGATAAAAAAGTTTTAAAAAGATGAAGAAATAAAAGGTTATATATGCTTTTGAAATTAAGAATATTTGAAACATTACTTGCATTGTTGAATTTGTGAAATCACTAATTATCCCGTATTTGCTGAGGAATAATTTTTGCTGGTATAAAACTATCTTAGAGAACCAGAAACAATATACTGGCTTTTCAGACTTGGACTAAAAGATTCTTCAAAAATCACTGAGTGAATGAAAGTTGCTGAGTCGTGTCTGACTCTTTGATACCCCATGGACTCTATAGTCCATGGAATTCTCCAGGACAGAATACTGGAGTGGATAGTCTTCCCCTTCTCCAGGGGATCTTCCCAACCCAGGGGTCGAACCCAGGTCTCCCACATTGCAGGCGGATTCTTTACCAGCTGAGCTACCAGGGAAGCCCAAGAAGGGTGGAGTGGGCAGCCTATCCCTTTTCTAGTGGATCTTTCTGACCCAGGAATTGAACCGGGGACTCCTGCCTTGCAGGTGGATTCTTTACCAACTGAGCTATCAGGGAAGCCTAATCTCACTCTAAACAGAGACAACTGAATTTCAGCGCCTATTTAGTCTAAGTTGTGATACAGTATCAATCTGCTCCTATCAAGTTTGTGATGGTTTTATTTCCCAGCATGTCTTTAATCATTTTCTTATTTCAAATAATCTACACTCTCTAGAAAAAAGAAAAAGAAAGAATAAGGAAGTACTACAATTTCAAGAAATTTAAGTTACCGCAGTATACACTTCAATCTATTCTTTGATTCAATTAAATGAAAGGAGAATTAACAAAATTAGCCTTAATGTATTTCTCTTAACCAATTTTACATGTTACAATAATAGAATGCTATTAAGCATAATTTAATAATTACCTTTCTTTAGGTCAATCTTAATTTTCTTTGCATTCTTCTTGCTGCCAAACCCCATGAGCGGGGAGAGTGAGGGAGAGGATGGTTTTCTGCCTAGTCTTGGTACTCGGGGGCTCTTGCTCTGTTGCAGAGAAGATGCATCTTCTTCAGGACTGCTTGTTCCTGTGAGATTTATTGTCTTTATTCCTGATTTTCCAAGGACAGAAGGTGGCTCCTTTGTTCTCAACACGCGATCATTGTTGCCAAAAATGTTAAGAGGTCCAATGACTGATTTTTCATACTGTTCCCGGTTCTGAGGTGGAAGCACGCGGAGGAGCACACTTGGAGATTTCATTGCCTGACGGAAGAGGTCTTGAGCCCTTGAAAGACAGTGAAGGTATAGTGATCCTATGTCCCAGCATGCTGTCTGAAGCACCCAGAGTCACAGCTATGGGAGCAGCCCAGGAGCAGACGCACAGGAGGTGCTCTCACTGTTCTTACCGATATGACTTTGCTAACAAGGTGCCAGTTACCACGTATGGCCTGCTCATGAGGCACCACTGCCCTGGGCTCTGTGTGCGTTATCAGCGCGCATGATGCGCTCATTCAATTCTCTTAACAACGATGTTAGGTAGGTATACTTAGGTCTTATTTTGCAAAATGAAGAAACTGAGGCTCAGAGAGATTAACTTGTCTGACTCACAGCTTTTAAGCATTTCTAAATCTAAAATTCTATCCAGAAGTGTTTACTGAACTCAACAGAAAAGGAAGCTCTAATTTTAAATGGAAAGAAAAAAAAAATCTCTGATGGTGGTCATCAGATGATCATTTGGTTTCCTTTTAGGACTTTATTCTGAAGGACAGGTCTTTTCTAATGTGGATTGTGTTCAAGAAGCTCAATTTTGACACAGACGGTTCTCCATGGTGACATTTGGTAAGTATGTTGGTTGTGCCAAATATCACAGTGGACTGTCAACCCAAAATGCATACTCTCTGTTATTTATTTCACTAAAGAGTATCTGCATTTTTTGCTTTTTTTTTGTTTTAGCACTTTGTGCTTTTCTTCAAATTTCCTACTACTTTTTCTTTCCTTCTTCCTATGCCTCCTTATACCTTATGACCAGGTAAAACAACAATCTTTCCCAGCTTTCTTATCAATGAGATGAAGGGCAATAGGGAATCTAGTTCAGTTGGGAGGCAGGAACTTTTTTGTTCCATTTCTCTTTCCTATTTCTTAAAACTCAGAAGTGATGGAGGGAACTCAAGCAATTACCTTGTGACCATGAGATAGCTTAAAGATAGCAGCCACATAAGAAGGATGGCCAAGTGAAAGATGGAAGATGCCTAACTCACTGGTGATGGTGAGCCCTCCAAACCAAGTCTAGACTGCCACCTCCACACTTATTTGTCCTTAAAAAAGGTAAATTTTATTTAAGATACCTTTAGTTCAGGTCTTTGTTACTAGCAGCCACACCAAATAAAAATTAATCACAATTCCAACTGCTATCTAAGCTCCTCCTCACCTTATTAATGAAGAGCTTACACTGCTAGTAGAGAAGGGAGAAGTCTTCATATAGACAGCCCAACTCCTCTGGTAGATTCTTGACTAGGATTCAATTCCTACTTCGTATTGAAATTTTATAAGCCTTGATTTCCACCTCAATAATACAGGGAGTAATGTCTGCCTTGCATTACTATTAAGTCTTGGTAAAAAGCACAGTGATATATAAAAAAAATCATTATAATAATTATAATTTTGCCTATTATTCATTATTTTCAGAAATAGTCTCTAGAGGCTTCATTTTTTTCCTACACTGAAGCAGCTAGTGCCCACTGCCACTCCAGGCACAACTACTCACCCTTTCTACCCAACATAATATTGGCAACTAATGGTCACAGAGAAGATTGAGTTGTTTTTGTTTGAAACAATAGAGTTCGATGATGATTACTAAAGGGTATTAGTAATTAGTCCCTTATTCCATTGCAATGCCAATATACATTTTAAAAAGCATAGGTACACTGCTGCATAGTCTATTTCTTAGGTATAAAGACCTATTCCTTTAACATTTCACATGCAGAGAAATAATTTCTTGAGGGAGAGTATTTTACATTTTTTTTTCATTTGTTTCTATTATTCAGTGAGTCCTCATAGACATCTCTCACAGATATTTAGTTTAAGGAAGACTGCTGACACCAAGTAAGTTAATTAATAAGCCGAACTAACAGCCTGTGAAGAGAGTCATTAAATACCAGTCTAACTGACCCGTATCCCAAGAAAAACAAACCCGTCTATCGATGTCACAGAAAGACAGCCAGGCAGGAGGCTTGCTTCGTTCTATACTTGGTCCTTCTCCGGGCTGTCACGGACTTGTGCAGGCCACCCCTGAGTATGCTCAAACACAGGATGTATTTGAAAATGGATGTTATGGAGTCAAAGGGAACTAACCAGAAATTATACCTACAGTTTTGATCATAATGAGTACAGTAATGATTATAATAAGCATTTTAGGAATCAATAAAGTAAAAAAAAAAGAAAAGAAAAAAGTGCTTACTGAGCAAAGGTTTTGTCTACGAGGTCCACGTTGTTGATTTTTACAATACATTCATTTTCATGAAACAGTCCCTCCCGTTTGGACCTGCTGTTTTCCTCAATGCCACGAATGAAGAGTCCTAGAATCCTGGATGCAACATTTAGATTGAAGAGAATGACTGAATAATAGTATGCAAGTTGTTTCTCCACTTGCAACTGTTCAGAAATAAGTACTAACTCCTCCTTATGAAAGAAATTATGCTTTACATCCAGGCAACTGTTTGTTATTTAAAATCTTTAGTAAAACACAATATAAAATCAGAGAAACACACATACCCTTACAACTCAATAAAAGAAGATACTACCCCCCCCAAGACAAATCTACATAAACACCAACCCAGAGCACGCTGATCAATAGCTGCATTCCTCATGCTTTTAGTAAACTTAGAAAAGGCTAGTGTCGCTTAGTAGAGTTGAGGACACACGGGATTTGTGGTTTGGAGAGGGCATCACAGAAGGGCTGACTGTAATAAGTAAGTTTGAGTTGATGTCAAGGGAGCACTTGACATTTGATAACAGGAGAGGATTAGGTTTCACAATAGTCTTTTTGCAATCTTCCTACCTCTTTTAATAATACGCATTTTAAGAAGAAAACATTTAGCACAGACCACATTACTTAATTTAGAAAGAAGTATGGTCCCATATGTTCGAGTCACTGAATAAAGTGTTGTGTTGAGTGTTCTCTATGCACTTTGGATGGAGGGATATGAAACAGGGCTATAGGACCAGGAAGACAGCTCAGTACAGGCTTGGAGTACAGGGGAAATTAAAAAAAAAAATCCGGAGCTATCAATAGGCCGAGTCTTCATAGAAGAATTTGGGAAGAAAGTAGGATATAAACTGGGTTAGGAGAATGAATGGGATTTGGCTAGGAGGAGACAGAACACATGGAGACAGGGGTGACCGGGTGTCTGTGTAAGTGGAGCGGGGTGGGAGCTCACGCTGGATGGGGAGGCCAGTGCCACATGCAGGGGCCTTGAAGGCTAGCTGATGGACTTATCTGATCAGGCTGGAGTAGTCCTCACTTCTGAGACAGTGGCCAGATGAAAGCAGGGGTTTGGAGAGTGTTGTCTAAAATTTCAACCAGGAAGAATCTGCATTCAGAGAGGATACCCCAAGCCTACTGGTGCTTTGCAGCTGTGGCTTAAAATAGGAGGAAGGAGAAGGGAGTTGGAGAAAAAGAACAGGAGAAAAGAAAACTACAGAAATAAGAAGAAAGAATTTTGTGTGTATATGTGTGTACCTGGATGCATCTATTACATACTGGAAGTATTTGAACTGAAAACTAAAAGAAACCAAACTTGTGTATATTTTGGCCATTTCTCCCGTGAGGGATTTCCCTGTTCCTTGTGGCATGTAAGGGTCCCAGGTTTCTCAGGATAAGACAGACAGATACATCTTCCATGAGGAGTCTGCTAGATGTAGAAAAACCTTAGCCTCCTCTTTCCTTATCCTCTTGTTTTCCTACTTTGTCATACTCTTCCATACAGGTGTCTTACAAGCTATTACGTATTCCCTTTGCATTAATTCAAATCTAAATAAAACATGAGCACATTTTATGTATGAATAGTCTGGTCTGCCATGGAGAAACAGGAGTCTTTAATGAAAACGGAGGAGGAAACCATCTTCCTGTTTGGAGCTGCCATGGGGTGGGGACTCTGCCTCTAGGAATTCAGTTCATCTGATGAGCCCATGTCATCTCAAGAAGGTCAGAGGAGAGGCAAATGTGGGGCTATTTAAATTTCTACTGCAAAACAGTTAAATGAACACTGTAGGCTGCTACATGAGACAGCAAATAGTCACGCCACCTACTGAGGGGAAGGCTCTAGGTCACAAGCCAGGTGTGCATTGACGCTTCATTTCCAAATTCTAGTAGGTTAGTGAACTAGTCATATTCTGTGTGGAGAAGAATAGGGGACAGCACTACTGTGTGATAAAGAATCTGAGATTTAAATTAATATTTGTAAGGTACTAATCCCACCTTCATCTCATAACATAATATTAAGAATTGAACTATTTGATATGTCGGAAAAAAAAGGAGAGGAAGAAATAGAACAAAATAGTATCTTTCTCCTAAATTAAACAACTCTCTAATAGTTCACATTCTGGATTTTTGTTATGGTGGATTCACAATAACACGATCCATTAGGAGGCTCACATGTGGTTATAAACTAGTTTATGTAAGCGATATTTTTTTAACAAGCATTCAAGTCTTCCTTTAATTTAATTCAGTACATCATCAGTCATGTAATGTTGCTCCCTAGGATTTAATTTCACATTTTGGGAGATGAATTAATTCTTTCAGGCCACTGGGTTGCAATTTAGCTGGCATATTACAGCTGGAGTATGCTGTGTGAACCTCACTCATCTAAATAACCTAACTTTCCATGAAAAATTTATTGACAGAATAAGCCCAACTGTAAAACCCATGTGTCAGAGGTAATTTTGGTAAAATGTAAAACTGACTGATTTTATTAGTTTGGTCCCTGGCAACGAACCACTCCTGCCTTCTTTATTCGATGGAAGGGGTGGATTCCCTCCAGTTTGATTTCATGCAGACCAGTATGAGAAGGCTCAGAAAAGACGCTCTCTTTTTCCTCTTTGTCCCTGATGGATGGGCTGCGGGGAGCTAGCTCCTTTGGGACCAAGACTCTTTGAGACTTCAAAATTAACACTGTGGAAGCATTACAGGCTGAAATGAACAAACTAATTTGCATGAAGGAGCACTGATAAAGAAGGCTGAAGTCCATAGCCCAGCAGAATGAGAGGTGTAACAATTGCTTCTTGCCCTTCTAATAATCATGTAGGCACAAACCTATTCACTGCTTACCTCCTCCTTTCTCCCCACAGTATCATACTGCCTCGGTTGTTCACCAGCTTAGGCTTTTTACCTGAGAATATCCTCTCCTCATATTATATGTCCCTCTTCATCCATTTCTTCCTTCTTCTGTTTCATATTTAGCTGCTTTTACTGTGAAGCAGGTATACTATGCTATCTTTATTTACTGACAGACAATTAGATTTCATGCTTTTAATTCTAAAATAAAACTATATATATTTCTTTTTTTAATGAAATCAAGTTGCTTTTTACTTGCAGGGACTCTAGGTGTTTTTTCTTTTGCAATTTTTGTTTTTATTGCGCAAGCCAATTTTTCTCCATTTAAGCAGCATTCTGTATCCCAATGAATCCAATGAGGCCTTGTCTAGTATAGCAGTCAGTATGTTATACTCAGGGTGTTCTAACTTTGATTAGGGATCTTATTCTACAACAGGTGTGGCTCTATTTTTGTAAAAGAAAAAAAATAAAAAAGAAATTAAAGGCAAAGCCAATTACGGTAGTCTTAGTAAATAATTAAATGTAGATTCTAATTTAAAATAATGACACAAACCAATAAATGGAAGGAAATTAAGAACTAAGTTACCACTATGACCTTAACTCCCCCCACCCTCTGTGCTCACAAAGGGTGACCATATGGCATGATGAAGTCAGACACTTGTCTGACACGCTCTATGTGCAGTTGCTTCTAGACACATGGGTTGAGTTAAGTGTGCTGTTTCAGCCTGTACTCATTACTTCTTAACTTTTATTGGCTCATGTCTCCACTTCCATATTATTTTTTTATGTTTTTTAATTAAATTTCCTTTCTGTAATACTAGTGGATAGCAAAAAAAAAAAATTATACAATCATTTCACAAAGTTACTGAAAAGTTGACCATGAGCTTATAGAAGTTCATTTCTGAACCAGGCTTTTCTGTTTTAGACAAAACAGTAATAATCCTAATAATTTACACATTCATGGGTTGTGTGTTTTACAAGGAGTGTTCATATTTTTAATGCCATTTAATCCCCACAATCTTGATGTGAAGTAGGTATTCACAAGAGGCGAGTTTAGGGGACTTGCTCAAGGTTATACAAAAGAGAATACTGAGATCCAAATCCAATTGTTTCAAGTCCAAGTCCAATATTCCTCTTCCTGTTCTACAAGGCCTATGCTAGAAATCAGAATCAGGAAGGAGCAGGGAGCAAATCAATACCCTGTAGTGTGTTTTCCTCATTTGAAGTGAGAGAAGGTGATTTCTAGTCTAGAGGGTCAACTTGTTTTCTGAATGACTGAAATTGAAGTAGGGTGACTGTCATGTTGTATATTTCTTCATGGTTTGAAAACTGGGATGATCTTGTGTTCTATTCCAGCTTCATTAAGCTAAAGGGCCTAGTAATTTAGCCATGCTGGTATTTCACAAAGCTCTATCAGTACACTTCTGCCAAAAGCCATTAGAATTTCTTGTGACAACTGGGTAAATACTTGCTCTGTCTATCAAAAACAACCTCAGCTTGTCCTGTGCCATAACCCATAACATTTATAAACACGCTTATTAACACATACAGGAAATGAGATAATAAGAGCCACTAGCTTTTCAGTTCATTTCTTTTTAGCGGACATTCATTCCATCAAGAGCTTGGCATCAGATGTTATTTGCTAAAAAAGGTGATGACTTTGCAATTACAGGTAGCAGATGGCTACCTGCTGAAAATGATGCCAACCAAAATATCATGACTAAATCTGCTCTTGCCACTATATGGCAGACCAAATTGAATAAATATTCAGAACCAGTAAATTAATACTATATAACCTTTGGGGAAAGTTTTGTTCTAGAAAGAACAATGGAGTGAGGACAAGTCAGGAGATTTGGATTTTGTATGACCTTGAGGAAAATCAACTGACTTTTCTGGTCTTTGATCACCTAAACTAAAATCAGGTACTTTGCCTTTTTAATGATACATTTAAGAAAATAAATTTAACAAAATCATTTAAAACATGTCAAACAGGGATAAACTGATTTTCTTTAAGTTTCTGACAGCCTTTGTCCGTGTCAATCTAGTCCTCAAGGTAGCCATCCTCTTGAAAAATAATATAATATCTAATACTTGTTTCATAAGGCTGTTAAAATGGTACTAACATTAACTCTCAGGAACACATTTTAATTCCCATCAGTAAAACAAGTTTTACAACCAGTTAGTGAGGAGTGAGTGATAAGTCATTCAGTTGTGTCCGACTGTTTGCGACCCCATGGAATGTAGTCTGCCAGGCTCCTCTGTTCATGGAATTCTTCAGGCAAGAATACTGGAGTGGGTTGCCATTTCCTTCTCCATACATCCAGTTAAGTAGACATGAATTTCAAGAAATGGTGACACAATAATATTACCATTTACTAGAATGAATTTATAAATTTGTCTTTAAAATTTCAAAAGGATGTGTCAAATTATTTTTGATTGATTACATTATATTTTAGAACAAAATAAACAGAATAAAGACATTTTGCTACTTAGCTAAATCAGAATATATTGAATTTCTGATATATACTTAGAATATTAAAGTATTTATTATTAGAGGTTCCATAAACATGAAGAAGATCAAGAAATATCAATTTGGAATTATTATATTTCTTTTAAGTGCATTTTTGAATACTAAAAAATTCAGTTGCTATATTTGTCTAACCACATGTTAAAGTCTTTCCATGATTCTGTTTATATGTGTTACTGATAAGAATACTTTAAGAAAGTACTTCTTACTTAGTTGTAAATATAGAAAACATGATTTCTTTTCTATTGTGTCCTAGAAGTAAGTGATATTATTTTGTTTCTAACAAATAAGTGGCCAATAGAAGCATGTGCTGAGGTGTCCATCTAAATAACAGAGACATACAATTAATCCTCTTCTGAAAAATGTTTGGGAAAATGAGCTCAAGTTAAGTTTTTCATTAGCATGAGCTTCTGATATAAGGAAAACGTCTTACCTTCCACTCAGAGATGAAAAGAAAGGCACTACATGTATTCCCAAGGGGCCTCCTTCCCCGGAAATCTCCACTGTTCTTGTCATATCACTGGGACAGAAAAAAAGAAAAAGGGAGTACAAATGAGTCTTTGCTAAAACAAAAACAAAACAACAGATGTGGCATATTAAAAAGAAAACCAAAAAAACTTCAGATTTTAACAACTACTGTAAATTGAACAGCAGAGATGAAATCAAAGGAGTACATGATTTGCTGGAATGTTCAGAAGCTCCAGGAAATAAAATACTTAAAAGGCTATCTGATTTCTTATTTTTTCTCCTAGAAGAGGAACAAATGGAAATGACTACCTACAAAAATAACTTCCTACTTAACTTAATCTGCATAAATCAACATATTTAAAAAGATGTACGCAAAAATGAAATGTCTCCCTATTGAGACACACTTGAAAATTACTGCATAGAGGATAAAATACATGGAATCAAGCATATCTATGCCTAAATATAAAGTACGGCTTTTCCTACAGTACAGAGGAAAAATGAAATAAAATATGTATTTATTAGAAAAAGCACAAAATTACATTTTAAACAACTGTGAAGCCACAGTTGGTAACACATATTGGCATGTTCAAAGCATTATAAATCAAAACTTGAACTAGCCTTTCAATAAGGCATCAGTTGTATTCAATAGAACAATTCCAAATTTTCACCTCCTACTTTTTTTTTTTAGAGGTATAAAAAGAAGTTGCAAAGCCTGGAGAAAATGTATTACAGAAAGAAATAGAAAGCCTGACCTGCCTAACCTACTCCAGATTAAGGGAAGGATGAGCCAGAAACATTAATGGATAGTGTATATGACTGAAATATACAAGGCGCTGTGAGCTTTGGAGTAATAGAAAGTGGAACTAACAAGTGTTTATAAAGATGAAAAATAATAACCGTGAACAATTATTGGCTCCTTTAATCCCAGAGAGAGAAAATAAAATTGCCAGAGGAAAATGATAAAGTTGAAGCAAACATCCCCATTATGGAAATTGTAAGCAGGTCTCTATTGTTTCCTATTTACATGAAAATGACCTGAAACTAGATGTCAAATTAAGAGCTACAGCTGCTACAAATACTTTTCTGCTCCAAATTGAAAACGGGGAAATGTTGGCTCCTTGCTGGAAAGTTGAGAACAGTATTAAGAACGCAAAGTGCCTGATGAATTCACTCTGCATGAAGTACTCCCTAAATTATCAGCAATCTAAAATAAATACATTAAATATATTCTCATCAGTGGATTAGGTTTATTTTTAATGTGTTTTCATTGCAAACCTATTATCATTAAGAACTGCAAAATAGAGCCTGTTAGCTTCCAACATTTATGGAATGTGATGGAATTTCAAAATTGATAATAAATTTCAAATGAGTTTTGCTCAGATATTGCTGATATATTTAAAATTTGCTCAGTCAGGTTATAACAGAACCCTAGAATAAAAGTTAGAAAAAAAATAAATCTTAGAGTGCTAGTATCATGGAATAAAATATATTCTTCTCTATACTTCCTATGTGAGCATAGACACTATATGAATATATGCATAGGAAATACTATTGAATATACATACATAGGTATGCATTATAGGTCCTGAATATAAAATATCTTGTGGGAAGAGAAGGTTCTGTACCTTTCAAAGGACCATAAAGAAATAACTTTGATATAATAACAGATTTATAGTGCATTTTGAGGTATGTGAGGAACACTAAACCCAAAGCATTCACATTCTAGTGTTACTATAGTGTTGCAAAGACTTTTAAAAACAGACTAAAACCATGTTTAACTACTGAAACTTTATTATCTCTACCTTTTATAATATATTTTTATAGTTTTGTATTTAGAGCATAATACAAATCTTTCTTAATAAATGCATTAAATATATACATGCTGATAGATAGCATTCATATGTTTTATACAGAGGGTTTTGGAATATAAATGTTTAGTCTAGACAATAAGATTTCAGCTTAAAAAAATTAGGATGGCTTTATGGATTCTTTTTTTCTAGTTTGCAAGTATTTCTTTATCCCACTCATAACCTCTCCTGTAAGATATAATAAATTCTATGTATCATACTGATACCTACTCTTTAGTAATCATCAATCTTGTATTTTTACATTCACTTAAAAGCAAATCCTATAATTTGTTAAAGTTATCAATCTTATTTCAAAACACTAAAACTTTTTTGGGGGATGCAGTATTAAGGTTCATTTCAACTTTGTAAGATTCTCTTTTTCAGTATTTCAGAATAAACACTTATGCTCTCTTTATATGTGACAGTCACAATTATTTTGGCTGGCATAATATTTGATGTATGTCAAACTACTATCACAAAAATATTACTATCCCAAAAAAAGGAGCATAAAAGACTTTCAATTTTGTTGATTGTAATATGTAGATACTTAGAGAATTAATCTATTAGTGCTATAAACAAGCATTACAAGTTTTACAGACTATGTTTTACCAGTCTTCATAAATTGCTATCCATTATTTGTTTCAAGATGGTAAGGAAAGCCATTTGAAAAAGGAAATATCATAGACATGTCTATGTTTTAAATTTATTTTAAAAGGGGAAAAGTGAAACCATTCAGTGTTATTTATACCCAGTGGTATTCCGTGGAAATCTCTGTATAAAGACCCTCATGGAAGATTAAACAAAGCAAGGAGGGCTAGACACAGTTACCTGAATACACGTCTCATAAACTGAGATTTTACTAAGATGTGAAAATATGCCATAAAAGTTATTTGTTAAAGCAGAATAGAGTTCAAGGACCACTGAGGAGAGTACATACACATTTACTTATGTTTTGGAGGCAGACTGAAAATGGAAAATGTAGAGAATGGGTGAGAAGGCTATTTGAGTAGTGGAAAGGAAAAAAGGATTGGCAGGACTTATGAGAAAGAGACAAAAAATGAACTCTAGGGCAAAGGAAAAAAAAAACATTTCAGTTACAAAAAGAAAACTTGGAAACTTTCACTAAACTCAAAATAGCTAACTCTATACAACTCTCTAAGATCTACGAACACAAATGCAGATAGTCATCAAGCATTAGGTTGAATAGTGTTAAGCAAGTTACATGTTCTAAGGTCTGACTGACAAAATTGATTTGAATAGTTACTGGAACCAGCGGCTACCTAGGGCTTCCCTGATAGCTCAGTTGGTAAAGAATCTGCCTGCAATGTGGGAGACCTGGGTTCGATCCCTGGGTTGGGAAGATCCCTTGGAGAAGGGAAAGGCTACCCACTCCAGTATTCTGGCCTGGAGAATTCCATGGACAGTCCATGGGGCCGCAAATAGTCGGACACGACTGAGCGACTTTCACTTTCACTTTCATGAGTGAAAGTACAGAATGAGTGGCTTAAAATGAGCCTGTTGTGAATGACTATGGCAAGAATTAGATGGAAAGTGCTTCACTTGGTTTCTTCCAGAAGAAAGGCATGAAGCCTGAGAAAGAGAATATAACAGGGACTGCAGATGGTTGGCTGTAAGTCTAACTTCTCCACAGAAGACAGATGCACAGTGTCTTTAAGATCAGTCAATCCAGTGATCGGCCACTAAAGGAAGGAAGAGGCAGAACTGAGGGCAGGAAGAGGGAGATGTTCTGTTTTGGAAGGAAGTATTAACTTATGAAATTAGAAAGTGCATCCTGTTGGTGGCTTTGATGCAGGTGTCCGAGTAAATCATTTAAACTAAGTCCCAAAGTATGTTTCTTCATTTGAACAAGGAGGGATTTAAGATAAGTTCCTAATAGAGTTGTTGGCATTAAAGAAACAAAGAGAGAACATTATACAAGTACAACATACACATAAACAATTCTCCCCTTGAATTGCATCTCTAGGTGTCCTGCTGCAGTCACCTGCCCACCCCCTGCTTCCTGACCCCACCCTTAGTTTCGCATTTCTTCTCATCCTCCCTCCATTAAAGAATCTTTAATGGAGTTTGCACTCACTCTACTTTCTGAACTTGGCCTTAAACTAATTTCAGATGACTTTTCCTACACTAGTGCTCACAACATGAAGTTTCCGAGCCTTGGTTAGGCAAAGTGAAATAAAACACCCAGGAATCAGAGAAGGTGCATGCAGCATGTAACACTAGAATCAAAGGATTTGGAGACAAGAGTGGTGGGTGTAGATTGGGTCTCTAGAAGTTAATTGCTCTGAACTACAATTCCTTAGCCTGCTAAAAGTGATAATAAAACTCACGCAAAAAGTCCGTTGGGATAATCAAATACATATTTTAATTAAATATTATTTTTTAAAAATCCTATACTCCATTCCTCTGAATCCCTTGTATCTAGAAAAAGCTTAGCTAATTTGTTCATGCAGCCATAAACCAAACAATTGTTCACTCTATAAATACTTAGTAGGGACTTTAGCAAACTTTCCAAAAAGCTAACCTGTGAAGAAAAATGAAATTAAAGGCAAACAGAATAAGAGTATTGCATTCATTATGCCTACCTCCAAAAATAATCTTATCAAGCTTCTAAAAAGACAGGGCCCTAGAGATTTTCTGCATCAAGTTTTTAATATTGTGCAACACATTAATCAAAGAAACACAATCTAAATAAAGAGTAACTGTCATATGGCCATAAATTATAAGCTTGAGGAAAATCTACACAGTAAAGCAGTGGGATAAAAGATGATTACACATTTTTTTTTTCTTAAGTTAATTCCAGGTAACATGCTTGGCATTTGTAACTAACTGGATTGAATGAAAGAAGTATGTTGACTAAATGAATAAATGAATGACCATCAATCTCAGAAGCATCACTTTCCAGTGTTAAAGCCAACAATCTATTAGACATGAAATTATTCATGCAAATTTTGAAGCAACTTTAAAAATGATGATGACAATGATGAAAATAGAGATGATGATGATGTTGAAATTGGTAACAAAAGCAACAGGGCTTACTCCATCTCAGGCACTGTTCACAGCAATTTATATCTATTAACTAACTTTGTCTTTAGGTAACAGTTTAGTTAACATTTAACTCTGAAGGAAGGTTTTAGTATTATTTCCATTTTACATAACAGAAACTAAGGCAAAGATTGATGAGCAACTTGCTTAAGCTCCTACAACTAATAAGCTGCAGAGCTGGAATTTGAACCCAGGCAGTAGCTAGGAACAAACTGAAAATTATCACATAGCAAAGCACTTGCCCATAATCACGAGAACAACTGACTTTGTATAAGAATTATTTACATTAAAAACATAAAAATCTGGGTTGATAGGCTAGGTTCATTTTATATGCATAGAGTAAATATTGCAAGATTCTTAAAATACAGTGCAAAGTAGTATTCAAAGAGCTAATGTCAAAGTAGAACACCACACCACACCACAATGAACTCTGAAATGTTCACTTTAAGCTGTAGCTCAAAGAGAAGAAAAAAACAATTAAGAAATCTAGGTTGCAGAAAAAAGTTGGAAGGATTGAGGCTCATTTGTTACATGTTTGTCAGGAATTTCTCATGTAAAAAAAGAAAAGTAATTTACCAATTAATTTTAGAATTAGGTTTCACTCAAGTATTCTTAGCTTGGTCTTTTCTATAAAATAAAAACAACTATAAATTAAAAAAACATTAAATTGAAATAAAATATTCTTATTCACATAAATAGAATACCTTAATGCATCCATAGTTTTTGGTGATGTCAGTAGTTCTGTATGCATACCATTCATAACTTCTCCATCTTCTAATTCCTCTGTGGAATTCTGTAGTGAAACAAACCATAAGCATGTGGATGCTATGCACATAGAATTGAAAATTTGAATAAAAAGTCTCAACGGGAGAGAATAAATGGTTTTATTCTGGATATATATAGTGCACTCCAATTTCTTTGAAGGCTGGAAAAAGGTGTTAATCTTTTCAGTATTGTCAATGTTCTTTTCTCTTCCGTTTGGTTTCTGAAATACTCACATGGACCATTTACACAAGGCAGTGTGTTAAGAGCTCTGGAATACATCATTTAGCTTCCTGCTACTCAACCATAAGCACTGGGGACTGAGTGTTTTAAATCAGCAAGGAAAAGGGGTACCAAAGGGAAGGTGCCACTGACAGGGGGTGATGTATTAGCTTTAATGTACTGTACTTGCTTGCACCCCCCTCAGTGACACAAAATATAAAGAAAGCAAAATCCATGAAAAAAAAAGTTGCCTGGCAAGGTCACTTCTATCAAAATTGTAGCAGGAAAAGTGCAGGATAAGAAATCTGGAGTTCTCACTTGTCTTAAGACTTTCATTCTGAGGATGCTCTTCAGCACAGAGAAACTAAAATTAACCATTTAACTTCTAAAATGGTAAATAGTCTTCTACTAAAGAGAAGGAAGAGGGTGAGAGAGGTCTTGCACTCCAGGACCTTGACAAAATTGAATTGGATGTTACATAGAGGAGAGAATAGATTCTAGAAAGTCAGCCCACTTTAGAGTTTCATTTAAGTAAGACATTAGTTCTCTGTTAGGCTTTGGTACTGAACTCTAACAGAGTAATTTTGCAGACACACCACTCTTCAGAATCCCAGCCACAGATAGCACGTGTTAAGGACCTGAGCTTCAATGAACAACCACATGGAGTGTTCATGGGTCTAAAGACGCAATTTCAATAAAACACAATAGATGAGTTAAAAGGTTGGACATAAAGGAATAAGGTTAACATTTGGAAGAAAACAAGACATGGAGGCACAAATTAAGCAGTGTGTCACTGTGAATTGATTTTTTAAAATGTATTTCATTTTTGATTGAAAACCAACATCTCAAACTTAGGGGTTAAGAGTTTTGTGAAGGACTTGATCTGCCTAAATTTTTAAACATTTATTTGCTTTCTCCTCTTCATTAAGAAAGGAAAAAAAATCCAAAAAGTTAAAGGACACATTTTAGTTGAAGGCACCAAATCTTAAAAGATGAATGGTTTTGAAAGTTTTCAAACCTTCACCTTATTATGAAGTGCTTGATATATGTTTACATCAAAACGACAATGAATTTGGGAGGTTACAAAAGACTTGAGTAGGCAATTTAATAAAATATATCATATCATCATTTGACAGGACTAGAGCCCATATCAAAACATTTGATGACTGCATTTATGTCAAAATCATTAACTTTCTCATCTATCACAAGAGGGAGCTCTATAAAGGTGGAGGCTGTATCTAGTCCTGTCTGTATTAAGCACACAACACACAGGATTCGTTTAGTGAATGTTAATGAATAAATAAGTTGAATGGCATTGTATTAGTTTCCTAATGATCAGCATAAGTTCAAAATTGAGTTCACTTCAGTTCAGTCGCTCAGTCATGTCTGACTCTTTGTGACCCCATGGACTGCAGCATGCCAGGCTTCCCTGTCTAGCACCAACTCCCAGGGCTGACTTAAACTCATATCCATTGAGTCAGTGATGCCATCCAACCATCTCATCCTCTGTCATCCCCTTCTCCTCATGCCCCCAATCCCTCCCCGGCATCAGGGTCTTTTCCAATGAGTTAGTTCTTCACATCAGCTGGCCAAAGCATTGGAGTTTCAGCTTCAGCATCAGTCCTTCCAATGAATATTCAGGACTGATTTCCTTTAGGATGGACTGGTTGATCTCCTCGCAGTCCAAGGGACTCTCAAGAATCTTCTCCAACACCATAGTTCAAAAGCATCAATTCTTCGGTGCTCAGCTTTCTTTATGGTCCAACTTTCATATCCACACATGACCACTGGAAAAACCATAGCTTAGAGTAGACGGACCTTTGTTGGCAAAGTAACATCTGCTTTTTAATATGCTGTCTAGATTTGTCATAGCTTTTCTTCCAAGGAGCAAGTGTCTTTTAATTTCATAGCTGTAGTCACCATCTGCAGAGATTTTGGAGCCTAAAAAATAAAGTCTCTCACTGTTTCCATTGTTTCCCTATCTATTGGCCGTGAAGTGATGGGACTGGATGCCATGATCTTAGTTTTCTGAATTTTGAGTTTTAAGCTTACTTTTTCACTCTCCTCTTTCACTTTCATCAAGAGGCTCTGCAGTTCTTCATTTTCTGCCAAAAGGGTGGTGTTATCTATGTATCTCCCACAGTGTCTGTGAGGGACTTAGAATTGACTTGGCTGGGTGTTTCGAGGGTAGAATCTCTCATTGAGGTTGAATTCAGGCGTCAGCAGGGCAGCAATTACAGTCATCTAAAGGCTTGAGTGGAATTTCAAGACCCAAGATAAAGAATCTGCTGCCATGTGGGAGACCAGGGTTTGATCCCTAGGTTGGGAAGATCCCCTGGAGAAGGAAATGGCAACCCACTCCAGTATTCTTGCCTGGAGAATCCCATGGACCAAGGAGCCTCGTAGGTTATAGTACATGGGATCACAAAGAGTCAGAAATGACTAACACTTTCACTTTCACTATTTTTTTCTTTATAAAAGCTTTATTAAGATATGATGTACATAATATTAAATTCACCCTTTGAAAATAGTACAATCAAGTCCTTTTAAACTTATTCACAGAGTTTTGCAACCATTGCCAATATCTAATTTTAGAGTAATTTCAAAATTCCACAAAATAACCTCATACTCATTAGCCAGAACAGCCCATCCTTCCTGCTTACCAGAGCCCATTGCAATCATTAAGCTGCTGTCTGTCACTAAGGTTTTACCAGTTCTGAACAATTTTTTATAAACAGAATCATAAGATATGTGGCTTCTATCATTTAGCATGATGTCCTTAAGACCCTCCCACGTTGTGGCATGTATCAGTATTTCATCCCCTTTTTCGGTTAAGTAATATTCCACTGTATGTATGTAGCACATTCGGTCTACTAATTACTCGATAGGCATTTGAGTTGCACTCATCTCTCATGCTAGCAAAGCAATGCTCAAAATTCTCCAAGCCAGTCTTCAACAGTACGTGAACCATAAACTTTCAGATATTCAAGCTAGATTTAGAAAAGGTAGAGAAACCAGAGATCACATTGCCAACACCTGTTGGATCATCAAAAAATGAAGAGAGTTCCAGAAAAACATCTGCTTTATTGACTACGCCAAAGCCTTTGACTGTGTGGATCACCACAAACTGTGGAAAATTCTTAAAGAGATGGGAATACCAGACCACCTGACCTACCTCCTGAGAAATTTGTATGCTGGTCAAGACGCAACAGCTAGAATTGGACATGGAATAACAGATTGGTTCCAAATTGGGAAAGGAGTACGTCAAGGCTGTATATTGTCACTGTGCTTATTTAACTTATATGCAGAGTAAATCACGCAAAATTCTGGGCTGGATGAAGCACAAGCTGGAATCAAGATTGCTGGGAGAAATAGCAATAACCTCAGATATGCAGATGAAACCACTCTTAATGGCAGAAAACGAAGAAAAACTAAAAAGACTCTTGATGATGGTGAAAAAAGGAGAGTGAAAAAGCTGGCTTAAAACTCAACATTCACAAAACTAAGATCATGGTATTCAGTCCCATCACTTCAGAGCAAATAGATGAGGAAACAATAGAAACAGTGAGAGACTGGTTTTTTGGGGCTCCAAAATCACTGCAGACGGTGACTGCAGCCATGAAAGACACTTGCTCCTTGGAAGAAAAGCTATGACCAACGTAGACAGCATATTAAAAAGCAGAGACATTACTTTGCCAACAAAGGTCCATATAGTCAAAGGTATGGTTTTTCCAGTAGTGAGAGTTGGACTATAAAGAAAGCTGAGGGCTGAAGAATTGATGCCTTTGAAATGTGGTGTTGGAGAAGACTCTTGAGAGTCCCTTGGACTGCAAGGAGATCAAACCAGCCCATCCTAAAGGAAATCAGTCCTGAATATTCATTGGAAGGACTGATGCTGAAGCTGAAGCTCCAATACTTTGGCCACCTGATGCAAAGAACTGACTCATTGGAAAAGATGCTGATGCTGGGAAAGACTGAAGGCAGCAGAAGTAGGGGATGACAGAGGATGAGATGGTTGGATGGCATCACTGACTGGATGGACATGAGTTTGAGCAAGTTCTGGGAGTTGGTGATGGACAGGGAAGCCTGGCATGCTGCAGTCCATGGAGTGGCAAAGAGTCAGACACAACTGAGCAACTGAACTGAATTGATTTCAGTTGTTTCCACACTTGCTTATGATTATGAATTATGTTGCTCTGACCATTTGAAATAGTGTTCAACTCTGAAATAATGCTAAGAATAAGAAGTTCTTGTGTATGCCAATATGTTTCATTTCTCTCAGGTATATACTGAGGAGTGGAATTGTTGGGTCAGATAGCAACTATATGCTTAACATTTTGAGGACAACTATAGTATTTCTAAATTTTCTGCACAATTTTGGATTCCCATCAGTAATATCTGGGGGTTCCAAATTCTCCAAATCCTTGCCAACACTTGTTGCTTTCCTTTAAACAAAACTTAGTCATCATAGTGGGTGTTAAAGTTTTTGTTTGTGTGTACCTAAAAAGTAATGATTTTCATTTCCCTAATGATAAATGATGGTGAGCATCTTTTCACATGACTGTTCGACATTTGTGTATCTTCTTTGGGGAAATGCCTAATTATTTGTATATTTATTGTTGAATTGTAAGATTTTTCTAAATATTCTGTGTACAAATTCCTTGAAAAGAAGGCAAAAGTGAAATAAATATTAGTCACTCAGTTGTGTCTGATTCTTTGCAACCCCATGGACTGTAGCCTACCAGGCTCTTCTGTCTATGAAATTCTCCAGGCAAGAATATCGGAGTGGGTTGCTATTCCCTTCTCCAGGGGATCTTCCCAACCCAGTGATGGAACCAGGGTCTCCTGCCATTGCAGGCTGATTCGTTACCATCTGACCCATCAGGGAGGCCAGAATTCCAAAATTTCTCCCATTCTATGGGCTCTGACTTCACTTTCTTGATGGCCCCTTGAAGCACAAAAGTTTAGAATTTTAATGAAGTGTAATTTACGTTTTCTTCTGTTACTTGTGTTTGGTGTTGTATCTAAGAAATAGTGCCTAATTCAATGTCACAAAGATTTATTCCTGTATTTTTTCCTAAGAGTTTTGTAGTGTTGGCTCTTGTATTTAGGTCTATTACCATTTTAAGTTAATTTTTGTACACGGTGTGAGGTAGGGGATACAATTTCTTCTTTGCATGCAGATATTAAGTTATGCCAGCATTAGTTGTATTAATGTCCTTATCAAAACTCATTTGACCAAAAATGAACGGTTGATTTCTGGACTCTATATTTTATCCCATTGATCTGTATTCTATGTCAGTACTACATAGTCTCACATACTGTAGCTTTGTACTAAATTCTGGAATCAGGAAGTCAGAGCTCTCTCTTTCTTTAAAAATTTTTGTATTGACTATTCTGGGTGTCTTGCCTTTTCATATGAATTTTAGAATCTGAGTGTCTTTTTTTTTTTTTTTTTTTCAAAAATGCCAGCTGGGTTTTGATAAGGATCACACTGGACCTATATCTCAATTTAGAGAGTATTACCATCTTAACAAAATGAAGTCTAATCTATGAACAGTTAACAGTGGCAGTTATTAAAATAAATATTCATTTTGGCTTTGTAATTCTATATAAACATATATCCTCAGAATGTCAATGAAAAAACTTGGATGTTTGTAATATGGTTTTAACTGTTTTTGACTCTTTGCTCCTATTCCAACTGCAATTTTCTTGTTGATCCCATGCCAAGGTAAGAAAATAACATATTTTCCGGTTCAAATCAACATTCTGCAAGGTTCAGAGGACTTTCTTCTAGTTCTACTTAGATAGTAAGTAAAGGTTTTATTTATGTCAACAAAGTACTTAATGCTCCAAGTATATGAAAATGTCAATTAGAATTTGAAAGCAATATTGGGCCAATTGCAATGTGATAATCTGCTCAAGGGTAATTCTGAACTGACTACAGTTTAATAGCAATCACGTCAATCACTACAGACTTAAAGAACAACGTTCACAGACATGTCTAAGACAAGAGTTCTACTATTTTAAAAGTAGCAGCAAAAACTCCGCCTGGCCACAGCTATCAAGAAGGTAGTAATTATAGTTTATCATCTCAACTAACAGGCAGTGCTTGTCACTTGCCAAAATCATTTCTACATATTGCAGTGGAAGAATTCTTTAATATTCTCTAGAGATGGGGCCAGCAGACAGATGCTTAGGGCATCCTATAAGGAAACAAAGCCAGTTTCAAACTGACTTCAACAACGCTGCAGCAGTGCAGTGCTTCAAGGCTTAGACAAAGGCAGCTTATTTCCTGACAGGGTCTACAAAGTCATTTTGTTTTTAATTACCAAATGAATAACAGGCAATGATTTAAGAGCACTTAGACTTTTCCTACACTAAATAACATAATGAAATGAAGAGTCACAAAATCATACACTTAAAATTGAAAGTGATATATATATATAGTTTTTCTCACAGCTTATTTGAATAACTTTGAGACAAATCTGTAAAATCATGACTTTTAAGTTTGGAAATAAAGGGGCTAAAATAATCTGATGATGAAGAGCTAGGGAATAAACAATGAGCCTTGAATAGCCACTATATTTCTTCAACTTCAGGCTTGAGAAATTTTAATTATGTAACTTCAAATCCTCAAACTTGCCTCCAGAAAACACAATGGTTTGCAAAGCTCTACACTTAATCTTATTGGTAAAATGATTATAATATTTATTTTTAATGTTAAAATATATATGATCAGTGGCATTATAAGTGGATAAAGCTATGCTGAAATTTACGCGGTCTCTTTCTTTTGTTCACATTACAATCCTTTGCTCCCTAATACAGTTTAGGAGGAGGTTTTGTCTTGCCAACCAGGCAAAGACCTTTAAGAAGTGTGTCCTTTACCTCTTTGATTATCAGAGCAGGGAATGTATCATATGTGGCTCTCACAACAGACAAGTTTAATTACTACAATTTTTAAAAAGCGAACATTTTTAGCAACACTTTCAGGATCACAGGAGCATTTCTGACAGCCAGAATGAGTTGGATTTAAACATCACTGTGCTATTTTTAACTTTAAAATCAACACTTACATAAATATTCCCAAAGCAATTAGCAGCAGCTGGAAAGTAAAGGTGTTTACATTTAGTTAGCACCGGTGCTCACGATGGCGAGTGCTCACGGGCTGTGTGGAAGGGGCCATGTACCAGGCGGGACGCTCTTCTCTCTAGGGTGATCTTGGTGTTGGCACCAGGCTATCCTTTCACAATTCATGGTGGGCATAAAACACTGATTTCGTATAGGAAAGTGTATTCATGATGTAGCCTCATTAAGATATACATCTCCAAATAAACTTAACACTCTTGTTAAAACTTTTCGGAAGAAAATGTTACCCACATTCTCATCACTTCTCCCTAGTCAACCACAGCTATAAAACAATATTAAAAACAGCTTTCTAGCTCAGCTTTTCATCTCTCAGATGAGAACTGAAATAGATGTCTCATAATCTATAGATGGCTTCCTTTGACTTACAGGTGAAAATATATGGCCTTGATTTTTGCTCCCCCCATGCATTTAGCCACATATGAAACCATTTGCCCACAAAATTTTAACTGCAGTTATGTTTCCAAAGCTCAGGTGTATTTTATAACAAGATTTGCATTCTGAAAAGCCAACTGCAAGTTTCTTTTGAAATTGCACATGAATTTTAGAGAGTAATAGAAAAATTATACAGAGAAGATCTGAATGCCAGGTTACGTGCCTGGTGCTCATACATAAACATCATGTAAATTTTAAAATTAAAATTCTGGGCATAATTTCAGAATATTTGTTTTGACTTTTTAGAACAAGAATATCTGTGCTAGAGTAAAAACAAGTTGTATTTGATACGCACACATATGAGATGAACATGCATTTTGGTAGTCAAACACTGTTACTGAAGCTTGACCTAATCCATTTCCTTCATGCCTTAGGCAATGCCTTGCCATGGGAAATATCTCAGCTGGCTTCATAGATCCCACCCCAAAATATTTCAGTTCTAGCAATTTAATATATCTGCAATTTTTCATATAAATAATACATGTGTTTATTCATTCTATATGTAAAACAAACGCAAATATTATATACAATGTATATTAGATTGTATATCCATATATATGCATATTAACAGAAATTGGCACTGCCTTGTAGTAAATAGTGCACATCTTCAGAAATCCTAGACAACATTAAGAAAGCCCTGGAAAGAATGGTGCTGACAGGCTAGTCTAGTCCACTCATTTTATCGCTAAGAAACAGACCCAGAAGGGTGAAGTGGCAAGCGTGTCAACTTAACTGTGCTAAGGGTAGAGCCAGAATTCAGGATTCTTGATTCTTAATTCAGTGCTCTTTCTGCGTACCACGGTAAATAGTGTTGACTTAATGAATGTTGCTCTTAGTATTCTTTTTTTTTTTTCCTTTTTTGTTTCAATGACTTAAACAAAAACTCTAATAATGTCTTGGGTATACTTCACCCATCTTTCAAAGATCTCACAACATATTCCATATAACCAGAGGCATATTCACGACAACCCTAAATAATTTGTAGGCATTCCTATCCAATTCTATACATGGGCATATTGAAGGGGAAAGAGCTTAATGTCTTGTTCAAAGTGAAACTAAGGGTCAAAAAGAGAACCAAGAATATTCAGAACTCACATGTACTAAGATTGAAGTTTGTAGGCAAGCATGCTAAACATATTTACCTTGTGATGTTTCTTAGCTGCTGATTTTAGACAAATGTTGTGAGCAAACAATATTATGAAGCTTAAAAAAAGGATTTATGTGAAAAACTATCAAGTATTTCATTAATCTAGAGATGAGTTCTAATAACTGCATTTTAAGATAAAGTTATTTTTTGAGAACACAATTAAAATAGATCAATCTAATAACTAATTTCAAAGCTTTGGCTTCTGAGGTACATATGCACATACACACACACACACACACACACACACATATATATATGTATATATATATATACACACACACATATATATATGTGTATATATATATATACACACACACACTCTCACTGCTAAGCAACAGGAGTTACCTTAATGCTTACAGGGTAAACACTAGACTGAGTTTAAACAATTCAGGATTTTGTACAACACAATGATGTGCTAAGTCGCTTCAGTAGTGTCCAGTTCTTTGTGACCCCATGGACTTAGCCCATCAGTCTCTTCTGTCCAAGGGATTCTCCATGCAAGAATACTGGAGGGGGTTGCCATGCCTCCCTCAAGGGCATCTTCCGGAGCCAGCGATGGAACCTGAGTCTCCTCCGTCTCCTGCATTGGCAGGCAGTTTACCACTAGTACCACCTGGGAAGCCCGGGTGAATACAATACACTGGAAGTCAATGATATTCCAGCTGACAGTCTCATGCAGTTGTGATACATAAGATGACTCCCTGCATGGGTGCATCCCCATTGACTCTCCACACATCCAGAGTTAGTCACACCTTCTCCTCATCTGGCTTGTGTTCAAGAGATACTGCCTGGTTTTAACTGCTTTAATAAAAGTAAGACAGACCAAATTATGTATTATAGTAAAATTAAGCTTTGCTCTGAAACAAAGGAGACATAGGTTCCAACTGAAGTGCTCTCATAGTGATGTCACCTAATCTCCCGCTCTCTCCTCTATTATCTGTAAAATAAAGATAAGAAGATTTCTAAGGTCTATTCTAGGTACAAAATATCCCAGAACTTAGTAAAGGGAGACCAAGTAGTCCTCACTGAGGAAAAATAAAAAATATTTCAACAGATAAAATAAGGGGTGATTATTCATTTGAACAAATTTATTTGGAAAGCTTCCCTTGAGAAGCAACCCTCAAGGAGACATTAAGTACTTTCTTCACATACTGATTCTGAAAAACTTTCGGGGGACAAATATATGACATGAGGTAAAGTCTACTTAAAATAAAACTAAATGCTCCCTCCATACCTTATTCTCTTTATCTTCTTCTATGATTTTTTTCCTGGCTATTTCCTTTTCTCCTTACCATTAACAACTAGCAGAATTAAGAGTTCACTGTTAAGATTTTCCAGGATTCTGACTTAGATTTGAGAAGATAATTAAAAAAAAATTTTTTTTTAATGTATAACTTATACATTTTACCTGCGGGGATTTTGTTGTTATTGTTGTTCATTTGTGTTTTGTTTGTTATTTTAGAAAAGTATACGGTGACCTTGACTAAACCTGACATCACGTAGTTAAAACACACTATTCTACTTGAAAAAGAAAAAAAAAAAGTGGGAGGAGGAGAGGAATTGTGTTCTTTTTGTGAGATCTGAGTTGACCAGCCAGGTTGGTCAGTCTTTTTTAGGTATCAAAAACGAAAACCACTACTGATGTCAAGATCAGCATCTGTTGATCTTTCAACCTGACGCCAACACCTATGGCTGTGCTGCTTCCCAAGCAAATGTATTCATTGAAAAGGCCGCCTTAAAAACTTTAGAGCTGTGAAAGTTCAGAAGTTCAACAAGGCAATCCTGCAACCGTTGTTTTAAGATCCACTGTTTCTTACTCAAACTCAAATAACACATTCCAAAAGTGATAAAAAGAAAATTGGAAAACACACACACGCATATATATATATATATATATATTTCAAATACAAGACTGACACAAACATGATTATAATGATCGCTTCAGTTTATAATTGGGCTTCCCTTGTAGTTCAGCTGGTAAAGAATCCGCCTGCAATGCGGAAGACCTGGGTTCGATCCCTGGGTTGGGAAGATCCCCTGGAGGAGGGAAAGGCTACCCACTCCAGTATTTTGGCCTGGAGAATTCTATGGACTGTGTAGTCCATGGTGTTGCAAAGAGTTGGACATGACTTTCCCTTTCAGTTTATAATTGGATTACTTCCACAACTCAGTTACAGCTAATTTCCTCCTAGCTTTCTGTATTATTGAATCCATCAAAGCCTCTTGAGTCCAATGCTTAGGTGCACTAAGACAGTGCTGTTTACTCATGAAAAGGTGAAGATCTTGAACAATACAGCACACTCTCCCATGAAGGTCTGCTTCAGATCATGCTCTCATCATAAAACAAGATCCAAGACATTAAAATACCTGCTTCTCTTCCATTTAATCTCTCTCTTGAAATGATAGCACCTTCTCAAATATTCAGAATACAAATCTGTCCAAATGGACAGTTTGATGGTACTAGGGTTTCATTTGTAACTACAAACCATCACCTACAGCTGGCAAATATAAAAAGACTTGAGGGAGTGGGGATAATTCAGCAATTACAAAAAATTCTAGCTTAACTGTTTTTCTTGTGGCTGAAATATATTTCAATCAGGTTTGATTCTAGTAAATGTACCTTATGCAATGAAGCAAAGCTACACAAATTCCAGGCTTGGTTAGGAGAGTGTAAAGATAAAAGAACATCTTATTAAAGGAATATTTTTTCATTTGCACATGCATTTCACTAATGCCAGTATAGGCACACTCCTCTGCAGTCTGCATTACAAGTCTTTCCTATGAAAATAGGCTGCAGAAAATGTTGACTCTACAACCAGGGTCATGGAGACTTGTTTCAGGAGGTAGGTAGTAGTTTTTAGTGTTGGTCTCTCAGTCACGTCTGATTGTTTGCCTCCCCTGCCAGGTTCCTCTGTCCATGGGATTCTCCAAGCAAGAATAATGGAGTGGATTGCCATTCCCTTCTTCAGAGGATCTTCCCTACCCAGGGATCGAACCTGGGCCTTCTGCATTGCAGGTAGATTCTTACCATCTGAACTACAGGAAAGAGGTGGGGAGAGGGGATAAAAAGCACAGGGATTTTGCATGTATACGTTGTTTAGTAGGAACTTTCCAAAAAATTCTCAAAACGTACCAAGTCAAAGTTCTGTGTTGAAAATTCTTTTACAATTATCAGATGGAAAACTAAGTTTACAACTTATCTTGGTCCATGAATAAGGCATGT
Source organism: Cervus elaphus (assembly GCF_910594005.1). Lineage (NCBI taxonomy): Eukaryota > Metazoa > Chordata > Mammalia > Artiodactyla > Cervidae > Cervus > Cervus elaphus. The sequence goes on from NC_057822.1 coordinate 40,790,696, forward strand.
TCAAGGACTCTTTTTTATCCCCAACAGTCTTTAGCATGCCTCCTAAGTCTTTATCTTTCTATAGACATTTCACTCTCTTCTCATCTAGCCCCTCATCAAAGTCCCCCCCTACACTGCCTTGTGTACTGGTTTCTCTCCTATGATCTCCATATATCTTTCCACACAATCGTTTTGCCATTCACTTTGTCATTCTTGCATTTCACTTTGTGACACGTTTATTGGAAGCCTCCGGTTTCAAATACTATTTCACTAGCTTATAAGACCTACTGAAAATAAACAATGTGGGGAAGGATTTTTCTCAGACAACCTAAGATGCCCTTGAAGCAATCCTTACCACGACGTGTGTGAAGGATGAAGAGCAGCAGGAGAGACAGAAGTCCTGTACAGAGAAAAAGTAGGGTAACCTGGAGTAGGATGCACCCTCTTGGGTTTTAACAGCATGTAGAAGCAGCTCTAAATAAAGTGTGGGGGTATGACCCACGAAGGAGAGCCCTAGTCATGGGCAGCAGTCTGCAAAAGTTTTTGTTTTATGTTTCGTGCTTTTAGGTGTGGAGACACAACAGAGGTTTGGAAGAGATGCTGCAGAAGTTGTTGTTCAGGTGCTAAGTCATGCCCAACTATTTGAGACCTCATGGATTGTAGCCTGCTAGGCTCCTGTGTCCTCTACTATCTTCTGGAGTTTGCTTAAATTCAGGTCCATTGAGTCAGTGATGCTACCTAACCATCTCATCCTCTGCTGCTGCCTTCCCCCTTGCCTTCGATCTTTCTCAGCAGAAGAAAGCTGCAGAAGTAGCTATAACCAAACCAGAACCGCCTCAAGTCATGTGAGGAAACCAACATGCATTTCTATTCGAATACAAATGTCTTCTACTTAAAACTGCTTACAGAGTTTAAGGAGTGGGTGGAAACCACTGTCTTAATTAAGAACATTTCACCGACTGAGCCATTAATAGCTGTCTAGAACACCACTGCTTGCCTGGCAAACATCCATCCATCCTGGAAAATCCTTTAGCAGAGTGGGTGCTCTTCCCTAGAACACTGTGCACAGACTTAGTCTCCCTCCTCAGGCCACATGTCTGCCACACACAAGCTCTACAATGGCATTCATCTCAGGGTAAGTGACGGTTCCTTTACAGGTCTGTCTCCCTTCTTGAGATGAGGAATGTGGAAGGTGTCTTTTCCATCTTTGTATACCTCTCACCTAGCACAGGACTGAAATATGACAAATATTCCACTTCAGAGAGGAGTCCACTGGATAAAGAAACCATTTCCCTAGAAATTCTTTCCCTTAACGGCTCTTAGGGAACATTTGGTAGACAAGAAAAAAAGAATGTATAAACATATATGTGTGTGTGTGTGTGTGTGTATTAGTCGCTCAGTCGTGTCCAACTCTTTGCAACCCCATAGATGGCAGCCCACCAGGCCCCTCCGTCCATGGGATTCTCCAGGCAAGAACACTGGAGTGGGTTGCCATTTCCTTCTCCAAAAGAAACTATAGAAAGAAAGAAAGAAAGTGAAGTTGCTCAGTCGTATCTGACTCTTTGCAACCCCATAGACTGTAGCCTACCAGACTCCTCCATCCATGGAATTTTCCAGGCAAGAACACTGGAGTGGGTTGCCATTTCCTTCTCCAAAAGAAACTATAGAAAGAAAGAAAGAAAGTGAAGTTGCTCAGTCGTATCTGACTCTTTGCAACCCCATAGACTGTAGCCTACCAGACTCCTCCATCCATGGAATTTTCCAGGCAAGAGTACTGGAGTGGGTTGCCATTTCCTACTCCAGTATATATATGTATCCTAACATTAATGAATCCTGTAAAAGGTGCTGAGTCTTACTGCATGACTCTGGGCTTTGAGGGAGAGAGGAATGGAGATTAGAAATCAAAGATGAATATGACACAGTCTTTGCATTCAAAGCTGCAAGCTAGCTAGAATCATCACCAGAGCCATCTCTGGCAAGAGAAAGCAGAATTGAAAGCTAATCTTTGTTTATGGATTGAAATAGCTGAAGTAAATGAGGAGGCACCCATTTGTACCTGGCTGTTTATGTTTCTTTATATGTGCTTTTATGCACTGATGTGCTCAGTCATGGCTGACCCTTTGTGACCCCGTGGACTACAAGCCTGTCAGGTTCCTCTGTCCATGGAATTTTTCAGGCAAGAGTACTGGAGTGGGTTGCCATTTTTTCCTCCAATATGAGCTTTTATATTTTATTTCTTATAATGTAATTTAGAATGACTTGTTATTTATAAAATGTATTTAAACCAATATTTAAAACCATTTAAGTTCTACAGTGGCTAGAAGCTTGAGTTTGTCAGGCTTTGGTCAGCTGGGAAAGGAACCCTGTCCTACTGAAACCCCAACATCCTGGACCTCCAGACTGGAGAGTACCGATCATGGTGGGGACCTTCCACCTGAGGCAGGACTGGGAGCAAGGGCCCATCATTGCAGCAACGCTGTTTTGAAACTTTTGCTCAATATTCCTCTTTTCTTTGTGCTTTCTCATTTCTTTATATCCAAACTTGGGTCAAGGAAATAAAATTTCTTGGATCAATTGTCTTTTGCCATGTTTTTTCCCTCTTTGGGCATCCTTTATCCTTCAAGAGTATATCCCTTCCTAAATGCCTCCAACCCTTCCTTCTCCACTATTTTCAAGAATGCTCTGAAACTCACAAGTTCAGGATTCACTCTGCCACTTTGATTTTTTTTTTTAATTTATTTATTTATTTATTTTTTCAGTGGGTTTTGTCATACATTGACACGAACCAGCAATAGATTTACACGTATTCCCCATCCCGATCCCCCCTCCCACCTCCCTCTCCACCCGATTCCTCTGGGTCTTCCCAGTGCACCAGGCCCGAGCACTTGTCTCATGCATCCCACCTGGGCTGGTGACCTGTTTCACCATAGATAATATACATGCTGTTCTTTCGCGACATCCCACCCTCATCTTCTCCCACAGAGTTCAAAAGTCTGTTCTGTACTTCTGTGTCTCTTTTTCTAAATGCAAATCAAAACCACAATGAGGTACCATTACACGCCAGTCAGGATGGCTGCTATCCAAAAGTCTACAAGCAATAAATGCTGGAGAGGGTGTGGAGAAAAGGGAACCCTCTTACACTGTTGGTGGGAATGCAAACTAGTACAGCCGCTATGGAGAACAGTGTGGAGATTTCTTAAAAAACTGGAAATAGACCTGCCATATGACCCAGCAATCCCACTCCTGGGCATACACACTGAGGAAACCAGATCTGAAAGAGACACGTGCACCCCAATGTTCATCGCAGCACTGTTTATAATAGCCAGGGCATGGAAGCAACCTAGAGGCCCATCAGCAGATGAATGGATAAGGAAGCTGTGGTACATATACACCATGGAATATTACTCAGCCATTAAAAAGAATTCATTTGAACCAGTTCTAATGAGATGGATGAAACTGGAGCCCATTATACAGAGTGAAGTAAGCCAGAAAGATAAAGAACATTACAGCATACTAACACATATATATGGAATTTAGAAAGATGGTAAAGACAACCCTATATGCAAAACAGAAAAAGTGCCACTTTGATTTAAATGAAAACTGACTTCGCCCAGTGAAACCATCTCGTCAGCAGCCCTCTGAAGCAGGACATGCTCATTTTCTTCACGCTGCCAAACCCCATCCTGGAGTTGCTTCTAGAAAGAGATGCAAGGCTTCCTCCTTTGGAAACTGCCACAGCATTCTGCTTCCCCATGCCCTGCTTACTGCCGTCACCCACCAGTCCTCTTGCCCCATCACGTCACTTCATCTATCCTTTCCCTCTATGCTGTATGTCTCACTCTCATCCCAGCTGACTCCCTTTTATACCTTGACTTTACTCAGGACCTTCTTGCTTCTGTTTCAGAAACTAACCAAAAGCAAAAGCAAACATAAGAAGCTAAGGAAGGGTTCTAAGCTAAGTCCTCATTATTTGCCAAAGAGATGTTCTTGAGAAACAAAATATGCTAAATGATATGGTTGCTCAGGATGAGTGACCCCATGGATAAAACAGTAATAATTCAGTTCACAAACACTTACTTAGGTCCCCTTTGTTCTAGGCACTGTGTCAAGTGCTAGGGGTAAAACTATATTCTTCACCTTAAAGAGCTTATTCTGTGCAGGGAAGAACAGAGAGGCTGAGGAGTTGATAGTGAATGTTCTCTGCACTGTTCCCTTTTACATGCTCCATAATTCAACTCCACTGAACACCAGACAGATCCCAACTGCACTGCTAGTCCTTCTCCAACCTCAGCCCCATTCCATGTTCACCAGCAGGGATAAGCCAACAGACTAACAGAAATCAGCTGTGCTCCATCTAAAACCGTGCTTCTAAAAACTTCTGATCATTTGTGACCAAGTCACAGTCACCTACAAAACTAATGACAATAATGGTTCCCCTCCCAATATAGGTGTATATATGCACACACATACAGAATTCTGCACAAAACATCAAGGCTTTCTACATTCCTCAGTCTTGATATGATCTCAAGGTTAAGAACTGATATTCAGCTGTTAATCCAAGCCCATATCTTTGACAGAATCATAAGAGATTGGTCCCACAGAAATGATAATACATATTTTCACAGACACATCTTTAAACAGTGATTGCTATGTACAAGGGGCAATACCTGAATAGGGAAGGAGGTGGCTGCTACAGATAAAAAACCAGAGTGGACGTAGGGGGATATATGACCAACCACACTGCTCGTCACTTTCCTGAGAGCCTCCAGGGAGGGGAGAGGTGCAGTACAGACATCCCTTCAAAATCTGTCAGCAAATACTGTAATCTTTTCTGAAGCCTCCTTGACAAGCTAAGTCAGTCCTACACATGAACTTTCTAGTCACATCGTGCTGTGGCAAAATTACAAATTATCACATGCTCTGGACCTTTGGCTTACATGCAGTATGTATGAAATTTCAAATGTTGAATGTGTGGGTGCTAAAGGTCTGATGTTCCTAACGAGTACTACTTCATTTGTCGTCTATTCTGGGACTGACAAGTTTCAGCCTCTCATCTTAAATCTCTTCCTCCAACCTCTGATCCAGAAAATCACTACAAGTATGGGGCAAAGTTACATTCTAATTAGATTTCTTAATTCACATTCTTAAAACTGCTTGTATTAGATGGTGATTATTTAATCCAAATGTCATCTCTGGATTAATCTTTGAAACCCATTCAGATTCACCAAATGGGCATAGTTAGTGGAGCAATTCTGCAGGACGAGAAATTTAAGCAACGAAAACTGCTAGAGGATGAACTGTTAGATTGCATAAAAGTTCTGATTCCTCTAACAGAAGAGCCATAAACCAGTTTCATAAAGATTTTCCCCAAGTCACAGGAAAGACTGGCGTGCTGCAGTCCAGGGGGTCCCAAAGAGTCGGACGTGACTGAATGAATGAACTGAAGACAGAGGACAACTCTTTCAGCACGGCATGTGCATCACTACCGTCTCTCCCACCTCTGTGTTCGCTAGGCTTCAAGGACACGGTACCCAGGCTCAGGAAACACTGTAGAATAAATGTCACCTGAAATCCTCATGAAACTGACATGGCTCCCATCATACAAAGCTGGAAGAAAGCAAGCCAGTCAGTTCATGCTGGTCTCTGCTTGATTTTTATTCAGTTCAGTTCAGTTGCTCAGTTGTGTCCGACTCTTTGCCACCCCATGGACTGCAGCATGCCAGGCTTCACTGTCTAGCATCAACTCCCAGAGATTGCTCAAACTCAAGTCTGTCTAGTCAGTGATGCCATTCAACCATCTCATCCTCTGTCGTCCCCTTCTCCTTTTGACTTCAATCTTTCTCAGCATCAGGGTCTTTTCCAGTAAGTCAGTTGTTTGCATAAGGCAGTGAAAGTACTGGAGTTTCAGCTTCAGCATCAGTCCTTCCAATGAATATTCAGGACTGATTTCATTTAGGATTGACTGGTTTGAAATCCTTGCAGTCCGAGGGACTCTCAAGAGTTTTCTCCAGCACCACAATTCAAAAGCACCAATTCTTCAGTGCTCAGCTTTCTTTATAGTCCATCTCTCATCCATACATGACTACTGGAAAAACCATAGCTTTGACTAGATGGACCTTGGTTGGCAGAGTAACGTCTCTGCTTTTTCTTATATTGTCTAGGTTGGTCATAGCTTTTCTTCCAAGGAGCAAGTATCTCTCAATTTCATGGCTGCAATCACCATCTGCAGTGATTTTGAAGCCCCCCAAAATAAAGTCTGACACTGTTTCCACTGTTTCCCCATCTGTTTGCCATGAAGTGATGGGACCAGATGCCATGATCTTAGTTTTCTGAATGTTGAGCTTTAAGCCAACTTTTTCACTCTCATCTTTCACTTTCATCAAGAGGCTTTTTAGTTCCTCTTCACTTTCTGCCATAAGGGTGGTGTCATTTATGTATCTGAGGTTATTGTTATTTCTCCCGGCAACCTTGATTCCAGCTTGTGCTTTATCCAGCCTGGTATTTAACAAGATGTACTCTGCATATAAGTTAAATAAGCAGGGTCACAGTATACAGCCTTGATGTACTCCTTTCCCAATTTGGAACCAGTCTGTTGTTCCATGTCCAGTTTTAACTGTTGCTTCTTGACCTGCATAAAGATTTCTCAGGAGGCAGGTCAGGTGGTCTGGTATTCCCATCTCTTTCAGAATTTTCCACAGTTTGTTGTGATCCACACAGTCAAAGACTTTGGTGTAGCCAATAAAGCAGAAGTAGATGTTTCTCTGGAACTCTCCTGCTTTTTCTATGATCCAACAGACGTTGGCAATTTGATCTCTGGTTTCTCTGGTTTTTCTAAATCCAGCTTGAACATCTGGAAGTTCACAATTCACATACTGTGGAAGCCTGGCTTGGAGAACTGTAAGCATTACTTTGCTAGCATGTAGGATGAGTGTTAATGTGCAGTGGTTTGAACATTCTTCGGCATTGCCCTTCTTTTGGATTAGAATGGAAACTCATATTTTCCAGTCCTGTGGCCACTGCTGAGTTTTCCAAATTTGCTGACATATTGAGCGCAGCACTTTCACAGCCTCATCTCTTAGGATTTGAAATAGCTCAGCTGAAATTCTATCACCTCCACTAGCTTTGTTCACAGTGATGCTTCCTAAAGCCCACTTGACTTTGCATTCCAGGATGTCTGGGTCTGAGTGAGTGGTCACACCATTGTGGATATCTGGGTCATGAAGATCTTTTTGGTATAGTTCTTCTGTGTAATGTTGACACCTCTTCTTAATACCATCTGTTTGTGTTAGGTCCGTACCATGTCTGTCCTTTCTCGTGTCCATCTTTGCATGCAATGTTTCCTTGGTATCTCTAATTTTCTTAAAAAGGTCTCTAGTCTTTCCCATTCTATTGTTCACCTCTATTTCTTTGCATTGATCCTGAGGAAGGCTTTCTTACCTTTCCTTGCTATTCTTTGGAACTCTGCATTCAAATGGGCATATCTTTCCTTTTCTCCTTTGCCTTTTGCTTCTGTTCTTTTCACAGCTATATGTAAGGGCTCCTCAGACAACCATTTTGCCTTCTTGCATTTCTTTTTCTTGGGGATGGTCTTGATCTCTGATTCCTGTACAATGTCATGAACCTCTGTCCATAGTTCCTCAGGCACTCTGTCTATCAGATCTAGTCCCTTAAATCTATTTCTCACTTCCACTGTATAATCATAAGGGATTTGATTTAGGTCATACCTGAGTGGTCTAGTGTTTTCCCCTACTTTCTTCAGTTTAAGTCTGAATTTGGCAATAAGGAGTTCATGATCTGAGCCACAGTCAGCTCCCAGTCTTGTTTTTGCTGACTGTAGGTAGCTTCTCCATCTTTGGCTGCAAAGAATATAATCAATCTGATTTTAGTATTGATCATCTGGTGATGTCCATGTATAGAGTCGTCTCTTGTTTGTTGGAAGATGGTGTTTGCTATGACCAGTGTGTGTTCTCTTGGCAAAATTCTATTAGCCTTTGCCCTGCCTCATTCTGTACTCCAAGGCCAAATATGCTTGTTACTCCAGGTATCTTTTGACTTCCTCCTTTTGCATTCCAGTCCCCTATAATGAAAAGGACATCTTTTTTGGGTGACAGTTCTAGAAGGTCTTGAAGGTCTTCATAGAACCATTCAACTTCAGCTTCTTCAGTGCTACTGATTGGGGCATAGACTTGGATTACTGTGATATTTATTTTTATTAGATTATGAATGTTTATATTTAGTGAATGGATGAATCAGTGAACAAGCCAATCCACCTACCCTGTTGTCTGATTGTGAGTCAGACTGTATTCTTAAAGATAGGCTAGAGCAATTTTTCACAACTGTATGCAGTAATAACAAGCCAAGGAAAAATTGTACCTTTCTGCTGAGTGACTTCTTAACAAAATATAAATTTATAAATGGTTGTAATATTGAATGTTCTTTGAACTATATTTTTCTACCATGATGCGTATAATAGAAAAGAATGGGTTAAAAAGGAACAAGCAGTTATTTTTCAATATATTACAGATCACTTACTCAATTCCATGTAACACAACAAAACAGAGCCCCAAACAAGAAAGAAGTTTTCTAATGAAAGATTCCCTGGACTTTAACAAAATAGAGTTTCTTCTAATCCAATTTCTGTTAAGATGTCTGTCACAGCACTATCACCCCAGCCCTCAGCCATTCCTAATCAATGATGAAACCTCACACTTTTAATGAACAACCAGGGTGGCATAGAGAAGTGCATACTTCCTGACAGATAAGGGTTTTTAAACTGAGTGGTGATGTAAACCTCTCTCTGCTTTTCTTATTACAAGGGAAATACTTCTGCAGTAGCTGAGGACCCTCAGGTGATGTGTCTCTACAAAAGATAGCAAATGGCCTATCCACTTGTGAGGCAATGACAGTAGATTAAAATCTCACCATTTAACAGCTCTTCAGAAGGGAATGGCAACAGGAAACAAAAATAATAGGTTTATGTAATCAAATTATTGATTACTTTTCTGTGGATCACCTTCTTCTAAGGAATGGTCAGATCACAAATATGATGATAAAGAAAAAGCTTGGTATTAATTCATTCTTCAAGACAGAAATGCATGCATGCAGAAAGCATAATGATTAGGATACTCAATGGATGAAAAAAGAGTATGAACAAAATAAGAGACGCACCCTCTGCTCCAGTAAATACAGAAGAGAGTTCATGAGACTTTAGGTTCAGATTTGTCATCTCACCCCAAAGAGAAATGTATAGCAATTTGGTGGCTGGAGGGAAATGGCCACAAGGGAACCCCCTAATTTTAGCCTCCCCTATAATCCCACTGCCAGATTTGAAGTCACTCTTTAGCAGTTTCTTAGGTAGGGCATCTAGTCAACAGATGATACCACATGGGATGAGTCTAGACCTAGTTTTCTTATTCCAACCTGTAAAGCTGTTGTGATTAGCAACACGTGAAACCTGGTAGAGTTTCTTTGCTTTTTAATGATGTTTTCATTGGTGATATTTTTCCATCTGAAACTCTTTAAGATTAACACTGATGAAATGAGGACATTCATTTCACATTGATGGCTTTTCAAAATACTACTTTTCACAGACTTTTACTTTTCCCTCTACCTACTATGGGATAAAGCAGTGTTTCAATAGATTCTTTATCTCTTTCATTTCTCAATATTCTCACTACAAATGCCATTTTATGAAATGAGGAGAACCTGCTAAAATATGACCATTTTGTCCATAGTACTAACTAAAGACAGGAAGAAAAAGAAGAGACAATTTACTCATCAAATGGTCATGGTCAATGACTTTTTAAAAAAAGCTAGTTATGGGATGCCAGGCTTAAAAAAAGTCAAGTTCCATGCCCCAGTTCAGACTAAGAACCTCTGTTATTTAATTAGCATCGAAAAAAAAAATAAATGGAGCACCTAGTTTACAGAAGGTATATTGTTTGATGGACAAAGAATGGCAGTTTTAATCAATGAAGGAACAAGCTGTGTGTTTTTTTTTTAAGCTAAAATTTAAAAGAAACTAAAAAGAGAGCTCAAAATATCATGTCCCAAAATAGAGAATATTTTCCATCTTCAGTTTGGATGCATTTTTAAGTTCAGACACATTTTATTATTAATAGTCTCATCAAAGAAGACTTAAAAAATAAAAGAAAAAAAATGAAAAGGCTTAATTAATTTTGACAGCAACTGCATTAAAATGAACTGTTAAATAAACTTCCAAAAGTCTTTAAGCAGTAAAACTAGAGGAGGGCTGCTAACAATGCCCCTATCTAAAATCTTAATTTCAATTATCTGCTATATTTACAACTTCATGCTTTACAACACAACAGAAGGGATGGCTTAGTGGTCTAAGCATCTGGTTTTGAATTGCTGTGTTCCTTGAATTATATCACTTAAGTCACTCCCAGGCCTTGTAGGCGCTGGATATACAGACAAGTCACAACACCACCCGTGGACTTACTCATCCCAGGCCTTCCACACTGACAGTGGAACCAGGGGCTGACCTTAAGCTGTTCCTTCTCTTTTGTAACTGCAACAAGCCCCACTCTGAGTAAAGATTAATTTCTCTCCATACTTTAGGAATGCCCCCAAAGATCCTCTCCAATGTAGTGAAATAACGTAGCAATTTTAAAACATGAGAAAAATATATGATAATCAAATTACAGTTATAGCAACTAAAGTTTTCAAAACTGGGACAAAATCGCTGCAAAGACAATTCAAACCATGTAGAACTAGGTGCCACTGGATGTCTTGGTCTCTGAGGAAATATGAAGAGAAGTCTCTGTGATTGCTTTCATGCAGACCATGTTTTTATTGCCTGATCTCTCATATTCTATGTGCATTTTTCATGGAAAATTAAAAGGTCACAAGAGAGCCCACACAGAATGCTCCTGTCATGCAAATCTGTCTGCACTCTGTGGGTTTCTAAAGAGCTATACTTCAAAGTCTATTTGGTAAAATGTATTCTTTCTGTAATACTTATTGTCACCTGGGGGAAAACATTAGTAGGTCTTGTTGAAGTCTTCACTAAAATAGCAAATTAACTGAGGTTAGAAATGCCATAATTAATTAGACCAGCTCTTCTTCACTTGAAGTCCAGAACCATTACGAAGTGATAGGAACTGGCCCTGACCAATGAAGCTATGTGGCTAAGAAAGCAGTATGTTGTGTGTTAAACCAGCATCATCACAAGTTGTACAGTTATTACACTTGACCTCCTACTGTTTTTCAGAATTCCACATTCTTTTTTGCAATGAACAATTCTGACCAAATATAGTACAAGTAGAACATTGAAAAATAAACTCAATATTGAAATATCAGGAAAGATTTTAGAGGCAATAATTTGATAGGAAACACTTCAAATAAAGTGTGCATTATGCTTGACATGAAACTTAAGACAGAAAATTCAAAGATGTGAAAAAAACCAATGACTATTGTTTAAAATATGTAAATATCAAGGGAAGAAATGAATGATAAACACAGACACTAGTAATTTAAAGTGAAAAAAAATCATGTCATGGATAATTTACAAGATACATGAAATAATCTTTTCTAATGGCAATGACTTTTTATATAGAAATAGACTTACTTAATCTGTGGCTAAAATACTTTGTTTTAATAACACTATATTCTTTAACTTTAGGAAAAAAGTTCTAAAGGTTTCTTTAATGAAAGAATAATTCAAAGCGGAGATTCTTGATTTAAAAAATAAAATCCAATTATAATCTTCCATAAGAGAAATATCTAAAACGTGACAAAACTGAAATATTTAAAATAAAATGGCAGAAATATATATTAGTAGGTACTGGGTTAAAACAAAAAGCAGTAACTTGTAATACAGCTGTCTTAAATACAAAATGGAATAAGCTAACAAATACTAGGGAGTCATTCTGAAAGAGATGGGAATACGAGACCACCTGACCTGCCTCTTGAGAAACCTGTATGCAGGTCAGGAAGCAGCAGTTAGAACTGGACATGGAAAAACAGACTGGTTCCAAACAGAAAAAGGAGTACGTCAAGGCTGTATATTTTCACCCTGCTTATTTAACTTATATGCAGAGTACATCATGAGAAACATTGGGCTGGAAGAAGCACAAGCTGGAATCAAGATTGCTGGGAGAAATATCAATAACCTCAGATATGCAGATGACACCACCATTATGGCAGAGAGTGAAGAAGAACTAAAGAGCCTCTTGATGAAAGTGAAGGAGCAGAGTGAAAAAGTTGGCTTAAAGCTCAACATTCAGAAAACTAAGATCATGGCATCTGGTCCCAAGAGCTCATGGGAAATAGGTGGGGAAACAGTGGAAACAGTGGCTGAATTTATTTTTGGGGGCTCCAAAATCAGTTCAGATGGTGACTGCATCCATGAAATTAAAAGACGCTTACTCTTTAGAAGGAAAGTTATGGCCAACCTAGACAGCATATTAAAAAGCAAAGACATTACTTTGTCAATGAAGGTCTGTCTAGTCAAGGCTATGATTTTTCCAGTGGTCATGTATGGATGTGAGAGTTGAACAATAAAGAAAGCTAAGCACTGAGGAACTGATGCTTTTGAACTGTGGTGTTGCAGAAGACTCTTGAGAGTCTCTTGGACTGCAAGGAGATCAAACCAGTGAATCCTAAAGAAGACCAGTCCTGGGTGTTCATTGGAAGAACTGATGTTGAAGCTGAAACTCCAAAACTTTGGCCACCTGATGCGAAGAGCTGACTCATTTGAAAAGACCCTGATGCTGGGAAAGACTGAGGGCAGGAGGAGAAGGGGACGTCAGAGGATGAGATGGTTGGATGGCATCATCAACTCAACGGACATGGGTTTGGGTGGACTCTGGGAGTTGGTGATGGACAGGGAGGCCTGGTGTGCTGCGGTTCATGGAGTTGCAAAGAGTCGGATGCAACTGAGCAACTGAACTGAACTGAACAGTAAAAAAAAAAATAAAATAAAAAAGACCTGCTCTCTCACTAAATTTAGAGATATTAAAAAATGAGATAAATGACAATTAGAAAATAACCCTAAAGATTCATAATAAATTAATGTAACATGAGGGCACAACTTAGATCCTACTGTGAGCAAACTGACTAAAAAAATGTTTTAGCTATCTGAGTAAGTTTTGATATGGACAGGGTATCTGGTGATATTTAAATACTCATTTATTAACTTTGTTAGGTGTGATGACAGATTTTGTTAAACAGGTCTTATCAGTCAGAAATGCACACTGAAATATTTCCATATGAATTGGCATGATGTCTGAAAGTTGCTTTGTTGTATTAAAGTAAAATTTTAAAAAGGGAGAGAATACTAAACAAGATATGATATATTATTGATTATGGAAAAAGTTGACAGGTACATGGGTGTTCATTACACCAACCCAATTTATGTATGCTTAAAAAGGTTAATAAAGAGCTTAAAAATGTTTTTAAATAATGAATAAAGAGCCTGAAAATTAAACAAGTCTAAAGAAAAATGGGACATAAAGAATAGAAAAACAAATATTAAAAAAAGAAAAGAAAGCTACAGCTGAAAGCATCGAGCTAAAAATTGATTCTTCATAAGAAGAAAAAAGAAACAGAAAAGTCAATGATAAGAGAAAATAACGAAGGAGAGCAGGCACAAGAAATAGTATGCAGAATGAGAAATAGTATGCAGAATGGAAGAGGTGGCCTGGTAATGAACCTGTTCAGGTTTCTAAAGCCATAATTTGCCCTTTTTTCTTTTTCATTTTTTAAATTTATTATTATTTTTCATTTATTTTTATTAGTTGGAGGTTAATTACTTTACAATATTGTAGTGGTTTTTGCCATACATTGACATGAATCAGCCATGGATTTACATGTATTCCCCATCCCAATCCCCCCTCCCACCTCCCTCCCCATCCCATCCCTCTGGGTCTTCCCAGTGCACCAGCCCTGAGCACTTGTCTCATGTATTCAACCTGGGCTGGTGATCTGTTTCACCCTTGATAATATACATGTTTCAATGCTGTCCTCTCAGATCATCCCACCCTCGCCTTCTCCCATAGAGTCCAAAAGTCTGTTCTATACATCTGTGTCTCTTTTTCTGTCTTGCATATAGGGTTATCGTTACCATCTTTCTAAATTCCATATATATGTGTTAGTATACTGTATTGGTGTTTATCTTTCTGGCTTACTTCACTCTGTATAATGGGCTCCAGTTTCATCCATCTCATTAGAACTGACTCAAATGAATTCTTTTTAATGGCTGAGTAATATTCCATTGTGTGTATGTACCACAGCTTCCTTATCCATTCATCTGCTGATGGGCATCTAGGTTGCTTCCATGTCCTGGCTATTATAAACAGTGCTGCGATGAACACTGGGGTGCACGTGTCTCTTTCAGATCTGGTTTCCTCAGTGTGTATGCCCAGGAGTGGGATTGCTGGGTCATATGGCAGTTCTATTTCCAGTTTTTTAAGGAATCTCCACACTGTTCTCCATAGTGGCTGTACTAGTTTGCATTCCCACCAACAGTGTAAGAGGGTTCCCTTTTCTCCACACCCTCTCCAGCCTTTATTGCTTGTAGACTTTTGGATAGCAGCCATCCTGACTGGCGTGTAATGGTACCTCATTGTGGTTTTGATTTGCATTTCTCTGATAATGAGTGATGTTGAGCATCTTTTCATGTGTTTGTTAGCCATCTGTATGTCTTTGGAGAAATGTCTGTTTAGATCTTTGGCCCATTTTTTGATTGGGTCATTTATTTTTCTGGAATTGAGCTGCAGGAGTTGCTTATATATTTTTGAGATTAGTCCTTTGTCTGTTTCTTCGTTTGCTATTATTTTCTCTCATTCTGAAGGCTGTCTTTTCACCTTGATTATAGTTTCCTTTGTTGTGCAAAAGCTTTTAAGTTTCATTAGGTCCCATTTGTTTATTTTTGCTTTTATTTCCAATATTCTGGGAGGTGGGTCATAGAGGATCTTGCTGTGATTCTTGTCAGATCTTGCTGTGATCTATGTCGGACCTTTTTTCTATCATGGTGAAATTGATGTGTAACTTGCCCATTTTACACCATACTTACCTCATTTTGGTATTAACATCAGAATGAGTAGGGGAGTATTTCTCTTCTTTCTTCCATTCTTTGGAACCATTTTCATATCACTGAGGTTATCTGCCCTTTCAGGATCTTGAAGTATATTACTATACAACAGTCTGTGAGGTCCTCCCCCACCCATTTAAAAAATGGATATATTTTACCTTCTTCTTTATAATTTCTTGTACACTTATATCTCTAATTTGGGAGTTTATTTATTCTTGAAAAAGCTTAAGACATATATTGCCCATTAAAGCAAAGATTTCAAAGTAATGGTCTGAAGTTGTTTATAATAATCATTCCTAAAATAAATTATCTAAGCTTGCATTTTAAAAACCAAAAGAAGAGTAAAGTTAGTATAAGAAAGAGAAGACTATAAATAAAAGTGGACACTGATGAAACAGAAAATGGACATATGACAGAGAAAAATCAATGAAATAAAAAGCTGATACTTTGAAAAAATGAATAAAGGTTATCTCTAGCCAGAATGATCTAGAAAGCGGTGAGAAGATATAGATTACTAATGTCAGGAATGAAAGAGGGAACACCACTTCAGATCCCATAGACAGTAAAAGAAAAATAAAAGGACAATATTACTTATGACAATACAACCATCTACTTCAATAAAACTGAAATTACCTTAATGATGCAAATTGCCAATACTGACTCAGTAAGAAAGATGGAACTCAGAGAGCTCTGTAAAGAAATTCAATCTATAATTATAAACCTCACAAAGACAACTTCAGGCCCAGAGGACTGTATACATCAAACATTTTAAAAGAAAATAACACCAATCCTATAAAGTCTCTTTTAGAAAGAGAGAAGCAGGGAATTCTTCCTATTTCATTTCAAAGCATTTTTCTGGAACTCAGATCATATAAAGACATTTTCCCAAAAAAGAAACTAGAGACCCTTATCCCTCATGAACAGAGATGTTAAAATATTTAATAAAATATTAGCAGATTAAATCTAGCAAAATATACAAAGGATAATGTATCTTGATCAAATGAAGTTCTTCTGGAAATGTAAGCTTGATTTAACATTCACAAATCCATCAATGTAATTCACCATGTTAACAGAAGAAAAGAGATTTAAAAAAAGAATTCGCAGTTTGGGGATTAAAACCTCTCAGAACATTAAGAACAGAAGGAACCTTCTTTAACTTTAAAGCGTACTTGAGAAAAACTTAGGTGTAACATCGTATTTAATATCAAAAGACTGAATGCTTTCTACCAAAGATTGGGAATATGGCAGAAGTATCTGTTCTCACTTCTATTTAATGTTGTAGTCAATGCAGTCAGGCAAGAAAAGGACATAAAAGCAGAGAGTAAGTAAAATTATCATTTTTCTTTAAAAATGATACATGATTCTGGGTAAAATCTGTATAAGTAGATGAAAATGTGCCTCTGATTTATCCCACAGAAAAAATAAATTTCAAGTACTTTAAAATGAATGACAAAAATAATAACGCTTTTCAAAAATAACAAAAAAGAATATGTCCACATTTGGGGGATAGAGAAAGACGTATTAAACATGACACAGAAGCAATATCCATAATGGGAAATACAGATAAGTTGGACTACATTAAAAATAACTTCATCAAAAGACACTACACAGAGAGTGAAAAAAGCAATCTATAAAGAGATATTTGCAACACTCATTTTCAATAAAAGGGCTCTTAAAAAGTGAATACATAAAACATATATGTCCATGTGTAAAATAGATAGCTAGTGGGAAGCTGCTATATAGCACAAGGAGCTCATCTCAGTCCTCTGTAAGGACCGAGAGGGGTGGATGGAGGTGGGGTGAGAGGGACACTCAAGAAGGAGGGGATACATGTACGTCCGTGTGCCAGCTCAGCCGCTTCAGTCTTGTCAGACTCTTTGCGGCCCTACGGACTGTAGCCCACCATGCTCAGCATGGTGATGCAAGAATGCTCATAGAAGCATTGCTGATAATAGTCTCAAAGTGGAAATACTCAAAATATCTATCAACAGTAGAATGGATAAAGAATTTTCAGAGAAAAATAATATGGGGTCAGAATGATGAATCAAGGAAAATTTAAGTAAGAGAAAAACTTCGAATTCCTTCATTTATCATAATAAGGATTAGAATATTGCCTAGGGTAGATAAATCAAGAAACTGATGTTTAAGTGTACTATTTAAAGCTATAAAGGCAACTATTAGTCAAAAAATCACCATTAACCTGAAAATTATATGTAACCATCAGGAAGTAGAGGAAGTGAATGAGAAGTGGTAGGTGAATGTCAGTGTATGAAATCCTTCATCTGTGATGGTAAGTAGTCGAGAGCAGACATTATGTAACATTGACAAATCAATAGAGGGGAATATATACATATATATAGTTAATTACATATATATATGTATATATATGAAGAGGGGGCCATATATATTCTATTTAATTGAAATGTTTCTTGTGGTGATTGGGACTGAATATGAGGCAGGGAGGCCACTATTTCATTTTACTTTGCTTTTTTGTATTAAGTTTTAAGCACATGCATGTGTTACTTTTATAATATAAATACCAGGAAATATACACAAACTAAGAAAAGGCCAAGAAAAGGCTTGAGGAGTTCTAGCTCTCTTGATACAACTCAGCAAGTTGAGCTTACTGGTAAATGGTGGCAGCAAGGTACAAAACCTCACAGAATGCTAGAATATAAACTTAGACAATTGCCTGTGATTTTATAATTTGATGAGAATTAAACTCTATAGCACATTAACTTTCACTAGCATAATCCAATTAAGTGTTTTTGGTTTGAAATATGAATTTATGATTTATATTTCCAACACATAATAACCAATGTTTAATTAGAAGAATATATTACTAATTTGTAAAGACTGACTCATGAGGTATTCATACAATGGGTTTAGCTCTGAGGCAAAATAATTTTTAAAAATTATGATTATCTTTTGGAATATATAATAGTGTGTAAGAAGAGATTTAAGTAATTTAATGAATTCACTTTTCTGGTTACTGTTATTGCATGACAAAGTATACCAAAATTGAACGCTATAAAACAATATGTACTCTTGTTTACATATGTATGTCTCACAGGTCCCTAGGTCAGGAATTCTGAAGAGTTAAGCTGTCATCTCTCACAGGGGGTCTCCTGCAAGTCCATGGTCAGATCTAGGCAAAGGGGGCTGTCAAGGCTGCACAATCTGTAGCCATTCAAGATGGCACGCTCGCTGGCAGGTAATGATGTGACCCAGGCACCGGAAGCTCTGCTGTGAGTTTGAACCAGAGTGCCTACATATGGTCTTTCCAGCTTGGGTGGTATGGATAAAGAATGTTGCCCGTCATATCAGTAAACAGGATCCTGTGCCCACCAAGCCATCAGCACTGCCGCCACCCTAGGGGTGTACTCTGAGTAGATTCAGGATGGAGAAAAGCAGGATACTAGCTCCAGACAGGTAACATGCATATCAAAAGAATGATTTACTCAAAAGCTTTTTCTGCATCTACTGAGACAATCATACAACTTTTATTCTTCAAATTGTTGATGCGGTATCTCACACAGATTGATTTGTGGTGGGAATGCAAATTGGTACAACCACTACGGAGAACAGTATGGAAGCTCCTTAAAAAAAAAAAACTAAAAACAGATCTATC
Source organism: Cervus elaphus (assembly GCF_910594005.1). NCBI lineage: Eukaryota > Metazoa > Chordata > Mammalia > Artiodactyla > Cervidae > Cervus > Cervus elaphus. The sequence continues at coordinate 40,809,361 of NC_057822.1, forward strand.
TTATGATCCTGCAATTCCACTTCTAGGCATATATCCAGAAAAAAACATGGTCTGAATACATCCCCAAATTCATTGTAGCACTGTTTACATTAACCAAGATATGGAAGCAACCTAAATGTTCATCAACAGAGGAATGGATAAAGGATAATTAGGGAGTTTAGGATTGACATGTATTTATTTAAAATGGTATATTTAAAATGGATAACCAACAAGGACCTACTGTATAGTCCAAGGAACTCTACTTAATATTCTCTAACAACCATGGGAAAAGAATTTGAAAAAGAACAGATACATGTATATGTATGACTGAATCACTTTCCTGTACATCTGAAACTATCACATTGTTAATCAACTATACTCTAATATAAAATAAAAAGTTAAAAAAATAATATCAGACTACCATGGTGGTACAGTTGGTTGAAATCTGCCTGCCAATGTAGGGGACACAGATTTGATTTCCCGGTCCAGGAAGATTCCACATGCCGCAGCGCAGCTGGGCCCAGGCACCACAGTGACCGATCCTGCACTTTAGAGCCTCAGTTGCACAAGTCTCAACAACTGAGCCCTCACACCACAACTAATGAAGCCTGTGTGCCTAGGGCCTGTGTTTCACAACAGGAGAAGCCACTGAAATTGAGAAACCAGCTCACCGTAAGGAAGAACAGCACCCACTCACCGCAACTAGAGAAAAGTCCGTGCAACAACAAAGACCCAGTGCAACAATAAACAAAACAAACAAACAAACAAACAACACAACATATCAAAGGGTTGATTTCAATGAATTTAGACTCTTGTATCTTCTCATACACATAAAAGTGCTAAATACATTTACTTGATGTGTCTGATTTTAGTAACAGTAATCTTTAGATGTTCTGACTATCTGGGTTTTTTTATTACTATTATTATTTGTTTTTTGCAGAAATTCTTACAAACCCTGGTTCCACGATAATCCCTTCAAAACAGGCCCTCAGAACTATCTGAGAATCTGTATCTGAGGCTTAAGTCCTCAGAATGTCCACCAAATAAAGTATAATTCTCAACTTTTAGGTTGCACATTTTTTCAGTCATCAGTTCAGTTCAGTCGCTCAGTCGTGTCCGACTCTTTGTGACCCCATGAACCGCAGCACACCAGGCTTCCCTGTCCATCACCAACTCCTGGAGTCCACTCAAACCCATGTCCATTGAGTCGGTGATGCCATCCAACCATCTCATCCTCTGTCGTCCCCTTCTCCTCCTGCCCTCAATCTTTCCCAGCAACAGAGTCTTTTCAAATGAGTCAGCTCTTCACATCAGGTGGCCAAAGTATTGGAGTTTCTGCTTCAGCATCAGTCCTTCCAATGAACACCCAGGACTGATCTCCTTTAGGATGGACTGGTTGGATCTCCTTGCAGTCCAAGGGACTCTCAAGAGTCTTCTCCAACACCACAGTTCAAAAGCGTCAATTTTTCTGTGCTCAGCTTTCTTTATAGTCCAACTCTCACATCCATACATGACGACTGGAAAAACCATGGCCTTGACTAGATGGACTTTTGTTGACAAAGTAACGTCTTTGCTTTTTAATATGCTGTCTAAGTTGGTCATAACTTTCCTTCCAAGGAGCAAGCGTCTTTTAATTTCATGGCTGCAATCACCATCTGCAGTGATTTTGGAGCCCCAGAAAATAAAGTCTGACACTGTTTCCCCATCTATTTGCCATGAAGTGATGGGACAAGATGCCATGACCTTAGTTTTCTGAATGTTGAGTTTTAAGCCAACTTTTTCACTTTCCTCCTTCACTTTCATCAAGAAGCTCTTAGTTCTTCTTCACTTTCTGCCATAAGGGTGGTGTCATCTGCATATCTGAGGTTATTGATATTTCTCCCAGCAATCTTGATTCCAGCCTGTGCTTCTTCCAGCCCAGCGTTTCTCATAATGTACTCTGCATAGAAGTTAAATAAACAGGGTGACAATATACAGCCTTGACGTACTCCTTTTCCTATTTGGAACCAGTCTGTTCCATGTCCAGTTCTAACTGTTGCTTCCTGACCTGCATACAGGTTTCTCAAGAGGCAGGTCAGGTGGTCTGGTATGCAGTCATCAGTGGAACTGGAATAATAGAACTTCTCACATGGCAGTAGCTGCCTTTAGAGTGAGTTATCCTAAGGAAACAGGTGGAAGCTGTGAGGCCTTTTATGACCTAGTCTCAGAAGCCACACAAAAGTTGCTGATGCTCTTAGATACAACTGAGTCACTAATGTCAGTCCAGATTCATAGACAGGGCAGACAGACCCCTGCTCTGGATGGAAGAAGTACATGTTTTGATATCCATGTTTTGACTTGATATACGTATTTTACAAACACCACACTATTCAATGGGACTAAAAATGCAAATTTCAGCAAAATAATACAATTTGAATGTAATGAAGTCACATTTACTTTGAATTTCTACCTTAGCAGAATACTCGTATGAACTATATAGATTAAATGATATTTACTGGATGAAGGAGTAAAGAGAATTACTATGAAAAAGTGGCTCCTTGACACATCTTTAGACAAGAACTACACTCATCTGAAAACATAAAAGGAAAATTGTGTAATCAATAAAAATCATGGAGAATGATGCGGCAGTAGCCACTGAACTTAAAAATACTAAACTGCCCTGTCACATTGAATAAAAGGAGCAAAGTTAAATTATGAAGACAAGATCAGAATTTTTGATACCTTAACTCGCTTACTAAGATTCTCATGGCTCCTAATTAGTTTAAGTTAAACATTTAGCCATAGAAAAAGCATTGTTTCCTATATAAACTATACGTCATTCTTAAATATATAAAATGCCTTCTTGGAAAGTCATATATGTTATACACATATTAACTAATTCTCTGGGATTAAAATCTCAGTGAAGTTATTCCTAATTGTTAAGCCAAGTATCAGAGGGTAGAACTTTAATGATTAGATGAGCTTAATTTGTGAGAAATGAAAATAACTACTTTCCATTAAAAGAGACATTGGAGCAAGTTATATGTCCTCCTAGTTAGGGACACTTGAATTCCCACCACTAAAATCTCTACGGCCAACTGTCTTTCATTGTTAAATAAGAATACAGGCAGCTGTGAAGATGGTTAGTAACAACATGGGTATTCAACAGAACAATTTCTTTTAGTAAATGTTATTACTTAATACTATTTTCTGTAAATGAAGAATTCCCAACGGAATTCCCAAGCTTTTTTGTTACTATTATTTCTCAATCACCTCTAACATTCATCCTCTAAAAGATCTTAGAGGTGGTTTCAATTTATTTGGAAATCATTTAGCATTTGATTAAGAAAAAGATTTGAATATTAGAGGGGATTTTCCTCCTTCTTGGCTTCTTCAAGTAAGAGGAATCACACAACCAGAGAATGGTAAACAAAGGCCCTTCACTGGCTGCCTCTAATATCAAGACTGCCTACAAACTGCAAGCAAAATATTAAGAGTATTACACAATACGGTATATCTTTTAATTTTGGTTCTTATAAAAAAGGGTTCAGGAGGCAGAAGAGACATAAAAATTTAGTCTTGAGACATGGAATTTCAGAATTCAAAATGAGGTTGCCTGACAACCTAAACTAAAAACAACAAGCAAAACAAGACCAAAAAACATACTGAAATTTGCTCCAGGTCCCAAAAGAAGCCAAACTCCAGATTCCTATGCCTTTTTAAGCACAATGATTTTAGACATTTCTTAGAAATAACACACACCTTCTTCCCTTTCCTCCTACTCATGTGTCAACTAAATCTAGGTATTTAAAACCGAGCAAACAAGAACTTAGTAATTCTTAATGAAATTCTTAGTAAACTTAATTAAATCATGTGCAATTGTTATAAGATTGGTATTTCTAATATTCCTCACAATATCTTCTGTGGGTTATTAGTAGACAGTGCTTCCAACAGGGTTCTGTGGTAAAATAAACTTGACAAACACTAAATTACAGAAAGTTATTTACATTGTGTCTCTCAGAAACTTTAATTTGCTATATTTTGAGCATTCATAGAGAGGATACAGTATATATCATTTTCCAGTCTTACTTGACTTGGGATCATCTAGAAGACTCCCAGATGTACAAGCAGAGACATTACTTTGCCAAAAAGAGACCCATATAGTCAAGGCTACGGTCTTTCCAGTAGTTATGTACAGATATAAGAGTTGGACCATAAAGTCTGAGCACTGAAGAATGGATACTTTTGAATTGTGGTGCTGGGGAAGACTCTTGAGAGTCTCTTGGACAGCAAGGAGATCAAACCTGTCAATCCTAAAAGAAATCAACCCTGAATATTCACTGAAAGGACTGATGCTAAAGTTGAAGCTCCAATGCTTTCACTGCCTGATGCAAAGAGCCAACTCACTGGAAAAGACCCTGATGCTAGGAAAGATGGAAGGCAGGAGGAGAAGGGGATGACAGAGAATGAGATGGTTGGATGGCATCACCAATTTAGTGAATATGAATTTGGGCAAACTCCAGGAGACGATGAGGGGCAGGGAGGCCTGGCATGTGGCAGTCCGTGGGATTGCAAAGAGTTGGACACGGCTTGGCAATTGAACAACAAGGAGACTAGAAATATGAGGAACACAAGTTTGGGAAAACCTAAACTACATTTGTTTGTAGTTTATATATTGTTACATCTGAAGTATAACAATTATTGAACTGAAAATGGTACAGAATCCAATCTAGAGTTCTCTTAGATTATGGTTCTAAATATGTAAAGGGTAAATTAACATAAGATATAATTTATTAAAATTAAATTGTAAAATGCTTAAAATCTTGTATGCTAGGCTTCAGCATTATGAGAACCAAGAACATCCAGATGTCCAAGCTGGAAAAGGAAGAGGAACCAGAGATCAAGTTGCCTACATTTGCTGGATCATAGAGAAAGCAAGAGAATTCCAGCAAAACATTTACCTCTGTTTCATCAACTACGTTAAAGCCTTTGACTATGTAGTTTGATCCCTGGGTTGGGAGGATCCCTTGGAGAAGGGAAAGGCTACCTACTCCAGTATTCTGGTCTGGAGAATCCCATGGACTCTGTAGTCCGTGGGGTCGCAAAGAGTCGGACCTGATTGAGTGACCTTCACTTTCACTTTCATGTGGATAGAAACAAACTGTGGAAAGCTCTTAAGGAGACTGGAATACCACACCACCTTACCAGTCTCCTGAGAAACCTGTGTGCAAGTTAAGAAGAGACAATTAGAACCCTGTATGGAACAACTGATTGGTTCAAGATTGAGAAAGGAGTACAAGAGGGCTGTCTGCGGTCACCCTGCTTGTTTAACCTATATGCTGAGCACATCATGAAAAATGCCAGGCTGGATGAGTTACAAGGTAGGATCAAGATAGGCAGGAGAAACATCAACAATCTCAGATATGGGGTGATACCACTCTAATGGCAAAAAGCAAAGAGGAACTAAAGAGTCTCTTGATGAAGGTGAAGGAGGAGAGTGAAAGAGCTGTCTTAAAACTAAATATTGAAAAAACTAAGATCATGGCATCCGGTGCCATTACTCTATGGCAAATAGAAAGGTAAAAGGTGTAAGTATGAAAGATTTTCTCTTCTTGCATTCTAAAATCACTGCGGATGGTGACTGCAACCATGAAATAAGAAGACAATTGCTTCTTGGCAAGAAAGCTATGACAAACCTAGACAGTGTGTTGAAAAGCAGAGGAATTACTCTGCTGACAAAGGTCTGTATAGTCAAGCCTATGGTCTTCCCAGTTGTCACATACGGTTGTGTTAGCTGGACTGTAAAGAAGGCAGGGTGCCAAAGAATTGATGTCTTTGGATTGTAGTACTGAAGAAGACTCCTGAAAGTCCCTTGGATAAGCATGGAGATCAAACCAGAAATCTTAAGGGAAATCAACCCTGAATACTCACTGGAAGGACTGATGCTGAAGCTGAAGCTCCAGTATTTTGGTCATCTGATGCAAACAGATGACTCAGTAGAAAAGTTCCTGATGCTGGGAAAGACTGAGGGCAGAAGGAGATGAGGGTGTCAAGGATAAGATGGCTAGATGGCATCAAGGATGCAACAGGCGTGAATTTGGGCAAACTTCAGGAGATGGTGAGGGACAGAGAGGCCTGGTGTGCTGCAGACCATGGTCACAAAGAGTTAGACATGATTGGGTGACTGAATAACAACAGCAATTTATCAGTCAATAGTTTTATATGTTCTTGATGTCAGTCAATAACTTGGAATTGCTAATGCACTAGTGACCAATTCTTTCGATTGACTTCGTTAGTTGCATGATTCTATTCATATGCTACACAAATTAGCTGTCTAAGATTGCTATTAACCATACAGCTCTACATCTAAACTGCATAACAGGGTTACTCAGAATCTAATTTGAAGGTCATATTTAAATTTTTTAGCTTCTTTGTTTCCCTTTTTAAAATGTTGTAAGACAATTACAAACAGAACCATCCAGTGTCACTAAATTAGGTAAAATCAAACGTTAAAAAAAATTCTCTCCTAAAATACAGGATATTTTAAAATTAATTGTTGTGTTATTCACTGCTAATTATATTAAAACATTTAAAAATTATATATAACAAACTACATAACTTTATAGTTTGAAAAATATAAGTAGCTGTTCATTGTTGTCATGGGTTATCTTGTTAATATGTATTGTAGATAAATATTATTTTTTACATTTTTTAAGTAAGAAGACTGCAATCATGGTAAAACTTTGATCCTTAGTTCAATACCATTCAAAGCAAAAAATGTATATTTATTTTGTACTTATTTAAAAAGTTCAACTGTAGAGGTCAAGTAAAATGTTACTTTTGGATAGCCTCTTGGGTATTTCACCATTAAATCAGAAAAACTGTCTATCCAGCACTCTCAAATTGGTAAGGCAGTTAAGGCAAACAACCATTCGTGTATTTCTTATTAAAAAATAGTAAATATGGAAATAATTTTGTAATCTAAGAAAGAGATAGTTTCTCATTTTCTTGGAGAGAGGTTGAACAAATCCTAGAGGCATATGAATATTTCTTAGTACATGTTTCGGGACTTTTCTTTCCTTTTTAAGGGTATATTAAAATGTTATTGAGCTAATTTAGAATTTCTGTATATAAATTTTAAACATTTTTTTCCTTCCAAGAGTGTTCATTTTAGTCAATAATTCATCTTTCCATCATAATCAGTGAGAAGAAAACTTTATAAATATGTAAACAAAAACTTACTAGTAGAGAGTTTCTAAATTTAACAATAATTACAAAAAAAAAAAAACCAGCAAAAGATAACATTCATTTCTGATTTCCTTGAAGCTCTTAACAGTTCTTCATAGTGAAATTTGGTCTAAAATACCTATAGGGCTAGAAGAGATTGTTTCATTACAATATATTATGTTCAATGTGCCATTTAAAGCCACATCAAGTTATAAGTAATAATGTTTTTAAAAGACCATCCCATATAGTTCTCTTTATGCCAGAGTCATAATGGAAAAATTATTTATTAATGAGTTTGATTTATAAAATTGTACCCATTGCAATTTTTGCCTGTGGGCACTGGAATACAGTTAAAAACATTCAGTGAGCTACAGAACACTTAACAATTATAAAAGCAGCCAGCAGCACCATAAATCACAGTTATTCTGAAACAATACACCAAAAATGCAATTTAAACTGATAATGTATCATTTAATTATATTTTGATGTAGAGCAACATTTGTCTAAATGACCTAGAAAAATATGGAGTCTTGGAAGATTGCTATTATTAAGGAATAAGTTGGAGAGCTGGCTTTTTATTTATTTTTTGAGTGTGTATGAAACAAAAGGGCAGTCTGAGTCTTTGAGTGTGATCAGCCTCAGCTTAAAGAGGAGCCAAGCTCTGAACATTTGGACATTTTGTATAGAGGACACTACTAGGTAACAGCTATTGCTGAGTTTTAATAAACCTCTTTGACACATCAGATAGCTATAATTACTAGGAGTGTACCTAACCAGTATTTTTACCAGAAATGATACAGAGGGCAGAACAACCAAATCAGCACCATTTTCTATGAAGGCAAACTGCTGATCATTCTGGACGGAATAGGTAACACATGATATTTTCTCTTAGTTACATAAACAGTATAAATCTCTGCTTTCAAATTCCTCAAGACAGAAATTCCCTCACAAATTAGGAGCATTTAAGAGTTCAAGTGAATAGTCAACCCTTGATCAATGCAAATGTGTTACACAATATACTTAATTCTTGGCATGAAACTCAATTAAGTAAAATTAAAAAAATATTTCTTTATAATTAATAAGTTTTTGCTTTTATTCAAATAGACAATTTGCAGATTAGGAAAACTATTTCCAAAAGCAGTGTATAAGTCAAGCATTTTTGATACAAGCATTCTGAGTACAATCTAAGCTTATAAATAAGAAGTCCCAATGGATAAATGGCTCAATAAGGAAAAAGAAGTCCACATTTAAATTAAAGAAACAGTGGGTATTTAAAACAAACAAGCTCCTAAAATGTCCACTAAAATTAGCCATGCAACAGCTTTTCAGTTTGATGAGACTGAAATGCATTTTCTACAGACCCTACCCACAAAATAAAGAGGAATATTCACAAGTTAGATCACTTGCATATATGGCTACCATATGAATCATATGTTATAGCTTCAATATGTTGTTTATAATCAATGAAACCAGAAAGCATAAAGGATAAGTATTTGTATTCCTCACTTGGAAATGGTTCAGGTTCTGTACTCAAAGGTATCTTTTCAATAGTAGCTACAGACGTCCTATGTGTGCCTAAGGCTTTTAAATGGTTTCTGGTTTTAATAGTTGGTGTGAATCTAAACAAAGTATGGACAATCCTTGTCCTTTTAGGAAAAAGGCGGGGGGAGCAACAAAGAAACCTAATCAGGTCTAAAAATGAGTTTATCCTATTTTGTACAAAGAAAACAGAAGGAGTCTGGGGAAGATAAACTAATTTCTACCAGTTTCTGTCTACCACATATACACTAACTCAATTTAGATTGATCTGATAATGTCTACAGAATTACTACCAAGACACAAGGTTACTATATACATTTGGACTTTTTTTCCCACCCTCAAAAATAGCATGGGATGAAATGCTGTCTAAGCTTCTTTTAATTTTTATTTTAGTTTTATCTTGATCTCTTACTTCAAAGAAAATAACATATTTTTTTTTTCAGAATTTACCACAGTAGGACAATGCCAGAGCTAATCTTTTTTATATAAAACAACATAACTTTAAACAATAAGATGATGATTTACAGAAGAACACATCTTCTATATGATTGATTAAAAAGCTGTGTACGTATGAGGGGAATGAAGTAGTAGCTTTACTTCACACTCTAAAAAATTGTTTTTAAAAGTAGCCAATTTTCATGTATAAAAATAGCCATTTATTCAACTCTAGGTCAATGAGAGATAATTGGAATTGTATCCAAGAAAACTAAACCTTGATTTTTGATTTTCAATTAATTATCTTCTTGCTAATATATGTGTTAAATTTCAAGGACAAAGTTTAAAATATTTAGGAGATACACCTTCACATTTATAAAAGTGCTCAGAAGTTGGTAATAGCATTTAATCCCTCTGAAACTTACTATCTGCAATTCAATATTTAGTAAGCACTTACTATACACCATTGATTAAGCAAATCAAAGAACATGGCAACATTTCTATCCTCAATGAATTAAGTTTAACTCCATAAATAAAGTTTTAATATTAATATATCTGTTTTGATATTGTTTTTCAAAAACTTATATCATCACTGTTACCAAATAAAATTAAACTGGGACTTCTCTGGTGGTCCAGGGGTTAAGAATCCGCCGTGCAATGCAAGGGACACCAGTTTGATCCCTGGTCTGGGAAGACCCCGCATGCTGTAGGCAACTAAGCCCATGGGCCAAAACCATGTAGCCCCTGCTCGTGGCCCTCGAGCCACAACTACGGAGCTTACATACTGCAACTGCTGCAGCCTGCATGCCTAGAATCTGCGCTCCGCAACAGGAGGGGCCACAAAAATAAGAAGCCTACACACTGCAACGAGAGAGTAGCCCCCACCGGACAAAACTAGAGAAAGCCCCACATAGCATAAGACCCAGCCCAGTCAATAAGTAAATAAAATAAAAAATATATTTTAAAATATATATAATTAAACTAAGAAATGTGGCCATAGAAAGTAATGTTATTCTTTAACAGTAAATACAGTTACTGAGAAGAATGCTATTTTCTTTACATACTCAATTCTATTTAGAATATTTTTTAAATGAGAAAAATATTTAGAATTCAAAATATCTAGACTATAAACTATAATTGTGAGTCAGTGATAGGAAACAGAATTTCAATATCTCTTCTTATCCTTTAATAAGTAGCCTGCATGGTATTACTTATTAAATGAAAAGTTTACAAAATTGTAAGCATTTTAAAATGCAGACTTCTTGAACATATCATTCAATGTGCATGAATTACTACTGATACAAACACAGTCTTCATAACAAAATAGTAACGATCTAATACTACCTCATCAAAATGCATAGAAAAAAATAGATTAAATATATAAAAGAAAATCCTAAAAGGTAAGCCTGATTCAGGAAGAGAAACATCAGAGTATATCTGAACTGAATAAAAGCAAAGTGGTGAGTAGGGCCCGAGCCCTGGACTTGCTGCACTCTGGAAGAAAATTAAAAAGCAGAGACATTACTTTGCCAACAAAAGTCTGCCCGGTGAAAGCTGTGGTTTTTCCAGTAGTCATATATGGATGTGAGAGTTGGACTATAAAGAAAGCTTAGTGCTGAAGAATTGATGCTTTTGAACTGTGGTGTAGAGAAGATGCTTGAGAGTCACTTGGACTGCAAGGAGATCAAACTAATCAATCCTAAAGGAAATCAGTCCTAAATATTCATTGGAAGGACTGATGCTGAAGCTGAAACTCCAATACTTTGGCCACCTGATGCAAAGAACTGACTTATTGGAAAAGACCCTGATGCTGGGAGGGATTGGGGGTAGGAGGAGAAAGGGACAACAGAGGATGAGATGATTGGATGGCATCACTGACTTGATGGACGTGAGTTTGAGTAAGTTCTGGGAGTTGGTGATGGACACGGAAGCCTGGCTTGCTGCAGTCCATGGGGTTGCAAAGAGTTGGACATGACTGAGTGACTGAACTGAGAAGAAAATGTTGAGAGATCCCAATGATTGTCTAAAAGAATGGAAGAAGAAAATGGAGGAAATGGTGAAGAATCACTATAAGTTTATGATAATAGCCGATACATTTTCAGAGTAGAAGGAAAACGTTAGTACTCTGAGGTTGATATTGTACTAGTTAGTACTAGTTAGTACTCTGAGGTTGATATTGTGCCAAAGAAAACAAATTGCAAATGAAAAAACACCAAGAACAAAGAGAAAGTGCATACCATCCACCAAAGAATGACAAACTTTATCAGCAACAATAAATGCCAGCAGACAATGAATAAGACCTTTAAATCTTAAAAAAAAAATAACTGGGAACCTAGAATTACATACACAACTAAGCTATCATCCAAGAGTTACAGCAAATTAAAGACATCTTGAAAATTCATAGATTATGTTTCACATATCCTCTTTTAGAAATATTTCTTGTAGAAATAATCATGAAGTACTCCGTAATTAAAAAAAAATTATGAGAAAGCATGAATCATACAACTGCTGAAACAGGCTGCTAAATCCAACGAATTATTCATTGACTTTAAAATGCTAATGGCCAGTGTTTTGAACTTAAAGTTAAAACTTAAATCTATAGACAAAACAGTAATGAGAAGTATGACAATATTATCAGTAAAGGGAATGTGTAGAAGATAGTCATGTTTAGAAAGATAGAAATTCTGAATAAAAAAATTCATTTAAAAACTATGTATATGAATATATCTCTATATACACATACATATGATAAACTAAAGAAAGAAAAAAATGTGTTGCAGATGATTTTAGATCAACACATTTTGATGGTACAACTTTTGTTACTTACATTAATATCAATACTGTTATTGGATTTTTTAAAATTGTAGAATAAATAAAATGAGTAGTTATGTTAAAGTTAACAGCAACTATGACTTTCAGCGTGAAAGAGAAGTAATTAGCAAATCAAAGAAATTTAAAAAGGAGAGGATCAAAGAGAGCAAACTCAGTGCTAAAAATTAATTAGAGATATTGATTTGAACTCAAGATTTTAAATACATATATTCATATATTTTCTAACTCTGGCCAGAAAATGATGCACAAATAACATATTTTCTGTCTCAGAAAGCAAGCTTGATGTCAAAACCCAGAAGTCAGTTGAAGGGGTTTCCCACTCACCAAAGCTAATGTATCAGAAATAATTATTGTAATTGATTGAAATATACTACATCTATAGAATGCTGAGGCCCTAGTGATATTCAAGAAAGATAAAACCATAAAAAACTTCCTTGCCACCATTTGGCACTTCAATGAGTCAAATTGTTTACTTTGAAAATTAGTCATATAAAGCACAAAAGAAGGCATTTTTTTCCCCTTCAAATAGTATGAACTGTATTTCAGAGTAATAAGACAGTTCCATTTCAAAGCTGCGGAAATCACTATATTATAAAAGAATGCCAGAAAGTGCAGAAATAAATGAAAACACTTTAAAAGCATCATATTGTAGTACTTACACAAATTATTATTTCAGGATAAAATCACAGAGTATTGTAAAAACTATTGATAGTAAGTATAGTAACAAAACTGGTCCATAAATGATTATTTCTGATTGCAAGTGAAACAAATTTAGGTTTGCAATGAGGAATGAGGTTATCACTTTAAGCTAATAACAAAATTTAAGTCAGTAATGGTGATGGAATATCAGTTAAGCTATTTCAAATCCTGAAAGATGACACCGTGAAAGTGCTGCACTCAATACGCAAGCAAATTTGGAAAACTCAGCAGTGGCCACAGGACTGGAAAAGGTCAGTTTTCATTCCAATCCCAAAGAAAGGCAATGCCAAAGAATGCTTAAACTACTGCACAATTGCACTCATCTCACACGCTAGTAAAGTAATACTTAAAATTATCCAAGCCAGGCTTCAGCAATATGTGAACTGTGAACTTACAGATGTTCAAGCTGGTTTTAGAAAAGGCAGAAGAACCTGAAATCAAATTGCCAACATCCGCTGGATCATCAAAAAAGCAAGAGAGATCCAGAAAAACATGTATTTCTGCTTCATTGACTATGCCAAAGCCTTTGACTGTGTGGATCACAATAAACTGTGGAAAATTCTGAAGGAGACGGGAATACCAGAGCACCTGACCTGCCTCTTGAGAAACCTGTATGCAGGTCAGGAAGCAAAAGTTAGAACTGGACATGGAACAACAGACTGGTTCCAAATAGGAAAAGGAGGATGTCAAGGCTGTATATTGTCACCCTGCTTATTGAACTTACATGCAGAGTACAACATGAGAAATGCTGGGCTGGAAGAAGCACAAGCTGGAATCAAGATTGCCGGGAGAAATATCAATAACCTCAGATATGCAGATGATACCACCCTTGTGGCAGAAAGTGAAGATGAGCTAAAGAGTCTCTTGATGAAAGTGAAAGAGGAGTGAAAAAGTTGGCTTAAATCTCAACAATCAGAAAACTAAGATCATGGCATCTGGTCCCACCACTTCATGGCAAATAGATGGGGAAACAGTGGAAACAGTGGCTGACTTTATTTTTCTGGGCTCCAAAATCACTGCAGATTTTGATTGTAGCCATGAAATTAAAAGACGCTTACTTCCACTGGATCATTGAAAAAGCAAGAGAGTTCCAGAAAAACACCTATTTCTGCTTTATTGACTACGCAAAGCCTTTGACTGTGTGGATGACAATAAACTGTGGAAAATTCTGAAGGAGATGGAAATACCAGACCACCTGACCTGCCTCTTGAGAAACCTGTATGCAGGTCAGGAAGCAACAGTTAGAACTGGACAGGGAACAATAGACTGGTTCCAAATAGGAAAAAGAGTACGTCAAGGCTGTATATTGTCACCCTGCTTATTGAACTTACATGCAGAGTACAACATGAGAAATGCTGGGCTGGAAGAAGCACAAGCTGGAATCAAGATTGCCAGGAGAAATATCAATAACCTCAGATATGCAGATGACATCACCCTTATGGCAGAAAGTGAAGATGAACGAAAAGCCTCTTGATGAAAGTGAAAGATGAGAGTGAAAAAGTTGGCTTAAAGCTCAACATTCAGAAAACTAAGATCATGGCATCTGGTCCCAACATCTCATGGGAAATAGATGGGGAGACAGTGGAAACAGTGTCAGACTTTATTTTTGGGGGCTCCAAAATCAGTTCAGATGGTGACTGCATCCATGAAATTAAAAGACGCTTACTCCTTGGAAGGAAAGTTATGACCATCCTAGATAGCATATTAAAAAGCAGAGACATTTTGCCAACAAAGGTCTGTCTAGTCAAGGCTATGGTTTTTCCAGTGGTCATGTATGGATGTGAGAGTTGGACTGTGAGGAAAGCTGAGCGCCGAAAAATTGATGCTTTTGAACTGTGGTGTTGGAGAAGACTCTTGAGTCCCTTGGACTGCAAGGAGATCCAACCAGTCCATCCTAAAGGAGATAAGTCCTGGGTGTTCACTGGAAGGACTGATGCTGAAGCTGAAACTCCAGTATTTGGCCACCTCATGCGAAGAGTTGACTCATTGGAAAAGACCCTGATGCTGGGAGGGATTGGGGGCAGAAGGAGAAGGGGACGACAGAGGATGAGATGGCTGGATGGCATCACCGACTTGATGGGCATGAGTTTGAGTAAACTCTGGGAGTTTGTGATGGACAGGGAGGCCTGGCGTGCTATGATTCATGGGGTCGCAAAGAGTCAGACACGACTGAGCGACTGAATTGAACTGAACTCTTTGGAAGGAAAGTTATGACCAACTTAGACAGCATATTAAAAAGAGACATTACTTTGCCAACAAAGGTCCATTTAGTCAAGGCTATGATTTTTCCAGTGGTCATGTATGGATGTGAGAGCTGGACTATAAAGAAAGCTGAGAGCCCAAGAATTGATGCTTTTGAACTGTGGTGTTGTAGAAGATGCTTGAGAGTCCCTTGGACTGCAAGGAGATCCAACCAGTCCATCCTAAAGGAGATCAGTCCTGAATATTCATTGGAAGGACTGATGTTGAAGCTGAAACTTCAAAACTTTGGCCACCTGATGCGAAGAGCTGACTCATTTGAAAAGACCCTGATTCTGGGAAAGATTGATGACAGGAGGAGAAGGGGACGTCAGAGGATGAGATGGTTGGATGGCATCACCGACTTGATGGACATGGGTTTGGGTAGACTCCAGGAGTTGGTGATGGACAGGGAGGCCTGGCGTGCTGCAGTTCATGGGGTCGCAAAGAGTTGGATACGACTGAGCAACTGAACTGAACTGAATGGTGAAAAATCAAACAAAATACATACTATGTGTTTTTTGATCAGATACATAAGAAGCGCAAATCACCTATGATGTAATCTCGCTAAAGACATTTAACCTAAATATAATCAAGCCCTCAGATCCAACTTTCAATTAAGAGAATCTACATGTCTGATTCTTTGCAACCCCACAGTCTGTAGCCCTCCAGGCTTCTCTGTCCATGGATTTCTCCAGGGAAGGATACTGAAGTGGGTTGCCATTCCCTTCTCTGGGGGATCTTCCCAACCCAAGGATTGAACCAGCATCTCCTGTATTGCAGGCAGATTCTTTACCATCTGAGCCACCAGGGAAACCCCACAGGGGACTGGAGAAATCAAAATACCTCACAAGGAAGAAATCAAACCCATAAAAAATGATCCACTAAAGGACAACTTGTTGGTTTTTCTGCAAGTCAGTATAATAGAGATTATCCTAAATTACAGAGTTGTAATAAAAGACAGCAGTCAGATGTATGGTTCTAGATGAAATGTGTGGTCTTGGATTAAATCCTAACTTAAACGAATCTTTGGAGGACCATTAAAGGAATTTTAATATGGACTAGGTATTACACGATATTTAAATGATAAATTTCATCATGGAAGAGTTTGTGAAATTTATGAGCAAGTGTGATCATGTTATATTTATAATATAGGAAAAGGTTTTTGCTTTTGGGGGCACATCTGTAAGTTTTTGCAGATATACCTGTAGGTTTTTCAGTTTTGCAAGCAGATATTTTAGTAGTCACCACCTACTGGGCAACAGGGCTCAGAATGATTTCACAACCTCATAAAGAACACAGAACTAGTTGAGGAAACTGAAGTAGGGGTGGATAAGGGTGAAGGATAGCAGGAAGAGAGGACACAGATTCCTTGATTTTTCCACTGGCCTCAAAGTTGAGCAGAGATCAAGGTGTTCTGCTGGACACACCATGGTTAGATGTCACAGAACATTCCCTATTACTCTTACTTTTTATAGGAAGAGTATGAAAGTAGACTTGTCAGTGGCAGGAACAAACAGGAAGCTTGGTATCAGGCAGTGCAGTACGTGGATATCACGTTTACTGAGGTGCTCTGCAGAGGCCAGGTGCCTTGAACCTGGAGATCCTGACACATGTGGGAATTTGCTGCATCTGTTGCTGCTGGTTCCAGGGAGCCACTGACCCCACTGAAGATGAGTTCAAGGGCAGTCTTCTCCTCTCAGGGTGAGGGGCAGGGCCCTTGTTCTAGCCATTTTCTTCTTCAGGCAACCCAGAGGGAGACCCCATTGCCATTTCAGGTAATTCTGTCTGTTGTATCACAGTGCTTAAAATCTACTTCAAAATTCTTTAGCATTTTGAGATGTTAAAATTTATGAGCAACAAGTAAAGAACACAAAAAAGTGCATATATTTGAAATAGAAAAAAGGGGGGAGCTATTAGTCCAGTGGTAATCAGAAATAAGACCAAGCAGAGCTCAAATCTCAATAATTTTAAATGTGTTCAGTTCAGTTGCTCAGTCGTGTCCGAGTCTTTGCAACCCCATGAACTGCAGCACGCCAAGCCTCCCTGTCCATCACCAACTCCTGAAGTCCACCCAAACCCATGTCCATCGAGTTGGTGATGCCATCCAACCATCTCATCCTCTGTCGTCCCCTTCTCCTTCTGCCCCCAATCCCTCCCAGCATCAGGGTCTTTTCCAATGAGTCAACTCTTCGCATGAGGTGGCCAAATTATTGGAGTTTCAGCTTCAGCATCAGTCCTTCCAATGAACACCCAGGACTGATCTCCTTTAAGACGGACTGGTTGGATCTGCTTGCAGTCCAAGGGACTCTCAAGCGTCTTCTCCAACACCACAGTTCAAAAGCATCAATTCTTCAGCGCTCAGCTTTCTTCACAGTCCAACTCTCACATCCATACATGACCACTGGAAAAACCATAGCCTTGACCAGATGGACCTTTGTTGGCAAAGTAATGCATAGAATGGATTTTAAAACACTCTATATGTGCCTTATGCCTCTATCTTCATGCCTAAGGTAAAACCACACAGAGATTGAAAATAAAGGAATGGAAAAAAATCAGGAAGACCATAACCAAAATAAGCTGGTGGTTACAAATATATTACATGAAATAGTATTTACCATAAAATCATGGTTCAAACAAAACATGCTTCATGCTTCAACAACATGCTTCAACAAACAAAACAAAATATGCTTCAAACAAAAGGAAGAATTCATCAAGAAGATGTAACAGTCATAAATTGTAAACAACTTCAGGATCCAAAAGACAAAATTTCACAAAGTCGGAAGTATAATTTGACAAATCTATGTAATTATACATTTTTTTAACAAAAATTAACCATACACCAGATTACAAAATATCACCACAAAATTCAAGAAATAAGTACCATATATGTCTCTAGCAATGAGTCTAGAGTGTTATGTGCACTGACTTTAAAGTGTACTGTTAAATATCTCACATGGTAAAGAGGAAATCACAATAGAAATCAAAGTGGTCTGAAATGAATGACAAATAAAGGTGCCATGAAGCAAAAATTAAGGGATGCAGCTACAATTGCAGCTGTACTTTGGAAAGAAGCAAATTTATATTGTAAATATACTTAAAGCAAGAAAGTAAACTATATAAAAAAATAAAAAATTAGGGAAGAACTTAGAGTAATTGTTTCTCTACTCTACCATCCTCTAAACTAGCACAGAACAAAGGAACTAAGAGCAGAAGTTAATAAAACAGAAAAAAATAGACAAACCAAAAGTTGTTTCTTCGCAACCAGTTTAAAAATAATAATACTGACAAATCTCCACTAAGACTAATCAGGGAAAAATTAAATGTTAATAATATTAGGGATGATGGAGAGCGTAGCTTCACAAAGAGCAGATACTCTTTTAAAGTACTAAGACTATCTACACAAATAAATTTGAGTATCTAAGATGATATAGATAATATTCTGGAAAAATTTTAAATTGGCAACATATCAGAATGCAAGGAGACAAAACAGAAAATCTGAATAAGACACTTCTATGCCCCACCTTACCCACAAACAAACAAACAATACACATACATAGTCCCAAACTGAACAGATGAGTTTATAAAAACACAATCACAATACTAAACACAAACTGTTTCAGATAATGGGGGCAAAACACAATGAAAGCTTCTCTAGTCATTGACTGAAGCTTACATAAGGTATGGAAGGCATAGTGCCAAAAACAAAGAATCTTCTCAGTTATATAGATCACGGTCCTCAACTTCCAGGATTGAATGCCTGAAGATCTGAGGTGGAGCTGATATAATAATAATAGAAATAAAGTGCACAATAAATTTAATGTGCTTTAATCATCCTGAAAGCATTCCTCCTCCTCAGTCCGTGGAAAAATTGTCTTCCAGAAAATCCATCCCTGGTACCAAAAAGGTTGTGGACCACTGACACAGAGGGTAACATCCTAAATAAAACATGAATAAGTTGAACACAGCAATATAGAAAACACAACACACCATGGCCAAGGAGGCTTTATCAGGAGACTATACTGATAGAATACATTACTTTTAGGGAATAAAGGTAAAAAATTATCATCTGAAAAAAACATAGAAATAACATTTATAATCAACATTCATTAATTATTTTAAATGGTACTAAAATACCAAAAAAAAAAAAATAGATGCTTATGCACACCACTTGAGGTTGAAATATGAAATAAAGAAAAACTTAAAAATCATCAGAAAAAGTAATATTGGAAAATATCACTGTCACTCAAGGTAAGAAATTATTTCTTTAAACACACACAGTATAACACTGAAACTAATGAACATAAACATCAAAATTTTAAATTTGTCTATTATTTTTTAAAAAAAAGGAAAGCAAAAAGGTCACACTGGGAAAGATATTTCTAATGTCTAAAAATTTTGAAAAATTCAGTATTCATAATAAGAATAAGAAAATAGAAAAAATGAATGCAAAGAAATAATTGGTGACCAGAGAGAGGAGTGTTTGTTTCCACTAAGATCACTGCATTTTATTTCCCTTCCTTTAGCTTTGCTCAGGTATATAACTTCAATCATCACATAGGGTTTAGGGAAAACCAACCCCAAGCCACTTTTAAATCTTTGTGTCATCTTGGCTACTTATGAGAGATAATGAAAACATGAATATAAAAGTTAGATACTCCTTGAAATCAGATAATTTATGTACTAAAGAAAAATTGTAAAACTAAAAAAGCAGGGGGAGGTAGTAAAAACTTCACTTAATCGGTTCATGTCAGTCGATCAGTGGTGTCCAACTCTTTGCGACCCCATGAACTGCAGCACGCCAGGCCTCCCTGTCCATCACCAACTCCGAGAGTCCACTCAAACCCATGTTCATTGTGTCAGTGATGCCATCCAACCATCTCATCCTCTGTCATCCCCTTCTCTGCCTGCCCTCAACCTTTCCCAGCATCAGGGTCTTTTCAAATGTCAGCTCTCCGAATCAGGTGGCCAAACTATTGGAGTTTCAGCTTCAACATCAGTCATCCAATGAACACCCAGGAGGGATCCCCTTTAGAATGGACTGGTTGGATCTCCTTGCAGTCCAAGGGACTCTCAAGAGTCTTCTCCAGCACCTCAGTTCAAAAGTATCATTCTTTCGTGCTCAGATTTTTTTATATTGAAATCTCACATCCATATGTGACCACTGGAAAACCATAGCTTTGATAGATGGATCTTTATTGGCAAAGCAATGCCTCTGCTTTTTAATATGCTGTCTAGGTTGGTCATAGGTTTTCTTCCAAGGAGCAAGTGTCTTTTAATTTCATGACTGCAGTCACCATCTGCAGTGATTTGGAGCTCCCCAACATAAAGTCTATCACTGTTTCCATTGTTTCATCTATTTGCTATGAAGTGATAAGACGGGATGCCATGGTCTTATTTTCCTGAATGTTGACATTTAAGCCAACTTTTTCACTCTCCTCTTTCACTTTCATCAAGAGACTCTTTAGTTCTTCTTCACTTTCTGCCATAAGGGTGGTGTCATCTGCATAGCTGAAGTTATTGATATTTCTCTTGGCAATACTGATTCCAGCTTGTGCTTCATCCAGTCCAACATTTTACATGATGTACTCTGCATATAAGTTATATAAGCAGGGTGACAATGTACAGCCTTGATGTACTCCTTTCCTGATTTGGAACCAGTCTGTTGTTCCATGTCCAGTTTTACCTGTAGTTTCCTGACCTGCATACAGCTTTCTCAGGAGGCGGGTCAGGTGATCTGGTACTCTCATCTCCTTAAGAATTTTTCACAGTCTGTTGTGATCCACACAGTCAAAAGTTTTGGCAAAGTCAATAAAGCCTAAGTAGATGTTTTTCTGGAACTCTCTTGCTTTTTCGATGATCCAACGGATGTTGGCTGATTCTTCTGCCTTTTTAAAATCCAGTTTGAACATCTGGAAGTTCATTGTTCACATACAGTTGAAGCCTGGCTTGGAGAACTGTGAGCATTACTTTACTATTGTGTGAGATGAGTGCAGTTGTGCGGTAGTTTGAGCATTCTTTAGCATTGCCTTTCGTTGGGATTGGAATGAAACCTGACCTTTTCCAGTCCTGTGGCCACTGCTGAGTTTTACAAATTTGCTGGCATATTGAGTGCAGCACTTTCACAGCATCATCTTTTAGGATTTGAAATAGTTCAACTGGAATTCCATCACCTCCACTAGCTTTGTTCGTAGTGATGCTTCCTAAGGCTCACTTGACTTCACATTCCAGGATGTCTGGCTCTAGGTGAGTGATCACACCATTGTGATTATCTGGGTCATGAAGATCTTTTTTGTATAGTTCTTCTGTGCATTTTTGCCACCTTTTCATTATATCTTCTGCTTCTGTTAGGCCCATACCATTTCTGTCCTTTATAATGCTCATCTTTGCATGAAATGTTCCCTTGGTATCTCTAATTTTCTCGAAGAGATCTTAGTGTTTCCCATTCTATTGTTTTCCTCTATTTCTTTGCATTGATCACCGATCTCTCCTTGCTATTCTTTGGAAATCTACATTCAAATGGGTGTATTTTCCCTTTTCTCCTTTGCCTTTACCTTCTCTTCTCAGCTACTTGCAAAGCCTCCTCAGACAACCATTTTGCTTTTTTGCAGTAGTTTTTCTTGGGGATGGTGTTGATCACTGCCTCCTGTACAATGTCATGAACCTCCTTGCATAGTTCTTTAGGCACTCTGGCTATCAGATCTAATCCCTTGAGTCTATTTGTCACTTCTACTGCATAATCATAAGGGATTTGATTTAGGTCATATCTGAATGGTCTAGTGGTTTCCCCTACTTTCTTCAATTTAAGGGTGAATTTGGCAATAAGGAGTTCAGGATTTCAGCTACAGTCAGCTCTCGGTCTTGTTTCTGCTTACTGTATAGAGCTTCTCCATATTTGGCTGCTAAGAGTATAATCAATCTGATTTCAGTACTGACCATCTGGTGATGTCAGTGTGTAGAGTCTTCTCTTGTGTTGTTGGAAAAGGGCGTTTGCTATGACCAGTGCGTTCTCTTTGCAATCATTCTGTCATTTTTAAGAGTGTACCCAAGTACTGCATTTCAGAATCTTTTGCTGACTATGAAGGCTACTCCATTTCCTCTAAGGGATTCTTGCCCACAGTAGTAGATATAATGGTCATCTAAGTTAAATTCACCCATTCCAGTTTATTTTAGCTCACTGATTCCTGAAATGTCCATGTTTAATCTGGCCATCTCCTGTTTGACCACTTTCAATTTCCCTATTTCATGGACCTAACTTTCCAGGTTCCTATGCAATATTGTTCTCTACAGCATCAGACTTTACTTCCATCACCAGTCACAGCCACAACTAGGTGCTGTTTTTGCTTTGACTCCGTCTCTTCATTATTTCTGGAGTTATTTCTCCACTGTTCTCCAGTAGCATATTGGGCACCTACCTACCCGGGGAATTCATCATTCAGTATCCTATCATTTTGCCTTTTCATACTATTCATGGTGTTCTCAAGGCAAGAAAACTGAAGTGGTTTGTCATTCCCTTCTCCAGTGGACCACCTTTTGCCAGAACTCTTCACCATGACCCATCCTTCCTGGGTGGTCCTACGTGGCATGGCTCACGGTCTCATTGAGTTAGACAAGGCTGTGGTTCTTGTGATCACTTTGGTTAGTTTTCTGTGATTGTGGTTTTCATTCTGTCTGCCCTCGGATGGATAAGGATAAGAGGCTTATGGAAGCTTCCTGATGGGAGAGACTGTTTTACATTATCTTTCTCATTTTACAGCTGAAGGAAGTGTTCCAAGCAAGTTAAGTATCTTCTCTAAGGCTCTGCAATTCAGTCTTTCAGCTGAGAACAGAAGGTGGGTCTCCCAATTCCTGGTCCACAACACATTTGCTGCTATGTGCAACTTAAACTTGAATTCTTAACTCAAGTAGAAAAAACAACATTATCTGCTGTATTGATTTCTCCATCAGCATAGCCTTCCATGAGTCAGAAAACCTATCATAACTGCTTTCAGTTCAGTTCAGTCACTCAATCATGTCCAATTCTTTGTGACCCCATGGACTGCAGCATGCCAGGCTTCCCTGTCCATCACCAACTCCTGGAGCTTGCTCAAACTCATGTCCATCCAGTCAGTGATGCCATCCAACCATCTCATCCTCTGTCATCCCCTTCTCCTCCTGCCTTCAATCTTTCCCAGCATCAGGGTCTTTTCCAATGAGTCAGTTCTTCGCATCAGGTGGCCAAAGTATTGGAGCTTCAGCTTCAGCATCAGTCCTTCCAATGAATATTCAGGACTGATATCCTTTAGGATGGACTGCTTTGATCTCCTTGCAGTCCAAGGGACTCCCAAAAGTCTTCTCCAATACCACAGTTCAAAAGTATCAATGCTTCAGCACTCAGCTTTCTTTATGGTCCAACTCTCACATCCATACATGACTACTGGAAAAACCATAGGTTTGACTAGACCAACTTTCATCAGCAAAGTAACGTCTCAGCTTTTTTAACTCCTTTACCAGAAACCATTTCTCTTCATGTGTGATGTTAACCATGCAACCAAGTATCAGAATTCTGCCAGACAGAGAAATGCTAAAAGGGTGGGTTATTCTGTTCAACACAGTCAGATTAAGATTAGTGCCTCAGCCAGATGGGAGCAGAAGAATGTGCACAGGATCTTTGGGGGGAACTTTATCAACTCTAACATTCAGTGAATGTCAGTTAGCTACTTGAGATACATTAACTTTTCCAGACCCAAAGGAGTCTGGGTCCTAAATTATTGCTTCTGTGCCTGAGACAAAACTCCTCTTTTTGGGGAGATAGGTGCTTTTTTATTCTCCCCTCTTGTCTGCTGTTCACTGAATCTAATGATACTAAATATAATTTGTTAAATGCGGACTGAATAAAAATACACGCTTGTGTCTTAAATAACATGTCACGTCAGGGTACCTTTATGGTCCCATCAAAGTTAGTTAAGTTGCTCAGTTGTGTCTGACTCTTTGCGACCCCGTGGACTATAGCCCACCAGGCTCCTCTGTCCATGGGATTCTCCAGGCAAGAAATTACCCTATTTAAAAAAAACTCCTTTGTGTTTTACCACTTCTTTCTTCTTCAACAGAATGTCTGTCCCACTTTCCTTTTTTTTTTTTTTTTTTGGTTTCTACAACTTCAGAATTTCATGCAAAATGTAACAGTTAATTAGCTTTTCACAACTCCAGTATGTATTAATTTGTCAAATATATTGTGATTGTTTCACTCTATCTGCCAAATCTTTGAATAATTCATGAAAATTATGCTTCCAAGCGCTACTTCCATGTCTGAACCAGCTGACCACATCTCCTAGTGCTCAAGCAGCTTGTCCACCATAGACCAGGTCATACCTCTCCTTACAAAGAAAAACAAAATCATGGCATTGCCCTATCTCACTGGAAACTGAATTTCATAAACAGTACTGATTCACAATGCAGATTCCCTGGACTCTACTCTCAAGATTCTGATTCATCAGACTCAGAGGTAGCTCAGGAACAGGTGTTTTTCCAAACTTCTCAGCTGTTTCTGACTCCCCAGGTGGTGCTAATGGTAAAGAATTTCCTGCCAATGCTGGAGATGCAAGAGAAGTAGGTTTAATTAGTAGGTCAGGAAGATCCTCAGGAGAAGGAAAATGGCAACCCACTCCAGTATTCTTGCCTGAAAATTTCCACAGACAAGAGGAGCCTGGCGATCCACAGTCCATGGAGTTGCAAAGAGTTAGACATGAGGGGAAACTGAACACACACACACACACACACACACACACACACGTGTTTCTAAGTTGTCTTTGGATTACTCTGAGAAACAGCACATTCAGAATTCTACTCTGCTCAGTAAGGTCTGCTGCTGCTGCTGCTGCTAAGTCACTTCAGTCGTGTCCGACTCTGTGCAACCCCACAGACGGCAGCCCACCAGGCTCCCCCAACACTGGGATTCTCCAGGCAAGAACACTGGAGTGGGTTGCCATTTCCTTCTCCCATGCATGAAAGTGAAAAGTGAAAGTGAAGTTGCTCAGTCGTGTCCGACTCTTAGCGACCTCATGGACTGGGTTCCTCCGTCCATGGGATTTTCCAGGCCAGAGTACTGGAGTGGGGTGCCATTGCCTTCTCTGTCAGTAAGGTCTACTTCTCTCCAAATTCTACTTACATATCTTTGGTAACATGATTTGCTCATTGAACTATCTATGGCTATACTCATCCTTCCTTTAAGATCCATATCAAGCTATCTTTCTCCTTGAATCTGCCTTGGTCACTCTGGGACAGAGCTCTTCCTGAACTTACAGGACTGTCATTATTGTTGTTCACACCTGGCCTTGGTTCTGAGTCTGTATCAATAGGAGTATCTGCTGAGTCCTCCCCATGCTAGAAACTGCTCTTTCCTCTACGGACTTTGTACCGAATGTCATGTGGCTACAGAGCACTCCTGCCATCCACCATAGCTATGGCTGATTTAAAGTGGCCATGGCTGAAAGTTGCCAGACTTCTCTCCTGGAGCCCAGAGAAGAATTATTGCCTCTCTGGACATGGGAAAACTAGAATTATTAGCAGACATGTTTCCCTTTGTTTAGGAAGCTAGTGTACATATAAACATGATGAAATCTATGAAATAATAAAAGAGACAACTACTTGAATCTTTGATTCCAGTTTTTCCTGAAGCCCAGCTGTATCTCTGGCTTACCAAGATACAGCTATTCAGCACGCTCACAGATTATGTGCAGAATTCTCAGAAAAATAAGTACGTCTCATCTTTTGACTGAGCCATTTTACATTGTACTTTTGTTGCTTGAAATTAAAAGGGTCCTTAAATGGCTACTGGCATATAACATTTAAATCTTGATGTGTTCTCCCAAATGTCATAAGTTCTATAAGAGATATTTCCACTTCTTTGTCTCCAATTTCCTTCTCATCCAACAGTATAGATGTCCCCACCCCACTTTCTGCTACTGGAACTGCTCTTAATAAGATCATCAAGGACTTAAGTTATGAACGCCTATTTCTTTGATTTCCAATCACATCTGCTTGTTTGTATCTTTGCCCACACACTAATTTTGAGTTCCATGTGTTAGATGGTAAAACACTCCTTTGCCTCACTACACAAAAGTGTATCCTGGGAATTCTTCTTGACATCTCTTACATGTTCTATCCCCTTATCCAAGATCTGCAAATTTTATTTCCCAAATATTTTTGTGACTTGTTAGCTTTATTACTAGCAATTTGATCTTTCCTTAGTCTCCATGTGCATAATTCCCTTATCAATAAAGTGGTACAAGGTAGCTATCATTGTCATGGGGTTTGTTATGAGGATTACAGAGAATAATATATTTACAGCACTTAAAACACTGACTGGCATAAACAAAGTGTGGTGGTGGGTGTTTTGTAATTATTACTGAATCAATCAATCACTGAATCCCGTCTACAAAAGGATCATGGTGTGATTCAGGTCTTTGTCAGCTCTGTCCTCGATCATATAATAACAAATTCCTAAGTATTTTCTTACCTCTACTCTGATTTTTGCAAAGTTGAACCTGTAGCCCTTCTACTTCAAGTTCTTCACTAATACCATATAATACAGTCAAGTTCCTCTAATATGACAGATTTAGTCTTTTGTGATTTGGCTTCTCATCTTTCCAAAGTCCCTCAACAAGACTAGAGTGTTTGCAATTCCTCCAGAAAACCTTAGGAAAACTATTTCTCACATCTCTGTACTTATTTTTGTAACCCTCTGGCTAAAACATATTTTTCCATGATTTGGCTTGGTTCTCTCCTATCCATCCTTCAAGACTCAACCATTTCGATGAAACTTGCAGTCTTCAAGAGCTATTTGCAAATTCTCCTGTCAGCTTTCCATCGATTTTCCTTGTGCATAAGAAAGTTATTGCACCTGCATTGTATCATAATTGCTATTTATATGTCTCTGCTTCACAGTGTATGAGGGAGAGAGACACATCAATGAGAACTCCCGGGGGAGGGGCCTGTGTTTTACTTGTGCTTTAAACCTCAGCCAAACCACGGTACCTTGCACAATGTTTGTTAAATGAAGGAAGGCATTACGAACCATTTTGTAGAATCAGTCCAAACTTATGAATGGAAGATCTCAGAAAGTTCATATAGTCAAAAGTGGGAAAATGTTATGAGAGTTTGACAAACTCAATATCTTTCATAGCAGTCTCCAGGTGTTCAGCTCAGTTCAGTCGCTCAGTCGTGTCGACTCTTTGTGACCCCAT
The DNA here is from genome assembly GCF_910594005.1 of Cervus elaphus. Taxonomy (NCBI): domain Eukaryota; kingdom Metazoa; phylum Chordata; class Mammalia; order Artiodactyla; family Cervidae; genus Cervus; species Cervus elaphus. The sequence goes on from NC_057822.1 coordinate 40,836,513, forward strand.
GAACCGCAGCACGCCGGGCCTCCCTGTCCATCACCAACTGCCAGAGTTTACTCAAACTCATGTCCATCAAGTCGGTGATGCCATCCAACCATCTCATCCTCTGTTGTCCCCTTCTCCTCCTGCCCTCAATCTCTCCCAGCACCAGGGTCTTTTCAAATGAGTCAGTTCTTTGCATCAGGTGGCCTAACTATTGGAGTTTCAGCTTCAACATCAGTCCTTCCGATGACACCCAGGGGGGATCTGCTTTAGGATGGTCTGGTTGGGTCTCCTTGCAGTCCAAGGTACTCTCAAGAGTCTTCTCCAACACCACAGTTCAAAAGCATCAATTCTTCAGTGCTCAGCTTTCTTTATAGTCCAACTCTCACATCCATACGTGACTACTGGAAAAACCACAGCCTTGACTAGATGGACCTTTGTTGACGAAGCAATGTCTCTGCTTTTTAACATGCTGTCTAGGTTGGTCATAATTTTCCTTCCAAGGAGTACGCGTCTTTTAATTTCATGGCTGCAATCACCATCTGCAGTGATTTTGGAGCCCCAAAAAATAAGGTCTGACACTGTTTCCCCATCTATTTGCCATGAAGTGATGGGACCAGATGCCATGACCTTAGTTTTCTGAATGTTGAGCTTTAAGCCAACTTTTTCACTCTCCTCTTTCATCAAGAGGCTCTTTAATTCTCCAATTTCTGCCACAGGGTGGTGTCATCTGCATTTCTGAGTTTATTGATATTTCTCCCGGCAATCTTAATTCCAGCTTGTGTTTTTTTCCAGCCCAGCGTTTCTCATGATGTACTCTGCATATAAGTTAAATAAGCAGGGTGATAATACACAGCCTTGACATACTCCTTTTCCTATTTGGAATCAGTCTGTTGGTCCATGTCCAGTTCTAACTATTGCTTCCTGTTGTTTCTCAAGAGGCAGGTCAGGTGGTCTGGTATTCCCATCTCCTTCAGAATTTTCCACAGTTTATTGTGATCCACACAGTCAAAGGCTTCGGCATAGTCAATAAAATAGAAATAGATGTTTTTCTGAAACTCTCTTGCTTTTCAACGTTCCAGCGGGTGTTGGCAATTTGATCTCTGGTTCCTCTGCTTTTTCTAAAACAAGCTTGAACACCTGCAAGTTCACAGTTCACATATTGCTGAAGCCTGGCTTGGAGAATTTTGAGCATTACTTTACTAGTGTGTGAGATGAGTGCAATTGTGCGGTGGTTTGAATATGCTTTGGCATTTCCTTTCTTTGGGATTGGAATGAAAATTGACCTTTTCCAGTCCTGTGGTCACTGCTGAGTTTTCCAAATTTGCTGACATACTGAGTGCAGAACTTTCACAGCATCATCTTTTAGGATTTGAAATAGTTCAACTGGAATTCCATCACCTCCACAAGCTTTGTTCATAGTGATGCTTCCTAAGGCCCACCTCACTTCACATTCCAGCATGTCTGGCTCTAGGTGAGTGATCACACCATCACGATTATCTGGGTCATGAAGATCTTCTTCGCACAGTTCTTCTGTGTATTCTTGCCACCTTTACTTAATATCTTCTGCTTCTGTTAGGTCCATATTATTTCTGTCCTTTATTGAGCCTATCTTTGCATGGAATGTTCCCTTGGTATCTCTAATTTTCTTGAAGAGATCTCTAGTCTTTCCCATTCTATTATTTTCCTCTATTTCTTTGCATTAATCACTGAGGAAGGCTTTCTTATTTCTCCTTGCTATTCTTTGGAACTCTGCATTCAAATGGGTATATCTTTCCTTTTCCTCTTTGCTTTTCGCTTCTCTTTGTATTGGTTAGGAATGCAATGAGCTAAAAGCATAGAATTCTTTTTTTCACCAAATTAGGCCAGGAGAATTTTATCTAAAAATTGATGCCTAGATTCATTGCCTTAAAATATTTAGTTTTACATGTTATCTTTGGCCCACTAATTTGAAAATTAGCCAGAACTTAAGAAATTAGTTTGGCAATTCCTAAGATACAATTATTTAGGCTATGTAATGCAATAAGTCAGTTTATCTATATGTGGTAGAAGCAAAATAAAACAGAATTTTCACCCAGATATTTTCTATCACATGGGGTGTAGCCACACAAGAATGGCTATAGGATAGTATAACAAATATTCTGTGTAAGTACTAAAGCTGACTAAAATTAAAAGCAGGAACTACTTGATATTTTATGGAAAGTAATATATGGATATTCAATAAATTACATCTAACCCCAGATCAAATATTTCCTGATATACATATGCTTAATAGAAATACTTGCACAAAGTCTCCAATATATACTTTATCTATCCACCAAAAGAGATTTAGAAATCCAGAAAACGTCAAATTTTGAAATTAAGTGGTCATTTTGGTAGGTTTTGTAATTATTCCCCCAAATATACACAGATAATTAAATTAAATTATATATTTTCAAATTGTTAAAAAAACAATAATCAGAGGCTGAACTTAAATGACTATAATCATTTCCAAACAAACTCACTGCCCCACCACTGCTAACACATTTAAAATGAAAGAAGCTGAGAGTGCCTTGGAAAGACTGAGTTTGAACTCTAATAAAAATGCAGAAATGGCCTCATGTTCTCAGAGCTCTATGCGTGTTCTGTTTCATTTTTTGACATAGAAATAAATAATTTTCATGCTGACTGAAAATTTGTTCATCACTTAACGGTGAATGCAGAAGACACATCAAAAACTACTATGTATATGTATAGTATTTTATATACCTATATAATATATGTATTTTACCATATAAAATACTATATTCTTTCAACACTGCCTTTAAAATATTTTATCTATAAAAAAACATTAATCTATCAGAATCTGTGAATTTGTTCAGTTTTCATTCTTTCCAGTTGCTTGTCCACTATTTTACCATCCATTTATTCAGTCAGTCGGTGGTTAAATACCTACCATAAGATAGTGCTAGACTATCAAGATAAAAAGTACATCATCTGCCCTCAGAACACCTCCACTGCAAAGGAAGGAGGGAGACATACAATAAAAATAAGGGTTCATGGTACTGTTCATGGCAGAAGTGTGGCCCATTCTCACAGAAGGGAGGCGGCAGTAGAACCAGGAAAAAAGAGTTTGCTCAATTCCAAGTACAGCAGAGCATGCCTGAGTCAGGGAACCAGTGTGTGATACGACAAGCATCTATACTGTGCTCTCTAGGTAGCTTTTGTTTGGCTGCTGCTATTTCGGTCCTATATTAAATTAATATTAAATAAATTAAATTAAATATTAAATAAATATCAAAGCAAATACATTTGCTTCCTACAAAAAACTAATATCATCATGATCTCAACAAATACTATGTCATATAGCACTTTAAAAATTATTGCTGAAATGGCACCAAATTTCTGCCAGGGAGTAGGGTTTCAAAAAGAAATTTTAAAAGGAGGTGATGTTTTAGACTGGCGTTAACAGATGAGAAAGTGTCCGCCTGTAAGGCAGCATTCACCCGCCTTTTTGGCACTAGGGGCCAGTTTTGTGGGAGACAATTTTTCCAAAGACTAGGGGTGAGGGGGGATGGTTTCATGATCATTCAAGTGCATTACATTTATTTTGCACTTTATTTCTATTATTACTACATCAGCTCCATCTCAGATCATCAAGCAATTAGATCCTGGAGGTTGGGTATCCCTGCTGTAAGGTAAATACTGCTATTATCATGTCACTGATGAGAAAAGAGAGGCCAAAAGAAGGGACATACTTAACACAAATCAACCCCTTACTCAGTGGCAGGAGCAGATTTGAACCAGGCATTCAAACTTACAAGTCCATGTTCTTAGTCACGTCAGCTTGCTGTCCCTCACAATCCTCAGCTCACCTACCATCCTTGTACCTCATGAAATAATTGAGTTTGAAGAATGAATCTCCGAGATGAATTTCATGGGAAATTATTTATGATTATTGTTTCCTCTATTCCACCCACATTTTCTAGGGCCCTTCCAGGCATTTCTGCTTGTTACCTACTCCTGGAATGGTGCCCAGTTTCTAGGAAAAGTGCCTTTCTTTCATGGAACTCAGTCTTATAGAGATAGATTATAATAATAATGTCTGATTCACCATTTCATGTGGTCAAACTCCAATCACAATAGTTCTTTGTAGATCCCCATTCATGACTATGTTTTTCAACTCAAACAGAGGCCATTCTGGTTTCCAGATCCTGCTTGGGTTTTCCATCATGAACAGAGTGAAACACTAATCATAACTGGGTTTCTTAATACTGGATTCACATTCATGATGTTAAGAAGCTAAAAATAAAATCTGTGGCTAGCTCTAGTTTTTGCATGTGTGCATATTAATTTAAATCATTCCCCTTTAATTATATTTAACACACATTAGAAATTCGGTAATTATAAAAGACCTCTAATTATCAACATTCATTATTATCACTATTATTAACACATATTAAGCACCCACATTCTCCTAAATGCTATACTCAAGATAAAAGGTATTAACTTCACAATTCCACTGTGAGCATGAGAGAAGACAATCTTCTTTTCCAGACAGAGAACAAAATTATACTTGTCTACCTTGACAGAGAGCCAGTGGATGATTCAGGGATAAAAACTGGTTGTCTTAACCACTAGACAACTGGATAAACAAAGAATGTCTATAAAACTCTGTACTCTGCTTCTAAACCACATCTGAAGCTGTTCTTCTACAAATATTCTTTAAATGTTCTTCATGCCTGCATCAGGATTTTTCTTTTTACTTTTTTTCTTTATGGTAGCACATTTTTCTGCTGCATAGAGATACTTAAATTGTATAAACAGTCAAGTTACTTGAGATGAACTATACAGTATAAATTTTGGCATCAAATAGAATACCATTTATGGGAGAAAAATAATCCATGAGTATAAAATAGTGAAATGATTTTTTTTTTTTAGGAAGCAGCTCATAAACTTGCTTTAAGGCAGTTTCAAATGAAGATTGCCCTAAGCATTTGAACAATGATAGATAGCATCAATGGGACAAAGGTATGGACTCTAGGGTGCTACTTCCAAGGCTAACCTTTGGTAGAATGAAAAGAGGTTATACTTTGGATTGAAACATATTTGAAAATCCTAGCCCTGCTATTAATTAGTTATATAATCTGGGGCAAATGAGTTGACTTACTTGAACCCTAGCTTCTTCATCTACGAAACAGAGTAAATAAAATGGAACTTGCAGACTTTTATGAGATGAAATACCATATTCAGATATAAATAATGAAGTGTCCACATCTGACAAGAACTTGGCACTGAGCAAAGAAAGGCCCTCCTTCCTTGACATCCTGGGTAGTGTTACGTGGCCATCTGTTGGCAGACCTAGCATGCAGATTAATGCTATTAAAACTGCAATTAAAGTGCTTTGTGGTTTAAATAGGCTATTAGGAAAATGTACTTCATTTTGTTCTTTATATAAACCTCTTATAAGTGCCCCTGTTCTTTAGGAAAGATATTTCATTTTGGGTATGTGAATGAAAATTCGATCCACTCACAAGGAGTTTAGTCTTGTAAGGGAGATATAAAATGTGGGAAATTATAACATGGGGTAGAAAGAATTATAATAAAGATATCAGTGCACCATGGGCAGGACACGGTTAATTCTGTACATAACAGAGAGAGGTTGGGGGGAGGGGGGTTAGTAAAAGAAAAAGACCACTGTACTGGGTTTTGAAAGAAAACTGCACATTCACTAGGGGGAGTGGGGGTGAATGACATTTGTCACCTGCCTGGCAGAAGATACAGCTGGGCCAAACACAGGATCATTTTGTGCGTGTGTGAGAATCTTCACGCAGCACACATGGAGCACCTAATGTGCTGGGGCTGGAGATGAAGCTAAACATACACGCTGAGCTTAGGTTGTAAAAAGTAATGCCGAGCAGCCAAAAACAAACCCTCACTCCTATGGTCAATGATTTTCAACAAGGATACAGGGAAAGAATAGTATTTTCAACAAACAGCTCTGGGAAAACTGGATATTCACCTGCAAAAGAATGAAACTGGACCTTCACCCAATTCCATACACAAAATTTAACTCAAAATGGATCACAGACCTACACATAAGAACTAAACCTATAAAACTCTTAGAAGAAAACATAGGGCAAAAACTTCACAACCCCAAAGTTGGCAATGCTTTCTTGGATACAGCCACAAACACACAGGCAACAATAAGAAAGCAGACAAACTGGACTTCAGAAAATGAATAATTCAGAGATATTAAAGGACACCGTCAACAGAGTAAAAAGGCAACCTATAAAATGGAAGAAACATTTGCAAATCACCCGAATAAGGGATTAATATCCAGATTATATACAGAAACCCCCAAACTCAACAACAGCAAAAACATACAACCCAATTAAAAAATGCACAAAGGATGTGAATGAACATTTCTCCAAGGAAAATATATGAATGACTAACCAGCACATGAAAAGATGCTCAATGTCGCTAATCATTAGGGAAATGCAAATCAAGACTACAAGATGACACCTCATATCCATCAGGATGGCTATTTCTAAAAAGCAGAAAATTACAAGTATTGGCAAGAATGTAGAGAAATTGGAACCCTTGTGTTCTGTTGGTGAGAATATAAAGTGCTACAACAACTATGGAAAACATTATGGTTTTATATATATATATGTGTGTGTGTGTGTGTGTGTGTGTGTATGAAATATATAATAATCATGTGATCCAGAATTTCTACTCCTGGGTATATACCCAAATTAATTGAAAATAGGGTCTAAAAACAATATTTGTACACTCATGTTCACAGCAGCATTATTCACAACAGCTAAAACACAGAGGCGACACAAGTGTTTCTCAATGAATAAACAGATAAGCAGAATGTTTCACATACATATTATTCACCTTAAAAAAAGGAAATTATGGTACAGGCTACATGAATAAACTTTGAGGATATTATGCTAAATTAAGTAAGCCAGTCAAAAAACCAAATATTTATCATTTCACTTATATGAGATACCTAGAGTAGTCAAAATCATAGATACGGAAAGTATAATGGTAACCGCCAAGGGCTGGGGAGAGGGGGAAATTGGGATTTATTGTTTAGTAAGTATAGAGTTTCAGTTTTGCTCTAATAGATGAAAAGAGCTCTGGAGACTCACGGTGTCATGGTTGCACAATAATATGAAGGTACTTAGTGAAATTTAACCATATATTTTAAAATGACTAAGATGGTAAAAACTATATGCTATGTATTTTATTTGCTACAATTAAAAAAAAGCCATACCAAGAAATTTAAAAATATATCCTGGGAAGTGGTCAGTTGTTTCAGGGAAGGAGAGGGATATGATCAAATTTTGTAAATATAGTCAGATATTTATAGGTATATAATAATTTTATTCAGGAAATAGAAATCATCTCATACCAGTAAAACCTCATCAGACAAATTATACAACCTCTAACTAAACAATGTTTGTATTCAATGAGACTATTCAAATAACATTTTGACAAGATAAATGTATGAACTTTTAACAGATGTTCTAAAACTGTGGTATTACACTGCAGCAATATCAATTGCTTTGGATGCCTATTTATCTTTGGATCTTCATAGAACATAGCTGAGTGTCAAATATATTTTATTTAAAAATTAAGGAAGCATGCATGATTGACACAGTGACTGAAATTAACGGCAAAGAAAAACGAGACAATACAATTTCTTTAAGCAAGTTCATCAATTCTGACTTGTGATACTTAAGAATCTACCTTTTCCTTTCATAGGGGAATAATCCTTTATGATTTTTACAACAAATGCCACTTACCCATTCTTTGCTTGAAAGGTGGGGAGTTCTGTAGAGAAAAGGGGCTGGAAAGTCAGTTGGAAAATATCAGGGCTATGTCAGTCAGAAAATTGTCAGCTAGTTGCAGGTTAAAAAAGATTTGCTAAAAGTAGTAGTGTTTTCACTGGTTCAAGTCTGTCAGAAGGCTGGATTCTCTAGCGCCTCACACCAGTAACTTCAAAACTAACTCACTCCAGATGTCCCTAAGATCATCTAATCAGACATCAAAAGCTGTATGGTGACAAGCTCACATGCTGCTTACGAGGATGCTGTAAGTTTCCACAAGCGTGAAACACACACAGTAGCTACTTTTAAAGTGTGATTCATCTAAATCAGAACTCTGTTTTAAACTACAGAGCTATTAGGAAAGGGGCCACCCTCCTGAGAAAGAGAAAACTTTTAAATGTCTGTATAGTGTCATTTGACGCATAGATTTTGAAAGAAAGAAAATGAAACCTGGTCTTCAGAAGAGTTTAGGTTGTGAGGGGAAAAAAAAAAATCTCCCATCAGAAGAGATTTCTAAGAATTGCACCATGCTCAGGGAAAAAAAAAAAAAAATCCTTCCTTCCTTTTAATACTGATTGTCTTGTTACTTCTCGAGGTGAACATTCATTAACCCTTTTCTTTCTTGCCATTAATCTTCAGTAAATGTCCAAAACATGGAAGGAACATACAGCAGATCAGAACTTACAAGAGACACAGTCCATACCCTTGAGCTTTCACTTTAAAGTAATATGATCTACTTGTACTTTAGTCTCCAGATTGAAGCAGTATTCTCCCCCAAAGAATTTAATATGCATATGTAGATGTATGTATGTTTTTATGCTGCTGCCTTTGTGTGTGTACTTAGCTTTAAATATATATATATATATATTTCTAGATATTATTACCTTGAGAAATAAAAATAAAGCTTGGTGTTTTACAAAGAAATATAGCCTCATTCTATGAGCACTTATGGATATTGAGACATGAAAAGGAAATTTAAAGATGAATTCACACCCATCAAGGTAATAATTTATATCTGGAACTGTGCAGATGCTAGTTTGGATGTCTGCGTCCTTAACAGTAGTTCATATAGGATTCTTATTATTATTTCCTTTCAATTATACAAAATTTCTGTGGAAGTCATCCATGATTTAAATAATTTTCTCAGGATCAGAGAGTTATTGATGCAGTCAGGGCACACAATCTTGACCTTTGGAATAAAGCTACCTTAAACATCGTCTTTACTAAATTTCAAACACGGTCATGCTGTTCACACGAGATGTTGATGAGATTTTTGCTATGAAACACCTTATAAATGTTCTCATGCTTCTGAACTAATTCATATATCAAGATTGTGGTTTTTATTTTCTTCCAAATCACTTGAAATTAGAACTTCTTGAAGATGCAATATGTTAACAATTTAGAAGCAAACTTTTTTAAACGTGATGGGTATAAGAGCGCTATCTTGTCCAGACATTTCTGGTCTATTCAAGGATTTTGTAAGCTCTTTGAACAATTATTAGAAAATTAAAAAGCTATAACTACAAAGATTATTAACTTTCTAATTATAGAGCTCATAGTTTTATTGACAAAAAGGTAGAACTCAGATAAGTAACTCCATTGATTGCATACTAAATTATTTCCTTTGTTCACATTTCATAGACACTAACAAAATCAGGCTTTATAAATGTTCACCTCTAGAATTATCAAGGTTCGTTCTTTCCTTTAAATTCTATTCTTTCTCAGAATCAATTTCTCTGATGGAGTCATTGCTAGAATGGTAGGAAGATAAATTGGATCTCACTTGAAATTGCTGACTTCAGCCACCCAACCACATTTTAAATTCCAAGAGGAGAACTTATGTTTAAACATCTCTCTCCCCTTGACAACACTGAAAAACATAGGTTAACACACTGTCCTAAAGCAGAAAATCCTAACCTAAACTGTTTAGAGAGCAAAACAGTATGCTATACAGGTAATTTCATAATTTTCACATTCTAATTCATTTATACATATGTGTGCGTATATACATACCTATGTATACACATACAAACACACAAATACAAACATCTTTACAAAATAGGTAAAAGCTGCTGAATGGAATTCATTTTGCCCTTCTTGGAAGTAAAAGTTTTAATCATCTTAATCATATTAATGTGTCAGGCACTGTGCCTGGGGGCTTTCATACAAAAATGAATACATCAGCTCATGCCTCTAAGGAGCCTCCTCTTGTAACAGACATGTAAACAAGTAGTTATATTTGAGTGACATAAGTACTAATATAGATAGTACTCGTGGTAATTCCCTTGAGAGGTCGAGCAGAGTATAGACCAAAGTCAAAGGACCCTGGTTCTATTGGTTAAAAATGTATGACTTAATGATTTGATACTTCCTGGCAGATTGCTAGGGTTAATGGCTTTAGCTCTAGTCTTCATAATGAGGTTGTAAGTTTCCTGAAACATCTATTTCTGCATTATTGACTACGCCAAAGCCTTCGACTGTGTGGATCACAATAAACTGTGGAAAATTCTGAAGGAGATAGGAATACCAGACCACCTGACCTGCCTCTTGAGAAACCTATATGCAGGTCAGGAAGCAACAGTTAGAACTGGACATGGAACAACAGACTGGATCCAAATAGGAAAAGGAGTATGTCAAGGCTGTATATTGTCAGCCTGCTTATTTAACTTCTATGCAGAGTACATCATGAGAAACGCTGGGCTGGAAGAAGCACAGGCTGGAATCAAAATTGCCGGGAGAAATATCAATAACCTCAGATATGCAGATGACACCACCCTTATGGCAGAAAGTGAAGAGGAACTAAAAAGCCTCTCGATGAAAGTGAAAGAGGAGAGTGAAAAAGTTGGCTTAAAGCTTAACTTTCAGAAAACTAAGATCATGGCATCTGATCCCATCACCTCATGGGAAATAGATGGGGAGACAGTGGAAACAGTGTCAGACTTTATTTTTTGGGGCTCCAAAATCACTGCAGATGGTAACTGCATCCATGAAATTAAAAGACACTTGCTCCTTGGAAGGAAAGTTATGACCAACCTAGATAGCATATTAAAAAGCAGAGACATTACTTTGCCAACAAAGGTCTGTCTGGTCAAGGCTATGGTTTTTCCAGTGATCATGTATGGATGTGAGAGTTGTACTGTGAAGAAAGCTGAGCACCAAAAAATTGATGCTTTTGAACTGTGGTGTTGGAAAAGACTCTTGAGAGTCCCTTGGACTGTAAGGAGATACAACCAGTCCATCCTGAAGGAGATAAGTCCTGGGTGTTCATTGAAAGGACTGATGCTGAAGCTGAAACTCCAATACTTTGGCCACCTCATGCGAAGAGTTGACTTGTTGGAAAAGACCCTGATGCTGGGAAGGATTGGGGGCAGGAGGAGAAGGGGACGACAGAGGATGAGATTGCTGGATGGCATCACCGACTTGATGGGCATGAGTTTGAGTAAACTCCGGGAGTTTGTGATGGACAGGGAGGCCCGGCGTGCTGCGATTCATGGGGTCACAGAGTCGGACATGACTGAGCGACTGAGCTGAACTGAAGTTTCCTGAGGACAGGGACCATGCCTTATGCTTTCTGGATGACATATGGCAGAGGTCATGGACATCTAAGGGATTAATCAATTTATGCTGACATAAAAGCAAACCCATTCAATTTTCATTATGTGCAGATCAAGTTAAACAGCAAGAGATGGCATGTCATGGTTACCTCTTTAATTTCTGAGACTGAAGTCTGAATAGGAATACTTCTTTTAGATTTTCTGGACCAGTTCTGGATTAGACCCAAAAAGGATGATGGGGGAGCACCTCCTAAACGGGGGACACAATCCCCAGAATCCTTCATTAGTCATGGCATAGACATTCATGCAGCCTAAATCTGTTTTATCTACTCCTGCAAGGTTTGATGAAAAACTCTTTTGCAGAATAAATTGGGCTTCTAGATTTCCCCCACCTGAACTCGAGTCTTACAAACATAACTGTTTCAGAAACTAAGCTGCCTAAACTTGCCAAACTAAGTAAACATTTGGCCCCATGAAATATTGGATGGCAGCTTTATCTCTTAAAAACAAAGCCATATGAAAACCCGCGTTGAAATGTGTCTCCAAGCTCTGGTCTTATCATCACACAGCGTGAACAGCTGGAGTTACAAACACCAGGACTGTTATTAAATCACTGTGTCAGGAGAGGAAAAAAAAAGAAAACCTTTTGTAGGCTTCAGTATCTCTAAATAATATGATTATATATTACACGCTATTTCTCCCTCCCTTTCGCTCTTCAGTATCCATCTCTCCTCCTTGGAAGACAATGGCTAGAGTTTTCTAATTTACATCAGCATCTACAATAATTATTTTGTTCCCTTGTTTCTATGGTTACTTCATTACATATCTAATGGACAGAAAAATATGACTTGGACATTCAGAATTTTTGTTGTTTCTCTGTTGGGTGTCGACAATCAGCCACCCACAACCAAAAGTCCCCTGACATGTCAGTGACAATTTGATGATTTTAATCCTAAAAGCTAAGCTGTTGAACTTTTTCTGTAATATTTTATTAATTCCTTTCATGGATTTGAAAATGTTTAATCTAAGAGCAACATCTGCTATAATAACTTCAATGTATGTGACATTCAAGGGAAAATTTTCTAACTAACATATATATATATATATATGCATACGCATATATGTATATATATATATATGCAACACACAAAAGACAGTGCTTCTACCCACCGGAAACATTTTCTCTCACTGGAAGCTACCTGTCATTATCTTTGCCGATGAAATACCAAAACCTCTGAAGAACTGATATTATATTTTTCCTTCTCAATCCTATTGAGAAAGCAGGACCACTGGAAACACTTCTCTTCAGGGTGTCTTCCCAAAGGAATTGGCTCCCCTTGCCCTCAAACTTACTGTTACTATGAATTGTGTTGCTACTGACTTAGGAGTTATTTTTGATCTCTCAAAGAGGCAATTCAAAAACTCTCATTTATCTGTACATCTTGGATTTATATATTAGTATATTATGTGCTTGAGAGGAAAGGTAATAATATGATGAAATTACCTCAAAATGTGTATTAACACATTTTCGACTCTTTGTGACCCCATGGACTGTAGCCCACAAGGTTACATGGACAAGCTCTGTCCATGGGGATTCTGCAGACAAGAATACCAGAGTGGGTTGCCATGCCCACCTCCAGGGAATCTTCCCAACCCAGGGATCTAACCCAGGTCTCCCGCATTGCAGGTGGATTCCTTCCCGACTGAGCCATGAAGGAAGCGCAACAATATGATGAAATAACCTTATGTTCTCCTCTAGGAGTTTTCTAGTTTCTGGTTTATTTAATACACATATAGAGGACAGCAGCAATTTCCACTTTACTTCTTTATCTTTCATCATACTCTGAGAATTAGTGGCTTCCCCACATTATTTCATCCTAAACCTCAAAACAAGGAGTTCTTGGTCTTTTGTATTCCTTGTAACATCTGATAAGGGTGATAAAGAACCTTCAGGACACACATGCGCTGCTGCTGCTGCTAAGTCGCTTCAGTCGTGTCCAACTCTGTGCAACCACGTAGACGGCAGCCCATGAGGCTCCCCCGTCCCTGGGATTCTCCAGGCAAGAACATTGGAGTGGGTTGCCATTTCCTTCTCCAATGCATGAAAGTGAAAAGCGAGGGTGAAGTAGTCGCTCATTCGTGTCTGACTCTTAGTGACCCCATGGACTGCAGCCCACCAGGCTCCTCCGTCCATGGGATTTTCCAGGCAAGAGTACTGGAGTGGGGTGCCATTGCCTTCTCCACAGGACACACATACACACAAACACGTGCACGCACAGACGCACACACACACTATGCCATGCGTAAAACTTGACGGACTTAACAGACCCTCTGTAACCCATCCATGGACTTCCAATTTAACAACTTCAAAGACGACCATGCTATTTTTTGGAAATAAAATGCATATATTTTAGATATAGCCTAAAAAACAGACCAGTATTTTCTTAATTTATTTTGGTGAATCAAGACAAGTAATAGTTTTAGAACAAACAAAGAGAACAAGCACAGCATTATAGTTTTCAGGAATCCACTTTTTAATTTACTCACCCTGCAGGATCATTTTGCCCTAGGGTTAAACGTGAAACCATAAACAGTCATTAAAACACAAAACAACCATGGTAGTTAACCGGATATTAAGGGGAAAAAAAATCACATCTGTTTTAGAGTTCTCTTCCATCCACAAATTCAGGAACATCAATTTCAAGAACCTGGCTTTATGGCATGCCCTTAAGCCAAGAACACCAGGTTACAATCAAGGCAAGGAAGGTTACAGGTCCATAAGGAGGTTCTTACTACACTATCTTGCCCCCAGGATTCTCTTTCTTTGATTCACAAGCAGTCAGTCGAATTGAATTTTCTATTCCTTGAAAGATAAATAGTCATATAATATATGCACATTAATAATCATGCTATTCTGACTAACTGGATAGGTTTATGAAAAGAGGAAGGACGGAAACAAATTTATCTGGTGGTACTCTTAGAGACAAATACTGAGGTTTAGTGGCTTTGTAATATTCACAGAATTAGAAATTTGCTGAAGATCTGATTTTTCTACTTTAAATCCTTTTTAAAAACTTCAACTTGTTTGAGGCTGTACATCTTAAATAACCAATCTGTAATAATTTCACCAGCCAGAAAACAAGTGTGACTTTTCCAGCATTTCAAAAAACATATCTCTGGACATCAAAGAAAAATCTCCCTTCTAGAGCAAGTCTAATGAAGTACAACTAAAAATAACAATCATCAACTGTGGTTTTAGAGGCAATATTTCAACATAATCAGATGTGTCAAATATTCATTCTTACAGCTTCTTATGCTGTGGGTTTTAAGTAAGTCTCATTTCTTGGGAATGATTGAATATAACCCACTTGGGGCTCTGCCATCTGTGAATTACTTACATATGAACACTCTGTTTAAGAGTGGGAATTTTGTTGTAGTTGCTTTTCTTCTTGGATATTGAAATGAAATGCAATAGAATGGAGCTTTTTAAGCAATTATTTTTCATATCAGTGGCTACATGGGTACATTATCACATGCTCCCATTTTCATCATCCCTTATCAAACCACAGGAATCAACTATACTGCAGCTGAAGTGGTAGAGGAAGCATGGATAGAATTAGAGTCTGAGAGATGGTGGATCTATAGTCTCCAATTCTGCACCGCCTGGGCTCAGGCCCGAGACACACAGAGCCCGCTGGGCAGTGTGCTCCCAGGTAGGAGTTGTGGTTGTTACGTTCCCATGGTTTCCCTGGAAGGCTGCTCCTCTGATCACTGAGCAAACACTACAAGTGACTACAGGGCTATGTGTAGGGTGCCACATAATTTATCATCCATACATGGACACCTCTGAGAGTTAGCAGGGACACGATTAATAAATATGCCACATGAACTCAGACTGCCCCAGGCAAACCTAATCATACTGTTACCCCAGAGATGATGTGCAACTCAAAGAACTTTCTCTCAAGGGTCTCAAACCATTTCATTAGTGCTATATGCAATTTTACTTAGGTCTGAGCTGCTCTGTCCAACAGGAATACAATGTGAACCACAGACGTAATTTTTAATTTTTTAGTAGCTGTGTTTTTTTTCAAAGTACAAAGAAACAGGTGAAAACAGTTTATACTTTATTCAACTGAATTTACCAAACCTAGTATCATTTTGATGTGGAGTCAATAAAAATTAATAAGGTTTTTCATATTACTTTTTTCATATTTCAATCTTTGACATCCAGTGGGTATGTCACACTTGAAATGCATTTCTAGTGCTCAATATCCACATGTGGCCAGTGGTTATGACACTGGACAAGCAGGTCTAACTAGCACATGAGTTAGGATGTACAGAGATAAAGGGGGGTAGCTGTTACGCACATGTGTGTGTGCACTTTCACACATACAAATGCATTTTCTTCTTTGGTAAAAATAAACACACCTAAATGTCCTCATTTAGACACCTAATGACTTTATTTTCTTGGGTTCCAAAATCACTGCTGATGGTGACTACAGCCTTGAAATTAAAAGACACTTGCTCCTTGGAAGAAATGCTATGACAAACCTAGACAGCATATTAAAAAGCAGAAACATTACTTTGCCGACAAAGGTCCGTCTAGTCAAGGCTATGGTTTTTCCAGTGGTCATGTATAGATGTGAGAGTTGGACCTAAAGAAAACTGAGCACTGAAGCACTGATACTTGTGAATTGTGGTGTTGAAGAAGACTCTTGAGAGTCCCTTGGACAGCAAGGAAATCAAACCAGTCAATTGTAAAGGAAATCAGTCCTGAATAGTCCTCTCCAAACACCCCAGCTTGGAACACAGCGGTATCATATTTTGTTAAGGATATAGAATGTAGCAGAAAGATAGTAGCCCTCACTTTGCCTAGGGAAAGCTTTATTGTTGTATTTTCAGTTGATCTCAACACAGAGCCTGAGTGATAGAAACATGGACCTAATATTGGTGGGGTTTCTGCATGTAAATCATGGTAACACAGATCACACTTCAGTTTGGGGGTATATTAACATCATAAAAATAAGCAGTAAATTATAGTTTTTCTCCTTTATGTAATTCTTCTCTCATTTTTATAGTTCTTCTCTTCCTCCAATCCAATATATTTAGGCTTAACGTGGGCTCAATCAGTGGGCATTAAACACACATACAAATGCCACACCACATACTGGTTCTGTTTATACTCATCATTAGAGCAGAACACATACACCTGATTTGTATTAAAATAATGTTCTATTAAATATGTTTCCTTATAAGGATGGAAAGTGAGAAAACATTACATCTAAAATATTTCCAGGACACTTCCAGGCTTACAAAAAGAAACAGGCAAAATATTGCTGTAAACCTATTTAATTACCCCATGAGTTAGTATGGTGACCCCTACTTCATACACATTATTGTTGTTTAGTTGCTAAGTCATGTCTGACTCTGCAACCCCATGAACACCAGGCTTCTCTGTCCAAGAGACTCCCCAGGCAAGAATATTGGAGTGGGTTGCCATTTTCTTCTCCAGGGGATCTTCCCAACCCAGGGATCAAACCCACATCTCCTGCATTGGCAGGTGGATTCTTTCCCATTGAGCCACCAGGGAAGCTGTCCTACACATTAACAGTTTCTTACTAAGAATATTTTATTTCACCCTGGGAGAATCCATTTAGTTCATTCAGCATCTCTACAAACCAAAAACATTGCCTTTTTTTCTGAAGGCATCATACACAGTGAGACTTAAAATGGAGAAGAGATTCACTTTCAGAAAACTTTTTAAATAGGGTGCCATTATTGAAGATCACTTATTGCAATGATACCAGCCATCATTGAAAACCTAACTCTTAGGCAATTTCAGAGAATGAACCACAATTAAAACTCTTCAAAGAAGATTGGGATTTAGCAGAAAAATCCCACAGTTTCATATGGAAAGAGGACATGGTCTCTTAGTAAGCTATTCTCCACTTCACTTCTCAGTTAGAAGTAAAGCAGTTGTAAGCTTTATTAGGTGTAAGCATTTTGGTATCTAATTTCACTTTGCCTTCATTTGAAATGTTGAGATGTAGAAACTAGGTTACTGGTACCACATGTCTATGATACCAGTATTGTGAAACCATTCACCATTATATGACTTCACACAGCATTGCATGAACATACCACAAACAGATAAACTATCTCTTGGAGCATCATGAAGCAAGAGGATGAGGGATCTAACTGTATAGTGTACTAGTTAACAGCACAGGTTCTGCAGCCAACCACCTGGGTTAAAGTCTTGACTTGGCCACTTACTAGCTGTGACCTTTGATAAATCATTAGACCTCCTTCTGCTTCAGTTACATCATCAGTAAAATGGAGACAAAAGCAAGTTGGTACTTTGAGGTGGAAGTGTAGATAACCATGTAAAGCCCTTTAAACGGTCCTAGGCACACAGTTGGTGCTCTATAAATAATAGCTCTCACTATAACTGATACTAGCAATAGCTCATATGAGTTATTATTAATCTTATAAGTAATATTACATACCCTATCAAAAGATCTCTAATCATCCACTTACTTAAGACTGTAATGTCCCAGTTAGTTTATGTGTAAGGTGCTTTGATCTTTTACTAGAAATGCAAACAACAGGATACCTACTGGAATCACAGGTTTCAGACTCTGACCACCGGGGAGTGAAGCGCTTGACTGGGCATCAGCGGGTGGGCTTGGCGCTGGGTCACTGCTTCTCCTCACCAGTAGTGGAGTGCCTAGAGGACAAAATAAGAGGTGAGAGGTCAAGAGACCCCTGGGGGCGGGGGGAGCAGAGAGTAGGGTACAATGCAATTTAATTTAAAAGGCTTATAACAGGCTTTAAGGTAAAAACATTCTATTCTAAGGATGCCTGTAAATTAATCCATTTAATGATCTTTTTGTCTTCTATTTCTAGGATGACACATGGAAACAAAATCTTTCAACTCTTAGCTTTCCCCACTCACATTTCAAAATAAGTTGTTGTACTCAACAGAAAACAGTTAGGCAGTGCGAAAGTAGACAATGTGCAATCGAAAACTGGTCTAGAAAATATATTTGAGTCTTAAAAAGAATGATTATCCAGCAGACAAGTGAAGAGTTTCACAGAGTCAGTGCAATTTGCTATTCAGGAGAGCTGGAAGTATAGTTATTACTGCCATTTGGTGCTTCCCAACTCTTCTGAATGATGATATATACTGAAATAAATTACTTGCTGGGATTATAGCATTAATGTCTATTTAAGTTCACAAAGAGATGGGCTTCATTCTCTTTCTTTTCTCCTAAAGTAGATAAAACTGATAAGGAAAATAAGTTAGCTCTTCTAAAAATATATCCTGATTTCTTTTAAATTTAATGAAAGCTTCCACTATTAAATATTTGAGTCAGTTATTAAATTCTGAAAACAAATCATACTATTAGAAAGTTCACATGAAATTCAACCTTAACAGAGTGAGTGGCCTAACTACTCTGCCTGCAATTAGGCTAAAAATAATTTGTTTCATACACAACTGACCACTATATAGGAAGCTCTCCAAAAATCTGTGACTTAAAAATTACTCTTATAAAAATTAACTTTATATTTGTGTGCCTCTAGGGAAAAAATAGTAGAAATGCAATTCTCTGTTTATCAATATTGTGAAAGTAATTCGAGCTATCACAGTTTAAAACAACATTTTTCATACCTCATTCTACATGGTACAGTTATAAAAAGTGAATCCATTTTGAAGTTATTTCCAAATCTGATTTTTCTATGTGCTATAACATCCTTATTCTGTGTACAAAACATAGAATTTCTAACACCTTTCACCCTTATTCAGTTAGAAGTTGCTTTTTTTTAAAAAAAAAAAAACTTATTTTACAATAAGAAATTAATGTGCTACTGAGGATGAAACACTATGCCAAAAGGTATAATAAAGTCCAAGTTCATGTTCCATTATTTATTTTTTATTAATAGGTACTTCACTACATTATTCTCTACCTCCACCTTAAACATTTTTTCAAGTATAGTTGATTTACAACGTTGTGTTAGTTTCAGGTGGATAGCAGAGTGATTCAGCATTTTTGCAGATTCTATTCCATTACAGATTATTGTAAATTAATGGGTATAATTCCCCGTTCTATGCAGTATATCCTTGTTGCTTACTTACTTAATACATAGTTCTGTGTAAATCAGTTAATCATGTGCCCCTGATTGGTGGCTCCCCTCTTCCCTTTCCCCTTTGGTAACTCTAAGGTTGCTTTCTGTGTCTGGGAGTCTCTCTCTGCTTTGCATGTACAATCAACTGCATAAAACGTTTCTTAAGCAAGTGACACACCAACAGTTCTATGGTTGGCAATTATTCTCTGAAACAAACAAACAAAAAAAGAAAACCACAAAAAAAACAAGAAAATAAAAGAGAAAAAGAGAAAGCACCATAAAATTTAGACAATAGAGTCCCAGCTTCACACCAGGATGTTTTCTCTCTGTCAGCTGATCTGAAGACTAAGCCTCTCGGGTTATGCCCCTGAATTACCATTAACGCCAAGTGAACAAGTTAGTCTAAATGTAATATCCTCAGAAGTAACCCATTATCTTTAAAATTAAGAAGAGAACGGGGCTAATTTCATGAAACTCTGGTTTGTTTCTAAGCATTTAACTCAAACGAGTACATCAATGATCTCAAATTGGAAAACAAACAAACAAAAATCAAAAAATGTGTCAAACTAGTGCATGACGGGTTTCCCAGGCGGCACTCTGGGTAAAGAATCCACCAACAGAGGAGATGTGAGTCTCGGGTTCGATCTCTAGATAGGGAAGATCCCCTGGAGGAGGGCATCGCAACCCATTCCAGTGTTCTTTCCTGCAGAATCCCATGGACAGAGGAGCCTGGCAGGGCTATAGTCCATGAGTTGCAAACAGTGGGACATGACTGAAGCAACTTAGCATGCATGCACGGTACGTGACGCCAAGGTCACAAAATAAGTTGATTTAGAGGCACAGAGATGAGTATTTCAGTGACTGACAATTTCACTTACACAGATTTTCAGCTAAGTCCTATACCTATGTGTGTGTGTGTATATATATATACACATATATATATACATATATATATACACACACATATGCATATACATATGTACCTATATATATACACAGAATGTGTATTTATGCTGGTGGAAGGAAGAGACTGAGAAGAAGGGCGAAAGAAAGACATTCTTCTTGGGTAATAAGTATATTTTCCTCCAGCTACACCATATAGTTTTCCTTCAACTTAAAAAACATGACTGATTCCTTTTGTTGTTGTTGTTTTAGTCTCACTGTCTTA
The DNA here is from genome assembly GCF_910594005.1 of Cervus elaphus. NCBI lineage: Eukaryota > Metazoa > Chordata > Mammalia > Artiodactyla > Cervidae > Cervus > Cervus elaphus. The sequence continues at coordinate 40,857,158 of NC_057822.1, forward strand.
ATATCTGCTGTTTTAACAACAAAAAAATAAATTATTTAAAACATATTTTATAATAACATGTATTTGGATTTCTGTGATCAATCAATATGCCACGGTACTGTAGCATGGCTCGCAGAAAATGACAGTTCAGTTCTGTGCCTGTGGACCAACTATTTGGAAAGTTAACAAACAAACTTTAAAACAACTAGGTCTTTCTTAAATCTACTGTCAACTCTTCAGGAGTAAGTTTTGTTCTCCACTTTTCAGAATTCCACAACTAAACGCCTCCTGTTAAGTCACCTAATTTTTTCTTTGCTGTCTCCAATGAATATTTTTAAATAGGAAAGTGACAGAGTTTTAAACAATCTTTCACTTGGCAATTTAAAATTTAATTTTTTAAATTCTCAACCCCATTCAAAGGTGACTGGAAGACAGAGTTACAGTTTAAAAACAAGGGAAGACACATTCCAGGGTATAAGAGTAAGCAAGTAATCAGAAGCATGAAGATGATTTGAGCAAATCCATGGATGCAATATGGAGCTTTGCTGGTGGCTCAGCTGGTAAAGAATCTGCCTGCAATGCAGGAGACCTGGGTTCAATCCCTGGGTTGGGAAGATCCCCTGAAAAAAGGGAATGGCTACCCACTCCAGTATTCTTGCCTGGAGAATTCCATGGATAGAGGCGACTGGCAGGCTACATACAGTCCATGGGGTCGCAAAGAGTCAGGCATGACTAAGCAACTAACACACTTTTTGAATGTATATAGTAGGGTAGAAGGCAGACCTTTGTAAGCCAAGTTGAAATGAGAGAGAGTCAACTATATTCAGTGTTATGTAAACTCCTGTGGGTGGGTGGGGGGAGGCATTTAAAATATAACATCTGCTTGAAGGAGTTTAGTAAAGATTAGACTCTTAAAAACTACAGTGTGAGGACAGTGGAGAGGACCTGGACTTTGGACTTTGGAATCAAACAGACTGAACTTCACCTCTCCTGGCTCTGTGACAATGGACTGCTCTGTGACACAAGTTCATCATTTAACACCTGGTGATACCATTGCATCACAGAGCTGATGGAAAGCTGAAGTAAAGTAAGGCATGTATGAGACACACCACTGTCTGACAAATAATTTTTATACAGGAATCAACCTCCTCCTCACATATCCACACATGAGAAAAAGGAGGGTACAGCACTTGCTCTTGTGAGAAATGTTACCTTATCTGCTTGAAAAGCTCAACTCCCAGGAGTCAAGTGAACTTTCTTGGAATACTACGCAAATGAAAATAGTAAAACACAATTCTGTGCAAAAACAGGTATAGCCTTATGAAAGAAATTTAAGCTTTTAAGAAGAAAAAAAGTTGAAGTGGAAAGGAATTTCAAAAGTGGAAAAGAAGTACCCCTCATTGGTGATTTTCAACCAATCGAGATAAGACTCATTAAATTTTAGATGCAAAAGCCCTCAGTTCAGCTCAAGGAACAACATCATGCCTTGATATCATAGTTTAAAATCCACTGGATGAAGAGTCAAATAAAATAAGAAATACTAAGTGCTTTAAAGCATAAAGTGCTTGTACAACTGCTTTGTTTCTTTATTCAGTTAAATACTGGAGGACCCACTATGCATCAATCTTTAAAAGAGGTGGGTAATCATTAAGATGAATAATCATGGTGCTCACTCTAAGCATATCTTTTAAAGATGGGGATGTGTGGACAAAAAAACACTTCCGTACACAGAAAGGTGGTTCTCAGTGAAGTGCTATGTATGCCTTATTGGAGAAACAATGAACACAGTGTAGACTGGGTCAAGTTCCACGCTAACTGGCCAGGTGCACAGAAGCTTAATGGAAGCCAAAGAGACAGCCACAGAGAAGTGGCATCCCTCAGAAGAGTAGAATTCCTGATCAGGTGTGTAGCTTCTGGTAACTCTGTCCTTACAGGACAGAATATTGCCACACCAGGGAAGCTCAATACTTTTTGGATCACTGTCCTTCTGTATTCAGGGCTTATGTGACACTCAGGAAAAAATTTACACACTCATTCACTGTTCTTCCCCTTAAGAAGATGGCTAGATTCATCAGGTTCTCCCAGGTTTAGAGTGAACTAGCACTGGAGTCGGTTCCTAGGTGTATATGAAGAGAGTGCATCTTCCAGTTTTTTTTTTTTTCTTTTCATCTTCCAGTTCTTAAGCAATCACCACTTTGAAGATGATAAATGCAAAATTCAAAGAATTAGAGGTGATTGTCTAATGCCCCCTATAAATACAATAATCCCTTTGAACTATGGTGCTGGAGAAGACTCTTTAGAGTCCCCTGGATAGCAAGGAGATCAAACCAATTAATCCTAAAGGAAATCAACCCTGAATATTCATTGGAAGGACTGATGCAGAAGGTGAAGCTCTAATACTTTGGCCACCTGATGGGAAGAGTCAACTCATTGGAAAAGATCCTGATGCTGAGAAAGACTGAAGACAGGAGGAGAAGGGGAGGACAGAGGATGAGATGGTTGGATGGCATCACTGACTCAACAGACAAGAGTTTGAGCAAACTCAGGGAGATGGTAAAGGACAGCAGAACCTGGTGTGCTGCAGACCATGGGGTCCCAAGAAGTCAAACATGACTGAGCGACTGAACAACAACCCTTATAAATATAATTATAGGAAGCCAGAGGAGGGTCATCTAATCTTGTTTGGGAAAAGGAATTTTGAAAGAGGCAGCAGCTAGTGAAAAGGCTCAGCTTGGTACATCAGTGAATCATACAAGATACAAAGGCCAACCCAAACTGAAGGTGTTATCTATATAAACACAAGTTGCTGTCTCCTCAGTATAAATGATATGCACACACACTCCTGGGGGGATATTTTTCCCCCTGTTTAGATGATTTGCTTGGAAAGAAATCAGCTTAAATGCCAGATGATGTGTTATATATGACATTCTGCTTAGAGAGTTTTGAAAGATGTCTCAGAAGGATAGGCAGTTACAGAGACTGAAACCAAGATCCAGGAGAATCGTCTGTATGATGATGCAGTGGGCAGAGAAAACAAACAATGGTTTTAAATGTGATCCCCATGTAAAATATCACAAAGGCACAAGTTCAAAATTGTATGGTGAGTAGGAGCCGGGATTTATTTAAGAATGGTTAATGATTCTCCTGAGCAAAATCAGAAGGACAGCTTGTCATCAATAGTGGTGTTACTTTATTCCAGGGCCACTGGCACCTGGAAAGCTCTGGGGGTCCCAGTTAAGGTGCCAAGAAGGCTTTCTGTGAGGGAGGCCCCAAGCATGGAGGCTGGGAGGGTAATGTGAAGAAGGTAAAGAGGGACTCAGTGGCCACAGGCAAAAATAGAGTGAGCAACTAGAAGACACAGGAGAACTTAGCAACGACTCCACATACAAAGCAAATGAGGAGTGTCCAAAAGAAACCGAAAACTATGCTTACGTTTCTTCCTTGAGGAAGGACAAGCAAAAGGGAACTTTTAGCAACTGCTGTGATTTGTTCCAGAAAAAAATTCACCACCAAGAATCTTGGCTTTAGCCCACCAAAGGTTTGAATGATCTACTTTTGATTTAAGATGTCTTGACATGCATGAGAAATGAAAGATGAGATTTTTCAGTTGGGCATTTATAAAGGTGCGTATGAAGTTCATACTGGAAATCGTACTGGCTTCCAGAATGACTGACAGAGACAAACACGAGGTAAAGTGAGGAAAAGAGGAAGGTAAGCACATGCCAACCAACAGCACTGCAGGCAAACCAGTGAGAAAACCAGGGTGTTATGCTCACAGAATCTTCGGAGTATCGTCACACTGTGTCTAGAAAAACGTGTGGTTAACAAAGCCACAGAGGTGAGCATAGAGGAAAGGTGTGGTGGTAGGAAGGAGAAAGGAACTGAAATTAACGTGGTAAACTGGTTCTGTAGAAATAGGGGTAAAGGCTGCTTTTGCAGAGGTTCAGTTCCCCTTTGCTTTAAGGTATTACTTCTGTGCTACTGAATTATCAGGTCACAGAAACACCTCACTTGACGAAAGAGAACACATTCTCTTTCCAATGCTACTGACACTTAGGATGACAAGATAAATATAAACAGGGAAAATGTTATTCAAATACACCTAAATTTGTGTGTGCGTTAGTTGCTTGGTCATGTCTGACTGTTTGGGATCCATGGACTGTAGCCCACCAGGCTCCTCTGTCCATGGAATTTTCCAGGCAAGAATGCTGCAGTGGGTAGCAGTTCCCTTCTCCAGGGGATCTTCCTGACAAAGGGATCTAACCCAGGTCTCCTGCATTGCAGGCAGATTATTTACCATCTGACTACCAGGAAGCTCTAAATTGGTAAATAGTAATATCTCACTTTAATGATGAAAATGCACTGCAAATGGTTAACATTCTTAAGGGCTTAAAAGAGATAAATAGGAAAAAAAAGGTTCTGCCAGGTAAGCAATATTAATAGTATGTTAATAATATTAACAGGATGCATAAACTGCATCATGGTTGCCTAGATGTTAATTATCTTGTACTATGACACTTGTTGAATGCATTTGACATTACAATATAGAAATGTCCTTCAAACATACAGTGACAAGAGAGCAGGTGTGAAGAAATCAGTGCTTCAGGTGGCCCTGGCACTGTGAGCCCTCCAGGAGGGTTGCATCTCAGAGTCCAAGTTTTCCTGGTTAACTCAGGAAGTATGTTGGATAAGTTATACCCAAGGCCCATTCCAGATCTGAAAAGAGAAAGTTCTGTGATTTATATAGCCAATAAGGAAATTGAAGTCCAGAGAAATTAAGTTCCTAAGTCTTTTGGACTTGATTTCTGCTCCAGTTTTATTCACTTGACACTTTTCCATTGCAGGCTCACACCTCCACATGGGTGAGTGCATGGAAGTAAGAAGAGCAGTGTCTCTTTAGTGCAGTAGCAATTCTTTTCATCAAAAAAGGTCAGCAGATAGGAACATGTGGTTAGGAAAATACAGAAAAAAGGAAAGGATGCTGGGAACTGAGTGACTAAAAGGCAAATAGCAGCCCATATCACACAGCAAGATGCTGACACCATGAGTCAAGGCCCACCAGCACATGTTACAGAGGGCATGGTCTCTCTATATGATTTAAACATTCTTTTCCTATTAACCATACAAATACCTCAAAAAAAAAAAAAAAAAGATTAGTGGGAAATCCTTGTTGGTTCAGTGGTTAGGACTTCATGCTTCGATGATAGAGGGCATGGGTTCAATCCTTGTTAAGGGAACTAAGAGCCCCACAAGCCATTTGGTACAAACAAAAAATAAAATTAGATTTAAAAAATAGTGAAAGTGGCACAGTATTTGTTTTGGGAGGCAACTAGATTGTGTATGTGTGTTTATGGGCATGAGATAGGGTTTTTCAACTGATGCCTAACAAACTCCCCTGAACTGAAACCTGGAGACCCATTAAAAAAAAAGGTACACACATTCATAACGCTATCAAACTGATCACATGGACCACAGCCTTGTCTAACTCAATGAAATTATGAGCCATGCTGTGTAGGGCAACCGAAGACGGATGGGTCATGGTGGAGAGTTCTGACAAAATGTGGTCCACTGGAGAAGGGAATGGCAAATCACTTCAGTATTCTTGCCTTGAGAACCTCATGAACAGTATGAAATGGCAAATAGACAGAACACTGAAAGATGAACTCCCCAGGCCAGTAAATGCCCAATATGCTACTGGAGAAGAGTGGACAAATACTCCAGAAAGAATGAAGAGACAGAGTCAAAGAAAAAATAATGCCCATTTGTTAACATGATTGGTAACAGGAGTAAATTCCAATGCTGAAACAAACAATATTGCATAGGAACCTGGAATGTTAGGCCTATGAATGAGGGAAACTGGAAGTGGTCAAACAGGAGTTGGCCAGAGTGAACATGGGCATTTGGGAATCAGTGAACTAAAATGGACTGGAATGGGCAAATTTAACTCAGATGACCATTATATCTACTACTGTGGGCAAGAATCCATTAGAAGAAACAGATTAGCCCTCATAGTCAACAAAAAGAGTCCAAAATGCAGTTCTTAGATGCAATCTCAAAAATGACAGAATGATCTCTGTTCATTTCCAAGGCAAACCAATCAATATCACAATAATCTAAGTCTATGCCCCAACCAGTAATGCTGAAGAAGCTGAAGTTGAGCAGTTCTATGAAAACCTACAAGACCCACTAGAACTGACATCCAAAAAACTGTCCTTTTCATTATAGGGGACTAGAATACAAAGGAGGAAGTCAAGAGATACCAGGAGTAACAGGCAAATTTGGCCTTGCAGTACAAAATGAAGCAGGGCAAAGGGTAACAGAATTTTGCCAAGAGAACTCACTGGTCATAGCAAACACCCTCTTCCAACAACACAAGAGAAGACTCTACACATGGACATCACCAGATGGGCAATACAAAAATCAGATTGATTATATTCTTAGCAGCCAAAGATGGAGAAGCTGTATACAGTCAGCAAAAGCAAGACCAGGAGCTGACTGTGGCTCAGATCTTGAACTCCTTATTGCATAATTCATACTTAAATTGAAGAAAGTAGGGAAAACCACTAGACCATTCAGGTATGACCTAAATCAAACCCATTACAACTGTACAGTAGAAGTGACAAATAAATTTAAGGCATTAGAATCTGATAGAGTCCCTGAAGAACTATGGAAGAAGGTTTGTGACATTGTACAGGAGGCAGAGATCAAGACCATCCCCAAGAAAAAGAAATGCAAGAAGGCAAAATGGTTTTCTGAGGAGGCCTTACAAATAGCTGAGAAAAGAAGAGAAGGTAAAGGCAAAGGAGAACAGGAAAGATACACCCATCTGAATGCAGAGTTCCAAAGAATAGCAAGGAGAGATAAGAAACCCTTCCTCAGGGATCAATGCAAAGAAATAGCAGAAAACAATAGAATGGGAAAGACTAGAGATCTCTTCAAGAAAATTAGAGATACCAAGGGAACATTTCATGCAAAGATGGGCACAGTAAAGGACAGAAATGGTATGGACCTAACAGAAGCAGAAGATATTAAGAAGAGGTGGCAAGAATACACAGAAGAACTGTACAAAAAAGATCTTCATGACCCAGATAATCATGATGGTGTGATCACTCACCTAGAGCCAGACATCCTGGAATGTGAAGTCAAGTGGGCCTTAGGAAGCATCACTACAAACAAAGCTAGTGGAGGTGATGGAATTCCAGTTGAGCTGTTTCAAATCCTAAAAGATGATGCTGTGAAAGTGCTGCACTCAATATGCCAGCAAATTTATAAAACTCAGCAGTGGCCACAGGACTGGAAATGTCGGTTTTCATTCCAATCCCAAATAAAGGCAACGTCAAAGAATGTTCAAGCTATTGCACAACTGCACTCATCTCACATGCTAGCAAAGTAATGCTCAAAATTCTCCAAGCCAGACTTCAACAATACGTGAACCGTGAACTTCCAGATGTTCAAACTGGATTTAGAAAAGGGAGAGGATCCAGAGATCAAATTGCCAACATCTGCTGGATCACAGAAAAAGCAAGAGAGTTTCAGAAAAACACCTATTTCTGCTTTATTGACTACGCCAAAGCCTTTGACTATGTGGATCACAACAAACTGTGGAAAATTCTTGAGGAAATGGAAGTACCAGACCCCCTTACCTGCCTCCTGAGAAATCTGTATGCAGGTCAAGAAGCAACAGTAAGAACTGGATATGAAACAACAGACTGGTTCTAAATTGGGAAAGGAATATGCCAAGAATGTATACTGTCACTTTGCTTATTTAACTTATATGCAGAGTACATCATGAGAAACGCTGGGCTGGATGAAGCACAAGATGGAATCAAGATTGCTGGGAGAAATATCAATAATCTCAGATATGCAGATGACACCACCCTTATGGCAGAAAGTGAAGAAGAACTAAAGAGCCTCTTGATTAAAGTGAAAGAGGAGAGTGAAAAAGCTGGCTTAAAACTCAGCATTCAGAAAACTAAGATCATGGCATCTGGACCCATCACTTCATGGCAAATAGATGGGGAAATGGAAATAGGGAGAGACTACTTTGGAAGGCTCCAAAATCACTGCAGATGGTGATTGCAGCCATGAAATTAGAAGATGCTTGCTCCTTGGAAGAAAAGCTATGACAAACCTAGACCGCATATTAAATGTAGAGACATTACTTTGCCATCAAAGGTCTGTCTAGTCAAAGCCATGGCTTTTCCTGTAGTCATGTATAGATCTGAGAGTTGGACTATAAAGAACGATGAGTGCCAAAGAATTGATGCTTTTGAACTGTGGTGTTGGAAAAGACTCTTGAGAGTCCCTTAGACTGCAAGGAGATCCAACCAATCAACCCTAAAGGAAATCAGTCCTGAATATTCATTGGAAGGACTATTGGAAGCTGAAACTCCAATACTTTAGCCACCTGATGTGAAGAACTGAGTCACTGAAAGAGACCTTGATGCTGGGAAAGATTGAAGGCGGGAGGAGAAGGGAACGACAGAGGATGAGATGACTGGATGGCATCACCGACTGGATGGACATAAGCTTGAGCAAACTCCAGGAGTTGGTGAAGAACAGGGAAGATTGGCATGCCACAGTCTATGGGGTTGCCAAGAGTTGGACACAACTGAGCAAGTGAATTGAACTGAATGTCTGTATAGCAGTGAAATTTATGGCAAAGCCCCGAAAAGAGATCACTTTCACTATAGCAGTGCCTGAGGAGGTCTTGTGCCCAGCCTGTGATGAATGCAGCAGCTGTGACATGCTTTCAGATATCGTGATGGAAAAACCACATGAGAGAAATCAAGTCACATTTTAGTAGAATTTCAGTTTTCCAAATACTTTAGTCTTAAATATCACTCCATTAACAAAGTGACTCCCAGTATTGCCATAAAAGAAAAAAGAAGGTCAAGTTGATGAACAGCACTATTTTTCTTTCCTTTTGGATTGCGAAACCTGAAGTCTGTTCAACACATGATGCGACAAATGCAAGCAATTCACAGAACTGTCTAGTGACACAATAGTTATGAATGAGCAGACACACGATTAGATATTTTTAGTATTTAGAAAGCTTAAATGAGAGTAACATTGCTATAAAAACAAGGGAAGGTTTTTGTAACTGACTTTTATTGGGAATTATACTTTTCTCTGAGGATGCTTATACCTCTATCTTGAAGTATATTATTGCTGTATTCCTGAGGGTATATGCTTTTTCTCATATTGAAGTTTTCACATTTTATCCAGCTGATACACACGAAACTATAGTTTTTCATATTGTTAACCACAAGGCAATATCAATTTTCTCATCTTATTTAAAGTCAATTAATGCCATGTCTTAGACATGCACTAGGTCTCTCACTCCATGTATAAAACTGTATGTAATAATTCACTAATCAGATAATTCCATTTTCATTGATAACTTGACAGATAGGAAGTCCTCTTTTATGGAATATATTTGAAAATGTAGCATAGAATTAATATGCTAGTAAGACACAGACCTGCAGCCATTTTACAGATTACAAAAATATACGTGTGAAGCTTCATGTTTATACATGATAAACATTATTTAGACAAAAAAAATTTTGATTACCATGCTACAGCAAGCACTGTATTGTCTGTTCATTCAACATATAAAAAATAATATCACGTATGAAGAGATTGGCAAAGATTATGTAATGAAATTTGAAGGAAAAAGTGTAATAGGTATTTGAGGAATTGATTAATATGTAGTCAATTAAATATCATTAATAAAATATTTTTCATATTATCTTACATCTTTAGTATATTAATTTTTAAAGATTGTTGTGATATTTTTCCTTCATTTTAAATAAGCAGCCCTTTATATTTTTGCACATAAAATGTTTGCTTCTTTTCTTAAACGCAACCTTCCCAAGTTTTACACATTGAGAGTCCCACAAAATGTGGTTCTGCTTCTGTGCCTTTTTAGGGTATGTCACACACTGTTTTGTCTTTATGTATAAAGTTGTATTTTATTTCCCGTCTCCTCTTAGTTTATTCGTTTGACATGTCTTTACTGATGCCTAAAATATACTGAGCAGTCTTCCAGGCATTCTGGATGCATGAGCACAGGACACACCAGGTTCTCAATCCTGCAGTCCGTGCAAACAGAGGGAGACAGGCAACAAACACGCGCACGTGTAACTGTGGGCGTTTAAGGGAGGAATAAAGCAGGTTCTGAAACAGGAATATGAGAAGAGAGAAAGCGACGGGGAGGAGAGGAAGGTAGGGTGCTCTCAGAGAGCAAGCAACTCACCTTAGACGACCATTTAGCAGGCTGGGTACTTACCTGATGCATTGAACCAAACAGAGCGAGAGGAACAAAGATAAACTCCTACATTCAGAAATCTTTGGGATTCTGAAATGTTTCAGACAAGGGGGCTTTTTGGTTCGTGAAAGGGGTCTGTGCCCCCAGTAAGTAAATAAATTACTATTGTCAGATTTGTTTCCTTTCACCTAACACATTTTTGTCCTCAGCATTCAACATTTACTTTAAAACAAACACTATTCACACTAATGTAGCATGTTATCACCTGTGCAATTTAATGATAAATGAGCATAAAAGTGACATCAACATCAATGCTAAATAATTTCAGTAGAGGCTCTGAAATATTAACTACATCTTTGTCAGTTACTGCAGTTTATAAAGGGATCTATTGCCCGGTCAGTTGATCTTTCAGTTTTCTACAGTTTACAATCTTACATCCTTGATATTTATGAAGTTAAGCTTATCTTCATAAGATTTATGGCAACCTATAGGAGAAGTAGAAGGAAAATAGTTGAGTTTACTTGAAAAGGTTCTTTAGGAGAGTTGACTTTTAAGCAGAATTTTGAAATGCATAGCATGTGTGAATTGATAAACTGGTATAAAATGATGACTCATATATATAGTAGGCAGAGGGGCATATGACTTTAGAGGCTAGAGATGGGCCTCCTTGCATGGATACTAGTAAGTTGTGCTCAGCCTGAAATCAGGCATGAATCAAACAACTAGAGAAGAAAGTGACTGAGTGATCTGGTTAGAAGATTATTCCTGTAGGAAGGTCTTAAACTGGGATAGTTTTAATTTGATCTAATTTGAAAAAGACTAAGGCTTCCAAAGAGAGCCAATCTATAGCAGTTTGTTCAAGTACTGAAGAATTGATTAAAATACATTTTGGAAAGACATTTGTAGCCTATAAATATATTAAGTATGTTGACTAAAAAAGTAAGTGAAATTATATTTTCCAAGTGGGTTCTTTAGCAATTTCCTTGTAAAAACCATAAAGTGAATTTCGATAAGTGTTCAGTGGAGGGGGTTTGGGTTTGGGAGGATTGTTTCCCTCAGCAGGGAGCACATTTGGGACGGTTCATTAGGGCAATGATGTTGGTCTGCAGGAAGTGTTCAAGTAACCTTTTTTTTGGTCCTAGATTTTAGGCCATGGCTCCCATTGAGTTGAAAACAACCTCTGAAAGACTACTTCACTCGTTCTTTACAAGATGAGAAAGGGAAGAATCAAGCAATGCCTTCAGGACATGGAGCTGCAGTTGCAAACAATTACCAGCAACATCAAAGTACTAAATTCAAATCTTTAAGTCCTTCCTGATAGAGGAGAAATAGCCACAAGTCAATTTTAGGCATCCTGGGCACACATCTATATGATACGTCAGCTACATTTGAAAACTTTGGTCGTTACATTTTATTGGATTATTCAAAGTTCCTGGAAGGACTGGAAAATGTGGGGTGCTATGGAGCCACTGTTCTCTCTTAGGAACATTCAAAAGATTATGCCAATACCTGTGTGCCCCAAATGCTGTCTGCTGTGTTGTAGCAAAGGGACCTGATGCCGCTCTTACTTCCTCTGATGTGGAAGGCATAGTTTCTACTTAATAGCACTCAAAATTCTAAACAAGACTCAACTGAAGCTCAATCCAGAAAACACAGGAACCGTGCTCCCCTGGAAGGGAACATGTCTAATAAAAGCGCCAGAGGAAAATCTGACTCTCTTCTGTCTGGTCCTGCACGGAGACATTTCCAACATTTGTGACTGTGGTTTGAGACCTCGCTAGCTGACCCACTCCTGGAGCCCAAGGATCAGCAGTGACCTCAGGCACCTTTTACCTTATGCATCCGGTACCTAGGGGTCATATTCTACTCATCTTGTGGAACTGGCCCCAGCTGTCCAAACCTTCGTGACCTCACATTAGACAACTGAAATCTAATCCACTTGAAAGTACCCTGAAGACCACCCAGGTGTTTCATATGGCTGCTGTCTTCCCGCTAAATAGGTCTATTACACAAGCTGGAGCACATTTTACCAGCAGACTAATTCACCCAGTGGCATAGCGAGGCAATGATCCACGGACCATTATTGACTTTTCTGTGTAACTCCTGGCATTTTGTAACATGCATCAAAATTCAAAGGCCACGGATACAAAGCTAGATTGTATTTCTATGATTCTTCAAGAGAAGGGACAAACTACTTTTGCTAATAGTATTAAAGCTCTAATCTCCAAGGAAAAGATATCTGAACATACAGGGCTTGCTAATCCTAAATATGGGAAATACAGTTTGGCTTGAATTGAAAGTATTTTCTACAAATGTATTTTTGAGAGTCACAGCAATGACTGGGTTTCAATCACATAGAAGAACTGGCCAAAGACCAAAAATCTACGACTACTATACGTGACAGAACAAGTAGGCTTATACCAGTACTTTTTTTTGCACAAGTCCTAAGAATAAACCATATTGTGCCAGACTGTGAAATGTTTATTAACTTGAAGGTGATACCTGTTTTATCTAGCTTATATCACAAGTCCATGATATCGATAAATACTGGATTATATTAGGTTTTTGTCGTTGTTTAGTTATGAAGCTGTGTCTGACTCTTTTTCGACCCCATGGACTGTAGCCTGCCAGGCTTCTCTGTCCATTGGATTTCCCAGGCAAGAATATGGGAATGGGTTGCCATTTCCTTCTCTGAGGGATCTTTCTCACCCAGGGATTGAACCAGTGTCTCCAGTATCTCTTGAAATAGCAGGCGGATTCTTTACCACTGAGCCACCTGGGAAGCCCTAGTATTTATTATAACTGAATAGCATGAAATAGAAAATAATGAGAAGTCATGAATAGCAAATTAAAGCATAATCTACCAAGATCAGAGGGAATCTGATAACAAAACTTAACAACATAGACCTCCAACCTATGAAAAGCATTAATTTACAGGTGCTGATAAGAGACCAGTATCTAAATCAGCTAGTATTTGAACTTGTCAAATGGCTACTGAGACAAGCCTTCTTTAATCTGAGTTGAAGGATCATAATCTCAACTTCAGGTCGCCTCAGGGCAAGCAAAGCAATACACAGTGCTGCTTTCCAAAAAGGCTGACATCGAAAAGGAGGAATTGCCCTTATAAGCTATCCATGAAAGACTGGATGCTATCAGAACTGTCTTTGTACTATGCTTGTCTAGGTCATCCAATAGTTATGATATCTATATAGATTAGAAAAGTGCACACACACAGGTTCCTTCCACTGAGGTATTTGGTGTTTGGACCTCAAAATGAAACACACAGTTTGGCGATGCCGGTGACATTGATAAATTGTTTAATGTGTTCCTTCCATATACACAGGATGTATGCTGGGTATCTTTTCAATTTGTGGCTGTCTTTGGTGTTTGTGTTCTTAAAGACTACCCACCATTTGCACAAAAAGCCTGTGATACTCTTTGTCCATTGCCCATGGGCATTTTCAAAAGTAGCTTTCAAATGGTCTTTGAAGAGAAAACCCATCAATTTCAGACTAGACTTACACACCACAAGAAAAAGACTTATTACCCAGAAAATGGTGGATTTTTAGCAAAGCTTATGAGAACATATTTTAGGAAGGGGTAAGGAAATACCTTCTCCCTCCTAAAAGGGAGGAGTAGCAAAGTCACATTACAAAGGGTTTTACAGACTACGATGCGAGGAATCTGTGATCATGAAACAATCTACCACAGCCTATACACTAATTTCATAAGACTTTATGTTTAGGATACAGATTTCATAAACCCTTATGTTTAGAATAGATTTCGTTTTCTATCTAAAACAAACATATGGTATCAAACAGTCTTTTAACGTTCAGATTTAAATTAGTTTTAAAGAGATAAAAAGACTGAAATAGTTCTGCTATTTGAGCATGCTTAACGATGGCAATATTTATATAAACATATTGGCAGAGGAAATGATAAGTTCCCTACATTTCAGTGGGCCCCTGGTTTCATTTTAAAAGCAACAAATTTACCTAAAACATTCACCATGTTGTGTACAAATATGGTGGACTGAGTCACTAGGAGACCTACTTCTGCTAACTTTTCAGCACTCAACAACAATTTAATTCTAAATGGCAATGGTATCGCCTACAGTAAACAGCCTAAGTATTTGTCAATGGCAGCATTTTTTCTTTGTTTACCACATGATCACTGATAGTTTTGTGCAAATATTCAACAAAGAGCCATTAAAGTCTATGTTGCTTTCTCTGAAATTCACCTCCAGAGAATTTCTTGATCCTTGAAAGCAGGATTTTCTGACACTGTAGAATACAACTCATTCATGGGCCTTGAAATCAATTTAAGGGGTCATAATCGACATTTTAAACCATGTATAGACAACAGTATAGAAAATACTAGACTATTACACATAGTAAAGCTACACTGTTAGAACAGTTAGGCCACATGTGTATGCTGGGCTGCATTGTAAAATCCATTTTTGTTTTTCTTTGAGTCATGGTCAAAATTACTTGAAAGGAAAAAACAAGAACCTCTAAATTGGACTGACTGGGAAACCTCTGGGAGATTACAAATTCCTAAAGGAAACACATCTAGCCCAGGAGTCAGTCTGATCATCTACTTCTAGAGTCCATCTGTTTTTTGGAGCTTTATAGCCTGTTCAACATTTATTTTGTGCAGGCATGTACTAGAAACTTGTTAAGTTCTAGGAACTGTGCTAAGTCCTGGGGAAACAAAGATGAGTATGACAGAGTCCTTGGCCCTCAAAGGGCTCTGAAGAGACCAACTTATACACAATAATGCATGAGGCGATGCCACTAAAGATATCCAAGCAGTCACTGCAAAGTGCTTCAGGGGCCAAGAAAAAGACCTATATTAATAGGGCTGGAGAGGGCTTCCCAGGAGATGTGACATCTTAGTGGAGAAGGTCTTAGTGGGTATTCATCCAGTCATCCATTCATCTATCCATCTGTCTCTTACTATGTTCAAGGTACTAAAGTGCAAGCTGAAAAAAGCTTACATGAATAAGATAAGGACACTACACTGGATGAGCTCCCAGCCCACAGGACAGAAGACTCACATGGCCAGGTAAGAGGAGCAACAGAAGTGGTGGGGACCAGGCCCAGAGACTCCACAGAACAAGTGGGGTTACCTCTGCTTGCTGCAGTAAGAGAATGCCTGTGAATGCAGTGGAGGAATGCTCTGATACCCAAACACAGCTGGTCTATATTTTAGACACAGCGTAACAGTGAGAAGCGAGCACATGCACATTTGTGAACATTTTTAAGGCTAAATGTCAAAATGCTTGGCAGAAGCTAGGACGGGGCTAGTATTCTGGCACGGCAAGTGGAGCTTCAATCAAAGAGGCAGAAATAGACATAAAATAAATCAGACTTTGGCACTATCCTGCCTCAGGTTCCCATCTCTCACAATTTCCATTAGAATAAAATCAACTCTTTTCATCTCGTACAACCTACAAGACTCTAGGTGATAGGGCCTTTTCGTTCACCTGACTCCCCTTCCCGTTGCTCACTACACTCCAGTCCTGTGGTCTTTTTCTCTCTGGATCTTCCCTGGTACATCCAAAGTGCCCTAGAACCTTTGAACTGTCCCTCTGTTCTGAAGACTCCTCTGCCTTTCCCTCTCCTCTAAGAGCAGTCCTCTCAGAGTTCCTTTAACTTGCTTAATTTTCTTTGCTCCTGTGACACTATCATTTATGTACAAATAATTAGTGACTGAGCCAGGATGGAAGCTTCCTGAGAGCAGAGACATGTATAGCTTTTTACGGCTGTATGCCCAGACGCTAGAACACTGTGCACACTGCAGAGATATCTGTTCAATGAAGTAGATGATCCAGAGAGTTGGCACAGATGCAGCTTGAGAAAGCAAGCAGGAATACAGGTGAGCAGGAGCCAAGATTGCTGTTCAGTCTCTAAGTCATTTCCCACTCTTTGCGACTCCCTGGACTATAGCACTCCAGGCTTCCATGTCCTTCACTATCTCCAAGAGTTTGCTCAAACTCACGTCCATTGAATTGGTGATGCCATCGATCCTCTGTTGCCCTCTTCTCCTCCTGCCCTCAATCTTTCCAGGCATTAGGGTCTTTTCCAATGAGTTGGCTCTTCCCATCAGGTGGTGCAAGAATTGGAGCTTCAGCATCAGTTAATATTCAGGATTGATTTCCTTAGGATTGACTGGTTTGAACTCCTTGTAGTCCAAGGGACTCTCAAGAGTCTTCTCCAGCACCACAGTTTGAAAGCATCAATTCTTTGGAGCTAAGCTTTCTTTATGGTCCAACTTTCACATCCATTCATGACTACTGGAAAAAACCATAGCTTTGACTATATGGACCTCTGTTGGCAAAGTGATCTCTCTGCTTTTTAATACGTTGTCTAGGTTTATATAATTTTTCTTCCAAGCAGCAAACGTGGCTGTAATCAGTCTCTGCAGTGATTTTGGAGCCCAAGAAAATAAAATCTGTCACTGCTCAGATTTTTTCCTCATCTATTTGCCATGAAGTGATGTGACCAGATGCCATAAACTTTCCTTTTGGAATATTGAGTTTTAAGTCAGCTTTTTCATTCTCCTCTTTCACCTTCATCAACAGGCTCTTTAGTTCTTTGTTTTCTTCCATTAGAGTGGCATCATCTGCATATCTGAGGTTATTGATATGTTTCCAGCAATGTTGATTCCAGCTTGGGATTCATCCTCCTCGGGATTTCGAATGATGTACTCTGCATATAAGTTAAATAAGCAGGGTGATAATATACGGCATTGACGTACTCCTTTCCCAATTTTGAACCACTTCATTGTTCCATGACTGGTTCTAATTGTTGCTTCTTGACTAGCACACAGATTTCTCAGGAGGCAGGTAAGGTGGTCTGGTATTCCCATCTCTTGAAGAATTCTCCACTGCTTGATGTGATTATTTAACTTATATGCAGGGTACATCATGAGAAATGCTGGGCTGGAGGAAGCACAAGCTGGAATCAAGATTGCTGGGAGAAATATCAATAACCTCAGATATGCAGATGACAGCACCCTTATGGCAGAAAGTGAAGAAGAATTAAAGAGCCTTTTGATGAAAGTGAAAGAGGAGAGTGAAAAAGTTGGCTTAAAGCTCAACATTCAGAAAACTAAGGTCATGGCATCTGGTCCCATCACTTCATGGGAAATAGATGGGGAAACAGTGGAAACAGTGGCTGACTTTATTTTTCTGGGCTCCAAAATCACTGCGGATGGTGATTGCAGCCATGAAATTAAAAGACGCTTGCTCCTTGGAAGGAAAGTTATGACCAACCTAGATAGCATATTAAAAAGCAGAGACATTACTTTGTCAGCAAAGGTCCGTCTAGTCAATGCTATGGTTTTTCCAGTGGTCAAGTATGGATGTGAGAGTTGAACTATAAAGAAAGCTGAGAGCTGAAGAATTAATGCTTTTGAACTGTGGTGTTGGAGAAGACTCTTGAGAGTCCCTTGGACTGCAAGGAGATCCAACCAGTCCATCCTAAAGAAAATCAGTCCTGGGTGTTCATTGAAAGGACTGATGTTGAAGCTGAAACTCCAATACTTTGGCCACCTGATGCAAAGAACTGACTCATTTGAAAAGACCCTGATGCTGGGAAAGATTGAAGGCAGGAGGAGAAGGGGACGACAGAGGATGAGATGGTTGGATGGCATCACCGACTCAATGGACATGGGTTTGGGTGGATTCTGGGAGTTAGTGATGGACAGGGAGGCCTGGCATGCTGCTGTTCATGGGGTCGCAAACAGTCAGACATGACTGAGCGACTGAACTGAACTGAACAATGTGATCCACACACTCAAAGGCTTTAGTGTAGTCAATGAAGCAGAAGTGTATGTATTTTTTTGAATTCCCATTTTCTGTGACCCAGTGGATGTCCACAATTTGATCTCTTGTACCTCTGACTTTTCTAAACCCAGTTAGTACTACATCTGGAAGTTCTCAGTTTACATACTGCTGAAGCCTAGCTTGAAGGACGTTGAGCATTACCTTGCTAGCATGTGAAATGAGTGCAACTGTACAGTAGTTTGAACAGTCTTTGGTATTGCCTTTCTTTGGGATTGGAATGGAAACTCACCTTTTCCAGTCCTGTGGCCCCTGCTGAGTTTTCCAAATTTACGGACATATTGAGTGCAACACTTTAACAGCATCATAATTTAGGATTATAAATAGCTCAGTTGGAATTCCATCATGTCCACTAGCTTTGTTCGTAGTAATGCTTCCTAAAACCCACTTGACTTCACACTCCAGGATGTCTGTCTTTGGATGACTGACCACACCATTATGATTATCCAGGTCATTAAGAACTTTTCTGTATAGTGCCAGAAATACCAACTGCTGATTCAACTTACAAGGTCATATACAAAGATGCATGTGTTGAGGGATGAGAGGGGAGGGATGGGAGACGCCCTTGGATCTCAGAACCAGGCTGGTGTGAAACTCAGAGCCACCCTGCACTTTTTATACATGTGCTCAACAGTAACCCAGACCATGGATCCAGTTCCATGGAAACCAAGAAACCAATAACATGACATCTCCTTGCTGATTCTCAAGTGTGTAGATAGTAAAACCAAAGTAGAGCATCTAGAAACCAGGCTTCCTGAGAGAACATTGTGTCACAAATTCTGTCAACTGTCTCAGAGTATCACTGAAGAAAAAAGAAAACAGAGCATTTATTCCAATTTCTTCTTCAAGGGACTGGTGGGAGACACAACCTTCAAGAGATAAAAGTCACCCACGATGTTAGCAGCAAGCTGTTTAGCCTAACAAAAGGGCACCGTGCGTATGTCAAATGGGCAGGTCTGTAGGAGAAACAATGACATTTTTGGCAGTGACAGCAGTCCAAAAGGAAAGCATGGGCCCAGTAAGCCCTTCTAACGGTTGCTGTGAATCACTCTGATTATGAGTCACAAGCATGCAATCACTGGCACACAGAAACTCCTGACGAATGGCCATGAGCAGTTTGCCTTTGCTATCTAAGTGTCACAGACTGAACACATTCTTGCCCGACCTAAACTCGGCATTAATACCTGAATCACAGCCTGTGGAAGCTCAATATTCCACTGCTGGGGAGAAGATAAACAGCAACAATACACAGATGCAGCTCTTTTTAGTTCTGCTGCTTCAACCAAATGCATTTAATCTTTCTCCTGCATCTGAAAAGTCTGTCATCTTCTGTTGGTGTAATGAATGACATTTATTAAACACTCCTGCAGAAAGCCAGTTTCTTGAAGACTTCTCCACATCCCAAATGGCAAACAGAATAAATAAATAAATGAATAAATCTTGGCTACACTCAATATCACAAGACACAAATCATTATGTTGCTGGAGGGCATGCTGCTGATGGTTCCAGAACCAGAGAGCACCACATGACCATTTGTGATAACACTCACCTACAGCCTTGAAATAGACAACTAATTTCTGTGGTATGACATAGGCAAAATCTTCCCAGGAAACAGATGATTTACTTTATGAACAATCATGGCATTAACATGTGCAGTGTGGCACTTAGTCGCTCAATCGTGTCCCACTCTTTGTGACGCTTTGGACCATGGCCCGCCAAGCTCCTCTGTCCACGGGGATTCTCCAAGCAAGAACAGTGGAGTGGGTTGTCATACCTTCCTCTAGGAAATCTTCCAAACCGAGGGATCAAACTCAGGTCTTCCTCATTGCAGGTGGATTCTTTTTCCTCTGAGCCACCAGGGAAGCCCAAGAAGATTGATGTGGGTAGCCTATCTCTTCTCCATGGGATACATGAAGTTAAGTAGATACAAGGCAGAATGAACCCTTGCAGAAAATGATGTTGATGCATCCATGATCAAAGCTAAACCTGATCAAGAGCTTACCAAGCATCAGGCACAATTCTAAGTGTTTTGATAGTCTTCACAGCTGTTTAAGTGATTCAAAGCTTGATGATGTCTTTTATCTCATTGCATAGCTAAGGAAGTGCTCTCCAGATGGCTACCGTGGTAAAGAACATTTCTGCCAATGTAGGAGACATAAGGGACACGGGTTTGATATCTGGGTTGGGAAGATACCCTAGAGGAGTGCATGGCAACTCACCTCCAGTATTCTTGCCTGGAGAATCTATGGACAGAGCAGCATGGCGGGCTACAGTCCATAGGATGGCAAAGAGGCAGACACAGCTGAAGAGACTTAGCACGCGTGCACACACACATAGGTAAGGAAACAGGGAAGCTTGGTCCTGGCCACACATCTAGCACACGGTAAGAGAGGATTCAAACCCAAGAAGACACCTTTGAAAGCCTGCACTCCTATCCCCAACCGCAGCGTGCAACCTTCCAAGGAAACTCCTAGGAACAAATCAAAGCAGAGAATATTCTGCCAGACCCAAGTCTGAGAGATGCTAGTGTAAATAAATCCACACTTGCTATCTTAAGGAAGGACAATGCAGTCTTACTAATCACCTGAATAGTTGGGTCCATTCATATACACTTTAAAGGGGGAAACCCTAAAACCCTCAGTTATATTTAATTTGAGTGGCAAAAGAACTATCACTCTATAAAATGCCCTTTTGCAAATGTTCCTGGCTGCACTACAGCATGGATTGTCTAGTTATATAGCTGGAGAGCCATAATTAGGGTGCCTATGAACTGGGAACAGAGTCAGGCTCATCGTCATCCCAGTCCAAAAAGAAAAAGGTCACTGTGCTAAAAATAAATAAATACATGAAAATGAAACTAAGGTAGATGAATTGGGGAAGGTATAGGTACCAAGAGAGATGCAAACTCAGTGACCATGGTTACCAGAGACATCTCTCAGCTTTCTCTTTCTTTCATTTCCTTTGCTGGGAGGCCAAAGGTGGGGACCTGTCTAAGCAGTGTCGCTGCCGTGAACAATTATTATTTTAATCGACATTGTGCTGTGTTAATGAGTGCCAACCATGTGCCAGATGGTGTTG